>NC_084470.1:94545662-95795662 GCF_027409185.1 Cynocephalus volans | reverse complement strand
AAGGCAGGTTGAGTTTAGGGTGCCAAATGGACAGTAAGATGAATATATTTAGAAAGGCATATAAAATACTGGTTGAATGCACTAGCTTTGGAGTCAGGCAGTCTGGGTCCAACTCTTGTACCTGACCTGACACTTATGAACTGAAATTAAAAATCACACAGTCTCTAATTCTCAGATTCCTCGTTTGTAAAATGCGGAAGCCACAGCCTTCCTTCAGGGTTCTCGTGAGGACTAAATGAGCTAATGTACTTAACACAGTACCTGGTAAACAGAAAATACTTATAAATAATTCCCATTACTACTATTAAAGAACTGTTGGAAACTTAGGTTTCAGAGGTCAGGATTAGGATGACATAGAGTCATCCACACGGAAAGAATGGTAGGGGCCATAGGAGCTGGTAAGATTATTCAAGGGGAGCGTCTTCAGTGAGTACATGAGGCCAGTGGAGAAAGGTGACTGAATGTCATAGGCTCAAAAGGCTAGATGAGGAAAAAAAAAAAAAAAAAAAATCCTGACCTCAACTGGTGCCTCCCCGCTGAACACAGTACAATAGGTGCTGTTAAGGACGAGATCACCAACCACTGGATTACAATGATACAGAAGTCACAGTTCCCACCCTCTAGTGTGGAGAGAGGTATATAAATACATAATTTAATATACACCTGGCAGCCTAATGCTACCTAGGCCTCTGTCTGGGATGCCTGTTGTCCACCCTTTTCATCCTGCAGTTTTAAATTTTACCTTTTCAAAGAGGCCTCCCCTGCTCATTTAACTTATTCACTCAATAAATATTTGTTGAGTGATTCTAGCATTGTTCTCAAACCCGAGGGCAGAAGAGTGAACAAAACAAAATCCCTGCTCCTATGGAACTTACGTTTTAGTAAGGGGACATACCCACTAAACAAAGCAGCATATACTTTATATGAAAAAAAAAACACGCTATGAAGAAAAATAAAGTAGGGTAAGCAGAGTGAGTGCTATTTTTATGCAGGTGGCCAGGGAAGTTCTCTTTGATGAGGTGAGATTTCAGTAGAAAGCTGAAGTTGTGGCTTGATCCACAAAGACATCTGAGAAGAGGGAAAAGCAGGGGAAAAGCCTGTAGGACCATTCGTTAGTCTGTACACCAGTTCCTTGCTTGTCTCCTTCACACCACATCACAGTTCCTGTACACCGCACATATTTATATCTACTTTTATCTGTCCTCCCCCACAACATAAGCTCCGAGTGAGGACGGGATCGGTTACGTCAACGCCAGTGTCCCTGGTGCTCAGGACGGTGTCTAATCCCACAAAGCACTACGTCCTTGCTGAATGCACTCTGCAATGACTACGACGCCTTAACTTTATTACCACGTTTTATATTGGAATTCCGACAGCCCCGTAAAGCAGGCAGAGATAATTATTCCTATTCTACAGACTCAAGAAAAAGGAAGAGACGAACTTGGTAAATAACTAGTTGGCGGGCTTGGAACAAGAAAAGATCTCAGGGCCTGCGGCAAAATTCGGACGGGCGCGGTTACCGAAGGAAGGGGCAGACTAGGCTTTAGAGACCAGGAAGGAGGAGGAGTGGGGTAGCTCGGGGAAAGCAGTCCTGGTACGTGAAGCCGAGCGGGGGTCAGGGCTGGGAGGGGAAGCCGCTCTGGAGCGAGCCCCTCAGAACGCTCACCTGGTCCACGTCGTCTGCCATGTTTCAAACACTGAGCCTTTTCCCGCCTCTCGCGAGAACACGCGAGCGCCTCCGTGCGCCGGAAAAGTGAGGACGCAACGCACCGGAAGTGGAAAGAAAGCTGTTTTGCTTCTTGCTTCCCACAGTTTACGACGGCAATTTGGGGCCGGGCGGAGCTTCGTCTGGGGGCGTGGCTTTACCCCACAACAGCGGGGCGGGGCCACGTCGCGCCCGTGTCGGGGCGGAGCCCGCGCCCGGGTGTCTTCCTGCGGCTGGTGCGTCACTCGTGAAGCGCGTTTCGCCCGGGTGACATGGCTCGGAAGCGCACGGCGGGCGTGGAACCGCGGGGACACGGACCGCGCGGCCGGAAGGCCAAGGGCAAGAGCACGGCCCGGCGTGAGGAGGAGGAGGAGGAGGCGGGTGAGAGCGAGGCCGAGCGGGGCTTAGCATGCCCACGCTGCAGGAGGACGGAGGAGGCCGGGTTTAGGGGGCGCGCGGTGGACGTCCGGGGTGGAGGCCGTGCGGAAGGAGGCGGCGTTACTGGGCCCACACGGGCAGGCCGGTGGGTCGCTGCCCCGGTGCCTCCGACGTCCCTTTGTCCTCCAGGCCGGGAGCGAGGCGCCCCGAGCTGTTCCCCTTGGTCCAGCCTGATCTCCAGGTCCCCTGCGTAGCGTCTGTCTTCTTTCCCGTCGCCCAGAGGATGAAACTCAGCCTCCCGGGAGATGCTGAGGCTGGACGGGGAGAAGGCATTGCGGTTACTGTGTATCTCCAGAAGACGGACCGGGGCGCAGAGGGCTGTGTGTCCTGCCTCCCAGAACAGTAACTCCCCCGAGTCTCAGACGAGTTCCAGACTCGCATCCAGTGTGACTTCCCCACGTGGGTGTCGGACAGGCTTGTTGTGTTTGTCATGGGCAAAGCAAAGCTATTGATTTCCTCTTTAAACCTGTCCTTTCCCCAGTTTTTGCCCTCTCAACCCATGATCCTCTCACCCACTTGTTAAAGTGAACCCCACTTTTTTCTCGCACGCGCACATTCAGTTCACCAGCAAGTCTAGGCAGTTCAGTCACACATCTGTATCCCAAATCTGTCCACTTCTCTTTAGTTCCCTAGCAGCCTCAGTCCCAGACACCTTCAGTTGAAGGACTGCAGTATCCTCTTGATTCCTCCTTCATCTGAAATAGTTCTCCATCCAGCGGCCCAAATGATCTTTAAAAAATCATGCCGGGCTCCTACTTCAAACCCTCCGTGCCGTCCCATTGATCTTAGCGTAAAATCCAACTTCCTTACCACGGCCAACATGCCCGTACATGATTTGGCTGCTTGCAGCTGCCACCTCTTCCATTGTCTCGTCCCGCCCTTTTCATGGCCGTATACCCTCCTTATTGTCCTCTTTTATGTTCCTCAGATATGCCAAGTTATTGCTCACCTTGAGCCTTTGCCTTTGATGATCCTTTTGCCTAGAATGTTCTTCCATGGCTCTTGCCAAGGCTGATTTCTTCTCTTACTTCAGGTGTCAAGTCAGACACTCCTTGAGCATCCTATCTAAGGCGTTCTTCCGCAGGTACTCTCTGTCATGGTATCCCAGTTATTGCCCTCTTTCACAATTTGCAGTAATTTTGTTAATTTTTGATCGACTGTCTAGAATTTAAGGTTCATGAAAGTATGTCTTATTTTTAGCTCCATCCTATCTTGTCCTCCCCTTGACTTACCCTGTGTATACTAAGTGCTCAATAAATATTTTAAATAATTGCCAAATGCATGCTGTAGAAGGGATTTCTGGGTCTTCAAAAATAACTGGGTAGAAAATTAGAGTAGGTAACCAACCAGGCTTCCTATGTCGTTAGAGTCTGTGATTCTGTACAGATTGTAAGTTCATCATCTATTAGGAAATAACCAAATGGTAATAATTCCTAAACTTAGGAGGAGATTTAGTTCATAATTTAAATTATGAGTTCCATTTTAGTCATTCATTTACTCATTTATTCATTCACATATTTTGAGTGTCTGCTGTGTGCTGTACACGAGCTGTGTGACATGGGAGATAGAGATATCTTGGAGGATCTTAGGGTTAGGGTTAGGGTTGACATGACATTTGCACATAAAATATACAAGGCACAGTGTATTGTGGCTTCCAAAGGAAAAATCAAGTTTGACTGGAGAGATTGGGAAATGCTCTTTGAAGGCATTGTTTGATTTGGGACTTTAAGAATGGGTACTATTTCAGGAACGGGTTATGAAAGGGAGTTAGTATTCTAATCAGAGTATATTCTGGAAATGTGGCAATTCAAAATTAAAGACTTTAATCTGATGGAAATGCTACCTGCCTGAGTAGCATTCTTCCTAGGTCAACACTTCACCCGGGTGCTAGTTTGGTATAGTGCCAACTCTTAGTTATGTAACACTTATATAACTACTTAGTAGTTACAGGGCACTTGGGTAAATTGTTTTGGATAAATGATTTAGCTCTTCTGACCTTTGTCTGCAAAATGAAATATTACTTTGCAGGGGGTTGTGAGTTTTCGATGACATGGCATATAAACCTTGGCATGGTCCCATGTTAGGTAATCAGTGGGCTAGCTCGTGTCATTCACTTAAAACGCAGGATAGAATGCATGCATGCTTTACTCATACTCTGTCAGCCAGAGGAGCTAGCGGTGAGTGCCCAAGGCAGCTTCTTGGATCTGAAGATTTGGTTGTGGTTGAGTAGAGGAGCGTAGACTTAGCAATTGCGGATTAGGCTGCAGATGACGCTCATTTGGTGACTATCAGTGTAGATTTTAACAGCACCCTTGTGCATGTGAATGAAGTTGATACTTGGCTGCTTTCAATAGTCAGGAACAAAGGAAATAGTTTTCTGCATTATTTCCTTGATGCTATTAGGGCACCTCTGGTTTCTTCATATTTCTTTTCTGTGTCATTGCCTTCAGTGGTGTAATTCATTCATTCCTTCAGCAACTATTTATTGAGCACCTACTGTTTCCAGGGACTATTCTAGGTACCGGGATTGTAGTAATGAACAAGAAAGGCAAGATCTCTGCTGTCATGATGCTTATAATCTTTGGAGAGGGTAGGTAGGGCAGACAATACTATTTAAAAAAGAATTATGTGGGCCGAGCCCGTGGCGCACTCGGGAGAGTGCGACGCTGGGAGCGCAACGACGCTCCCGCCGCGGGTTCGGATCCTATATAGGAATGGCCGGTGCACTCACTGGCTGAGTACCGGTCATGTAAGACTGACTGACTGACTGACTGACTGACTAAATAAATATAAAAATAAAAAATATAAATAAAATATAAATAAATAAATATAAATAAATAAATAAATAAGAATTATGTGGTAATAAGAGCTGTGAAGAAAGTAAAACAGGTTGGGGCTATAAAACTGCTGTGGGAATGGGGAAGAGGCAGCTCAGCCAGAACCAAGTGGTCAGGGAAGGTGGCTGAACAGGGAAGGTGGCTGAACAGGGAAGGTGGCTGAACAGGGAAGGTGGCTGAACAGGGAAGGTGGCTGAACAGGGAAGGTGAGGAGGTGACATTTTGAGCCATTCATAGGAAGTCCTGGGGGAAAAGAGTTCTAGGCAGAGGGAACAGTAGGTTTAAAGACTCTTAGGAGGGGGGTTGGATCCTTGTACTGGTCAGCCGCCAAATATGAAAAAAGACTCTTAGGAGAGAATGAAGTTGGCCAGTTGTCTGGACACAGTGAGTGAGGGGGCAAGTGGGAGGAATTAAGGTGAGAGAAGTGGGCAAGGCCCTTAACTTGGAGACCAAGCTAAGGAGTTTGAATTTTCTCCCAAGTGCTGTGAAAGGTCGCTGGAAGGTTTATGCAGGTATTCTTATTAAATCTTAGCAGATGGCCAAGCAGCCATAGTGGTCATTCCTGCCCTACTGAAACAATAACACTGACCTCAAGGAGACATATTAGATAGCTCTAGATCTTGGAGAAGCTTGGAAAATAGCCTCCAAATGCTTGAGGACTAAAAAAAGAAGAATAAAGAAAAAGAGTCAACTGTATTTCTACCATCCAGAAATAACCACCATTAAGTAATGTTCTGTTTCCTTCTGGTCTGTGTCTTTTTGCATAGCAGAAAGCATACCATAAAAACAGCTTTGCATGCCTAACGTTATATTGTATCATGTATCATTTTCTTTGTCTGAAAAGATTAGTGAATTATATTTCATTGTATGACTGTGCCATAATTTACTTATTATCTCATGGTTAGACATTCAGATTTTAAAAAAAATTTTGGATATTATGAATAATGATACTATGAACATTTTTTTGATTCAGTTTTTTGTTTCCTTTTAACTCCTCTACTTTTCTCTTCAAAACTCAGATATAACACTTGTGCCTTTAACCAAGTAAAGAAGTTTGGTGGTGCCTCTGAAGTGTCCTCTCAACTGTGTTTTTAGATTAATAAAAATGAAATATTTAGCATCTTTGCTCATTAATAGAGGGCAAAAGACCATTGTAAGATCCAGAAATGAAGATTTTAAGGGCACTCTACGCAAACTATCTAGTCATCAATCTTTAAGCAGTCTCTGGCCTTGGAATAAGGAATCTGTTCCCAGATTCAAAATAACTAATTTTGAGATATTTTGTTTTTCAAAATGTTTCGTTATTTTTTGTTTATGTTCTCTTTAAAATGTTTACTACATGGGAATGCATAAATTCCTTCTTTTATAAAACATTTTTAAAGACATAGAACCGAATCAGTGATTTATCTAGCTTTAAATCAAATGCTACTGTAATGTGAACTTTATTTGAATTAAGTTATGATTTCACTTAGATCAGAAGAGAGAATTTTTCCTCCCGTGCAAAAATACATTATTGGGGATTTATAAATACCTGTCCAGAGAGTCAGCAGCACAAACGATAAATGAAAGGAATGAATTAAGTTGATATTTCAGGTTAATACTGCAGCCCCTTTTGGAACCTCATTAACAACTAGAGTATTTTTATTTTCCAAAATTAGTTGAAGTAGAATCATGGAAAGGCAAAGGAAGATTTATTTCAGCTTCAAGATCATTTGTGTGAATATATTTATAAAACAGAAAAATATCCTTCCTTACCGTATTATTTGTAAATTATTAAAATTAACTGATCAGTATAATTAATGTATATGTAAACAAACCGACCATACTTTTAGATGCCCTAATTTAGCTAAAAGCAACAGCTTATCTGTTTTTTGTATTCCCCTTTAACAGAAAACAAAAATAATTATTTTGAGAAAATAAAGATATTTTGAATTACTACCGATTGCGCATCCCTAATCCAAAAATCAGAAATGCTTTAAAATCTGAAACTTTTTGAGTGCTGACATGATGTTTAAATGAAATGCTTGTTGGCACATTTTGGATTTTTGGGTTATGGATGCTAAACTGGTAAGTATCTGCAAATATTCCAAAATCTGAAAAAAAATTCAAAATTTTAATCACTTCTGGTCCGAAGCATTTCAGATAAGGGAAACTCAACCTGTTTTATCTTATTCCAGCATTAAAGTTTTCTAAGGTGGTTGGTATACAAGTGCCATTTGGGTTAGATTGGAAAGGTTTTATTGCAGTATGTGTTTTTAGCAGAGTTTGGTCTTGAAAGATGGCAGAAACATCTATTAGTAGAAACAAGGTTGTAGTAAAAGTCAGACATGTTTATGACCTCAAAACATTTAAATTAGGAGGAATGGATTATCCCTAAAACAAATCATTAGTTTTGGCAGATAGTAAATAAGCAAAGTGTTAAATGAATGGATTCAGGTGTTTTCCTTGCTAGAGATTAGCTGCAATTTAAGACCCGAAAGTTAGATTTTATTTGAGTGTATAGCGGTCTCTGTGGAAGTAGAATAAAATGCTGATAAAAGAGGATGGTTTTTACTGTGAACAGGCGAGGCTGCAGGTGGGGAGAGGCTGAGAGCTGGTTGCTGAAAAGACACAGGATGATGAACAGGTGATGGAGATGGGATTTGGAGAGATGTTACAGAGTCTTTTCATGACCCTGCCCATACGCCACACTGCCTTCACCTTTCCTGTCTTCTCTCACCTCTTGTTCCATGTGGTTACCTAGATGTCTTAGAAGAAGAGAAACCCCCAAAGAAGAGCCGTCTCTCAAAAGTTTCACAAGGAAAGAGGAAGAGAGGCCGCAGTGATCCTGGAAGACCGGCAGATGGTCCAGCAAAAATGAAAGTGGCCAAGGTGACTGTTAAGTTTGAAAACATCAAGGTTGTAAAGGATGAAGCCCTCAGTGACGGGAAAGATTTCAGGTAAGATAGCTGAAGAGTTTTGGACCGTCAGAGAAGTGGGAATAATAAAACCTGCTCTTTTTGCCTGTCACTGGGATCTGTGGAAAAGACTGGATCTGTAAACTCTCCTAGATAAAGCTCAAATCAGTAAGAGCTGGAAATTTGTCATGTGAGGACAGTGACAAGTTATAGAAAGTGATTTACTCATGGTTACAGCTAGATGGTGGGAAAACCAGGAGGCGACCCAGGTCTTCTGACTTCTGGTCCAGTGCCCTTTCTACTCCACAGAGGGATTAGATACATACAAACCATTACCCACCCTTGCAGCTTTGTCCTGTGCTGCTTTCCTCAGTGCACTCTGCTTCTGCCCAGTTGGACTTCTGATCATTCACTCAACACATTCTTGCATTTTGTTATACCTGAGTTGTGCTCATATTCTTCCTTCTACCTAGAAAGTTTTCTTCCACCTTGAAGGTGCAGATCAGAAGCCATCTACTCTACAGAGTCTTCATAGATTCTTCCCCTTTTCCTCCTCTGATTTCCTGCAGTGTTTCTGAAGACTGTAACATGCAGTTATTTGTGACCAGCCACACACCCAGGCTTACTACCCTGTCAGCTCCTAGAGGGTGGGAACCATGCATGGTTCATGTTTGTATACCCTATGGCAGGGCCTTTTATTTGGCAGAAGCCGAACAAGTATTTTTGCAGTGAATGAATATTCATGTTAATTTGTGGTGAGCAATGAGTGTGAGCCTCGTGAACACTCATTATCTGCCTCCTAAGAAAGTCAGATGGGGTGGAAGAGGAAGCACAGAGGGAGCAGTCCCCTCACTTGTAGTGACAGCTTTGCCAGCCACCTCTAGTGTTGGTGCCGGGAGAGTGCGTAGTCTGGGGGAGGACAGCAGTGAGTATTGGAAAGGAGCACGGGAAGGCATGCAGACTGCCCATCATAGTTCATCTCTTCTCCTTTTCCCTTAGACTTTTCCCGAGAATGCCTCTGGGCTTCCTGCCTTCCAGTTGCCTCCCTTTAGTTGAATTCTTTAGCCAGAGATGTCTACACAAAGATAGACCAGGATGCTGCCAAGGAAAGCTTGGGGTTTCCCCTTCCCCTCTCACCTGAGAGTTGACTCTGGTCAAGCCCGTAGCACATAGACATATCTGCTGTTTATTCTAAGGAGAAATTTTTGTGTTGAGAGAAAACTGTAGGCTAAAAAGAGAGTGCATATTATTAGAGCTGAAGACTGAAGATTGGTTATTTTAAATGTTTGTGCTAAAAGCTTAGATAATATTCTCACTTGATATCAAGTGCCAAAGTTTACATATGCTAAAAGTAACCCAATACTTTAGACACATTTTATATGTGAATTTGCAGAAATATATTACGCATTAGCAACAGTTTAGCCTTGACCCATTGTTTAGCTCGCTACTTATCTATGTAATTATTTCCTTAACTAGCTAGCTGTCCATGTTTTTATTATTTATGATATACCTGTGTATAGTCATATCTCCAGTCATTTTTTTTTTTTTTTTTTTTTTTTACCGGTAAGGGGATTGCAACCCTCGGCACGGTGTGGTCTGCACCACGCTCAGCCAGTGAGCACATCGGCCATCCCTATGTAGGATCCAAACCCGCGGCCTCGGTGCTACCAGTGCCGCACTCTCCCGTCCACTCATCTTGAAGTTAGAATTATACCAACCTCTGTCTCCTTGTATCATATTTCTTAGAGATGGGAAAAAAACCTGAGTTTGCTCATAGTAGGATCAGCAAATGTGAATTCCCTTCTCTTCTTTCTGGCCTCCCACTGTACGTTTGTACACATAGATATCACAACTTGTACTTCTGGAACTCACATTATTATTGTGGTTTCTTCTCACTTTTCCCTTACCATTTCTAGGCAGAAGTATGCTTTCCTTTACACAGTTCTATGTTGTATATTAATAGTGTTCTTTCTATTTTGACAGCACCTCTAGTATTAATTAGACTGATGATCAGAGCATGTCTTGATGAGATTTTGTGACCCATCCTGATAGAGGAAATGAAGCTCAGAGCTCACTAATCATCTTTAAATAATTGCAAAAGGTTCAGAATAAATAGAAAGAGGGGCCTTTTAAATTCTGTTAAGCTTGGATGTAACACTAGGATTTCTGAGCCTTCCTCATCTTCCTTCCTGTGATCTTTTCATAGGGACTTGCCAAATGACCTTAAGAAGGCACACCGTCCAAACAGGGAGGCTGCTGTGGACAAGGGCAGCGATGAAGAAAGTGAAGATGATTGGGAAGAGGTCGAAGGTGAAACTTTTTTGTCAGAATTGTTTGATTTTGTTTTCTGTTTGATTCCTTTAGGACTCACATCATTATTGCAAAACTGTTGTCTTTTGAAACTAATAAGACCAAAGATAAGGTTGTATTAGGGACTTGCTTTTGATATAAGAAAAAATTCATGCAGGTTACCAAAGAAGGTTGTACATTGTCTTCCTCTGGTGACTGTCAATGAGCAGTGACCCTCTATTCATAGGAGAGGTGGCATCATCTACTGGAAAGGGCACAGGCTTTGACAGTAGTTAGACCTGGGTTCAGAGCCCAGCTTTACCACTTACATAGCTGTGTGAGCAAGTAACTTAACCTTGTGCAGGTATCCTCACCTCTCTGACTGCTTTCACTGGTAATGTTCTATAAACACTGAATGTTAACCGTGAACCATGCACAGTTCAGGCTTTAGGACTGTTGTGGCAAAAAAAGTTTGCAAATGTAGTGGGCTTAGGGCATCATATACTCACTGTATTAGTCTGTTTTGTGTTGCTATATCAGAAATACCTGAGACTGGGTAATTTATAAAGAACAGAGGTTTATTTGGCTTATGATTCTGGGACAGCTGCATCTGGCACAGGCCTTAGGCTGCTTCTCTTCATGGCAGGAAGTGGCAGGTAGCTGGTGGGTATAAGCAGATAACGTGGCAAGAGGAAGCAAGAGAGAGAGAGGGGAGGTGCCAGGGTCTTTTAAACAGCCAGCTCTCATGGGAACTAATAGAGCGAGAACTCATTCGCTACTCCTTCTACCCCAGGGAGAGCATTAATCCATTCATGAGGGATCCGCTCCCATGACTCTAACAGCTCCCAACACTGCCACATTAGGGATCAGATTTCCACATGAGTTTTGGGGGGACAACACATCCAAACTCTGTCAAGTTCATAGTTAGATCCAGTTCAGCAGGTTTGGTTCATTTCACTTTGCATTTACAAGCGATGTAGAGTAAAGAGATGGAAAAGATGATTTCTTTGTCACTTACAAGTTTACAATTGAGAGTGAAAAACACCTAAGTCATGACTCTATACAAAGCAAATTGTGATAAGTGTTATTGTAGAATATTGAGAATAGGAGATTGTTCTTCTTTGGCAAATTTTTTTTTGGAAAAAGAATCTCCTAGAACACATACATGAGCATCAGCTCTTTGATGGTAGGGGTCTCTGTCTAATCAACTCATATCTCTATACTTTAGTTTACTCATCTAAAGACTACTTCTCTGGGTTGTTGTGTGGGTTAAATTAGACAAAAGAATGCAAAACGCTTAGCTCAGCGCCTGGCGTGTCGTAGGAACTCAGAGCATCATGGGCATGGTGGTTTCCGCAGGGGGTTTACCTCACATCTGATCCTCACTTCCTTCTTCCCAGCATAACCTCGATTTTACTCAGTATGGTAGCTATAATAATAATAGTTACTATTATTACGATTACGATTATTGCTCCTTAAACATTATTGTTGGTAGAACTTAGTGAGCCTGTGCTGGGTGAGACCAGAGAAAATGCAGCCTTCTCTCAATCTGTTCTGCCTGTGAAGCCAGTGGAGATAGAAATCGAAACACCGGAGCAGGCAAAAACAAGAGAAAGAAGGTAAGATTAGGCCCTGGCTTCTAAGTTCCTGTCACATGAGTGGGCAACAGCTGCTACTTCATAGAAACTTTTGAGAAACACATAGTGGACCACGGCTGAGTATCAGAGTGGTCAGGAACCTCAGATGAGAGGGCCTTTGATGCACCTTTAGAGACTCGATAGAGGCGCCTTTGTGTCTTGGGTAGGGCAGTAGATGGGGAGAGGGAACTTCTCTGTGCCTAGGACTGAGCAGGTCATTCATTATCTTACCAATCCTTAGAGAGTATTACAGATGAGTTAGAGGCTCAGAGAGGGTATGTCACATTTGAGGAGTCACTTGGCCAGTCAGTGAGGAGCCTAGATCTAAATCCCTGACATGTGACTCAGCACTGATGCTTTTCCCACCACATCATGCTGCAGGACTTGAGGTGATGCCCACCATTGTGGGGAGCCCCATTCATCCCAGACTCCCAGTACCTCTGCAGCCTCCGATGGCTTAGGCGTGTGGAGCACAGTGCCTGGTAGTTACTTGGTTAATGACTATCACTGTGTGATGGGCACATTATTAGGTACAGAGGAGGGAAATTATAGAAGTCATTCAAGAAGTGTCACGTTTTCTTGAAAATTGACATAAAAAAGATTTTACACTAGAACAGCATCATATAATGACTGCATTAATTTAACAGAAAGGTAGTGGTTGCTAAAGAGCGAGTCAGTAGCTGGGAGGTCAGTCAGAGAAGATATCCTGGAGGCAGTGAGCTTCCAGGTGTGTTTGTGAAGCGTGATTTGGTGCTGGATGAGAGAACAATAATCTGGATATATAGAATGTCCTGAGCCAAGGTTTGCAGTTGAGAAGGAGCAGAAAAGTATGTGGAAAATAGCTGGCTTGCACGTCTGCCTGAGCAGTGCAGCCCTGTGTAGGAAAACAGGAAGAGTGACTCACGTGTCCTTAGGAATAGAAGGAATTGACAGGGGGTGAGGTCTGGTTCAGTTTCCTGCTTCATTCTTGGAATTTTCACTGTGTGTTGCAGCGAGAGGATGAAAATGGAGTTTGAGACACATCTTCGGAGGTTGATGAAGCGTTTCAATAAAGAAGTCCATGAGGACACTCATAAGGTAAGGGCGAGGAGTGCTGGGAAACAAAGGGATTCCTCTTCAGTGGAGAGAACTTGGGTTCTCAGTCAGACCTAGACTTAACTTCTGGCTCTGCTGCTCACTGTGTCACCTTGGCAAGTTTCTTACTCTCTCTGAGCCTTTGTTTCCTCATTTGTGAGGTGGGGTCATCATAGTGTTCACCTCAGGGGGGTTGTGAGGATCAAGCAAATGCTATATGTAAGGTCACTTGCAGCAGAGTGCCTGGCATGTAGCAAGGGCCAAGCAACCAGTCCTCGCCATCCATCTCTTCTTTCACCCATGATCTCACATGATCTCACAGATGGAACAAGAAAGACTGCAAAACAGAGAAATTCAAGACTGTGCTTAGAACAATGAAAGAGACTGGTGTGGGGCTGAACTGCTATGGAAGGCTTTATTTGGGAGAAAGGGCTGGCACTGGGTCTAGGAGAAAGGGGCAAGGGCTGGGAAGACTGCCATAGCTGAACTGTCGAGGGATGGTAGGCCGGCCAGCTTGTCTGCATGTGTGGAGGGTATATGTGTTAGAGAGTGGTGGGGAGTAAGGGAAGGGAGGGCTTTGATTTTCCTCTGATGGGCGGTGGGCCTCCAGAGAGGGTAGTGATGGGTGGAGAGCATGGATGGATGGAAGAGACACTGTCTGCAGCTGCCACAGAAATCTAGAGGTGCAAGGACAGGACGAGGTTAGATGATGGGATGTCCACTTCCCAGAGGCCTGGGGGACTAAAGGAGAGCTGTGTTCCTTTCACCTCTGGGTGGGTGTTGGAGAAGAAAGAAAGGGAAGATCAAGGTGACTTCAGGGTTTGAAGCTTAAGTGAGGGGAGAGAGGCAGCACCATTGACTGAAATAGGAAGGCTCTTGCGGGAGAGAAGGAAGACCAATTTTGGAGTGAAAATGCCATGAAGCTGTGGGAGAGAAGGGAAGGCAGCACGTCGTCGTTTCTGTCAGCTGATGGGGGTTGTGGTTAGACAAGGGCTCTGTGGCAGAGAAGTTGGGCTCACACACGTGGAATGGTGGAAAGAGAGCTCCGTGAGCCTCTGGCCCCTGCCCAGGCTTGTGCTTCTCAGCCCACTCGCTTTTCCCTCTCCTCTTGTTGGAGCAGACCCCAGACATTATAGCATTTCATCCAGAAACCTTCATATGTATCTTTAAAAGATAATACCTTTTTAAAAAAGAGAAGTGTGTATTTTGCAGCTTTGAGTTTTGATGATTTCTTTGAGGGAATGAGTACATGGAGAGAAGAGGGGGTGAAAGACAAAGCCTTGGGAATTGGCTCATGCTAGTGTTTTTACTTTCTTGTGTATAGAAATAGCAACATAGTCTATCAACAAAATGTCTTTTAATTTGACAGCAATCATTGCTGTTAGTTTTCAGCCTTCCTTCCATGCCTGCCCCTACCTCTCCCTTCTTGCAGGTGCATCTTTTGTGCCTGCTAGCAAATGGCTTCTATCAAAATAGCATTTGTAGCCAGCCAGATCTGCATGCTATTGGCCTCTCCATCATCCCAACTCGCTTCACCAAAGTGCCTCCTCGAGATGTGGACACCTACTACCTCTCAAACCTGGTGAAATGGTAAGGCGCTCTGCCCGTCTTGCAGAGTTGGAGTGTAGGATTTGTTTCCCTCAGGAGCTAGATTCAAGTCAGTTCTGCAGACCACCCTGAGGTGGTAATTATGTACCAGGTGGTGGGCATGGCATTGAAGATAGAGAAATGTCAGGTATGATCCCTGCCCTGGAAAGCTCCCAGTCTGGCAGGGAAACAAATACCCACCAGGGTAGTGTGAGGAGTGTTCTGGAAGAAGTGTGCTGGGGACTTCAGGCACACTGAGCAGGGTGCTTATCTCAGCTGGAGGGCCTGGGAAGGCTCCCGAAGGAGGTGAAGTACGAGCTGGGCCTTCAGTGATGAGAGGAGTTAGCCAGATAGGCGGGAAGGAGGAGAACAGAGGTATGTGTCTCACAGTTCACTCCTCCTTTTGATTTTCTTGGCTGTAAAAGAATGGAATTCTCCTTTGCCCTGGCCTGTGACACAAGGGAATGCCTGGTTTCTCCTCAGGTTCATCAGAACATTTACAGTTAATGCAGACCTTTCAGTCAATGAGCAAGACAGCCTCCAGACCACATTGGAAAGAAGATTTGCCATTTATTCTGCACGAGATGAGGGAGAACTCGTCCATGTAAGTGATTCCTCTGGTAGCACTACGTTATTTTATTAGTACTGCTAATTAATAACGATGGCAGTCATGTGCCAAACACTATTCCAGGTGTTTCACATTCATTATCTCCAGTCCTCTTGACAACCTCTATAGGTACTGAAGCTTAGAGTAGCTAAATAATGTCCCTAACTTCACTCAGTTGGCAAGCATTGGAATCAAGATTGAGATCAGAGTCTGAGTCAAAGTCCTGCACTCTTCTCTTTCTATTACTTGCTGTCCTGGTGTACTGAAGCACGTAGGTTTTGGTCATATGCACTAGAGATGTTTAATTATTCAAGTATTGTGTTCAGAAGCCCCAAGGAGATGTTTTTTCAGATTGGATGCTGAAATCCTTGAGAGCTCGTTTCTGTACCTCACATTTGGGTGATGACGCTGGCAGGCAGCTGCAGTGAGTAGGGTTCTGTCCATAGAAAGAAATCGTGGTGGCGAAATGTTTTTATGGACGGACAGGCTTTATCAAACACCTGCAGGTACCCAGTGGTAAGCTCTATCTGAATAAAGCAAAAATAGAGATGGGAAATGTGATTTTATCCCTAGAGTATTCCTATTATTCCGTACACTTATATTTGGGAACCCCAGAGTCCCTGTTTGTTTAGAGAGAGTGACCGGACTTTTCCTATGTAGAGGCCAAATGACTGCCATCTTCATTTTTCTTCTTCTGATTTGGCTTTAAAAAGTCTAGGATATCTGGCATGGCCAATAGTTAAATTATAATATCACCACCCAGAGAAAATATTAGTATTTTAGTATTATCCTCCCAGACTCTTTTCCTACATATTTGTGTATATATGTATTTGTTTTTTGATTTTTTTTTTTAAAGCGGAAATGGGATCATACAGTTTTTTAAAAAGGGTATAATTCAGTGACCATTTAGTACATTTGCAGTATTGTGCTACTGCCACCTCTGTTCCTAAAACATTTTTATCACCCTCAAGGGAGACCCTGTGTATACCCATTAAACATCTCTTTACTAACCCTCTCTCCACCCACACGTGGCACCTGCCAGTCTGCTTCTGGTTGCTGTGGATTTACTTTTTCCACATATTTCATAGAAAACAAATCATACAACATGTTGCCTTTTGTGTCTGTGTCTTTTGCTTAGTATGATGTTTTTAAGTTTCATCTGCATTGCAGCAAATATCAATGTTTCATCCTTTTTTATGGCTGAATAACATTCCATTGACTGCATTTTGTTGATCCATTTGTCCATTGATGGACAATGAGGTTGTTTCCACCTTTTGGCTATTGTGCAGAGTGCTGCTAATTCCATGTGTGTACATATGTTTATTTGAGTACCTGTTTTCAGTTCTTTTGGGTATGTA
Organism: Cynocephalus volans; assembly: GCF_027409185.1. Taxonomy (NCBI): domain Eukaryota; kingdom Metazoa; phylum Chordata; class Mammalia; order Dermoptera; family Cynocephalidae; genus Cynocephalus; species Cynocephalus volans. The sequence continues at coordinate 95,779,233 of NC_084470.1, read as the reverse complement.
CCTAGGAGTGAAATTGTTGGTTTATATGGTATATTCTGTGTTTCACTTGTTGCAGAATTGCTAAACCGTTTTCTACAGCTCCTACACCATCTTACATCACCACAAGTAGTGTATAAAGGTACCAGTTCCTTCAAATTCTCACCAACACTTGTTATTTTGCAGTTTTTTGGTTAAAGCCATTCTAATGGGTGTCAAGTGGTATGTCATTTTGGTTTTGATTTGTATTTCCCCAGTGACTAATGATGATGAGTGTCTTTTTGTGTGCTTGTTGGCCATTTGTATATCTTCTTTGAAGAAATGTCTATTCAAATCCTTTGCCCATTTTTAAATTATATTTTTTGTTGTTGAATTATAAGAGCTCCTTATATATTCTGGATGTTAGTCACCTATCAGATATATGCCTTGCAGACATTTTTCCCATTCTGTAGGTTGTCTGTTAACTTTCTTGATAAAGTCCTTTGATGCACAAAAGTTTTTAATTTTAGCAAAGTCCAAGTTACCTATTTTTCTTTTGTTTTTCGTGCTCTTGGTGTCATATCTAAGAATCCATTGCCAAATCCAAGGTCATGAAGACGGACTCACATGTTTTCTTCTAAAAGTTTTATGGTTTTTGCTCTTAGGTTTAGGTCTTTCTTTCATTCATTGTGAGTTAATGTTTGTTATGATGTGAGGCAGGTGTTCAGTTTCATTCTTTTCCCTGTGGATATCCAGTTGTTCCAGCACTATTTGTTGAACAGACTATTCTTTCAACTATTTGTATTCATTGTATTTGTTGTATTTCACTATTTGTTGAAGAGGCTATTTTTTTTAATGGAGATTGAATAGTCTTGGCCCCCTTGTCAAAAATCAACTGGTCATAAACGTATGGGTTAATTTCTGGCTTCTTAGTTCTTTTCCATTGGTCTACATGTCTATCCTTATTCTAGTACCGTACTGTTTTGATTACTGTGGCTTTGTAGTACATTTTGAAATCAGGAAGTGTGAGTGCAACTTTGACCTTCATTTGCAATATTGCTTTGGCTATTTGGGGCCCCTTGTAATTCCTTATGAACTTGATGGTTTGCTTTTCCATTTCTACAAAAAAAGTTGGAATTTTGATAGGGATTGCATTGAATCTATAGATCACTTTGGGTAGTATTGCCATCTGGACAATATTAAGTCTTTTAATCAGTAAACACAGATGTCTTTTATTTGTGTTTTACTCTTTCAGCTGTGTTTTGTAGTTTTTATTGTATACATTTTTCACCTCCTTAGTTAAGTTTTTTCCTAGGTATTTTAGTCTTTTTGATACTATTATAAAGATACTGCTTTTTTTTTTCAATTTTATTAATTTTTTTACATTCTATGATGTTGTAGAGGAATTGGGAGGGAGAGGGAGAGGGGAAAGGGGAAGGAAATGGGATGGAAGAAGGAGAAAGGAGGAGGAGTGGGATTGAGGCCTGTGGCACCCCCCACATTCTCACAGGGGAGACTGGTGGGCTTCCAGTGGTGGCTTGGTTGTTGCCAAGCTGGGTGCAGATGTCAAGGGACTGTGGCAATAGCCTTTGCCCCCCACCAGCCCAGCTCAGAAAGCTGGGGCCCTTCTTGCCGAGGCTTGTTGGTTGTCACTGATCTGAATCTGATTGAGCATGGCAAGGGGTGTGGTCGAGACCATCAGCCCCCTGCCACCCCAGCTCAGGAGAACCTGCGGCACCTCCAGCAGCAGCTCGGTGGTTGTCGCTGGGCTGGTTGCTTGTGCTGGGGGGTGTGGACAAGGCCCTCAGCCCCCAGCCGCCCTGGCTCAGGAGAGCCTGGGGCACCTCCTGTGGCGGCACTGTGGTTGTCACTGGGCTGGTTGCACTTGTCAGGGAGGTGTGGCCGAGGCCCCCATCCTGAGGACTGACTGTGGGTGTTGGGGGGCATGGCTGAGTCCCCTGGCTCTCCCCGCTTCCTGGCTTGGTAGCCCAGGGGACTTCCAGTCCTTCTAGGTGTTATAAGTGTTCTTTGGTGAAATGAGACCTTTACTAGTTATAAAACTTCTTCTCCGGTTGTGGGTACTTTGTTTTTTCTTTCAGTTCTGTGTTGGATTATTTGCTGTTCCCACCACTTAAACTCTGCATCGGAACTAATTTGTTGTCCTTTGCTTACTTCTAAAATGGGGGAATTTCCCGTGGGGACCAGTACTTGAGTTCTGTGGTTGGGCTAAATTGCTGCTTTAATGCTGATTCCCTGGGGAAGGCTTTTTGTGCAGCTCAAGTTTTAACATTTGACCTTATAGGCACTTCTGGATCTGGTGAATTTTGATGCACCTGGGTTGTATAGAAACACTGGTCTGGGCCTGAGTCTTCATCAAACTGCAGCCCTTCCAATTCTATATTCCTGACCAGTCTCCTCTGGGTGGTTCTGCACTGATTGGGGGGTAGATCAGCTGTGCTTGCTGTGTCCCAGTATTCCCCCAGTGGGCCCGTCTCCCCCACCACCCATGCCGCAAACACTTCCCATGGGACGGGCTGTGTTCCGGTCCCTTGTGATGACTCACTATCCTCTGAGTGGCTCCTTTTTTTCAGTTGTTGTGGCTCCTTGGTCCTATGTGGGTCCACAGGAACCCTGTTGGTGGTACTGCTGGCCTGGGGGCCACCAAGGCCCTTTTCTCCCCTGCCACCTCTAAGCAACTTCATCCGAAAGGCACAGCTGTGGCTTTTTGCCAGCTGCTGCTCTGTGCACTCAGCAGCTCCAGCCTTAAAGCAGCCGCGGCACAAATGGTCAGAGCGGTTTTTTCTTTCTCTCATCGTGGCTTCTCCCACCTTCATGAATTCCATAGGTCTCTCCTCCTCTTCCCCTGAGCTCTAGTGGCCCCATCTTGGCTGTCGTTGCTTTTCAGTAGTTGTAAATTGGTTGATTTGTGGGATAGAGTGATGCTGGGGACCGTCTATTCTGCCATCTTGACTGGAAACTCTTGTGGCAATTTCTGGTATTGATTTCTTAATTTCCTGTTTACATTGTTCATTGCAGGTATATAGAAACAACTGATATTTTGTGTTGGTTTTGTACCCTGCAACATTGTCAAATTCGTTTATTAGATCTAGTAGCTTTCTTGTATATTCTTTGGGATTTTCTGAATATAGGATCATGTCATCAATGAATAGAGATAATTTTGGTTCTTCCTTTCCAGTTTGTATACCTTTCATTTCTTTTTCTTGCGTAATTGCTCTGGCTAAGGACTTCAGGTACAGTGTTGATTAGCAGTGGTGAAAGCGGTCATCTTGTCTTGTTCCTGATCTTAGGTGGAAAGGCTTTCAGTCTTTTACCATTAAGTATCATGGTAGCTGTGGGTTTTCATAAATGCTCTTTAATGTGTTGAGTAAGTTCCCTTTATTCCTAGTTTTGAGTGTTTTTGTCACAAAAGCCTGTTGGATTTTGTCAATACTTTTTCTGTGTTGATTGACGTGATCCTGTGGTTTTTCTTTCCTACCTTTTATGAACATGGGTCAATACATTGTTTGATTTTCTTATGTTGAACCACCCTTGCATTCCTGGGATAAGTCCTACTTGATCATGTTGGGCAACCCTTTTAATGTGCTTTGAATTTGGTTTGCTAATATTTTGTTGAGAATTTTTGCATTTGTATTCATGAAGGATATTGGTCTGTGGTTTTCTGTTCTTGTGATGTCTTTATCTGGCTTTGATATCAGGGTAATGCTGGCTTCATAGAATGAGTTAGAAAGTGTTTCCTCTTTTTCTGTTGTTTAGAAGAGTTTGAGATAGACTGGTGTTCATTCTTCTTTAAATGTTTGGCAGAATTCTGTAGTGAAGTCATCTGGTCCTGGACTTTTCTTAGCGGGGAGGTTTTTGATTTCTGATTCAATCTATTGTTACAGATTTGTTCAGAATTTTCTCTTTCTTCTTGAGCCAGATTTGGTAATTTGTATGTTTCTAGGAATTTGTTTATTTCATCTAGGTTATCTAATTTGTTGGTGTAGAGATCATATAGATAAGTAACCTGATTTTTTCTTTCCCTTAGCAACATACATTGATAGATTTCTTGTTTTTTGTTTTGTTTTCTTTTTGGCAGCTGGCTGGTAAGGGGAAGATTACTTGTTAAAGGTGGTGACCATGTATGTTGGGGTAGCAATAGACTGTTTCCAGAGTACTATCACATACGTTATCTTATTTAATTATATTTAAAGTCCTGTGAGAAAGATCAAGCAGGGTTATTATAGATAAAGATTAGAGAAGTCACTCAGCTAGTGGTGAATATGCAGTCATCCAGACTTCTAGACCTGTGCTCCTGTGCCATGCTATGTGCCAACAAACTAAGAAATTAAATTGGTACAACACTATCAACTAAACTACAAACATTATTTGGATTTTCCAAGTTTTTACACTAATATCCTTTTTCTGTGCCAGGATTCAATCCAGGATACTATATTGAAGTTAGTTGTCACGTCTCCTTAGTTTCCTCCAATCTGTGACGGTTTCTTGGTCTTTCCTTGTCTTTCATGACCTTGACACTTTTTGAAGTTTTTAATTCCAGAAGAAACAAGGCAAAAATAATTATTTTTCTCATCATAAAATGGCTTCTCACAGAAAACCTGACTTCCTGGGGTCTGTCCGTGGCTCACTCGGGAGAGTGCGGTGCTGATAACACCAAGGCCACGGGTTCAGATCCCATATAGGGATGGCCGGTTAGCTCACTGGGTGAGCGTGGTGCTGACAACACCAAGCCAAGGGTTAGGATCCCCCTACCGGTCATCTTTAAAAAAAAAGAAAAGAAAGAAAACCTGACTTCCTATTTCTGATTTTACCTCTGACTTTCTCACAAGGGTATTACAGCTATTAATGAGAAAGGTTGGGACCTGGAGATCTGTGTAAGAAGACCTTACTCAAGGACGTTATCCCTGTTGCTTTTGGAGGTTAATTTCCCCGAGGAGGCTCCCATCCTCATAAGTTACTAAAGTTTTTAGAGCTACAGCCTTCAGTTGAAAGATTCAGTGTGGAGGAAATGGAGAATAGGGAACAGACTTAGGTGATCTGGTAATATTTTTTATATTTTCTTCCCAAAGTGGTACTCTTTTATTATTTTATTTTAATCACAAATATAACACATGTTGAATACAGAACAATCAGAAGATAGCTAAACAGATAAAAAAGAAAAATCCTATTAATACCCATAACTCAGTATATAGGTCCTTTTTCAAATATACATTTATGTCTATATTTATATGTAATTTTTCTTACAAAAGTGTAATCACATTTTTTTTTAAGAAAAACTTCTCTCCTTTAATATATCGAACATTTTTCCATTTTCTATAAAGATAATCTTTGCAGCATCATTTCTAATAATGTTGAGGGTTTGAGTCTCCTGTTATTAGACAGTTTGGTTGTTTCCAACTTTTGCTTATAAACACGCACCACAGCAACAACACTGAACTAATTAAATCCTTAATTATTTTCTTAGGATAAATATTTTATTCCTTTTCATCATAGATATTTTTACTGATTCTCCGGGCTTTGCAGCTCCTGACCCGACTGGTCTTGTCTCTACAGCCAATTCCACTGAGGTCATCAGCAGCAAAGGTGAGCTTCTTAGGGCTTCCAGAGAAAAGCAGCAGTTGAACAGGAAGGAGTGAGACGTTATCAAACTTAAAAAGTTGGTCACCCTTATGTTTTCAAGAGCTGGCATTCATGGAGCATGGGTTCTTGTGAGCCTGCCTTGCACAGAGTGGGTAACTAGCAACCTGAGCTTTGTGTGCACACAGAGAGAGCTCTTGGCTCCGTGATGCTTTAGTTCCTGTTCTGTAAAATGGGTAGAATTGTCCCTTTGCTCATTAGCAATGTGGGGTGTTAATGGGTGAAGGACTGAATTTTGAGATGCTCCAGGAAGGAGGCTAAATGCTGTATTCATTGGGGTGTTTGCATTGTCTGAAGCCTGATGGTCTAGAAGTTTATTTTAATAATCTCTGTATTATTAAAACTGCAAATGTATTAAGTCATTATATTACTGTAAATGTAAATTTAAGCATTTGGTTTACAAAATGCATATGTGCAAGGTCGATATTATTACTAAGGAAACAGACTCGGAGGTTGAATAATTTACCTGAGTCACATAACAAATAGATAGAACTGGAATTCAAACTCAGGTTCGTCTGTTTTCAAATCCCATGCTCTTTGCTCTGCTCTATAATTAGGGTGAAAAGAATTATATTGCAGCATTATCTCAGGTGCTACTGATTTTAGTTAATACTTTCATACAACCCTACAGGAAAACTAGTAAATCACTGATGAGCTGGGGATGTCTTGGCATACTGGTTTTCTAGCCAGTGACTTAATCCTATTAGATTACAGGATCCCTATTAGATCACTAGCAAAAAAAAAAAAAAAAAAAAAAAATTTTTTTTTCTTACTCTGTTTAAGGGAAAGAAACCTTCCAAGGAGAAATTCACAGGGGGTTCTGGATGCTCTTCAGAAACTTCCACCCGGGTTCCAGAAAAACACACCAAACCAAAGACTAGCAAAGGACCCAGACAAGAAGAAACCTTTTCTAAGGGCACTGACAATCCAAGTGTTAAAGGAAAGAAGAGCAAGGCAGCTTCAGGCAGAAAGAAACGGAGAGATCCCTCCTCCAGTGAGGAAGAAAAGGGCAGGTGGGGAGAGCAGGAGGAGGAAACTCGGAAACTGCCGCGTGGCCGGGAGCGGCGGGTGGCCTCCAGGGTGTCTTATAAAGAGGAGAGTGGCAGTGATGAGGCCAGCAGTGGCTCTAACTTTGAGCTCTCCAGTGGGGAAGCCCATGATTCCTCTGATGAGGGTTCTGAACCTGGTCTTTCAAGGCAGAGGATGGCCCCAGCTCCTCAGAGGACCAAGGCTAGGTCCAAGAGTGACTCTAAGACCCAACGTGGAAATCACCGTAAACACCCATGCATTGCAGCAGCATCCTCAAGCTCTTCAAGCAGTAAGAGAGGCAAGAACATTTCCAGTGATGTTGAGGAGGCAGGAAGAGGGAAAGCGGCGGCAGGTGTTGACCAGTGGCTGGAGGTGTTCTGTGAGCCCGAGGAGAAGTGGGTGTGTGTGGACTGTGTGCACGGCGTGGTGGGCCAGCCTCTGACCTGTTACAGGTATGCCACCAAGCCCATGACCTATGTAGTGGGCATTGACAGTGATGGCTGGGTCCGAGATGTCACACAGAGGTACGACCCAGCCTGGATGACAGCAACCCGCAAGTGCCGGGTTGATGCTGAGTGGTGGGCCGAAACCTTGAGACCATACCAGAGCCCATTTATGGAGAGGGAGAAGAAAGAAGACTTGGAGGTAAGGCCTTGGCTGCCAGGAGCTTGAAGACCCAGTCAGGTTATTAACATTATTGCCATTTTTGAGCACCTTATATATGTCCTGCGCTGTGTTAGATGTTGTTAGTGTGTTACCTCATTTAATTACCACAGCACTATAAAGTGGGGGTATTATTGCCTTAATTTTATTTGTAAAAAGTTGCAGAGCCAAGAGATTAACTGACTTGGTGTTTGGACCCAGGTCTATGGGGCTTTGAGGCCTGTGTACTTTTAGTTATTGTCCAGTTGCAAGTCATATAACTGGAACTATGTGAAGGAAGGAATAACTCATCGATATACTTTTACCCCCCTTCCTGTTGTGTGCACATGTACACAAACACACCTCACACATGTAGAACACTTGTCTCCTGGGAAGAAAGGGATGTGGAATGAGGAAATACCTTCAGTCTATTGAGAAGGCACATCAGGAAGCAGGGACTTCTAAAACATAACACAGCTGTGTCATTTGGTCCTAGAACCAACACTGACACCAGGAAGAGTACTGAGCTCCTAGTGTCTGGTGGGTGTGATGTCGGGAGTAGGTCAGTATTTCTACACAGGAGCATGCCCAGGTTTGGCAAAGATTTATTTCCAGTTACTCAGGATAGGCAAAGTGTGGGGTCATTTATCATTTGCCATAGCAGTGCAGTTCATCCCATATTGAGAGTTTGCTCTGGGGTGTTCTTGATTCATTTTATTGAGTAATGATAGGTTAAGTGGGAATTATGCAGGTATTTCCTGCATAATTATTCCTGCGATTAAGGTATTGTAACTAACCTAATTAAAGAATCAGTGGAAGCTGAATGCAGAAAATCCTCTCCTACTCTCGGCTGCTCCACAGTATCAGTCCTTCCTCATCTACTGGAGTTTCTGAAGAGATACTAAGGGAAAGCTTGGGAGAGGTTGGTGAGTAGGATATGAATTACAGCAGTGGAATTGTCTGCTGAGAAGTCAGAATCCTTAGAGAAGCGCACAGAGAACACCTGCTAATTATATTGGACTAAGAGAAAAGCTGCAGAGTGTGAACAGCTCATTTCAGTTTCTTGTGAGAGCAGTCAGGTAAGCCCACACTGTAGAATAGTGATGTCACTTGGAGATAAGGCCTTCTTACTGAAGAAAGCTGTATGTTTTTCTTCCTTGAAGATCTTTAATGGAACAAGCACTGATCTGCTAGGGCTGATTAAAGTGTCTGAGGGTTGGAAATTGGTTAGGTGATTTTCTGAAGTTGCCACAAGCCACAGAATTACATGATTCTTCATACCTTTTGATTGAACTAAAACCTACTTAATAGAGCTACAGGTGCAGTGTTACAAAGTCATTAGTGTTCATGAAGCCTCGGCTCCATCATCTGTTGTCAGAGCAAGTTAGTCTAAGGATTGTCTACCTCATACCTCACTTCCTCTCCAAATAACATGCTCAACATTCTCTGTCTGGCCTTTGCAGTTTCATGCAAAGCACCTGGACCAGCCTTTGCCCACTGCTGTTGGCTTATATAAGAACCACCCTCTGTATGCTCTGAAGCGGCATCTCCTGAAATACGAGGCTATCTATCCTGAGACAGCTGCGATCCTTGGGTATTGTCGAGGAGAAGCTGTCTACTCCAGGTGCGTGAGGCAGCCTGGTTGGCTTCAGGGGCTTCCTGATAGTCTGAAATTCACAACCTTCTTCCTGGGCAAGGAGCTGGTAGTGTAAGCCCGTCTTCTTGGTAACAGCATTCTCAGAAGATGGGCTACAGTGTATGCACAGGCTGTTGTGTGTGTGAGGTGCAGAGACATGAAAGCCTGAAAAGTAAACAACAAGGAGAAGCGGGAGGGAAAAGTTATGGGAGAAAATAAAAAGTAAGAAAAATAAAATTTAAGATAGGGCAATAAAAAACACACCTTTCAAAATATGTTAAAAAAACACATAAAAGAAAGGAATAAAGGATGTGATCATGAAAGTTAGGGTGAGTGAGTATTTAACAGGCACAGAGTTCAGTTTGGGAAGATGAGAAAGCTCTGGAGACGGACAGTGGGGACGGCCACACAGCAGTGTAGATGTACTTCCTGCCACTGAAACTGCACTTAAGAATGTTTAAAGTGGTATATTTTATGTTATATTTTATATCACAGAAAAAGAAACTACTGAAGAAAAAAGTAGAATGAGTAAAAAAAAAGAATGTGAAATATATGCATAATTAAAACTGAAAAAATGTTAATAGTGTTATTTTGAGATGAGGAAACAATAAAAATAGAAGCAGAAGTTTTGAGAAATGGCAATGGAAAGTAAATAAAAGTGATTTCTAAAAACATTGGAATGTGAAACCAAAAAATAGGGGATGTTCCTAATACATGGGAAAACAAGAAGATATGGAAAAGAAAGAAAAAAGGAAACAAGGAAACCCACCTTAGAGTAAGTGGTGTGAGTCCTCTTAACCCATCAGGGAGTCAGATCTTCCATTCAGGACTTTACCCAGTGTTGGAGCTTTCTGTCACATGTCAGGGGGGACCAGGACCTGGTCAGGGGTGGGGGCTTTAGCTATTCTGGGACATTAGTATCCAACAGTCAAAGGGGGCCAGGGGCTGGGCCTCCCTGACAGGCTTCCTTGAGTGAGCACATTAATAGTCAGGAGAAAGGAGGATCTGGGGAAGAGCGTGCTGGTGTCGTCCAGAGGAGGAGCCACGTCTGTGATAGAAGGAAGCATCAGAAGTGCACATTTACTTATTTACTTTCTATTGTTTTTAAACGTACATAACAGTTTGCCACTGTGACCATGTTTAAGTGTGCAGTGCAGTGGCACTAAGCACATTCACATTGTTGTGCAACCATCACCGCCATCCGTCTCAGAACTTTTTCATCATCCCAAACTGAAACTATGCCCCCATGGAACACCAGCTCCCCATTCCTTTCCCCCAGCCCCTGGCAGCCAGCATTCTACTTTGTCTCTATGAATTTGACTACTCTAGGTACCCCATATAAGTGGAGTCATACAGTATATATAGTCCTTTTGTGACTGGCTTATTTCACTTAGCATAACATCCTCAAGTTTTATCCATGTTGTAGCAAGAGCCAGAACTTTCTTCCTTTTTAAGGCTGAATTACAAATGGTATAGACCACGTTATGTTTATTCATCTGTAGATGGATACTTGTGTTGCTTCCACCTTTTGGCTGTTACGAATACTGCTGCTATGAACGTAGGCACACATATCTCTTTGACACGCTGCGTTAAGTTCTTTTGGGTGCATACCCTGAAGTGGGATTGCTAGATCAGACGGTAATTCCATGTTTAACTGTTCGTGGAACTACCACGCTGTTTCCATCGCAGCTACACCGTCGTACTTTCCCATTTCATAATACATTGGCAGAAGAGCGCCACTTCAGCACTTGGAAAGTGTCTGGTCCTCCCAGCAACCATGTGAGGTAGAAGGGCCAGAGCTCATCATCCCTAATTGATAGATGAGGATACTGAGGCCCAGGAAGGGAAAGGGACTTGTCCAGATTACCAGCTAGCAAGTGACACAGGCAAGATTTGCTCCATGCCCATTGTGCTGTGCTGAAATTGTGCTGCGCTGAAATTCAGTCTTGGACTGCCTGGCAGAGCAGTGCCTGCCACCTGCACTAGAAAGAAACTTGGTGTCCTTGCTCGCTGGTGCCCCTTCCTCACAGAGTTAGGAAGGGTGCAAACTGGAGAAGAGATGAACGTAAGAAGCTGTGGCAAGGAAAGGGGCTGAGCCTCGGTGGAAAGTAGGGTTGCAAGACTGTGATATAGCTCTTAAATCAGGGAGGAAACTGAGGATCTCTTCCCATAGTCACAGGCTGCCATGAGTCATTTGATGCTTCGATATGCGTGCATCTTAGTTCTGTGATAGTTTATTAGCTTATTATATTTAGTTTCCATGTAGTCTTCTTTTGGGTTCCCTTTTCTGGACACTTCTCCCTCCCCACATGGTGTTTAGCAGCAGATCAGACCCTCAGCAAGCGCTTGCTCCGTGGTGAGTAAACACATCTGCACGCTGTGGCTTTTACCTCATCCCCTATAGGCTGCAAGGGGGAACGAACACTGGGCTCTGGACAGCAGAGGAGAGGAAATCCTAGGAAGGGGAGGAGCAGCAGAGGCAAGACTTGAAGCCTATGACAGAATAACTCCATGTGGGATAAGATTTCTAAGTGGACACATCCCCCTGAAAGAAAGGCAGTCCGAGTTAGAGGCTGTTTGCCTTAGAAGCTCCTCTGGGTCCCTGGGGCATGAGGCAGAGCCCAAGGAGAGAATGGGCCAGGCTGCACTCTCCCTTTTTCTCAGGGTAATATGAGGCACCATGGTCCTGCGTCCCATGTGCAGGGCGTGGACTGACTTTGTCCTTTGTTTCCCTGTGTTGGCTCCTGTAGGGATTGTGTGCATACCCTGCACTCCAGGGATACGTGGCTGAAAAAAGCAAGAGTGGTGAGGCTTGGAGAAGTGCCCTACAAGGTAACCAAAGCCGGACAGAGGTGCCCTGTGGGGATGCGGGGGCGCAGGCTGAAGCTAGGTGGGAGAGCCATGGGCAGAGGAGTGGAGACAGGAGCCGCCAAATGTATGCCCAGGATAAGAATCCAGAAATGTCTCGCTTCTCTGGCTTGAGCAGGATTTGAGGAGGAGATAAGCCTTTAAATTATATTGTTAATGAGGAATTTGTAAGAAATGGATCTCCAAACACCTGAGAAATTTAGGCCAACAAGTAGGACTCAGACTTCTGTTGTATTGTTCTAAGAGGCCAAAGCCCTGCTTTGTAAAAGACACTTTCTCCAATGAAATTGCCTCTGTTTAACAGTTCACCGAGCATTTTGCGTGTGTATGATCTCTGTCGAGTCTCAGTAACTGTAGGAATTGGCGTTGATACCCATTCTACAGGTGAGAAAACCGGAGCTCAGGAAGGGAGATGACTTGCCCAAGGCCTTTAAGTTAGTAAAGTGGCAGTGCCTGGGCAGGAGTCCCAGGCCCTGCCTCCGCTCAGTGTTCTTTCTCTCACATTGTGCTGTGGCACTGTTAGGTCAGTCGCCCATGAGAAACATGACCCGATAGAGCACCACAAAGCTTTTTCACAGGACACAAAGTACAGCTAAGCCAGCAGAGACAGTGGCCGGCCACAGAGACTCGTTTACTTCTCTTCGTCAGATCCCAGCAGGACCCTCTGGGGAGCTGGGCAGGGTGGGGTATTGGAAGCAGGTCTCTGCCAGCAGCAGATTTGAGCACATGGTGCTGCTTGAGCCTGAAGGACTATGAGGTTCCACCGACCTCCTCACCTTTCTTTTATGCTCCTTGGCAGATAACCAGTCTATTCTAGAGCAGCACTGTCCAGTGGAAACATAATGTGAGCCACACATTGAAAATTTTTAGCAGCCACATTAAAAAACAAAAACAGGTGGAATTTCAACATACTTAAATGTATTCAAATATATCCAAAATAATATTTCAACATGTAAAAATTATTTTAAAATGTTAATGAGAACTATTTTAAATTTGTTTATTCTTAAGTCTTTTTGTGTGTGTTTGACTTTCAGGAACTCAGTTCAGGCCAGCCCCATTTCAAGTGTTCAGTAGCCACGTGTGACTGACATATTAGCAGTTCTAGAATAATCCTGTATCTCTCAAATCCATCCCTTGTTCTGATCCAGCTCCTGGCTTGACATCATTTGCTTGGAGAACAGCCACAGCCTCCTTCCCAGCCTGAGTCCATTCCCTGCACTGCAGTCATGGGGATCCTCCTGAAACACAGAGCCGTGTGGGACCCCGCTCTTGCTCTGTCCCAACACCCACTGCCTTCAGTATAGAGTCCTGGGTCTTCCACATTACACAGGAGTGATGCTCTGGCCCCTGCCTCCTCTCCATACCAAGACTACTTCCAGAGTCCCCAGATTCAGGTGTTCTCACACTTCTGGGCCCTCTGCCCTTCTCCCCAGTCCTGTTCACCTGATCAACCCCTCTGTGCACCCTGTAAGTCTCAGCTCAAACATGACCTGTTCTGAGCAGCCTTTCTTATCCTCCTCTATCGTCAGGGCTGGTGATGGGCCCACCTCTGAGCTCCCGTCCCAATCTGTACTATTCACACTGAGTTATAGCTGTCTTTACCCACAGGAGCCTGCTTTCCTTAAGAGCAAAGACTGTCCCTTCTCTCTCCATCCTCATGACTGGTGTCATGGCATGGTCTGTAACAGATGCTCCGTGGATAATTACTGAACAGTGCTGAATGAATGGCTCCCTCAGAAAGGGTCTGTCACTGCATTGGTGACAGAGGATGTGCCTGGAGACTGTGGCAGAACTGAACATGAGAACAGGGGTCAGCAGACTGCAGCTCACAGGTCACACCCAGCCTGGGGCCTGTTTTGGTAGCGCCTTTGGTCTCAGAATGGTTTTCACATTTTTAGAAGGTTGTAAAAGAAGAATAAAGAATAAGCGCCAGCGACTGAATGTGACCCTTTATAGCAAAAGCTTACCCCTGAGCTAAAAGAAGCTCCCGTGCCCAGGACTACAAGCTGATCCTTAACTCCATGCCTGTGCTACTCCTCATAAGAGTTATACAAACGTCTCCTCCTTGCCAGTCCTCCACTCCTTCCACCCCCTGACTTCCCAGGGAAAATCTTGGCCTTGGCCACTAGACATCTGTTGGGGAGCGTACTCAGGAGTCCTGAACTGTCAGTGCTTTCCAGAGTGCATGAGGTGCATCCTTAGGTCATATAGCAGTTGAGACACAGGCTCTATAGAGAAATAGACAGTTATCTCTGTTTAAATCCTGGCTCTTGTCACTTCCCAGCCGTGGGATCTTTTTATTTTCCTGGATCAGCCATGGGATCTTAAGTAAGTGACTTCATCTTTGAGTCCTAATTTCTCTATGATTTAAGTAAAGAACATAGGACAGTGGTTAAAAGCCTGGGCTCTGGCCTTTACGATTTGTTTGACGTAAGGTAAGTCATTAACCCCTCCTCAGAGCTGCTCATCTGTAAAATGGAGGTGACAGTAGGACCTGCCTCGTGGGTCTGTTGAAAAGATGAAGTTAATAATACATGAAGCACTGAGCCCAGTGCCGGGCAGAGTGAGCACTGTAGACAGGAGCTGGTATAGCAGTCATAAGGGGACAGGAAGCACACAGCTCCTCGTTGTGTCATGAGGGTAGAAGGAGGCAACAGGTGTATGGCACTGAGCGCAGCACCTGCTGTGAAGTAAGCGCTCAGCATCTGGAAGCCTTTGTGGAACCCGTGGCTGTTTTCTCTGGTGTAGATGGTGAAAGGCTTTTCTAACCGCGCCCGGAAAGCCCGACTTGCTGAGCCCCAGCTGCAGGACTTTCATGACCTGGGCCTGTTTGGCCACTGGCAGACAGAGCAGTATCAGCCTCCTGTGGCTGTGGATGGGAAGGTAAAGGCAGCATCAGAGGGGTCAGGGCCAGGGTGCTTTGTTCTGCAGCTGCCAAATGCTGGCATGCCCACCCTCCATAGGTGCCCCGGAATGAATTTGGGAATGTGTACCTCTTCCGGCCTTGCATGATGCCTGTTGGCTGTGTTCAGCTGAACCTGCCCAATCTACACCGTGTGGCCCGCAAGCTAGACATCGACTGTGTCCCGGCCATCACCGGCTTTGATTTCCATGGAGGCTACTCCCATCCTGTGTCCGTGAGGGGGCTGTGATGGAGACTGAAACGAGGGCCAGGGATGCTGTGGAGATGGGGATGGGAAGCTGGGGTGGGCTGCTGGGGGCTGAGGCCCAGGGCTCTCATTTTCAGGATTTTCCACTGGGTTTGCAGTTAGCCTGAACATTTTATCAATTTTGTTGTCCATCCAGGGGTGACAAAAGCAATAAAAGCAGCATGCTAAAATGATGCTGGTGACCAGAGCAGGGTCAGCATCCTTCCTGAGCCACTGCCTGGTTGGAGAGCTCTGTGTTGCCATGGGCAGGGGACTGGGGAGGAAGAGGCAGTGCTGCTTTCCATAGGCTTGTCTTCTGTGTGGGTACTGTCTGCCACTGGCTGACCCAGGACGTCCTTCAGGGCTCCAAGTGCTCAGAAGTGGCCCATTGTCCTCTACAAAAGGAGGAGTGGAGGCCAGAGCAGGTGGCAGGCTCAAAGAAGTTCATCTGTGTTGTGTCCCCACAGATCTGAGGGGTACATCATTTGCGAGGAATTCAAAGATGTGCTCCTGGCTGCCTGGGAAAATGAGCAGGCACTCATTGAAAAGAAGGAGAAGGAGGTGAGCCCATGGGCAGGGCCTGAGGACAAGAGGGGGTGGGGGTGGGACTCACACCACTGGGCAGCTCTTCCCTCTCTGGCACTGTCTCGCACCATGGAGAGAAGAAGGGGAGGGGAGAGAGTACATGCTCCACAGCTCTTTCTAGCTCTCTGACTTCATGGAAGGCACCCAGGGGAGCGAGCACTGGATAAGTAGACTCCTGCTTGCATGATCAAATCCACTGTCACTGTCCATTGTGGGCCTAGATCGGGCTCCAAGGACTGCAGCCCCTGCTGCTAACACCTGCCTCTGTCTTGATTTGCCTATCATCCAGCTTCTGCACAACCTTATCTGCTAAACATTCCAGAGTCAGTAATTTAAAAAAAAAAAAAAAAGGCAAGTATATAACTATAAATCAGACCAACTTTTTTGAAAATGGGATTTGTTATGGTAGACTATTTTTTAACCTAAAACTGTATATATATCTCTCCATATATATGTTTACAGATTTCATCTTGATGTTTTTCCTGAAAATGTCAGTGTTGAACATTTTCTCCCACTTCATTTTTGTCTGCAGAAAAGGGAGAAGCGGGCTCTGGGGAACTGGAAGCTGCTGGTCAAAGGACTGCTCATCAGGGAGAGGCTGAAGCTTCGTTATGGGCCCAAGGTCAGCATAGGTCCTTTGCAAAGAAAACAAGCCCGGGGTCAGTTTCCTAGAGTTGCAACTCAGAAATCACTGGTCCCGATTCTGCCCAGACATCAGGTCATGTTATAACGCCTCAGTCCTTGGCCTCCAAGGCCACATGTCCTTACCTTGTTGGGAGAGATGTTCTGGAGTCAGGCCTCAGCTGGCTTTTCCAGCCCCCAGCCCTGCCTCAACATCCCCTTTCCTATTTCTGGGCACATGGGCTGGGGATCTGATTTGGTGCTAAACATCACACAGGGAGGGCCAAGTGCCCTGTGTGTTCTGTCTGTGCACCACTCTTACCTTCCGGCATTCGTGTTGCCTGTGACCATCCTGCAGGCCTCATTTGCTCACTCATTGCTCCTCTCACAGTACCTGCCATGTGCCCGGTGCAAAATTGACATGCAGCCCTCATGAGGGCTTCCGTGTGGGGCAGGCAGAGCCCCAGGCACAGTTCCGTGGTGTGATCAGTACTGTGGCAGACACAGCCAACACATGCTTGGGTGTTTTGTTCCCTCTTTAGCCTTCCCCATGCTGCCTCTTTACCTTTAAAAAAATATTTGTAATGCTCCTCACTTGAGTCCCTTCAGTGGCCCCTTCATCTGGCTTTGTGTTCTCACTGGGTCCTTGCTGCCTGTGAGCTTTGACCTTCTCCATCCAGACCCTCTTTGGCCATGCCCGCCTCCTGGGAGAGCTGCATCTGAGCAGTCCAGGTCATGATGCACTTTGGTCCAGAAACAAGATAAGAAATGCAAAGCACCAGTTGCAGTGACCCTCAGACATGACTGTGTGCTCCTTGAGGGCAGTTTCCTGCCCAGTGTCCCTGTGTCCCCAGCACTGAGCTCAGAGCAAGTTCTCAAGCATCTGCTTGCATGAGCTCCCAGGTTGAGGAAGACACAGTCGGAAAGGTCTGGGCTCTCCCTCTGCCACACCTGGTGCCTTTGTCCTCCCAGTCACACAGCTCAGAGCAGGCTGGGAGCTTTACTGCCTCCTGACAGTGCTTCCTAGTTAGTACCTGAGCACTGACCTTGGCCTTTGTCCCCCTCCTGTCTCTCCCCACCCCCACCACCAGAGTGAGGCAGTAGCTCCCCATGCGGATGCAGGTGGACTCTCGTCTGATGAAGAAGAGGGGACCAGCTCTCAAGCAGAAGTGGCCAGGATCCTGGCTGTCTCCTGGCCTCAAAACCGAGAAGCTGAAGAAAAGCAGAAGCTGAAGTGCCCCAAGAAGACCAAAAAGGAAAAGAAAGCAGCAGCTTCCCATCTGTTCCCGTTTGAGAAGCCATGATCTGAGCACCCACCTGGTTGTTGCTTTGCTTCTGCAGAGCCACGCCTGCCCTGGGGGTGCCCAGGCCCACTGGTGGTGTCCCCTCTGCTGAGAAGGCAAATAGGAGCAGTGCGCACTGCAGATGTGGGCTGGGCCAAGGTGCAGCGAGTCTGGTGTGTCCCCAGTCCTTGTCACACTCACCTAGGGTAGGCTTCCAAACCTTTTTGCTACCAAAGCCCACTGTAGAGCAGAACACTTCCCCAGGAGACACGCTCCTGTCTCCTGGACCTGTTCTTCCCCTCTTTGGGAATGGGGTCAGTTTTTTTAATAGAAACCACTGGGAAATTTTTGGATGATGGTGCACGTAGAAATGCACCAGTACTTTCTTCCAGTTAGTCTTCGTCTGTCAGACACTTGTGCTGTCGCCTCTCTTGCAGACTTAGGACCCTTTCTCTGCAGGCTACTTACTAATGCTAATACTGCCTAATGCTGCCACTTTGTGGTAGGGGAGAGAGCAAATGAAAAATACAGGTCATCTCAGACACGGTTTTGTTGGAGTCTGTTTTTTGAAATAATATTTTGTGGTGGCAGAAGACTAGAACAGAGAGCTAAAATCAGGAAAGACACTAATTGAGAACTAAGACCATGTTAGAGGATCAGCGTTATTACTAGATAAATTTAAAAGATCTATGCACTATAGATGTTCAGGAGAAATAACTTTTATAATATTTTGAGAGAAAAATAAAGCATTTATCTAAAAAGACTTGGCTCTGCATTTTCTTTCAGAATTTATCTCAGCTAAGAACTCCTGGATGACAGCGTGATTTCTGTGTATGTTGAGACTACATGTAAGATCAGATTTTGTTTTCCTGTAGGCTGGGAACTCTTTGTTACACACTTTGTTTTTCTTTCTGTGTTTATTGGAGGAGATACTACTTGATCTTTGAGAGGAGCCGTTACACATCTGAGTTGGTTCTGTGCAAGGGAAACAAACAGAACACTTGTGGCATGACTCATCTGCAGCACGCCTAGCTGAAAGGCTCTTGTTGAGAAGCAGACTGGGGTTGCTATGGAAACAGCAGCCTCACACTTCTATAGCCTCCAAGGGGAGCAACTTGTTTTCTGGGGTTTTGAGACAGGACACTGCCATGTTTCTGGAAAAATACCTTCAGGCAGATGTCAGCTGCTAGGAGGCATTATGGAAATGAAATAAAACAGTAGGTTTTGATTTTGGAAAGTTATCACTCACCTGCTTGAAACAAACTGCAAGCTTCACAGTGGACAGGTAGTTGGCAGTGTGTTGCTCCAGAACAGGAAGCAAAATGAATGAAAAAAAGTGCCACATGTGTCAGGCATTTCATGGACTTATCTTATTTAGTCCTCAGGACAGCCCTGTGAGGGAAAAAGGCATTGTCCTTGTTTTCCAGCTGACGAAAGTGAGGCAAAGAGATCTTTGCCCAGCATCACACAGCCAACCAGTGGCAGACTCGGGACTCAGAGCTCAAGTCTGTCTGCCACCTCAGAGCCCACGATGCCCTCTGTACTGTCCCACGCTGCTGCCCATCACCCTCGCCTAGCACATTTTGCAGATGTGTGAAGCATGAGTCATTCACTAATTCAAGCCAAAACAAAGTAGATAAGGTTTCCAAGGGCTAAGAATATTGAGTTGCCCTATCTAAAAAAATTAAAACCAACACCAAGGTGAAGGTGCCAAAAAAAAAAAAAAAACTATTTTAACCACAAAAAGCAACTTAGAACTGAGTTCTAAAGATGTATACATTTCTTAATAAATTCTATGGTTGAATTCTTTAAGATAGGAATTTCAAGAATGCAAGAAAAACTCCCCCCAAATGAAAATATATCCACCCCCAAACCGGAAACAGAATAAAGGCAAGTTCCAATACCAAACTATACTGACTATATTTAGAAATTTATTTCAAATTTTTATCAAAAAATAGATAATACAAATTTCATGGTGATTTTCCAAAGCCTTTAAATTTTTAACATTGTCTTGCTTTTTACGAACACTTTTGAAATTGGCAGTAATTAAAAATCCATATTAGAAAAAATTACACAAACCAAATCCCAAGGATTTTGTTTTTAGTCATTGTCTAGTTATACCGTGTTTTCCAAAAACATCATTTAAGAGTTGAGCGATCTGATGAAATTGTTCATTTAATAAGCAGTAGTGAATACTATTTCAATCCTAAACCCAGATTAGTCATCTCTGAGGCTGGCTGTGCTTTTAATGTGAAGAATCTCAGTTTACAGCGAAGATACCCCAGGTCAACAAGAGATTATTATAGATCACCTTATTCAGCTACCAAATACTCAGTTGCTAAAGCAAGCACTACCAGCAAGGGCAAAACAGTTTTTGAATATGAACAAGATAAAGGACATAGAGGACCATTTAAAACATCAAGCTTGCAACATACTTTAAGAGGATGTGAGTGGTTGGGAAACGTAGAAACTGTGAATAAAGTTTGGGCGGATTTTACTTAGGAGCAGTAAAGCTACTGACCCTTTACACAGAAATTCCACTCACAAGCAGCCCCCTGTTGTTGGCATGCCCACGTCAGAAGCCTTCCCGCAGTGAGAGGAGCTGGGCCAGGCATCGGCATTCTACAGCAATCCTCGGCCTTTGATTCTTGGTTTTGGTTGACTGGGGTCACTGTGAAGGATCCCACTTAGTATAAGTCTTCCAGCCTTTTTCTTTAATGGTTGACTAAAAACTCAGAACCATCTTCAAGTGAATAAGTAGTTTCCGATGCCAGAAGATGAAAAAAAAATGCTTTTCTCCATCCTGTAGAGTCTCCATCTCCTCCCAGAGTGAAAATAAATTCCTTTGCTAACACTTGTTTCAAAAGCATCCCTTCCAAAGTTTCCCAGTGACCCAGAATACTGACAGGTCACTTATTTTTTAATCAGCTGTCATACCCCAAGTTAACACCTTTCTGCGCTCTGGATTAATTTCAATTGACAGATTAAAGGGTGTTTTCTGTAATAGTCTGAAATGTTGGATCATTCAGGATGTTTCTGTTTTGTTTTTTAAAATTTTATTTCAGACCACTCCCTCGGGGTAGGAAAGTACACGTGAAGAAGTGAAGCAACGAACTGATGAAGAAAAACTTAAACAGGACCTTTGGGCATCCTAGACACTGAAAAGATTATGCCAAACCAGGAAATATGTGCAAAGCCCAATAAATGTCCAGTTTGTCTCATTATGAAATCTTCAGTTTTTTTTTTTTTTTTTTTTTTTTTAAGTACCAAATCAAGTTCTATCCACAGACTTGGTTTCTGGTGCTCCTGTTCTGTGGGGCATGTGCTCAGACCATCTGTTGGTAATCCGGTGCTGCTTAGCAGTGATGGGCAAAGGCCACCCGTTAGGATCCTGGATGTGGTGGTGGTCGTGGCAGAGCCCTGGCACTTGTCTTCGATGATAAGCAGCAGCTTAGGCTGAGCTAACAGGCTGAGTCCTTCATCAACAGGCCTCTGGAGCATCTCTGCCTCCTCATCTGACAGATCAGCTGAGTTCAGGGAAACAAACCCTGGAGCCTGGCCACACCCACTCAGCCTCAAGAGAACAGAAGGAAACCAGCAGGAGAATGCTTGTTAGGTTGCCATTAACCAGCTGCTTCTGCCCTCCACAGCTGCTTACTGGCAAGAAAAGGGGTGGGGAGGATGCTCACTGGTGAACCAAACCCGACGTACATGCTGCAAGTCTGCCCCTGAAGAGCACAGGGGTGACCCAGGTCTTGAGGCTCACGCATGTGTCAGGTGGGCGCTAGGGACTGTTTCACTCCAGCTTTTTGGCTGACACTCGTGTCCGAGCAATGATGATGGGCACCAAGGCCAGGCAGGCAATGAGCAGGGCCCACAGGGGCCGGTAGAAGAGCCAGCCAGCAGCCACAGTCAGCAGGGTCAGCGAGGTGGCCACACAGAAGGCAAAGGCTTTCAGGCCAATGTTGACCAGGTCTCGGAAGACAGGAAACCAGTCCACTGTGGGGAAGAAAAAGGCCATGAGGCTGAGGCCACCGTGCTCTTCACCCACAAGGTCTCTAGACAGGATGGCCCATTGCCATGTGAGGAAGGATGGGAAAGGGCCAGTGTGGTGGAAGGCAAATACCCTCATCCTGAGAGCTATAGGGCCAGGGAGGAGGAGCCCCAGCTCAAGACATTGTACAAGCTGGGCACATTGTACAAGCCACCCACTCTGCCCAGGTCCAGGGTAGGGGACACATGGGAGTGCTTTGCCAACTTTAAAACTATGTGTTGATTGACTTCCAGTCAAGAGGGTGGAATAGACAGTACCCAGCATCACTCCCACAAATCAACCAATTTACAACTATAAAAAAGCAATGACAGCCAAGCTGTGGCTGCTAGAGCTCAGGGGAAGAGGAGGACAGACCTACAGAGTGCATGAAGGTGGGAGAAGCCATGGTGAGAGAAAGAAAAAACTGCTCCAATCATTTTGAACCCTGACCATTTCAAACCCTGGTCACATCCAGGCTGGAGCTTATGAGCATACAGAGCAGGAGCTGGCAGAAGCCACAGCTGTGCCCTTCCAGATTCCGGATGGAGTTGCCTGGAGGCAGCAGGGGAGAAGAGGGCCTTGGTGGCGCCCAGGCCAGCAAGACCACTAATAGGGTTCCCGTGGACCCACATAGGAGGAGCCACAACTGAAAAAAGGAGCCAATCAGAGGACGGTGAGTCATCACAAGGGACCAGAGCATGGCCTGTCCCACAGGAAGTGTTTGGAGCACAGGCGGTGGGAGAGATGGGCCCAAAGGGGGAACACTGGGGCACAGCGAGGACAGCTGATCTGCCCCCCAATCAGCACAGGACCACTCAGAGGAGACTGGTCAGTAATACAGAATTGCATGGGGTGCAGTTTGATGAAAAGACTCAGGCTCAGACCAGAGTTTCTACACAACACAGGTGCACTGGATCTCTTGAGAGCTGGAAGTACTTATAAAGTCAACCATTAAAATCTGAGCTGCACAAAAAGCCTTCCCCAGGGAATCAGCAGCAAAGCAGCAATTTAGCTCAACCACACAGCTCAAGTACTGGTCCCCACAGGAAGTTCCCCCATTTTAGAAGTAAGCAAAGGACAACAAATTAGTTCCAGTGCAGTTTAAGTTTAAGCAAATAATCCAACAAAGAACCGAAAGAAAAAAACAAAGTATCCACAACTAGAGACAAAGTTTGATATTAACTGGTAAAGGTCCCATTTCACCAAAGAACACTTATAACACCTAGAAGGACCGGAAGGGCCCTGGGCTACCAAGCCAGAAAGGGGGGAGGACCGGGGGCCTCAGCCATGCCCCCCGACACCCACAACCAGTCCTGATGGTGGGGACCAAGGGCCTTGGCCACAACCCCCCTGACATGTGCAACCAGCCCAGCTACAACCAACTAGCTGCTGCAGGAAGCACCCAGAGCTCTCTGGAGCCAGGGCAGTGGGGGGGCCAGGGCGTTGGCCACGCTCCCCGCAACATGTGCAACCAGCCCAGCAACAACCACCAAGCCAAAGCAAGAAGGGCTCCAGGTTCCCAGGCTGGGGTGGTGGCGAGTAAGGGCTTTTGCCACACACCCCTGACATCTGGACCCAGCCCCACAGTGACCAAGCCACTGCTGGAAGCCCCCTGGTCTCTCCTGTGGGAATGTGGGGGGTGCCACAGGCCTCAATCCCATCCCTCTTCCTCCCTCCTTCTTCCATCCCATTTCCTTCCCCTTTCCCCTCTCCCTCTCCCTCCCAACTGCTCCGCAACAACATCCTAGAATGTAAAATAATAATAATAAAAACAAATAAAAAAAACTACATGTTGATGTTAGTCTGAGACCAGTGTAAAGATGTTTGCCTATAATCTTGGCAAATACCTTGTTTCCTCCATGCTCATCAGAGAGGCTATGTGGAGCCTCTTGTGGGTGCCTATTTGGGCCTCTAGGCCATTCCTGGAGGTGTTTGTTCATTCATGCAGCAGGATGTTACCAATTACCTGTGTGTCCCGCTCTGTGCAGGGGCTGAGGGAAATAAATTAGCCAAAGTGTTGGCCTCTGCCTCAGGATTTCACAGGCTTTTGGCCCAATAGGATCAAGTCCAGGATCCAGCTCAACTCACTGGGAATTCCTCTGCTCTTTGGCCTGTCCAGCCTCTCTAAGTTGGCATTTCATAATTGATGTCCACCATCGAACTCTGCATTCAGCTCCCAGAAAGCCTCAGTGGTCTGGTACCATTGGGTTTGCAGAGTAAGCCCTGGTAACCCGCCATGACTACAGGACACCCTGCAGGCCACGTCATGGCCTCATCTCGGCTGTTCCCATGCAGCACCCCTACTTAGCCTTCACAATAAGCAGAGTTCATGTTTCTGAGCATTGCCTATGTGTCAGGAACTGTGTGTACCTTCTCATGAAACCGTTGTGCCAACCCTGTAAGGTACATATTGTTCTTAACCCCAATTTATCCACAAGGTCACAGAGACTCAAGAGTTATGAAACTTGCCCCAAATCTTACTGCTAGAAAGTGCCAGAATCGGGATTTGTGCTCCAGACTGTCTGAGCACAGGGCCTGAGCTCTAAGGCACTATTCTAAGCCATGAGAGGATGAAGGCCTTGTCTGTCCTGATCACTGCCTGGGCCAAGCATCATGAGAGTGGAAGAGCAAGGGCGTGCTCCCAGGCTGTAGCTCCTGACTCACACCACCACACCAGGGAGCCCTCCATGCTAAGCCATCCACATTCCACATGTGGAAAATCAGTAGCAGATAGATCCAGAGAAGGGCACTCTGAGACAGATGATGGGGGGACTGAGGCTCCAGGGGGAACTGGCCTGTCCAAGGTCACACAGCCTGAACGGGGGATTCTGCTTAAATTCTGATCTCTCCCTGATGTGCCCAAGATGTGGCTGGTCCTTCTAAGCACAATTCAGCTATCCGAAGAAAGCCTCAGAAAAAGTGACCTTCCCGTCCCTGGGCCTGTCTCCCATCTGTTGACGAGGAGGTAACCCTCCCAGCAGTGACAGTCTGGGATGCGCTACAGTCAGACCTTTCCCCAACTGGTAAGTGGTAAGTGGAGGAGAGGTTTCTGTTGGTGCCCAGAGGCGGCTGGGCAGAATCATCTAACTGGAGAAGGACACACACTGGGGGAAAGTCTTAGATGGAAAATCCTGAGAAACACCATCCTCCTGGACCAATAATCCAGGCCCAGCATGTACTCAGTCACCTGGGCACTCAGATCCTGAACCAAGCAGAATTCACTTGGGCCCCTACTGGGCTCGCTGGTGCCAACTCAGGCTGAGGGTGCAGGCCTGCAAACTCTCCCTGTGCTCCAGACTTGCTGGCTGCCCCAGTGCAGCCCAGGTTTTGGCACGGGAAGGAAGCATGACAGGTTCTCAGCATTTCCGAGTGTCCAAACATTTCACGAAGATCTGCAAGGTCGGTGTAAGGTGACAGGCTGAGGTGGGACAGGGGCGGCCCAAGCACACAGAGCCCTGATGTAACAGACTTCAGCCGCAGGCCTGGCTCACTGCCAAGGCCGGCCAGCCTCCTTCCCATGGCTATTTAACAGTGGCCAAGGCACAAGGGAACGAGGGAGCCAGGGGCCAGACGGATGGAGCGGGGCCAGACCTTCAGATCCCAGACACCAGACTAGCCTCTTGGGAGCCGGCCCCATGCCACCCCACCCTGGAAGCACCCACCTTCCTCTGCTCATTCATCCCAAAGCCAGAGTAGGGGTATAGGTACCAAAGCCCGGTCTCTGCCCCAAGGAGACCCAATCGGATGGGAAGGCTGACAAGCACAGAGGCATGTGGGGCCAAAAGAGGGAAGGCAGGATCTCCCCCCACACCCTCATCTCTACACCTACCCAGGGTATAGAGGATCCGCGTCATGAGGTTGAGGCCCATAAACATGGCCATCCAGCCGGCAGCCCGCAGGCCCCAGGTCTTCATGGAGTTGCTCTTCTGTTCTCTTCGAAACACCTCCTGCAGGACGAGCAGGGTAGATGTCAGGACTCTGAGGGGGACACTTAGTTGGCAGGGTAGGTGCCCATTCCAAACAGACCAGAGGGAGATAGGGGTAAACTTCCCACCCAAATCTAAGTCCCTCTGTCCACCTGGCAGAGCACAGAATGAGGCATAAGAAAACATTGTGGAAGGCATGTGCCCTCCTCAGATCAGAGCCCACCTCATTCTAGAGTCCTCAGCCCACGGCCTCACCTCCTCCACACTGCAGTGGGAAATTTCTGGGGTCACTTTCTACCAGCCATGAACAGTGGCTCGTCCAAGTGTGCCTGTGGCACTGTGCCACATGCACTGTATACAGGATCTGCTTGACCTCACATGCTCCTCTCATGGCTCCGGGACACCTCGCCCTCCTTCTCAGTCTCCACTGCTGTCCCTGCCCCTCTTCCCGTCCTCTAAATGTTGAATTCTTCAGCTGCTTCAGTCCATATTCTCTCCCAGGACATCCCATCCGTCTCCTTGGTCCCCTTATGTCCATGACCCTCAAATTTAAAGCTGCAGCTCTGGTGCCTCTTCCGGGCCTCCCAGTCCCATGGCTCCCACCGCCTGCCTACCATTTCCACTTGCCACCCTCGCACATGCAGCAGACACTGGAGCCTCCACGACCTGCTGCTCACTCCAGCTTCTCCGTCTCAGCAAATGACACAACCGCCCACCTGCCTGCACACTCCGAAGCCTGGGGGCAGGCTTGCTTTGCTCCTCCCCATCCAGTGCATCGGAAAGTCCTGTTCGCTCCAACTCTACGTCCACATTTCCCCAAGTCTCCTACCACTGTCACCCCTAAACCACGCTGCCATCATCCCTCAAGTGGACCACTGCAGGAGCCGCCCCATCACTGACCTCCCTGCTCCCAGCAACCCCACCATGATCTCCACACAGCAATCTGCCAAGGCCCTGTTACCTGCTCTGACCCTGGTGCCTGGCCAAGACCAGGTCAAGTACCCTCTCACCCCTGGGCCTTTGCATGTGTGGTCTGCTCTGCCTACAGTGCACTTGCCCACAGTCATGCCTGGCCAGCACCTGCACATTCTTTCAGTCTTGGCTTAAATGCTGTTTCTCCAGAGAGCTGTCCCTGACCCCCGATCTAAATCAGGCCCCCATGTCATAATCTATAACAAAAACAAAAATAATAATAAATAATATTTATTGCTTACTATTTTTCTGCCTCTGTCCTTAGTATTTTACAAGATTTTCTTATTTAATCCTCAAAATAACTCAATAAGGTAGGAACATTTATCCCCATTTTACAGACAAGGAAACTGAGGTTCTGCGAGAATAAGTCATGTGCCCAGAGTCTCACCCCAAGCAGTTAACTAAACTATAAGTCCCCAAGGGCAAAGACCATGTGTGTGATGTCCCTGGTGCTCAATAAAAACTTTTTAAATAAATGAATGAATGAATAATCCTCATAACAATCAAATAAGGTAGGGATGACGATGATAATAATACTAATACTTTTTAAAATTTCTGTTTTACAGATGAGGAAACAGGTTCAGAGGACAAAACACCAGTTCATGGTTCCAGAGCAGGCGGGAGGCAGAGCCGGGGCCGCATGCAGTGTCCACGCTGGGGTCACCGCACGCTTCTGTCCTGGGCTGGGATCCAGACATCCTGACTTTTGGGCCCAGGGTTTCTTCTCGTACCCTGGGCTGCTTCCTTGGCTCAGGGCTTTTTCTCCCACTTGGCAGGGACCCCAGACCTTGTGGGTGTGAGGTTGGGAGTAGCTAGCTGAGTGGGGTAAGGGGCAGTCAGCGACCTGGGATTGCTAAGCAGCGAGAAGCCCGGGGGTGAGGAGGCCACCTGCCCATATATACTGTCAGAGCCTTCCCTCCCAGGGAGTTATCTAAGCCACAAGCCCCCTACTCCCCTCTGGGGAGCAGCTCTGAGACCTGAGCCTCTGCCTGCAGAAGGCTGGAAGCTGGGGCTGGGCAAGAGCCCGGGAAAGAGAGCAAGATCTGGACAGGGCCTCTTAATTTTACAAATTCCCTAGGGGGCCCTCAGAGCTGCCAGTGGAAAGGGTGACTCATGGCCCACTCGGCAGGGAGGTGGCAGCCCCTCCCTGAGGTTGGTAACTGGACTCTGGGGCCACAGCCCGACCACACCCTAGTCCTGTCTAGGTACAAGGAGTGGGCAAGGCTCAGGCACCACCACAGGCCGGGAGGCTGACAGGACAGATGGCAGCTGAGGAATGAAAGGGCCACAGCTAGTCCCTGCCACCTGCTCACTGCCTTGTTGACCCTTTCTGGCCCTTCTGGATGAAATATCCACCATCCTGTTAAAGGCAAGCACAGAATGTCCCACAAATGATACATTGTGTTTATCAACAACAGAGAAAATACAAATGATATTTTTTCTGTTTAAGGAAGGATTTCCTGCTTAGAGAAGAGAGGCCAACTTTTAAGGCACAGAATTGAATTCATCAGTACATGTTTGCATCCCTTCTTATTGGGCAAAGAGATGCCCAGACAGCTCCAGGGACCTCTGAGGGGTGCTCACCCTCACTCAGCCGGTCCTGGGCATTTCCAGCTCAGAAGCCTTCACTGCCCTTCTGATACTCCTCAAAGATTGAGCCTCCCAGTATAGCCTCTGTCCCCCGCGCCCTCCCCCTGTCCTCTGGGCTGTGGCCACATGGCTCTCCTAGCGCTCCTGACGAGGTGAGTCTTGCTCTGCCTGCACTGGGCAATTCTTGCCTGAACTACTGAATGACCCCAGATTCGTCCAGGGTTGACCCCTTCTCTTCATTTGGGTCTTAGCAAAAGTGTCACTTGCCAGATAGGCCTTGCTTGACCATCGTAGAAACTGATTTCCTGCTATCTCAGAGCATCTGTTCTCCCTTCGTAACACTCAGCATGACTTGTTATTACTTCCTAGTCTTTTGGGTTAACCCCTTTCCCTCCACGACTGGAAGCCTATGAGGGCAGAGTCTCTTCTGCTCACTGTTCAGTCCTCAGTGCCCCACACAGTCCTGCACACAGAGGGAGGTTATTATTTCTTCTATGTCTTTTTTTTGCCTCATTGCACTGGCTATGACCTCTAGTTGTGGGGGCTTATTAAATAGCCATTGGAAGAAAAGAGGGAAGGACACGTCTGCCCTTCATCATACAGGCGGCAGCAGCTCACCTCTGCTGAGAGGTCCCCATGGTGCAGGATCAGCAAGGTGTCCCCAGACTTGGTTGAATACGGGACTAGCTGGTCACCCCGCTGCCGGGCAACCACAGTGACCTGGTTGGAGAATTTAGTGTTAGAGCAGAGGGGGATGGTCAGAGGGGGACCACCACAAGGTGAGACCCACAGCCCACCCTCCTGGGACTGGGTGCCAATGAGGGAAGCGAGGAAGAGACCCCTGGGCCTCCCTCTCCACACCTCTACCCAGGGCGTTGGCCCCGGGAGCTCTGGCTCAGCCGCTTCATTCAAAGCTCTAGGGAGAGAGCCAGCCTGTGGCTCACTCGAGAGAGTGTGGTGCTGATAACACCAAGGCCCCGGGTTCGAATCCCATATAGGGATGACCGGTTGGCTCACTGGGTGAGCGTGGTGCTGACATCACCAGGTCAAGAGTTAAGATCCCCTTACCAGTCATCTTTTAAAAAAAAAAAAAAAAAAAAAAATTCCAGGGAGGGCCTTAGGCAGAGGCAAGTGTCAGGGCACAGCAGGGGCTGGGGAAGGACTGGACACGGTGGGGTCAGGAACGCAAGACCAAGTAGTTACAGATCAAAAACTGGGGCGGGGGGAGGAGTGGCGAGTGACTGGAACAACTGTCACTAGGCATAGTTATGAGCTTCCTCTAGAACTGCAGCTCCCGGCCTGGGTCCACGGCTGGCCGCAGGAATAAATACCTCTGACACTGCTCAGAGGCATACCCATGAGCATGCGAGTGTGAGCCTAGGTGTGCATTTTAGGTCAAGAGGCCCTGACAGAGTCTGCCCTCGGGAAGCCAGGTTACCATGTGAGCCAGGCCCAGGTCGGGGTCATCGCCGCTAAGTCCCGCATAGGAAAAGGAGATGCGCAGGTCTCCGACCTGGGGGTGGGAGAGAAGTGGGGAGAGTGACTGAGATGCTCAGCCTGGGCCCACGACGCAGCACCCAGCACCTCATGCTATCTTCCCTCCTCCACACCTTTGCCCGCACTGCCCCGTCCCCTAGAAGCCTCTCCCCTCAGTCTCTTTGGCTGAGCGCATCTGTGCATTCAACTGAACTGACGCGATGAGAAAAAGGAACCTGGCTCTTGCGTGCTCTCCATGGGGACGCTACACTTGGGCCCTGATCTTTGCTATCGGGACAGTCCATGCCTCTTTGTTTACCTCTGGATACTTGGGATTCTCACTGTGGTAGAAAAAGTCCCCCCGGCGAATGATGTCCACGTGGGGGTCCTCCAGCTTGGACAGGCTCAGTGGCTTGAAGTTGTCAATCTTGTCGATGAGGCCTAAGAGAAGCAGGGTGGTGAGAAACCCCCCAATCTGCACACCCTTCAGCCTGACACTCTTCCCACCACACCCTCACAGCCCCACCATGGCCACCACCTAGCTCACGTCCCATGGGGCTTTTACACATGTGCTCTCCCACCTGGAGCGCCCTTTTCTGATTCCATCTCCTACACAGCTTGCCCTGCATCAGCCCACTTCAGTGCCATCTCCTGGGAAGTCGTCCTTGTACCTTCCCACCAAGTCAGAGTGACCAGGTTCCGGGGGTAGCCTTAGCCCCCACTGCCTTGGACCACGGTCATCCGTGTACAAGCAGGGCCCCCCTCAGGGACGGAGAGCTACCTGAGGGCAGGGCCCAGCTGGCACAGCAGGCACTTACTGAGTGACAGAGCAGACAGGAGGCAGCTAGGCCTGCCCTGGACCACCTGCC
Source organism: Cynocephalus volans (assembly GCF_027409185.1). Lineage (NCBI taxonomy): Eukaryota > Metazoa > Chordata > Mammalia > Dermoptera > Cynocephalidae > Cynocephalus > Cynocephalus volans. The sequence goes on along the minus strand of NC_084470.1, from coordinate 95,748,944 downwards.
CCTCCTGCCTCACTTCAGCCAGTGGGGGGCCCCTGGTGTCTTCTCTCCCATCTTTCTGGGCCAGTCCCAGGGACCCAGCCCCAAGGCTACTGATGGTACCATCTTATTTCTTGAAAGCTTCTCTTTGGGATCAGGTGGGGAGCCTGTGACAAGCCACCCCTCCCAGGCACAGGGCTGGACACCAGGTGGGGCATGCAGGTGGGGCCACAGGAGGGAGTGAGCAGCTCTGACTCTACCACTGGCCTGAGGGGCTCGCTCTGCAATGTCTTATCAGAACAGACACTGTCACAACAGCAGGATGAGGACACAGTGTCTGGACTCACTCTCTGGAACCACTCAAGATTCAGAGGAAGCCGGCTGGCTGGGGTGGGCTGCACTGGGGTGTTCTATGACGAGTCCTTGCCTCCTGGGGACTGGCATTCCCTCCAGCCCCAGCCCCAAGTGTGATCATGGGAAAGGCAAGGACTGAGAGCTGGGGGCTCCAGCTTCTGGGAGGGGCTGAGGGGAAGCCCGGGGCCTCTAGGTTGGCACTAGCTCACATGGAGGAGCCTGAGACCTACCTGCTGAGAGGAAAAACCTGCCAATTTGGACAAAGGGGGCTGTTGCCGTGAATGACTCAACTGCCATCGCACTGTGGGAGAGAGGGGCTGCTGTCAGTCATGGGGCACCAGGTGGTAGCTTTCTGGGTCCCTTTGGGTTATGCTGAGCAGGGTCCCCACCCAGGGGGCTCCTGTAAGTCCATACTAGCCTAGGCATAGTAGACATCTTGTATTTTCCACCCCCGGGGGCTCCTGTTCCCCACTCCCCTGGGCTGAGCACCCTCACTCTGTCTCCTGTCCCCCAGAGCGTCACACCCTCTTGTCCAGACCCCTGCCAGCTTGTCCCACCCCACCCACCCACTTCACCACCCCATGCCGCTGAGCTAACTCCCTTCTCCATGAAGGCCCGGATCATACTACCTCCTGAAAGGCCTACCTGATTGTCCTCCCACCTCTGGGTAATTGTCAACCAAATGCTTCCCTGACACTGTACATGCAAATCCCTTTAGCACTCAGTCCAGGCCTTATGTTGGTGACTTGTTTGAGGGGAGCTTGTCTGAGGTCAGGGGAGTTGGGTCTTGCCTCCGTGTTCCTTGTGCCCAGTACAGGGCTTGGCTTCAAAACCACATACCACATTTTCATTATCCCATTGAATTAACTCAGTCTTGTTATGCAGGAAGAAAGTGGGGCTGGACACCTACCCCGGTGGTAGGCAGGGCTGTGCTTAGGCCTGGGGCCCAGCTCTCACCTGGGGTTTTTGTGGCCAATTTCTCGGTCGAAGTTTTTGCTGTTGACGATTTCTGACCTCCATTCAGTGTCTGCTTGTGGAGACGGAACAACTCAGAAACCAGGGTAAGAGTGACCACATGGCTAAGGCCCACTGACCCTAGGTCCTCTCATCTGAGTCTGTGACACTGGGCCCTCCCTGGATGGGTGACAGGGCAGGGCTCTGAGGACTGGCACCCAGGGATTCTGATGGCTGGCACTGCGCCCTTCCCACAGCCCCACCCACAGCCCACTGCTGTTGGCCTCGGCCCCAGGCAGACACCTCACGTGCGGTGGGGCCCAGTACTCACTGTAGGAGTACCTCGTCTCCTTCTTCACCTGCCCATCCTCGGTGTACTCCCTGCAGGGAAAGCACAGACAGCCACCAGAGTCAGCCCAGTCACCCCAAGCCATTCTAACCTCTAAGTCCTTCCAGCCGGAAGCAGCCTTGGGCCTATAGGGCCAAACTCCCCAAATGGAGCAGAAGCCTTGTCTGCACCAGCCCAGGGACAGGGCTCTTACTCTCTGGCAGACAGCCAGGCCCATCCCTCCAAGGCCAACTGGAGAAAAGTGCTTTCTCATCCAAGGTCTGCTGCCACCTGGCTCACAGGGAGGGGCCCAGGCCTGTCCTCTGGGCTCAGAGATCTGGCTGCACCCTCTGCTCCAGGACAGCCGTATGGAAGGCCCCCTGAAGCTGCTTTCAGCTCCTCCAGCCACCTACCCACCCCTCACTCACAGTCCATGTGGTTCAGGTGGGGCTTAGACCACCCCCAGCTCCAGGTGATGCCAGCCTGATTGATGACAGTCTTCCCTGGGACTTCTGTTAGAGCTGACAAGATGTAAGCCGGGAACCCACCTCTGTTCCTTCTGTCCCATGGTGGGAGAGACCATGGAACCACCACATGGGAAAGTTGGGCACAGAGACTGAGGTGGGTGAGGCACATCGATCCTAATGACATTGTCTGAGGCCTGGATCCAGTCACACCTCACGCTGGTGCATCCCGGGACTTCCAAGATGAGAGAGCTAATCAACCCTGTTCTTCTTAAAGCCACTCTGCATTGGCTTTTTGCCACCTCCAAATAAAAGATCACTAGCTAATAATTTGGGGGTCCTTTGACATTTTTCTGATAGGGAGATTTTATACTTTGGTGGTTCCTCCTTTCTCTGGGAAAGATTTATACTTTAAGAGGCATCACATGAACTCCACCTGCATTCTGCCCTAACTCTGCACCTCTTTTGCCCCGGTTGATGTTTTGCTTCCTGGCAGCTCACCTGGACTCTTCTGTTTCTACCCACTGGTACATCTCCACGTGCCTCCGCAGCTTCACAGCCGGAAGATGTACCCCATAGTTTGGATCAGACAAGAGCTTCAAAAAGAATCAAACAAATGAAAAAAATAAAGGACAAGACTCACATCAGCCCAGAATCCCCAGCTCAGGGGAAGCTGGACTGGAAGAGAAATAAAAACAGAGAACAACGACAAGAACGAAGAATTCTATGCTGCTTCATGTGGGAGAATTGAGTGAAGCTGCCTGTCCTAAGTTTTTAACACTTAGTGCCACAACACGTAGTACAGGCTTGGGCTGCACAGCCCAGTGGCATCATGTCCACAGCAGTGCACTGGGTGTTCAAATAACAGGAAGGCTCCAATAATCAAAGAGTTTTCTAGCATTGCACTAGACATACATGCTAATCATGACCATGAGAGCACCTATTTATGAAGTTCAATCCACATGCCAGGCCCTGTGCCAAGAGGTCAGCAACCTAATCTCACTGAGTATTCAAAACTGGCCATGAGCTTGTTACCATTATTGTCCCCATTTTCCAGATGAGACTCAGGAATGACAAGTCCACACAGGTGCTAAGAGGTGGAGTTAGGAATCACACCCATGTGTGTGTCTCCAAGGCTCTTGCTTTCAAATTCTCAGCCAGACAACACCCAGAGATGTGCCAACAACTACCTCCAAGCCTACCTTGGACGTCCGCAGGGCCCCGATGATGTGTACCAGCTTCCCTTCATTCTCTGGAGCCACGCTGTGGATGCTGTTGGGGGACACCACAAGCGAGAGCCCTTCGGCCAGTGAGGTTGCTGTCTTCAATGCACGGCCCTGTAAGCAAAGGGGGGCAAGTGATGTCAACATCTCAGGAGTAGCTCAACACAGTTGTGCTCATTGCAGTGTATCAGGGCAGGATTCAGCGAGCACTGAGCCCCATTTCTCCACTGTATGGATGGAAAACTGAGGTCTAGCAAGTGGCAGAGTCAGGAATGGAACCCAAGATTCCTGCTTTTCCAGGCAGACCTCTTCCTGCCACCCCACCTGTCTCAGCATTGCCCCCATGTTGAGAATGTGCTTCTGCTTACCCTGTACCTTTCCCTCATTTTCCTCTGCCCTCTTCTCTCCCCTTCTCTCAGTCCACGTGGTTTACATAAGCCAATCTGAACTGCTGTCCAGATCATATGACCCAGGCCTCACCCATCAGAACATGTGTCTCCTGGCCACGGGGATTGGTTCAAAGGACTGAAACCCGAGCCAGGACACTGAGAGATCTCCCTGCAATTTTTGCTAAATTGATTTAAAACGAAATGGTTCCTCTTTTCTCTGGGATTGCTAAGATGGTTGGATGTGAGCCTGAGTTGCCAGAGCCACCTTTGCCACCACAAAGGAAAAACCTGTCCAAGAAAAACACCACAACAGAGAAAAACAGGCAAGAGATGAAAAAATGGAGATTCCTGGCGACCCAGCATAAACACCTGGATCCAACCATGCCTGAAGTGGGTACTATCCACTCCTGCCCGGATTTTCAGGTGAATGGACGGATCCATTCTCCTATCCGCTCACATCAGTTGTGAGGTGGGTCACAATCAGAAAAAATTCTGATGAATTCAGCGTCCCTCTTTCTCCTTTATAAAATCTAGGCCCTTTACTACCAAATCCAGCCTCTGGATTCACAGCCCTTGCTCTCTGACACTGTGTGGACTCTCACCCTGCACAGGGGGACCCCAGATACTTTACCTCATTGGTGAAAATTATGTAGAAGGAGAACAGGAAGGTCACGAGCCCCATAAACATCCCGCCCCAGGTCTCGCTCAGCCGTTCCAGGAAGCCTGGCTGAGGGTCAGGTGTAATTTTGATGTGTTCTCTCCTGGTACCTGTACTAGAATACTGAAGAAAAAAACACATTGAAAAATCAGAATAAAAATAAGTTTTTCAAAATAAATTGAATTTTGCTACTTATTTATTTATACTCAGTTTTTACTGAATTGTAATTATACATGGTAAAAATGTACAGCTATTAAGTGTACATTTTGACAAATGTACCCCACTTGACTAATGTCCAGATCATACAGGACATTTCCATCACCCCAGAGTTTCCTTGTGCCCCTTTCCTGCCAATCCTCCCCTCTCTCCACCTGACCCTGCAGGGCAGTCAACTCACAGCCACAACAATATTAGGAGATTGTGCTGAGTGCCTGGTGAGAAGGTGGACCCAGTGCTAAGGAGTGAGCCTTCCAGCTGGGTAACTATTTGAATTTCTTTCTTCTTCTTTTTTTTTTTTTTGCCAGCCGGTACAGGGATCAAAACTTGGACCTTGGTGTTATCAGCTCTAACAACTATTTGAATCTCTATCACTGTAGGTTAGCTTTGTCCTTCTAGAACTTGATAGAAATGGAATCATAGAGCACAGGCTCCATTCTTTCCATCTTCTTTGACTCAGCATAATACTTTTGAGAGTCATCCACGTTGTGGTGTTTAACAATAGTTTGTTCTTTTTTATGGCTGAGTAGTATTTCATTTATGAGTATACCACAATTTCTTGATTTGTTCAACAGTAGATGACTATCTTGGTTGTTTCCAGTTCTGGAAAATTATGAATAATGCTGCCATGAACACTTGTGTCTTTTTGTAGACATGTGTTTTCATTTTCCCCGGGTAGATACATAAGAGTGAAATTGCTCGATCACAGGGAAGATGTTTTTAAGAAACCACCAAACTATTTTACAAAGCGATTAGGGAGGTATTTTTCATTAAATTAGACAAACGGTGTCTGAGCTTCCCAAGGGCCATGCTGGGCCCTATGAGGTCAGAAGGAGGGTGGACAGCATTTAGAGCGGTTGAGTCACATCCACAAACAATAGCAGGAGGTCATGCTGAGTGTCCAGTGAGTGGAGTGACCCCTTCCAGCTGGGGTATCAAGGCAGGCTCCCTGAAGGAGGGGGCATGTGAGTGGGATCTTAGAAGCAGATCCCGGGGGAAGGGCATCCCCAGCAGGAGGAACCATGTGAGCTGCCGATCTGCTCTGGCTGGTTGTGAGTGACACGGGGGATGATGAGGGCATCTAGGCACGTCCAGGAAGATTCACAGTAGACCTCAAACTCCAGGATCAGTGGATCAGGCTTTGTCCAGCCAATAACAGAGGCGTGATTTGGAGTGTGTTCACTGCTGATTGAGAGTGTCATCATCAAGGGCAGGACTCTGGAGCCAGAAGGACTGGGTTTGAATCCAGTTCTGCCACACACTAGCTGTGGGACCTTGGGCAAGCTCTTTAAGCCCTTTGTGACCTCCATTTCCTCACTGGTGAAATGGGGATATAATCCAATGCATAGGGTCGTGGTGAGAACCAAAGAACACAATTGTTAGGTGGCTCAGTGCCCAGGGCATGATAAGCACTGTACGGTGTGAGCTGGTGGAAATGTTATCTGATTCCTCTGTAACTGATACCAGGGCTGGCACCAAGGCTAGGGGTGAGCTGACAAAAGTCACAAAGATGTAAAGTGGTTCCCAAATGAGCACTTTGGGTGAGCCAGGCCCTGTCCTGGCACTGGAGAGAAAGAGAGGAGGGATGTAGAGAGATTCAAGTCAGAGTCTCTGTTTGACAAAGCTGATGTCACCACTCTGAATAACACCAGCCAAGGCCTCCAGAGACCAGATGTCTGTGTACCCAGAAATGGTCTTGACTTAACATGCCATTTGGAAACATTAGTAGAGTAAATCTTGCAGGCAGGTAGGTGACCATCAACCATTATAACGATGACAATGACAAACATACCAGTCTATCACAGCCCAGCCAAAGTGCAAGCCCAAAGAGGTAGATGCAATCACTATCCCATTTCACAGACAAAAAAATTGAGACTCAGTGGTTAAGTCATCTGCCCTGATCACATAGCCTCTAAGAGACGGACTTAGGATTCAAATTCGGGCAGACTGAAGACTACCCTCCTACCACTCTGCTCCAGACTGCACTCTTCATTTCTCGGGCTGCAATGTGAGTTGAACATTTGGAGCCAGCTGCAGGCAGCAACAGGAAAAGGAGGCATCTCTTCCTCCTGGGCTCCTCTCAGTCAACAATCAAGATAAGGGGCTCAAAAATGGCCTTGGAGGGAAGAATGAGAGGTACAGGAGGGTGCCCCTTAGGCTAGGAGAGAGGTGGGGCAGGCAGTGACATGACACACCCAGCCCATATTCTGAACCAAAATTCTCAGTATACACAGAGGATCCTCCATGATCCTTATATATAATATATACATATCCTCAGGGACATACCTTCCTAGTCCCAGCACTTAAGGTTCAGAAACAATGAGCAATGAGTGGTGGGAAGAGAGGTTGACAAATAAGCCCTAGAAATAGAACTAACTGAGTTAGAATTCCAGCTTCATCAATCACTCGCTGTGTAACTCTGGGTAAGTTGCTCTACCTCTCTGATTGTTTACTCACTTATAAAATGGAGAGGGTAACAGGACCTTCATCACAGTTACTGCTGTTACACTGATTAACAATTCTGTTGCCTCCATGCTCCACCCCACTATCTTCAGATCTTTCTTCCTCACCCAGCCTGGTGGTTCCCATAAATGCGTACCCAGGTACGGAATGAATTAACAAAGGCTTGGCAGCAGAGGATAACCCAAATGCATTCATGTTCCTTGGTGAGGGGTCAGGACCCAACATACCAAAGATGGCTCCTGCCCACTAGGACCATCTGTGCTAGACTGTGAGGATAGGCTTTTGTTCATGTATTAAGTACCTACCAGGCACTAGGCACTGTGTTAAGCAGTCTCCCCTAAACTTCACAGTAACTGATTCCATAAGGAAACATAAACATAAGAGAGTAAGTCCACACAGCTACTATGTGGAAGACTCTGGATTTGCCCCAGATCTGCCTGACTCCAAAGCCTGCCTCTTCCGCAAGTTCCCATGTCATAGCATGCCACACTGGCCGCAAGATCTGGGCAGGTGCCTTCCCCTGCAGGGAACATTGCCCATCTGTAAAATATGGTAGCAGTGGTGATGGGAGCAGACAGGAGTCAACCTGTTGGGGGCAGGCTGGGGGCAGGCTGATCTCCTGACCGCCCTTTCCCCTGGCTGACTTTTAAGTCTCATGCACCACCTCTGAGGCCTTTCTAGGTGCTACATTCATGACTTCTAGACCTCCTGAGGGCTTAGTAGCATGCTAGGGGGTGTGGGTGACACACGCCCTGGCCTCCCAGGGGCTGTGGGAGGCAGAGAAGAAACTTGGGGACAAAAGAGGGTCCTGGAAAGAGAGTGTAACAGGCCAGGGGAGGACAGCTGGGACACTCCACCAAAGCAGAGAGAGGGTGTGTCTGGGACTGGCTGAGCTCCGGGACTGGCTGGGCTCCCGAGCTGGCCCCAGAAGCACTTTCACAGAGGAGGGGAGAGGTGAATCACCAGCTTCTTCCACACCCAGCGCCCTGGTAGTAGGAGGTGCTGCTCGACTTGTTAAGTGAAGGTTGAGCTGAAGTAGAAAGTTTCCCAAGAAAGGCTAGCTGCAGGGAGCAGCAGCCTCGGCCCCTCTCGCCAAATCCTCACCAGGAAGAGGACGGGGCCGGCAGAGGGAAATGCTCCCTCCCACAGGAATCCCAGAGCCTGCGCTCCCCGCCCTGTCCGAGCCCCTCGGCGGCGTCGCAGCCGCGGTTTTCCCACCCCTCCAGGGCGGGGAGCTCGCCGCCCGCGGGAAGGCCCCGTCTGTCGGCTGCTGGACAGCTCCACCTGCGCGAGATAGGCCTCCCCACCCTCCCGGGGAACCAGCCCCCACTCCGACCACAGGGCCTAGGCGGGAACTGGGAATGCAGGAGGGGTTGTGGCGACACCTCCTGACTCTCCTCCCCACAAACGCGCGACCCGAGGATGAGGTGGGCCAAAGAATACGGACAAAGGGGATCTGGGCAGGCTGAGAGAAATGAACAGACGATGAGCTGCAGGGAAGCGCAGACAGGGGCCGGCCGCGCCGACTAGGGTCAGATGGCGAAATGCGCCCGGGCGGCCCCTCGGAGGAAGAGGAGGCCCCGGGTGATGGGGAAGTCTGGGTGTGGCCCGGCAGATCAAGGGACACTCACATTTGCGGCCATGGTGAGATCTGGCTCGCCGCCGCCTCGTTCTGCTCTAGGAAGTGGGCTGACAACTGCAGCGCAGAATCCGGTGGCCTCTTACCCTCCCGCGAGCTGCAAAGATCCGCGCGCAACGCAGGCGGGACTTGCTTCTGAGTTACGGCCCCATGGGCGGTCCGGCTTTTCTGCGCACGCGCCCCGCAAGGCCTCCTGGAAAGTGTAGTCCAGGGCCGAGAGTTTTCGCCACAAAATTGCAACACGCACAGTGTCGCATCGATACGCCTGCGCGCTGCAAGACTTTCTGGGAAATGTAGTTCCTGCTGCCTGGAGAGTTGCGAGGGGCGCACGGCCTACTGGGAAATGTAGTTTCTGGCGGAGGGGCCGGGATGGGGCCGAGAAGTCGCTGAGGCAGGTGCGCGGCGGGCAGGCCCGGAGAGGGCGGGTCTGTACGGGCCTCCAGCCGCCCGCCCTGACTGAGCCGAGGGAGGTCACCGCCCCAAGCTGCGGCCGCCGCCGCCAATTCTGTGAGGTCTGAGCGCCGGGCTGCAGCCATGGCCTACTGCCGGCAGGAAGGTAAGTAGGGCGGGCTGCCGTGGAGACCGGCCAGCGAGGCCTGCGGAGACACGGGGTCCTCGCAGCCCCTCAGGCAACACGAGGAGTGGCCGGGGCGCCCCCTTCGGGACCCTCGGGGCCGGGTCGGGCCGCAGGTTCGCCAGCCACGTTTTGCAGATGAGAAAACCGAGGCTGTGGGAGGAACGCGGCTGGTCCAAGGTCACGGTGAGGCTGGAACCCGGACCCAGAGGTGCCTGCACGTGGGCAATGCGTACGCTGGGCCCGGAGGGGCACGCGAAGGGGAAGCGCCGGGCACGTTGTGTCTGGCTCGTAACAGGGAGTTTATTAATTATTAATGTCGCTTCTACCACATGCCACGTGTTCCCAGTGTGCACGCGCCTTTGAAAGGCGCATCCCCAGAGGCTGGCTCTCGGGACGTGGTGTGCTGCGCTGCGGTGGTGGAAGTACCACCAACGGAAGCATTTGTGGGGCCCCAGCACGTGTCTATCGGGCACTGTTGAAGAGCTTTGTAGGGCTTATCTGGTCGATCTTGCAGCAACCCTTATAAGTTAGTCTCTGTTGTCCGCGTTTTACTGAAGAGAAGTAAGTTACAAAGGTGACTTGGCCGAACGCACTCGGCCAGCAAGTCCTGGAGCGAGGGCTTGAGCCCTGAACTGCCCTCTCCAGTCTAGTGCCCTATGGATTCCAGGGAGCCCTTTGCTGGGAAGCACCGCCTTCCCCCTTCCGTTCACCTCCTCCCTGCTTCCCCTGTTGTTACCTCCACCCAGGATCTCAGAAGTGTCCAGAGGGGAGATCGAGGGCCTCCCCGCACTGCCGCCAACTGGTTCCTTGTCTCTGAGCTACTACCTAACCCCAGCTGGACCCAGTTTCCAATCTTGTAAACTGAGACGTTGGGTTTCATTCATTCAGCAGATATTCATGAAGTACCTTTTCTGTGCCGTAAAAGGGGGAGGGTGGGCACCTGAGAATATAAAGCTAGAGGGAGTTGGAACTCACTCAGAAGCTCTTTGGTGAATAGTCCAGCTCCCTCAGTTTAATTCAAGGAATCTGAACCCCAGAGAAGGAGGTGACTTTCCCAAGGTAGTACATCCAGTTAGAAGAAGAGCTCAGTCAAAAATGCTGAGCCTCTTCTCCCAGTCCGCTTCTAGAACCCCTCCTCATTCCCTGGATCATAAAGCCATAATACTCTAATGAGTATTATATGATGTCTCTAATGACTATGCTTTCCGTTGATTACTACTTAATGTGTGCCATTAAACAAAAGTCCTCTGCCCTCATCACTTTGTTAGGCAGTAGATCTCTTAACCTTATTTTTAATTTTCCGTTTTGAGTTTCTAATGTACTTCTTCATTAACAAATAATTTTTGAGCCTTTGGGTATAATGAGGCTGTGCACATAAATACGACCCATCGTTCTCTTTGAGGATTTACAAGATTCACAGGTTCTCTGGGAAGGGGTGCCAGATCCATCTGCCTCCAAAATATGGAGCCCTGTCTTTTCTTGGTTCTGCCAAAGCAAAACACTAAATGAGGCTTTTATTAGATTTGCAAACCAGGGAGACCACCTCTCAGCATGTAAGTCTGCCCAGCAAACAGAAAAAGCAAGGAGGTTTTATAGTGTAAGTTCAGGAAAATCTAGCAGTAAATAAACACCAAACATTAAAGAAAGAGGAGATTGCTGACTATGACATTTTGAATAATCCCTAATCTAGACTATACAATTCTTAAGTAATTTCCCATGTTAGGTTTTCTCTAAACAGTGTCATCTATGTTTATTTAAGCAATGGTGTCTTGGTGATAGCAAATTCCATGTAAAGAATTTGTCAAGCAATAAATTCTAATGGAAGGTCAGCCTCTTAGGCTAGGAGGAAGCAAGTCAATTAAGTTCAAAAAAATGGAGTCACTGCGGTTCTTTTCATTCTCCTTTCCTGGCCTCTTTTCTTCATCAGTTCAAAGTTCTCTTTCTTAGTTTGGGGGTGATTACTGAAAGCGCTCACTTTTAGGCCTTCCTTAGATTTTATCTTATCAATACAACTTTCTTCAAAAAGTTCCCAAACAAAAACTTTTTGTTTTTCCGCCCACGTATTCTTTATGCTTCCTGTGGGATTTAGAAAGATGATCCCAAAATCCCTCCCATCTAGGACTTATGTGATCTAGCCTTGTCTACCCCTCTAGCCTGAGTTCTTCACGGCATTTTACTGCTTGGCCACACTGGCCTCTTGGTTATTCCACTGGCTTGTTGCATCCTTCCTCCAGCTCTTCCATGGCTGACTCCCCATCCTTTAAAATTGAGCTCCTCAGAGAGGCCTTCCCTGACCCTTGGCATCTTTTACCTCCCAACCTCTCTGAAATTACCTTATTTTTTGTCATTATTTCCTGCCTGTCTTCTCCCACTAAGCTGAGAGCATCAGACGGCTGTTTGCCCAGCATCTAACTCAGGGCCTGTTGTATAATAGGCATTCAAATCTCTATCCAATCATGTGCATGCCTGCCTGCCCTTTATTCTGAGCAAATCACGTGCCTACGCAAATTTATTTCCAGGGTCCACCCACCACCCAGCCTTCAGGTTAAAGGCTTTAGCTTGGCCTTCAAGGCCTCCTACAATATGGATTCTGCCTCACTCCCTGGTCTTAGGCCGACCACACCTCACTGTCAGCATCCTACTGTTCCTTTCTTTAGTGTCCCTTTTCGGCTGCAGAGCCTGCCCTCCCCTGTTCAGCCAACAAACATTTATTGACCACACTTGAGGTGCCGGCCGGCCACTGGGCATGTAGTAGTGTGCAAGGAGACACATTCTTGGCCCTCAGGGAATGGGGGAAGAGATTGTCATTAAAACATCACCAGATGAATGTATAATTATTGACTGTGGCAAGAGAGGTGAAATAAAAGCCCAGCATGCTATGATAGTGTAATGTAACGCCCTGTGGGTCAGAAAAGGATCCCTGGGGCTCCAGAGGTCATTTCAAATGCCCCTTTTTCAAGAGAACATTTCTGATCCTTCTGACCTCTTGGAACTGCCTTTGCCTTCCAAGCTTTGCCCAAGGCAGTTCCTCTTGGAAATTCTCATTCCCTCCTTCCTTCCCTCCCTCTCCCGAAGGGATCTGTCCCCTGGGATCTCCTTGAATGGAAATCTCCCTCCCTTCCAGGCTTCTCCCCTGAATGCCTGTGTCTTACTTAGCTGTGATCCCAGGTCCTAGCAGAGAGCCAGAGCTAATGGAGGTTTATTGAGCTGAACTTCTAACAGATGTTCTTCTTACACTCTGTCTGAAAGCTATTTATGTATTCTTCACAGACACATGTCTCTTCTCCCCACCATCCCCTCCAGTTCTAGGGTTCTAAAGGGCTAGAGGGTGTCTTGATCTTTTGATCTCTGTTCCCCGAACCCTAGCAAGTTCCCTTGTATAGACTAAGAGCTCAGCAAATATTTAATGAGTTGAATTTTCCTGTACTTGATCCTCTTGAATACAGGAGAATTGCTTCTTTCAAGGGAGTTAGATTCTAAACATCAAAGTCCTGAGCAGTCAGATTTATCAAACTCTTAAGCCACTAATCTCACTCAAAATACACCACAGACACAACTCAATAAGGCCAGCTAAACCAATTTTCCATCTGGTTTTAGATCTTGTTTTTCTTGGAACTGCATCACAGGTGCATTGAGCCAACTCAGCCAAAAAGGGAGAAGATAACTCAGCAGTGCAGGCTGCCATTCTCAAACGTGGCAATGGGGGAGTAAGCAGCTATGGGAGAAAAGAAACTGCTTCTTCTCAGGACACTGGGCATTCCTTCTATAGAATCAGCGTGTAAAGATGCCAGGCCTGTTCATTCTCCTCTTTCGGGGAGAAATGAGACCACCCATCCAAGAAATTTTTTTCTCTAAATCACTTAATGGTGATAGCCCTTCCGTCTTTCTGCCTTTTGCTGGGGTCTCCACACCCTAATCTAGAGTTCAATTTCGTTATTCACTTTTTCAACAAATATTGAGCACCCACAATGTGCTGGGCTCTGTTCTAGGCTCTGGGGATTCTGCAATGAACAGAATAGACAGAAAAATCCCTGCCCCTGAGGAGATGAAATTCCAACTGGGGAGACAGGTGGTAAACAAAAGGAAAAGCACTTTGGAGAAGAGTCAAGCAGAGTAAGGGAGATGAGTGGTTAGGGAAGGTGGCATCTGAGCAGGAGGTGATGGCAGGGGAAGGAAGTGTGAGGCTGTGAGGGAAGAGTGCTCCTGGAGGAGAGCACAGGCTGTGCAAAGGCCAGAGGTAGGCAAGTGCTCACCATGTTCAAGTAAAAGCAAAGAGGCTAGCAGAGCTAGAGTGGTGGGACATGGGGTCACAGAGGTCAAGGATGCAGATCTTTCTGGATGTATTTGAAGGTAGAGCCAACCGGATTTGCTGATGGAAGTGAGAGAAAGACAGGAGTCAAGGATGCCTTTACCGAAAGTAAAACTACAGAACTGGTGATGGGGGTGGTGGGAGTCTTGGTATCTAACTGCTTGGGCATTCCTTCTGTCTCAGCTATGCCCTGCAGTCCTGCTGTCATAGTGACCCTTGGGGCCTCCACTCCCCAACCTTTCCCTTGGTTCTGGAGTGGGGACTTATCGGCTCCTGGCTGACTTTCTCCTTGTACACTTTGGTTCAGCTTGCTCCCCTGGTTAAGTCAGAGAGCATTCCTCCATCAGCTTTCCCACTTCCAAAACTTCACTGATATCTCTGGCTTGCAGTTGTCGCTTTCTTGGCCACTATATCCTAGACAGTTGATGCCATTTTTAAAAAATGACTTTACTGTCTTTTGAGTGGGATTTCAGCCAAGAACAGAAACTCTTTTCACCCTCTTTGTGGAACTCAAGTCTGTTGATTCTCTCCTTGACCATGTGACGTGGATAGGCTAAGCCTGCGATTGGCCCTTTTTCTGAAGCCCCCAGGGTACCTGAGATCACACAGCTGGGAAGTGCTTAAGCCCACATTTGAACTCCAGTTCTTAGACTCTCTGGGATATCAATGCCACTTTGAGCCTGCGTGCTTGTTGCTTTGTCACAGTCCCCAGTGTTCCTCAGAATTTTATGCATTCTGAACCCTGTGGGTAAGCCCTAGGATGGGATGCTCAGTGTGAACATTCTGAGCACCCGCAGCCCTTCATTTTGCAAATGTCCTCTGAGGGCTGGCTGCTGACAGACGCCTGTGAGGCCCAGGGAGGAGGGGAAGAAAAGCAAGCATGTGAGGTGCTCAGAGGTGGGTGGGGACATTGTGGACAAAGAGCCATGGGAGTTCTGAGAAGGGACCACCTCCTTTCCGTTTGGCAGGGGAGGAGGACTGATGCTCTTTTTTTTTTTTTTAATTGGACATAACTCATTGTACTTATCTGCTGGGTACAGCGTTGAATATCTGTAACTGTGTGCATGACCATTTCATGATGGGAAGAGGAAAAGACTTGTACCAACGGACTGCTGGCAAATTTGGGGACTAAAAGTAGTCACATTGGCTAGATTGGGCATTTCATTTCCCACCTGGAGGAGGATGCGTACAGAGGGCAGGGTGTGCTGTCTTACTTCTCGCCTGTGACCTCAGTGGGGTTTTTGTTCCCATTATGGACACTCAGTAGGAGTAGCCGCTAGACTGTCTCCCAGAGTCACCAATGCAGCCCAGGAAGAGCAGCTTGATGGCCACCTCACATGGGATTGCACGTGGGACAGTCACCTAATGTGGTTTGTGTGGCTGCTTGGGGTTTAAGGCTGATTCACTGCTCTTGAATGAAACATACTTTCCTCTGTTTTCCAAACACCAGGGAAGGATAGAATCATATTTGTCACCAAAGAAGACCACGAAACGCCAAGCAGTGCAGAGCTGGTGGCTGATGACCCTAACGATCCGTACGAGGAACATGGTGAGTGGTGTGGGGCCTCCCAAGGGCCCACAAACACATCCTAGGGGGAAAGCTTGGTGTTCATAATTCCTTTCCCATTGTGTCCTTGCCAAGGCAGGACCTTGAGGTGTCCACCTCAGCCACAGAGCCCCTCTCAGGGCAGTCCGTTCAGCTCCCTCAGCGGCTTGAGGGGCTGTGCTGAGCACTTTCCAGCCCCTTGGCCAGAACACAAGAGTTTCTCCTACTGATTACTCCAGCCTCTTCTCTTCTGAGTTTTTGCACTGACCTAAGCCAGTTGGATGCTTCACAATGATTATGTGCTGGGGGAGGATGTCAGTGGATTTGGGCATTTACAGGTAGGTTAAGGTGACAGGGATCCTCCTGCTCTGTCAAGTTACCAGATTGAATTCTGCCACATCTACCTACTTTATCAGGAAGCAAACATACAAACTGTCACACTCATTGTGTGTGAGATTGTTGAAATCCCTGCTCTCTCCTTAGGTGCTCCAGCAAGCACCTTGCTTGAAAAGGTCACTCAACACAGCAGGATTCGGCTCACCTGGTCAGAACCGTTGCACGCTCCTCAGTTCATGGCTGAATATAGCAATGGCCTCTTGGGCCTAGGTTGTCACTCCAAAGGCTCTAGGCTGCTGGACTCCCTTGATACTTACCCCAGCCTCCATAAGGTGGATGTGTGTATGCAGTGGTCACAAACAGTCCCCATATTGTACACAGTACTCATTTCACCAACCAAAAACCCCTTTAACGTCTGTGATGAGAACTAACAAAATTTCTAGTGCTGAGTGGTGATCAATATGAAGAGCCCGAAGCAGCTGCCTCTGGAGTAGGGGCTGCTGATTGGATTGTTCAACACTAACAAAGTGTATATTCACAGGCATGTATTCACCCTTCACTTGTCTCCCGTACTGCTCATGGGAATTAGAGTAAAGCTAAAGGATGCGTGTCTAGCCCTCTGCTGGGAGCAGTAGAAAGCGCAGATGTTATATAAAGAGTTAGCTTCTGTGCATGACAGCTACAGTAGTGATTTTCACTCAGCACCCTTTTGTAAAGGAAAAGAAATCACGTGTCAATTCCAGAAGTTTGACTATCTAGGTCCTTAATAGCTAAACACATTTTGTTAATTAATCAAGATTCTTTGGAGGCCTGCAGGACAGCTCAGGCTTTGTTTTCTTTGCCTCACAGTCTTCTTTTAAAAATCCCCTCCCATTCCCACCATTTTTTATTGTCCCTGTTGTTTTCTCTACTTGCTTCTGTCATTTACTGTATATCTGCTTGGACCCTGTAGGTGCCCCCTATAGTGTATTTGTCTTTGCAGCCCCTTATAGTGAATAATCGTACAAAGAAGCTTATAAAACATGGAGAACTCTGGGACCCAGGTTCTGAGCTCTCAATTACAAAATTACTCAATGGACTAAGTAAGCCACTAGTTTATATCAGCTACTTGCCTTCCAGCACCCAGCTCTGTAGCTAAGATAGTGCTTGAACAGCTAAGAGTCCCAGGAGAAAAGATGACAGAATTAATTTTCATAGAATCAAAAAATCAGGAGGGCTTTAAATTAAAGATCACTTGATCCAGTGGGAAAACTGAGGGCCCAGGAGGCGGGAACTGGCTACGGCAAGGACTAGAACTCTTTGACTGCATGTTTGAAAACATGCTGTGTCTGGGCTTAATATAACATGCCAAAGCTACCATTTGTGTGGATTTACATTGTATCCCTGAATTGCAAATTGTCACCATAGATGTTCTCTGTGAGGAGCTATCTCATGTCACTTCAACCACCTCTGAGAAATCATGAAATAAGGGCTCCTGCAGCCCTGGTTATAATTGTTTAATATCAGTGGTACTTCTTTTGGAAATTGGTTGTGCAGGTTTGTTGGCAGATTTGAACGTCCAGGGGGCAGTATTTGCATATGTTTTTCTAGCACTGAGATTCCCTGCAAAGTAGGGAGAGGTGGTGAGATATGGGGGAAGGATATGGGTTCAACCCCAGAAACTGCATGTGTAAACTGGGGATAGTAGCACCTACCACAGAAGGTTGTCAAGAGGATCGTGTGAGTTACCAAGTACTGTAGAGCTTAATGCAGGAGGACTTGCCCCACAACTGGGATGGGCTAGCGATTAGTTGCCTGCCAGGGAGGTTGGAACCCATTGACATCTCCACTGTTCTCCCATTTTACAAATAAGGAACAACAACAGCAGATTCGGTGATCAGTGAAGCTTCCTGAGCTGAATTGAGAGGCAGGGTTTAGCCTGGGACTTTGGACAGTAGCACAGAGTGCCAAGCCTGGGTACTTCCTTGGAGTGAAGAATCGTGTATAATTTCACTGGGCATTTTACAGGCTCTCTTAAAGGGTGTTCTCAGTTTCTTTAGAAGACTCATGTAAGAAACTTCTATATGAATTAAATTTCTGTGCCTGTGTCACAAAGCTGAGAGTGATGGCATCATCTTGAAAGCGTTTTGAAAAACGAGGAAATGCTATATGGACATGAACAAAGTTTAAAGATAAGAAAAGGTGTAAAATTCAAGAGATGAATGTAATATTGAAAATGAAAACCCATCTATGACCTCATTTCCTTCCCAACACATGGGTACAATGTACAGTTTGGCTAATACTGTATTTTTACAAGAATGCAGTAACTGTACCTGGTATGCCACCGGCTTTTTATTGTACAGCATGTCTTTGACATTGTAGTGGATTAAATTATGTCCCCCTAAAACTCATTAAAGCTTAAATTGTGTCCCCCAAGTTTTATGTATTAAAAACTTGGCCCCCACTGTAACTGTTGAAAGGGTAAAAAATCCTATTATAATAATTAAAAGGTAAAACATTAAAGAGGTGATTATCTTATAAGACCGTATAGTAGTAAATAAATTAAAAATAGTGGCCAGAGGCATGGTTCTAAAGGCTTTTTAAAAAGAGAAGAATCTTTTTCTCTCTCTACTCTTTCTCTACTCTCTCTTGCTTCCTCTCACGTGATTTGCTTGTACCCTCAGCTGGCTGCCGTTTTTTGCCATAAACAAAAACAGCCTGAGGCCCACACCAGATACAACTGTCCCAAAATCGTAAACCAAATAAACTTCTATTCTTTATAAATTATCCAGTCTCAGGTATTCTGTTATAACAACACAAAACAGACTAATACAGACATCTTTCCATGTCAGTGCATAAGGATCAACCCCTTCCTTTTTACCAGTTTCTAGACTGTGCTGAGCTTCTGAAAGCAGCTGCAGGGCAAGCGGGGCTCAAGGAGCAGGGAGCATCAGGGAGTGGTCTTGTCCCAATCATCTGTATGGGAGTGGAGAGCAGGTATTGGAAGGAGTAGATCAACACCTCAGCTCCTAAAAGTGTTTGGACTTTGAAAAAGCCCCTCGCTAACCATACAAGTGATTGCTTCTTCCTGGGTTTAAATGGTTCCTAGTATTTAATTCTTGGAGCACAGACTCACAGCATTGGGAGGTGGCTTAGCATATAGATCAGTGTCACACATGGAGAAAGGTGCTGGTGGTAGCTTCTCTCCAGCTGGGCCAAGAGATGCTGGATTTGAGCTAGGCATTTGAACCTGATCCAGATCAAGAGGTAAGTCCACAAGTGAGTGCCCACCAGGCAACAGTTTATACTGTTCTGTATTACCTGGGTGGCCTGTGAGGACTGGACTGGTTTTGCATTTTCTGAAACCTTAGAGAACATCTCTCACATTTTCCTTGCCTGTTTTCCTGTTCCAGGATTGATACTGCCAAATGGAGACATTAACTGGAACTGCCCGTGCCTTGGGGGTATGGCCAGTGGCCCCTGTGGGGAACAGTTCAAGTCAGCCTTTTCCTGCTTCCACTATAGCACGGAGGATGTCAAAGGCTCAGATTGTGTAGACCAGTTCCGGGCCATGCAGGAATGCATGCAGAAATACCCAGACCTCTACCCCCAGGAGGATGAGGATGAAGAGGAGGAGAAGCCAGCAGAACGAGTGGAGGAAACGGCGCCCCCTGAGGCCGCTGCAACCAAAGAGGAGGAGGAGGGGTCAAGCTAATGAAAGCACAGGGCACTGGGCTCCAGGCCTTCCTCCTCAGAGTGATATGGACCTTTTGCAAAATGCCTTTCAGCCACCCCCCCAAGAAAGCGCTTTCCCTCTGTTGTTCTGTGCACTGTAATGTACAAAGTAACTTATTTTGATAATCAGGGGTCTTGGCCCCTTGACAGTATACACTGAAGAAAATGGGGGTTGTCTGTAATGTGTGTCGTACATAAACCTGTCAGCGAATGTAGCTGCCACTTTTGAATTCTCTTTTCTCAGATTGCCCTGAATTTTGCTTCTTTAAAATAATGTGCTGAATATTCTCAGCAGCCAAAAATCATTATCCAGGAATGTTTCTTGTGAGTGAGCTAATTTATTTTGATTCATTATATCACTCTTAGTAGATTTTATTCTCCTTTGGGAAAATGAAGTAGAAGCAAACTCATCTTCCTTTAAATATGCTGGAGTGGGGCCATTCCTAATAGAAGAGGCCAGATGGTCAGATACTTATTTCTCAAAAACCATCTTGACCTTGAGTTTATGAGGGGTTACTGTGCTTCATTCCTGATAGATTTTAGTTTCCTTTTGTGCATTGAACTCCAGGTTTTTTACATCTGGAAAGTAGAGATTTGGACCCAATGATTTACATTTCCTTCAAAGTGAAGGGAAAGGCTGGTTTTACTGTTCATTGTTATTTTGAAGGCCCTGGTTTGGCACCTGCGTTCACACTAGCTCTCAGTCTGGTCAAATGCAGTGTTTTTGAGAGATGGAGACTTAATTATTACCAGAGTAACAGCCAAGAGAGGAAACTGAATTAAGTACCCAATTAAAAGGAAACATGATTTCTATCTGATTTTGAATGTGTCTCGTTTTTACTGTTAAAAGTATTTTTGATGTAAGGAAGTATACCTTTTGAAAAATTCTATTGAAATTCCTGCTTAAAGATACTGGTGAGCCAGTTTAATCTGTTAAAATTTTATGTTGAGTTCAAAGCAAGGTCAGTATTTTGTCTGTGAGCTGATGCCTTCACACACACGTTGCAGTTAGTCCGTGAGGTGGGCAGGCCTCTTCCCATTTGAAGATAAGGAACTGAAGCCTTTGCAGATTGACTCGCCCAGTTTTCGGGCTGTGTCGGAGTAGTGCCTCATTTGTCCCAAGTGTATTATTTATTGCTATGTAAAAAAAATTACCTTAAAACTTAGCAGCTAGAAACAGCAAGCTTTATTACCTCATAATTTCCAGTGGTCAGGATGGGCCTGGCTTACCTGGGCCTCTGGCTGAATCCCTCACGAGGCAGTGGCTCATACTATCATCTCGAGGCTCTTCAGGCCTTTCAGAATCACTCAAGTGGCTTCTGGCAGGATTCAGTGGGTTGAATCTTGGGGGGTTGTTGGATTGAGGGCCTCAGCTCCTCACTGGCTATTGGACAGAGATCATGCTCAGTTCTGTGCCATGTGGATGTCACCTTAGGTCAGCTTGCAACATGGCAGGTGGCTTCCACCAGAGCAAGAGAGAGAGCAATATGGAAACCTGATCCTTCTTATAACCTAATCCTGAAAATGACATTGGATCAGTTTACCATATTCTGTTTGTTAGAAGGGAGACACAGCCCACACTCAAGGTGGGGGGACATAAGGGCTAGTGTACCAGAAGGCTCCTACCACGTTGGAAAGAGGTGCCACCACATTGCAGCTGGAAAGCACAGTTTAAATGTGAGTTGTGGTTCCAAGCTGTTAGGGAACTGTGATATCTATCTCCACTATGGTAAGCTTTTTAAAACTTGCTTGATTAGGAGCCAAGAATCTGGAACTAGCCAAGTTTGGAAGGCGTGACAGCCTTGCGGAGGGCCCTTGTGACTTCTTTTCACAGAGCCTTCCACATTTTAAAAAACCCTTCTTTTTCAGTTATAATTTTCATCACAAACAATGTGTTAGTGATTTATGACCATATCATGCAGCCCATTCATTTGAGGCATTCAGGAAACCTCCAGGTCCATGTCCTAGGGACATAAGAAAGTGATTAATTTATGGTACCTGCCTGTTAAGGTACAATGTAGCCAGGAAGCCAGCATTTACTAGAAATCAGGGAGGAATGGCTGAGTATTACATAATGGAGCTGGATTCTCAGGTAGATAATCTTACAGCCATGGTAATTTAAAGCAGAGATTCTCAAACTGTCTTTGCCCAAGTCAGCTTGGGTTAGGCAGAAGATTCCATCCTTTTCCACTTTTCAGTGGAAACACAAATGGCACTGCATAAGCAATTGGGAGTGACTGGAGACCGTGCTTTAGTACAAGGGGTTTGGTTAATTCATATGTAAACTGCCGTGTGTCTTTATAAGCAAAAATCCTTCAACAGACCTGCATTAGTCCCTTTCTGTTGCTTGTAACACAACACCTGGAACTGCGTAATTCTTAAAGAAATGAAATTTATTTCTTACAGTTTGGAGGCTGGGAAATTCAAGGTCCAGGGAGCACATCTGGTGAGGGCTTCTCGGTGGAGGGCTCTGTACGGCACGCAGGGTGTCGCAGGGTGTCACATGGTGAGAGAACAGCATGAGCAAGAAAGCTAACATCATTCGTTCTCCTTATACAGCCATCAGAACCACATGGATCAATCCATTCATGATGGCAAAGTCCTCACTATCTAATCACCTCTCAAGCTCCACCTTTCAAATATCATAATTGCATTTCCCACCCTCTTAACACTAACAATGGAGATCAAATTTCCATTACCTGAATTTTAGGGGGACACATTTGACTTAGCAAGATCAAAGAGATAATAATACAGATAATTGCAGGGTTAGTAATTTATAAAGAACAGCTGCAATTGAAACAGAGCTACTTGACACTGATTTGGAAATGCAGCTACCTACATAGTGTTTTGTGTCTGTTTTGTTATTTTGTGATGTAGGCAAGTGCAGCATGTCAGCCAGGCTTCTTAATAGAACACTAAATTTTAGTACTAAGTGAGTTCTAGGACTTTACAAGTCTTAATTTAAACAGAGGGTGAAGCAAGATGGCGGAATAGGATTCTCCCGTGATCGTGCCTCTTATGTGAAAATAAACGTCTCATTCACCTGGAAGAACCAAAGAAAAGACATGCACATTTAGACTGTTTTACTGATAATCTTCATTACCTGCTGTGGGCCCAGGATAGTACTTTTGGAAATCACTGTGTGTGTGTGATATAAATAGTCTTCTTTATTCAGCCAAAGAGTGGAGAAAAAGAGCATTTAGTTCACCAAAATAGGACATTAAGAAAACAGAGCAGGGGTGTTCATGAGGTGGTAATTTTATCACTCTCATACGTGTTTGAAATTTACCATAGTAAAAATTTAAAAAGCATATGCTAAGGATTGTTTAACCCCTTCTCAGTGGAGGTTCACAGCCAGGCAATTGCCCTATCCCACATCATGGCTTCATAAAGCCCAGCTATAATTAAAGCTCAAAGTTGAAATCAAGGCTGGCGAGAAAGTTGTTTAAAAAGATACTGATCAAGTTGAAGTGTCTCTCAAGCCCATTTATATTCTCTTCATATCATCTTTACATACTAGGAAAAACTTCTCCTATTACACAGTCACCACTCAACACAATACTTCACTGTTGACACCAGATGTGTGGGGTTTTTCCCTACACACCAAGCAACTCTCCAGCAGACACTAGCCAGGTACCCTACAATTTAACTCAACTCCGACACTATCTACCTGGAGTTAGCACAAGACTGCCCCCACTTCGGGGGACAGTCACAAGCCTGAGGTTGTTTTACCTGTGCTCTGACTGACCAACTATAAATGCGGGTTCCCATGACCCCCTCTTTGGGTTCTATTAATTTTCTAAAAAGGCTCACAAAACTCAAGGGAACACTTTACTTACTATTGCTGATTTATTACAAAGTATGTTTTAAAGGATACAAATGAACAGCCAGATGAAAGGATTTTACAAAGGGCAAGGTATTGGGAAAGGGGTGAGGAGCTTCCATGCTTTCTCTGGGTGCACCACCCTGCAGATACATCCAGGCAACTCAGAAGCTCTCTGAGCCCAATCCTTTTGGGTTTTTATGGAGGCTTCATTATGAAGGCATGACTGTTTAAGTCATTGGCCATTCGTGATAAACAACCTTCAGCCCTCTCTCCTCCCTGGAAGTTGGGAATGGGGCTGAATAAGTTCCAACCTCTAATCACATAGTTGGTTCTCCTAGCAACCAGCCCCCATCCTGAAGCTATCCCCCAGGAGCCCCCATCCATCTGTCATCTCATAGCATACAAAAGGGCACATCAGTTTGGAGATTCCAAGGGTTTTAGGAACTGTGTGCCAGGAAATGGGGACAAAGACATGAAATCCAAAAAACTTGTGGAAAAAAAAAACTTGCGAAACAAAAAATTTGTGAAATCCAAATGAAGTCTAATGTTTAATTAATAGTAGTGTACAATGTCAATTTCTTAGATTTGTGCCATGTCTTTATGAGCTAAGTTGTGTCCTCTCAAAATCTGTATGTTGAATCTCAAACCCATGAGAATGTGACTATTTAGAAATAAAGCCTTTAAAGAGGTAATTAAGGGAAAAGGAGATGATATGGGTTTGCCCTAATTCAATATGACTAGTATCTTTATAAGAAAATGAGAATAGGACACAAATAACACTTACTTGAGGGTAGACCTGGTGAGGACATGACAAGAATACAGCCACCTACAAGCCAAGCAGAGGAAAAATGAAGAATAATGAAGAAGGGCTACAGGGATTATGGGATGCCATCAAGTGAACTAACCTTCATTTAAGGAGACTTTCCAAAAGAGACAAGAGAGAAAAAGGTCCAGAAAGGATATTTAAGCAAGTAATGGCTAAAAATTTCCCAAATTTGAAGAAAGATTACAGCATCCAGGCTCAGGAAGCTCAGAGACCATCAATCAAATTCAACTCAAGGAATTTCCCCAAGGCACATCATAATCAAATAATCAAAAATCGGAGACAAAGAAAAAATTTTGAGAGCAGGAAAAAGAAAGAGAAACATCACATTCACAGAGCCCCAACATGCCTTTCAATGGATCCAGCAGAATCCTGTACAAGGAGAGAGTGAAATGATACTTGTATATTCAAAATACTGATGGAGAAAAACTGCCAACCAAGAATAGTGTACCCAGCAAGTTATACTTTAGACATGAAGGGCAGATAAAGACTTTCCTTGACAAACAAAAACTTACAGAATTAAATAACCCTAGGCCCATTTCACAAGATATACTCTTTTGACAAGAGATGGACTCCAATATAATAACAGCTGGGGACTTCGGCACCCCACTTTCTGCAATGGACATATCACCTACACAAAAAATAAACTAAGAAACATCAGAGTTAAACTCCATGCTGGACCAAATGAACCTAACAAACATTTATAAAACATTCCATCCAGGAACTACAGAATGCACATTCTTCTCAGCAACACAAGAAACATCCTTCAGAGCAGACCACATGTTAGTGCACAAAACAAGACAACACATTAAAAAAATTGAAATTATATCAAGTGCCTTTTCCAACTGCAATGGAATAAATCTACAAATCAGTATGAAAAGGAACATTGAAAACTGTACAGGGCCGGCCTGTGGCTCACTCGGGAGAGTGCGGTGCTGATAACACCAAGGCCCTGGGTTCGGATCCCATATAGGGATGGCCAGTTTGCTCATTGGGTGAGCGTGGTGCTGACAACACCAAGTCAAGGGTTAAGATCCCCTTACCGGTCATCTTTTAAAAAAAAAAAAAAGAAAGAAAAGAAAACTGTACAAATAAATGGAAATTAAACCCTATACACATGAGCAATGAATGAGTCCAGAATGAAATTAAAAAGTAATCAAAATAGTCCCTGAGACAAATGAAAATGGAAACTCACATACCAAAACCTATGGGATAAAGGAAGAGCAGTTCTAAGGGTGAAGTTTATAACAATAAATGCCTACATCAAAAAGTAGAAAGACTTCAAATAAAAAAAATAACATTGCACCACCAGAAACTTCAAAAATTAAAACAAACTAAATAAAAAATAAGTAGAAGATAAATTCAAAAAATAACAGCAGAAATAAATGAATTAGCAATTTTAAAACAATACAAAGGATCAATAAAACAGTTGGTTTTTTGAAAAGATAAAGTCGACAGATCCTTAGGTAGACTAAGAAAAAAAGAAGATTCAAATAAAATCAGGGCTGAAAATGGGAACATTACAACTGATATCACAGAAATGTAAAGGATCATAAAAAACTATTATGAACAACTATATGCCTACAAACTGAAAAATCTAGAAAAAAAAGATGTAAATTCCTGGACATGTACAACCTACCAATATTGAATCATGAGGAATTAGAAAATCTGAACAGAACAATAATGAGTAAGGAACTCTGTTGATTGTTTCTTTTGCTGTGCGGAAGCTTTTTAGTTTGATGTAATCACATTTATCTACTTTTTTTTTCATTTGTTGACTGTGCTTTAGAAGTCTTCTCCATAAAATTTTTGCATAGACGAATGTCTTGAAGTGTTTTCCCTCTGATTTCTCTAAATAGTTTTTTAGTCTATTTTAATGACGCACTAAGAAGAAATAATGGTGGTCTTTTTTATTTCCTTGCGCAAAATACTTTACTTAACATTCCCTGTTGGGAAATATGTTGGCAAATAATTCTTTTAGTCTTACTTCAGTTGTGAATTCATTCATTTTGCCTTCATTTCTGAAGGGTATTTTAGCTGGATGTAAAATTCTGATTAAAAAGCTTTTAAATACTTTCAAGGCACTTAAAGATGTTTTCACACTTGCTCTTGAATTTCATGGTTTTTAACAAAAAAATTGATGATCATTCAAAACATTATTTTCCTATATGTGATGTATCATTTATCTCAAGCTGCTTTCAAGAGTTTTTCATCTTTGAGTTTCAGAAGTGTGATTATGATTTACTTAAGCATGATTTTCCTTAATTTTATTTTTTCTGTATGGAGTTTGCTGAACTTCCAAATATATATAAATATATATATAATATATATGTAAAAAAAATATATATAATATATATGTAAAAAATATATATGTATACTCCATACATGTATATATATACATACATATATGTATATACATGAAAACCATTTACATATATATTTTTTCATCATATTTGGAACTTTTTTTTTAAATGATGACTGGTAAAGGGAGCCAAACCCTTGACATGGTATTGTCAGCTCAGTGAGCAAACCGGCCATCCTTATGTAAGGATCCAAACCCGAGGCCTTGGTGTTATCAGCACTGCACTCTCCCAAATGAGCCATGGGCTGGCCCCACATTTGGAATGTTTATAGCCATTTCTTTTCAAATATTTTTTCTTTCCCAATCTCTTTCTCTGCTATTACTGTGAATACATTTCCATGTATTTTAGAAATTTTGCTATTGACTCTGTGATGTTTCTATTCTGTGCTGTTTCTAGTAGTGTGTTATAACCATAATAATATTGTAATGATTTAATTGCATTTGTAAAAATTGACATAGTACCAGAATATGATATTGTAGTCATATCAAAAGGGATAATTCTTTAAAAAATTTTTTTTTATTGAAACATAAATTGATTATACATAGTTGTAGGGTACAGCACTGACTATCAATACTTGTTTATGTTCAGGCCTCTTCTCAGACTCCTCTTTGTCCAGATTTTCAAAGCTGGATAAGGTGGTCATTGATTAAAAAAGAGTAAATCTCAAGAAAAAAAAATACTTATGTATAATATGTGATGATCAAATCAGGATAATTAGCATATTCATCATTACAAACATATTCATTTTTTGTGTCCATTAACCAATTTCTTTTTTATAAAATTTAATTTAATTCAATTTTGTCAATATACAAAGTGGTTGACTATTGTGGCCCATTACTGAAACCTCCCTCCCTCCCAACAACCTCATATCTGTCCACTTGTCATATCAACCTCAAGGAATTGTAATTGTTGTGTCTTCTTCCCTTCCCCACCCCAGTTTATTTGTGTATTTATTTATTCATTTTTATCTCCCACAAGTAAGTGAGAACATGTGATATTTCTTTCTGTGCCTAACTCGTTTCACTTAATATAATTCTCTCTAAGTCCGTCCATGTTGTTGCAAATGGTAGTATTTCATTCGTTTTTATAGCAGAGTAGTATTCCATCATGTAGATATACCACATTTTCCATATCCACTCATCTGATGATGAACATTTGGGCTGATTCCAGCTCTTAGCTATTGTAAATATTGCTGCAATGAACATTGGAGAATAGGTATACTGTCGACTTGATGATTTCCATTCCTCTGGGTATATTCCCAGCAGTGGGATAGCTGGGTCATATGGTAGATCTATCTGCAATTGTTTAAGGAACTTCCATACCATTTTCCATAGAGGCTGGACCATTTTGAAGTCCCACCAACAATATATGAGAGTTCCTTTTCCTCTGCAACCTCGCCAGCATTTATCATTTACAGTCTTGGATATTAGCCATCCTAACTGGGATGAGATGGTATCTCAGTGTGGTTTTGACTTGCATTTCCGGAATGCTGAGTGATGTTGACATTTTTTCATGTGTCTGTTGGCCATTTGTATATCTTCCTTGGAGGAATTCCTCTTTAGCTCTTTTGCCCATTTTTTAATTGGGTTACTTTTTTTTTTTTGCTGTAAAGTTGTTTCAGTTCCTTGTATATTCTGGATATTAATCCTTTGTCAGATGTATATTTTGCAGATATTTTCTCCCACTCTGTTGGTTGTCCTTTAACTCTGTTAATTGTTTCTTTTGCTGTGCAGAAATTTTTAGTTTGATATAACCCCATTTGTTTATCTTTCCTTTGGTTGCCCGTGCTTTTGGGGTCATATTCATGAAGTCGGTGCCCAGTCCTACTTCCTGAAGTGTTTCTCCTATGTTTTCTTTAAGAAATTTTATTGTTTCAGGGTGTATATTTAATTCTTTAATCCATTTTGCGTTGATTTTAGTATATAGTGAAAGGTATGGGTCTAGTTTCATTCTACTACATATAAATATCCAGTTTTCCCAGCACCATTTGCTGAAAAGGCAGTCTCTTCCCCAGTGTATAGGCTTGGTGCCTTTGTCAAAGATCAGATGGCTGTAGGTGTGTGGGTTGATTTCTGGATTCTCTATCCTATTCCATTGATCAGTGTGTCTGTTTTTATCCAGTACCACGCTGTTTTGGTTGTTATAGCTTTGTATTATAGTTTAAAGTCACGTAATGTTATGCATCCAGCTTTATTATTCTTGCTCAGAATTGCTTTGGCTATGCATGGTCTTTTGTTATTCCATATAAATGTCTGGATAGTTTTTTCCATTTCTGAGAAAAATGTCATTGGAATTTATTGGGGATTGCATTGAATTTGTATGTCACTTTTGGTAGTATGGACATTTTCGCAATGTTGATTCTTCCAATCCAAGAGCATGGGATATCTTTCCATCTTCTTGTGTCTTCTTTAATTTGTCTCAGCAGTGGTTTTGTAGTTTTCATTATATAGATTTTTCAATCCTTGGTTAACTCTATTCCTAAGTATTTTACTTTTTTGGTGGCTATTATAAATGGGCAAGCTTTCTTGATTTCTCTTTCTGCATGTTCAGTATTGGAGAATAGAAATGCTACTGATTTTTGTGTGTTGATTTTGTATCCTGCAACACTGCTGAAATCATTTATCAACTCCAAGAGTTTTTTTGTAGGGGCTTTAGGCTGTTTGATATATAAGATCATGTCATCTGCAAACAAGGACAATTTGACTTCATCTTTTCCAATCTGGATGCCCTTTATCTCCTCTTCTCTGATTGCTCAGGCTAGTACTTCCAATGCTATGTTGAATAGGAGTGGTGAGAGTGGGCATCCTTGTTTAGTTCCTGTTCTTAAAGGAAAATCTTTCAGCTTTTCCCCATTCAGGATGATATCGGCAGGGGGTTTATCATATATGGCTTTAATTATGTTGAGATACTTTCCATCTATACCTAACTTGTAGAGGGTCTTTATCATGAATGAGTGTTGAATTTTATCAGATGCTTTTTCAGCATCTATAGAGATGATCATATGGTCCTTTTGCTTGATTTTATTGATATGGTGTATCACATTTATTGATTTGTGTGTGTTGAACCAACTTTGCATCCCTGGGATAAATCCCACTTGATCGTGGTGTATAATTTTGTGTATGTATTGCTGTATTCTGTCAGCTAGTATTTTATTGAGGATTTTTGCGTCTATATTCATCAACGATATTGGCCTGTAGTTTTCTTCTTTTGTTGTATCTTTACCTGGTTTTGGTATCAGTGTGACGTTTGCTTCATAGAATGAGTTTGGGAGAATTGCCTCTGTTTCAATCTTTTGGAATAATTTGTAAAGAATTGGTGTCAATTCCTCTTTGAATGTTTGGTAGAATTCTGCTGTGAATCCATCTGGTCCTGGGCTTTTCTTTGTTGGGAACCTTCTGATAACAGCTTCAATCTCTTTTATTGTTATTGGTCTGTTCAGATTTTCTACATGGTCTTGGCTCAGTTTTGGTAGTTTGTATGTGCCCAGAAATTTATCCATTTCCTCCAGATTTTCAAAATTGTTGGCATAAAATTGTTTATACTAGTCTTTAATGAATACTAGTATTTCAGAGGTGTCAGCTGTAATGTCACCTTTTTCAGTTCTAATTTTTGTTACTTGGGTCTTCTCTCTTCTTTTTCTAGTTAGCCATGCTAATGTTTGTCAATTTTATTTATCTTTTCAAAAAACCAACTTTTTGATTCGTTGATCTTTTGTATTGTTTTTTGGGTTTCAATTTCATTATGTTCTGCTCTGATCTTAATGATTTCTTTCTATCTGCTAGATTTGTGTTTAGGTTGTTCTTGTTTTTCCAGTTCTTTAAGGTGAAGTATTAGGTTGTTCACTTGCCATCTTTCCATTCTTCTGAAGTAAGCATTTAATGCGATAAATTTCCCCCTTAGTACTGCTGTTGCAGTATCCTACAGGTTTTGGTATGATGTATCATTGTTTTCATTAGTTTCAGTAAATTTTTTGATTTCCTCTTTGATTTCTTCTTGGACCCATATGTCATTAAGTAGAATGCTATTTAGTTTCCAGAATTTCATTTGTTATTGATTTCTAATTTTAATCCATCGTGGTCTGAGAAAATACATGGGATAATTCCAATCTTTTTGAATTTGTTGAGACTTGATTTGTGACCTAACATGTGATCTATCCTGGAGAATGATCCATGTGCTGATGAGAAGAATGAATATTCTGAGGTTGTTGTATGGAATGTTCTATAGATATCTGCCAAGTCCAATTGGTCTTGAGTATTGTTTAGATCTTGTGTTTCTCTGCTGATTCTTTGCCTAGATGATCTGTCCAATATTCATAGTGGGGTGTTCAGGTCCCCTGCTATTATGGTATTAGTGTCTATTTCCTTCTTTAGGTCTAATAGAGTTTGCTTTATAAATCTGGCTGCTCTGACATTGGGTGCATATATATTTATGATTGTTATATGTTCTTGATGGATCAATCCTTTTATCATTATGTAGTGGCCCTCATTATCTCTTTTTATGGTTTTTAGTTTAAAGTTTATTTTATCAGATATCAGAATAGCTACTCCAGCTCGTTTTTCATTTCTGTTTGCATGGTAAATCTTTTTCTATCCTTTCACTCTTAGTTTATGTGGGTCTTTATAGGTGAGGTGGGTCTCTTGAAGGCAGCATATAGTTGGGTCCTCCTTTTTAATCCACTCAGCCAGTCTTTGTTTTTTGATTGGGGAATTTAATCCTTTTACATTAAGAGTTGTTATTGAAGAGTGTTGATTTACTCCTAGCATTTTATTGATTTTTGTTTGGATGTCTTAAGTGTCTTTTGTTCCTTTCTGATTTACTGTTTGTCTTCTGTATTCGTTGGTTTCTTGGGTTGTAGATAATTTTTTTTCTCTCTTCATTGTTGGCATTTTTATTTTACTAGTGGGTTTTGATTTTCTTGGGTTTTTATGAAAGTGGTAGTTATTTTTCAGGTACCAAACCCGGTACTCCCTTGAGAATTTCTTGTAAGGGTGGTCGTTTGGTAGGGAACTCCTGCAGTTTTTGTTTGTCTGAGAAATATACAGTTTGCCCTTCATTTCGGAAGGATAGATTTTCGGGGTACAGTATTCTTGGCTCGCAATCTCTGTCTTTTAGTGTTTTGAATATATCATCCCATCCCTTTCTGGCTTTTAGGGTTTGTGATGAAAAGTCTGATGTTAGTCTGATTGGGGCTCCCTTATAGGTGATTTGATGCTTCTCTCTTGCAGCATTTGAGATTCTCTCTTTGTCATTGAATTTTGCTAATTTGATTGTAACATGTCTTGGAGAAGACCTTTTTGGGTTGAATATATTTGGGTATCTTTGAGCTTCCTGAATCTGAAGATCTGTGTCTTTTCCTATACCTGGGATGTTTTCTGCCACTATTTTGTTGAATATGTTTTCAATGCAATCTCCTTTTTTTTTTCCCCTTCTGGAATACCCATGACTCGGATATTTGAGTGCTTAAGGTTGTCTGCTATCTCTGAGATATTCTTCAATGTTTTTAATTCTTTTTTTTTTTTTTTTTGTCTGCCTGTGTTATTTCAAACTGCCCACCTTCAAGGTCAGATGTTCTCTTTCTGCTTCTGTAAGCCTGCTGGTTAAACTCTCTGTTGTGTTTTTTATTTCATTGAATGAATTCTTCACCTCGGCAAGCTCTGCTACATTCTTTTTCAGGGCATTGGTTTCCTTGTACATTTCTTCTTTCAGGTCCTGTGTACTTTTCTTTATTTCATCATGTTGTCTAGCAGAGTTTTCTTATATCTCTTTTAGTTTCCTTAGAATTATCACTCGAAATTCCTTGTCCGACATTTCAAGGACTTCTTGTTCTATAGGATCTAGAGCTTGAGAGTTATTACCCTTTGGTGGTGTACTTTCTTGGTTTTTCATATTTCTGGTATTTTTCCTTTGATGTTTAGTCATTGTGACAAGCATTTCACAGTCCACTGGTTTGACTCTATTATATGGCTAGGATCCTGCCAGGGCTGCCAATGTGGCATGGCTGCCTCAGTGTCCTCAGTTGCCCACTGGTGCCTCGGGCATATGGTCGTTGCAAGTCTTGGGCCTGTCCAGCAGGGCACATCTCTGGTTGGTGCGCACTCAGCCGGGCTGTGGATGGGGTCTGGTGGTGGCGAGGCCTTTGTGCTTGGTCTTGCCTCCATTAACCAATTTCTTACTAACTCCTCTCCCCGTCTCCTTTCCCACATCTAGTAACCAGAGTTCTATTCTCTCCTTCTGAAAGTTCAACGTATTGTTGTGATTGTTTCTTTTTCTTTGTTTCTCTCTCATTTTCTTTTTCTTCTTTCCTTTCTTCCTTTCTTTCCTTTTTCTTCCCTTCCTTCTTTCCTTTATTTTATTCTTCCTTCCTTCCTTCTCAAAAGGGATAATGTCATAGTTAGAATTTTTGACTCTCTGATTTCCAAAGCTAAATGTACATTAAATATTTGAAGTTGTTTCCTATTCTGACTCTTTCTATCCTATATCATTTTAGTATTTATATATAATCTATATTTTCAGAAGGGCTTATAAATTTTGCAATTGTATATATATTCCGTATTTGTTATTCTTTTGTTATTTGCTTATGTTCCTAACATATGCTTTCTAAAAGATTGTAAGACTTTTTTATTTTTAAAGATGACCCGGTGGGGAGATCCAATCAAGATGGCAGAATAGGTGGTCCACAGCGTCACTCTCTCCCACAAATCAACCAATTTACAGCTATAAAAATGTAACATCAGCCAATCTGGGGCCGCTGGAGCTCAGAGGAAGAGGAGGAGAGACCTATGGAGTTCATGAAAGCAGGAGAAACTACGATGAGAGAAAGACAAAGCTGCTCTGAGCATTTCAGGCCACAGCTGCTTTAAGGTTCGAGCTGATCAGCGCATGGAGCAGGAGCCAGCAGAAGCTGCAGCTGTTCCCTTCAGATGGAGTTACTTGGAGGCGGCAGAGGAGAAGAGGGCCTTGGCGGCCCCAGGACAGCAAGACCACTAATAGAGTTCATGTGGAGTCACGCAGGAGTGAGTAGCCAGAACAACTAAAAAAAGGGATCCATTCAGAAGCTGGTGAGTCATCGCAAGGGACCGGTGCAGGGCCCGTCCTATGGGAAGTGTTTGCAGCACGGGCAGTGGGGGAGACAGGCCCACCAGGGAAACACTGGGGCACAGCAAGGACAGCTGATCTGCCCCCCAAATAGCACAGGACCACTCAGAGGAGTCTGGTCAGGAATACAGAATTGCATGGGGTGCAGTTTGATGAAAAAACTCAGGTGCAGATCAGAGATTCTACAGAACACAGACCCACCGGGTCTCTGGAGAGCCGGAAGTACCTATAAGGTCAGCCATTAAACCCTGAGCTGTACAAAAAGCCTTCCCTAGGGAAACAGCAGCAAAGTAGCAATTTAAACAACCACACAGCTCAAGTACTGGTTCCCACAGGAAGTTCCCTCGTGTTAGAAGCAAAGGACAAAAAATTAGTTCCGGGCCAGGCACAACACCAGCACCTTGGGGCCTCCCTGGGAACTGGAGGCTTGGATCTGGGGCCCAGACCCCACTCCCACTTCCAGGCAAACTGTACCAGTGCGTTGGGGCCAGCCTGGGAACCTGAAGCATGGAGAAGAGGACTGGATCCACCTCCCACAACCAGGCACACCAAGCAGCACCTGGGGGCCCACCCACGGTCCCGGGGCTTGGAGAAGGGGACCGGACCACCCTTCCACAACCAGGCACACCACGCCAGCACCTTGGGGCCTGCCTGGGGACCCGAGGCAAGGAGAAGGGGAATGGACCTCTCTCCCACAACCAGGCACACTGCACCTGTACATCGGGGCCCATGCAGGGACCCAGGACATGGAGAAGGGGACTGGACCCCTCTTCCACAACCAGGCACATGGCGCAAGTGCCTTAGGCTCTGTCCATGGACCAGAGGCATGGAGAAGGGGACCAAACATACCCCACAATCAGGCATACCGCCAGTGCCAAGGAGCACGCCAAAAACTGCAACCCCACGTGGGTGGCCCACCACAGCCACCACAATAACCATGGCTGCTGCAAAAGTGGCTGGATGCCACAGCCACCACGCAGATGGTCCGCCAACCACTGGAGTGCATTCACACAAGAAGAGTCACCAGCAGAGACAAAGAAAAGAAGAGGATGTCTCTTTACACAAAACTCGTTTCAGAGTGACAGAAGAAGCATCTGCTCTATGATAATATTGGGAGACCTGATCACATCTCTCAGCATTGGACAGATCATCTAGGCAACAAGTTAACAGAGTAACCATTATTCTTTCAGAAGGAGAGAAGAAATCTAGGGCAATTAGAGGGGGGAGGGAGAGGGAACGGGGGAAGGGGAGAGGTTTGACAAGGGCATAAAGAATAATTAGGATTTGTAACAATATATATACTAGTAATACTGATTTAATCAACATATCTGAATGTTCAACCCGCAAAATATGTATAATCGATTTTGATTCAATAAATAAAATAAATTATTTAAAAAAATAAAAAATAAAGATGGCCAGTAGGGGGATCTTAAGCCTTGACTTGGTGTTGTCAGCACCACGCTCTCCCAAGTGAGCAAACCAGCCATCCCTAAGTAGGGATCCTAACCCATGGCCTTCATGTCACCAACACCACACTCTCCCAAGTGAGCCACGGGCCAGCCCACGTAAGACTTTTATATTATGGAATATGTAGAGATTTTCTCAAGATTGTACATTGTTAATGTTTAAACATTTCCTCAATAAAGTTACATATATTCTTTGCACACATAGAAACACACAAACATACATAGAACTTTAGTAAAGTCTTCAAATTGTTTAGGTTTTACTTTTCTCTTTTATGAATTTTAAAAAACAGTTTTCCTAGAGGTATAACAGACATACAACAAACTACAACTTAAAGCATATAAATGAATACATTTGGACATCTATAACACACATGAAACTATGATAACATTCACATGTAAAATTTCCCATGTGCCCCTTTGTAATCCCTTATTTCTACTTTTCTGGTCCCTTTCATTTCCAAACAATCACTGATACCCCCTGCCACTTAAAAATTTGAAATTGGGGCCGAGCCCGTGGCGCACTCGGGAGAGTGCGGCGCTGGGAGCACAGCGACGCTCCCGCCGCGGGTTCGGATCCTATATAGGAATGGCTGGTGCACTCACTGGCTGAGTGCCGGTCATGAAAAAGACCAAAAAAAAAAAAAAAATTTGAAACTGAGTAAGAGCTCCAATTTTTATGAATCTCATTTTAAAATTTAATCGTTGTGTTGTCTATCATGTACTTGCCAGTCACATGTATCAAAGTAAATAGGTTCAATAGAACAAGCATTACTAACTCTCTGTATTTCCATTAACAAAGCGAATCTGTTCTCTACACCACAATTAATCAAATACAGTGCACTGGCTCATCTCCTGGGAAGTTATTCCCCACTGAATTAAACACTTACTGTCCTCCCCCCTATGGATGGTAAAAACTTGATCATTAGTTTTTCGGTACTGATGAGCACCAAAGGACTGATGATGGCGTAGACATTGCCCACAAGCATCTGGACACACAGGCTAACTGGATCTTTGTTCCACAACATTCTTGAGTAGGAGGAGACAACACAGTCCAAAAAGTACATGACCACAAAGAAACTCAAGAGCAGCAGAATGGTCTGGGTGGCTTGTTTTGCTGGGGAAGCTTTAGGAGACAGGTGAGTGCTGTGGAGATGCTGGGACTGCCTCTTGTGCCTGTTCAGGAGAACCACCATGTATCCACTGGAGAGGGCCATGAGCCCTATGAGAGAGACATCCTGGAAGGTCACCAGTGCGGAAAATATGTACCTGAACAAGTAACTCGGGGCCAAAGGCAGCAGGATTCAGTGACAAGCATTAGATAGTCTGAGGTCACATTGGGGGTGGCAATAGTGAAAATTATGAAGTGACCACTAATGAACATATTAAAGACCCACAGGAAGAGAAAGACACAAGGGTTGCAATGTGAGCATTTATGTTTGAACTTTGCCAGACAGGAGCTCCTGGGGCTGAGGGTGATGGCCTGCAGGACACTCAGCAGGCAGGTGGTGCAGATGGAGAGGCCCCGCATCAACCTGTACAAGTACAGAACTGCCTTACACTCGATGTCATCCCCCAAATTCTGAGACCCCAAAACGTCTGTGGCTATGAAACCTAAGGTCAGGAGCATCACTAGGTGGATTAGGGCCAAGTGGCCGATGGTCAGGTCAGTGGCCTTGGGCCTGTGCTCAAGAAGGAACGTGAGGACGTGGAAGACAAGAAGGAGGGCGTTGGCAAAGATCCCAATGCCAAGTAGGGAGAAAAAGGCATTTCTTATGGCAATAAAAGTGTCAATTTTGTTGATTATATTCATCTAATGGAGAGAAGAAGCATATGGTAAATGTATGAGGAGAAAATTTGAAAAATTATCATCATCACAGGTATTGCCACCTTCACCATCTCAACCCACACTGCTGTCACCATCAGAATATGTTTTATTCCTGAGGCAACCTTTTCTCCCTTCAATACTCAAATCCACCTCACACCCTCTGGAAGCCATCCCGCTCTGTCCCTTGTCCTACCACTTCCCAATTATGGCTGGTTATGCTCACACTTGCTAGGTTCACACAGTACCTGAATTTTCCTCTACAACATACATTGGTGTATTTTATGGAAAGTAGTTTGTTATTCTATCTTGTTTTTTAGCTTTTAAACAGAGTGCACTAAACAAATGTCTTATTTGCTTTTGTGTCTCTTACAACCTGTTGAATTGGGTGAGGAGAACTGCATAAAGGCTGAAGTCAGACCCTCCCAAATAGTGTCCACTGGATAACCATGCACACAGTTATATTATCTGAGGGCTCTCTTTTCCTCTGCTTTATTTGTTCCCAGACCCAATATTCTTAACACATAACAGACCAAATGTTTATGAATGTTGTCTGAAGTCACATGGCTTAAATTAAATTCTAGGATCTGCCATTTAGCAAAATTGTGACTTTGAGCAACACTTACACTGTGAGCACCAGTTATCTCATCTGCAAAAAACAGGTAGTCGTATTTCCCATACACTAGAAATATTGCGTGTAAAAATGTAAGTTAATATACCAAATATGGAAGAGAGTACCTGGCAAATAATAATCTCTATAGAAATGTCAGCTATAAATTGTATTATTATGGAGCTCCATAAACCTGTGACCTAAGGGAGTTACTGGTTTTCTCTTAAGAGCTGGTAATCCAGCTCTGTCCCTGCCTAAGAGAACAAAGGGAATTGTCTACTAAAATAGTAGACTATTTTAATACTATTCATAGGACTCTCATAGAATTCTAGATCTTTTCTCTGACACCCTCAAGATAACTACGCACCTAACATGTATTTCATTGTCATGCCAGAAAACCTTGTCTAAGGAAACAGAGTCCTATGATCAATTATTAGCAGAACCACATCCGTTTTTTAAACATTTTTTTCCATTCTTAGGCATGTGGAATCATGGTGCTACCACCATGACTAATTATCATAGATTTGAGGTCAATCCGTCTTATGGTTCATACTTTTTTATATAATTTGAAGGCAGATCTATCCACCCCCACCCTGATAGACAGTACTTTATTAGAAGACCATGCTTTCACGTCTCATTTAAATAAGCAACGATATTTCTGTAGAGTTATTGGGCACAAGTATAAAATTATACTAGAGAATTTGGTTATGACCTACTTATGAAATATTTCCCTGTGAAATACAGGTATTTGCTATAATTCAAGTCTTATAAGTATGAAGTGCATAGCCCCATAAAATGTTTCCAGTCACATAGTCTCAAAGAAGTATCACTGGAAAAACAAGAGTGTAAGGCTAAATGGTTTCATGGCTACTTAGAGCATGTGCTTCTACAATTCTTTGGAAAATCTAGATTTTCTAAACTGAAAATTCCTCAGTAGCATTAAAAAAACTTCTTCTAAAGTAATGATCAGGTAAAGTGTCACAACTTTTCTCTATTCAAACACTTGGCATATTTGGGATTGCAGCCCTGATATGCCTAGGAAAAACGATAGAAAAATATTAATCGAGGGTCCAACTGTCTCCAAGCTTTATGGATCACACATGATTATTAACACGTGAGCTTAAATACTATTCTGTGTCTTCTATGTCCTTATAGATAGCATATATCTATTTCTGTGCTTTATTTATTATATAGAATTTATTATACAGGTATTTTCTGTAATTTAAGCCTTAAAAGTATGAAGTGTATATATAGCCTTGTAAAATGCTTCCAGTCACATGTTCTCATAGTACACTGACAAAATTTTAAAAGAATAAGATTAAGTGCTATATAATACAATTTAAAAGATCAAATTTTAGAAGGATGCACTATATTAAAATTAAAATTCTAAAATTGACCTCTCTGTGAACTTTGCTTTAATTCAGTTTAATTCACTAAATAAAATTGAGACTTACAAACACATATCATGGTAAAGGTGGTCAAATAGCACGTTTTAATATTATGTAAACGGAAGGAGTAGGACTCCATTACTTTTAATGATATTTTGGGGACCACAGTCCTATAAACATAAGTGTCTAAGGACTGGCAGAAATGGGCAAGTGCCATGAACTAGCCATGGAAAGGATTGTGAAGCACAGCTCAGGGTGCTCATTTGCCCCTGGGATATTTGCAGTACCAACATTTAAATCTCTTTGGTGATAAAATCAGGAGAGGAGAAAGGACAAATTCTATAATAAAGAAACATGACTCTCCAGAGTCTTGTCACAGCTCGAACAGTCCTGCAGGAGAGTCTGTTTCCCTGATTGACCCAGTGAAGAAATAAGAGCTAAGCGTCCCTTTCTTGCTAAACAGCTTTCAGTTGCTTTTTCATCATATTCTTTGTGTCTTAGCAATAGCAAAGGGAAAATTGTTCACATCTATTTGTTCATTGATGGGGTTTAACTTGCCTCTCATATTCCTGCTACCAAAATGGGTTCAGGCACATCCACTATAATTGAAAAGGGAGGAGTATTTTTACAATGAATATGATATGGGAAAATTCAAAGGGACACAAATAGTCTTTCTCATGCCCAAGTTCTGGGAAATTATATTATGTCTTTTGGAGGCAGAAAGGGGAAATAATAATTATCATCATTTTGTTTTCTTTCTTTTCAAAGTAATTGAACCTCATTCCACTGTTCTGTGCCTTGAAACTTCGTAACTGAGCATGGGTTTAAGGGCTACTTTGTGAAATTAAAACTGGTACAAGAAAGGTCTACATGAGAAAACACTGGTAAATGCTTTGTAAGAATGTGAGGTTACATTTTTTTATAAGACATTGTTTTGAACAAAAAAACTTTCCTTCTAAAAATGTAAAATTGTTTTTAATTAACCCAAACTTCTAGATATAATTTATTAGGTAATATTTCTAATTGATACATGAATAAAAGAGAAACAAACAGTATATTTATTAAAAACCTAGAGTTAAAACTTATTCCTTCCTGATGACTATGAATATAAATTAGGAATGCTTTAGGGTAAAATAACTAGACAATATGATAATATGTACTTTGAGAATTGATATAGTGAGAAAATCAGTCATTCGAACAAACGAATGGGAATCTAAAACTAATTGAGTATTTTATGCAAAAAAGGACTAATTTTTATGAGTCACCACATTAAAGAAAAAATGTACTAAGAAGGAAATTTCCCTATTATATTATACAGCAAACAATCCTCTGAGCTGTGTAGAACTGTTAGAGCTGGATGTCTAGTCTGAGGCTACCAGAAACCTTCAATATGGAAGTTTGCCCCCTCCCAATCTCTGCATAGAAGCCCCACTAGTGCACTGATTCTACATCTGTGGAGTAAAGAGACACTTACCCAGATGCACGTGTGGGGAGATCAGTGCACTTGAGAAGAACCCACACAGTTTTTTTAAAAGGATGGTGTTAGCTCATCTCTCTGCAGGCCTACAATTTTAGTATCTGTAGAAAGATGACAGGATCCCGCTGGGGAGCACAGACAAAAGAACCCCCAAAGGAGCATTTTACCTGTCTCTGTTTCCCTTTACTTTCTCCTGGATGATAACAATCTGGGAAGAGCTGTGCTCAAAAGTTTTCTCTAAGTTCCCTTGCCACATCAGTGTGAGGGATCAGAAGGGTCACAGTCATGTAGATGACACTAAATTTTCCCATTTTGATCTTAAGATAAATTGATTCAAGCCCATTTTATAATTTGTAAAGCCTCTTTTCTGGGGTGAGACATTCCCGGCACCTTCCATGACTTCACAGTGACTCTGAGTGTCCTCTCCCTATAGCAGATGATGGGTACCCTCTTCCCTAGGTCCATTCTCAACTGGAGCACATGGCTTCCAGGTAGTATTGGGTGTGTATGTTATGATTGTCATCCTCTGCTTCAAGTTTCAAGCTCTCTCAGGTCAAATAAGCTATAAGGATATCCCATATGGCTACAGGTGATGGTAGCAAAATCTCTTGCCATTTTCCAGGAATCCTAATGTGGCTCAAGTGTAATATAATTGTGCAGCCCCTGCATATTGACAGCCCAGACCCTTCAGGAGATGGAACACTGGTCTCCCTTTGCAAAGAGCTGGGGACCTTTGCATTTTGTGACTGAGGCACTGAGAAATCCAATCGCTGAGCCCTCTGGGGCTACAAAGGAGAAATTCATCATGAATTTTGTGACCAAAGGGTTCTCTGACAGTAGAGGAACCCAGGTTTCAAATGTGATCACTCCATGACAAAAAAGTATTAGACAACTCAACCATGTATGACTCTCCATTTTTAAAATTTGATTAAATTCATTAAGAAAGGAAAAAGAAGGGGTCAAAACTTTCTGTTCATTCAGAGTTTTAATGTGGGAAAAGTAAAATGTTCAAGAAAATACATTATGGGCTGGCCCTGTGGCTCACTTGGGAGAGTGCGGCGTTGCTAGCACCAAGGCCGCGGGTTCGGATCCTATATAGGGATGGCTGGTGCGCTCACAGGCTGAGCATGGTGCAGACAACACCCTGCTGAGGGTTGTAATCTCCTTGAAGGAAGGAAGGAAGGAAGGAAGGAAGGAAGGAAGGAAGGAAGGAAGGAAGGAAGGAAGGAAGGAGGGAAGGAAGGAAGGAAGGAAGGAAGGAAGGAAGGAAGGAAGGAAGGAAGGAAGGAAGGAAGGAAAGAAGGAAGGAAGGAAGGAGAAAGAAAGGAAGGAAGGAAAGAAGGAAGGAAGGAAGGAAGGAAGGAAGGAAGGAAGAGAAAGAAAATATATTATTATTTATTTTATAAATATATAAATATATAAATATGGAAAGCCCTGTGGGTGGTGACCGCACCTGCCAAGCAGCAAAGTTCTGGCTCCCACAGTGTCAAAGAGGCAACATCTAGCCAGCAAAGTTCAGCTCTGCATCAAGCAGAGATTTGCACGCAAATATTTAAGTCACGAGAAGCCTAGTTTTGTTTATATTCCAAGGTTTAGACAAATTTCCCTTTATGACTTTCTGCAATTCATTGTGACAATTACAAAGGTATACCTTGAACATGAAAAAAGTTATTCTTGTTTATTTGTTGTTGTCGATCTTCCAATCCAGTCTATATGTTAACATTTTTATTATAGTAAATTTAAAACACATACAAAATATACAGATTTGTTTAACTAACTCTTATATGCCCATTATCCAGCCTCAACAATTGCAAACATGTTGCCATTCCCCTCCCCCCCTTACTGAGATTTAATTGACAAATAAAAATTGCATATGTATAAAGTGTAGAAATGTGGTGATTTGATGTATGTATACATTGTGAAATGATGACCACAATCAAGCCAATTAAAACATTCCTCACCTCACATAGTTACCTTCTTCTTTTTCTTCTTTTTGGCATTCGGTAAGAGAACCTTGGCCTTGGCGTTATCAGCACCACGATCTAACCAAGTGAGCTAACTGGCCACACTCTTGCCTTCTTTTCTTTTGTTAGAACCCTTAAGAGCTACTCTCTTAG
Organism: Cynocephalus volans; assembly: GCF_027409185.1. Lineage (NCBI taxonomy): Eukaryota > Metazoa > Chordata > Mammalia > Dermoptera > Cynocephalidae > Cynocephalus > Cynocephalus volans. The sequence goes on along the minus strand of NC_084470.1, from coordinate 95,706,811 downwards.
CAAATTTCAAGTATACAATACAGTATTGTTACCTATAGTTACCACGCTGTACATCAGATCTGCAGAACATGTTAATTTTATAGCTGAAAGTTTGTGCCATTTGACCAACATCTCCTCATTACACCCTCCCAGTTCCATTCTGGCAACCACTGTTCTACTTTCTGTTTCTATGAGTTTGGCTTTTTCAGATTCCACATAAAAGTGAGATTACGTGGTATTTGTCTCTCTGTGTCTGACTTATTTAACTTTGCACTTTTTTAGGGCTGTATATCATTGTGTACATATACACACAATGGAGTATTGCATATGTAGACAGATATACACATATGTATACATATCTATGTATCTGAGTGTGAGCTAACAGTATAATGTCAACCAAACTGAGTATGTATCCTGACACTGAAGAACAAAGCAAGCAACTCCATATGGATTACAAGAAGTTGTTTATCATATTATCATTATTATTATTATTAACAGATGGTTACTTATAGGGAATGGATCACATGGACTATCGATCTGAGTGTTACACAGTTGCTTTCTCCACAACCATGGAGGAGAGGAGTTGAAGCTTATAAAGAACTTAGAGACAAAAGTGTGGCTATGTCAAAGAGAGAAAAGCTGTGGAAGTGGAAGATTGCCAAGCACCTCGCAGCTTCCTTTCTCATATCATTGGGGTTGCTGGTGTTATTCCTCTCATCTTGCATGAGGATAGCATTCTGTTCCTTTCACTTTCTCAGTTGCTAAGTAACCAATACAAGGGAAAGATTGTAACTTTTAAAGCTAGATAGTTCTGAAGGTCATCTGATGGAGAGAGTTTTGACAAGCTTTTCTACAATACATATACATATATAATGATATATACTATGTATCTCACAATTTCTTCACCCATTCAATTCTTATAATAGATATGGGATTATGGGATTCTGTTTTAGCATCCCAAACAGATTTAGATGAGATCATTTGTCCATTAAAAAAAATTTGTTATTTGTCCTTTTATTGTTGATTTGCAAGAGCTCTTTGTATATCCTGAGCACAAATTCCTTACCAGATATGTGCTGTGCAAATATTTTCAACCATATGTTAGATTGTCTTCAATTTTCAGATAATGTTCTTTGAAGCACAAAGTTCTCAGTTTTTTTTTTTTTTTTTGTCGTTTTTTCGTGACCGGCACTCAGCCAGTGAGTGCACTGGTCAGTCCTATATAGGATCCGAACCCGTGGCGGGAGCGTTGCCACGCTCCCAGCGCAGCACTCTACCAAGTGCGCCATGGGCTCGGCCCAAAGTTCTCAGTTTTGATGCAGTACAATTTATCTATTTTTTCTGTTCTTGTTTATGCATTTTGTATTGTATCTAAGAAGGATTGGCCTAGCCCAAAGTCATGAAGGTTTAGTTTAATATTTTCCTCTAGAAAGTTTATGCTTTTTGCTTTTCATTTAACTTAATTTATTTTGAACTCATTTTTTGTAGGGTGTGATGAAAGTGTCCAACTTTATTATTTTGCATTTGAATATCCTGTTTTCTCAGTATCGTTTGTTAAAAAGACTATTTCTTTCCAAATTAGTTATATGGTACACTTGCTGAAAATTCTTAATTCTCTGTATTATAATAATTTTTAAATAATTGTACATATTAATAGAGTACTGTGGGATATTTTGATATATGTATACAATGTGTAGTGATCAAATTAAGTTAATTAACATAAACATCACCTCTAATATTTATCATTTCTTTGTGTTGGGTACATTGAAAATCCTCTCTTCTAGCTAATTGAAAGTATAGAATATATTGTTTTTAATTATAAGCACACTACCATGCTACAGAACGCTAGATCTATTCTTCCTATCTAGCTGTAATATTGTATCAAGTAACCAACTTTCTCACTATCCCTTTCCCATCCCCCACCTCTCCTAGACTCTTATAACCACTATTTGACTCTCTATTTCTATGTGATCACTTTCTTAGCTTCCACATGTGAGTGAGAATGTGTATTTCTTTTTCTCCTCCTGACTTATTTAACTTAACATAATATCCTCTGGGCTTGCCTATTTTGCTGCCAATGCCAGGATTTCATTCTTTTTTATGGCTGAATAGTATTCCATTGTGTATATATAGCACATTTTCTCTATTCATCTGTTCATGGACACTTTGATTCCACATTTTGGTTATTATGAATAGTGCTGCATTAAACATGGGAGTGTGAATACTCACGTCTCTTCAATATAATGATTTCATTTCCTTTGCTGGATCATTTGATAGCTCTATTTTTAGTTTTTTGAGAAACTGTCATACTGATTTCCATAACGGCTGTCCTAATTTACATTCTCACCAACAGCGTGTAAGAGTTCCCCTTTCTCTGCATCCTCGCAACATCTGTTATTTTCTCTCTGATAATAGCCATGCTAACTTGGCTGAGATAATATCTCATAGTGGCTTCGATTTGCATTTCCCTAATGATCAGTGATATTGAGCATTTTTTCATATAACTGCTGGCCATTTGTATGGCTTCTTCTGAGAAATAGCTATTCACTTTAATTGCCCAATTTTTAAATTGTATTATTTGTTTTAATGCTGTTGAGTTGTGAGAGTTCCTTGAATATTCTCGATATTAAGCTCTTATCAAATGAATATTTTACAATTTATTTTTCCTATTCTGCAGGTTATCTCCTGATTCTTTTGATTGTTTCCTTTGATGTGTGAAAGGGATGGCCTGGAGTTGCAAAGAATTACACTGAGAGACAGATACTCAGCCAGAATGTATATCGGAGGGCTTCAGGGGCAAGTGGGTGGGCTGCCCTCTAAAAGCGGGAGTAGCCGCATGCAGAACTAGGGAGTGCCTTATATATCCTAAGAGGTTGAGCTGTCTCATTGTCATTGGACAAGAGGACCTAGTGAGAGTTTAAGCTGAGCCGGGACTTTCCTATAGGTGGGGAAAATTACACACGCAGGAAGGTGATGTGGTGGTGAGGGAGAAGGGGGGGGTCTTTTGTGGTTCTTGGAAAATGTGAAACTTTCTGCAGCCATTTTGGGTGTTCTTCCTGTCCACCTGCTGCCATTTTAGACTGACATTGGTCATAACATAATTGGCTAACAATGTGCAGAAGATTTTTAGTTTGATGTAGTCCTGTTTGTCTATTTTTGTTATGTTGTCTGTGTTTTTGAGGCCTTCTCTATAAAGTCTTAGCCCAGACCAATGTCCTGAAGAATTTTTCCCCTTTTTTCTAGTAATTTTAGAGTTTGGGGTCTTACATTTAAGCTTTTAATCCATTTTGAGTTGATGTTTGTATATGGTGAGGGATAGGGGTCTAATTTCATTCCTCTGCATTTGAATATCTAGCTTTCCCAGGACCATTCAGTAAAGAGATCATCCTTTTCCCAGTGACTGTATTTGGCACCTTCATCAAAAACTGGTTGAATGTGTCTACGTAGGTTTATTTCTGGGTTCTTTATTTTGTTCCATTTGTCTATGTGTGTGTTTTTATGCAGGTACCATACTGCTTTGGTTACTATATCTTTGTAGCACATTTTGATGTCAGGGAATGTGATGTCTCTAGCTTTGTTTCTTTTAATTAGGATCACCTTGGCTCTTCGGGATCTTCTGCTATTCCACACAAATTTTAGTATTGTTTTGTCTATTTGTGTGAAGAAATTCATTGGTGTTTTGATAGGGATTGTGCTGAATCTGTAGATCTCTTTCAGTAGGATGGTCATTTTCACAACAGTAATTCTTTCAATCCCTGAATGTGAAATGTCTTCCCAATTTTTTGGTGTTCATTTCTTTCACCAGTGTTTTACAGTTGTTTTTTTCAAAGGTCTTTCATCTCTTTGGTTAGATTTATTTCTAGGTATTTTATTTTTTGGTAGCTATTGTAAATGAGATTGTTTCTTGATTTTTTTTAAATTTATTATTTATTACTAGCATATTCAATATTATAAATTGTGATTTTTCTTCATGCTCTTTACTCAACCTATCACTTTCCAACCCCCCTCCCACTCATCTCTAGTATCCTTAGGTTTGTTCTCTCCTTTTGAAAGTTCAATGTATTGTTGTGGTCTTTTCTTCTTTCCTTCCTTCCTTCTTAGCACCTAGTTATGAGTGAGAACATGCGGTATTTCTCTTTCCTTGTCTGGCTTATTTCACTTAGCATAATTTTCTTCAGACTCATCCATGTTGCTGCAAATGACAGAATTTCATTCATTTTTGTGGTTGGGTAGTATTCCATTACATATATATACCGAATTTTCCTTATCCAGTCATCTGTTGATGGACACTTAGGTCGGTTCCATATTTTAGCTACTGTAAATACAGCTACAATCAACATGGGAGTGCAGGTATCCTTTCAACATGATGCTTTCCATTCCTTTGGATATATACCCACTAGTGGGATTGCTGGATCATATGGTAGTACTCTCTGTAGTTGTTTGAGGAAACTCCATACTGTTTTCCATAATGGCTGTGTTAATTTGCAGTCCCACCAACAGTGTAAAAGAGCTCCGCTTTCCCTCATCCTCACCAGCATTTGTTATTTTCAGTCTTTAATAATGGCCAGTCTAACTGGGGTAAGATGATATTGCAATGTGGTTTTGATTTGCATTTTTCTGATGACTAGTTATGCTGAGCATTTTTCCATGTACCTGTTGGCTATTTGTATGTCTTCCTTTGAAAAGTGTCTTTTCATCTTCTTTGCCCATTTTTAAATTGGATTTTAAAAAATTACATAGTTGTTTGAGTTTTTTTTTTTTTATATATTCTGGATATTAATCCCTCGTCAGATGTATACTTTGCAGATATTTTCTCCCATTCCATAGGTTGTCTTTCCACCCTGTTGATTGTTTCCTTTGCTGTGCAGAAGCTTTTTAGATTGATATAATCCCATTTGTTTATTTTTTCATTTGTTGCTTGTACTTTTGGGATCTTATTCATAAAGTCATTGCTCAGTCCTACTTTTTGGAGTGTTTCCCCTATGCTTTCCTTAAGGAATTTTATGGTTTCTGGTCTCATATTTAAGTCTCTAATCTATTTTGAGTTGATTTTGGTATATGGTGAGAGACACAGGTCTAGTTTCATTCTTCTGCATATGTATGTCCAATTTTCCCAGCACCATTTATTGAAGAGACAGTCTTTTCCCCAATGTGTATTCTCATTGCCTTTGTCAAAGATCAGTTGGCTGTAAGTATATGGGTTGATTCCTGGGTTTTCTATTCTGTTCCATTGATCGAGTGTCTGTTTTTATGCCAGTACCATGCTGTTTTGGTTACAATAATTTTGTAATGTACTTTGAAGTCAGGTAGTGTTATGCCTCCAGCTTTATTTTTTTTTGCTCAAGATTGCTTTGGCTATTCAGGGTCTTTTCTTGTTCCATATGAATGTTAGGATTGCTTTTTCTATTTCTGTGAGGAACGTCATTGGTATTTTGATGGGGATTGCATTGAATCAATAGATTGCTTTGGGTAGAATGGACATTTTCATGAGGTTAATTCTTCCCACCCAAGAGCATGGTATATCTTTCCACCTTTCTGTGTCCTCTTTAATTTCTTTCAGTAGTGTTTTGTAATTCTCATTGCAGAGATCTTTTACCTCCTTAGTTAAATTGATTTCTACAAATTTTATTTTTTTGGCAACTATTGTAAATGGGCATACTTTCTTGATTTCTTTTTCTGCCAGTTTGTTACTAGAGTATAAGATGCTACTGATTTTGGGGTGTTGATTTTTGTATCCTGCAATATTACTGAAATTGTTAATCAGCTCTAAGAGTTTTTTGGTAGAGTCTATAGGTTTTTCTATATATTAAATCATGTCTTCTTCAAACAGGGACTGTTTGACTTTGTTCTTTTCAATCTGGATGCCCTTTATTTCTTTCTCTTGCCTGATTGCTCTGGCTAGTACTTCCAATACTATGTTGTATAGGAGTATTGAGAGAGGGCATCTTTGTCCTGTTCCTGTTCTTAAGGTAAAAGCATTTAGCTTTTCCCCAGAATGATATTGGCAATTGCTTTGTCATAAATGGCTTTTATCATGTTGAGATAATTTCCTTCTATACATAATTTGCTGAGTCTTTATCATGAAGGGATGCTGAATTTTGTTAAATGCTTTCTCTGCATCTGTTGAGATAATCATGTGTTTTTTGTCCTTGATTTTGTTGATGTGCTGTATCACATTTATTGGCTTGTGTATGTTGATCCATCCTTGCATCCCTGGGATGAATCCCACCTGATCATGGTGTGTATTTTTTTATGTGTTGCTGTAATCTGATTGCAAGTATTTTGTGAGGATTTCTGCATGTATTTTCATCAAGGATATTGGCCTGTAATTTTCTTTTTTGTTGTATCTTTGTCTGGTTTTGGTATCAGGGTGATGCTGGCCTCATAGAATGAGTTTGGGAGAATGGCTTCTGTTTCAATTTTTCGTAGAAGTTTGAAGAGAAGTAGTATTAATTCTTCTTTAAAATTTTCATAGAATTCAGCTGTAAAGTCAGCCGGATCTGGGCTTTTCTTTATTGGAAGATTGCTGATTACTGATACAATCTCAATGCTTGTTATTGGTCTGTTCTAGTTTTCTATGTCCTCTTTGCTCAGTCATGGTAGTTAGCATGTGTCCAGAAATTTATCAGTTTCCTCCAGGTTTTCATATTTGTTGGCATACAGTTGTTTATAATAATTTCTAATGATTCTTTATATTTCTGTGGTATCAGTTGTAATATCTCCCTTTTCATTTCTGATTTTTGTTATTTGGTCTTCTCTCTCTCTCTCTCTCTCTCTGTTGTTGTTGTTATTGTTGCTGTTAACCTAGCTAATGGTTTTTCTATTTTATTTATATTCTCAAAAAGGCAACTTTTTTTTCATTGATCTTTTGTATCATTTTGGGGGTCTCTATTTCATTTAGTTCTACCCTGATCTTTATTATTTCTCTCCATCTACTAGTTTTAGGTTTAGATTGTTGTTGTTTTTCTAGTTCTTTGAGGCATAGTGCTAGGTCATCTATTTGAAGTCTTTCCATTCTTTTCATGTAAGCATTTATTGCAATAAACTTCCCTAATAGTACTGCTTTTGCAGTATTCTATAAGTTTTGGTATGATGTATCTTTATTTTTGTTAGTTTCAAGAAGTTTTTTGACTTCCTGTTTAATTTCTTCTTGGACCCATAGGTCATTCAGGAGTCTGTTGTTTAGTTTACATGCACTTGAATAGTTTCCAGAATTTTGCTGTTATTGATTTCCAGTTTTAATCCATTGTGGTCTGAAAAGGTACTTAGAATGATTTCAATATTTTTAAATTTGCTGAGGCTTGACTTATGACCTAATATATGGTCTATCCAGGAGAATGTTCAGTGTGATGATCATAAGAATTTGTATTCTGTAGTTGTTCTTTAGATGTCTGCCAGGTCCAAGTGATCTAAGGTGTAGTTTAAATCCTGTGTTTCTTTATTGGTATGTGGCCTGGAAGATCTGTCCAATGCTGAGAGAGGGGTGTTCAGGTCACCTGCTATTATTGTATTTGGGTCTATCATTTTTTTAGGTGTTAAAGTGGTTGCTTTACATTTCTGGGTGCTCCAGTATTGGGTGCAAACATATTTGATTGTTATGTCTTCTAATTGGATAGATCCCTTTCTCATTATGTATAATGGCCTTCTTTGTCTCTTATGGTTTTTGGTTTGAAGTCTATTTTATCTGATCTAAGAATAGCTACTCCTGCTCATTTTTAGTTTCCACTTGCATGGCATAACTTTTTCCATCCCCTCACTTTCTGTCTGTGTGTGTCTTTATAGGTTAGGTGAGTCTCTTGAAGACAGCATATGGTTGGATCTAGCTTTTTAATCCAATTAGTCAGTCTGTCTATTGAATGGGGAATTTAATCCATTTACACTTAGGGTTGTTATTTACAAGTAATGCTTTACACCTGTAATTATATTGCTTTTTGTTTAGATGTTGTAAATATCATTTGTTCTTTTCTTCCCCTTTTATTTTTCATCTTCAATGTTAGTTGGATTTTTGAGGTGACATGATTTAGCTTCTTTTTCTTTCTTATTTGCATTTTGGTTTTAGTGGCAGGTTTTGCTCTTTCTTGTAAATCAGTGATAGTGATTATCATTTTTCAGATTCTGGATGCAGAACTCCTTTGAGTATTTTTTGCAGGGCTGATTGTGTGGTAGTGAACTCTCATAATTACTGTTTGTCTGGGAAATATACTATTTCTCCCTTACTTCTGAAGGATGACCTTGCTGGGTACAGAATTCTTGGCTGGCAATTTTTTCTTTTAGGATTTTGAATATACCATCTGTATTATTCCATTTATGTTGCTTATAACAAAATACTTGAAACTGGGTGACTTATAGAGAAAACAAAATTTGTTGCTTACAGTTTCTGAGGCTAAGAAATTCAAAGTCCATCTGGTGGTGGCAACAGCAACCCAGGAGTCTCACATTGCAAGATGGTGGAAGCAGAGAGAGCAGAGAGAGGGAGACAGACTGTCTTCTCTCTTTTTTTAAAGCCCTCAGAACCACACCTCTGGCCACCATTTTTAATCCATCCACTATGGCACTGTCCCATAATCCAATCACCTCTTCCAGGTTCCACCCTTCAATCACCATAACCAGAATTTCCAACCTCTTAACAGTCACAGTGGGGGCCAAGTTTCCAATACCTAAAACTTGGGGGACACAATTGAAGCTTCAGTTACTTCTGAAGGGACATGAGTCAATCCACCACACCATCCTATTTTCTTCTGGTGTGTAACATTTCAGTTAAGAAGTCTGCTGTTAGTCTAATGGGACACCCTTATAATTGGCTTGATGCTTTTCTTCTGCTGCTTTTAGAATTCTCTCTTTATCTTTGAGTATTGCCAGTTTGACTACAATGTGTCTTAGAAAGGATATTTTTGGATTTAATCTGTTTGGGAATCTTTGGGCTTCCTGGATCTGAAGATCTGCTTCTCTCCCTATATCTGGGAAGATTTCTGTTATTATTTCCTTGAATGGGTTTTCAATGCCTTTTCCTTTCTCCTCCCCTTCTGGAATACCCATGATTCGGATGTTTGTGCATTGAGATTGTCTGCTAGCTCTTTCAGATTTTCTTCATTTTTAAAAATTCTCCCCCCCCCCTTTTTTTTGGGTCTGCTTGGGTTATTTCAAAAAGACCTTCTTTGAGGTCTGAAATTCTTTCTTCTGCTTGCTCTAGCCTGCTATTCAAGCTTTCTGTTCTGTTTTTCTATTTCATTGAGTGAATCCTTCAGTTCTAGGAGTCCTGTTACATTCTTTTTTTTTTTTTTAAGATGACCAGTAAGGGGATCTTAACCATTGACTTGGTGTTGTCAGCACCACACTCTCCCAAGTGAGTCATGGGCTGGCCCCTACATTCTCTTTTAAAGTATTTATCTCTTTGTAAATTTCCTCCTTTATATCCTGGCTATTTTTTCTTGTTTCATTGTGTTCTCTAATTGATCCTTCTCTTATCTCTTTGAGTTTTCTTAAGATCAGTGCTTGGAATTCCTTTTCAGACAGCTAAAGGTTTTCCTGCTCTATAGGGTCTGGTACTTGAGAATTACCATATTTCTTTGGTGGTGTTATATCTTCTTGTTTATTTGTAGTTCTAGCATTCTTTTGTGTTGTTTTTCTATTACTCCAGAGTGTGCTATGAGGGGAAAGACTTCCTCCTCTATTTGTAGGCTCTGCTGGTGACTCTTCTGTATCAATGCAGTTGAGTGTGTGGTGGGCTGGCTGCCTTGGCTCTGCTCAGTAGGTGGGAAGGACTCTCCAGGGCTCAGGCATAGGTCAGCGGCTATGGCAGAGTCAGTGCATGGGACTGGCACTCACCCGCTTGATTTCTTTTTCAGCTTTCATTACTGTTGTGTAGAAACACTACTGATTTTTGTATGTTGATTTTGGGTTTTTTTTTATTTTTGTACTCTGAAATTTTACTGACCTTAATTATTATTTCAGTTTCATTTTTTTTGTGAAGTCCATAAGACTTTTATTTATTTTTAAATTCAATTTTATTTATATTTATTTTTGTGAGGTACAGTGTGTTGTTCTAATACATGCATATCTTGTGCAGTGATTCACTTAGGGTAGAGAGCATAGTTTTGTCCTCAATAATTCACCCCTTATCTCCCCCAACCCCACCCCTCCCAGCCCTTGGTAACTATTATTCTATTCTGTCCTTTTTAAAAAAAAAGACACAAAGATTAATATCCTTATTGTAAAAAGAGCTCTTAAAAATGAATTAGAAAAATCTGAGCTGAAATTTGGTGAAGGACATGAGCAGATAAGTCACACACCCCAAGAAATACATATGGTTAATAAATATCTTCTAGGTATTTCGTGGTTCATGGCTGTGGACAGGAGTGGATCTGTCCTGGTCCTCATCTCCCAGGAACCCCCAGGAATTGAGCTGGCTTCCATCACCAGCTTGGATGTCTGTATGTCAATTGTGTATCCTGTAAATTTACTAAATTTGTTTTTCAGTTCTAAGTGTTTATAGGTGAAGCTTTTCAGGTTCTTAATATATAAAATCACCTCATCAGCCAACAGGGATGATTTGATTTCCTTCTTTCCAATTTGGATTCCCTTTACTTTTTTCTCTTACCTAATTTATCTGGCCAGGATTTCCAGTACGATGCTGAGTAAAAGTGATGAGAGTGAGTATTCTCGTCTTCTTCCAGTTCTTGTTCAGTATAACTGTGGGTTTGACATATATGGCTTTTATTGTATTGAGTTCCAAATCTTCTATACCTAATCTTTTGAAAGTTTTTATTATGAAGAGATGTAAAATGTTATCAAATACATCTTCTGTATTTATTGAGATGATCACATTTTGTCTTTCACTCTGCTGATGTAGTGTATCATTTATTGATTTGTGTATGTTGAATCACCCTTGTATCACTTGAGAAAATCCTACTTGATCATAATGTATAATATTTTTGATGTGTTGTTGAATTTGGTTTGCTAGTATTTAGTTGAGGATTGGTGGATCTATGTTTACCAGGGACATTGGCCTGTAGTTTTTTGTTGTTCTTGTGTCCTTGTCAGGTTTTGATATCAGAGAAATGCTGGCCACACAGAACTTCCTCCTCTTCAGTTTTCTGGAAGAGTTTGAGGATAATAGGTATTAATTCTTCTTTGAGTGTTTTGTAGAATTCAGCAGTGAAGCCATAAGGTCCTGGGCTTTTATGATGGGAGATGATTTATTACTGATTTAGTCTCTTTAGAAATTATTGGTCTGTTAAGGTTTTTTATTTCTTCCTTGTTCAATCTTGGTAAGTTTCATGTAAATTAGAATTTATGCATTTTCTCTATGTTTTTCAGTTTGTTGGCATATTGCTATTCATAATAGTTTCTAAAGACCCTTTGCATTTCTGTGGTGTCAGTTGTAATTTCTCCTTTTTTGTTTCTGATCTTATTTATTTAAGTCTTTTCTTGGTTATTCTAGCTAATAGTTTGTCAATTATGTTTATCTTTTAAAAACATTTTATTTTTTTCATCATCTGTATTGATTTTTTAGTCTCAGTTTCACTTGTTTCTTCTCTGATCTTTATTATCTTTCCCTCTACTAATTTTGGGTTTGGTTTGTTCTGGCTTTTTCAGTTTCTTGAGTACATTGTTGGGTTGTTTTTTAAAATCTTTCTACTCTTTTGATGTAGGTGTTTATTGCTATGAATTTCCCTCTTAATACTGTTTTGGGTGTATCCCATAGGTTTTGGTATGCTGTGATTCTATTTTGAAGTTCCAAAATGTTATAGTATTGGAATCTATCATTTCCTTTAAATCTAGTAATATTTGCTTTATATATCTGGGTGCTCCAATGTTCCATGCATATATATTCACAATTGTTATATCCTCTTGATGAGTTGATCTATTTATCATTATATAATGAACTTCTTTGTCTTTTTGTGGTTTTTGCCTTAAAATCTGTTTATCGGACATAAGTGTAACTACTCTTACTCACTTTTTGTTTACTTTTGCATGGAAAAAACTTTTTACATTCCTTCATTTTTAGTCTATGTGTATCACCACAGGTGAAGTGAATTTCTCATAGGCAGCATATAGTTAGATCTTATTTTTTATTCAGCTGGTCTGTATTTTTAATTAAGGAAATTATTCCATTTACATTCAAGGTTCTCATTGATCTGTGAAGACTTATGCCTTTCATTTTGTAATTGTTTTCTGGTTATTTTATATATACTTTGCTTGTTTCTTCTCTTATTTTTTAACATTGAAGTTCAGTGGTTTTCTGTGGTGCTAAAGTTTGATTCCTTTCTTTTTCTCATTTGTGTATCTGCTTAACTTTTGCATGTTTTCATGATGGTGGTTACTATTCTTTTGCTTGTAGCTATAGGACTCACTTCAGCATTTATTGTAAGGACAGTCTAGTGGTGACAAATTTCCTCAGTTCTTGCTAGTCTGGGCAAGACTTTATTCCCCCTTCATTTATGAAGGATAGCTTTTCTGGGTATAGCATTCCTAGTTGGCAATATTATCCTTCTCACACATAGAATGGGTTATTCCATTCTATTCTAGCTTGTAAGGTGTCTGACAAAAAATCTGCTATTACTTTCGTGGGGATTTATTATATGTGGTCAGATGCTTTAGTATTCACTTTTTGACAATTTAAGTAACATGTGACAAGGAGAGGAAATTTTGGGTTGAATTTATTTGTGGACATCATCGCATGGAACATAGTCCAGGATAGACCACATGTTAGGTCATAAATCAAGTCTCAACAAAGTTTTAAAAATTGAAATCATTTCAAAAATCTTTTTAATGCATTAAAACTAGAAATCAATAACAAGCAAAACTCTTGAAACTATGAAATACATGTAAATTAAACAACATGCTCCTGAATGACCAAAAGGTCCAAGAGAAAATTAAACAGGAAATTAAAATATTCCTTGAAACTAAAAAAATAAAGACACATCATACCAAGACCTGTGGACTACTGCAAAAGCAGTACTAAGAAGAAAGTTTATTGCAATAAATGCTTACATCAAAAGAATAGAAAGATTTCAAATAAACAACCTAATGATATACCTCAAAGAACTAGAAAAACCGGAACAATCCAGTTCCAAAATTAGTAGATGGAAACAAATAATTAGGGTCAAAGCAGAACTAAATGAAATAGAGACCCAGAAAATTATATAAAAGATCAATGAATCAAAAAGTTGTTTTCTGTGAGAATATAAACAAAATAGACAAACCAGTAACTAGGCGTATTAAAAAAAAAAAAGAAGAGAAAAGACACAAATAGCAAAAGTCAGGAATAAAAAAGAAGACATTACAACTGATACCACAGAAATACAAAGAATCATTAGAGACTAGAATAAACAACTATATGTCAACAAATTTGAAAGCCTGGAGGAATTGGAAATATTTCTGGACATATATAAACAACCAAGACTAAACCAAGAAGAAATAGAAAACCTAAAAAAAAATACAACAAGGTACAAGATTGAAGAAATAAACAACAGTCTCCCTATAGAGAAGAGCCTGGGACTAGATGGCTTTGCTGCTGAATTCTATCAAACTTTTAAAGAGGAATGAATGTCAAATTCTCTTCAATCTATACCAAGAAATTGAAAGAGACCATTCTCACAAACTCATTCTGTGAGACCTGCTTCACCCTGATACCAAAACCAGACAAAGATACAACAAAAAAAGAAAATTAAGACCAATATCTTTGATGAATATAGACACAAAAATCCTCAAAAAAATATTAGCAAACAGAATACAGAAACAAATTTAAAAAATTATGCATCACAGTCAAGTGGGATTCATCCCAGCTATGCAAGGATGGTTCAGCATACACAAATCAATAAAAGTGATATACCACATCAACAAAATCATGGACAAGAACCATATGATTATCCTGATAGATGGAGAAAAAGCATTTGACAATATTCAACATCTCTTTATGATAAAGACTCTCAGGATATTAGGTACAGAAGGAAATATATCAACAAAATGAAAGCCAAATATGACGAACCCACTGCCAATATTATCCTGAATGGGGAAAAGCTGAAAGGTTTTTCCTTAAGAACAAAAACATGACTAGGATGCCCACTCTCACCACTCCTATTTAACATAGTATTGGAGGTGCAGGCCAGAGCAATCTGGTGAGAGAGAGAAATAAAGGGCATCCAGATTGGAAAAGATGAAGTCAAACTGCCCCTGTTTGCAGATGACGTGATCCTATGTATAGGAAGACCTGAAGACTACACCAAAAAACTCTTAGAGCTGATAAATGATTTCAGTGAAGGTGCAGAGTACAAAATCAACATGCAAAATTCAGTAGCATTTTTACACTCCAACAACAAACTAGCAGAAAAAGAAACCAAGAAAGCAAGTCTATTTACAATAGTCATCAAAAATAAATAAATAAATAAAATACCTAGGGTTTAATTTAATCAAGGAGGTGAAAGATCTCTACAATGAGAAGTACAAATCACTGTTAAAAATAAAGAGTGGGGCCGGCTCATGGCTCACTTGGGAAAGTGTGGTGCTGACAACACCAAGTCAAGGGTTAAGATCCCCTTACCGGTCATCTTTTTTTAAAAAAGAAAATAATAAAGAGGACATAAAAAGATGGAAAGACATTCCATACTCTTGGATTGGAAGAATTAACATTGTGGATGTACATGGATTCAATGCAATCCTCATCAAAACCCAATGACATTTTTTCACAGAAAAAAAAAATTCTTACATCCATATAGAACAAGAAAAGGCCCTATATAGCCAAAGGAATCCTGAATTTAAAATAAGTAAATAAATAAAGCCAGAGGCATTACATTAACTGACTTAAAATTATGCTACAATGCTACTACAATGTTATAGTAACCAAAACAGTATGGTACTGGTGTAAAAACAGAAACTCGGACCAATGGAACAGAATAGAGAACCCAGAAATCAACCTACATACTAATAGCAAACTGATCTTCAACAAATGCACCAAGAACATACATTGGGGAAAAGACTGCCTCTTCAATAAATGGTGATGGAAAAATTGGACATCCTTATGTAGAAGAATGAAACTAGACCCATACCTCTCACTATATACCAACATCAACTCAAAATGGATTACAGACTTATTAAGACCTGAAATTATAGAACTCCTAAAAGAAAATGTAGGGGAAACATTTCAGGAAGTAGGACTGGGCAAAGACTTTATGAATGAAACCCCAAAGGCAGAGGCAACAAAAGAAAAAATAAACAAATGGGATAATATTACACAAAAAGCTACTGCACAGCAAAGGAACAACCTGCATAATGGGCGAAAATATTTGTAAACTGTACATTTGACAAGGGATTAATATCCAGAATATACAAGGACCACAAACAACTTCGTAAAAAAACCCAGTAACCCAATTAAAAAATGTTCAAAGGAACTGAATAGGCATTTTTCAAAGGAAGATATACAAATGCCAACAGACACGTGAAACAATCACTCAGCACCGGCGAAATGCAAATCAAATCCACATTGAGATATCACCTCACACCAGTTAGACAAGCTACTATCAAGAAGACAGAATAATAGATGATGATGAGGATGCAGAGAAAGGGTTCACTTTCTTTACACTGTTGGTAGGACTGTAAATTAGTGCAGCCATTATGGAGAACAGTGTAGAGGTCCTTCAAAAAAACTACAGATAGAATTGCTCTGTAATCCAGCAATCTCACTGCTGGATATATACCCAAAAGAATGGAAATCATCACTTTGAAGTGATACCTGCACTCCCATGTTTATTGCAACTCTATTTACAATAGCCATGAATTGGAACCAACCTAAATGTCCACTGACAGATGACTAGATAAGGAAAATGCAGTATATGTATGCAATGGAATACTATTCTGCCATAAAAAAGAATGAAATTCTGCCATTCACAGCAACATGGATAAAATAAGAGAAAATTATGTTAAGTGAAATAAGCCAGATAAAGAAAGAGAAATTCTACATGTCCTCACTCATAAGTGGGAGCTAAGAAAATAAACATATAAATTAAAAAGAAATAACAATACAACAAGCATAATAATTAGTTGAACTTTTGAAAGGAGACAACAGAAGTGAGGTTACCAGAGGTGGGAAAGTGGTGGGGGTGTTTGGAGGGTTAGCAAGAAATTAATAAAGGGCCACAAAAAAGGATTACCTTGTGTAATGATGAATATACTGATTGTTCTGGTTTGATCACCACATATTGTATACAAGTATCGAGTCAATACTGTGCCCCACAAATATGTATAATTATGTTTCAATAAAACAGGAAAAGATAGGTAAATAAACTAAATAGTAAACCAAAAAGTAGAAAAATACCTAGCCTTGATATCAATTCATGCCATGAAATTTATGAACTCATAATAATATATTTAAATTTTTAAAAGAAATTAAAATATACAATAATATTAGAGGTGTATTTTTACATTGTTGATAGTATTGTATCATTCAGTATTTAAAAGAACAATCCAGGGAAATGTTACAAAACCAAATGACACTTATATTTTATCATGTAATACTATTACTGTTCATGCTTAGTTCTAGTGATTTTGCTTTTAGGATCATGAACTCATGCATGGGAGGATCAGGTAATTTGTAGAAATATTATTTTATGTATACTTTTTAAATTTTGAAATAATCAAAATGCACAATAATAGTGCCTAAGTTAATGAAATAGAACACTGTTGAACTAGTTAACATAAAAGAATACTGCACAACTACTAAAATGACCTAAATGTGGGGGAAAATGAAGGAAACAAACAAACGGAGAAATGAACAAAAGACATGAACAGATACTTTACAAAATAAGATATACAGACGATAACTAGACATAGGAAAAGATGCTTAACATCATATACGTCATTAGGGAAATTAAATTAAAACTACAATGAGATACCACAACCACTCATGAGAACAGACCCCCGCCCCCATTCCTCAGAACCCAACAATAATAAATGCTGTAGAGTTACGCACAGCAACAGGAATTCTCATTTTCTAGAGGTGGGAATTCCAAATGATACAGCCTCTTTGAAAAAGCTTAGCAATTTCTTACACTTAAAATACACTTATCATATGATCCAGCAATCACGCTTTTAGGTTTTACCGGAATTATTTGAAAACTGACGCCCACGCAAACCCACACGCAAGTGTTTATGGCAGCTTTGTTAATAATCACAATAAAGTGGAAGCAATAAATACGGACTTCAGGAAAGGAACTGACAAGCAAACATACTTCCCTACAACACATTGCTATTCAGCAAAAAAGAGGAGAACGCTCAACAATGTGAGTCGATCTTAAGTGCATTTCACTAAGTGAAAGAAGCTAAGTTGCAAGGGCTACATATTTTATCATTCCATGTATATGACATTCCTGAAAAGGAAACATAGGGTAGACAATAGATTAGTGGTCTTAAGGGTTAGAGGAGGGGGCAGAAGTTGACTACAAAGGGGATGCTCCTGGGGAACATTTAGTTGAGGGGACTGTTCCGAGCTGTCATAGGGTGACAAATACATGACTGTATGCCTTTGTCAAAACCCACAGAACTGTATATTACAAAAAGTAAACTGTAATATGTAAAGTTTAAAAAAAAGGATCTGATCTAAATAACTTTGATAAATAATGTTTCAACTGGAAATTACAAGGCTATAGAGAAAAGGAGCTGTGAAGCTGTACATAATCCTTGTACTCTAATCAATAAATTAGTTCCTTACAGAGGTATGTGTTAACAATTCAACAACTTCTACTGAGGTTAAACACATAAGTGAGTAGATGGTGATTAGTAAAAGCCAGGTTTCTCAATGTTGAAAAGGGAGGACACAGATAGACCAGCAAGTCTAGAATGGTACTGGATTATGGTCAGAGATATCAACATGAATTTGTATTTAGCTTAAAACCTATACACAAGAATAAATAGAAACAAATTAGATATGCATGTACCTAAATTGATAGATTAGTATGCAAACATGTATACCCAGCTCGGTCTGCTGAGATGACCTAGAAGCAATGATACCCAGTAACACCCAGTGCCTAGGTTTTGGTTTCTAAATATTAGGACTGGAGAATGATGTCAGTAAGATGGAAGAATAGTAATCCCAGAACTCATTTCCCTACAGAAATGCTGATTTCACAACAATATATGGCCCCAAATAACTCTATGAGGAATCCAGAATCCCGTAAGGAAGTTTCAGTACTCCAGAAGAACACAAACCCAAGAGTAGCTGCATTAAAGTGGGTCAGAAGACCAATCTTTTTTCTCACATCAGCTCCTCCACCAGGCTGAAACAGTTGAGCTCTAAGAGAGAAGGACTCATTTTTCAATTTCTCTCTTTGGGTGAATGAGAGAGTGTGTGTTTCCAATGTTACTGTCTTTCCAGTTTGCTGCCCAAAAGGCTGATTTCTTCCTTGCCTCACACAGTGAACTGATAAAACTGGCATAAATCAGACACCTGGGGCAGGGGGGAAGTAAGGAAAAAGACAGGGCTGGTTGTAGTTGCCACAGATGTGTGAGACTGAGAGAGGGTGCAGAATCTGAGGCTTCTCATCAAGGAGGGAGGGAGAGGAGTGGGTAATGTCTCTAAATCCCCTGACGTTTTGGCACACAGCCAGGGAAGCCAGTTTCTGTACTGCCTCACTCAGAGTGCTTGCAGAAACTTCATCGTTTGGTGGGAGAAGCTAAGAAAAAAAAAAAGGGGGGGGGGGCAACCTGCTGCACTCAGCACAGCTCAGTACAAGAGAGAGAAGTCACTGAACTGAAGGATTTTTCTTGGGGAAGAATGGGGAAGATTGGATCCTGCCTCCAATACCCCAGCCGATGGTTCAGTAGTAAGAAAACAGGGAGCAAGCGATTATGGGCTCCAGAAAACAAAAAAAGAAGCCGTTAAATTCTCTGTAATTAAAAATCAACATTCACAAGTCCAGAGAAGACACATTTAGAGAAATGGTTTGAGCGGCTTTCAGAATCTCTAGCAAAGCTGAATTGTTGAATGTCTTTCTCTGTCTAATCCAGTTCATACAATGTGAAAAGGCTGCTTTTTTCAAATGCACGGACACCAATGCAAAAGAACAAGGAACATAAAGAATCTGAAAAATGTGACAAAATCAAAAGAATAAAATAAATCTCCAGTCATCAACCCTAAACAAATGGAGATTTCGCAGTTGTCCAACAAAGAAATCACAATAATCATTATAAGGAAGCTTAGTGAGTTACAAAAGAACACAGATCAACAACAAATAAAATCAGAAAAGTGATACATGAATAAAATCACAATATCAGCAAAAAGTTAAAAACTATAAATAAAAAAAAAAACACAGAAAGTTTGGGCTGAAGAATGCTGAACTGAAAAAATCACTAGAGGTCTCCAACAGTAGACCTGATCAAGCAAAAGAAAGAATAAGTGAACTTGAAGGTGGATCATTTGAAATTATCCAGTCAAAGGAAAACAAATAAATAAAAAACAAATTAAAAAGTGTGAAAAATCCTAAGGAAGTTATAGAACCCCACCAAGATGAATCAATTTAAATATTAAAATTCAAGAATGAAAAAAAGAGAGGGACATTGGCAAAAATTATATTTAAAGAAATAATGGTTGAAAAATTCCCAAATTTGGGGAAGGAGATGAACATCCATGTCCTTGAAGCCAAAAAGATGCCAAATAGAATTAGACAAATTAAGATTGCAAAGAGACAAATTGTAAAATATCAAAGACAAAGACAGAATTTTGAAAGCAGCAAGTGAAAAGTACCTCCTCATATACAAGGAAATTTCTTTAGGACTATCAGTGAAGTTTTCAGCAGAAACCTTTCAGTCCAGACTGGTATGGAAGGATATATTCAAAGTGCTAGAAAAAAAAAAATCCTGTCAACCAAGAATACTATACTGGCAAAACTGTCCTTTGAAAATGAATTTAAAGACCTTCAGAGACCAAGAGAAGCTGAGCATTCATCAACATTAGACCTGCTTTACTAAAAATGCTTCAGAATTTCTTAGTAAGGAATACTTCAAGTTCAAATGAAAAGACACTAAACAGCAATATGACAGTATATGAAACTATGAAAATCACTGACAAAGGTAAATGTATAGAAAAATACAGGATACTTTCATTCTAGTGTGAAAGATAAAAGTCAGAATATTAATAATATGTATAACTAAAAAAATTTGTTAATGCATATGTATTAAAAAGATATAAATTGTGACACCAATAACAAAGTGTGGGAGTGGGAGAGAAGTTAAAGTGCAGTTTTTGTACATGTTAACATTGTCAATACTAACTTAAAATAAACTGTTATAACTATAAGATGTGTTATGTAAGCCTCATGATAATCACAAAGAAAATGCATATAAAAAAACCCATACACAATAAAGGAAATAAAAGCATATGACTTTGACGGCCAGCCCGTGGCTCACTGGGAGAGTGTGGTGCTGATAACATCAAGGCCATGGGTTCAGATCCCTATATAGGAATGGCCAGTTAGCTCACTTGGGAGAGTGTGGTGCTCACAACACCAAGTCAAGGATTAAGATCCCCTTACTGGTCATCTTTAAAAAAAAAAAAAAAAGCATATGACTTTGAAAATAAACATGTAAGAAGGAGCAAATGGGCTGCTGCCTGACGAGGAACCTAGTAGCTGAGTAAGCACCCATGAGAATGGGCACCAAGAAGGAAGCCACTGCCACCTCCAGCAGCTGGCTCCCCTCCCATTGCCTGACCAGGAGCCAAGACGCAGAGTGAGCACCCCCACAAAGGGACACCCAGTCAGAAGCCATCACCACTGGCAGCCCCCACATCTCCCACCACCTGACTGGGAGGCAAGTAAGTGTCCCATGACTGGGCAGGGCCACAAACACAGATTCCACACAGGTGGTCCACCACAGCCACTGCAATAGCTACTGCCACCACAAGGATGACCTGCTGCCACAGTAACAGCCAGGACCATGCTGCAGGCAGCACACCACACACTCAACTGCATCAACACAAGGAGAGTCACCAGCAGAGCCTGCAAATGGAGGAGGAAGTCTTCCTCTTCAAAGCCTACTCCAGAGTAATAGAGGAAACAACTGCTCTACCAGATGACCATAAATCAATGATGAGATACTAGAAATATGAAAACCCAAGAAAATATGATACCACCAAAGGAGTATAGTAACTCTCAAGTACCAGACTCCACAGAGCAGGAAACCCTTGAAATGTCTGAAAAGGAATTCCAAGTAACAATCTTAAGAAAACTCAGAGAGATAAGAAAAGACTTAATTAGAGAATACAATGAAACAAGAAAAAGTATCCAAGATGTGAAGGAGATTTACAAAGAGATTAATACCCTAAAAAAGAATGTAGCAGAACTGGAACTGAAGGATTCATTCAACGAAATAAAAAACAACCGAGAGCTTAAGCAGCAGGTTAGAAAGAGCAGAATAAAGAATTTTAGATCTCAAAGAAGTCTTTTCAAAATAACCCAAGCAGACAAAAAAAAAAAAAAAAAAAAAAAAAAGAATGTTAAAAAATGAAGAAAATATAAGAGAGCAAGCAGACAATCTTAATTGCACAAACATCCATATCATGGGCATTCCAGAAGGGGAGGATAAAGGAAAAGGCATTGAAAACATATTCAAGGAAAAAAAATGGAAAACTTCCCAGGTGTAAGGAGTGACATGGGATCCAGGACAGACCAGATCCCCAAACAAATTCAATTCAAAAAGGTCCTCTCTGAGACACATTATAGCTAAACTGGCAAAACTCAAAGACAAAGAGAGAATTCTAAAAGCAGCAAGAGAAAAGCATCAAGTCACCTGTAAGGGAGCCCCCATCAGACTAACAGCAGACTTCTCAACAGAAACCCTACAGGCCAGACGTGAATGGGATGTTACATTCAAAACACTAAAAGAAAAACTTGCCAGCCAAGAATACTACATCCAGCAAGGCTATCCTTCAGAAATGAGGGCGAAATAGCATATTTTCCAGACAAACAAAAACTGCGGGAGTGCACAAATGCACAACCAGCTCTACGAGAAATCCTCAAGGGGGTACTACCTCTGGAATCCAAAGAATGAAAATCACTACCATGAATACAGAAGAAAGAACAAAACCCACTGGTAGAACAAAAATGCAAATGAGAAAGAGAAAGAAACTTTATTTAACCACCTAAAAACCCAACAAACATAGACAAAAAAAATAAAAGGGGAAGAAAGGAACAAAAGATATTGAAAACATCAAAACAAAATCAATAAAATGACAGGAGTAAGACAATACCTGTCAATAATAACCCTAAATGTACATGGATTAAATTCCTCACTCAAAAGACACAGACTAACAAATTGTATAGAAAAGCTGGACTCAACTATATGCTGTCTTCAAGAGACTTACCTCACCTGTAAAGACACACACAGACTAACATGAAGAGAAGGAAAAAGATATACCATGCAAATGGAAAACACACACTCACAGTAGTAGTTATTTTTATATTGGATAAAATAGACTTCAACCCAAGAATCATAAAAAGAAACAAAGAAGGCCATTATACAATGATGAAGGGATCCATCCAGCAAGAAGACATAATAATCACAAATATGTAAGCACCCAACACTGGAGCACCCAGATATATAAAGCAAACACTATTAGACCTAAAATAAGAGATAGACCCCAATACAATAATAGTTGGTGATCTGAACACCCCTCTCTCAGCACTGGACAGATCACCTAGGCAACAAATCAACAGAGAAACACAGGATTTAAACTACACTTTAGACCAATTGCACTTGGCAGATACCTAGAGAACATTTCATCCAACAGCTACGGAATATATATTCTTCTTATCAGCATATGGAACATTCTCCAGGATAAACCATCTGTTAAGTCACCAATCAAGTCTCAGCAAATTTTTTAAAAAAGAAAGAATTTCAAGTATCTTTTCAGAGCACAATGGATTAAAACTGGAAAACAATAACAAGTGAAACTCAGGAAATTATACAAATACATGGAAATTAAACAATATGCTCCTGAATGAACTCTGGGTCCAAGAAGAAATTAAATAGGAAATCAAAAATTTATTGAAACTAATGAAAATAAACATACATCATATCAAAACCTGTGGGATAGTGCAAAAGCAGTAATAAGAAGGAAGTTCATTGCAAAGAAAGCTTATATCAAAAGAATGGAAATATTTCAAATAAACAACCTAATGCTACACCTCAAAGAACTAGAAAAATAACAATAATCCAACCCCAAAATTAGTAGGCAGAAAGAAATAAGATCAGAGCAAAACTAAATAAAATAGTACTGTGTTGTAACAATAATAATATTTTGATGATTAGATTACATTTGTAAAAACAGAAAAAACACCAGAATATGATGTTGCAGTCATTATATCAAAGAAGATAATCATATGCTTAGAATTTTTGACTTTCTGATTTCCAAAGCTAAAAGTATATTAAAGATTTGAAGTTATGTCCTATTTTGCCTTCTTCTAGTCTACATTTTAGAATTTATATGTAATCTATTAGTTTTTCATAAGTGCTTATCAATTTTGCAATTGTATAAATATTCCATTCTTGTTATTCTTTTGTTATTTGCTTTAATATGTAATATGTAATATGCTTTAAAACAGATTGTAAGACTTTTATACGATGAAGTATATATTTTCTCCAGATTGTATACTGTCAATGTTTAAACATTTCCTCCTACAAAGTTACATATATTCCTTGCACACATATAAATACAAACACATATAACTTTAATTTGTAAAGTCTCTAAATAGTTTAGGTTTTACTTCTCTCTTTTAAGATTTCTTTTTAAGTTTTATTTGGGTGTAACAGACAGACAACAAACTGAAGAACTTAAAGCATACAAACTAATACATTTAAATATCTATAACACGTATGAAACCATAATGACACTCACAGCTAAAAGTTACCTTGTGTCCCTTTGTGATTCCTTATTTATAAATTTACTGTCCTCTCTTTCATTTCTGAACAATCACTGATAACTTCTTGCCACTTTAAAATTTGAAACTGTGTAAGAGCTCCAATTTTTATGAGTCTGATTTAAAAATTCAACCATTATGTGATCTCAGAATTATCTATTATGTATCTGACAGCCACATGTATCAAAGTTAAAAGGTTTAAGAGAAAACCATTACTAACTCTGTATATTTCCATTAACAAAGTGAGGCTATTCTCTACATCACAATAATCATTCAAAATACAGTGCCTGGCTCATCTTCAGAGAATTTATTCACCACTGAATGAATTAACACTTACTTTCCTTCCCCCACATGGATGTTAAGAACTTAATGATTCGTTTTTCAGTACTGATGAGCACCAAAGGACTGATGGCGGCGTAGCCATTGCCCACAAGCATCTGGACACACATGCGAACTGGATCATTGTTCCACAACATTCCTGAGTAGGAGGAGACAACACAGTCCAAAAAGTACATGACCACAAAGAAACTCATGAGCAGCAGAATGGTCTGGGTGTCTCTTTTTCCTGGGGATGCTTTTGGAGAAAGGATGGTGCTGCGGAGATGCTGGAACTGCCTTTTGTGCCTGTTCAGGAGAACCACCATGTATCCACTGGAGAGGGCCATGAGCCCCACAAAGGAAATATCCCGGAAGGTCACCAGGGTGGAAAATACATACCTGAGCAAGTAACTTAGTGGCCAAAAAGAGCAAGATTCAGTGACAAGCATTAGATAGTCTGAGGTCACATTGGGGGTAGAAATAGTGGAAATTATGAAGCGACCACTAATGGACATATTGAAAACCCACAGGAAGAGAAAGACACATGGGTTGTGATGTGAGGATTTATGTTTGAACTTTGCCAGACAGGAGCTCCTGGGGCTGAGGGTGATGGCCTGCAGGACACTCAGCAGGCAGGTGGTGCAGATGGAGAGGCCCCGCATCAACCTGTACAAGTACAGAACTGCCTTACACTCGATGTCATCCCAAAAATTCTCAGACCCAAAAATGTCTGTGGCCATGATTCCCATGGTCAGCAGCATCACTAGGTGGATTAGGGCCAAGTGGCCGATGGTCAGGTCAGTGGCCTTGGGCCTGTGCTCAAGAAGGAACGTGAGGACGTGGAAGACAAGAAGGAGGGCGTTGGCTAAAATCCCAATGCCAAGTTGACAGAAAAAGGCATTTCTTATGGCAATAAAAGTGTAAAATTTGTTATTTATATTCATCTGATGTGGGGAAGAAACATGTGGTTAATGTCTGAAGGGAGAATTAGAAAAATTATCTTCATCACTAATAGTGCCACCTTCACCAATCTCAATCCAGACTAACATCACCATCAGAATATGTTTTATTCCTGATGCAACCTTTTCCCCCTTCAATACTCAAATCCACCTCATGCTGTCCCATAAGCCATCCCACTCTGTCCCTTGTCCTACCACTTTCCAATTATGACTGGGTTACACTTAAGATTGCTAGGATCACACAGTACCTAATTTTCCTCTGCAATGTAAATTGCTATATTTTACTTGAGGTAGTTTTATCTCATTTTTGAACTTTTAAACAGAAACCAATAAATAAATGTCTTATTCGCCTTTGTATTTGCAGGAACCTGATAAAATGCTGGGTATATAGATACAGCTTCACAATTTTTTTTTGAATTTGGGTGAGGAGAATTACCTAAAAGTTGCAATCAGATTTTCCCAAGCAAGAAAATGTCAACTGGATAACCATGCATGCACTTATACCATATCATGACTCTCTTTTTTCTGTTCCATTTGTTCCCAGACCTAATATTCTTAATACATAATAGGCCAGAAGCATGATTTTGAGTCATCACTCAACACACGTGGGCCCCCATTACCTCATCTGCAAAATACAGGTAGTCATATTGTCCATACCCTAGAGATAGGAAGAGTGTAAAAACGTAAGTAAATGTACCAAATGTGGAAGTGTGCTTGGAAAATTATAATCTCAGTAGAAATGTCAGCTATAAATTTTATTATGGAGTTCCATATGCACGTGACCAAAGAAAGTTATTGATGTTTTCTTAAGAATTATCTAGCTCTGTCCCTGCCTAAAAGAGTGAGGATAAATGTCAACCAAAGTAGTCCACTCTTTTAACACTATTTATAGGACTCTGCTAGAATTCTAGGTCTTTTCTCTGACCTCCCCAAGATAACTACACAGATAACGTGCTTTCAGTTCTCATGCCAGTAAAACCTCATCTAAGGAAACTGTGTCCTTTATCAATTACTAGCAGAACAACATCTAATTTTTTGTGTGTTTTTCTCCGTTCTTAGTCACGTGGAATCATGGTGGTAAATATAACCACAATAACATAGATTAGGGGTCATTCTGTTTTAACGTAGTTTATATATATATGACCTGTTTCTGAAGTAATGATCAGGTAAAGTGACACAATTTTCTCTGTTCAAACATTCAGCATATTTGGGATTACTCCCCTGATCTGCCCAGGAAAAACAATACAAAAATATTAATCAAAGGTCCAGCTGTCTCCAAGCTTTACAGGTTACACATAATCATTAGCACATAAACTTAAATAGTATTCTATGTCTTCTATGTTCTTATAAATGGCATATATCTATTTCTGTTCTTGCATTAAATGTAAATTACAAAATATATACTGATAAAGTTCTAAAAGAATAACATCTATTAGGTACATAATATAATTTTAAAGATAACATTTTGGAATGATATATTAAAATAAAAATTGTAAAATTGATTTCTCTTATCCTGTTTCTGTGTACTTTGCTTCAATTCAATTTAATTCACTAAATAAAATTCAGCCCTACAAACACATATCATGGTAAACCTGGTAAAGTTGCATGTTTTAATCACATGTAAATTGAGGAAGTAGGACCCTGTTATTTTTACTGCTATTTAGGGGACTGCAGTCCCACAAAAATAAATGCCTGAGGACAGGCAGATGTGTGCAAGTGCTATAAACTAGCCACTGTTTTTGAAAATCAAGAGGATTATAAATTGCAGCTCATGGTGCTCATTTGCCCCTGGAGTATTTATAGTGCCAACATTTAAATCTCCTTAGAGAAATATCTGGAGAGGAGAATGAATTGATTCCATAGTAAAGAAACAGGACACCCCAGAGAAGCTTTGTCACAGATGCTGGGCTACTATTACTGGGAAACCCAAACAGTTCTGCAGGAGAATCCATTTCTCTGATCAACCCAATAATGAAATAAGAGCAAAGTCTCCCTTTCTTACTAAATAGCTTTCACTTGCTTTTTCATCATAGTCTTTATTTCTTAGTAACGGGAAAGGGACATTGATTCATACTCATTGTAAATGCGTGATAGTATATAGTTTGGGAAAAAATCTAAAACTCAGGCATAGGGTCAAGGACAGATGAAGCTTAACTTGCCCCCCATACTCCTGCTACCAAAACAGGTTCAGGCTTATCTACTATCATTGAAAGGAGAACAGGTATTTTTACAGCGAATAAGATATGGGAAAATACAAATGAACACAGATAGTCTTTCTTCTGCTGAAGTTCTGAGAAATCATATTCTTATGTGTTTTGGAGGTAGGAAGTGGAAATAATTTGTATAATCACTTTGTTTTCTTTCCTCTTTTGTTTTTCAATGTAATGGCAGCCGAATTTCACTGTCCTGTTACTTGAAGTTTTCTAACTGCTAGAGCATAGACTTAAGTGCTACATTGTGAAATTAACACTAGGACAAGAAAGGTCTTCATGAGAATAGACTTATAGATGCTCTATAGGAATGTGAAGTTACACTTCTTCATAAGTAATTGTTTTGAACAAAGAAGCTCACGGCCTTCTAAAGAATCTAAATTAATTTTAATTACCCAAACTTCTAGATATAACTTACTAGGTAATTTTTCTATTTGATATATGAATATAAGAAAAGCAAAACTCTGCATATTTAATTTAAAAAACTAGACTTAAAACTTATCTCTTTCTGATGACGATAAATACAAATTAGTAATGCTAAATGATTAGGTAATATAATAATATGTACCTTGAGAACTGGTGTAGCAATTAAATTGAAGTCATTTTATTCAAAGAAATGAAAGAGAATCTAAATCTTATCCATGCAAAAAAGAACCAATTTTTATGAGTCACCAAGTTAAACGAAAAAATACTATTTTTCCATTGCACTATACAGCAAACAATCCTATGAGCTGTGCAGAACTATTAGACTGGATTTCTAATCTGAGGCTACCAAAAACCTTCACAATAGAATCAGTTTGCCCCCTTCCAAATTCTGCATAGAAGCCCCACTAGTGCACTTATTCTACATTTGCTGAATAAAGAGGCACTTACGTAGATGGAAGTGTGGGATCAATGTAGCTGAGAAGAACCTGCTCAGATTTAAAAAGAGATGGCATTAGCTCATCTCTCTGCAGGCATGTAATTTTAGTGTCTGTAGAAAAGTGACAGGATGCAGCTGGGGAGCTCAGAAACGTGGAGTCCACAATGGAATACTTTACCAGTCTCTTCATTCTATTTTATTGTCTTTTGGATAATAACAATCTGGGGAGAGCTGTGCTCAATACTTTTCTCTAAGTTCCTTTGCCACATCTGCCTGTGGGATCAGAAGGGTCACAGTCATGTAGGCAACACCAAGTCCTCTCATTTTGATCCTAAGATAAATCAGCCCATTTAGTATTTTGTAACACCTCTTGGCACATCCTGTGAGTTCACCGTGGCTCTGAGTGTCCTCCCGTTGCAAGGGATGATTGGCACCCTCTTTCCTAAGTCCATTCTCACATGGAGAACATGGTTTTCACTTAGTATTTGTGTATTTCATGATTTTCATTCTCTATTTCAACTTTCAATCTCTTTTAGGTTAAATAATCTATAAAATTATCCCATATGGCTACAGGTGGTGGCAGCAATAACCCTTTCCATTTTTCAGGAATTCCTAATGTGGCCCAAGCATGATATAATAGTGCAGCCCCTGGATATTGATGGCCCAGACCCTTCAGGAGATGAAATACACATCTCTCTTTGCATTGAGCTGGGGACCTTTGCATTCTGTGGCTGAGGCACTGAGAAATCCAATCCCTGAGCCCTCCAGGAAAGCAAAGGAGATATTCATCATGATGGGTGAGCCAAACTGGTGTGCCCAAGGGGTTCTCTGGCAGTAGAGGAACCACAGGGTTCAAGTGTGATCATTCCATGACAGCAGAAGTGTTAGAGAACTCTATATTGTATGATTCTCAATTTTTTTTATTTGATTAAATTCTTTAAGAAGGGAACCAGACATGGGACAAAAGTTTCTGTTCATTCAGAGTTTTAATGAGATAAATGTAAAATGTCCAGTAAAATACATTATTACATTACTTGGTAAACTCAAAACAGACCACTGAGACTAGTGGCTTGATAAAAAATGCTATAAACCAACTTGTGTCTATCTGAGTGTGGACTCACCCAGGCCATGAACCTGAGTGGATCCACCACTCAGGTCTGCCTTCACTACCACTGGTCAGGAATATTCAGCACTTGATCTGTGGCTGCTAATCAGACAGACTGAGCAACAAGTAGAAAGCCATGTGGGTGGTGACCACACCTGTCAAGCAGAAAAGTTCTGGCTCTTATAAGGTCAGAGAGGCAGCCACCAGCAGACCCAGCAGCCAGCCAAGCTCAGTTTTTCATCAAGCAGAGATTTGCAGGCAAGTAATGAAGATGTGAGAAGCCTAGTTTTGCTTATTTTCCAATGTTTGGACAAAATTTCCTTTAGCACTCTTTGCAATTCTTTTTATTTAATTGTATTTATTTTTTTAAATTTTATTTTATTGATTATGCATATTCCTGGGGTCCAAAGCTGACTTTCACCACCTGCACCCAGGATGTGATGGTCAGATCAATAATATCAGGATGCCCATTACCACAAATTGCGAATAGTTCCTATGTCCCCCACTAAATTAATCCCTGACCTCTCTACCCCACCCCCACCCCACGCAACCCTATGTGTGCTTTCTCCCTCTGTGAGTCCAACACACCACTGTAGACTTTCTTTCCTTTCTTCTTTCTCTCTTATGAGTGAGTACATGCGGTATTTTTCCCTCTGTGCCTGGCTTATTTCACTGACATTATTTTCCCAAGCTCATCCATGTTGCTGCAAATGGCAGAATTTCATTCTATTTTAGGGCAGAGTAGTATTCCATGGTGTATATATACCACATTTTCCTTATCCAGATGTCAGTGGATGGACTTTTGGGTTGCTTCCATATCTTGGCTATCATAAATAGAACTGGGATGAACATGGAAGTGCAGGTATCCCTTCAACAAGATGATTTCCATTCCTTTGGGTATATACCTAGAAGTGGGATTGCTGGATCATATGGTAGATCTATAGTTGTTTGAGAAACCTCTATACTGTTTTCCATAGTGGTTGTACTAATTTATAGTCCCACTAACAGTGTGAGAGTGTTCCCTTCTCTCCAAATACTTGCCAGCATTTGTTATTCTCTGTCTTTTTGATCATAGCCAATCTAACTGGGGTGAGATGATATCTCAATGTGGTTTTAATTTGCATTTACCTGATGTTTAGTGATGTTGAGCATTTTTTAAAATTCCATTTCTATGTCTTCCTTTGTAAAATGTCTATTCAGCTTCTTTGCCCATTTTTACATTGGATTGTTTGTTTATCTTACTGTGTAGTTGCTTGAGTTCCTTGCATATTCTGGACATTGATCCCTTGATGGATGTATAGTTTGCAAATATTTTCTCCCATTCTGTAGGCTGTAATTTCACTCTGTTGATTGTTTACTTTGCTGTGCAGAAGGTTTTTAGTTTGATATAATCCCATTTTTATTTTCTCTTTTGTTTCTTGTGCTTTGAGGCACTTGTTTGTGGGGAAAATAGAATAATTTAGTTAGGCTTCCTCCACATTTCTTGTAAACAAGTTGTGTGTGGGTGGAGTTAGTGTGCATGTGCACCAATGTATCTTTCTAGTTTGTTGCTATTGTGTGTTCTTGAGTTTGTGAAGCAGAGCAGGCCGGCAGAGCTCGTGTCTAAAAATAGAGCATGTTTACTCTGCTGGCAGCTGCTCAGTTTCAGTTTTTTCTTTGGACTTCGCCAGGTAGCAGTTGAGTTTCTGAGTTTCTCTGTGGACTGCTTAGCTCATAGTGTTGTGTGTGCTGAATAAAGACTGTTTCTTCTTCAACCAAGTTTCCAAGGATCTTTTTGTCTGGTTACCCAGGTCATAGACCTGTGTACAAAGGGTTTGTGAATGGGCTCGAGGGGTCTGTGAGCACTGGAGACCCCAGCCCTAGCTCGACATTGTTCATAAAGTCTGTGCCTAGCCGAAGTTCCTGAAATGTTTCTATGTATTTTCTCTTAGTAGTTTTACAGTTTCAGATCTTATACTTAAATATTTAATCCATTTTGAGTTGATTTTGGTATATGGTAAGAGGTGCAGGTCTAGTTTCATTATTCCTGCATTCTTCCTTCCTATGAGTGTTTATAGTAGTCTCTAATGATTCTTCACATTTCTAAGGTATTAGTTGTAATATCATCTTTTCATTTCTAATTTTTGTTATTTGTGTCTTCTCTCTTCCTTGTTAGTTAGCCTTGCTAATGGTTTGTCAATTTTATCTTTTCAAAAAACCAACTTTTTGTTTCATTAATCTATTGTATCATTTTTGGGTATCTATTTCATTTAGTTTTTCTCTGCTTTGATCGTAATTACTTCTTTCCATTTACTAACTTTGGGTTTGGATTGTTCTTTTTTTTCTAATTCTTTAAGGTGAAGCATTGGGTTGTTTATTTGCCATCTTTCCATTCTTCTGAAGTGAGCATTTAATATGATAAATTCCCCCCTTAGTACTACTTTTGCAGTATCCCACAGGTTTTGGTATGATGTGTCATTATTTTCATTAGTTTCAAGAATTTTTTTTTATTTCCTGTTTAATTTCTTCTTGGACCTGTATGTCATTAAGTAGAATGTTGTTTAATTTCCATGTATTTGTATAGTTTCCAGAGTTTTATTTGTTATTGATTTCCAGTTTTAATCCATTGTGGTCTGAAAAAATACATGGAATAATTCCAATATTTTTTAATTTGTTGAGACTTGATTTGTGACCTATCATGTGGTCCTGGAGAATATTTCCATGTGCTGATGAGAAGAATGAATATTCTGAGGTTGTTGGATGAAACGTTGTGTAGATATCTGCCAAGTCCAGTTGGTCTAAAGTGTTGTTTAGATCTTGTTTCTCTGTTGATTTTTTGCCTAGATGATCTGTCCAATGTTGAGTGTGGCATGTTCAGGTCTCCTACTATCATGGTATTAGTGTCTATCTCTTTCTTTTGGTCTAATAGTGTTTGCTTTATAAATCTGGCTGCTCCAATACTGGATCCATATATATTTATGATTGTTATGTCTTCTTGTTGGATAGATCCTTTTATCACTATATAGTGGCCTTGTTTATGTCTTTTTATGGTTTTTGGAGTTAAGTCTATTTTATCTGGTATAAGAATAGCTACTCCAGCTCATTTTTCATTTCTATTTGCTTGGTATATCTTTTTCCATCCTTTCACTGTTAGTCTATGTGTGTCTTTACAGGGGAGGTGAGTCTCTTGAAGGCAGCATATTGTTGGGTCCATCTTTTTAATACAGTCGGTCAGTTTGTGTCTTTTGAGTGGAGAATTCAATCCTTTTACATTAAGAGTTATTATTGAAAGGTGTTGATTTACTCCTGGCATTTTATTGATTTCTGTTTGGATGTTTTAAATATCTTTTGTTCCTTTCTTTCCATTTTACTGTTTTTCTTCTATGTTTGTTGGTTTCTTGAGGTGGTAGATCAAGTTATTTTCTCTTTATTGTTTGCCTTTATTTTTACTGGTGTGCATTGTTCTTTCTTGGTAGTGATGGTTGTTTTTCAGGTACCAGGTGCAGTACTCTCTTGAGAATTTCTTGTAGGGCTGGTCATGTGGTGGTGAACTCCCACAGTTTTTGTTTGTCTGAGAAATATACTATTTGTCCTTCATTTCTGAAGGACAGCCATGCTCAGTATAGTATTCTTGGCTGGCAATATTTGTCTTTTACTATTTTGAATATATCATCCCATTCTCTTCTGCCTTTTAGGGTTTCTGATGAAAAGTCAGCAGGTAGTCTGATAGGGGCTCCCTTATAAGTGACATGATGCTTTTCTTTTGCAGCTTTTAAGATTCTCTCTGTGTCTTTGAGCTTTGCCAATCTGACTATAACCTATCTTGGAGAGGACCTTTTTGGTTAGAGTCTGTGGGAATATTTGAGCCTTCTGGATCTGAAGATCCACATCTCTCCCTATACCTGGGAAGTTTTCCACTATTATTTTGTTGAATATGTTTTCAATGCCTTTTCCTTTTTTCCTCCCCTTCTGGAATGTCTATCATTTGGATATTTGAGCACTTAAGGTAGTCTGCTGTCTTAGATTTTCTTCATTTTAAAAAAAATTTTATTCTTTTTTTTTTTTTTTGCCTGCCTGTGTTATTTTGAATAGACCATCTTCAAGGTCAGAAATTCTCTCTTCTGCTTGTTCTAGCCTGCTGGTTAAGCTCTCTGTTGTGTTTTTATTTCACTGAATGAATCCTTCAGATCCACAAGCTCTGCTACATTCTTTTTCAGGGCATTGATTTCTTTGTACATTTCTTCTTTCAAGTCCTATATACTTTTTCTCATTTCATTGTGTGAGTTTTCTTGTATCTCATTTAGTTTCCTCAAAATTGTTGCTCAAAATTCTTTGTCAGTCATTTCAAGGACTTCCTGTTCTACAGGATCTAGAACTTGAGAGTTATATACCTTTGGTGGTGTTGTACTTTCTTGGTTTTTCATATTTCTAGTATCTCCCTGTTGGTGTTTAGTCATTGTGGCATAGGCTTCCATGGTCCACTTGTTGCACCCTGGTGTCTGCAACAGTGGCAGGAAGTTTTGCTGCCACTCAGCTGACTGTTGCTGTCTTGGGGCCTGTGGGTTGTTGGTTCAGGGCTCTTGGGGGCTGGGACTCATCTGGCCTGGATCCCACAGGGGTTGCTGGGTCAGAGCTACTGCCTCGGGGTCTGGCGGTCATTGGTTTGAGCCTCTTGGGGATGGGGACTCACCTGGCCTAGATCCCAGAGGGCTGCCAGATCAGAGCTGCTGCCCCAGGGCCTGGGGGTTGTTAGTTTGGGCCTCCCAGTAGTGGGGACTTGCCTAGCCTGGATCAGGCCCCAAGACTTCTAAGGCTTACTCTGCCATTCCATTTCTTGCTTTTATGCTCTCAGGAGTAAAGAGAAAATTAATAAGATTTCCATTTTGGAACAGCACAGCATTAAACTAAGTGCAG
The DNA here is from genome assembly GCF_027409185.1 of Cynocephalus volans. Taxonomy (NCBI): domain Eukaryota; kingdom Metazoa; phylum Chordata; class Mammalia; order Dermoptera; family Cynocephalidae; genus Cynocephalus; species Cynocephalus volans. The sequence goes on along the minus strand of NC_084470.1, from coordinate 95,672,579 downwards.
GTTCATTCTGAGTGTGATGCCATATTTGTCTGTACAGATTGCCTATCCATAAATTTTGTCCTGATCTTTTCTTTTTCTTTTTTTCTTTCTTTCCTACCTTCTTTCTGTTTCTTTTTCTTTCTTTCTGGTTTATTTTTTTTTATCTTTCTTTCTTTTTTCATTCTTTTTTCTCTTTCCCTCTCTCTTTCTTTTTTCCTCTCCCTCTGTTTTGTTTCTATCCCTCTGTTTCTTCTTTCTTCCTTCTGTTCTTCCTTCCTATCTTTCCTTTCTTCCTACCTTCATCACTTTTTCTTTCCTTCTTTGCTTCTTTTTCCTGTCTTTTGTTCTTTATTTTTCTTTATAATGTCTCCCATTCTTCTTTCTCTTTTTTCTTTCTTTTATTATAAGAACACTTATTATAATAATATAACAATTCATCATATGATCATATGATAATGAGGTCCACCATCTTACCATATTTTTAAGTGCACAGTATGGTATTGTTCATTATAGGCACAACATTATATAGCAAATGTCTAGAACTTATTCATCTTGTATAATTGAAAATTCATACCTCTTGAACAGTAACACCCCTTTTTTCCCAAACTGTAGGCCCAAGCAACAATAATTTTTCTCTCTTTTTTCATGAGTTTGACTATTTTAGATACCTCATACAAGTGGAATTATGCAGTATTTCTCCTTTTGTGACTGACTAATTTCACTTATCATCATGTCTTCCAGATTCATCCATGTTGTCACATATATCAGAATTTCCTTCTTTTTAAAGATCAAATAATATAACACATTTTAAAACCATTCATCTGTCTATGGTCATTAGGTGTTTCTGTATCTTGGCTATTATGAATAATACTGTAATAAACATGAGAATGCTAATATCTTCTACAGACCCTAATTCATTTTTTTAAAACTTTTATTTTGTAGATATACATTGTGGTTGATTATTGTTGCCCCTTACCAAAACCTCCCTCCCTCCTCCCTTTCCTCCCTCCCCCCCAACAATGTCCTTTCTGTTTGCTTGTCGTATCAACTTCAAGTAACTGTGGTTGTTATATCTCCTCCCGCACTCCCCCTGGGTTTTTTTTGTGTGTGTGTGCATGTGAGTGTGAATTTATATATTAATTTTTAGCTCCCACCAAAGTGAGAACATGTGGTATTTCTCTTTCTGTGCCTGACTCGTTTCACTTAATACAATTCTCTCAAGGTCCATCCATGTTGTTGCAAATGGCAGTATTTCATTCGTTTTTATAGCTGAGTAGTATTCCATTGTGTAGATGTACCACATTTTCCGTATCCACTCATCCGATGATGGACATTTGGGCTGGTTCCAACTCTTGGCTATTGTAAAGAGTGCTGCGATGAACATTGGGGAACAGGTATACCTTCGACTTGATGATTTCCATTCCTCTGGGTATATTCCCAGCAGTGGGATAGCTGGGTCATATGGTAGATCTATCTGCAATTGTTTGAGGAACCTCCATACCATTTTCCATAGAGGCTGCACCATTTTGCAGTCCCACCAACAATGTATGAGAGTTCCTTTTTCTCCACAACCTCGCCAGCATTTATCGTTCAGAGTCTTTTGGATTTTAGCCATCCTAACTGGGGTGAGATGGTATCTCAGTGTGGTTTTGATTTGCATTTCCCAGATGCTGAGTGATGTTGAGCATTTTTTCATTTGTCTGTTGGCCATTTGGATATCTTCCTTAGAGAAATGCCTATTTAGCTCTTTTGCCCATTTTTTAATTGGGTTGCTTGTTTTTTTCTTGTAAAGTTGTTTGAGTTCCTTATATATTCTGGATATTAATCCTTTGTCAGATGTATATTTGGCAAATATTTTCTCCCACTCTGTTGGTTGTCTTTTAACTCTGTTAATTGTTTCTTTTGCTGTGCAGAAGCTTTTTAGTTAGATATAATCCCATTTGTTTATTTTTCCTTTGGTTGCCCATGCTTTTGGTGTCGTATTCATGAACTCTGTGTCCAGTCCTATTTCCTGAAGTGTTTCTCCTATGTTTTCTTTAAGAAGTTTTATTGTTTCAGGGTGTATATTAAAATCCTTAATCCATTTTGAGTTGATTTTAGTATATGGTGAGAGGTATGGGTCTAGTTTCATTCTCCTGCATGTGGATATCCAGTTATCCCAGCACCATTTGCTGAAGAGGCAGTCCCTTCCCCAGTAAATAGTCTTGGTGCTTTTGTCAAAGATCAGATGGCAGTAAATGTGTGGGTTGATTTCTGGATTCTCAATTCTAATCCATTGATCGTTGTGTCTGTTTTTATCCCAGTACCATACTGTTTTGGTTATTATAGCTTTGTAGTATAGTTTAAAGTCAGGTAGTGTTATGCCTCCAGCTTTATTTTTTTTTGCTCAGCATTGCTTTGGCTATGCATGGTCTTTTATTATTCCATATAAATGTCTGGATAGTTTTTTCCATTTCTGAGAAAAATGTCATTGGAATTTTGATGGGGATTGCATTGAATTTGTATATCACTTTGGGTAGTATGGACATTTTCACTATGTTGATTCTTCCAATCCAAGAGCATGGGATATCTTTCCATCTTCTTGTGTCTTCTTTAATTTCTCTCAGCAGTGGTTTGTAGTTTTCATTATATAGATTTTTCAATCCTTGGTTAACTCTATTCCTAAGTATTTTATTTTTTTGGTGGCTATTATAAATGGGCAAGCTTTCTTGATTTCTCTTTCTGCATGGTCACTATTGGAGAATAGAAATGCTACTGATTTTTGTGTGTTGATTTTGTGTCCTGCTACTGTGCTGAAATCATTTATCAATTCCAAGAGTTTTTTTGTAGAGGTTTTAGGCTGTTCGATATATAGGATCATGTCATCTGCAAACAGGGACATGTTGACTTCATGTTTTCCAATCTGGATGCCCTTTATTTCCTTCTCTTCTCTGATTGTTCTGGCTAGTACTTCCAACAGTATGTTGAATAGGAGTGGTGAGAGTGGGCATCCTTGTCTAGTTCCTTTTCTTAAAGGAAAAGCTTTCAGCTTTTCCCCATTCAGGATGATATTGGCAGTGGGTTTGTCATATATGGCTTTAATTATGTTGAGATACTTTCCCTCTATACCTAACTTATAGAGGGTCTTTGTCATGAATGAGTGCTGAATTTTATCAAATGCTTTTTCAGCATCTACAGCTATGATCATATGGTCCTTGTGTTTGACTTTATTAATATGGTGTATCACATTTATTGATTTGCGTATGTTGAATCAACCTTGCATCCCTGGGATGAATCCCACTTGATCGTGGTGAATAATTTTACGTATGTGTTGCTGTATTCTGTTTGCTAGTATTTTAGTGAGGATTTTTGCATCTATATTCATCAAGGATATCGGCCTGTAGTTTTCTTTTTTGGTTATATCTTTACCTGGTTTTGGTATCAGGATGATGTTTGCTTCATAGAATGAATTTGGGAGATTTGCGTCCATTTCAGTCTTTTGGAATAGTTTGTAAAGAATCGGTGTCAATTCCTCTTTGAATGTTTGGTAAAATTCTGCTGTGAATCCATCTGGTCCTGGGCTTTTCTTTGTTGGGAGCCTTCTGATAACAGCTTCAATCTCCTTTATTGTTATTGGTCTGTTCAAATTTTCTACGTCTTCATGGTTCAGTTTTGGGAGCTTGTGTGTGTCCAGAAATTTACCCATTTCCTCCAGATTTTCAAATTTGTTGGTGTATAGTTGTTTATAGTAGTCTTGAATGATTCCTTGTATTTCAGATGAATCAGTTGTAATATCGCCTTTTTCATTTCTAATTTTTGTTATTTGAGTCTTCTCTCTTCTTTTTCTTGTTAGCCATGCTAATGGTTTGTCAATTTTATTTATCTTTTCAAAAAACCAACATTTTGATCATTGATCTTTTGAATTGTTTTTTTGGTTTCAATTTCATTCAGTTCTGCTCTGATCTTAATGATTTCTTTCCGTCTGCTAACTTTAGGTTTGGATTGTTCTTGTTTTTCTAGTTCTTTAAGGTGAAGTGTTAGGTTGTTCACTTGCCATCTTTCCATTCTTCTGAGGTGAGTATTTAATGCAATAAATTTCCCCCTTAATACTGCTTTTACAGTATCCCACAGGTTTTGGTATGATGTATCATTATTTTCATTAGTTTCAATAAATTTTTTGATTTCCTGCTTGATTTCTTCTTGGACCCATATGTCATTAAGTAGAATGCTGTTTAATTTCCATGTGTTTGTATAGTTTCCAGAGTTTCGTTTGTTATTAATTTCTAGTTTTAATCCATTGTGGTCTGAGAAAATACTTGGGATAATTCCAATTTTTTTGAATTTATTGAGACTTGATTTGTGTCCTAATATGTGATCTATCCTGGAGAATGATCCATGTGCTGATGAGAAGAATGAATATTCTGAGGTTGTTGGATGGAATGTTCTGTAGATATCTGCCAATTCCAATTGGTCTAGAGTATTGTTTAGATCTTGTGTTTCTCTAGTGATTCTTTGCCTAGATGATCTGTCTAATATCGACAGTGGGGTGTTCAGGTCCACTGCTATTATGGTATTAGTGTCTATTTCCTTCTTTAGGTCTAATAGAGTTTGTTTTATAAATCTGGCTGCTCCAACATTGGGTGCGTACATATTTATGATTGTTATGTCTTCTTGATGGATCAGTCCTTTTATCATTAAGTAGTGTCCCTCATTGTCTCTTTTTATGCTTTTTAGTTTAAAGTCTATTTTGTCAGATATAAGAATAGCTACTCCAGCTCGTTTTTCGTTTCTGTTTGCATGGTAAATCTTATTCCATCCTTTCACTCTTAGTCTATGTGAATCTTTATGGGTGAAGTGGGTCTCTTGTAGGCAGCATATAGTTGGGTCCTCCTTTTTAATCCAGTCAGCCAGTCTGTGTCTTTTGATTGGGGGATTCAAGCCTTTTTACGAGTTGTTATTGAAAGGTGTTGATTTATTCCTATCATTTTATTGGTTGTTTGGTTGTCTTAGGTGTCTTTTGTTCCTTGCTTTCTGATTTACTGTTTGTTTTCTGTGTTTGTTGGTTCCTTAGGTTGTAGATAGCCTTTTTGTTTGTTTGTTTTCTCTTCATGAATGCCATTTTTTAAATACTAGTTTGTTTTTATTTTTCTTGGGTTTTTATGGCAGTGGTAGTTATTTTTCAGGAACCAAACCCAGTACTCCCTTGAGGATTTCTTGTAAGGGTAGTTGTGTGGTAGTGAACTCCCGCAGTTTTTGTTTGTCTGAGAAATATACTATTTGCCCTTCATTTCGGAAGGATAGTCATGCAGGGTAGAGTATTCTTGGCTGGTAATCTTTGTTTTAGTATTTTGAATATATCATCCCATTCATTTCTCGCTTTTAGGGTTTGTGATGAAAAGTCTGATGTTAGTCTGATTGGGGCTCCCTTATAGGTGATTTGATGCTTCTCTCTTGCAGCTTTTAAGATTCTCTCTTTGTCTCTGAGTTTTGCCAATTTGACTATAACATGTCTTGAAGAGGGCCTTTTTGGGTTGAATACATTTGGAGATCATTGAGCTTCCTGGATCTGAAGATCTGTGATTTTTCCTATACCTGGGAATTTTTCTGCCACTATTTTGTTGAATATGTTTTCAATGCAATCTCCATTTTCCTCCCCTTCTGGGATACCCATGACTCGGATATTTGAGTGCTTAAGGTTGCTGATATCTCTCTCAGATTTTCTTCAATGTCTTTGATTCTTTTTTCTTTCTTTTTTTGTCTGCTTGTGTTATTTCAAACAGCCCATCTTCAAGTTCAGAGGTTCTCTCTTCAACTTCAACAAGCCTGCTGGTTAAAGTCTCCGTTGTGTTTTTTATTTTGCTGAATAATTTCTTCAGTTCTGCAAGTTCTGCTACATTTTTTTTCAGGACATTAATTTCCTTGTACATTTCCTCTTTCAGGTCCTGTATACTTTTCCTTGTTCCATCATGATGCATAGCTGAGTTTTCTTGTATCTCATTCAGTTTCCTTAGAATTATCACTCAAAATTCCTTGTCAGTCATTTCAAGGGCTTCTTGTTCTATGGGATCTAGAGTTTGAGATTTATTAACTTTTGGTTGTGTACTTTCTTGACTTGTTGTATTTCTGGTATCTTTTTTTTGATGTTTATTCATTGTGGCAGGGAGTTTCACAGTCCACCAGTTTGAGACTATTGACTAACTAAGATGTTGCTGTGGTTGCCAATTTGGTATGGCTACCTCCGTGACTGCTCAGTTGGCCTCTAGTGCCTTGTGTGTGTGGTTGCCTCGGGTCTTGGGCCTCTCCAGGGAGCCACCTCTCTGGTCAGCTTGGACTCTGCTGGGCTGCTGGATCACGGGGCAGTACCACAGGGTGTGTGGTCTCTGCTGAACTTCCACTTCTTGTGCAGGACTTCTCCCTGTTCTGTGCGCTCTGGCCTGGGCTTTTGGATCACGCAGTGGCGACCCCACAGGGTGTGTGGTTTCTGTCGAGTCTCTACCTCCCTAGCCAGACGTCTCCCCACTCTGTTTGCACTGGGCTGGGCTGGGACGTGTCTTCTGCAGCCCTCATATATCAGCTGGGCCTTCAAGACCCTGCTCAGTACCGCCTCACCCAGGAAGTCTACCAGGTTTCTGCTAGGTGCAGACGACCGGTCGCTCTGGGTGCCTTTGTAGCACTGTGTAGATCTTTCTCAGGACTTATCACCTTCCTCCTGGTATCGCGGTTATTTGTGTACTTGTCTTATCTCCCACACCAGAGCGTGAGCTCTTTGGGGGAGGAGCCTGCAGCACACAGTTCACTTTTGAATCCCCCCGGTGCAGACCGAGTCCGGTGTCCACCCGCAGTCAGCTCTATGGCAGGTTCAAGCAAACTCGGGAACTCTCCAACCACACTATTCCTAACCAGAAATTGGTTAGGCGTTTTTCTGAACTGGTGGCCGCAGAGATTGTATCTGCCTCCCAGTAACAGGAAGTTTACTGGGGGCCAGAGCCCAGGGTGCGGTAGAGTGACAGTTGGCCCAGCCCATACTTCCTTGCCCTCCCGATGCTGGCCAGGGACACCCCATGCCACCAGCCCTGCCAGAGAACCATGGAGGGAGTGGGAGGGGAGGCCGGCCCGCAGGCCCCGGGAAGCCCCGTGCTGGGGCAAGCAAGTGGGAAGGCTCAGTGAGGGGCCGAGCCGGGCGAGGAGGACAGGCTTGGCCGAGCCGGGCCGGAGCCGCCACCACCTGAGAAAATGGAGGCAGCCCTGGGGCCGGTGAGTGGCCCGGTGGCGCAGGCGGAAGCCAGGCGGGCATCCGCCCCCCGAGCAGGGCTGGGCTGGGTCACTCACAGGGCTGTGCTGGGTCGGGCACCTCCCTCTTTGCCTCTGCGTCGTCACCTTCCCCGTTCTCGGCCGCTGCCACCTCGGGTTGCTCACTTGGTCCCATGGCACAGCTCAGACATTCCCAGGAATCTTCTTTTATGCCGGCCTGAAACCTCGAATCCTGAATAGGGCAGCTGGCCGCCTTCAGCACGCCCCGGCCTCCAGGATCCTGGCAGCATCAACAGCAGCCCCAGCACCATGTTTCCTGTTTAAAGACTCACTTCTGCAGCTAAGAAACAGTTCTTTTCCTGCTCCATACTTCAAAGCTGTTGCCTGTAAATGAGGCAGCCTCTCCTGCCAAGGGCAAAGTGGCGGTCAGCCCCCACAACCGGCCACCAGCAGCAGTCCTCCATTAAGAGATGGCAAGAGGAAGGTCCACAAGTTTCCTGGCTGCCTAAGGCCCAGTGGCCACCTTTTCCACCTCAGCTACTCCGCGCCAACCGCCGCAGCCACCGCCATCTTAGGATCCGCGAAGCTTGTGCTTTCTAAATTAGTGATTACATCATTTCTTGTATCAAAAGGCCAGAGTTAGATAAAAGATGAAAAGGAGGCCATTGGATCGCCAAATTACAAAGACTTATTCATTTTTTGTTTCTCTTGGAAATGCCACAGACCCTATTTCAATTCTTGGATATATACCTAGAAGAGAGATGGCTGAGACATATGGGAGTTCTACTTTTAATTTTTTGAGCTATTGTTTTTACTGGTTTCCATACTGGCGGCACCGTTTTTACATTCCCAACAACAGCATACAAGAATTTCAATTTCTCCTTTCTTCACCAGCAACTGTTTAATATTTTTAAATAATAGCCATCCTAATGGGTGTGATGTGATATTTTATCATGGTTTTCATTTCAATTTCCCTGATGGGTAGTTGATATTGAACATTTCTTCATATGCTTTTTGGCCATGTATGTGTCTTGTTTGGGGGAAATATCTATTCAGAACCTTTGACCATTTTAAAATTATGTTGTTTGTTTTTTCCTATTGCATTCTATGAGTCCTTTATATTTTTTACATATTTACAATTTTTTACTTATCAGATAAGTGGTTTGCAAATATTTTCTTCAGTTTCATAGGTTATTTTTTCACTGTATTCATTACTTATTTTCCATGCAGAAGATTTTTAGTTTCATTTAAAATTATTTGTATATTTTTTCTTTTCTTTTGACATAATATTCAAGAAATTATTGCATAGATACATATCTTAAGTTTTCTCCCTATGTTTGCTTGTAGGAGTTTTATAGATTCGGGTCTCACTTTTAAATCTTTAATCTATTTTGAGTTGGGTTTTGTGTGTGGTGTATGAAAATGGTCCAATTTTTTTCTTTTACATGTAGATATACAGTTTTTTCATCACCCTTTGTGGAAGAGAGTATCTTTTCCCCGTTGCATATTCTTGGCACCCTTGTCAGGCAACTGTTGACTGTGTATATTTGGTTTATTTATGGGCTCTCCATTCTGTTCTGTTAGCCTATATGTTTGCTACTATGCCAGTGCCATAGTGTTTTAATCATTATAGCTTTGAATATATTTTGCAATTAGGAAGTGTGATGCCTTCAGCTTTGTTCTGTCTCAAGATTGCTCTGGCCATTCAGGATCTTTTGTGGTTTCATATTGATTTTAGAAATGATTTTTTCTTTCCTGTAAAAAGCACCACTGAGATTTCTATAGGGATTTCATTAAATGTGTAGATCACATGAGTAATATGGTCATTTTAAGAATATCAGTTGTTGTAGTCAATAAATATGAGATGTTTTTCTAATTATTTGTGTCTGCTTTAATTTCTTTTATCATATTATTTTCAGTGCATAAGACTTTCACTTTTCTGCTTACATGTATTTTCAGGTATTTTATTCATTTTAATACTATTGTGAATGGAATTGTTTTCTTAATATCCTTCTCACATAGTTTGTTGTTATTGTAAAGAAATGAACTAATGTTATTGTAAAGAAATAAAACTAATTTTATTATAAAGAATAACTAAATGTAAATTAGTTTACAAAACTAATTTTGTAAATTAGTTTATAAAAACTAATGTTATTGTAAAGAAATGAAACTAATTTGTGTGTTGCTTTTGTATTCTGCAACATTCCCAAATTTATTTAATAGTTCTATTACTTTTTGTGTGTGTGGAGTTGTTAGTGTTTCTACATATATGATCATGTCACCTGGAAACAGAGATAATTTTACTTCTTCCCCTTATTTTTTGATGTCTTTTTCTTTTTTAATGCCTAATGGCTCTGGCAAGGGCTCTAAGTACTATGTTGAGTAGGAATGGTAAAAATGGGCATCATTGCCTTGTTTCTGATCTTAGAGAAAGAGATTTCAGTTTTTTATCACTAAGTATGATGTTAGTGTGGGTTTTTTTTATATCTGGCCTTTATTATGTTCAAGTAAATTTTTTGGTATCTACATTGTTGAGAGTTTTTATCATAAAAGGGTGTTGAATTTTTTCATATGCTTTCTCTGCATTTATTGAGATGATCTTGCAATTTCAATCCTTCATTCAGTTAATATTGTGTCACATTAATTGATTGGCATATTCTGAGCCATCCTTGCATCTCAGGTTTAGATCCCAGGTTGTTATGGGGTATGATCTTCCTAATGTACTGTTGAATTCAGTTTGCTAGTATTTTGTTCAAGATTTTTCTCTCTGTGTTCATCAGGGATACTGATGTGTAGTTTTCTTTGTTTGTAGTGTTTTCTCTGATTTAGGTATAAGGGTGATGCTGGCCTCAAACAATGAGTTTGGAAGTGTTTTTTCTCCTTTTTTTGAAAGAGGTTAAGGTTTGGTGTTAATTCTTCTGTAAAAGTTTGCTAAAAATCAGCCATGAAGTCATCTGGCTCTGAACTTTTCTTTGTTGATTCAATCTCATCTGTTGTTTTTTCTTTCAAATTTTTATTTCTCCATGATTAAGTCTTGGTAGTTTGTATTTTTCTAGAAATGTATTCATTTCTTCTATTATCCAACTTTTTGGTGTATAATTGTTCATAGTAGTCTCTTATGAACCTTTTTATTTTTGTGGTATCAGTTGTAATGTTTCCTCTTTATTCCTGATTTTATTAATTTGAGTCTTTTTTCTCATTTTCCTATTCTATCTATGTGTTTGTCAATTTTGTTTGCCTTTTCAAATAGTGAAATCTTATATTCAGATGATTTTTACAAGTGTTTTTCCATTCTCTATATTTTTATTTTTATACTGACTTTTATTGTTTCTTTTTTTCTCTAACTTAGGGCATTGTTTCCTTTTCATTCTCTGAATCCATGAGAATGCAAGTTATACTGGTTTTTGAGACCTTTTTTTCTTTTTTAATATGAACGTTTTCCTAGAAACTTTTTTCCTGCTCCTTTTGCTTTCGATAAATTTTGGTCTTCCCAAACTTTTTTTCTTTTCTTTTCTTTTTTCTTTCTTTCTTTTTTTGGTGGCCAGCTGGTATAGCAATCAAACCCTGGACCTTGGTTTTGTCAGTGCCATGCTCTAACCAACTGAGCTAACCAACCAGTCCTTATCTCATTCCTTTTAGTATGTTCTGATCTTGTATTCATTTGTCTTGAGAAATTTTCTAATTTCCTTTTTGATCTCTTCTCTGACCTATTTGTTGTCCAAAACTGTGTTGTTTAATTTCCCCATATTTCTGAATTTATGGTTTTCCTTCTGTCATTTTTTTTTTTTTGTCTTTTTGTGACAGGTAAGGGGTGGCTTGGTGTTGCCCACCAGTGAGCGCACTGGCCATCCCTATATAGGATCCAAACCTGCGGCAGGAGCGCCATTGCGCTCCCAAGTGCTGCACTCTCCCGAGTGTGCCACATGGCCGGCCCCTTCTGTCATGTTTTAAGTTTCATTTCCTTGTGTTCATAAAAGATGCTTGATATCATTTCAGTCTTCTTAAAATTGTTAAGATTTGTTTTGTGACCTATCATGTAGTCTATCCTGAGGAATACTCTATGCACACTTGGGAGTAATGTATAATCTGCTACTGTTGGGTGGAATGTTCTGTAAATGTCTGTTAGGTTCATTTGGTCTATAGTGTTGTTTATGTCTTCTGTTTCCTGATGCTTTTCTGTCTGCATGTTTTCTCCATTATTGAAGTGGGGTAATAAATTGCTCTACTTCTATTATACATACGTGTATTTGTTCCTTCAATTCTGTCAATGTTTGCTTTGTTTGTAAATGTTTGCAATGTTTGTCTCAACTGACAGTTTTGAACTTGAAGTCTATTTTTTTTTGACATAAGTTTAAATACCATTTATCTCTATTGGTTTCCATTTGCATGGAATAACTATTTTCATCTCATCACTTTCAGCCTATGTGCATCCTTTAATTGAAAGTGAGTCTTTTTTAGGAAGCATAAATACATCTTGTATTCTTACCCATTCAGCCACCCTGTATCTCCAGATTGAGGTTTAATCCATTTGCATGTAATTACTAATAGGTAAGGACTTATTATTGCCATTTTGTTGCTTGTTTTCTGACTTGCAATTCTTTTGCCTCTCCTTTCCTCTCTTGATGTGTTTCTTCTGATTTGTGTATTTTAAAAGTTATATGCTTTCATTCATTTCTTCTCTTGTTTTTTCCTATGTGTATATTCTTTGTGATTATCATGATGCTTACATAACATATTTAATGGTTATAACTGCTTAAGCAAATAATAATTTCAGTCACACACAGAAACTTCACACAATGTCATTGATATCACTATTTATATGTTTATGTATACATACATTAACAAATTTTTGTAGTTATACATGTTATTAATACTCAGACCTTTAACTTTTAAAGTAGAATGAAAGGTATTGTGTATTTTTCTATATATTTCACTTACCAATGATTTTTCTAACTTTCATATGCTATCATGTTGGTATTTAATGTCTTTTCATTTCAACTTGAGGAACTCCCTTTGGCATTTTTTGTAAGGCAGGTCTAATGGTGATGAATTTTCTCAGCTTTTGCTAGTCTAGGAAAATTTTTACTTCTCCTTCATTTTGGAAGGACAATTTTGCCAGTGTAGTATTCTTGTTTGGCAGAGTTTTGTTTTGTTTTGTTTTTTTCTTAGCCCTTTGAATATTTCCTTCCACTGCTTTTTTGACTGCAAGGTTTCTGCTGAAAAATTCACTTACATTCTGAAAGAAACTCCCTTGTTTGTGAAGAGGTACTTTTCTCTTGCTGCTTTCAAAATTCTCTCTTTGTCTTTGATTTTTGACAATTTGTCTGTTTATAAACTTCTTTTGTTTAATTCTATTTGGTGTCTGTTGGGTTTCATGGATCTGGATGTTCATCTCCCTTCCCAAATTTGGAAAATTTTCAGCCATTATTTCTTTCAATACATTTTTTTCCCACAGTCTCACTATCTTTTCCTTCTTGAATTTTAATGTTTAAATTGACTTATTAGGTGGTGTTCCCCAAGTCCCTCAGGCTTTTTTTTTCACACTTTTTAATTCTTTTCTTTTTCCTCCTCTGACCAAATAATTTCAAATAACCCATCTTCAAGTTCACTGATTCTTTCTTTTGCTTGATCATGTCTACTGCTGGAGGCCTCTATTGATTTTTTTTCAGTACGATTACTGCATTCTTCAGCTCCAAACTTTCTGTGTGCTGTTTTAATACTTTCTAACTCTTTGCTGATATTGTCATTTTATTCATGTATCATTTTTCTGATTTTATTTTTTGTTGATCTGTGTTCTTCTGTAACTCACTAAGCTTCCTTATGATGATTATTTTGATTTCTTTCAGAGGCAATTGAGAAATCTTTATTTAATTAAGGTTGATGAGTAGAGATTTATTTTATTCTTTTGATTTTTCATGTTTTTCTGAATCTTTATGTTCCTTGCACTTTTGCATAAGTGTCTGTGCATTTGAAAAAGCAGCCACTTCTCCTAATAAAAATAAAGATACATCATACCAAAACCTGTGCTGCAAAAGCAGTACCAAGAGAGGATTTTATTGCAATAAATGCTTACATCAAAAGTATAGAAAAATTTCAAATAATCGATCTAATGCTACACATCAAAGAACTGGAAAAACAAAAGCAATAAAATCCCCATATTACCAAGCCTTTAAAGAGGAATTAATACCAATTCTCTTCAAACTACTCCAAGAAATTGAAACAGAGGCCATTCTCCAAAACTCATTCTATGAGGCCAGTATCTCCTTGATACCAAAACCAGACAAAGAAACAACAAAAAAAGAAAACTGCAGACCAATATCTCTTATGGACATAGATGCAAAAATCCTCGATAAAATACTAGCAATCAGAATACAGCAACAAATCAAAAAAATTATGCGCCATGATCAAGTAGGATTTATCCCAGGGATGAAAGGATGGTTTAACATTCACAAGTCAACAAATGTGATACACCACATCAACAAAAATGAGGGACAAAAACCATATGATTATCTCAATAGATGGCAGGAAAGCATTCAACAAAATTCAACACCCCTTCATGATAAAGCCTCTCAGCACATTAGGTATAGAAGGAAAGTACCTCAACACAATAAAAGCCATCTACGACCAGTCCATTGCCAACATCATCCTAAAAGGGGAAAAACGGAAGGCTTTTCGCTTAAGCACAGGAGCAAGAGTGCCCACTCTCACCTCTCCTATTTAACATAGTACTGGAGGTACTAGCGAGAGCAATCAGATAAGAGAAAGAAATAAAGAGCATCCAGATAGGAAAAGATGAATTCAAACTTTCCGTATATGCAGATGACATGATCTTACATATAGAAAAAACCTAAAGACTCTACCAAGAAAATCTTAGAGCTGATAAACAATTTCAGTAAAGTTGCAGGATACAAAATCAACACCCCCAATCAGCTTTGTTTATATACTCCAATAATGAACTAACAGAAATAGAAATCAAGAAAGTAAGCCCATTTATACTACCCATCAAAAAAAATATGTAGGAACAAATTTAACCAAGGAGGTGAAAGATATCTACAATGAGAACTACAAATCACTGCTGAATAAATTAAGGATGACATAAAAAGTTGAAAAGATATTCCCTGATCTTGAATTGGAAAAATTAACATTGTGAAAATGTCCGTAACACCCAAAGTGATCTACAGATTCAATGCAACCCCCATCAAAATTCCAATGACATTCTCTACAAAAATAGAAAAAACAATCCTAACATTCATATGGAATAACAAAAGACCACGAATAGCCAAAGAAATCCTGAACAACAAAAAAATAAAGCTGGAGGCATAACACTACCTGGCTTTAAACTATACCAAAAAGCTATAGTAAACAAAACAGCATGGTACTGGCATAAAAACACACAGTCTAATGGAACAGAATAGAGAACCCAGAAATCAACCCATGCACCTACAGCCATCTGAGCTTCATCAAAGGCATCAAGACTACATGCTGGGGAAGTGACTGTCTTTTCAGTAAATGGTGCTAGGAAAATTGGACATTCATATGTAGGAGAATGAAACTAGATCCATACCTCTCACCATATACCAAAATCAACTCAAAATGGATTAAAGAATTAAATATACGTCCTGAAACAACAAAACTCCTTAAAGAAAACATAGGGGAAACACTGCAGGAAGTAGGATGGAGTACAGACTTTATTAATATGACATCAAAAACATGGGCAACAAAAGGTAAAACAAACAAATGGGATTATATCAAACTAAAAAGCTTTTGCACAGCAAAAGAAACAATTAACACAGTGAAAAGACAACCAACAGAGTGGGAGGAAATATTTGCAAAATATTTATCTGATAAAGGATTAATATTCAGAATATACAAGGAATTCAAACAACTTAACAGCAAAAACCCAAGTAACCCAATTAAAAAATGGGCAAAGGAGCTAAATAGGCATTTCTCAAAGGAAGATATGTGAAGGGCCAACAGACACATGAAAAAATGCTCAACATCACTCAGCATTTGGGAAATGCAAATCAAAACCACTTAGAGATACCATCTCACTCCAGTTAAGATGGCTAATAATCAAAAGACTGAGAATTATAAATGCTGGTGAGGATGCAGAGGAAAAGGAACCCTCCTACACTGCTGGCAGAACTGCAAAATGGTGCAGCCTTTGTGGAAAATGGTATAGAGGTTCCTCAAACAATTACAGATAGATCTACCATATGACCCAGCTATCCCTCTGATGGGTATATTCTCAAAGGAATGGAAATCATCATGTTGAAGAGATATGTGGACTCCCATTTTTAGTGTAGCTCTAGTTATAATAGCCAAGAGTTAGAGCCAGCCTAAATGCCCATCATCAGATGAGTAGATAAGGAAAATGTGGTATATCTACACAATAGAATACTACTCTGCTGCAAAAAAAAAAAGAAGAAAGAAAGAAAGAAAAAAGAAATACTACCATTTGCAGCAACATGGATGGACTTAGAGAAAATTTTATTAAGCGAAATAAGTCAGGCACAGAAAGAGAAATACCACATGTTCTCACTTATATGTGGGAGCTAATAAAAATAAATAATTAAATATACAAACAAATTGGGGGGTGGAAGGAAGACACAACAATCACAACAATTCCTTGAACTTGTTAAGAGAAATGAACAGATGTGATGTTCATGGGGGAAGTAGGGGGGGAGTGGGAGGAAAATGAGGAACTGGCAAAGGGACATGAAAATCTAATACATTGTATATAGATAAATTACAATAATAATAAAAAAAAGAAGTTGTGAGGTCTTAAGATCCTTTTTCTGGCCATTCATGCTCACTTATGTTTCTATACAGAAGGTTTAAAGACTGTTTGGGGAAAAAGAATCATATCTTGGCTATTAGATTCCTCGTTGAAGGCTATCAGATGGATAGCTATTCACCTAGGCAATTAGCCTAAAGCTCTTCAGTAATGAAAGCAAAATAAAAATATTTAATTGTCCTATTGAAACCTTTTACTCTGGTTTTATTGGTGCTTAAGGAAAGAGATTGCCCATACTACACTGTGACCTGGACTTATGACATCAACTCATATTTGGCCAGACTTCATTCTTAGAAGGTCTATTCAGTTGATATATGGCACTTAACTGATGATTTTTTTTTTCACGTAAGCTTTAACAAAATCTCATAAGCCGCACTGATTATGCACCAAGACATGAGGGAACTATGGTAATTTGGATCAGGCAGCTCTGAAAACATTTGTCAGTTTTCTGTCTTGTACTAGCCAGAATTTTGGAAAACCTTGGTGAAAGACTAAAATTTCTCACCAATATGAGACTGTATGTGAGTTTTTACAACATTAATTGGAAAAACAAGAATTCCAATATGGTACCCAAAATACCTCCACAGATAAAGTGATTGGCAAAATGAGCACTGTGAGTCATTGCAGTAGGCAGATGCTCCTTAACAGAGCCTCAAAGGCTGAAAAAGAGGACATCGCTGAATCTATTACAGAAAAGAATGGGCATCAAGCTTCAATAATACTCTCCAATTCCACGGAATTTCACTGCCTTGAAAGCCTGATAAGTGTGTGTAAATTGGCCGTGCTTGTGGTCATGAAGCAATGTCTGAACTCTTTCTAATGGAGTGAAAACTGCTTTTGTTGTCCTTGCAAGTACTACTGCCATGGTATGGGTTGAAAACTCTGGAGTACTGACATGCTTATGGAGAAGGTAAGAAAAACCAAGCATAAATGCAAGTGCAGTTGTCTTCTTCATTTATGGGGGACGGAAGCCACAATACAAGTTTTGAAATCCATCCTTCCTCAACTGAATTATTGCATCATTGATTTGATTCCATACAGATGTTGCCAAAAGAAGACATTCTGGACGGGAAATAGGATTGCTACATTGCTAAAAGCTGCACAGCCGTCACACAAATAGTGAAGCTTCATTTCACTAACATTTGTAATATGAGGCAATATATCTTGTTTTGAAGATGTTAGGATTGGTGACCTCTTTTCATTAGCTTCTAACTCCATCATGTTGCTGAAAATTTTTCCTCTTCATGAAGGTTTTTTTTTTTTTTTTTTTACCTGTTACTTGAAAGTTGAACAGAATTCACCTGTAACAGAATCTGGGCCTGGTGTTTGGGGGGATGATTGCTTTTTGATAACAACTTTCCCAATTTCTTTCATTGTTACTGGTCTGTTATGTTCTCTTTTGAAATCAATTTTGATAATCAAATTTCTTGTCACTGTAGGCATCCCATAGGACAGTGGGCAAATGAACCTGTGACCCAGTGCCCACACAGGCACAAACTTTGACCCTATGCTAATAATTTAAATTTTTATTTTATTTTTTCTTACTTAGAATGCCATTAAGAGGCAAATAAAAAGCACCATAATATATTTCTATTTTAGAATTTTTATGGTACTAATTTTTGGCTTTTTGAAAAGAAATGAATATTTTAATTTTGCACTGGGACTTACAAAGTATATAGCTGTCCCTGCTAAATATAGAAACCAGAGAACCTGGAGACATAGCTAATTCTAGAATCTGATGAGCTACATACAAAATGAGCCTGAAAGCATGCCTGGGTCCTAGGCAGGATCCAAGTCTGCCCCCTCTTCTCAGAAGAAGACAAGGAACAGAGCACACCCAGGATCCTAGGTAAGAGCCAAAGGTAGCATCCCCCACCCAGTAGCAGGCACGGAGTGCTCCAAAAACACCAGTTCCACATGGTGGTCCACGACAGCCACTGCCACAGCCACACCTGCTGCAAAGTGGCTCAATGTCACAACAGCAGCCACAGATGCCATGTGGGTGGTCCACCACCACTTGACTGTATAAACATAAGGAATATCACCAGCAGACACCAGAAAAAAAGATAAAATATCTCTCCTCAAAGCCCACTCCAGAGTAATAAAAGCAACTGCTCTCCTAGATGACCAGACATCAACATAGAGATACTAGAAATACAAAAACCCAAGAAAATATGACACCACCAAAAGAATACAGTAATTCTCAAATACCAGTCCCTATACAGCAGGAAACTCTAGAAATGACCGAAAGGAATTCTGAGCAACAATCTTAAGGAAACTCAATGAGATATCAGAAGACTCAGACATAATAAGAAATAAGGGGGAAAAAGTCCAGGATTTGAAGGACGAAGTATACAAAGAGATTAATACCTTAAAAAAAGAATGTAACAGAATTCATGGAACTGAAAGATTCATTTGACAAAATAAAAAACACAACTGAGAGTTTACAAAGCAGACTAGAACAAGCAGAAGAAATAATTTCTGATCTCAAAGATAGTCTTTTCAAAATAATCCAGTTGGACAAAAAAAGGAAAAAAGAATTTTAAGAAATTAAGAAAATATAAGAGAGCTAGCAGACAACCTTAAGAACACAAACATTTAAATCACAGGTGCTCCAGAGGGGAGAAGAAAGGAAAAGGCATTGAAAACCTATTTAATGAAATAATAATGGAAAACTTTTCAGGTATAGAGAGAAACATGAAACTTCAGATCCAGGAGGCCCAGAGAGCCCCAAACAGATTCAATCCAAAAAGATCCTCTCCAAGATATATTATAGTTAAACTGGCAAAGCTCAAAGACAGAGAGAGAATCCTAAAAGCAGCAAGAGAAAAATGTAAAGTCACCTATAAGGGAGGCCTCATCAGACTAACAGCAGACTTCTCAACTGAAACTCTACAGGTGAGAAGAAAATGGGATGACATATTGAAAATATGAAATAAAAAAACCTGCCAGCCAAGAACACTACACCCAGCAAGGCTATCCTTCAGAAATGAAGGAGAAATAGTGTATTTCCCAGACAAACAAAAGCTGCAGGAGTTCACCACCACAAAACCAGCCCCACCAGAAATCCTGAAAGGAATCCTGCAACTAGAATCTGAAAAAGAAAAACCAAATGGTAAACACAACACAAATGCAAAGAAGAAAGAAAAAACAAACTAAATCTTACCACCACAAAAAAAAAAATCAAACAATGAAGATGAATAATAATAAAAGTGAAAGAAACTAATAAAAGATATTTAAAACATCTAAACAAAAAGTGATAAAATGCCAACCTTAAATATAAATGGATTAAACTCCCCATTCAAAAGATACAGTGTGACTGATTAGATTAAAAAGTTAGACCCGGGCCGAGCCCGTGGCGCACTTGGTAGAGTGCTGCGCTGGGAGCGCGGCGATGCTCCCGCCGCGGGTTCGGATCCTATATAGGACTGACTGGTGCACTCACTGGCTGAGTGCCGGTCACGGAAAAAACGACAAAAAAAAAAAAAAAAAAGTTAGACCCAACTATATTCTGTCTTCAAGAGACTCACCTCACCTGTAAAGACACACACACACTAAAAGTGAAAGGATACCATGCACATGGAAACCAAAATGAGCAGGAGTAGCTATTCTTATGGATAAAATAGACTTTAAAACAAAAACCATAAAAAGAGATAAAGAATGCCACTACAAAATGATAAAGAGATCTATCCAGCAAGAAGACATAACAATCATAAGTATGTATGAACCCACATCTGGAGCAACCAGATATATAAAGCAAACCCTATTAGACCTATAGAAAGAGATAGACCCCAGTACGATAATAGTGGGGACCTGAACAACCCTCTCTCAGCATTGTACAGATCACCCAGGCAAAGAATCAACAGAGAAACACAAGATTTAAATTATACCTTAGACCAATTAGACCTGGCAGATATCTACAGAACGTTTCATCCAACAGCTACAGAATATATGTTCTTATCATCAGCTCATGGAAACATTCTCCAGGATAGACCACAGTTAGGTCACAAATTAAGTCTCAGAAAATTTTAAAAAGTCAAAATCATTTCAATTATTTTTTCAGACCACAATGGATTAAAAATGGAAGCAAAACTCAGGAAACTATACAAATACATGGAAGCTAAACAACAGACTCCTGAATGACCTATCGGTCAAAAAAGAAATTAAACAGAAAATCAAAAAACTTCTTGAAACTAATGAAAATAAATACACATTATACCAAAATTTGTGGGATATAGCAAAAGCAGTATTAAGAGAGAACTTTATTGCAATAAACACTCACATCAAAACTATAGAAAGAGTTTAAATAAATGACCTACTGCTACATCTCAAACTGCTAGAAAAACAAGAACAATCCAAACCTAAAAGTAGTAGACAGACAGAAATAACTAAGGTCAGAGCAGAACTAAATGAAATAGAGACCCCCAAAATGATACAAAGGATCAATGAAACAAAACGTTGGTTGTTTGAGAAAGTAAATGAAATAGACAAACCATTAGCTATATTAACAAAACAGAAGAAGAAAGAAAACCAAAATAACAAAAAACAGAATTGAAGAAGGAAATATTACAATCAATAACTCAGAGATACAAAGAATGATTAGAGATTATAATAAACAACAACATGCCAACAAATTTGAAAACCTGGAGGAATGGGATAAATTTCTGGACACATACAAACTACCAAGACTGAACCAAAAAGAAATAGAGAAAATGAACAGACCAATAACAAGCAACAAGAATGAAGCAGTAATCGGCAGTCTCCCAACAAAGGAAAGTCCAGGACTGAATGGCTTTACTGCTGAATTCTACTAAACCTTTAATGATGAATTAATATCAGTTCTCTTTAGACATTCCAGAAAATTGAAACAGAGGCCATTCTCCCAAACTCATTCTATGAGGCAAGCATCACCCTTATACCAAAATCAGACAAAAATACAACAACAAATAAACTACTGGCTAATATCCTTGATGAACATAGATGCAAAAATCCTCAATAAAATATTATCAATCACAATACAGCAGCACATCAAAACAATTATACACCATGATCAAGTGGGATTTATCCCAGGGATGCAAGCATGGTTCAACATATGCCAGTCAATTGATGTGGTACACCACATCAACAAAATCAAGAACAAAAACCATACAATTATCTCAATAGATGCAGAAAAAGCATTCAATAAAATTCAACATTGCTTCATAATAAAGACTCTCAGAAAATTAGGTATAGAAAGAAAGTATCTCAGCACAATAAAAGCCATATATGACAAACCTACCACCAATAACATCTTAAATGGGGAAAAGATGAAAGCTTTTCCCTTAAGAATGGGAACAAGACAAGGATGCCCACTCTCACCACTCCTATTTAGCATAGTGTTGGAAGTACTAGACAGAGCAATCAGGCAAGAGAAAGAAATAAAGGGCATCCAGATTGGAAAAGATGAAATCAAATTGTCACTGCTTGCAGTTGACATGATCCTATACATAGAAAAACCTAAGGACACTACCAAAAAACTCTTAGAGCTGATAAACCAATTCAGTAAAGTTGCAGTATACAAAGTCGACATGCAAAAATCAGTAGCATTTTTATATTCCAACAATGAACTAGCAGAAAAAGAAATCAAGAAAGCAAGCCCATCTGCGATAATCACCAAAAAATAAAACACCTAGGAATCAATTTAACCAAGGAGATGAAAGATCTCTACAATAAGTAGTAGAAAGAAGCCAGGTATAGAAAGAGAAATACCACATGTCCTCACTTATAAGTGGGAGCTGAGAAAGGAAGGAAGGAAGGAAGGAAGGAAGGAAGGAAGGAAGGAAGGAAGGAAGGAAGGAAGGAAGGAAGGAAGGAAGGAAGGAAGGAAGGAAGGAAGGAAGGAAGGAAGGAAGGAAGGAAGGAAGGAACAATCACAATAATTCCTTGAAATTTTGAAAGAAGAGAATGGAACTGAGGTCAGCACAGGTAGGAAAGGGGTAGAGGAAGAGGGTGTTGGGGAAAAATTGGTAAAGGCCACAAAAAATGATTACAATGTGTAAGGTTGGATATACTAATTAACCTGGTTTGAGCATCACTTATTGCACACAGGTATTGATATTCAATACTGTACCTCACAGATATGCACAATTATGTTTCAATAAAAAAAGAATTTGTCATAAATCATATCGTATTATAACTAAACAAAGTAGATATTTTCAGACATCAAAAGATGAATTTAATGAATTTTTTTAATGTAATGAGTTGATAGGCTTTTGGAAGGATATTTATAATTTTCTGATGTATTTGAATTAGAATTATATATGATTTTTCTTATTTTAATATTTTTTCTCAATTTAACTTACTATATGCGTTTACATAAAATTTTATGTAGTAAGACACACCAAATCTGAACTAATTCAGAATGCTTAATCATGTTTTGTTCTTTTAAGTGTGAAGATACTTGAAGAAATTTTAAAAATTACATTAGTTTAAACTCATGATATCATAAATCATAGGGTATTCTTAACATCATACAATAGTAATTTTTTAACAGGTGGCTATAAAGATGACTTTATTTCATTATAGCTGTTTATTTTGTTGCTAATAAAGTGGGGTTTTTTTGTTTACCATGAGATTATCTGGAAGTATGACCTCCTGTTATTTATCAGTCTTCATAAGCTAATGATCAGCTGATATGAATGTGAAATGAACATGTTCAACATGAGTTTAAATATTTTCTTAAACAAAATTTGGTTTTAGTGCATTAGATTTCCTAAATAAACTAAAACTTATAACACTGATCAGAGTATTAGGTTGGGTAAATTTTTATAGCAGTAAAAGAAAAATAATTTGCAATACTTAAAGAAAATGATCTACATTTAAAAAATAGTATTATCTAAAGTTAGTATTCCTGATGTTTCTTTCAAAAGTCTGGATGTATATTTATTTATTAAAAATATAGTCACCACACTGACAAGTAAATTTTGATTTAGTTTCTGAATCATCATAACAAGTTTTCTATTAATGTTTTCTGAATTGAGTAAAAATAGAGTTTTCTAGTATCTACATGTCTTTAAAATAGAAGACAAAGAGGATGGAATTATGATACTGTTGTAAACAAAATGATGACAGCAATTGTCCATTTGTAGTCACCAGTGCATCAACAACTCAAAAATCTGATTAATACAAAACCTCTATTTATGTTTCCAAACATTAAAAATAAACAAAACTGATCTGAAGGAAAATTTCCATCACCACCAGACTGAAGGCAGAGAAGGACTTGTTTCATTGTCTCCTCTGCCACCAGTCACATGTTCTTCTACTCCACACTTTCCTGAAAGGATCTGCTAAAAGTGGTCTCTCAATTCCATTTGCCCACCTGCTGTTTCAGACCTGGTAAATGTTATCTGGTCTCTCACTAAATGCCTTAAGGGCAGCAGAGGCTTTCCAGTTTGCTTAATACTCTCCTCTTAGATTATTCTTCCTGTTTTAGACTCTGGGGTCACATTTATTTCATAAACATGCTAGGTATTTAAATGAATGTTTGTCTTAATTGATCCAGAATTTAGAGCACTGGCTTTTTAGGCTGACTAGTCTGCCATATCACCTACAGCAGCAATATCCACCATGCACGTGTGAGGAAGGAGAATCTGACTCACATCGCACAGAAGAAGTATTGCAGAAAGAAAGAAGGTGCTTTGTGAGAAATCCTGACTCTGTGTTGTTTCTATTCTATGTTGTTTCTAGTAGTGTGTTATAACAAGAGTAATATTTGAATGAGTTTATTACATTGGTAAAAACTGAAACAACACCAGAACATGATATTGTAGTCATTATATCAAAAGAGATAAATCAATGGTCATAATTTTTTACTTTCTGATTTCCAAAGCTAAATGTACATTAAAGATTTGAAGTTATGTCCTATTCTACCTATTCATTTTAGAATGTATATATAATCTATATGTTTTCATAAGGGCTTATAAATTTCACAATTATTTAAATATTCCATACTTGTTATTTTTGTTATTTGCTTATGTTACTAAAATACATTTTTTAAAAAATTGTAAGACTTATGTATTATGGCATATATGGAGATTTTCTCCAGGTTGTATGTTGTCAATGTTTAAACATTCCCTCATACAAAGTTACACATATTCCTTGCACACACATGAATACACAAACACACATATAACTTTAATTAATAAAATCTTCAAATTGTTTAGGTTTTAATTCCCTCTTAATATTTTTTAACAGTTTTCTTGGGGTACAGTAGACATACAACAAACTGGACAACTTCAAGCATACAAATTAATACATTAGGACATCTATAACATACGTGAAACTATAATGACACACACCTAAAAGTTACCTTGTGCCCCTTTTGTAATCCTTTATTTCTAACTCCCCCGCTGCCTCCTTCATTCCAAACCATCACTGATAGCTCATTATCACTTTAAAATTTGATACTGGGTAAGACCTCCAATTTATGAGTCTGATTTAAAAATTCAACCATTATGTGATCTCAGAATTATCTATTATGTATCTGACAGCCACATGTATCAAAGTTAAAAGGTTTAAGAGAAAAACCATTACTAACTCTGTATATTTCCATTAACAAAGTGAGGCTATTCTCTACATCACAATAATCATTCAAAATACAGTGCCTGGCTCATCTTCAGAGAATTTATTCACCACTGAATGAATTAACACTTACTTTCCTTCTTAACATCCACATGGATGTTAAGAACTTAATGATTCGTTTTTCGGTACTGATGAGCACCAAAGGACTGATGGCGGCGTAGCCATTGCCCACAAGCATCTGGACACACAGGCGAACTGGATCATTGTTCCACAACATTCCTGAGGAGGAGGAGACAACACAGTCCAAACAGTACATGACCACAAAGAAACTCATGAGCAGCAGAATGGTCCGGGTGGCCCTTTTTCCTGGGGATGCTTTTGGAGAAAGGATGGTGCTGCGGAGATGCTGGAACTGCCTCTTGTGCCTGTTCAGGAGAACCACCATGTATCCACTGGAGAGGGCCATGAGCCCCACAAAGGAAATATCCCGGAAGGTCACCAGTGTGGAAAATACATACCTGAACAAGTAACTTAGGGGCCAAAGAGAACAGGATTCAGTGACATACATTAGATAGCCTGAGGTCACATTGGGGGTAGAAATAGTGGAAATTATGAAGCGACCACTAACGGACATATTGAAGACCCACAGGAAGAGAAAGACACAAGGGTTGTGATGTGAGCATTTATGTTTGAACTTTGCCAGACAGGAGCTCCTGGGGCTGAGGGTGATGGCCTGCAGGACACTCAGCAGGCAGGTGGTGCAGATGGAGAGGCCCCGCATCAACCTGTACAAGTACAGAACTGCCTTACACTCGATGTCATCCCAAAAATTCTGAGACCCAAAAATGTCTGTGGCCATGATTCCCACGGTCAGCAGCATCACTAGGTGGATTAGGGCCAAGTGGCCGATGGTCAGGTCAGTGGCCTTGGGCCTGTGCTCAAGAAGGAACGTGAGGACGTGGAAGACAAGAAGGAGGGCATTGGCTAAAATCCCAATGCCAAGTTGACAGAAAAAGGCATTTCTTATGGCAATAAAAGTGTAAAATTTGTTATTTATATTCATCTGATGGTGAGAAGAAGCATATGGTAAATGTCTGAGGAAATAATTTGAAAAATTAGCGTCATCACAAATATTGTCACCTTCACCATCTCAACCCACACTGCTGTCACCATCAGAATATGTTTTATTCCTGATGCAACCTTTTCCCCCTTCAATACTCAAATCCACCTCATGCTGTCCCATATGCCATCCCACTCTGTCCCTTGTCCTACCACTTCCCAGTTATAGCTGGTTATCCTCACACTTGCTAGGTTCACGCAGTACCTGAATTTTCCTCTACAATATACATTGGTGTATTTTATTCAAGGTAGTTCTTTATTTTATCTAATTTTTGAGATTTTTAAAGAAAGGGCAATCAATAAGCATCCTATTTGCCTTTGTATGTGCAGCAACCTGGGTATAAATGTTGGGTATGAAGAAAGGGATTTACCATTTTTGTTGAATTGGGTGAGGCAAGCTGCCTGACAGTAGAAGCCAGTCCCTCCGAGCAAAGTGATTCAACCGAACAGCCATGTGCACACTTAATGTTATCTCATGGCTCTCTCTTTTTCTTCTTCGTTCTTTGCAGGACCAAATATTCTTAATACATAACAGACTAAAAGCAGTGAATGTAGACTCTGGAGTCAAACAGCGTGAACTTACGTGTAGGTTCTGCCGTTTACCACAAGTGTGAGCTTGAGCAGTCACTCAGCACATGTGGACCCCAGTTATCTCCTGGGCAAAATGCAGGCGGTCATATTGCCCACACCCTGCAGACGTTTAGAGTAAATGAACCAAATATGAAATGTGTCTGGCAAATAATAACCTTTATAGAAATGTCAGCTATAAATTTTATTAGTATGGAGTTTCCTGTATATGGGACCTAAAAGAGTTAATGCTGTCCTCTTCAGAATTATCCAGCTGTGTTCCTGCCTAAAAGACCAAGAAGTATCTACTAAAATAGTCAACTCCTTTAACATTACTCATAGGACTCTAATGGAATTCTAGATCTTTACTCTGACTACTCCAAGATAACTACACACCTAACATGTTTTCATTCTCATGCAAGAAAACCTTTTCTAAGGAAAGAATCCTATTATCAATTATAAGCAGAACCACATTAATTTTTTTTTCTTTTTCTCCATTCTAAGGTATGTGGAATCATGGTAGTAGACATAACCACAATTAAAATAGATTTGGGATCATTCTGTTTTAAGGTACATACTTTTTTATATAATTAGAAGGCAGGTATCCACCCCTACCCTGAAAGACTGTTCTCCAGAGAAGCCCAAGCTTCATGTCTCATTCAAACAAGCAGTAATATTTCTCTAGAGTCATTGGGCATAAGCATAAAATTATACTAGAGATTTTGGTGATGACCTACTTATGAAATATCTCCCTGTGAAATACAGGTATTTGCTATAATTCAAGCCTTAGAAGCATGGAGCACATAGCCCATAAAACGTTTCCACTTTTTTTTCTATTTTTTTACATTTTTTCTTTGGTATCTTTAATTTCTTGTTTTTCTACTTTTTTTTATAAGACATTATTTTGCACAAAGACCCTCATAGCCATCTATAAACAAGGATGTAAAGCTAAATTGTTTCATGGCTACTTAGAGCATGTACTTCCATAAGTCTTGGAAAATAGAGATTTTCTAAACCAAAAATTCTTAGCAGCATTAAAAAAATAATCTTTTTCTGAAGTAACAATCAGGTAAAGTTACGTAATTTTCTCTTAAAACGTTCGGCATATTTAAGATTGCTCCCCTGATATGCCCAGGAAAAATAACAGAAAAATATTAATCAGGGATGGCCTGTGGCTCACTTGGGAGAATGTGGTGCTAACAACACCAAGGCCACAGGTTCGGATCCCTATACAGGGATGGCCGGTTAACTCACTTGGGAGAGCGCGGTGCTGACAACACCAAGTCAAGGGTTAAGATTCCCTTACCGGTTATGTTTAAAAAAAAAAAGAAAAAGAAAAATATTAATTAAACAGCTGTCTCCAAGCTTTATGGGTCACACATGATCACATAAACTTAAATAGTATTCTTTGTCTTCTGTGTTCTTATAAATGGTATATATCTATTTCTGTACTTGTATTTCATGTAATTTACAAAATATATACTAATAAGGTTTTTAAAGAATGACATTAAATATATTTAAAAGATAACATTTTAGAATGATGCAATATACTAAAATTAAAACTCTAAAATTGACTTATGCTATTTTTGTCAACTTTCCTTTAATTCAGTTTAATTCACTCAAACAAATCTGAGACTTACAAATACACATCACAGTAAAACTGGTTAATCATATGTAAATCGAGGGAGTGGGACTCCATTACTTTCACTGATATGAGGGGAATGCAGTCCCACGAGCACAAATGTCTAAGGATAGGCAGATGTGGGCAAGTAGCTTGAACTAGCCCTTGTTTGGGAAAATCAAAAGGATTGTTAAGTACAGCTCAGGGTGTTCATTTGCCACTGGGATAGTTATAGTACTGACATTTGAGTCTCTTGGAGTAAAATCAGGAGAAGAGAATCAATTCCATAGTGAAGAAACAGGACACCCCAGAGAAGCTTCGTCACAGATGCTGGGCTACTATTACTGGGAAACCCAAACAGTCCTGCAGGACGATCCTTTTCTCTAATCAACCCAATAATGAAATAAGAACAAGGTGTCCCTTTCTTGCCAAACAGCTTTCATTTGCTTTCTTATCATATTCTTTGTGGCTTACTAATAGAAAAGGGAAATCAGTTCACATTTATCTGTCCATTTCAAGCGCATGATACGACATAGATTGGAAAAACATAGAAAACCCCAGCACAGGGTCAAGGCCAGATAATGTTTCCCTTTAACTTCATTTTCCTGCTATTGAAATGGGCTTATTCATATCCAGTATCACTGAAAGGAGGTTTATTTTTACAATGAATAAGATATGGAAAAATACAAATGGACACAAATAGTCTTTCACCTTTCCAAGTTCTGGGATACTGTATTCTTATGTCTTTTGGAAGGAGGAAGGAAAAATAACCATCATTATCATTTTTTTTTCTTTTTTTTCAGTGTAATTGAGCCTCATCCCACTGCTCTGTGACCTGAAATTTCCTAACTGCTAGAGCACAGACTTAAGTGCTACCTTGTGAAATTAAAACTGGGACGAGAAAGGTCGTCACGAGAGAATACTTGTAGATGCTTTGTAGGCATGTGAGCTTATACACTTTATAAGACATTGTTTTGAACAAAGAACTTTATTGCCTTCTAAAGACTCTAAAATTATTTTTAATTGCTCAAACTTTTTCATATAATGTATTAAATAATATATCTAATTGATACATGAATACAAGAGAAGCAAAATTTACTCTATTTAACAAAAACCTAGAATTAAAACTCATCCCTTCCTGATCACTATAAATACAAATTAGTAATGCTTTTGGGTAAGATGACTAGGTAATATAATAATATGCGCCTTGAGAACTGGTGTAGCAAGCAAATCAAAGTCATTTTATTCAAAGGAATGAATCAGAATCTAAAAACTAATCGAGTATTTTACGCAAGAAGGACTAATTTTTATGAGTCACCAAATTGAAGGAAAAACATGAGAAAGAAATTTCCTCATTGCCTTATACAGCAAACAATCATTTTAGCTGTGTAGGACTGTTAGACAGGATGTCTAGTCTGAGGCTACCAAAAACCTTCACGATAGAGCCAGTCTGCCCCCTTCCAGTCTCTGCACAGAAGCCCCCCTAGTGCACTGATTCTACATCTGCGACTATAGAGTCACTTACCCAGAAAAATGTCAGAGGGATTCGGTGCACCTGAGCAGAACCCTCACAGATTTAAAAGGATGGTGTTATCTCATCTCCCTGCAGGCCTGTAATTTTGGTGTCTGTAGAAAGGTGGCAAGGTCCTGCTGGGGAGCACAGAATCATGGAGTCCCCAGTGGAACATTTTACCTGTCTCTTCATTTCACTTTATTCTCTTTAGAATAATAACAGCCTGGGGAGAGCTGTGCTCAAAACTTTTAAGTTCCCTTGTCACATCTGAGTGAAGAATCAGAACGGTTACAGTCATGTAGACAACACCAAGTTCTCTCATTTTGATCCTAAGATAAATCAGTCCAAGCTCGTTTCATACTTTGTAAAGCCTTTATTCGGGGCTGAGACATTCCTGGAATCTCCTGAGTTGCAGGTGGCTCTGAGTGTCCTCTCTCTACACTGCTCAATGTGTACCATCTCCCCTAGGTTCATTCTTACATGGAGACCATGGTTTCCAGGCAGGATTGGTTGTGTATCTCAGTTTTCATGCTCTGTTTCATGTTCCAAGCTCTCTCTCAGGTTAAATAAGCTATGAGAATATCCCGTATGACTATAGGTGGTGGCAGCAAAATCTCTTTTTCATTTTTCAGGAATTCCTAATGTGGCCCAAATTGATGTAATTGTGCAGCCCCTGCATATCGATGGTCCAGACCCCTTGGGAAATGGAATACAAATCTCTCTCTGTAAAGAGCTGGGGACCTTCGATTCTGTGACTGAGGCACTGAGAAATCCAATCCCTGAGCCCTGCAGGGCTACAAAGGAGAAATTCATCAAGATGGATGGACCAACCTAGGGTGACCAAAGGGTTCTCTGACAGTAGAGGAACCCAGGCTTCAAATGTGATCATTCCATGACAGAAAAAGTGTTAGACAGCTAAAATGATTGCTTGCTGTATAAGACAATGGGGAAATTTCTTTCTCATACTTTTCCTTTAATTTGGTGACATAAAAATTAGTCCTTCTTGAGTAAAATACTCGATTAGTTTTTAGATTCTGATTCATTCCTTTGAATAAAATGACTTTGATTTGCTTGCTACACCAGTTCTCAAGGCACATATTATTATATTACCTAGTCATTTTACCCTAAAGCATTATTAATTTGTATTTATAGTTATCAGGAAGGGATGAGTTTTAACTTTAGGTTTTTGTTAAACAGAGCAGTTTTGCTTCTCTCGTATTCATATATCAATTAGAAATATTATTTAATACATTATATGTAAGAGTTTGAGTAATTAAACTCAGTCTTGTGCTTTCAATTTTTTTATTTGATTAAATTTATTAAGAAGGGGACCAGAAAGGGAACAGAATTTTCTGCTCATTCAGAGTTTTAATGAAATTAAAGTAAAATGTTCAGGTAAATACATTATTACATTCCAAACAGACTAAAAACAGACCACTGAGACTAATGGCTTGATAAAGAATGCTATAAACCATCTCATCTCTATCCAAGTGTGGGCTCACCGAGGCCATGACATGTAGGATCCACCACCCAGCTTTGCCCTCACTGCCCCTGACAGGAACACACAGCACTTGATCTGAGCCTGCTGATCAGACAGACTGAGCAGCAAGTGGAAAGCCCTGTGGGTGGTGACCGCACCTGCCAAGCAGCAAAGTTCTGGCTCCCACAGTGTCAGAAAGGCATCCTCCAGCAGAGCCAGAAGCCAGCTAAGTTCAGTTCTGCATCAAGCAGAGGTCTGCATTCAAGGCATTAAGTCATCATTAAGTCACCTAGTTATGCCTGTCTTCTCAGGTTTGAACAAATGTTCCTTCTTCAGCCCTGTTTTTGACCAAAACAAAGAGAGTGGTGTGACTTGACCAGGAAGAAGATCTCACTTATGTTTATATTAAGATTACAAATTAGGATTGTTGCCCAATCAAGCGTGTTTTAGATCCACATTTCAGTAGAATTTCCATAAAAGCTTAGTGTATTCTATGCAAACACAAGTGTGATTACCAGCCATAGTGATTCATAGATATGTGTCACTTCACACTTAATTTTGTGTGAACTATTTTTTAAAAAATAAAACCTCAATATCAGTAAATTCAAGTAATAATTCTTTTGTGTGTGTTCCATTAGCCAGAGTCTTTTATTGTGTATTTTGTTCTACTTGTCCTGGTGTTTGTATATCGGCAAAACAAATTTATTAATGTACACAGACCTCTGTTCTGCAGGTCAACATATTGAAATGTAGAAAGCGATGGGCAGGTCCAGAGAATTCAGAAAGGGAGTACTACTGAGTAGGACTCCATGCTTGGGTCTTTTTTGTTTGTTTTTGAAATTACTTTTGCTAAACAGAGTCCTGTTTTACTCTTCAATTAACTCATGTATACCAAGGCCAGGAACTGAAATTGAAGCAATTCATATCCTTTATCTGTCACCTGGCATACCTGTTACTGGGGGGTCCCCAGTTCTCTGGGGCTCTGAAATCACCAAGATTACTAGTCTTCTAGCAAGTGCCTCCTTTACTACATAGAAGGTGGGATTCTACAGGCTACTGAGTAGAGGTCAAACTAATTATTGGGAGGGGTTTGCAAGCCTTGATTCCTTATATAAAATATAGTCTTGGTACCTCAAGGATGGGGTTGTGTTACCTGATGAGATGAGATTTTTTATATGACATTTCACTTTGAGATAAGTATAGATTCACATGCACTTGTAAGAAATAATAGAGTGAGATTAAGTTTAATCTTTACCAAAGTTTCGCCAATAGTAAAAACTTGCAATAATAGGAGAAAATCACAAACAGAAAATTGACATTGATATAACCAAGATACAGAACATTTCCATCAACACAAAGATCCCTCATGGTGCCATTTTATACCACACCCTCTCTCTGTCCCTACCTCTCCTTGGCAACCACTAATCTGTTCTCCATTTCTATAATTTCATTATTTGAAGAATACTATGTTAAAGGAAACATGCATTATATAATACTTTTAGATCGGGCTTTTCTCGCCCTGCATAATTTTCTGTAGATTCATCTGGCTTGTTTCACGTATCAGTAGTTCATTTCTTCTTTAGTGCTGAATAGCATTCCATGTTACAGGTGGAACCATTCATCAAAGGATGTCTGGATTGTTTGCAATTTTTGGCTATTACAGATAAAGCTGCTACAAACATTTGTGCACAGGTTATTGTGTAAACCTAAATTTTCATTTCACTGGGATAAATGCCCAGGAGTACAATTTATGGTTATGTGGTAGTTTTTTTAGTTGAACATTTAGTTTTATAGGAAACTGCCAAGATTTTTCCATAGTGGATGTATCATTTCACATTCCCACCCACAAAGTATGAGTGATCCAGTTCCCTTGCGTCCTCATCAGCCCTTGATGTTGTCACTATATTTTAGTTTAGCCATTCTGATAGACATGTAATGATATCTCATGTAGTTTTAGTTATTATTTCCCTGATAATAACGTCAAACACCTTGTAATGTCTTTATTTGCCATGTATGTATTCTTTTCAGTGAAATGTTTTCTCATGTCTTTTGCTCATTTTCTATTTAGATTGTTTACTGTTTTTACTGTTCAGATTGACTTCTTTATATACTTTCTTGCTACTAGTTCTTTATTGGATATACAGTTTGAAAGTATTTTTCCCACTCAGTAGCATGTCTTTTATTCTCTTAACAGGGTCTTTCACAGAGCAATGGTTTTTGTCATATATCTTTTAACAAAAATGTGGTAAAATATACATAACATAAAATCTGACATTTTATCTACTTTTAAATATACAAGAGTACTAAAATGTTCTGGAAAGATTCATATTACCTTTTAATTCTATTTTTCCATCAACTTTTTAAATTACCCTCATACAATTCAGTGGTATTAGTTACAGTCCTAATATTTCCAATGCATCATCTCTACCTATTTTCAAGATTTTTCATCACTCCAAACCCCAACTCTGTACTCATTAAGTAATAACTGCCATTACCCATGTACCCAGTCCCTGGTAACCTGTAATCTACTTTCTATTTCTGTAAATTTTAGCTATTCCAAAGATTTCATCTAAGTGAAATCATAAAATATTTGCCCTTGTGTATCTGGGATTCTTACCTAACATAATGTATTCAAGCTTCATCCATGTTGCAGTAAGTATCAGAACTTTATTCCTTTTTAAGGCTAAATAATATTTCATTTATGGATATGCCCTCCTTTTTTTGTTTTTTTTGACCCATTCATCTGTTGATGGACACTTGGGTTGTTTCCACCTCTTGTCTAGTGCAAATAATGCTGCTATGAACATTCATGTACGAGTATCTGTTTGAGTCCTGGTTCTCAATTCTTATGGATATATAATTAAAAATGAAATAGTTGGGTTATATGACAATTCTGTTTTAAACTTTTTTAACTTATCGTTGTATTTATTATTTTTTATAAAATGTATTTGCAGAAATGTTTCTTCAGGAATAAGTGCTACAATTTCTTAAAAAACCCATGTCAAAGGCTTTTGAGACTTTAAATTATGTCCGTGTATTTATCCCTTAAGTAATTTCAACAAATTACTCAGGCATGAGCCTTCCACTCACATGAAATGAGTGAATGAATAAATGAATAAAAATATACATTTACACATGTTACTTATAACATAAATACATATTAGTTACATGTTCAAACACTCAAAAACTCCAGCATATTTTGTCCATTATTCTCCACATATCTGAGAAGTAGGAAAAACAATAAAAGCACAAATATACCACACACCATTTATATTTTTGCTTTTAAAAGACTGCTCAATACAAATATATGAACACAGTAAGTTCAGGGAAAATGTTCTAATAACAAAGTTAGGTGTTTTATTTTACTCTTTGTAAGTCCCTCGAGTTTCATTCTGCTTTGTTCTCTCATTAGAATACGTCTGTTATGGTATAGATTAAAATTCTATTCTATGTTATCTATGGTATAGATAAGATTCTCTTTTATAGAAAGGTTTTGTGAAGAAGTTGTCTTAAATTTTAAAGATCGCTTTATTTGAAAGCCGATAAAAAAATTTATTTATTAAACTTATATAGCTAAAAGAAGTTTTAACTAATAAAAACTAGGAGTTGGACTGGAAAGCATCAAAAGGGTGAATGCCAGACACTGTAATTTCTGTTTGATGTATTCTGGCAATTTTTCATTTTCTGCATACCTAGTTTTACGACCATTTCATGATGCTGCACAATGAACCAGGACCCATCATTAAATGAAACCTCACAAAGAAATGTTTAAGTTTCACAATGATGAATATGCTAATTACCCTGATGTGATCATCACACATTGTATACATATACTGAAAGATAACTCTGTACCCCCCATAAATATGTACAATCAATACAGTATAAGATTGTCTTTTTATATCAGCACAACCATATGTTTTTCACAATAACAGATTTCAAAAGTTGTGCTGATACAGAAAGACAATCTTTTAAACTACTAGAAAAGATGTTTGTTCTAAAATCTATAGCTCTAAGGTCAAGTCCTTCATTTACAAACACAGAAGGATTAAGCATCAGTGCCTGTTTTGGAGATGCAGCACTATTTATGATCATTCTACTCAAACATGATCATAGTATTCAGCTATTTTACAGAATGTGCATTATCAGAAGCATCAGAGTTGTTTTTTTGTTTTTTGTTTTTGTTTTTGTTTGGGCTCTGATACCATTCCAGACATTTCTTCATATGTCCTTCCGCAAATGTGGATGGCCTTGGAAATCTCATTTGGGCTAATCTCAGTAGGTTCTACGAAAAAAGTATTATTTCAGACTCCCAAACCATTGTTGCACCATTTCAGTTTGAGACATCTGGTCTGAAAATGGAAAAGGAGTTTTTCATGGTAAAGATGATAGGAGAATGCTTGATGGTTATCAGGTTTTTTGAAAGATCCAGACAGTAGAATTGTGGTTACTAGTGGGTGGGAAGGGGAGGGGAGAGAGTAAATAGGGAGAGATTGGTTAATGGACACAAAACTATAGCTAGATAAGAAAAATAAGTGGTAAACAGTAGTGCTAGACACCTATAATTAACAACAATTCACTGTATGTTATCAAATGGCCAGAAGAGAGGAGATCAAATATTCTCATCATAAAGTAATAATTAGGTTTTGCAATCATGAATATGCTAATTATCCTGATTTTATCATCACACATTGCGTATATGTATTGAAGTATAACTCTGTATCCCATAAATGTGTGCAATCAATTCATTTCAATTTTTAAAATCCAGAACTATGGGATGTCTTTTCTTTAAAGTAGTAAAAATTTTGACATTGCTGTTTGTGGATGAATATCTCTCTTCGTTTTTATCTACTCCTGATCTTTTGGACTTTGAAAGCATTTCTCCTGAGTGGTATCATTCCATTGTATATATTTGGGCTCTAGACTGACTATTAGAAATGTTGGATCTATCAGAGGAATCAGCCCTACAAAAGTATTGAGAATGTGGCCTTTCTTCTGCATCTTGGATTACTGTTCCCCTTCCCCTTTCTTGTTCTTGATTTCTCCACTGAGTATAACGTCTGCTTCCATCTCATGTGAATTTTTATTCTTTAGAAATACAGTCATTTTACTTGAGAGTGGCTGACCAGTCAAAAGTCTTTTGTCACATTAAATACCACTTATACCACTTATATCATAGAAGCTGTAAGCACAGTAGAGATTGTGACATGTCCACTATGGATCAAGTCTTCTACAGTTCCTAAATAATCACTTTTTGTTGAAGAATATCAACAAAAAAATGAATTGACATAAAAAATGGTCTAATACTTAAGACAGACTTAAACAATCTTCTGTATTTCTACAAATTAAGTAGAGAAGTACTAATGTCCTAGGGCTCTCTTGACAGAAAAGTTGGCATTTCATAATCTGCTAATACTACTTTATTTAATGCATTCTTAATTGTGTCAGGGTCTACAGGTCACCTCCTAATAAGTAACATATAAAACATACAAGCAAAGACCAAGCATCTGATTCAAGTCCATGAGCACTTCAGCTGGCAATTTCTGGTACAATGTAATTAGAAGTTTCACATAATGTGTAGAGTTTACCATGTGTCATTACAAATTGAGTTGCCAGCTCCAAATCAGCAATCTTGGTATTTATATTATGCATAAGTAAGAGGTTAGAAGTGTGAGTTCCTGGTGTAATATACCTTGAGAATGAAGATACAACATTCCTCTGATGATCCAGGACATGAAGCGCCAAGCTTCATTTTCTGAGAAGAGTTTCATTCTGTTCATTAGATGCCTTTTCAATTCTCCATTGTGGCACATTCCTAATAACAGGTGCACATAGTTGTCATCTTCAAAATAGCTATAAAGCTCTAAGATACAAGGATGTTTCAATTAGTGATGTATTTTGACCTCATTTGGGACTCTTTGTACCATTTCAGTTTTGTATATGGCTTTCTTGTCTGTCATTTTGATTGCAACTTCCTAGCTATTTAATGGAATCAGATCTGTAGACATCAGGCAAATGATCCTTTACGAAGCAGACTTCCAACTTTAAAATATTCAATCTTCTTTCCAATGCAAAGTCTCCATATTTCCAGATCCCAGCCTGTGTGACATGGATTAGCTCCCTTCACACAGTCTGTTCCAGACAGCACTCCACACAGCCTGTTGGTCTTGATGCCAATGAAGCTTGGTTCTCCAGGCCACCACTCTGAGCAATGAATGTGCAGCCACCAAAAGGTCTCTGGGACACTCCCATTTTAAAGAACTTCTCTGCTAAAGAGACTTCTTCAAGGTTATATTAAAGGACACTAAACAGCAAGACAAAATCATAAGAAAGTATAAAACTTGTTTATAAAGGTAAATTTATAGACAAAAACAAAATATTGTATTATTATTATGGTAATGGGTAAATTACTTCTAATTCTGCCATAAAATTTAAAGGATAAAAGTGTTCAAACAAACTATAACTAAATTAGGTTAGTGGATATTTAATATAATGGATATAAATTGTGACATCAATAGCATTTAATGTAGGGGGAGAAGAGGTAAAAGTGAAGAATTCTTGTATGTAAGGGAAGTTAAAATGTAACAGATTAAAAGTGATTGTTATAAGTATATGATATTTTAGGTAAGCTTCTTGGTACCCACAAAGAAAATACCTATAGAAGGTATAAAAAGAAAAATAAGAAGAAATAAAAACCTATCAATACAAAAAACCCCACAATGAAACAGAAAAGAAGACAGTGAGAGAGAAAAAGCAAATACAAGACAAACAGAAAACACAACAAATTGGCAATAGTAAATGCTTCATTAATAATTACTTAAATATAAATAGACTAGAATAAACTCCACAATGAAAAGATACAAAGTACCTAAACAGGTAAAAAACCAAGGCTGAATCATATGCTGTCTATAAGAAACTCACAATAGATTCAAGGATTCATGGGCCATTAATGAAGGGAAAGAAAAAGATATTCCATGCAGATGGTACCAAAAGAAAGCAAAAGTAGCTATACAATATCAGACAAAGTAGACTTTAAATCAAAAACTATCTCTAGTGACAAAGGTCATTATATAATAATAAATATATATTCTGTTTTGTCTATAAACTTACTTTTAATTCAACAAAAAGACATGAAAATTGTAATAATAGGCAACAGGGAGATATAACAATTGTAAATATATATGCACCTAACATCACAACACCTAAGTATATTAAACAAATCTAAAAGGAGAAACTGACAGCAATACATTAACAGGATACTTTATTACCCCATTCTCAATACTGGATACAGCTACAACTTAGAAAATCAATAAAGAAACAGCAAACTTGAAGAACACTATAGATAAAGTGGATCAAATAGACATAAAAAGAACTTTTCACCCAACTCCAGAAAAACATGCATTCATCTGAAGCACACATGGAATATTTTCCAGGAAAGATCACATTTTATGTCACCAAACAATTCTTAACAAATTTAAGAATATAAAAATCATACCCAGTGTATTTCCAACCACAATGGAATAAAACTAGAAATCAATAACAGGCCTGTTTTCAACAGTGGACAGATCATCTAGACAGAAAATAAGTACAGAAACATCTGATTTAAACTGCACCATAGACCAAATGGACCAAACAGACATTTGCAGAACATTTCATCCAACAATTGCAGAATATCCATTTTTCTCAATTGCACATGGAATGTTACTAGGATCATATGTTAGGCCACAAAACATGTCTACACAAATTTCAAAAGATAGATGCCACATCAAATATCTTTTCTGACCACAATGGTAGAAAACTAGAAATCAACAACTAGAAAAACTTTGGAAGCTTTATAAATACATGGAAATTAAACAAAATGATTTAAAAAAAAGAAGAAAATAAAATTTTTTAAAAAATTTAAAAAGAAATTAAATAACATGCTCCTAAACAACCAATGGTTTAATGATGAAATTTTAAAGGATTTTTTTGTTGTTGGCAGCTGGCCATTAGAGAGAACCATACCCTTGACCTTGGTGTTATAAATTATGTTAAGTGAAATAAACCAGGCACAGAAAGAGAATTACTGCATGTCCTCACTCATAAGTGGGAGCTAAGGAAGGAAGGAAGGAAGACTAGAATAAAATGCAGAACTTTGAGAAGGAGGGAACAGACCTATAGTTACTAGAGGTGGGAAAGGCAAAGGGGGGGCTAGAGAGTAATTGGGTAAGGGGTACAAAGAGTAATTATGATTTGTAATGATGAATATGCTAATAATATTGATTTGATCATCACATACTGTGCACAAATATTGATAGTCAACTCTATACCCCATAAATATGTATAATCAAAAAGAAATAAATTTTTTAGAAGAGGGAAATTTAAAAATTCCTTCAGACAAATGACAGTGGGAACACATCATACCAAATCCAATGGGATATAGCAAAAGCATTTTTAAGAGGAAAGTTTATAGCAACAAAAGCCTATATCAAAAAAATGAAGAAAGTTTTCTAATAACTTAAAAATACACCTTAAGGAACTAGAAAAACAACAACAAACTAAACCCAAAATTGTTAGAAGGAAATGACATCAAGAAAATGAGAATATTCACCAATAAGTGAAAACTACATAACATACTTTTGAAAAACTGCTGGGACAAAGAGGAAAACAAAGGGAATTTTAAAAATATCTCATTAGTACAGCCATATGGAAAACTGTATGGTGGTTTCTGGAAGAACTAAAAATAGACCTACCATAAGATCCAGAAATCCCACTTCTGGGTAGATATGGTTTGAATGTGTCCCCTCCAGATCTCAGATGTTGAAACTTAATAGCCAATGTGATAGCATTAGGAGGCAGAGCTTTCAAGAAGTGATTAGGCCATGAAGGCTTCTCCCTCATCAACAGGATTAAGGCCCTTAAAAAAGAGGCTTCACACTATAGTGCCCAGACCTCTTGTCCTTTACCT
This sequence comes from Cynocephalus volans, assembly GCF_027409185.1. Classification (NCBI taxonomy): domain Eukaryota; kingdom Metazoa; phylum Chordata; class Mammalia; order Dermoptera; family Cynocephalidae; genus Cynocephalus; species Cynocephalus volans. The sequence continues at coordinate 95,632,770 of NC_084470.1, read as the reverse complement.
TATGCCATGTGAGACCACAGGGTTTCTTCCCTCAGGAGGATGCAGCAACAAGGTGCCATCTTGGTAGCAGAGAGCAGCCCTCACCAGACCACCGAACCTGCTAGCACCTTGATCTTGAACTTGCCAGCCTCCAGAACTAGGAGAGCATAAAGCTCCGTTCTTCATAAATTACCCAGTCTGTGGTATTTTGTTATGGCAGCACAAACGGACTAAGATATGGGTTTATATACAAGGAAATGAAATCAGTATGTTGAAGAGATACCTGCACTTCCATGGTCACTGCAGCGCTATTCACAAAAGCCAAGATATGGAATCAACCTACGTATCCTTCAACGGATGGCTGGATAAAGAAAGTGAGGCATATATATAAAATGGAACGCTATTCATGCTTCAAAAGAAGAAAATTTTCTCATTTGCAACAACATGGAGGAAGCTGGAGGACATTACACTAATTAAAATAAGGCAGGCACAGAATGAAAATTTCACAGGTTCGGTCTCACTTATCTGTGTAATCTAAAACAGTTGAATTCATGGAAGTAGAGAGTATGACAGTAGTTACCAGAGGCTGGGGATTAGATGAAGAATAAGGATATGTCAGGCAAAGGGTACAAAGTTTCAGTTAGACAGGAAGAGTAATAATTTTGAGATCAATTGCACAGCCTGGTGACTATAGTTAATAATAACGAATTGTATATTTCAAAATTGCTAAGAGAGTGAGTTTCAATTGTTCTCACCACAAAAAATAAGTATGTGAGGTAATGAATATGTTAACTAGCTTGATATAATAATTGCACCTTGTATACATAAACTGAAACATCACATTGTATCCCATAAATATATACATATATAATTTGTCAATTAAAAACTAAAAATAAATTTTTAAAAATCTTGAGACAAATGAAAATGAAAACACAATTTACCAAAAGTTATGGAATCAGCAAAAGCAGTTCTAAAAGGGAAGTTTATAGCAATAAATGCCAATTTTTTTTAAAACAAAGAATATCAAGTAAACAACCTAACTTTATACCTCAAGGAAATAGAGAAAAGAACAAACTAAAGCCAAAGTTAGTAGAAAAAAGGAAATATCAGAACAGAAGTAAATCAAATAAATAATAGAATTATACAAAAAAATTAACAAAACTAAGACTTGTTTTTTTAAAAAAATAAATGAAATTGGCAAACCTTTAGCTAAACTAACTAAGAAAAAAAGAGAAGACTCAAATAAAATTAGAAAGGAAGGAAGGAATATTACTACAGATACTTCAGAAATTAAAAAGGATCACAAGGGACTATTATGAACTATCATATGCAACAAATTACATAACCTAAAGAAAATGGGTAAATTCATAGAAACATACAACTTGCCAAGAATGAATCAGGAAGAAATAGGAAGCCTAAACAGACCAGTAACAAATAAGGATATTGAAAATAGTAATCAAAAACCTCCCATCAAAGAGAAGTCCAAGACCAGATGACTTCACAGCTAAATTTTACCAACATTAGTATACTGTGTTCTTGACAAATGTTAAGAGAGTGAATGTAAAGTGTTCTCACCACAAAAATAATAACTATGTGAGGTAAGGCATATGTTAATTAGCTAGATTTAGTCATTCCACAATGTATCTAATACTTCAAACATCATGTCATACATGATGAATACATACAATTATATCACCAATTTTAAAAAAATAAATTTTAAAAAGAAAAATTAGTACTAATTCTTTTTAAACTCTTCCAAAAAATAGACATAGAGGAAATACTTCCAAATTCATTTTAGGAGATCAGCATCACCCTAATAACAAAGCCAGACAAAGACACCACAAGAAAAGAAAATTACAAGCAAATCCCTCTAATAAAGGTAGATGCAAAAATCCTCAAGAAAATATAGCAAACCAAATTAAACAATGTATCAAAAAGATTATACACCGTGGTCAAGTGGAATTATCTCTGGCATGCAAGGTTGGCTTAACACATACAAATCAATAAATGTAATACATCGCATTAACAGAATGAAAGATAAAAATCACATCCTCATCTCAATAGATGCAAAAACAGAATTTGACAAAGTTCAACATGCATATATAATAAAACTTCTCAGCAAAATAGGTGCAGAAGGAATGTACATAAACATAAGAAAAGACATTTAAGAAAAACCCACAGCTAACTTCATAATCAATGGGAGAAAATTAAAAGCTTTTCTGCTAAGATCAGGTACAAGGCAACTATGCCCACTCTCCCCACTCCTATTCAACATTGTTCTGGAAGTACTAGCAAGAACAATTAGGGAAAAAAATAAATAAAAGGCAGGCGTTCACAATGCTGTGTGACCACCACCTCGACCCATTTCCAAAATGATTTGCCATCCTAAACATAAACTCTGTACCCATTAAGCATGCAACTGTATGTTTAAAAATGCTTAAAATGGCAATCCTTATCTTATATATATATTACCTCAATAAATTTTTTTAAAATATCATGATTTAAAAAAGACAAAAAAAAAGTAAGAGAGAAGATGCATCCAAATTTAAAAGGAAGAAGTAGAACACACCACCACTTCCGCCACCGTTGCCACCACCATTGTCTGGCCCCAAAGACATGACTCACTCTCTACCCCTGCCTGCACTGCTCCCACCACATGGTTCTCACCGCAGACCCTTCCACCACACTGCTCCCACTGGTGCTGCTGCCACCACGCAGCTCCAAACATGTTACTGGCTCCTGCTGTGCCACTAACTCCACTGCTGTTCCCACTGCCAATGTTCTGGCCACTGCCACTCCCATCTCCCCACATGGCAATTCATCCTGCTCCCCTCCACAGCTGCTCCCACTCCTGCCTCCCAGCACGGGTGCCACAAGCTCCACCTTGCCCAGATCCAGGTGTCCTTGTGTTTTACCAGGCAAGAGTAAAGAGAAAAGAGGTGAGCAAGCACAGCCCCATACACCTGGGGGTGAGAACTACTTGGGGAGCCCATACAACTGCATTGATACAGGGAGAGACACATGTAGAGCTGCTGGTGAGTTCAGAAACTCCAGATGGCCAAATAAAGTATGCAACAAAATAACCAGCCATCACCAACCCATCCCCCAACTGGGAGAAGCAAGGAACCAGGAGGAGTCTCCACCTGCAGGAAAGAGTAAAGACAAACTCCACCTCAGGGTCATGGGACTCTATCAAGGGGCCAACAAGTTCATACAAGGACACCTACATCATCCAAAGAGCAACAGGGCACCTAGACACTTCTCCTAAGAATTCAAGATCTCACCCACATCCTTGATGACCCAACACATGTCACTCACTTCATCAAGGAGTCACAGAGTGCCTAAGTGCCTAGGCCATGGAGGGCTCACAGACAATTCCAACATTGAATGAGGCTGATGAAATCACACAGAGATTACACTGCTATGTCTGCCTGGCACCACAACTAAAACACCTTACTTAATGGTCAATATAAAACACATCTGCAGAAGGGAGTTGCTCTCTTCAAAAGCCACCCCATAGTAGTAGAAAAAGTAACTGCTCCACCAGATGCTCAGACATCAACATAGGGATACTAGAAATATGAAATATGAAATATGACACCACCAAAGGAGTGTAATAATTCTCAAGTACCAGACCCCTAATGGCAGAAATCTTTTAAAAATGAATTTATTATTATTTTTTTATTATTATTATTATTATTATTATTATTATTATTATTATTATTATTATACATTCTAAGATGTTGTTGCAGAGTGGGAGGGTGGTGGAGGGGGAAAGGGAGGGAAGAAGAATTCAGTAAAGTTGCAGGATACAAAATTGATTTACAAAAATCAGTAGTATTTTCATACTTTAACAATGAATTAGCAGAAAAAGAAATCAAGGGCCGAGCCAGTGGCGCACTTGGTAGAGTGCTGCGCTGGGAGCGCGGCGACGCTCCCGCCGCAGGTTCGGATCCTATATAGGACTGACCGGTGCACTCACTGGCTGAGTGCCGGTCACGAAAAAACGACAAAAAAAAAAAAAAAAAAAAAAAAGAAAAAGAAATCAAGAAAGCTAGCAATAAATAAATAAATAAAATACTTAGGAATAAAATACCTAGGAATAACCAAGGAGGTGAAAGATCTCTACAATGAAAACTACAAAACACAGCTTAAAATTAAAGAGGACAAAAAAAGATGGAAACACATTCTGTGCTCATGGATTGGAAAAATTAACATTGTGAAAAGGTCCACACTTCCCAAAGTGATCTACAGATTCAATGCAATCCCCATGAAAATACCAATGACATTCTTCACAGAAATAGAAAAAACAATCCTAACATTCATATGAAACAACAAAAGACTGCAAATAGCCAAAGCCCTCCTGAGCAGAAAAAGTAAAGCAGAAGGCATTACACTACATGAGTTCAAATTATACTATAAAGCTATTGCAACTAAAACAGAATGGTACTGGCATAAAACCAGACACTTGGATCAATGGAACAGAATAGAGAACCCAGAAATCAGCCCACATATTTACAGCCAATGGATCTTTGACACAGGCATCAAGAACATACATTGGGGAAAGTATAGCCTCTTCAGTAAATGGTGCTGGGGAAGCTGGATATCCATGTGTAGAAGAATGAAACTAGACCTGTACCTATTGCCATATAGCAAAATCAACCCAAAATGTATTAAAGACTTGAACACAAGACCTGAAACTATAAAATTCTTAAAAGAAAACATAAGGGAAACACTGCAGTATGTAGGACTGGGTAAAACCTTTACGAATAAGACTTTGAAAGCACAGGTAACAAATTAAAATATTAACAAATGTGATAATATGAAGCTAAAAAGATTCTGCACAGCGGAGCAAACAACAAACACAGTGAAAAGACAGCCTACAGAAAAGAAGAAAATATTTTCAAACTATACATCCAATAAAGGATTAATATCCAGAATATACAAGGAACTCAAACAACTTAACAGTAAAAAAACAAATAATCCAATTAAAAATGGGCAAAGGAGCTGAGTAGACATTTCTCAAAGGATGACATACAAATGGCCAACAGATGCATGAAAAAATGCTCAACATTACTAAGAATCAGGGAAATGCAAGTCAAAACTCCACTGACATTTCATCTCTCCCCAGTTGGACTGGCTATTATCACAAAGACAGAGAAGAACAAATGCTGATGAGGTCATTGAGAAAAGTGAACCCTTCTACACTGTTGTTGGGACTGTAAATTAGTTCAGCCATTATATAAAACAGTATGGAGCTTCCTCAAACAATTACAAATAGAACTGCCATATAATCCAGCAATTCCACTACTAGGTATACATCGAAAGGAATGGAAATCATCATGTTGAAGGGATACCTACACTCCCATGTTTATCGCAGCTGTACTTAAAATAGCCAAGAGTTGGAACCAACCTAAAAGTCCATCAATGGATGACTGGATAAGGAAAACGTGGCATATATACACAATGGAATACCTACACAGCAACGAAAAAGAATGGAATTCTGCCATTCGCAGCAACATGGATGGGCTTGAAAAAAATTGTGTTAAGTGAAATATGCCAGGCACATAAAGGAAAATACTACATGTCCTCACTCAAAAGTGGGATCTAAAATATAAATATGAAAAAAGAAAGAAAGAGAGATGAAGGAAGGAAGGAAGGAAATTAGGAAGATCACAATAATATGTCAAACTTTCAAAAGGAGAGAACAGATCTATGGATGCTAGAGATGGGAAATGGGGAGGACGTTAGCAAAAAATTGGTTAAGCATCAAAAAGAATGATCATGTTTTGTAATGACAAATATACTCATCATCCTAATTTGATCATCACATATTGTACATGGGTATGGATATTCAACTCTATACCCCCCACTATGAATAATCAATTATGTAAAATTAAAATTAATTAATTAAAATAAAAAATAAAAAGGAAAAGGTAAAATTATTTGTTTGCAGATGACATAATGCCATATGTAAAAAAAGTATACACACACACACACATACACACACGTGCATGCAACAGTTAGAACTAATCAGGTGTGTGGTAAGCCTGCAGGATATAAAATCAACACACAAAAAACAATTGCATATCTTTACACCAACAATGATCTATCCAAAAAGGAAATAAAGAAAATAATCCATTATGAATAGCATCAGAAAGAATAAAATATTTAGGACTAAATCTAGCCAAGGAGGTAAAAAATTTTTACACTGAAAATAATAATATATTGATGAAAGAAATTGAAGACTTAAATAAATCTCATATTTATAAACTGGAAATTAATATTGTTTAAATGTTCACACTGCCCTAAGTGATCTACAGATTCAATGCAATTTATACCAAAATTCCAATGGCATTTTTTACAAAAACAGAAAAGCCAATTTCAAAATATGTATAAAGCCACAACAGATGAAATAGCCAAAGCAACCTTGAGAAAGAACAAAGTTGGAGTCATCACAATTCCTGATTTCAAATGATATTACAAAACTATAGTAATCAAAACTGCATGGAGGATAAGTACCTCCACCATGACAGGGAGCCCAAGGTGAGAGGTGCCCAGGCAACCCCAAACCATACCCTCTCCCATGTAGGAGGCAGCAGGAGCATCACCACCAGGACACGGAGGGCCCAAACTGCTTCTGTGGAGGTGGTCCACAACAGCCAGCACCACAGCTTCCACTGATGCAAGGACAGCTTGACATAACAGTAGCAGCCACAACCATCATGCAGTGGCCCACCACATACTCAACTGCATTGGAACAAGGAGAGTCATCAGAGGAGCCTGGAAAAAGAAGAGGAAGTATCTCTCCTCAAAGTCCACTCCAGAGTATTAGAAAAAGCAACTGATCTACCAGATGACCAGAAATCAACTTAGTGATACTAGAAATATGAAAAAAAAGAAAACAAGAAAATATGACACCACCAAAGGAATATAGTAATTCTCAAGTACCAGACCCTACAGAATAGGAAACCCTTGAAATGACTGAAAATGAAATCCAAAAATGACAATCACTACCAGGAACACACAAGAAAAAACAAAACCAACTGATAAAACACAAATGCAAAGGACAAAGAAAAAAGAAACAAAATCTTACTACCTCAAAAAAACATCAAACAGTAGAAGAGTTCTCTTTTCCCCACATCCTTGTCAGCATTTGTTATTGTCAGTCTTTTTAATAATAGCCAGTCTAACTGGGGTGAGATGATATCTCAGTGTGGTTTTGCTTTGCATTTCTCTGATGACTAGTGATGCTGAGCATTTTTTCATGTACCTGTTTGGTCATTTGTATGTCTTCCTTTGAAAAATATCTATTCATCTTCTACACTGTTGGTGGGACTATAAATTAGCCCAGCCATATAGAAAATGGTATGGAGGTTCCTCAGACACCTACAGATTGAACTACCATATGATCCAGCAACCTTACTGCTAGGCATATATCCAAAGGAATGGAACTCATCACGTCGAAGGGATACCTGCACTCCCATGTTCATTGCAACTCTATTTACAATAACCAAAATGGAACCAACCCAAGTGTCCATCGATGGGACAGGATAAGGAAAATGTGGTATATATACACAATAGAATACTTACTCAGCCATAAAAAAGAATGAAATTCTGCCATTTGCAACAACATGGATGATTCTGGAGAAAACTATGGTAAGTGAAATAAGCCAGACAAGGAAAGAGAAATACTGCATGTTCTCACTCATAACTGGGTGGAAAGAAAGAAAAGAAAGAAAGAAAAACTACAAAAAATATATTGAACATTCAGAAGGACAGAACAAACCTAAGAATACTAGAGATGGGGGGTGGGGGGAGGGAGAGAGTTTGGGAAGTGATAGGAAGGGCAAACAGTATAAAGAAAAACTATGCTTTGTGATAATGAATATGCTAATAATAAATAATAAATAATTTTTTAAAAATAAATAAAATAAAAGACATCTAAAAAAATCAAACATTGAAGACAAATAATAAGAGTTGAAGAAAGGCACAAAGGATATTTAAAACATTTAAACCAAAAACAATAAAATGCTAGGAGTAAGACAATACATCTCAACAATTATAAATGTAAATGGATTGAATTGTCCACTCAAAAGACACATACTAATGGAGTGGATTGAAAAGCTACAACCAACTATATGCTGTCTTCAAGAGACTCACCTCACCTGCAAAGACACACACAGACTAATAGCGAAGGGATGGAAAAACATACACCACACAAATGGAAACCAAAAACAAGAAGGAGTAGCTATTCTTATGTCAGACAAAATAGAGTTTGCACCAAAATCAATAAAAAGAGACAAAGAAGGTCACTATATAATGATAAAGGGATCTATCCAGCAAGAAGACATAACAATCATAAACATATATACACCTGACACTGAAGCACCCAGATATATAGAGCAAACACTCTTAGACCTAATGAAAGAGATAAACCCCAATATAACTATAATGAGGGACCCAAACACCCCTCTCTAAGTACCAGACAGATCATCCAGGCAACAAATCAAAAAAGAAATACAGGATTTAAATTATACTTTAGACAAATTTGAACTGGCAGATTTCTGTAGAAACATTTCATCCAACAACTGTAGTATATCTGTTCTTATCACCGCATGGAACATTCTTCAGAAATCAAGTCTCAACAAATTTTTAAAAATTGAAATTTTTTCAAGTGTCTTTTCAGACTACAATGGATTAAAACCAGAAATCAATAACAAGCGAAACTCAATAAACTATACAAATACATGGAAATTAAACAACATGCTCCAGAATGACATATGAGCCCAAGAACAAATTAAACAGGAGATCAAAAAAATTCTTGAAACTAATGAAAATAATGATGCATTATGCCAAAACCTGTGGGATACTGCAAAAGCAGTACTAAAAGGGAAGTTTATTGCAATAAACACTTTCATCGAAAGAATACAAAGATTTCAAATAAACAACCTAATACTACAGCTCAAAGAACTAGAAAAATAAGAACAATCCAATCCCAACAAAATACTAGCAATCAGAATACAGCAACATATCAAAAAAATTATACATCATGATCAAGTGGGATTCATCCCAAGCAGGCAAGGATGGATCAACATACGCAAGTCAAGAAAGGTGGTACATCACATCAACAAAATCAAGAACAGAAAAACATATGATTATCTCAATAGGCACAGAAAAAGCATTTGACAAAATTCAACACCACTTCATGATAAAGACCTCAGCAAATTAGGTATAGAAGGAAAGTATCTCAGCACAATAAAAGCCATTTATGACAAACCCACTGCCAATATCATACTGAACAGGGAAAAAGTGAATGCATTTCCCTTAAGAACAGAAGTAAGACAAGGATGCCCATTTTCACCACTCCTATTTAATATAGTATTGGAAGTACTAGCCAGAGCAATCAGGGAAGAGAAAGAAATAAAGGACATCTAGATTCTAAAAGACAAAGTCCTTGTTGAGCTCAATGAGAAATTTAAAACCTTCATGGTATCCTAGAGAGGTATATGTTTCATTATATATTATGTATTTGTCATCCACATGTATCACAGTAAATAGGTTTTTTTTTTTTAAAAAAAAGCACAACTCCCCAGAGAGCATATATTGTGTGCCATGATTAATCATTTTGAAGCCAGTGCACTGACCCGTCTGAAACGAAGTTATTCTTCACTGAGAAGTTAAACATTTTCTGTTCTTCCCCAACATGGATGTTAGGAACTTGATCATTCGTTTTTCAGTACTGATTAGCAGCAAAGGACTGATGGTGGCATAGCCATTGCTCACAAACATCTGGACACAATAAAGAACTGGGTCGCTGTTCCACAATATTCCTGAGGAATAGGAGGAGACAATGCAGTCTAAAATGTACATGATGACAAAGAAACCCATGAGCAGCAGAATGGTCCGGGAGGCCCTATTTTCTGGGGAGGCTTTTGAGGAAAGGTGGGTGCTGTGGAGATGCTGTACCTGCCTCTTGTGCCGGAACAAGAGAATCACCATGTATCCACTGGAGAGGGCCATGAGGCCTATAAGGGAGAAATCGCAGAAGGTCACCAGTGTGGAAATTATGTGCCCCAAAATGTAACTCAGGGGCAAAAGAGAGCAGGATTCAGAAACAAACATTAGACTGTCTGAGGTCAGATTAGGGGTGGCAATAGTGGAGATTAATAGGTGAATGTTAATGGACACATAGAAGACCCACAGGATGAAAAAGACACAAGGGTTGCGATGTGAGCATTTATGTTTGAACTTTGCCAGACAGGAGCTCCTGGGGCTGAGGGTGATGGCCTGCAGGACACTCAGCAGGCAGGTGGTGCAGATGGAGAGGCCCCGCATCAACCTGTACAAGTACAGAACTGCCTTGCACTTGATGTCATCCCAAAAATCCCGAGACCCAAAAATGTCTGTGGCTATGAAACCTAAGGTCAGCAGCATCACTAGGTGGATTAGGGCCAAGTGGCTGATGGTCAGGTCAGTGGCCTTGGGCCTGTGCTCAAGAAGGAACGTGAGGACGTGGAAGGCAAGAAGGAGGGCGTTGGCTAAGAGCCCAATGCCAAGTTCAGAGAAAAAGGTGTCTCTTATGGCAATAAAAGTGTACAGTTTGTTGTTTTTCTTCATCTTGTGGGGGAAACAAGTGTGTAGTAAATGTCTGAGGAGAAAAGCAAGAAAAATTATCTTTATCACAAATATTACCACCTTCATCAATCTCAACCAACATTATTGCCATCAACAAAATATGTGGATTAATCCCAAGGCAACCTTTTCACCTTTCAATACACAAGTGCACCTCATACCTTCCAGAAGCCATCCCTCTCTCTCCCTGGTCCTAACGCTTCTCCATCACAGTTTTATTATGTATCCCATTGCTGGGCTCCCATGGTACATAAGATTTACTCTACATTAAAAATTGCCATAAGTATAGAAAACGCCTTATTACCTGGGTTTTTAGTTTTTCAGGGGCAAGGGCAATATGTTATTTGGTTTTGATCTGCATCATCTGGATTAAGCAATGAGTATATAGTAAGAGCTCTGCAATTATTGCTCAATTTGAATGAAGAGGACTGCATAAAAGTGAAAATAAGACCCTCCCGGGCAAAGTATCTCAATGGATTCGACACACACAATGTTACACTATTTCAGTGCTATCTTTATTCTGGTTGGTTTACTGTCAGACCAAATATTCTTAATATATTAACAGAGAAAATGCTGATAGTGTGGGCAGTAAAGTCAGACTGCTTGAATTTATATCTACAATCTGCAGTTTGGACTAGAGTAGTCCACAATGCTGAGCTCCATCTCACGTACAAAACATGGACAATCATTTTACCTAGATCTAAGAGATAACATGTGGGAAAAAGGATTAAGTATACGTACCAAACATGGAAGTGTTTCCAGCACATAATGATCTCTAAAGAAATGTCAGCCATGATTTGTATTATTGTGCAGCTCCTCATATGTGTGACTTGGGAGACTTACTGCAGTTATTTTAATAGTTCATCAGTTCTGTCTCTGCCTAAGAGAGGATTAAAAATTACCAAAATAAAAGAATATTTTAGGAATCTCTGTTCAGAAAACTTTGGTGGAATTTTAGGTCTTTTTTTCTGACCTTCTATACATCTTCTATATTTTTTATTTTTATTCCAGAATAACTAGCCAATGTGAGCAGAGCCCAGTTATCAAATAATAGAAACATAGGCTATATATTTTTTCTATTCAGGCATGTGGAATTAGGGTGGTAAATAAACCACAATTAAAATAGACGCAGGGTCATTCCATTGTAGGGTTTTAATTAGAAGACAAGTACCCAACCCAACCCAGAAAGATGGGTCTACACAGCAGTTTAAGCCTTCATGTCACCTTCAAGTAAGCAATGATATTTCTCCAGACTCAAGAGGCCCACACATAAAAATCATCCTAGAAAATTTGGTGATGACATATTCATGGAATATTTCCCTATAAAAGATACATACTTACTTCAAGCTTTATAAATAGAAGGTACATAACATTGTAAGATGTTTCAAGTCATATATTCAAGAATTGTTATCTGAAAATCAATGGTACAAGGATAAATCACTTCATGGCTCTTTAGACCATTCAGTTTTATAATGTAAGATACTGAGGGGAAGCAGTCTTTTTCCAAAATAATGCTCAGGCAAAGTGACACAATTTTCTCTGTTGACACATTTAGCGTATTTGGGTGCGGTCCTATGATAAGGCTAGGAGAAATTACAAAAAATATTGATAAGAAACTCAACAGTCTCCACGTGATCATTAGCCCACAGCCCTAAATGGTATTCTGTGTCTTCTATGTACTTTTAAATGGCATTTGCCTATTTTTGTACATTTATTTCATGTAAGGGAAAATATATAGTGATAATGATTTTAAATAAGTTTAAGTAGATGCATATTAGCATTTAATAAATAGCATTTAAAAATAGTTCTAAAATTGCCTTCTCTCATGTTGTTTCTGTGAAATACAGTCTTTGCTTTAATTCGGTTTAATTCATTTTTAAAATGCAGCCTTACGAATACACAGCACTGTGAAACTGTTCAAGTTGCAAGTTTTAATCATCTGCAACAAGCATACTGAACTGCGTTATCTTCAGTGTTCCTTTGTGGACTGCAGTCCTACAAACACAAATGCTGTGGGAAGACAGGATGGGCAGATGGCATGAATTTGGTCCAATTTTCAGGAAAGCATGGCTTAAGTGGATCATTGTTCAAAATCACTGGAAAAATCTTCCTTTTCTACAGGAAAAATTTCATAGTAGGAGCAGAAAAGTTGACGGCTTTCTACAGTGTATTGATCAAGCAAAGTGACATAATTTGGCATATCCACAAGCACCCACTTACATTAGTTCCCGTGGGGCACCAGGAGAGTCACCAGAATATCTGAATCTGGTCATCCAGCTGCCACCAAACTTTGTGGATAACACACAGCTGTATTAATGCAACGCATACACCAAATAGGCATGTGTTACATTTATATGTAAGTATTAGAAGAAAGGTATGTAGCTCTTTCTGTGCTAATATATTATTTTATTAGAAGACATATTCTGGAGGATGTGAATCCTTTATAAAAACAGGATAAAAGAAACCCTGTTAGCGTGTCCCCTCCCGCTGTGCTTCATCACACTCCCACCTGACTCACACAGCACAATTTGGGAGATCAGGGGACAGAGCAGAAATGCTTTCCATCAGCAGGACCATCTAGGAGACCCTCTTCAAATGCAGCTCTTAAGAGTGACAGATGCAGAGATGGCACCTGCCTCATTTGATGTGCCAAGCACAAAATCATACTTTAAACACTGGAGAAATAAGCTGTCCTCAGAGAGACTTGTTCGGTGTATAAGGACATAAACCACAGGAAATCTAGCACAGATTTCTGAAATATGTCAATTTGAAGAGGCCACATTAGGAAAGAGAAAGGAAAGGCCTAGTGGACAGATCAGGGGAAAATAAAACATACATAGAGTAAGAAAGATCAAAGAAAAATCTGGTAGTAAAAGCTGGGGTACCCTCAGGAGAAAGATAACACAGTTAAGACTCCCTTTAATATGTAAATCAAGGAAACAATCATTTTAGACATGTGTCATTCTGCAATTACCCAAATCGTACATAATCAGTGCTACACACTGTTATCAAATGGGCCACAAACTAGTGAATAATGCTGAGGTAATTGCACCCAATGCAGAGGCCAGGAGAGCAGTGCAGAGTGTAACAGAAGGAGGACACTCCTCGGCAGACCCCAGTGCAAATGTGGGTGCCTATGACCTTGTGCGTGAACCGATTATGGGGTGAAGGGAAGGAAGGGAGGGCACATCAGTTTTCTCCTCTGCAGCATGAGCATAGCGTGACACCTCATAGGACTGACATGCTGTGTAAATAACATAATTTATGTCCAGGACTTAACCATACTTGTCCAGCCTTACATACATAAAAGAGCATATTTTGGTTTGTCATTATCATATAGCTCAATGTCACATCATTGTCGTGAGTATTATCACCATCTGTAAATTAAGTAAAAATGGACAAAGTGATCAGGGAGGTAAGACTGATCATGTTTCATGGTCAAATGAGTTTGGGGCCATGGGTAGTGGATGCAAATATCCTTTTTCTCCAGTTCTTAGAAATTATATTTCTAGGTCTTTTAGAGCTGTAAAGGGAAAACTACCATCATCTTCACTTGTTTTCTAAATGTTTAATGTGACTGCAACCTCATTATCACTGCTCTGCAATTTGAAATTTCCTCACTGGTAGAGCACATGCTTAATGGCTGATACCATTAAATTGTAATTTGTCATTTGTGAGCTTAAAACTGGGACAAGAAAGATTTTATGAGAAAAATGCTAGCAGATACTTTGCAGTAATGCGAAGTTAAACTCTATATGATCATGTTTGGAACAAAGAACCTCATTTCCTTCTGAAAAATTTAAAATTATTTTTTTAATGACTCAATCTATAGAAGACACATATATAAAATGGTTATATTTGATTTATGAAGATGAGAGGGGACAAACTGAGTATGTTTAATAGAAATCTGATATTAAAACATCACTTTCCTGAGAATATGTTTATGAATAGGTGATGTTTTGGTTTAAGCCCACTAGGTAATATAATATTACGTAATTTGAGTAATGGTATAGCAAGTCAACAAAATTTATTTCATTCAGAAAAAAATGGAAACCTAAAATAAATTGATATTTACTATGAAAAAACTGACTAATTTTATGAGATGTCAAATTAAAGGAGTAAGTATGTTAAGATAACTCCATTGCAATATAGAGAAACAATCCTCTGAGCCACGGAGGACTGTCGGAGCTGATGCTCATTCCGAGGCTACCCAAAACCTCACTCAGAGATCCCATTTCATCCCTTCTACAACCCGCCTAGGACCCCGCCCACACACTGATTATACATCTGTGGAATAAAGAAGCACTCACCCGGATGGACGTGCGGGGGATTTGGTGTACCTGAGAAGGACCTGCACACTTTTAAGGAAGGGACAATGTTAGCTCATCTCTCTGCAGGCCTGTAATTTTAGCATCTGTAGAAAGGTGACAGGCTCCCGCTGGGGAGCACAGAAACTTGGAGTTCCCAATGGAACATTTTACCTGTCTCTTAATTTTACTTTGTTCTCTCCTGGATAATAATGATCAGAGGACAGCTCCGCTCAAAACTTTTCTCTAAGTTCCCTTGCCACATCTGCATGAGGGATCAGAAGGGTCACAATCACATAGACAACACCAAATCCTCTCATTCTGATTCCCAAGATAAATTAGTCCAAGCCCATTTCTTACTTTGTAAAGCCTCTCCTCTGGTGTGAGGGACTCTGGCAGCTCCTGAGTCCACAGTGGCTCTGAGTGTCCTCTCCCTACACTGTGTGATGTGCACCATCATCCTGGGTTCCGTCTCACGTGGAGCACATTTTTTCTGGGTAGTACTGGGTGTATATTCCATGATTTCCACAAGCTTAGTTTTAGGTTTTAAACTGTGAGTCTATGCATTTCTCAAAAGCCATAGAACTGTACATTATAAAGACTCACTTTAATATATGCCAATTGGGAAAAAAAAAGGAACGGTGGAAAATGATATTTGAGTGGAAATTATAAGGCTGTATAGATAACAGGAGCTGTACATTAACACTATACTCTACTTGGAAAATTTGTGTCCCACAGGCCTATGGGTTTCAATTTTAAAACTACTTCATGTGTACACTAGGGTTGAACAAATAAGTAAATGGAAGGTGGGTGGCGGGAGCCAGGCTTCTAACAGTTGGAAATGGCAGTTACAGATAAAGAAGAAAGTCTAAAGGAACCCTGTGGTAGTGGATCATAGTCAGAGCATCAGTAAGAACTCATGTGTAGCTTAATAAGTATACAAGTGGATATGTAGAGATATAATATAGGTAAGTGTGTGTGCACAGATGAATATACACACATTACCTAGCCCTGTCTGCTGAGATGGCCTAGAAGCTCTGACATCCCAGAAAATACTAACGCACCTGGTGCCCAGATGTGGCTCCATGGACATGCCCCCTGTACCGTCACACAGGTCACATGCTCAGAATGGTTCTGCACTTGCTTTAATGCTGTGTTGTCATCAGATGAATTTCTTACTGATTTATCTTGTACTTTTATTTTGTAAGCTAAGTCCAATGGAACAATGGAGCATTGTGTGAGCATAAGAGATGCATGCAATATGTATCTGCCACTTCCTTGCCACTCTATTTTCATAAAGCGTTTGTGATGCCTGCTACATGAATTTCATAACATGCTTGTGTCCAACATTGGGGCCCTGTGTCCAGACTGGCCCCACACTTGATTTAGTGCTCTTCTGTCATTCCAGAATTACAATAATATTTTCTCTGAACTTGGGTTTTCTAAGTGAAGTCCAACGGGACAGGGAGCATGCAACTGAGCACAGAAGATACATGCAGGATGTACACTGTTCCTTGACACCTATGCTCATGTGGCATTTTTGAGGCCCATGGCCACAGAATTCTACCAATGATCATAGGAGACCAGCAAGAGTCAAGCAACTGCAAGAGCAGATGGCCACATCTACAACTGAAGAAACAAACAACGTGTGAGGCCACAGTTCCTCTTTGAACCAGAACCTACTTCAATTGTGGAAAGATGGCATGGTGTTCTAAGAAACACAAATGACCAGGGAGCCCTGTCATAACACTTCCTACTTTTGTTGCCTCCCTGCATTAGCCAAACACTAATGCTGATCACATGAAAGTAAAGAGGCAAAAAGGGCAACCTATGTGAAATTTCCTTTCTGTCTTTACATCAATAAATCAAGGTTAGGAAATATTGCTAGAATGTGTATCAAGAAATGGAATGATAACAGTTGAGTTAGGTTTGTTCAGATTTTACACTGTTCTAGTATGAATGAAATATATATGTATTTCAGAACACAAATTCTGTCATTTTGTGGATTCTGTATATGAGTAGAATGATCTTATACATGCATTTCAAACTGACATTGCATTATTAAAGATGAATGGGGAAATAAAGCTAACGATTTAAAATGTTAATATGTTTTTACTTAGAACAACATTAAATATCAAGCAAAAAATAACTGAGAAAGTCAAGAGACCATAGAAGAAAGAAAGTAGATTTATATTTTAGTACCTGTAATGGCACTATTTTTCTGCTTTTTGAACAAGGGGCCCTCTATTTTCATTTTTCACTGATCCCCACAAACTCGGTGGCCAACCCTACTACATATCATTCTCCAGTGGAAGAAACCAGGGCTACTTGAAGAAATTATTGATTCTAGGACCTGGACAAGAAAAATACAAAATGAGCCTGGAGAATCCTGTACTAGACAGAAAAAAAATTAGTCAAAGTTCTTCCAATATACAAAGTCGAAACAATTTGAACAGTAAAATAAATAGCGAAGTGTTGGATTATAACTCAAAGTATAAACATATGACTCCATACTAATGTAAATAAATGATCAAATATATAAATAAGTGGGAAAGAAGAGACAATAATTTCTTATAGTAGAATTCAAAGAGATATATGTAGGTAGTCCATGAGAAGAGCTTAATTCCTCTCCCTTTTTGACCATGGGCCAGAGGAAGGGACTTGCTTCCAAACAATAAGAGCAGGAAAACAGAAGCATAGTAAATTTATGGTGGATAACATCGCTAACACTACCTTAGCCAAGTCATGAAAGTTAACATCACCAGTGATGTCATTTATGTAAAAAATCTTCAACAAAATACTAGCAAACCTAAACAACACATAAAATGGAGTATACACTATGACCAGGTGGGATGCAAAGATGGCTCAACAAACAACAATCAACCAATAATATGCATCATACTAATGGGATTTTTAAATCTCACATGATCACATCAACAAGTGCAGAAAAGAAATTGACAAAATTCAACACCTTTTCATGATTAAAAACACTCAACAAAGTAAAAATAGAAGAGAACGTCCAAAATTTGATAAATGGCATCTATGAGAAACCCACAGCAAACATCATACTTAATAATGAAAGACTAAAAGCTCTCCCTCTAAGATCAGTAAGAAAACTAGGACAGTCACCCTTGCCACTCCTATACAACATTGTACTTGAGACTCTAGCCAGTGTGACTAGGCAAGAAGAAAAACTAAAAGGCATCCAGATTGGAAAGAAAAAAGTCAAATTATCTATATTGGTATACAACATAATTATATACATGGAAAACCCTAAAGAATCTGCATAAAGTGATTAGAGCTAGTAAACAAGTTCAGGAAAGTTACAGGATACAAGATCAACATACAAAGTACAGTTCTATCTCTGTACTCTAGCAATGATGCATCCAGAAAATAGAGTTTAAGAAACAATCCATTTACTGTACCATCAAAATTCAGAAATTCATAGCAGCATTATGCAGAATAGCCAAAAAGTCAAAACAACCCTAATGTTTATAAATGACAAATGAATAAGCAAGATGCAGTTTATGCATATAATGGAATATTATTCAGGCATATAAGGAATGAAGTATTGAAAGATACTACAACACAGATGAAATTGAAAATGTTATGCTAAGTGAAAGAAGACAGACAAAAGACTACATATCATATGACTACTAAAATATGAGAAGTCCAGAATACATAAATCTATAGAGACAGATAGTGGATTATTGGTAGCCTGACTTAGGGTTAGGGAGAAATTGAGAAATAATTGATAAAAAATTGGCTTCTTTGGGTAGTAATGGAAATATTCTGGAATTAGATAGAGTTAATGATTGTATAAAACAATGAATATACTAAAAATTACTAAATTGAATATTTTTAAAAAGTAAATTATATTTTAATAATAAAATGTAAAAAAAATGAAATAAAGACATTTCTAGATATACGAAAACTGAGAAAAAATTATCACCAGCAGAGAAACAAAAGCTGAGAAAGTCCACTTCCATCAGACCTTACTTTTCAGGAATATTGAAGGAAATTCTCGAGGTAGGAGAAAAATGACATCACATGAAAATTTTAATCCCTAAACAAAAGATTAAAGAGAGCCAGAAATGGTAAATTTAAAAATATAAAATAGGGTTTCCCTTTTTGTTTACTACTTCACCAACATTTGTTATTTTTTGTCTTTTCAGTAATAACTATTCTAACTGGTGTGTAATGATATTGCAGATTTGATTTACATTTCCTGTGTGATTAGTGATGTTTAGCATTTTCTCATATACCCGTTGGCCTTTTTTAAA
Organism: Cynocephalus volans; assembly: GCF_027409185.1. Lineage (NCBI taxonomy): Eukaryota > Metazoa > Chordata > Mammalia > Dermoptera > Cynocephalidae > Cynocephalus > Cynocephalus volans. Next base: position 95,613,566 of record NC_084470.1, on the reverse strand, counting down.
GTGATCTTTTGAAAAATGTCTATTCAAATCTTTTGTTCACTTTTTAATCCAATTATTTCTTTCTGTTTGCTATTGAGTTGCTCTAGTTCCTTATATATCCTGGATATTAACCCATCATCAGATGCATGGTTTGTAAATATTTTCTGCATTCTCTAGGTTGTCTCCTTACCCTGCTATTCATCTATTTATGCTTTGGTGCTCGTGCTTTTTAAAAAAATTTTTTATTTTATTTTGTCAATATACAATGTGGTTGATTATTGTGGCCCGTTACCGAAACCGCCCTTCCTCCTCCCTCTCCCCTCTCCCTCCCAAAAATGTCCTTTCTGTTTGCTTGTCATATCAACTTCAAGGAATTCTAACTGTTGTGTTTTCTTCCCTCCCCACACCAGGTTATTTGTGTATTTATTTATTTATTTTTAGCTTCTATAAATAAGTGAGAACATGTGATATTTCTCTTTCTGTGCCTGACTTGTTTCACTTAATATGATTCTCTCCAGGTTCATCCTTGTTGTTGCAAATTGCAGTATTTTATTCTTTTTTATAGCAGAATAGTATTCCATTGTGTAGATATACCACATTTTCCGTATCCACTCATCTGATGATGGACATTTGGGCTGGTTCTAACTCTTAGCTATTGTAAAGAGTGCTGCAATGAACATTCGGAAACAGGTATACCTTCGACTTGATGATTTCCATCCCTGCGGGTATATTTCCAGCAGTGGGATAGCTGGATCATATGGTAGATCTATCTGCAATTGTTTGAGGAACCTCCATACCATTTTCCATAGAGGCTGCAACATTTTGCAGTCCCGCCAATAATGGATGAGAGTTCCTTTTTCTCTGCAACCTCGCCAGCATTTATCATTCACAGTCTTTTGGATATTAGCCATCCTAACTGGGGTGAGATGGTGTCTCAGTGTGGTTTTGACTTGCATTTCCCGAATGCTGAGTGATGTTGAGCATTTTTTCATATGTCTGTTGGCCGTCTGTATATCTTCCTTTGAGAAATGCCTATTTAGCTCTTTTGCCCATTTTTTAAATTGGGATACTTGGGTTTTTTTGTTGTTGTTGTTTGCTGTAAGTTGTTTGAGTTCCTTGTATATTCTGGATATTAATCCTTTGTCAGATGTATATTTTGCAAATATTTTCTCCCACTCTGTTGGTTGTCTTTTAACTCTGTTAATTGTTTCTTTTGCTGTGCAGAAGTTTTTAGTTTGATATAACCCCATTTATTTATTTTTCCTTTGGTTGCCCATGCATTAGGGGTCGTATTCATGAAGTCTGTGCCCAGTTCTACTTCCTGAAGTGTTTCTCCTATGTTTTCTTTGAGACGTTTTAATGTCTCAGGGTATATACTTAATTCTGTAATCCATTTTGAGTTGATTTTAGTATATGGTGAGAGGTATGGGTCTAGTTTCATTCTCCTGCATATGGATATCCAGTTATCCCAGAACCATTTGTTGAAGAGGCATTCTCTTCCCCAGTGAATAGGCTTGGTGCCTTTGTCAAAGATCAGATGGCTGTAGGTGTGTGGGTTGATTTCTGAATTCTCTATTCTATTCCATTGGTCAGTGTGTCAGTTTTTATGTCAGTACCATGCTGTTTTGGTTATTATGGCTTTGTAGTATAGTTTAAAGTCAGGTAGTGTTATGCCTCCACCTTTTTTTTTTTTTTTTTTTTTTTTGCTCAGCATTGCTTTGGCTATGCATGGTCTTTTGTTATTCCATATAAATGTCTGGATAGTTTTTTCCATTTCTGAGAAAAATGTCATTGGAATTTTGATGGGGATTGCATTGAATTTGTATATCACTTTTGGTAGTATGGACATTTTCACACTGTTGATTCTTCCAATCCAAGAGCATTGGATATCTTTCCGACTTCTTGTGTCCTCTTTAGTTTCTCTCAGCAGTTGTTTGTAGTTCTCGTTATAGAGATTTTTCACATCCTTGGTTAACTCAATTCCTAAGTATTTTATTTTTTTGGTGGCTATTGTAAATGGGCAAGCTTTCTTGATTTCTCTTTCTGCATGTTCATTATTGGAGAATAGAAATGCTACTGATTTTTGTGTGTTGATTTTGTATCCTGCAACTTTGCTGAAATCATTTATAACTCCAATAGATTTTTTGTAGAGGCTTTAGGCTGTTCAATATATAGTATCATGTCATCTGCTAACAGGGACAGTTTGACTTCATCTTTTCCAATCTGGATGCCTTTATCTCCTTCTCTTCTCTGATTGCTCTGGCTAGTACTTCCAATGCTATGTTGAATAGGAGTGGTGAGAGTGGGCATCCTTGTTTAGTTCCTGTTCTTAAAGGAAAAGCCTTCAGCTTTTCCCAATTCAGGATGATATTGGCAGGGGGTTTGGCATATATGGCTTTAATTATGTTGAGATACTTTCCATCTATACCTAACTTGTAGAGAGTCTTTATCATGCACGAGTGTTGAATTTTATCAAATGCTTTTTCAGCATCTATAGAGATGATCATATGGTCCTTGTGCTTGATTTTATTGATATGGTGTATCACATTTATTGATTTGCATGTGTTGAACCAACCTTGCATCCCTGGGATGAATCCCATTTGATCATGTTGTATAATTTTGCATATGTATTTCTGTATTCTGTCAGCTATTGTTTTATTGAGGATTTTTGCATTTATATTCATCAACGATATTGGCCTGTACTTTTCTTCTTTTGTTGTATTTTTACCTGGTTTGTGTATCAGTGTGACATTTGCTACATAGAATGAGCTTGGGAGAATTGCCTCTGTTTCAATCTTTTGGAATAGTTTTTAGAGAATTGGTGTTAATTCCTCTTTGAATATTTGGTAGAATCCTGGTGTAAATTCATCTGGTCCTGGGCTTTTCTTTGTTGGGAGCCTTCTGATAACAGCTTCAATCTCTTTTATTGTAATTGGTCTGTTCAGATTTTCTACATGGTCTTGGCTCAGTTTTGGTAATTTGTGTGTGCCAAGAAATTTATCCATTTCCTCCAGATTTTCAAAATTGTTGGCATATAGTTGTTTATAGTAGTCTCTAATGATTCCTAGTATTTCAGAAGTATCAGTTGTAATATCACCTTTTTCATTTCTAATTTTTGTTACTTGAGTCTTCTCTCTTCTGTTTTTAGTTAGCCATGCTCATGGTTTGTCAATTTGATTTATCTTTTCAAAAAACGAACTTTTTGATTCATTGATCGTTTGTGTCATTTTTGGGGTTTCAATTTCATTAAGTTCTGTTCTGATCTTGATGATTTCTTTCCATCTGCTAACTTTGGTTTTGGATTGTTCTTGTTTTTCTAGTTCTTTAAGGTGAAGCATTAGGTTGTTCACTTGCCATCTTTCCATTCTTCTGAAGTAAGCATTTAATGTAATAAATTTCCCCCTTAGTACTGCTTTTGCAGTATCCCACAGGTTTTGGTATGATGTATCATTGTTTTCAATAGTTTCAATAAATTTTTTGATTTCATGTTTGATTTCTTCTTGGACCCATATGTCATTAAGTAGAATGCTGTTTAATTTCCATGTGTTTGTATAGTTTCCAGAATTTCATTTGTTATTGATTTCTAATTTTAATCCATTGTGCTTTGAAAAAATACATGGGATAATTCCAATCTTTTTGAATTTGTTGAGACTTGATTTGTGACCTAACATGTGATCTATCCTGGAGAATGATCCATGTGCTGATGAAAAGAATGAATATTCTGAGGTTGTTGGATGGAATGTTCTATAGATATCTGCCAAGTCCAATTGGTCTAGAGTGTTGTTTAGATCTTGTGTTTCTCTGCTGATTCTTTGCCTAGATGATCTGTCCAATATTGATAGTGGGGTGTTCAAGTCCCCTGCTATTATGGTATTAGTGTTTATTTCCTTCTTTAGGTCTAATAGAGTTTGCTTTATAAATCTGGCTGCTCTGACATTGGGTGCATAAATATTTATGATTGTTACGTCTTCTTGATGGATCAATCCTTTTATCATTATGTAGTGGCCCTCATTATCTCTTTTTATGGTTTTTAGTTTAAAGTTTATTTTATCAGATATCAGAATAGCTACTCCAGCTTGTTTTTCATTTCTATTTGCATGGTAAATCTTTTTCCATCCTTTCACTCTTAGTCTATGTGAGTCTTTATAGGTGAGGTGGGTCTCTTGAAGGCAGCATATAGTTGAGTCCTCCTTCTTAATCCACTCTGCCAGTCTTTGTTTTTTGATTGGGGAATTTAATCCTTTTATATTAAGAGTTGTCATTGAAAAGTGTTGATTTCCTCCTAGCATTTTATTGATTTCTGTTTGGATGTCTTAAGTGTCTTTTGTTCCTTTCTCTCTGATTTACTGTTTGTCTTCTGTATTTGTTGGTTTCTTGGGTTGTAGATAAACTTTTTTTTTTCTCTTCATTGTTGGCATTTTTATTTTACTAGTGGGTTTTGATTTTTCTTGAGTTTTTATGACAGTGGTAGTTATTTTTCAGGTACCAAACCCAGTACTCCCTTGAGAATTTCTTGTAAGGGGGTTCATGTGGTAGTGAACTCTCACAGTTTTTGTTTGTCTGAGAAATATACAATTTTCCCTTCATTTTGGAAGGATAGCCTTGTGGGGTAGAGTATTCTTAGCTGGCAATATCTGTCTTTTAGTATTTTGAATAGATCATCCCATTTCTTTCTGGCATTTAGGGTTTGTGATGAAAAGTCTGATGTTAGTCTGATTGGGGCTCCCTTATAGGTGATATGATGCTTCTCTCTTGCAGTGCTTAAGATTCTCTCTTTGTCTTTGAGTTTTGCCAATTTGACTATAACATGTCTTGGAGAAGACCTTTTTGGGTTGAAGACATTTAGGGATCTTTGAGCTTCCTGAATCTGAAGATCTGTGTCTTTTCCTATACCTGGGAAGTTTTCTGCCACTATTTTGTTGAATATGTTTTCAATGCAATCTCCTTTTTCCTCCCCTTCTGGAATAACCATGACTCAGATATTTGAGTGCTTTAGGGTGTCTGATATCTGTCTTAGATTTTCTTCAATGTTTTAAATTCTTTTTTCTTTTTCTTTCTTTCTTTTTTTTCTTGTCTGCCTGTGTTATTTCATACAGCCCATCTTCAAGGTCAGAAGTTCTCTCTTCTGCTTCTGCAAGCCTGCTGGTTAAACTCTCTGTTGTGTTTTTTATTTTGTTGAATGAATTCTTCACCTTGGCAAGCTCTGCTACATTCTTTTTCAGGGCATTGATTTCCTTGTACATTTCTTCTTTCAGGTCCTGTATACTTTTTCTTGTTTCATTGTGTTGTCTAGCTGAGTTTTCTTGTATCTCATTTAGTTTTCTTAGAATTATCACTTGAAATTCCTTGTCAGACATTTCAAGGGCTTCTTGTTCTATAGGATCTTGATCTTAAGAGTTATTACCCTTTGGTGGTGTACTTTCTTGATTTTTCCTATTTCTGGTATCTTTCCTTTGAGGTTTAATCATTGTGGCAGGGGATTTAATGGTCCACTGGTTTGACACTATTGTCTGGCTAGGATGCTGCTGGGGCTGCCAATTTGGCATGGCTGCCTCAGTGTCCGCTCAGTTGTCCACTGGTGCCTCAGGTGCGTGGTCACCTCAGGTCTTGGGCCTCTCCAGGGAGTCACCTCTCTGGTCAGCACACACTTGGCCAGGCTGGGGATGGAATCAGGAGGCGGCGGCAAGGCCTACCTGCTGGGTTGCATGCTGGCACCACAGGGTGCGTAGTCTCCGTGGATCTTGGTCCTCTCTGGCTGGGCGCCTCTCTGATTGGCATGCACTCGGCCGGGCTGGGGATGGAGTTGGGCAATTGCGGCGAGGCCTACCTGCTGGGCCTTGCGCTGGCACCGCAGGGCACATTGTCTCCACAGATTTTGGGCCTCTCCCTGGTGCTTGTGCTTTTAAGGTCTTAATCAAAACAGATTTGCCCTGACCAATATATTTAGTAGTTTCATAGTTCTAGGTCTTACATTTAAGTCTTTAATCCATTTTCAGTTGATTTATGTATATCATGAGAGATAGAGATCTGGTTTCATTGGTCTCTTTGTGGCCGTCCCCTTTTCCCAGTACCACTTATTGAAGAGACTATTCTTTCCCCAATGTGTGTTCTTGGTACCTTTGTCCTCAAAGATCAGTTGGCTGTATGTGCATAAATTCCTTTCTCATTTTTCTGTTCTGTTTTGTTGCTCTATGTGTCTATTTTCATGCCAGTTCCATGTTGGGTTTTCTTTTACTATAGCTTTGTAGTCAGGTACTGTGATGCCTATAGCTTTACTTATTTATTTACTTGCTCAAGATTTCTTTGTTGATTCAGAGTCTTTTGTGGGTCTGGTAATTTTAGAATTGTTTTATCTATTTCTGTGAATAATGTCATTTGTATTTTGATAGGGACTTCATTAAATTTGTAAACTGCTTTGGGTAGTATGAACATTTTAACAATATTAATTCTCCTAATCCATGAAGATTGGATATCTTCTGCTTCTTTGTGTCTTTAATTTCTTTTATCAATCTTTTATAGTTTTCATTGTAGATATCATTTTTGTTCTTAAACTTATTCTTAGGTATTTTTTTTTTTTTGTAACTACTGAAAAAGGAATTTGTCTTTATATCTTTTTCTGATAATTCACTATTGTTGTGTAAAAACACTACTGATGTTTATAAGTTGATTTAATTTTAAGTACTTTAATTTTACTGAATTAGCTTCTACTGGTGTTAGGAAAACTGTACAGTGGTTTCTCAAAAAATTTAAAACAGTACTCTCATATGATCCAGTAATCGCACTCCTAGGAATATAACCAAAGGAAATAAAGTCAGTAAGTCAAACAGATATCTGAGCACTCATGTTTACTGTAGTGCTATTCACAGTAATAGGCAACATATGAAATCAACCTGTTTCCACTGACAGATTAATGGATAAAGAAAATGTGGTATATAAATACAATGAAATACTATTCAGACAAAAGGAAAAAGAAAATTCTTTCATTTGTAGCAATATTGATGGAATCGTAGGGCATTTTGTTATGTAAAGTGATCCAGGCAAAGAAAGGCAAATACCAGATGATCTCCCTCTTTTTTGGAATTTAAACAAGGTGATATAACAGTAGTAAAGAATAGACTTATGGTTGTCATAAGTTGGGAGGGGAGGGAGAATGAGAGGATGAGAAGGTTAGTCAATAGGTACAAAGTTACAGTTATACAGGAGGAATTGAATAGCAATAGATGGACTACTAGAAGGATCCACTGTTTGTCTCTCACACAAAGACAGAGAAAACAATGAATATGCAACTACACTTGGACTAAAATAACTAATGGAGAGTGGAAACACATCAAAGGAGTAGCAGAGAAGCTGGTGAATGCAGAAAGTCATTATAGCCACGTAGTGAATGAAAGAAAATTCCTGGCCTCTACCACCCCATCCCTCAGCGAGGAGCAGCAATGACCCATGAGGAGTTTCTACCTTCAAGAGTGAGGTGACTGACTGAGCAGACCACCACACCCTGTGGTGATCCAAGCCAATGGGAGTGGTGTGGCTCAGTGTGTGGTGTGCCTGTGAACCCACACGACTACATTGATATGGAAATGCAGTTTATGCTAAACTGCATCCATCCTAGGGTCGCAGGCTACTGTACCAGTCACCATTTTGGGATGAGAGCCAATATCCAAGTTCATTTTGCCTTGGAGCCCAATAGCCCCAAGGGCTCCAGGCCTGAGGCCCCATCATAGTGCTGGGTCTCTAGCACTCAATTTCACATGGTATCTTGCACTCTAGGAACAGGTGGTCCAGTGCAGTGATGGGGACAACTCAGGACAGAATGGGTGGCACTTCCTGGGGCCAGAAAGCTGACTGATCAGTGCCATCTGCCACTGCTGGCAGTTTTGCTCTCATCAGTGAAACACCCTTGTATTCTCACAGCCACATAGAGTCACCATGTGACCCCAGTGAACTGCCACAGACCTATATACAGCAGCATGGAGGCATTGTAAGCCCCACATGCCTATCTGAGGGACACAACCCACACCTGTAACTTCAGTGAGCCCACCCAGGGATGCACGCCTGAGACGAGGAACTTCAGAGATACTAGTACCTCTCTTATCATTAGGGGGCCTGCCAACAAACACAGTGGTCTTGCTCAGAGTGGCCACTTCAGCCAAACACCTGCAGGAAACACTATCTTCTCTCTCACTGGGGCAGGATCCCACATATGACCACAGAAGCCTGACCCAGAATGGCCCTCTCTGGCTGAACAGCTACTCAGGTTTCCAGTATCTATTCTGGGTATGCAGAGTCCCAACACGATCCCAGCCACTCTGCCCAATGTCACCCACTTTAGCAGCAGGGCTGCAGAGCACCCTAACACTTCCTTTGGGATAATAAGGCCCAGCCCAAAGCCCCAGTGACTCCACTGAGTCTCCCAAGCCAGCTGAGAATCTGCTGAGCACCTCATTGTCTCCCTCAAAGTCCAAGGTCATAATCTCTATGCCCCGAAATTTCACCCAGGGTTGCCAATTTAAGCTGAGGAGCCCCAGTGCACCTATAAGGGACACAGAATCCTGGCCAGCAACAATGGGCCTGCCCATGGTTACCCACATCAGCCAAGGAGGGAAAGGGAACCCCAAAGTTCTCTGAAAAGCTTGACATCTCATTCATGATCCTGGTGACCCAGTCCAGTGCCATTCATTTCAGCAAGGAACACCTGAGTGTCCCAGTGCCTAGGCCACAGAGGCAGTCACAGATAACTCTTCTGCTGAATACAGTTGAAGTAATCACATAGCATCTACACTACTGTGTCTACCTGTAATTAAACCTAAAACACCCTTCCCAACCATCACAATTGAGCACATGTACCAAAGGGAGTTTCCCATAGTGGGTTTTGAGAGAACCTGAATTATTGAGAGAGATATGAAATCTCAGATTCTAGAGGCCCAAAGATCCCCAATAAATTCAACCCACAAATATCCTCTCTTTGACATGATGTAGTCAAATTGTCTAATGTCCAAGAAAAAGAGAGAATTCTAAAAACAGCAAGAAAAAAGGACAAATTACCTATAAGGAAATTCCCATTAAACTAATAGCAGATTTCCAATCAGATACTTTGCAGGCCAAGAGAGAATGGAATGATATATTTAAAATACTTAAAGAAAAACAACTGCCATTCAATAAAACTATACCCAGAAAAGCTATCCGTCAGAAATAAAGGAAAGATAGTGTCCTTCCTGACAAATAAAGATTGCAGGAATACACCACCAGAAGACTGGCCCTACAAAAAATTTTCAAGGGTGTCCTATAACTGGATTTGAAAGAATGATAATCACCATCATGAACACAACAGAAAAAATATAACTCATTGGTAGAATAGATACACAAACGAATAATAGAAAAAAAAACTATATCTCATAACTAGAGAAAAACCAACAAACAGCAAAGACAATAAAAGGGGGAAAAAAGATGTATTAAACTACCATAAAAAATCAATACAATGTCAGGAGTTAGACAATACCTTTCAATAACAACCCTTAATGTAAATGGATTGAACTCCCCCACTTAAAGCATACAGACTGGCTGAATGGATTTTTAAAAACTAGTCCCATCTATATACTGCCTACAAGAAACTCACTTCATCTGTAAAGACACACACAGACTAATACTGAAGGGATAACCAAAGACATGTCATACAAATCCAAATGAAAAATGAGCAGGAATAGCTATACTTATATTGGATAAAACAAACTTTAAAACTATAAACACAGACAAAGAAGGTTATTCTATAATGATAAAAGGGCCAATTCAGCAAGAGGATATTAAAATCATAAATACATGAGAATGAGAAGAGAGATTTCTTCTCCAGAGGTTAGAGAACATTAGCTCACAGAAACTTGTGAAGAAAGGAAAAGCATAAATCTTTGTTTTAAACAATTTTTAAAATCTGAAAATAGTTTGGAAATGTATTTATTTTACTCCAATTGGCTTTAAAGGTAAACTAGGTTGGAAGCACTGAATGAGAATGTAGTTCAAAATAGGTCCTAATAGCTATCTATTTAGAACCACCGGAAAGTGTACTTAGGGGGCAAATCCTGCTTATAATTTGAGTTTTGAATAAAGGAGAACAATGTAAAAATAAAATAAAATAAAATAAAATAAAATAAAATCATAAATACATATGCACCCAACATTGGAAAATCCAGATATATGAAGCAAATATTATTGGATCTAAAGGGAGAGATACACACCAATACAATAAAATGGGAACTTCAACACCCCACTGTCAGCACTGGACAGATCATCTAGACAAAAAATCAGTAGAGAAACACTGGATTTAAACTACACTTCAGACAAATTAGGCTTGACAGACATTTACAGAACATTTCAACCAACAACTATAGAATATATACTCTTCTCAGCACATGGGATGTTCTCCAGGATAGACCATATATTAGGCCACAGTCAAGTCTCAACAAATCAAAAATTTTGAAATTATAGCAACTGTAATTTCAGATCACAGTAGAATAAAACAAAAAATCAATACCATGTGAAACTCTGGAAAATAAAAAAATACACGGAAAATAAACAACATGCTCCTGAAAAAACAATGAGTCAAAAAGAAATTAAGAAGGAAATAAAAAAAAATGTCTTGAAACAAATTAAAATAAAAGCACAACTTACCAATACAAATGGGACACCGCAAAAGAAGTAGTAAGAGGGAAATTTATTGCAATAAGTGCTTACATTGAAAGAATAGAAAGAATTCAAAAACACAACCTAAAATAACACCTAAAAGAACTAGAAAACAAGAACAATCCAATTCCAAATTCAGTAGACTGAAAGAAATTATAAAGATTAGAGCAGAACTAAACGAAATATAGACCAAAACAACATGCGAAACATTGATGAAATAAGAGTTGAAATAAATCCAATATAAGGTTTGTTTTATCCAGGATAAGTTAAGATAAACAAAACTGACAAAACATTAGCTAGGCTAACTATTAAAAGAAGAGAAAAGATCCAAATAATGAAAATCAGAATGAAAAAGGAGACATTCCAACTTATATCACAGAAATACAAAGAATCATTAGAGACTATTATGAAGAACTACATGCCAATGAATTTTAAAATATGGTGGAAATGAATAAATATCTGGACATGTACAACCTATTAAGCCTGAACGAAGAAGAAATAGAAAACCCAAATAGGCCAATAAAAAACACAAACCATATGATCATCTCAATAGACACAGAAAAAGAATTTGACAAAATTTAACATCCCTTCATGATAAAGATTCAACCAACTAGGTATAGAAGGAAAGTAGCTCAACAGAGTAAAAGCCACATATGACAAACCCAGAGCTAATATCATCCTGAACGGGAAAAACCTGACAGATTTTTCCTCTAGGGACAGGAACAAGACACCACTCCTGTTTCACATAGTATTGGAAGTTCTGGCCAGAGCAATTAGGCTAGAGAAAGAAATAAAGCACATCTAACTTGGAATGAATAAAGTCAAATTGTTCTTTTTACAGATGACAGAATACTATATGTAGAAAAACCTAAAAATTCTACTAAAAAACACTTAGAGCTAATAAGTGAACTCAGTAAGTTGCAGGATACAAAATTAATACACAAAAATCAGTAGTGTTTCTATACATCAATAATGAATTAGCAGGGGAAAAAAAACAAGAAAGCAATCTCTTTACAATAGCTACCAAAAAACCCCCCAAAACCCTAGGAATAAATTTAACCAAGGAGGTTTAAGATCAGTACAAAAACTACAAAACATTGATGAAAGAAATTAAAGAAGACACAAAAAAATGGAAAGAGATTCAATGTTGGTGGATTGGAAGAATTAATGTTGTGAAAATGTCCATACTAGTCAAAATAATCTACAGATTCAATGTAATCCATCAAAATACCAGTGATATTCTTCACAGAAGTAGATAAACAATCCTAACATTTACACAGAACAACAGAGGATTCCAAATAGCCAGATCAATCCTGAGCAAAAAGAATAAATCCAGAGAGGCATTACACTACCTGACCTCAAAATATACTACAAAGCTATATAACCAAAACAGCATGGTACTGGCATAAAAACAGACACATAGACCAATGAAAAGAATGAAGAACCCAGAAATTAATCCACAATTTCATAGCAGACTGTTCTTTGACAAAGGCACAGAGAACATACACTGAGGAAAGGACAGCCTCTTCAATATATGGTGCTGGGAAAACTGGATATCCACGTGTCCTAGAATGAAACTAGACTCCTATCTCCTACCGTATACAAAAATCAACTCAAAATGAATTGAAGATTTGTATATAATACATGAAACTATAAAACTGCTAGAAGAAAACACAGGGGAAACACTTCAGGATGTAGGACTGGGCAAGGAGTTTATAAATATGACCTCAAGAACACAGGCAGTAAAAGGTAAAGAAACAAATGGGACTATATCAAACTAAAAAGCTTCTGCACAGCAAAGGAAATAATCAACAGGGTAAAAGGATAACCTACAGAACAGAAGAAAAATTTGCAAAGCATCATTCAACAAAGGATTAATATCCAGAATATAAAAAGAACCCAAACAACTCAAAAGTAAAGAAATAATTTGTTTTAAAGATGAGCAAATGAGCTAAATATACATTTCTCAAAAGAAGACATACAAATGGGCAACATGTATGTGAAAAAAATGCTCAACATCAGTAATCATCAGAGAAATGCATATCAAAACTACATTAAGATATCATTTTACTTCAGTTAGAATGGCTATTAGGAAAAAGATCAAAATTTAAAAATGGTGGTGAGGATACAGGAAAAGGAGAATCCATATACACTGTTGGTGTGATTGCAAATCTGTACAGCTATTAAGGAAAACAGTATGGACATTTCAAAAATAACTACAGATCGAACGACCATATGACCCAGCAATCTCACTGCTGGGTATATACCCACAGAAATGGAAGTCATCACGTCAATTGGATACCTGCACTCTCATGTTTATCCCAGCTCTACTCACAGTAGTTAAGATATGGAACCAACCTAAATTTCCATCGATGGACAATTGGATAATGAAAATGTGATACATATACACAACGTAATACTAATCAATAATTTAAAAATATTAAAATTCTGTCCTTTGCAGCAGCATGGATGAGCTTGGAGAAAACTATGTTAAGTGAAACAAGCCAATCACAAAAAGAGAAATACGACATGTTCTCACTCGTAATAAATATAAATAAATAAATAAGACTAAGTTGATCTTTCTGAAAGAGTCAGCAGAACTGCAGTTAATAGAGGTGGAAAAGGGAAAAGGGGAGTGGAGATAAGGAGAAATTAGTTGAAGGATACAAATCAGCCAGAGAGAAAAAAATAAGTTCTACTGGTGTACAGTTGAGCCAGGCATCTATAATTAACAATAATATATTTTATGTTATGAAAATGCTAGAAGAAAGGAGATCAAAAGTCCTCATCATAAAGAAATGATTAAGTTTTGTAATGATGAATATGCTTATTACTGTGATTTTAGCATCACACATTGCATTGAAATTTAACTCTGTACCCCACAAATGTGAACACTCAAACCTTTCAATAAAATTAATTAAGTAATAGGAGGAATCAATTCAAGTGTTCCAATACACAGTGGGGTGACTATGGTTAATAATAATGTAGTATATTTCAAAATAGCAAGAAGAGAAAATTTTGAAAGCTCTGCAAATTACAGGTAAGAAATGTCACTCTGTATATTACAAGCATGTACAATTTCTTTGTGTTAATTAAAAATAAATTTTTAAAAAATGAAAAAATGTTGTGAAATACAAATTATATTGTAATTTTATATGGTGTAATTAATTAAATTATAATATTATAAACTGTAATTGACATTTAAAACAAAAACAATGATTATTTTGGGTTTAACACATATTTAGCATTAAAATGTATGACAACAATAGGGTAAGAGGGAAAAAAGAAAAGTATAATCTTTTAGATTCATACAGTTTACAAAAGTTCATAATATTATTAGAAGGTACTCTATGATATATTAAAGATGTATCTATAAAACCCTAGGGCAAACTCTAGAAAAGTAAAACAAGGAGGTATTGCCAATGAACCCATGATGGAGATAGAAATGAATAACACACCATCAAAAAGAAAGCAAGAAAAAAGAGGAAAAGAAAAGGCAAAACAAAACAAACAGAATAATAACAACATAGGGGTGTGCAGAAGACAACTAGAAAAGTCATATATTTAAGCCCACTGATGCCAATTATCTCATTCAATGTAACAGTGCAACCAGCCCAATTAGAAGGCAGATATTTGACAGAGTGAAAAGCTAACTAGGTTGAAAACCAAGAGTTAACTTTACGCTGATGTTAAGAAACCTACTTGAAGAAAAAGACACAGGTTTATATTTAAAGGATAGAACTAACACTAATCAGAAGAAGGTTGCAGTGGCTATACTGAAATGAAACAATGTATAGCTAAATTTCTATCTTCAAGATTAAAAAAAGAAGAGCAAATTAAACCTAAAGCTTAAAAATAGAATGAAAATAATAATGTTAAAAGCAGAAACCATTTCTTTAAAATAGAATGTCATTAGAGAAATTAACAAACCTAAAGTTGGTTCTTTGAAAATATCAATAAAATGATAAAATTCTAGTTAGACTGATTTGAAGCAAAAAAGAGCAAAGGTACATGTCACCAGTCAGAGTTGAGGAGGAATATATCACTACAGATGCCATAATCATTAAGAGATAGTTAAGCAGCAAAACAATCAACTAGAAGACCCAAGCACTTGTACTTCCCACAAGAACAGACAAACAATGAATGAACAATTACCTTCTGAGGAAGAAATTAAGGGAGAGTGCCTGAGTACATCAAAGGAGTAAGAACAGCCCTTGTATGCACAGAAATTCAGGATTGCCACATGGAGAATGGAGGAAAACACCTGGCCTTCACCACTCTGTCCCTTAACTGGGAAGATGGCAAACAGGAGGAACTTCTCGCTGGCTGTAAAAAGTAAGCAAAAAGACCCCAGCAGCCCTCTCGACACCAGGGACACCTACAGTCCTCACCACTGTGGATACCTGCATTCCTCACAGGTACTAAACAAAGCTGAAGGAGCTGCCTGGAGCACCCACAGTTGTGATCCCCCAGAGAAGGAGCCAACACTTTGCCTCTTCCTCTGTAGTAAAAGACTTCCTCTATGAAAGCCATTCTGCAAAGTTTGGAAGAGGTAATTTTTTTCCCAGATGTACAGACATCAATGCAGGGAGAGAAGAAACATAAAAAGTAGGGAAATATGACCCCATGAAAGGCACAAAATAACTCTCCAGTAACAAAACCCAAAGTTAAGTAAACCTATGAATTTCCAGAATAAAAATTCAGAATAATGATCTTAAGGAAACTAAATGAGATACAAGAATATACTGATAGACAATTCAATGAAATCGGGAACATAATTCATGGTATGAATGAGAAAATTAACAAAAAATATAGATATTATAAAAAAGAACCAACCAAAGAAATCCTGCAGCTGAAGAACTCAATGAAAGGAAAAAAAAAAAAAAAAAAAAAAAAAACCCGAAATCACCAACAACAGAACAGATCAAGCAGAAAAAAGACTCTCTGAATGTGAAGACAGATCATTTGAAATTATCCAGTCAGAAAACAAAAAGAAAAAAGAATGAAAGAATGTAAAGAAAGCCTAGAGAAATCATGGGATATCTTAAAGCAAACACAATTATCATTATGGGATTTCCAGAAGAACAAGAAGCAGGAAAGGGCATCAAAAGCCTATTTAATGAAATAATAGCTCACAATTTCCCATATCTTGGGAGAGATATGATCATCCAGATACCAGATGTTCAAAGGTTTGCGAATAGATTCAACCAAAAATGTTCTCTCCTGCACATATTATACTAAAATTGTCAAGCGTTGAATAGAAAAGCATCTGGCCACATATAAGAAAATCCCCATTAGAGTAACAGCAGATTCTCAGCAGAAACCTTACATATCAGAATAGAATGGTATGACATATTCTAAGTATGAAAAGGATAATATTGCCAGCCAAGAATGCTATTCCAAGAAAAGTTATGTTTGAAGAATGGAGGATGAATAAAGTATTTCCCAGAGAAGCAAAATTGAAAAAATTTATATTTATTAGACTGGCCTTCCAAGAAATGCTCAGGGGAGCTACAGCAAGAAGCAAAGGAATAATACTACTCTTATGAAAACATGCAAAAGGTAATCAGACACAAAATTGGCAAAAGAAAGAAATCAGACTTTATCAACACATAAAACCACCAAATTACAACGTTAAAAAATATGAGGAAGAAACGAAGGACATATAAAATAACCAGAAAACAATTACAAAATGACAGGCATAAGTCCTCACCTACCAATAAGAACTTTGAATGTAAATGGCATATTTTCGATAATTAAAAGATATAGACTAGCTGAATAGATAAAACAAGATCCAACCATATGCCACCTACAACTAACTCACTTCCCTTATAATGATACACATAGACTGAAAATGAAGGAATGGAAAAAGATTTTCCAAGCAAAAGAAAACCAAAATTGAGCAGGAGTATATACTTACATCAGATAAACAGACTTTAAATCAAAAACTGTAAAAAGAGACAAAGAAGTTTATTATATAATGATAAAAAGATCAATTCAGCAAGAGGATATAACAATTGTATGTGTAACTGCACACAACATTGGAGCATCCTGAGATATACAGCAAATAGTACTAGATCTAAAAGAAGAGATAGATCCCAATACTATAATAGTTGGAATTTCAACATTTCACTCTTAGCATTGGACAGATCATGTAGACAGAAAATCAACCAAAAAATATTGGATTTATACTCCTCTATAGGGAAAAAGGACCTAACAGACATTTTTACAGAATATTTTATCCAACAGCTGCAGAATACACATTCTTCTCATCGGCCTATTCTCCAAGATTGGCCAAATGTTAGGCCACAAAACACATGTCAAGAAATTTTAAATTTTGAAAGCACATCAAATATATTTTCTGAACAAAATGGGATAAAACTAGAAATAAATAATGAATAGAGCTTTGGAATCTGTACTAATACACAGATTAAACAACGTATTCCTAAACAACTAATGAGTTGATCAAGAAATTAAGAAAGAAATCTAAAATTTTTTCTGAAATAAATGAAAATAGAAACACAGCATACCAAAACCTATGGGATAAAGCCAAAGTGGTATTAAGAGGAAAGTTCATAGCAATAAACACCTACATCAAAAATGTAGAAAGGTTTCAAATACACAACCTAGCAATTTATTCAAAAAACTGAAAAAGAAAAAAAATCCAAAATTAGTAGAAGAAAAGAAATAATAATTATCAGAGAAGAAACAGGTGAAATTAAGACTAAAATTATACAGATAATGAACAAAACAAAGTGTTGGATTTTTTTGAAAACATAAACATAATTGACAAACTATTATCTAGACTAACGAAGGAAAAAGAGAAAAGACTCAATTAAGTTCAGACACAAAAAATGAGAAGTGTGGAGTATCTTTAGAGACTATCGTGAACAAGTATCTGCCAACAAATTGAAAAGCCTAGAGAGAAAAATGGATAAATTACTATTTACATATAACTTACCAAAATTGAAGAAATAAGAAATAAAAAATCTTAAGAGACCAATAATGTCTAATGAGATTTAATCAGAAATAAAAAGTCTCCCATCAAAAAAAGCCCAGGACCTGATGGCTTCACTGCTGAATTCTACAAAACAAAGAAGAATTAATACCTATTATCCGCAAACTCTTCGAGAAAATCGAAGAGGAGGAAATTCTCACAAACTCTTTCTCTGTGGCCAGCGTTACCCTGATACCAAGACCAGACGAGGACATACAACAACAACAACAACAACAACAACAACAACAACAAACTATAGGTTAATAATATCCCTGATAAACATAGATTCAAAAATCCTCAACAAAATGCTAGCCCACCAAATTTAACAACACATCAAAAATATTACACATCATGATCAAGTGGGATTTATCTCAAGGATGCAAGGATGATTTAACATACACAAATCAATAAATATATCACATCACCAGAATAAAGGACAAAAACTATTTGATCATCTCAATAAATGAAGAAAAAATCTGACCAAAGAGATGGAAGGATGTTTTTTATAAAACACTGGTGAAAAAAATGAAGAGAACACCAAAAAAATAGAAAAATATTTCAGGTTCATGGATTGGAAGAATTAGTATTGTGAAAATGACCATCCTACTAAAAGTGATAAACAGGTTGAATGTCATCCCTATCAAAATAACAATGACACTCTTCACTGAAGTAGAAAAAAACAATACTAAAATTTGTATGGAACCACAAAGATCCTGAATATCCAAAGAAATCCTGAGTAAAAGGAACTAAGCCAGAAGAGATCCAGCAGTTCTAATAGTCAATCTAGAGCAGAAATACATATAGCGGAATAATATCATTCAGAAGAAATGCTTTCAAAGCCCAAAAGATCGGGAGTAGATAAAAATAGAGAGACACTCACCCACAAACAGCAATGCCAATATTTTCACTTCTTTAAAGAAAAGACATCCAATAGTTCTGGATTATTTTTGTCATTACTTTTTTAATTAAAATGTATTGATTGTACACATTTATGGAATACAGAGTTATATTTCAAAACATGTATATGATGCGTGATGATAAAATCAGAGTAATTAGCATATTCATCATTGTAAAACCTAATTATTTCTTTATGTTGAGAATATTTGATCTCCTCTCTTCTGGCCATTTGATAACATACAGTAAATTGTTGTTAATTATAGATGTCTAGCACTACTCTATACCACTTATTTTTCTTATCTAGCTATAATTTTCTGTCCATTAAACAATCTCTCCCTATCCACCCTCTCCCCTCCCCTTCCGACGACCCACTGATAACCACAATTCTACTATCTGGATCTTTCAAAAACCTGATAACTGTCAAGCACTCTCCAATCACCTTTGCCCACAAAAAAACTCCTTTTCCATTTTCAGAACAGATGTCTCAAACTGAAATGGTGCAACAGTGGTTTGGGAATTTGCAAATAAATACTCATTTCACAAAATCTACTGAGATTAGCCCAAATGAGATATCCAAGGCCATCCACATTTGCAAAAGTACATACCAAGAAATGCCTGGAATGATATAAGAGCAAAAACAAAACATAACAAAAAAGCCACCTCTGATGTTTCTGATAATTCACATTCTGTAAAATAGTTGAATATTATGATCATGTTTGAGTAGAATGATCGTGAATAGTGCTGCATCTCCAAAACAGGCACTGATGCTTAATCCTTCTGTGATTGTAAATGAAGGACTTGACCTTACAGCTATAGCTTTTGGAACAAACATCTTTTCTAGTGTCTAAAAGATTGTCTTTCTGTTATTGGCACAATTTTTTTTTTTTTTTAGATAATTCATTATACATACATGTGGGGTAAAATGTCGATTTTCAATAATTGTGTACAATGTATGATGGTTAGATCAGGATAGTTAGCTTATTCATCATTACAATATGCAAAATTCTTTGTGTCCGTTCACCAATTCCTCATTTGACCCCCTCCTTCTCTCTCTCCCCTCCCCTTTTCTACCTCTAGTAACCACAGTTCTTTTCTCTACTTCTAAAAGTTCAAAGTATTACTGTGATTATTGTTTCTTTCTTTCTCTCTCTGTCTCTATTGTTTATTTATGGATTCAGCTCCTGGTTATGAATGAGAACATGTGGTATTTCTCTTTCTCTACTTGGGTTGTTTCACTTAGGATAATTTTCCCCAGGCTCATCCATGTTGCCGCAAATGGTAGAATTTCATTCTTTTTTTATGGCTGAATAGTATTCCATTGTGTATATATACCACAATTTCCTTTTCCAGTCATCCATCAATGGACATTTAGGTTGGTTCCACTGCCTGAATGTAGTAAACAGGGCTTCAATAAAAATGGGAGTGCAGGTATCCCTTCCACCTGATGATTTCCAGTCCTCTAGATATATCCCCAGTAGTGGGATTCTGGGTCATATGGTAGTTCTATCTTTAATTGTTTGAGGAATCTCCATACTGTTCTCCAAAATGGCTGTATTAATTTACAGTCCTACCAACAGTGCAGAAGGGTTCCTCTTTCTCCACATCCTCACCAGCATTTGCTTTTCTCTGTCTTTTTTATAATATCCAGTCTGATTGGGGTGAGGTAATATTTCAAAGTGGTTTTCATTTGCAATTTCCTAATGCTTAGTGGTGTCGAGCATTTTTTCATGTACCTGCTGCCACTTGTATGTCTTCCTTTGAGAAATGTTTATTCAACTCCTGTGTCTATTTTTTAAATTGGATTATTTGTTTGTTTGTTTTTCTGTAAAGTTGAGCTCTTTGTATATTGTGGATATTAATCTTTTGTTGGATGCATAATTTGCAATTATTTTCTCCCATTCTGTAGTTTGTCTTTTCACACTGTTAATTATTTCCTTTGCTGTGCAGAAGCTCTTTAGTTTGATATAATCCCATTTGTTTATTTTTTCTTTTGTTTCCTGTGCTTTGGGGGTATTATTCATAAAGTCTTTGCCCAATCCTAAGTCCTGTAGTGTTTCCCCTATGTTTTCTTCTAGGAGTTTCAAAGTTTCAGGTCTTAAGTAAACAGATATGATGTGGGGGGGGAGGGGAGAGAGGAACAGGGGAAGAGGAATGGGTAAAGGGTCACGAAAATCAACTACAACGTATATTGAGAAGTTAAAATTTCAAAAAATAAAAAATTTAAATAAGAAAGAAAGAATAATTAATTAATTAATTAATTAATTAATATATATATTTAAAAAATTAAGTTTCAGGTCTTATATTTAAGTCTTTATTCCATTTTGAGTTGATTTTGGTATATGTTGAGAGATATGGATCAAGTTTCATTCTTCTACATATGGATATCCAGTTTTCCCAGCACCATTAATTGAAGAGGCAGTCTTTCCCCAAGTATATGTTCTTGGTACCCTTGTCAAAGATCAGTTGGCTTTAAATATGTGCATTGATTTCTAGTTCTCTATTCTGTTCCATTGGTCCATGTGTCTGTTTTTATGCCAGTACCATGCTGTTTTTTGTCACTATAGATTTGTGATATAGTTTGAAGTCAGGAAGTGTTATGCCTCTGGCTTTACTTTTTTTGCTCGGGATTGCTTTGGCTATTCAGTGTCTTTTGTTGTTCCATATGAATGTTAGGATTGCTTTTTCTATTTCTATGAAGAATGTCCTTGATATTTTGATGGGGATTACACTGAATCTATAGATGGCTTTGGGTAGTATGACATTTTCACTACATTGATTCTTCTAATCCATGAACAAGGAATGTCTTTCCATCTTTTGGTGTCTTCTTTAATTTCTTTCAGTAGTGATTTGTAGTTCTCATTGTAGAGATTTTTTTCATCCTTGGTTAGATTTCTTCCTAGATATTTTATTTTATTATTATTATTATTATTATTATTATTATTATTATTATTATTAGTGACTATTGTAAATGGGCTTGCTCTTGATCTCTTTTTCTTCTAGTTTGCTGTTAGAGTATAAAGCTACTACTGACTTTTTTATATTGATTTTGTATCCTGTGACCTTACTGGGTTCATTTATGAGCTCTAAGAATTTTTTGGTAGGGTCTCTTAGGTATTCTATATATAGAATCATGTCATCTGTGAACAGGGACATTTTGATTTCATTTTTCCTTTTCGGATGCTCTTTATTTCTTTCTCTTGCCTAATTATTCTGGCAAGTACTTCCATTATGATGTTAAATAGGAGTGGTTAGAGTGGGCATCCTTGTCTTGTTCCTGATCTTAAAGGAAAAGCTTTCAGCTTTTCCACATTCAGGATAATACTGGCAGTGGGTTTATCATATATGGCTTTTATTATGTTGAGATCCCTTCCTTCTATACCTAATTTGTTGAGAGTCTTTATCATGAAGGACTGTTGAATTTTTTCAAATGCTTTCTTCTCATCTATTGAGATGATCATATGGGTTCTATTCTTGATTTTGTTGATGTGGTGTATTACATTTATTGATTTGCGTATGTTGAACCATTCTTGCATTCCTGGGATGAATCCCACTTGATCATGGTGTATAATCTTTTCGATGTGTTGCTTTAGTCTGTTTGCTAGTATTCTGTTGAGGATTTTAGCATCTAAATTCATCAAGGATATTGGTCTGTAGTTTTCTTTTTTTGTTGTATCTTTGTCTGGTTTTGGTATCAGGGTGATGCTGGCTTCATAGAATGAATTTGGCAGAATGGTTCTGTTTCAATCTTTTGGAATAGTTTGAAAAGAACTGGTATTAATTCCTCCTTAAAGATTTGGTAGAATTCAACAGTGAAGCCATACGGTCCTGGGCTTTTCTTTGTTGGAAGATTTCTGATTACTACTTCAATCTCATTGCCCATTATTAGTCTGTTCAGTTTTTCTGTGTCTTCTTGGCTCAGTCTGGTACTTTGTATGTGTCCAGAAATGTATCCATTTCCTCCAGACTTTAAAATTTTTTGGTGTATAGCTCTACATAGTAATCTCTAATGATTCTTTGTATTTCTGTTGTATCTGTTGTGATATCACCTTTTTCATTTCTGATTTTTGTTATTTGGGTCTTCTCTCTTCTTTTTTAGTTAGTCTGGCTAGTGGTTTTTCTATTTTGCTTATATTCTCAAAAAACCAACTTTTTGTTTTAATGATCTTTTGTATCATATTTTTGATCTGTATTTCATTTAGTTCAGCTCTGATTTTAATTATTTCTTTCTGTCTACTAACTTTGGGATTGAATTGTTCTTGATTTTCTACTTTTTGAGCTGTAATTTTAAGTTGTTTATTTGAAGTCTTTCTGTTCTCTTGATGTAAGCATTTATTGCAATAAACTTTTCTCTTACTACTACTTTTACATTATCCCATAGGTTTTGGTATGATGTGTTGTTATTATTATTAGTTTTGAGAAATTTTTTCATTTCTTTTTTAATACATCTAGCCAATCGATGTCTTTTGAGTGGAGAGTTCAATCCATTAACATTTAGAGCTGCTATTTAAACATATTGTCTAATTCCTGTCATTTAATTGCCTTTGTGTGGCTGTTTTAAGTATATTTTGTTCTTTTCTTTCTGTTTTCTGACTTTGGAGTTTGTTGGTTTTTCGAGGTGGTACAATATAGTTTTTTTCCTCTTTCTCATTTGCCTATGTGTTCTATCAGTGGGATTTGTTCTTCCTAGTGTATTCATGGTTGTAATTATTATTATTATTGTTATTTTTTATCATTTTTAAGATTCTGGATGCAGGATTCTTTCGAATATTTCATGCAAGGCTGTCTGTGTGGTAGTGAACTCCCATAATTTTTGTTTGTCTGGGAAATACACTATTTCTTCTGCATTTCTGAAGGATAACATTGCTGGGTATAGCATACTCGATTGGCAATTTTTATCTTTCAGTATTTTGAAAATATCACCCCATTTTCTTCTGGCCTGAAAGGTTTCAGTTGAGAAATCTGCTGTTAGTCTGCTCCCTTATAGTTGACATGACACTTTTCTCTTGCTGCTTTTAGAATTCTCTCTTTGTCTTTAAGCTTTGCCAGTTTGACCATAATGTGTCCTGGACAGCATCTTTTTGGATTGAATCTATTTGGGAATCTTTGGGCTTCCTGGATCTGAAGGTCTGCATCTCTCACTATACCTGGGAAGTTTTCTGTCATTACTTCCTTGCATAGGTTTTCAATGCCTATTCCTTTCTCCTCTCTTTCTGGAATACGCATGATTCAGATGTTTGTGCACTTGAGGTTGTCTGCTAACTCTTGTAGATTTTCTTCACTTTTTAAAATTCTTTTTTCCTTTTTTTTTTTTAAATTTTTCGTCTACCTGGGTTATTTCATAAAGACCATCTTTGAGATTAAAATTCTTTCTTCTGCTTGCTCTAGCCTGCTGCTCAAGCTTTCTGTTCTGTCTTTTATTTCATTGAGTGAACCCTTCAGTTCTAGCAGTTCTGTTATGTTGTCTTTTAAGGTATTAATCTCTTTGTAAATTTCCTCCTTCATGTCCTGAGTATGTTTTCTTGTTTCATTGTGTTCTCTAATTGATTCTTCTCTTATCTCTTTGAGTTTTCTTAAGATCAGTGCTTGGAATTCCTTTCAGATATCTCCAGGGTTTCCTGCTCTATAGGGTCTGGTACTTGAGAATTACCATATTCCTTTAATGGTGTCATATCTTCTTGTCTATTTGTAGTTCTAGTATTTTTTCACTGATGTTTGGTCATCTGGTAAGACACTTGTTTCTTCTATTACTCTGGAGTGGACTATGAAGGGAAAGACTTCCCTCTCTATTTGTAGGCTCTGCTGGTGACTTTTCTTGTATCAATGCAGTTGACTGGGTGGTGGGCTTCCTTGGCTCCTGTTTGGTAGGTGAGGTGTCCTCTCTGGGGCTCAAGCAGGAGTGTGTGGGCCTGTGGCTGCTTTAGTAGTCAGCCACACAGGAGACTGCAGTCACCTGGGTGCTGGCTCAGTCAATGTGCAGTCCCCTCTTGGGCTCAGGTGGGCCTGAGCAGGCCTGTGGCTGTGTCAGGAATTGCCCACATGGGAGCCTGCACTCAACTGGGCAGAAGCTCAGTTGGTGTCCAGCGCTCATTGTAGTTTTGATTTGCATTTCCCTGATGACTAGTGATGTTGAACTTTTTTTTTTCTCATACACCCATTGGACATTTCTGTGTCTTCTTTTGAGAAGTTTTATTGAGGTCTTTTGCCCATTTTTAATAGGGTTATTTGTTTTCTTTCTATTGAGTACTAGCCAGAACAATTAGGCAAGAGAAGGAATTAAAAGGCATCCAAATTAGAAAAAAGGAAGTTCAATTGTCCCTGTTTGTAGGCAACTTGATCTTATATGCAGAAATCCCTAAACACCCTATCAAAAAACTGTTAGAACTAATAAACAAATTCAGTAAAGATTCAGGATACAAAATCAACACACAAAACATCAGTAGTGATTCTATATACTAATAGCAAACTATTTTTAAAAATCCCCTCCCCCAATTCCATTTGCAATGGAAATTTTTAATGTACAGGGATACTGTGGGAGCCAAGCAATGGGATACACAACCCAGCCATTATTGAGAAATGTTGACACTAGGGACAGAGTTGGTGTGTAAAGATGAATTTAAGCATTAAAGAATAAAAAAAAAGCTGCATCAGGATTAATCCACATACTTTAAGGGTGAAAGGAGTGTTTTTGAGATTGATGAAGGCAGCAATCAATACTTGTGATAAAGAATTTTCCTAGCTTTTCTCTTCAGACATTTGCTACATGCTTCTTTTCACCAGAAGATAAATATAAACAACAAACTTTACCCTTTTATTGCCATAAGAAATGCCTTTCTCTCTGAATTTGGCATGGGGATCTTCACCAACACCCTCCTTCGTCTCTTCCATGTCCTCGCATTCCTTCTTGAGCACAGAACCAAGGCCACCAATCTCACCAACAACCACTTAGTTATGCTGTTTTCTGTGGGTTTCATGGCTACAAATATTTTAGGGTCTCAGGATTTGGGGGATGACATCGAGTGTAAGGCAGTTCTGTACTTGCACAGGTTGATGCGGGGCCTCTCCATCTGCACCACCTGCCTGCTGAGTGCCCTCTGGGCCATCACCCTCAGCCCCAGGAGCACCTGTTTGGCAAATTTTAAACATAAATGCTCACATCAAAACCCATGTGTCTTTCTCTTCCTGTGGGTCTTCAATATGTCCATTAGTAGTCACTTCATAATTTCCACTATTTCTACCCAAAATATGACTTCAGCCTATCTAAGGCTTGTCACTGAATTCTGCTCTCATTGGCCCCTGAGTTACTTCCTTGAGTACATATTTTTCACACTAGTGACCTTCTGGGATGTCTCCTTTGTGGGGCTCATGGCCATCTGTAGTGGATACATGACGATTCTCTTGTAAAGGCATAAGAGGCAGGACCAAGCATCTCCACAGCACCCACCTGAAAACAGGGCCACCCAGATCATTCTTCTGCTCATGAGTTTCTTTGTGATCATGTAGCTTTTAAATTGTATTGTCTCCTACTCCTGAAGAATGTTATGATATAATGACCCATCTTGCCTGGGTGTCCAGTTGCTTGCGGGCAGTGTCTATGCCACCATCAGTCCTTTGGTGCTCATCAGAACTGAAAAATTAATGATCAAGTTCTTAAAATCCTTTCTCGAGAAGGACAGTAAATGATTAATTATTTGTTGATGGATAACTGCTCTTCAGATGAACCAGCACACTGTATATAAAATGATTAATCATAGCTCACAGGATATATATGTCTACATATGTGTACATTATATATTTAACTTTGTATGAATAAATGCTTAAATACTGGCTATGTACAAGGTCAGAGAAAATCTCTACACATCCCATAAAACAAAACGTTTACAGGATTTATTATCTAGGCATAATTTAATAACATCAGCAAATAACAACAAAAAGAAAACAAGTAAAAATAATACATATACAAGGGTACTTCAAAAAGTTCACGGATATTTATTAGGTGTAGGTGAAATGGCAGACTAGAGGTGCATGGGGTACCTTACTGCCACAGGAAAAGACCAGAACAAGGAACAGACAGCTAAATAATGAATAGAGCATTGGTGGGAGAGCATAGGAAGGTAGCAGAAGTCTGAGGTCTCTGTGGAGCACAAAAATCCAGGAGGGTGGCATAGAGAGGAGAAAGAAGCACATGGCTTCAACTGCCACACCTCCAACACCTGAATTGCACAGGAGGAATTTTCCCTTGTGGCAAAAAGAATCTGCTCAGCCATGATCACTTCTTAGTGTTAATCTTCCTCTCTTGCTCATACCCTGACCTGCCACCACCACCTTGGCAGATAACATTAAAGAGAATGAACTCCTGGAACTGAAGAGTGCTGCAGTGGCTGCAGCCCATCTACCTGCATGGCAGTCCATTCAACTCCTAGCCACTGCCACTGCTGATCACAGCCAGTACTGCCCAGCCCCAGAGTGCTGCAGCTGCTGCCATGCATCTCCCTGCACAGCAACCCACTCTGCTTCCCACCGACATCCAGCCTGGGTGCCACCAGCTCCACCTTGCCAAGATCCAGGTGTTCCTGTGTTTTACCAGGAAAGAGGAAAGAGATGATCAAGTGCAGCCCTACACATCCAGTAGTGAGAACTACTTGTGGGGCCCACAAGACTGCATTGGCCCAGGGAGGGACATGTGTGCAGCCACCAAAAAGAAGTGAGTGAGTGCCACCCAATGACTCAGCTGCCCAACCCACAGGGAAAATTGCACTTCTCCCATGGTTGCATGTCTGGTGGTGGAAATATTCTCACAGCCCACACAACTGCATTGACCCTGGGAGGGTCATGTGTAGAGCCAATGGTGAGACCGGAAACTCAGGATAGCCAAATAGAGTATACAAGAAAATTTCCAGCCACCACCACCCCATCCCCCAACCAGTAGACAGAAGGAGCCAGGAAGAATGAGGAAAGAGAATTCCTGTGCTTGCAAATGAGGAAAAAGAAACCCCACCAAGTGTCACCATTCAAGCTGAGGAGCTTCAGTACAACTCAGTGCACCTATCAAGGTCATGGAACACTAGCTGGAGTGCCAGCAAGTCCAACCAGGGTCACCCACCTCAGCCAAGGAGCAACAGGATACCCAAGCTCTTCTCCTAAGAATTCGAGATCAATTTCTGGTAATGGGTATGCCTCCAGTATGAATCTGGCCCTCACATCATGGGCATGAGGGGTGACAATCAGCTTTGTACTTCACGAATATTCTTAATAAAATAAAATAAAATAATAATAATAATAAATATAAGAACTCGAGATCTCATACACATCCTCAATGACTAAACATGATGTCACTCACTTCAGCAAGGAAACAGAGTGTCCCAGTGCCTAGTACATGAAGGCACTCACAGACAACTCTGATGTTAAGCACAACTGAAGTAACAACATGGAGAATACACTACTGCATCTACCCAGAACCAAAACTAGAATACCCTACCCAATGGTCAATATAAAAGACATCTACAGGAGGGAGTTTCTCTCTCCTCAAAAGCCTCTCCAGAGTAATAGAAAAAGCAACTGCTCTGCCAGATGACCAGACATCAATGCAGGGATACCAGAAATACAGAAAAAGAAGAAAATATGACACTACCAAAGGGATACAGTAATTCTCTAGTACCAGACCCCAAATAGCAGCAAACCTTTTTTTAAAAAAATTATTTATTATAAACATATTATTATTACAAATTGTGGTTTTCCTTTATGCCCTTTACCCAGCCTGTCCCTCCCCAAACCTCCCCGCACTGCCTCACTCCCATCTCTAATATTCTGAAAGTTCAAGGAATTGTCTTTTCTTTCTTTCTTTCTTTCTTTTTCTTTCTTTCTTTCTTTCTTTCTTTCTTTCTTTCTTTCTTTCTTTCTTTCTTTCTTTCTTTCTTTCTTTCTTTCTTTCTCTCTCTCTCTCTCTCTCTCTCTCTCTCTCTCTCTCTCTCTCTCTCTCTCTCTCTTTCTTTCTTTCTTAGCACTTAGTTATAAGTGAGAACATCAGGTATTTCTCTTTCCTTGTCTGGCTTATTTCACTTAATGTAATTTTCTCCAGACTCATCCATGTTACTGCAAATGGCAGAATTTCATTCTTTTTCATGGGTGAGTAGTCTTCCATTGCATATATATACCACATTTTCCTTATCCAGTCATCCACCAACAGACATTTAGGTTGGTTCCATACTTTGGCTATTGTAAATAGAGCTGCAATGAACATGGGAGTGCATGTATCATTTTGACATGATGATTTCTGCTCATTTGGGATATACGCCCAGTAGTGGGATTTCTTTATCATATGGTAGTTCTATCTGTAATTGTTTCAGGAACCTTCATTAGCAGGAAACCTTTGAAATGACTGAAAAGGAATTCCAAGCAACAATCTTAAGGCAATTCAATGTGATACAAGAAGACTCACATAGATGACACAACAAAATGAGAAAAACAATCCAGAATATAAAGGAAGAAATTTACAAAGAGATAGATAACTTAAAAAAGAATATAGCCGAACTCCTGGAACTTAAGGATTCATTAAGGAAATTAAAAATATAACTAGGAGCTTAAGCAACAGGCTAAAGCAAGCAGAAAAAAGAATTTCTGATCTCAAAGACAGGCTTTTTGAAATAATTCAGGTGGACCAAAAAAAAAGTAAAAAAGAATTTTAAAAAATGAAGAAAATCTATGAGAGCTATCAGACAACTTTAATCTACAAGCTTCCAAATAATGAGTGTTCCAGAAGGGGAGGAGAAAGGAAAAGGCATTGAAAACCTATTCAATAAAATAATAATGGAAAACTTTTCAGGTATTGGGAGTGATAAGGACTTCCAGATACAGGAGTCTCAAAGATCATCAAACAGATTCAATCCAAAAAGAGCTTCCTTGAGACACATTATACACAAACTGTCAAAAGTCAAAGACAGAGAGAATCCTAAAAAAAGCAAGAGAAAAGTGTCAGCTCACCAATAGGGGAGTCCCCATCAGACTAACAGCAGATTTCTCAGCAGAACCTTTCAGGCTAGAAGAGAATGTGATGATACATTCAGAGTACTAAAAGAAAAGAACTGCCAGCCAAGAATACCATACTGAGAAAAACTGTTCTTCAGAAATGAAGGGGAAATAGTGTATTTCCAAGACAAAAAAAACCATGGGGTTCACCACCACATGAACAGCCCTACAAGAAATCCTCATTAGAGACTATATAAACAACTATATGCCAACAAATTTGAAAATCTTGAGGAAATGGATAAGTTTCTGGACACATACAAACCACCAAGACTAAACCAAACAGAAATACAAAATCTGAACAGGCCATAATAAGCAATGAGATTGAAGCAGTAATTAGCAATCTTTCAACAAAGAAAAGCCCAGGACTGGAAGGCTTCACTGCTGAATTCTGCCAAACCTTTAAAGAATAACTAATATCAATCCATTTCAAACTATTCAAAACACAGGTCATTCAACCAAACTCATTCTATGAGGCCAGCATCATCCTGATACTAAAATCAGACAAAGACACAACAACAACAAAAAAGAAAACTACAGGCCAATATCCTTTATGAACATAGATGCAAAACTCTCGAGTATATATTAGGAAACAGAATTCAACAGCACATCAAAAAAACAATGCACCATGATCAAGTGGGATTATCCCAGGGATGAAAGAATGTTTTAACACAAAAATCAATAAATGTGATACACCACATTAGCAAAATCAAGAACAAAAACCATATGATCATCTCAATGATGCAGAAAAAGAATTCGACAAAATTCAACATCCATTCAGGATGAAGACCCTCAATAAATTAGGTATAGAAAGAAAGTCCATATATGACAAACCAACCACCAACATCACCCTGAGTGGGGAAAAGTTGAATGCTTTTCCCTTAAGAACAGGAACAAGACAAGTATGCCCACTTTTACCACTCCTATTTAACATAGTATTGGAAGTACTAGACAGAGCAATCAGGCAAGAGAAAGAAATAAAGGGCATCCAGATAGGAAAAGATGAAAGCAAATTATCCCTATTTGCAGAGGACATGATTCTATACATAGAAAAAACTAAAGACTCTACCAAAAATCTCTTAGAGCTGATAAATGAACTCAGTAAAGTTGCATGATACAAAATCAATACACAAAAATAAGTAGCGTTCATATACACCAACAACAATCTACCAAAAAAAGAAACCAAGAAAGCAAGCCCATTTACAATAGCTACCAAAAAATTTAAATACCTAGGAATTAATTTAACCAAGGAAATGAAAGACCTCTACAATGAGAACTACAAAACACTGATGACAGAAAACAAAAGAAGACACCAAAAGATGGTAAGACATTCTGTGTTCATGGATTGGAATAAGTATTGTTGTGAAAATGTCCATACTATCCAAAGCAATCTACAGATTCAGTGCAATTCCCATCAAAGTACCAATGACATTCTTCACAGAAATAGAAAAAAACAATCCTAACATTCATTTGGAACAACAAAACACCCTAAATAGCCAAGGCTAATAGAATTAAAAGATAATATGAATCTTTACATGAACTTTTTGAAGTACCCTCATACTTGCAAACTATATAAACCCTTATGAAAAACCTATAGATTATATATAAACTCAAAAATAAAGTAAGCAAAGAGAGGCACAATAGAACATAAATTCAAATCTTTCCTACTACATGTGACCTTTGGAAACCAGAAGGTTAAAAATTCTAACCATTGAAGAATCCCCTTACTATTATGACAATTGTGGTGTTCAAATTGTGGTGTTCAGTTTTAACACTGTAATCAAATCCTTAAAAATATTATTGTTATAACACAATACTAGAAACAACACAGAATACAAGCATCACAAAGTCATGATTTCTCACAAAACAAGCTTTTTTTCTGTAATACATTATCTTTGTGATTGAGTCTGAGGACCTTGTTTCTCACATATATAATGTGGATATTGTTGCTCTGGGAGATACCACAGAGTAGTAAGTCTGAAAATCTCCTGCTCTAAAGTCTGGATTAATTAAGACAAATGCCCCTGTAAATACCTAGTAATGTTTACCAAGTAAATCTAATCAGAGCATTCAAATATAAAGAATAATTTAAGACCAGATTAATCTGCAAACTGGAAAGCCTGAGCTGCCCTTGAGGCATTTAGTGATAACTCAGATGATTGATATTTACCTGGTCTGCCAGGGCAGGGCACAAGCCTTAGGCCCACAGCAGGTGGGAAGTTGGAATAAAGAGGCAACACTAAGTATGACATTTAAGGAAAGTGTAGAGTAGATAAAATGTGACAAGTGGCAAAGGAGACATTGGAAACCAGTCCCTCCCTGCCTTGGATCTGGTTGTGACAAAGGTTTCCCTTCTTATTAGTTTGGACTTCAAATTTAACAAATGCATGTGATTCAGAATATCTCATCTCAAAGGGCATCCAGATTGGAAAAGATGAAGTCAAACTGTCCCTGTTTGCAGATGACATGATCCTATATATCGAACAGCCTAAAACCTCTACAAAAAAACTGTTGGAATTGATAAATGATTTCAGCACAGTAGCAGGATACAAAATCAACACACAAAAATCAGTAGCATTTCTTTTCTCCAATAGTGAACATGCAGAAGGAGAAATCAAGAAAGCCTGCCCATTTACAATAGCCACCAAAAAAATAAAATACTTAGGAATTGATTTAACCAAGGAGGTGAAAAATCTCTATAATGAGAACTACAAACCACTGCTGAGAGAAATTAGAGAGGATACAAGAAGATGGAAAGATATCCCATGCTCTTGGATTGGAAGAATCAACATAGTGAAAATGTCCATACTACCCAAAGTGATATACAAATTCAATGCAATCCCCATCAAAATTCCAAAGACATTTTTCTCAGAAATGGAAAAAACTATTCAGACATTTATATGGAACAATAAAAGACCACGAATAGCCAAAGCAATGCTCAACCAAAAAAATAAAGCTGGAGGCATAACACTACCTGACTTTAAGCTATACTACAAAGCTATAATAACCAAAACAGTATGGTACTGGCATAAAAACAGACACACTGACCAATGGAATAGAATAGAGAATCCAGAAATCAACCCTCACACTTACTGCCATCTGATCTTTGACAAAGGCACCAAGCCTATTCACTGGGGAAGGGACTGCCTCTTCAGCAAGTGGTGCTGGGATAACTGGATATCGTTATGCAGGAGAATGAAACTAGATCCATACCTCTCACCATATACTAAAATCAACTCAAAATGGATTAAGGATTTAAATATACACCCTGAGACAATAAAACTTCTTAAAGAAAACATAGGGGAAACACTTCAGGAAATAGGACTGGGCACAGACTTCATGAATACGACCCCAAAAGCACGGGCAACCAA
Source organism: Cynocephalus volans (assembly GCF_027409185.1). Classification (NCBI taxonomy): domain Eukaryota; kingdom Metazoa; phylum Chordata; class Mammalia; order Dermoptera; family Cynocephalidae; genus Cynocephalus; species Cynocephalus volans. The sequence continues at coordinate 95,580,629 of NC_084470.1, read as the reverse complement.
AGGAAAAATAAACAAATGGGATTATATCAAACTAAAAAGCTTCTGCACAGCAAAAGAAACAATTAAAAGAGTTAAAAGACAACCAACAGAGTGGGAGAAAATATTTGCAAAATATACATCTGACAAAGGATTAATATCCAGAATATATAAGGAACTCAAACAACTTTACAAGAAGAAAACAAGCAACCCAATTAAAAAATGGGCAAAAGAGCTAAGTAGGCATTTCTCTAAGGAAGATATCCAAATGGCCAACAGACATATGAAAAAATGCTCAACATCACTCAGCATCCGGGAAATGCAAATCAAAACCACATTGAGATACCATCTAACCCCAGTTAGGATGGCTAAAATCCAAAAGACTCTGAACGATAAATGCTGGCGAGGCTGCGGAGAAAAAGGAACTCTCATACATTGTTGGTGGGACTGCAAAATGGTGCAGCCTCTATGGAAAATGGTATGGAGGTTCCTTAAACAATTGCAAATAGATCTACCATACGACCCAGCCATCCCACTGTTGGGAATATACCCAGAGGAATGGAAATCATCAAGTCGAAGGTATACCTGTTCCCCAATGTTCATCGCAGCACTCTTTACAATAGCCAAGAGTTGGAACCAGCCCAAATGCCCATCATCAGATGAGTGGATACGGAAAATGTGGTACATCTACACAATGGAATACTACTCAGCTATAAAAACGAATGAAATACTGCCATTTGCAACAACATGGATGGACCTCGAGAGAATTATATTAAGTGAAACAAGTCAGGCACAGAAAGAGAAATACCACATGTTCTCACTTATTGGTGGGAGCTAAAAATTAATATATAAATTCACACACACACATACAAACATACACACACAAACCGGGGGGGGGGAAGAAGATATAACAACCACAATTATTTGAAGTTGATACAACAAACAAACAGAAAGGACATGGTTGGGGGGAGGGGGGAGGGAGAAGGGAGGGAGGTTTTGGTGATGGGGAGCATTAATCAGCTACAATGTATATCGACAAAATAAAATTTAAAAAAAAAAAAAAAAAAAAAAAAAAGAATATCTCATCTCAACTTGTTAGTCCTCAAGAGCAAGGAAGAGGCAAATAATAATTCATTCTCAAAAAATTTCCAAGTGTAAAATCAGCTATATGTCAGTGCAAAATCTAAATTTTCAGAACATTCAAAAATCTAATTTCTGTAGAAATGAAAGAAGAAAGAACTAGGTCTCTAACAGTCCATATACTGAAATAGCCATTTACGCGATATAAGCATGACAAATATTTAGAAATAAGTATGTGACTTAAAACATAAGCAAAAATTAAACAGCTATAAAAATAACTGTAAACATAGTTCTAGAAAATTCTATAAATTCTAGAAATGAAATGAAAATTTTAAAAACTTAAATTAAAACTCAATGGAAGAGTTCTAGTTCTGCTATGGTGGAACACGTTCCTCTTGCTGATTATAGCTAAAATCTTTGGACAGCATGTAAAAGACAATGACCTGAGGACTTTGAAAAGTAAACAAAAGCAGACATTGCAGAAGGAGAAAAAATATTCTGATGCATCCTATATGGGGCTTAGTTTCCCATTTCTCTTCTTTCGTGGCTTTTTTCCTCTGGCTTTTTTCCTCTCTCAAGGACATAACAAATCTCATGTCCTTCTGGCCGGAGAAAATAGGAGAAGCAGCCTTTGAGAGCCAGATAGTATGGGAAGGAATCCCAACGGGGAGACCATCAGAGAAGGGGAGTCCACAATTCTGAGTTTGTCCCTGCAAAAGTCTCAGCCTAACCCCTGAGCACATGTGAGAGAGACCTAAATCAACATAGCTGAGATGTAAATACACACAGAAGATGAAACAGGTACACAGACTGAACCATACGAGGTTGATTATCTTCCAAGACAAAAAACTATCTCAAGAGTTGTATAACAGGGCTCAGAACACAACAGAACAAAGTCTAAACACAATTCAAAATTATTGAATATATGAAGAAATGGGAATATGTGATCAATTTTAAGAGGGAAACACAATTGACAAATGCCAAACCTATACCATACAGATGTTAAAAATATCAGACTTTTTTATATCCCATGTCAGCATTCAAACATGAATTTTAAAAAAGCAAAATAAGTGAAATTTACTATTTCAGCACAAGATTTGGGGAAAAGGGAAAAGATTTGATCTTGTAAATTTGTGCTTTTTTCTCCCCACCTAAGGAAATATTACTGAATTGTAAAATAGTTTGAAGACTCCAAGTTTGCTTATCCCCCCACATCTCAGCATCTCCGAATCATAATGCAACATATAATCAATGAAATGCCATAATTCAATTGAAAATTTTAAATGAAAGTCTTAGTGGTACATAAACAATGGTGTGTTTTACAACTGATACCAATTTTGCTTTGATAAAATGAGGTACATGACCCTCACAAAAATGTGTCCCTCCTAATTTGTTAGTTTAAATAACAGAAGATATTAAGAACATAGGGACTGTGAATAATACCCTATTAAGTTCCTATTCCATTTAAATGCATGTGAATTTTCACTATCCTACCTGAATTATTTAATTTACCATGCAAAAAATTATAAACTGTACCCTGAAGAGTTATAAAGCTTTTAAGTTTTTCTTTTTAGTTTGGTATCTGATAATATCAATTTATTAGAATATGTTTATATGGGTTTCACATTTTGAAATTAATAAAATAATTAGATTTGTACTCAAGATGAATTTAGTGATGTACAAAGAGGTTTCTTTTCCAGTTGGTTTCTCCAAATTGGTTTTCACCTGTATGAGTTCTCATACACTGTTTATCCACACGTATGTGTTCTTATAAGTTAAGTAACTCACGTATTTTAATACAGTCTGATGAATAACACATCAGTAAGGTTTTTTCCAGTATGAATTATTTGAGGTCTAAATGAGGTCTGCTTTGCAGCTGAAGGCTTTGTGACATTATAATCATAAGGTTTCCCTTCAAAATGTATTCCCTGTGGTTAGTGAGGCATCTAAAAGCTTTAATGCATTGATTCCATTAAAGAGATTTATTATGCTTTAGGAGTTTTCATATATTAAATAAAAAATAAGCTATTTTGGAAAGTTTTTCCACACTAATTATGGGATTTCTCTCCAGTATGAATTCTCTAGTATCTAAAGACGGACTATTTATAGTTGAAGAATTTCCCACACTGTTTGCATTCATAGGACTTCTTACTATTGTTGAACATAAATTGAGCTCTAGGTAAAGGGCTTCCCATATTTACTACATTCACAGGGTTTGTAATGGGTTGAATATTTCTCCCCCAAATTCATGTGCATGCAGAACTTCAGAACATGATCTTATTCAGAAATAGGACCCTTGCAGATGTACTTAGTTAAGATAAGGTCATACTAAATTATGGTGGCCCTAAATGCAATGACTGGTTTCCTTATAAGAACAGTAGATAACACACAGAGACACAGGGAGAAAGGCATGTGAGGATGGTGGTAGAGATCAGGGTGATGCAGCTACTCCGCAAGGAATTCTGAGGATTACTGGCCCCCACCACATCTAGGAGAGAAGCCTAGCACAGCTTCCTACTCAGAGCCTCCAGAAGGAACCCCCCACAACACCTTTGTTTCTCACTTCTGGCCTCCTGAACTAGGAGAGAATAAACTTCCATTGTTTTAAGCCACCCAGTTTGTGGTCGTTTGTCACAGCAGCCCTGGGAATCTAATTCAAAGTTTTTCCCTATATAGTTCCTCTGATGTACAATGAAGTGTGATTCATTGAAGAAAGCTTTGATGTACTCATTATATTAACAAGGATTATCATCTCTACAAATTTTTGGTTATTAAAGAGTTTTAACTCCTGGCATTATAGCTTCTCACTTTGATTAAAATCAAAGGAATCTCTCCAGTATGACTTCTCTGCTCTACAATGAAGGGTATTTTCTAGTGAAGATGTTGCTACATTTATCGAACTTACAGGAATATCTCCACTATGAATCTCTTGATGTCTTACATGGTTGGGTATGACTGAAGGTTGTCCCACACTGATTATATCCAGAAAGTTCTACTCCTGCAAGGGGTGAGCTTTTACAAATAATTTCCCACATTCGTTGTGTTCATAAGATTTCTTGCTAGCATAATTTCTCTCATCTGTATCAAAACTACACTTCAAATGTCCTCAAATAACTATGGGATATTTTTACGGGATGGGGAATAAGCTCTGAACTCAGATGGAAATTAGTTTTTAATTTTACTTTTATAGATGGAATTGGTTTTCTTTTCTTTTCCTTTTTTGTTTTTTAAAGATGACCAATAAGGGGATCTTAATCCTTGGCTTGGTGTTGTCAACATCATGCTCAGCCAGTGAGCTAACTGGCCATCCCTATATAGGGATCTGAAGCCATGGCCTTGGTGTTATCAGCACCACACTCTCCCGAGTGAGCCACAGGCCAGCCCTGGAATTGGTTTTCTAATTATCATTTCATTTCTCCATAATGCAATTGGTTTCAAATTCCCCTTTTTATAAATTGTACAGAGTTATTCCTTAAGAATATCCTTATAATCAACCTAGCAATAACCTTGTTAAGAAAAGCCCTGTTGTGTGCTTGATACTCTGGTTTCATGTCTAGTATTAGATAAAACTTATGAGAAGCCATTGTCTGAGACTGAGATCCTGCACTAGGCTCCAACAGACCAAACCAAAATGGGGTCACTTAGGCTAAGTGTCACATAATCAAACTGAAACTTTATTTTTTTAATTTTTTTATTTTTTTTAAAAGATGACCGGTAAGGGGATCTTAACCCTTGACTTGGTGTGGTCAGCACCACGCTCACCCAGTGAGCGAACCGGCCATCCGTATATGGGATCCGAACCCGGGGCCTTGGTGTTATCAGCACCGCACTCTCCCGAGTGAGCCACGGGCCGGCCCCAAACTGAAACTTTAAAAAACAGAAAAGTTCTCAAACTGGACAGTTCTCCAAAAACTAGGAGATTTACAGTAACCAATCTAAAAGAACACAATCAATCTGAGCCAACATGACAAGGAAGACCCCCTGTGCTTTAACACATACAAGGAAAGTGTATTAGTCCATTTCTGTTGCTTATTACAAAATACCCAGAACTGGGTAATTTGTAAGAAAACGAAATATATTGCTTACAGTTTCTGAGCCTGGGAAGTCCAAAGTCCAGGGAACACATCTGGTGAAGTCCTTGGTGGTGGTGACAATGATGGCAGGGTATCACATTTCAAAAATGGTGCAGCAGAGAGAGAGAGAGACAAACTCTTCTCCCTCTTCTTTTAAAGCCCTCTGAACCATGGCCCTGACCACCATTTTTAATCCACTCACTATGGCATGGTCCTACAATCTAGTCCCCCTTCAAAGCCCCACCTTTCAATTACCAGAACAGGACTTCCCACCCTCTTTACACTGTCAGAGTGGGGAATAAGTCTTGGGGGGACATTCAACCCATGGCAGAAAGTAACTTGAAGTAACCTTATGTTAGCCAATCTGCTTTTTTTGTATTGTGCTGTTTCCTCATTCCTGCTTAAGCTGCCTTACAAAAACCAACAGTTCTGCCATGCCCAACAGACCTCCTTCTATTTTTTAAACAAGATGCTGCCTGATTCATGACTCACTAAAATAAAGCCAATTAAATCTTTAAACAAAATTTGTTGAAGTTTTATTCTTTAACACTAGTCTCCTAGATCTAAAGAGAGCTCAAGTGTAAATGACCTCTTGTCTACCTGAAAAAGTACCTGTCATAAGGCAATTAGTACAGAAATGGACAATTTGGGGAAGAGAATGTTTGAATGATTTCAAATATGATCTTGGATTATGAAGAAAGCCAGTAAAGCAAACAGAAGACAGAGGAGAAAAAAATGAAAAAGCACACAAAATGTAGAGTAAGCACAAAGAGGACTGGACAGGAGATGGAGTTACTAGAATAAGCAGCTAGAGAGATGCCAGAAGGGCAGAAGGCAGAATAAGGACCTCCATAAGTCCCCTACTCCATAAAAGCAATGAGAACATTGCTAAAAATTGTTAAAAACAACTCTTTCAGAATCGGGACAGAATTTATTCAACAAAATGCCTGAATATTGGTAAGAATAGGGTTTCTTTGGCATTTAAATTGCTGTACTCTTACCTCTGCTCTCCACCTACCTCTGCTCTCCACCTTTACAAATCAAGAGCCAGCAATCATGGTGAACATCTGCAGCCTAGCAGCCACCGGAGGAGAAAGAACAGGGTTGGAACACTTCCAAAACCCCACTCCAAGAGAACTGCCTGTATTTCATCTACCTTCAAGAGCCTGAGAAAACCCCATGCAAAGGTTTTCTCTCTGTTGTACTTTACTCAGACCTCACCCAGTGTGAATAGCCTTTTCTCTGGGGGCATTTGTCAAAAACAATCAGCAGCGATTGTTTAATATCACAGTTGCCTGAGGTGGTGATAATACTTGGGGTAAACAACAAGTTAACCATGAAAACTTAAAAAGTAAACTCTGGGGAATGAGCTGTCCATGGGGCTCTGAATTCTGGGGGATCTCAAAGGCCAGGAGCGTGCATAGGAAGGTATGCACACTCAGGGCTGTAGAGATGCTAGGAAATACCTGACAGGGCCCTGAGTTCTCACCTGTGGTTGGCCGTGAAGCTTCACACAAGCAGGAAGTAAAGACTACAACAGGGTTATAAACTGCCTCTCCAAGTGCTGAAGGCACACTCCAACACACACACACCACCCCCAGCAGTCTAAGAAACTTATTAGTTCTATGCCTTTTTAAAAAATCTGTCTGCAACTTTTAGCTGACCAGTATGGTAACAAAACAGATTTCAGTGGCCACAAATGAGAGAAAAATACAGACTCTACAGAATTAGCCCACCCCCACATTGAGGCACCATCATTGTTAATATCCTGGGTGGGTGTCCTTTCATCTCATTCTCCTTAATCACAATAAAAAGTATCTATAGCTGTTCCCTCCACTTCTCAACTCCCATTCTCCTATAACTCACCCAACTGACTTCAGTCCCCACTACCTGGAAGACACTGGTTCCATTGAGAGCATCAGTAACCTCCATGGTACCAAATCTAATGGTCCCTTCTTGGTCACCCTATGGCTCACTTTCTCAGTGGTCTTCAGTGCAAGGTGGTCCCACCTTTCTTTTTGAAATCATCTCTTCTCTGAGAACGATGTCAATACATTCCTCTGGTTTTTCATTCACCTAACCAGATGCCTTTTCTCTGTTTCCTTCATAGATTTCTCCTCTTCTTTATCTCTGAATGTTGGTGTGGCCCCAGACTCAGAGTGAAGCTCTCCATGCTTCTCTGTCTGCATCCTCTTCCTCATTATCATCCTCAGTCTCATGGCATTAAATAATGTCCACATGTCTGTGCCTCCCACTTCTCTGTCCTCTCCTCTGATCTGCAGACCTCTCCACATGGGTATCTAACAGTTATCTCAAACTTAACAATGGAAAAAAATCACCACCTCTCAAAAAAACCAAAAACCAAAACCAGAACTAAACAATGTTCTTCCTGCCCCAAGTCTCCTTCTCCGTCCAGTATAAGATACCACTAAACCCCTGTGTTGCACAAACCAAAACCTCAGGAATCATCTTTGGTTTCTTTTGCCCCTTAACTTCCCACATCTATCCACCAGCAAGCCCTCCTACTTTAGAGCCGAAATAATGTATATCCCAAATCCAAGCACTTTTATTCTGCTACTACCTAGTCATGCCGACATGTTATAGAACAGATATTCTACTGACACGCATGCCTGTTGTGGCAAGATCTGCTAGATGCGCACAAGTCCTCCTCACACAAGACTACATTTCCCAGTCTCCTTTGCCAGACTTTAAGACCATGTGACTGAGTCCTGACTGTTGAAATATGGAAGGAATTAATATATGCTACCTCTAGCAGAGCCCCCAGAATGTCTCACTCAATTTTCCTCTCACAGATGAGAAGCAGGGGGTAAGGAGTTGACAGAGTCATAAGTCCTTTGTGCCCAGACACTGAGACACTTTCCAGAGTCACTTCCCAACCATATCACACTGTGCAGTAAGTGAGAAATAAACTCCTTTTATGTTAAGCAACTGAGATTTGGAAGCTATTCTGGCACTGCAGCTAGCATGTACTCTAAAAGACACACATGAACCACAGGCAGATAATAGTCCACTTAGAATAGCAGATTCCAGACAAAGTGAACTTCAGCCTACTCTGCAATATTTTAATTTTTCCAAAGGATAAGAAATATGTATATTGAAAGATACAACAATCAGAATTATTAATTGAACTTTTAAAAGGAGAGAAGAGAACTGAGGCCCCCAGAGATAGGAAACGGGGAGCAAGAGGAGGTTAGCAAAAAATTGGTAAAGGGCAACAAGAAATGATTACACTGTATAATGTTGAATATACTAATTATCCTGATTTGAGTATCACATATTGCACACAGGTATTGATAATCAACACTGTACCCCAGAGATAGGTACAATCCATTATGTTTCAATAAATGAAAAAAAGAAATATGTATATTATTTCAGCTGTAGATAACAATTTAGAAGACAATTCCTGCATTCCCCTCATCTTGCTTCAGAAGTGTCCTGTCTATCCACCAACTGCCCGTCCCTCGTTCACCTCCATACTTCCCTCATGTCTATGGCCTTCATGCAGGGCTAGGGCAGGAAGGGAACTGTGAGACATGGTCAGTAAGTCAGTCCACAGATACTTCCAGCACCCATCAGAAGGACCGCGATGCAAACCAGGCACCAGGAAGTGAATCAGTCATGCTTTTTAGCTTGAGCAGCACCATAGTCTCCAATTTATTCACAGAGTGGCTACTCCTTACAAGGAACTATGAGGCATTAACAATCCCATCTGCTGAAGACAGACTTCCCTAGATCCAAGGTAGTCCACTCTCTGGGTCTCAGTTTCTTCTTCTTTGTCCAAAACTAGCAGAAGAGGAAAACAGAACAGATTAATTTAATCATGACTAGGACAAGGGTGTGGGTTCAAATGGGGGTGGGGAGCAGGGACATAAAGGAAGAAGTGCTCAAATCAGGAAGACATAAAGATTTGCTTAAGGTGGATCTTAATGGTTGGGTGGGAGTTTACCAAGATCATCTGGAGTAAGGGAAGTCACATACAAGCCAGAGGTACACACAGGTGCAAGGGCACAGACTGGTGAGATGATCTTTGCTCTCAAGCCACTGATGGCTTTGGTTTAATCGAAACACAGGGTGTGTGCAAGGGAGAGGCATTCAGGGCAGGCTCTTCTGTATGAACTTGGACTTGATCCACAGGGCTGCCACATCCCTTGTGTAGACTGCGCCCTAGCATGCCTGGCCAAGTGAGCAAGTGGGGCTGAAATCCAGCCAAGCTCAACTCACCAAGCCATGCACCCTGGCACATGTTTGGGTCCACCAGGAGAAAGGGTGCCTTTTCCACGGTGCCCAAAGGTGTTGTACAGTCTAAGAGTGGCCCTGTTTATGCAGCCATTGACATCGCAGCTTTCAAAACCTTTTCACACACAAGATCTCACTGAATTATCACAAGACCATGAGGTAAGGATTATGAGCACAATTTTTAAAGAAACCAAGACTGAGATGTAGAAAAAGACAAAACCCTGAAGGAGACATTCCTAAATGGGACCTCTCAGATCTCAGTGATTCCCCCTGGGCTCAAAGATCCTGGGAGAACCCAACAAGACTCTTGGCCATTTGTTCTGTGGCAATCTTTTCTTCATCTGGAAAAACACAGGCCTGATGAGTACAATGGATTTACTGGGTACATTACATTACATGGCCACAAATACACATATAAACTTTAAAGGGTGAGGTAAAATAATAACTATTTCTATTATTCTACAATTTCCCCACTAATGGATTGTCCTTGTAGGACATTCATCTGTAAAGGATGGCATGTCCCCTCAGGTGCTGCCAGAAAAGACCAGGTCACATCTCTCTTGATTTGGGACAAAATATCATTTTGTGGCCCCTCCTAAAGTAGGAAGGGGCCTGCAATCTCATACATTTGAAATGAAAGAAATTTTGCTAAGAAACCAGGCCAAGTAATGTCTGATTTTTACCTTCTACTAGCTTGGGTGGAAAATAAATAGGGTTCTGGAAAAAAATCCTTCTGACTAAATTCTGTTTCTTGGCTTATGAACGTCAGAGCCTAGCGAAGAGAAGGAAAGTCTCCAACCGTGGCCAAGTTCCTTAAAGCATCCTGGCAACAACACCTGTAGGAAGAGGCTGTGGGTGAACTCAGACCCGTACCTGGCTTCTGAGTAAAACTGTGTGACCTGCTCTCCAAGGAGCAGAACATGGCACTGACACATTCTGGGTGCTAATGTCATAATACTCTTTTCCTTTCATATCTGGAAAATTTATTTAATACATAAAACTCATTAAGAGTTGTACAGAACAAGTGCTAAGGGGCTTTCTAAAAGCTCTAACAACCAAGCCAGTTCACAGGTAGGCCAGTACTCAGTGGCCATTAGAGAAAGCCTTAAAAGAAGTTCTGGCGCCATCTCGTGTCTAATTTGGAGCTGGGCACTACAAGAGAAGAAAAAAACGGGAGGGAGGGTTGGAGACCGGGTTAAGCAGGCTGGCTTTCCTGAAAACCTGCGGGAGGGACGGGGAGATGCAAGTGCAGAAGCAGGCTAGAGCAGCTCCTGAAGGAGACCTGTTATCTGATGGGCACTGCACTATTTCTGGCAGCTAGGTGGCATGCTCATATGTGCGTTTTAGAATAATTCAGTGCAGGCAAATAGGCATGGCCTGTGACTGAGGATCAGACACCTAAGGGATCATGCTTATGCTCACTGCTGAGTTCCTGGGCCAGACCCCTGCAACAGCAGCCTCCTAGTGGAATGCGGGGGTTACTGGCTGACTGGCTCACACCGATAACCCCACTGCCTAGAACAATGCCTGGAGCATAATAGTTGTCATTAAAAAATAAAAGGCTGGTATTTTTCCATATGTGAGACTACATGATAACACTGTCAAAATACAGATCCCCTCCCTCATCCGTCCCCAAATCTCGTTTTTGAGAATTTTCCTGTTGGGGCTTGGCTTCACAGGAGCCTCGTTTTCCTCACCTTACAGATGGAAACAGTGAGGCTCAGCCCCTGGCAAAGGCCCGACTCCCCCATATACGATCCTTTCCCCAGGCCCCAAGGAACCCCTGCGAGGTGAGCCGGACCCGACGGACCCCAACGGAAGACGCAACATCCAATCCCACGAGTGTATGAAAAGTCGCACCGTCCCGTCGGTGGGAGGGCCTAAGAGAGGCTGCCCACCCCAGCGTCTTCCTCCTCTCTCCGGGGCCCGCATTGTAGATATGGGGAAACTGAGGCCGCCAATGGAGACATTCCCGTCTGAGGCTACACCTCGAGCGGAGGAACCCAAGAGTCCCGCTTTTTTCCCTTGGGTTTGAAAGCGCGGGTTCCAAAGGCGACACACTGCAGGATTTCCAGAGCAGCCTACCCAGTCCCATCACCTCAGGAAAGTCCTACCCGCTCTGCGCACCCCCCAGCTCCGCTCGGCTCCACCCTCGGCCCCGCCCACTAGCTCCGCCCCCCGCTCGGCTCCACTAGGCCCCGATTGGCACCGCCCACACGCTCGGCTGCACTCGGCTCCACTCGGCTCCACCCCACCCGCTCCGCCCACCCTCTCGGCCCCGCCCACTAGTTCCGTCCTCCCGCTCAGCTCCTCTAGGCCCCGCTTGGCCCCACCCACTCGCTCGGCCGCACTCGGCACTTGCTTGTGCTATTTCCGCAGGTGGAACAACGTGGGATCGCAAGTTAGCCCCACCGAGCCCTGGTCCAGTCGCTTACACGATCTGGCTTGGCCCAGTTCGGCCCACGTTGGGTTGCGTCCGGCACAGCTCGGTTCCTCCGGGCATCCCTCGCTCGCCTCTTCTGTCACCTAGAAACCCACTCGTGCACCTGCCACCCCCTCACCGCCCCGGCTGCTCTTGGGGAGCTCGGTCCGAAACCACCCAGTAAGGGTCTTGTGAAGTTTTCCATCATCCCGGACCCCGCGCGGGCCGAAGGACAAACCTGGGTTCTGGAGTATGCCCGGTCTGGCGTCGCGTCCGGACCCCCCCACGTCGCAAGTGGATGACCTTGGGGCAGTCCTCTCACCTCTCCATCTGCTAAATGCAGCTGCTGATAATACCACGCTCCTGGGCCCCATGGGAGGATCCGCGCGCGTGCCAGTGAGCACGTGCTGAGCGCTGTCTATGCTATGCCGGGCAGTGTGGACACAGAGGACACCCGAGCGCTGTCTATGCTACGCCAGGCAGTGTGGACACAGAGGACACCCGGTGAGAAAGACAGCGAGGTCACTGCCCTGCCTATGGAGGAGCCCGCGGAAGATTAAATGAGCACGAGTTTGCAATGACCTGGCCCTCTGCTTTTCGCCCGTTCTGTGGCTCTGAGCTTAGCCTCTTAGCATTTCCCCTCTGTAAAATGGGAATAGCAGCTCCTTGTCAAGCAAGAGCTGTCAATGCTTGCCTTACCCTCCAGCCCAGACATCTCAGGTGAGGCTGCACAGGTGTCTGTCCCATGCCCCATCCTCCAGAATGTTGGGTCGTGGTAAGGATGGCCTCTTATAATGACCCTCTGTGTAACTACGATTCTTTCCACAACCCCTGATAGCCAGGAACTCAATGCTGGGGAGACAGGGCAACCTCTGGGTACTTAAAGTGGTAGCTGCAGAAACTGACTTGGCTGCTTGAAATAAGAGCAGTGTGTTAGAAGGATACCAGGGAGGTCATGGGACAAGGGAAGCCTGAAGAAGAGGTTCAGGAAAGCAGGAGCTGGGCTGTACCAGGTGGTCTTGGTGCCAAAACCTCTGCACAGTCGCCCTTGGACGCTGCTGATGTGGGAATACACTCTACCCTTGCTGCTGTCCCGCTGTTACTGCTAGATTCCAGGTCTCCAGAGAGGGTCTGACTGGTTGGGTGTAGGTGTCAGGAAGTTCTTCACATTGAACTGGTCTTGAACGATGAGTGGAAATTGGCTAAAGGAAGAGGGAAGGACGTTCCAGGTAGAAGGAATAGCATGTACAGGGCATGTGCATCACTGGAAAGGAATCTTGGGGCCATCTTAGAATTGTTCTTGCCAGGCTGTGCCAGGTGCATTCCTGGTCATGTCATTCATATCTCACAAGAACCCTACAGAAATGGATATCACTAATTTTTTGGAAAAATGATTGTATTGTCTTTATAAAAATACTAAGTGCTTTTATAAAGAATTCAACCTATACAGCATAATGCTGCAAAAATGGGGTGGGGAGCACATCACTACAAATCCTGGTTCCCAAAACCCCAGAATTAATACCAGTCAACATCATTCCTTTCTAGGCATATATATGGAAGGGAGGGAGGGAGGGAAAGAAAGGAGGAAAGGAGTAGTGAGAGAGGGAGGATGGGTAGAAGGAAGGGAAAGAAAGAATTTTATTAAAATGAGGCCATCCTGTACATGCTAATTTTTAAAATAGAATATAGGGAGCTCATTCCCGTTTGAATTTAACAAAAGAAAAAGAAATTAAGTGAAATAGAAGAAGTTGCTGATTTTGCATTTTTGTTTCCTTACCAATACAGATATTTCCTACAAGATCACCCCAGGCTTGTGAAGAACATTATGACATCAGGGCTCATTTTTTTTTCTTAAATTACGTGTTTCAATCTTAGCATTTTTTTTTTTTTTTTTTTTTCTGTGACCGGCACTCAGCCAGTGAGCGCACCAGCCATTCCTATATAGGATCCGAACCCGCGGCAGGAGCGTCGCTGCGCTCCCAGCGCCGTACTCTCACGAGTGTGCCACGGGCTCGGCCCTTAGCATTTTTTTTAACCTGTTATGAAGGATGAGAAAATTAAGTCCCACATACTTTCTCCCATGCCCACCCGCAACGTGCTGCTTTCAGGCTGTTGTTTCTGTTACACCAAGATCTGTGCCGTTCGTTCACTTTCCTCTGCCACCTCCCTTCCCTGGGATGTTAATCCTAGCTCTTGGTTTATTTGGAAGCGCTGCTCACCTCTAGTCCTGTTCCCTTGATTCTTCCATTTCTGAGTTTCTCGTTTACATTTATCTCCCAGTTGGCACAGCCCCACTTTACAAATAGGACATCAGGCTTGCTCAAAGGCACTTTGCCCAAAGCATATCAGTACAGGAGTCCAGATCCTGAGCAGCACTTGCCTGACTCCAGACACAGTGCTCAGGAGAGCCTTGGGAGCCGTGAGATTTGGACTTGGGTGCTGGCATCTAGGGAAGGAGGGAATCACTCTCTCTTCCTGAACCTTCTGGGGAGGCCTGAGGAGCCTGGACAGGACTCAGTGCTAACTGTGCCTTGAGGAGTCGTGTTAGGGGCTGGGCAGGTTTCCCGTGGCACCTCTAACCCCACCCCAGAGATTTGAGGAAGGAATTAATAACACAGGCAGCTGGTCCTCTTAGCCTCAATTTTTCTGGAGCCTGACTGAGAAGAGAAAGTAGAACAATGAGGAAGCCCAATGCATCTGTTTTCCTTCTACTAGAGACAATAATCCCCCAACCAGGGGCCCAAACAATAAAAGATTTTCCTTTCACTTAAAATTTTAAAAGGCCAGAGGTGGGCAGTGTGGGCTGCTATGGCAGCTCAACCATGCCATTGTGTCCCAGGACCCTTCTTGTTTTCCATTCTACCATCCTCCTCAAGACAGCTGCCAGAAGATGGGGAAACCCAAGGGGCTGAAAGCCCAGTGGCTCCCCCTTATCTCATTGGCCAGAGCAAAGTCATGGCCACTCCTAGATGCAAAGCATGCTGGCAGATGTCATTTTTAAAGATGGTGGAAAGACAGAAAGAAGCTTTATCTTTATGTTGATGATATTTCTTCATTGCTTCTTAGACTACAATAATGGTAACAGATGCACTTAGTCATTTACAGAGATTTGTGTGAAGGGCGAATATGGACCAGATACAGAGCTCGATGCTGAGTGTGTACTGATGGAGTGAATGGACAGGGGCCCGTCCTCATCTGGCTTACTTAGGGGGCACTCGCTGTGTGCAAAGCACGTAACAGCTCTTACTTTGTTTAATTCTCATAAAACAATGGGAAGTAGGAGCTATTATCCTCATCGTGCAGACAAGTAAACGGAGGCTATGAGAGGCAGATAATCTACTCAAGGCTCCATAATTGTGTAACAGAGCCAGAATTCAAACTCAGATATGTTCACATCTCTCTGTGTTCTCCAAACTGCTGTGTGTCCTTAGCTCCAGAAAAAAGGCAGCCTCCATGAAGTTGAGGGGTAGACAAGCTATCCCCTCTGCCCCAGCCAGCCTCAGAAGCCTCCCAGGGAAGTTGTGAGCATGAGGGGCAGGGCACCAGGTGGTAACTGGGTGATAAACGGGCCGGGCCATGCTAGGCTGTACAGCGGAAGCCCAGCAGCTGAAAGCAGAGGTGTGGCAGGGCAGGGGTGGGGCCGGACGTGGGATGTACTTTTTCCTCCAGCACAACAAGCTGTGGGCTTCTTCCTCCCCCGCCAAGCCCTGCCTGATATTTTGGCCCAGGATGGTCACTAGGCAGGGACTAGAGGGCTGACAGGCCTGCAGGGGTCCAGGGCCAGTCCCCAGAGGAAGTCACATGGCCAAGGTCACAGGCCTGACCCTGGAATGGAGAGGGGAGGGAGATATTTCAGGGCTGAGAGGAAGGGCCCAGCCCACGCGATGAATCACCCGGGTCACCCGGGACGGGGATTATCCTGAGGAAGACCTTGGGGCGGAATTGTGATAAGTGCCCTCCTCCCAAGGTGACCGGGGGCCTGCAGACGGCTGGCCGGTGCTCAGCAAGGCACAGTATAGTTGGGAGCACTCAGGTGCTCTTAGAAGGCCAGGTGCTTTCCAGAGTGACCCTCCATGACCCTGCACTACCAGGATGAGCCTCAGAGATAAGCCCCTTGGTCAAGGTCACAACAGTGAGAAGTAGGATTTGAAATGGGGCCTGCCTTTTTCTTGCTGCCAGCTTGTCTCCCCAAGCAGGGAGCTAAGACTGCTACTGCCTCCCCCCAGGTGCTTCCTGGGTGGACGTGAAGGTCGGCAGAAGCAGCACCGGGGTCTCGGCCCCCAGTGGCCAGCCAGGCCTCGGGTCTAGCGCTTGCTTCTGGGTGAGGCACTAGACTTGTCAAAACTCCACAGTGCACGAACGGGGAGTGTGGAGCCCAGAGGGGCAGAGGGATGAGCCAGGATGCCAGAGCGAGTCGGGCAGAGGCCACCCTGATCTGACTCCTACTGCCCAGCCTGCGGGTGAGCACCTTCTGGGTCTATAAGCCTGGCCACCAGCATCCCCTGGAAACTTGGCAGGAACACACTCTCTTGGGCCCCACCCCCACCCCACATGGCCTGAATCTGAAGCTGGGGGGTGGGCAGCCCTCTGATTGTTCACCGGTCCTCCCCCAGGGGACTCTGACACCAGCAAACCCCAGAGTCCACACACAGACGCGCACACACGACAGTTATTTGGTGTCAAACAGTCTTAACCTCGACTACGATAGGAAATCCCATTCACCTGATGGCCCCTCTGCGGACTCACAAACCACGAGAGTGCACAGGCCCTTGGAAGTCACAAACTTGAGGAATGCGCGGTCTCCTTTAAGGGGGACAGCTGCGTGTGCGCTACTCTCCCCGCACAAAGTGGTGCTTTAGCTGATTTTTATCATACCGTTGCTTTCATATGTACTGTCATAAAACTAAGTGGCTCTTATGCTATTCTAAACTCAGCAAGCGCCAGGTTAAATGTAACTACCATCCACACCACAAAACCTAACTTTTCATGCATGATAGTGACACATGTCAGAGAATGCTGATTTGCTTGAAGCCAAACCACACAGGCCCTTCAAGGTCGGCCCCATGTGTCCCCCTGTGTGGAGAAGGGAGTCAGCCTCCCACCCCTCTCCTCTAGTCCGGCCTCTCCACCCCCTTCCTTCCCACAGTGCCCGCAGGGCTCCGATGCTTTACTCACATGTCATCAACCTCTGCTTGCTTCTCGCCAGCTCCACATAGTGAACGTGGTTTAGCTGGCAACCCCATGGCTATCAGCACCAATGCAAACTAAAGCAGAGAAATAAACTAGAGGAGAGTTCTCAGTTATAAAGTTGTCATCCTGGTGGTTCAAAATATGTGGATGTTGGAGTCATGTTAAAATGGAAACAGGATGATTTAAAAACCATCTCTCTTGGAGCCTTGAGCACACCTCTCTGGGGGCCTAGGGATCCACAGACCCCTCTGGGAGAGACAGACTTAGAGCCAGCATGCCTGGCCCCATTTCTGAGCTGGAGACATCGAGGCCCAGAGAACAGAAGGGAACTGCTCCTCCCTGCTTTGGTCCCTCTGACCTCCATCCACTGATTTCCCACTGGCATGAGGAAGAACTGTGTCCCAGCCACAGTTGTCCCTAAGTGCAAGGGGCTCTCCTGGAGTGAAGGGAACTGCCCTCCCTGAGCAGTTTGAGCACAAGTGGTCACCACTGTGGGGGACAGCACAGAGGTGGGGGCCCTGGGGGAAGATCAGGCCACAGCAGAGCCCAAAGACCCGTGCTCCTCGACTGCACCTGAGGGGTTGGTTACAAGTACAGAAGCGACGCCCACCTGTGCCAGAAGTCCAGCTTTGAGATTCAGTCTCCCCGTGTGCAGAATGGGGACTGGACAGTCTCTCCACCCCTGCTCCACAGTCTCTGCCCCCAAATCCACATACAGGGCTGATGGGCAGCAGGGCAGTCAACAGGACTTTGGCGGCAGGTGGAGTGAGGTGCCACTTTTCTAGCCCTGACACCATGTGCAGCTCCTCCCAGGCAGGATGCTTTGGTCCTGCCCGGTCCGGCCCCCATGGTGGGCACTGAATCACCAGCCTGGGTGAGGCTCGCCTCATGCACAGAGTGGGGCGCTGGGATGGAGATGGATCCATGCAGGTGGAACAGGTGCTGAGGCCCCCTTCTTGCAGGGGCAGGACACGTGGGGGAAGACAAGAAGGAAGGGGTGACAGTTAACTTATGCTAGGCACACACTGTGCACCCCACATTCAGCTAGATGCCGGGCATGCAGCTTAACCCCACAGCCTCTCAGTTTTCCCCTCTGGAAAACAAGGTTGTTATGAGGCATAAACGAGATTCAGTCGATTATTCATTCATCCAACAATTACCCATAGTGGGCTGCCCACGTGCCAGGTGTTGTGCCAGGAAACACAGCGGGGAGTAACAAATATCCCCACTTCATGAGGCCATGGTGCAGTGGAAAGACACACAAAAAGAAGTCAGCAAATAAGTGTACAATGTGAAGTGGGGAGTGGTGACACATTCTAGGAAGATAAATGAAGCCAAGCAAGAGGTGATCTAGAGAGTGCTGTGAAGGGGTCGGTGCTCAGGGCCACCTCCCTGGAGGTGGAGATGTGGGAGGTGATACTCTGCTTGACTGAAGTGTGGATGACCCTACAGCGATTTGAAGAAAGATATGACACAGGCAGTGAGGAAATACACAGGGTCCCTCAGGGAGGCTGGCACACAGTAGGTGCTCAATAAATTGTGCATGCCATCGGAGTTCAGAGGGGCCTTTTCCTTGATTCACCAGATGGAATGGTCTCTGTGTCCTGCTGCTCCCCAGCTGGGGATGGTGGTCTGCAGGTCCCATCTTCTTGTCCCACCTGACCCCATCCTGGGACAGAGGCCCTGAAGACTGACAGTTCCAAGGCAGGAGGAAGAGCTTCTTTTGGAGAGGCTGCATAACCTCCCACCAGCCTGGCCCACAGTGGGGGCTCCCCAAGCAGAGACTGCGGTGTCAGTCACAAGGGGGTTGATTACTGGGCAGCCCCCAAATAACAGAGGCTCGGGTTCCTTGTGAAAACCCACATGGGACAGGGTCAAAGTCCTGCTCAGACACCCCCGGGGCCTTCCACCTCTGCAGAAGGAAGCCTACAGTCCTCTACCATCAACACCCGATGGCTTCAGCAACCTTCTCTCCAGCACCTCCTCTGTCTGACTCTTCTGCTGTCCATGGGCTGGTCTCCCAGGGTCCTGTGAGCATCACCTGGGTGTCACTACTGAGGGCCTTCCTTCTTTCTTTCCTTCTTCCATTCTTTCAACGAAAACAATGTGCCTAGCACATGGCTTCCAGCAGCTGCACGTAATTTAGTAACGACAGTTTTTTCGATGGTTTGTGTCGCTGAAGTTTTCTTATGAGCACAAATGAAGAAAACAAAGGAACCAAATACGAGTGGAAAGACTCTACAACCCCATCCCTGGGACCCGTCAGTGGGGTCCTAAACAATGAGGTCCTTTCTCTATTACTGGCGGCGCCAAGGGGTGGCTGTGGCTCCTCCTTAACTTCATTGTGCAAATGTGTGCGTGGTACTCACTGGGTCCTGGGCAGGGTTCTAAGCACTTTACAAGCGGCATCTCGAACCTCACAACAGCCCTAGAGGTAGAAACTCTTTATCCCCAGTCTACAGATAAACTGAGGCAAGGAGAGAGTTAAGTGGCTCCCCCAAGGTCACAGAGAGAATAAATGGTGAAGCTAGAATTGGAGCCCCTCTAGAGCCCTCATTCACAGCAGTGTCTGGGATATAGCACAGCATGACACCTTTTAGTGATAATTACTATTGCAGGCTCTGGGATCTAAGCAGCCTTTTCTTCTGTCTCCAGCAGAGGGCATCAAAGCACCTGGCCCAATGTCCACCTGCCCCAGGTATGCTTGATTTGGCTGAAAGTGGAACAGCACCTGCTGAAGAGAGATGCCCTGTCTTCCCTTGATCCAGGCAAGGAAGCCAAAAGGGGAGGAAGATTCTGGGTTAGCATGATTCTGTCAAAGAAGAATGTTCTGCAATAGATCGCCCTGAATTATGAAACAGTTATTCACACCTGGTTCCAGGTCTTGCAATGAATCAGGTACTGCCCCCCGCCTTGGGGGAGCTCCCAGTGGAGTGAAGGATTTAATGACCTCGACATTATTAGCCCCGGGGAAAAGCCAACGAGTTAGGAAAACTACCCTGGATCATGAAGCTAGTAAGTGACAGAGCTGGGATTCAGACCCAGGCTTATTTGTCCCCAAAGTCTATGGTCTTCCTCCCAAGCCATGGCCCTCAGCCAATGCAACTGGGTGCTGGGGACAAGATGAAGGGGACAGAGTCTTCTCCACAGGAGGTTCTGTTCTAACAGGGGAGAGAGGGGTGAGCCCAAATGTCATTTGGGGTGGAGAGGGCTCTGCCGAGCAGATAGGGAGGAATGCATTGAAATGTACTCTCTCCACAGCCGGGGCCACGTCGTTGTGTTCACCACTGACCCAGGGCCCTGCACACCTGAATCCTCAACCAGTGCTTGATGGTGCATGAATGAGGTAGAGACCAAGTGCCTAGGACGGAAGCAGCGTTGACCAAGGAGGGCTCTTCGGATGAGTTGATATTTGGGTGGGCCTTGGAGGATGGGGTAGGAGCTTACCAGGTAGAGAAGAGGGCTGGCGGCATTCCAGGCATGCACAGAGGACTGACAGGGTGCTGCAGTGGTCTCTTCACTTTTAAAAACATCACAACCCACACACACATACTCAATACACACACATACACAGATACGTAAACAACATACTCTTAGTATATCTGTACAAGTACACACACGCACACGCACACGCACGCACGCACACATGCACACACACAGACACACACACGCACACGCACGCACACGCACACACACGCACACGCACACAGACGCACAAGTTGGAACCTTGTCACATGCAATGCCCTCTGTTACTTTCTGCTCTCTGTGCTCTTAGTAAATGCCGGTGCAGCCCACTGATTTGCTGCGATGCAGGCACAGGGTAGGAAGGTGGAGGCTGTAAGGGGGATTTGGAGCCAGCCCATAAAGACCTTTGGGTGCTAGGGTGACAGTATGGACCCTTCTCAGTCCTTGCCCCCCTGCCTTCTCGGTGGAGTCTGATGCTGCAAACTCCTCTCTCCTTCCCTCGCTCCTTGATTAACTTCCTGCCTCTCGTGCTTGTCCTCTTCAGCCACCTTTAGTCGCACTTCTGCCCAGGCTGGTTCTTTAACTCGTGCTGAGCTCCTGGGGCTCTGTGCTGGGCTCCCCACTTTTCCTTCTCAGCCTCCCGAGGCGTCCCCTCCATGCCTAGATGGGAATGACTGCCCACTTCCAGCTGCAGAGACCCCAGTCGCTCTCCACAGCCCGAACCCCCCTCCCAAGCGGCAGGTGCATACACTCGGCCGTCCCTTCAGTGACCTACAGACACTTCAAACTCAGCATGTCCAAAGCCAAGTTCATCTCCCCTAGACTTCCTGCTCCCTGTGTCCCATCTCCAAGTCATCCTCACCAGCTACTCCGTCTCACAGGACAGAATCTGTCCTGAGGCCTCCCCATCCTGTCTATTCTGCCTTCAAACTAGCTCTCAAATACACCTTCTTCTCTCCTTGCTGCTGCCACCACCCTTATCCAGGGGGGCCTTTTGTCCCCCAGATGATTGTTGACACCTCCGGACTCGCCCTCATCTCCTGCCAACTTCTCTTGGCTCCCACGACAGCTGCCATACGTCTTCTGAAACCAAAATCTGACCATGTGACAACCCTGCTTCCCTTTATGATCAAGCCCAAACTGACTAATATGCCCTATGTCCCCAGACTCGCTGTTGAACCTCTTCCCTGCAAATCCCCCACCCACATTGCCTCTATCACCCCATTCTCCAGGCACCCTGGAACCTCATGGGTGCTGCTTCCTCTGGCTTCAAAGACTCTTCCTGCTTCACTCCAACTCATTCGCCTAGGACCCCACTTTAGAAACACCTCCTCCAGGAAGACTTCCCTGATCCACCACACTGGATTAGGAGCCCCTCCTCTGTGTTCTCAGAGCACTGTGTGCACCCCCACCTCAGTGCCTAACACCTTCTTGTCTAGTGCAGTGGCCCAGGCTTTCCTACTCCGTTAGATGGATGGCATCATGGAGAGGTTAAGAGCAGATGCCAAACCAACCCTCTCTAGGTTCAAAGCCCAGCTCGGCCATGTACCGGCTGTGGGAATTTGAGACTGATCCCTCCATGATTGGCTTTCTTTGTACTATAAAATAATGATGGTTATGTTAATAATAATGTTAACGAGAAGGAGAGCACCTACCTCACAGCACTGTCAGAGAATTACGTGAGGTGACAGCTGAAGTTGTGAACGGCAGTGCCTGGCAAAGAGTAGTGCCAGCTACGTGTTTGATAATGAGATCAGTCCTCAGACTAGCTGCTCCAGGAGGGCAGAGACTGGAGTGATTGGATCCTCTGTATGTCCCTGGCACCTGTCCCAATGTCTGGATCACGAGCATCCCCCCACATTTGTGACACAAGTGAGTCTTTGGTCTAAGATAATGATGATGCATACAAAAAAGAAAGGACACATCTGAGAGAAGCTTTGGAGGTAGACTGCTCAGGGCTTGGTGCTGACTGTCTGTGGGTAAGAGAGGAGGAGGAATACAGAAATCCAAGTTGTGGGCTCAGGAATTTGGGCAGGGTACATAGGGGATGATACACAGGCCACTGTCCACAGTGCCTGTAGTGGATTGAATTATGTCCCTCCAATACTCATTGAAGCTTGAATTGTGTCTCCCAAGTTTTATGTGTTAGAAACTTAGCCCCCACTGTGACTGTTAAGAGGGTGGGAAATCCTATTATGGCAATTGAGAGGTGGAGCCTTGAAGAGGTGATTGGATTGTAGGATCATGCAGTAGTGAATGGGTTAAAAATGGTGGTCGAGGCATGGTTGTGAGGGCTTTAAAAGAAGAGGAGAGTCTGTCTGTCTGTCTCTCTCTCTGTTCTCTCTGCTTCCACCATATTGCAATGTGACACCCCTGGGTTGCTGTCGCCATCACCAGATGGACTTTGGACTTCCCAGCCTCAGAAACTATAAACAATAAATTTTGTTTTCTTTATAAATCATCCACTTTTGAGTATTTTGTTATAAGCAACAGAAACGGACTAATACAGTGCCTCAACTGGGCAGACTTGAAGGCCAGGTTGACTTGGTGGTGGGGCTGGGGTCACCCACATGTCTGGCACCTGGGCCGGGGTGACTCCAGGGCTTATCTCAACTGGAACTGTGGACTGGATTACTTCCACGTGGCCTTTGGATGTGCCTGGGCTTCCCCACAGCATGGTGGCCTCCAGGCTCTTCCAAGGTCGCTCAGGGCTCCAGCATGATGGCTCCAGCCAACAGAGCAGAAGCTGCATTGCATTTCAGCACATGGACTCTTGGTCCTTGCAGCATTGCTTCTGCACACCTTGTTGGTGCAAGCCATCGCATGCCCCCCAGATTCAAGCGGGGAGGGCACAGAGAACCCACCTCTCAATGGGAGGAGTGTGGGACAATGTTGTGGCTGTGTTCTAAAAGCTCCATCCTGATCCACCACCTGTGTCTTCTACCTGCACCCAAGCTGTAGTCCCCTCTCTGGTTTTCCTGGCTCCACCTTACCACCCTACCCACCCCCAGTAGATTCTCCATAGGCCGGCCAAAGGGAGCTTTTGAACCCACAGATCCAATGAGCCACCCCTCTTCATCCCTCCAGTGTCTTCCCACTGAACCTACCCCTGAAATTCATGCCCCCTGACGTGCCCACACAGCTTTACGGGAACTGGTACCCCTCTCCTCCCTTCTTCCCACTGCCTTCCTTTCTCTTGCTTGAGTACAGCCATCCAGCCCTTCCCGGGGGCTCATGCTCCCTCCCAGCTTCTGCACTTGCTGGTCCCCCTAGCTGGAATGCTGGGCCCCCAGATCCTGTGTCCTTTAGGTCTCAGCTCCATGCCATCTCCTCAGATCTAACAAATCCTCCAACACCCAGTGTCTCTCTCCCATCTCCCTGTTTTTCTCTCTTCACCTGGGCTATCTGAAGTCACGTGTTTGTTTACTTCCGGTCTGTCTCCTTCACTGGCACCAAGAGGAAGGACTCTGGCCTCGCTTGTTCCTTGTACCAATGGTGCCCACCATGGTGCCTGGCACAGACCTTTGTGAAATGTGAAGGAGTGTATGGATGGGGCTTTCAGGGAAGGAGTGTGTGTGTGTGTGTGTGTGTGTGTGTGTGTGTGTGTGTGTGTGTGTGTGTGTGTGTGTGTGTGTGTGTGTGTGTGTGTGTGTGTGTGTGTGTGTGTGTGTGTGAATTACAGAGGCTATCTTGAAGGCTGGGCAGGCCTGGAGGATGGGTGGAGGTTACCCAGTTGGGCACACCTTGCTTCCAATGTGGCTCTGCCACTCACCAGCAGCTGACTTTGGGAAAACACCTTCACCTCCCTGAGTCCCTACTTCTCCAGCTGCATCTCGCGTCCAACAACCCCTAGCTCACTAGATTGGGGGGTGTATCAGAGGAACGGGCCACACCCCTGGTCGCAGAGGACGCTCAGAGTATGCAGTCCCGGGGGCGTGGCAAGCTGCTCCAGCCACCGCGCCCGCCAGGTGTCGCCGTGAGCGCGCACTGAGTGGCCAGCTTCGCCCCGCGCCCTCGGGTGGCTCGGGCGTCCCACGACTCTGTTCTGTGCGGAGCCACTAGACCTCAGACGGATCCTACTGTCCGTTGGCACCGGTATCCCAGAGAAGGCCGCTAGGGTACCCACCTGCCGCCCCCCTCAAGCAGACAGGGGTGGGGAAGGAATTTCCTGAGCCAGGTACCCCTGCTCCACCAGTAGCTCCGCAGAAGGGGGCGCCCTGTCCAGAAGCCGGGCTCGGAAGTCCGCGGGAGGGGGAAACCGGGGTGGTCTTCCTACCCCTAGCTCCCCGCTCAGGGCAGGGGTGGCAGGGAGGCAGGCGAGGCTCAAGAGTTCTCTTCTGAGTCCTGATCCCCTCCACCAGAGGGCAGCCTCTGGGCGCCCGCTAGCCCCGCAACCTGCCAGTTAGCGACGGGTGGGTGGCGAGCGTGTCCCCCCCCGGCCCCCCAGCCGGGCCCGGGAGGAGGGAGGGGGCGCGGCGGGAGCGCGCGGGGCGAGGCGCGAGCGAGGGCCTGGGACAGGCGGCCCCGTCCCTCGGGCGCCGGGGCGCGGGGCGGGCGCTCCGGGGAGGGGACCAGGAGGGGGCGGGGGAGGCACGGGGGACAGGAGGGCGGGGCGGGGGCGGACGGCAGCGGCGCCCCGCACTCCCCGCGCCCCGCACACTTGCACCGGCCGCCCCCGCGCAGGTCAGCGTCGCCCGCGCGCTCGTCCCCCTCCGTCCTCCCGCCCGGTGGCTCTCGCGCTCCCGGCGAGGCTCCGGCGCCGCGCACGGACGGGCGCACGGACAGACTGCCCGGTGCACGCCTCGGCCCGCGCCTCCAGGCGGGCTATGTGGATTGCCCCGCCGGGGCCGGCCTGCGGGATCAGCACAGCCCGGCCCGCGGCCCCGGCGGCCAGCGGGGACTATGAACCGGAAAGCGCGGCGCTGCGTGGGCCACCTCTTTCTCAGCCTAGGCATGGTCTACCTCCGGATCGGGTAAGGGCCGCTCGCGCTCTCCGCGGAGGGCGCGTGTCCCGGCAGAGTTGGCGCGGTCCGGGGAGGGAGGGGCGCGGCCCGAGAGCCGCCGCCGGCCACCAACTTCTTCGGCCTCTCCCAGAGGCCGAGCGGGCGCGGTGCGCGAGCGATGGGCGCACCAAGGCCCCCCGCAGGCGGATGCACCAGGAGCCAGGGGCAGGGGGACCAGCCATCCCGAGAAACCTGAGTCCGGAAGCCCCCAGACCCAAAGACAGTAGGGACGCTCCAATCTGGGGACTCTGGAGAGGGCTAGCTGCCGCAAAGTGTCACCCTTTCCCAGGGAGCCTTCGGACCAGGGTATAGGGACAGCAGGTCCAGCAGGAACACCGAGCCAGGACCCCTGCCACTCCCAGAGAGTTCAGCCCCAGAGCCCGAGAGGAACTCTGCACAGGGAGGCAGGCGCGGACACAGCCCTCCTAGAGACAGGGCAGTCCCCAGGTGGCAAGCGGGCGGTCCGTACACACAAGGAACAGGTACCCAGAGGGAAGGACGTTCGCTAGCAAAAGCATAAACCGCCACTCAGAGCCCTGGAACCACCTGATTTCCCGGGACCCTCGGGCTCCCAGAGCCCTTTCCCAGGCCAAGGGGACAGCGCTCCCACCCCCAACTGACGCATACAAAGGTAGGAGGAGAGATGACCCAAGACATCCAGACAGCCAAGCTCGCGGAGCCAGCAACAGAGAGAGGCGGGACACCCTGCCGCCTGGAGCTGGGCACCTGAGGCCGCGCGGGGCGCCCGCGGAGCAGCCCCCGGTCTTCACCGCAGCGTCTCTGTGGCAGTGAGGCCTGGGGTGGCGCTCTGGTTGGAAGGTGGGAGGGGACGCTCGGGAGAGTCTTCAAGCTGCATTTGCGCTTCCAGGACCCTTTGTACTTAGGAGATAATGCGTGTGAGGCACGGAGGGGTGGGAGTGGGGCTTTAGGGACTGCTAGAGGTTCTTGGCTAAAGGGCCACCTTGGCGGATTTCACACGACCTGCGCCGCCCCCCATCCAGGGGTCCCCCCTACTGCCCAGCCTGGGGAAGGGCGGACGTCAGAGGCTGCGGCCAGCGGCTGTGTGTGGCAGATCCTTTGTGTTTTGTCACTATCACCCCCCTCCCCCGCGTCCCTGGGGCGGGATTTCGCAAGCTGGTGATTCGCGGCGGCACGCAGGTGCGCACAGAGCGGAGACCGCCGGCGGACAGGCGACCGCGGGAGACCGGAGCTACGGGGCTCACGCGCTGCCAGCCCGCCGGCGTGTTTTAAGTGTTATTGATTCGCCCGCGTCTGGGTGGCTTTTTTTCCCCTGCTTTAATCTTCATCTTGGCCCGCGCCCCGCCGCCCCGCCGCCTCGCGCGCATCCAGCATCCAGGAAGCCGGTCGGGCAGATTGGCTTTGGCCGCGTGCAGCTTTATCTCCTTTTTAATTAGAAATGGGTGGAGGGCCTCCGGGAGGGGGGAGAGAGAAAGGGAAAACAGCAGAAAATAACCTCCCCTGGCTGCCCTGCCCGCCCGACCTCCTGCATGCTCTGTAGCCTCATCGGCCCTGCAGGGACCAGCGCCCAAGAGGGAGGGAGGGACGGAGGCCAGCCAGGCGGCGCTGGCCTTTAGTCCTGCGGCTGCCCTGGGGGCAGGGAGAGAGCCAGGTCGGGGGGTGGAACTTGCAGGGTGACTTTGGGCCCAGCCCTGCTGCTGCTCCCTGGGGCTCTAGTGCTTCACTTGTAAAATGAGGGGTACAGTCCCAAAGTGCCTAAGAGATCCTCCAGTTCCCCAGATGTGACAGCTTCCTACCACTTCTGGTCGATGGCCGACATCTGTGGTGTTCTTATTTTACTGGGATAATAGTGACTCCCGCACTGGCCCCTTAGCACTCAGATCCAATAATAGTAATAATTACAACCACACAGGCATTGGGTACTCACTGTGTGTCTTGCTCCTTCTAAGCACTTTCCATGTTTTAACATGTTTAATTTTTGCAGTAACCCTATGAGGTGGGGACTAGTTATCCACACCCTCGCTTTAGCGATGGAAAAACTGAAGTGCAGAGAGGGTAATGGAATACACAAGGTCACACAGCTAGTGAGCAAAGGGAGCTCAGACGGCACAGGCCAAACATGCAAACAAACCCTCTACTGTGTGAGAGAATCTGTGTTTGTGGCTGAGAAGAATGTGCCAGAGGCGGGCTCTCTCGTGCCCACACCTGCTAGCTGGAGCCGGTGTCCAGGTCTCATCCTCTGTGAGCCTCAGTTTCCAGATGTGTGAAGTGGACGTGGTGATTTCTGCCCAACCCAGCTGTGTAGAAAGGTCACACGTGTTCATGTTTGTGGCAGCACCAGCCATACTGCTTCAGCACATAGTAGGGATGCCACAAAAGTTCAGGGATGCACTTATGCCTATTTGGGGCACCTGCTATGTAACAGGGACTCACCCTGAGTGACATATTTGAAGTTTCACGATCCACTCATTCAGTAGCCATTGAGTGAACCAGCAGACAGCCTCCCTGCCCTCAAAGAGCTTGTAGTCTCATGAGGACGAGATAAGCATGGAGCTCGCACATTAAAAACAAACACATGCTTTGAAACATTTCAGAAGACCATGAATAATCATGAGTACCAAGTAAACAAAACAGAAAGTGTGTTGGAAAGTTACAAGGTGTGGGGTGGGGAGGGAGTTTCCCTAAGTTGGGATGGTTCCAGGAAGTGACCCTCGAGGTCCTGTAAATGATGGCAGGAAGCCAGGATCAGGGGTGACAGAGATTCCCGCATGTGGCAAGAGCAAAGGGAGACAGGGAGCCATGGTCAGTGATATGCCTGGAGTGGAATGGGTCCCCTTCATCTCCAGAGTCACTTGTTCAGAGGCACCTTCCAGTAACAGATCCCAACTTCAGAACAACTTCCCACGGCTGCACCCCAAGATGAGGCCTGCACCCAGTGGCTGGCAGCAGCCCCCAGTAAATGGAAGCTCTTATTATTATAGCCAAAGTGAGGCATTAGGGGACAGGTCTTCTCTTTAAAAGTTCTCTTGATGACATTTAAAGGATTAAACAAAAAGGAAGCTGCAGACAAGTGGGCTCTCTGTTGTGTAATGGGAGGGCTACCTGCATGCTCAGGGTTCCAGCTGGATGCTGTTTGGAGTTGTCTCCATACTAGAAATGGCATCACTCTCCGGCCAGATACCCAGGAGTCATGGTGATACCTCTCTTGCCCTGAGCTTTCGCACTTCCCTGAGCCCTACCCCATCCATCAGTCCCTCAGCAAGTTTGGTCAGCTCTGCCTGCAGCCACCAGGCCCAGCCACCACCCCTTCTCGCCTGCCTGGTCTCCCTGCTACCGCTCTGGCACTCCCAGTCCTTTCCTACATGGAGCAGGGGACATCAGGTCCATCAATGTCCTGCTTACAGCCATTCAGCGCTTCCTGAGCTTCTTGATACACTGAGAAATTCCAGCCCTGAGCCATCGCCTCCCCCCATACTCACCCCCTTGTCTAGCCTGGGTTTTACACCAGCTTCCAGGGGTTCTTTCTGTTCCTTGGCGACCCCAAGCGTGTTGCCCTTCCAGGTCTGTGTGTTCTGTTCCCTCTGTCCAGAAGACTCTTCCCCAGATCTTCCCAGGGCTGGCTCCTGGCCATTCAGGTCTCCACTCCAATGCCACCTCCTCAGGGAAGTCCTCCCTGATTGCCCCAGCTAACATGACCCTTCCTCCCCCTTTCCCACCACCCTGCCCCCAGTTGCCATCACAGTGTCTTCCTTGACTTCCTTCAGAGTGTGCATCATGGTCTGAGATGGCCTTTTAGTCATTGTGACACATGCGTTGTCTCCCTCCATAGCTCCTTGAGGGTGGGTCCTTGCCTGTTGGGGGGCACAGCTGTCTCCCAGCATGGCACCTGGCACCTGACAGGTGTCCCCTGTGTATCTGTGCAGGGAAGGAGTTGAGGAAAGTCGTCATGAGCATCCTCCAGGCTGGTCATGTCTAGAGTGGGGTGCAAGTCCTGCACTGACAGGCAGGAAGAAAGTACTAGACCTTGTATTTACAATTACTTCTGAAAGGTTTTTTGTAATGAAACATGTGCACCTGAGAGAGCATATATAACACATGTGAGCAGAGGTCTGTCATGACCGTCTGTGCAGCCCTACTCCACCGGAGGCAGCTGCCGCCTAGAACTTTGAAGTCTTCGCTCCCTTGCTGCCTTCATGGTTTCACCAGGGACGATTCTTAACAGTACGGTTTCTTCTGCGTGGTTTTTGAACTTTGCCTCAATGGAATCCTACCATCAACTCAAAGGCCATTTGCTTTTTTGGTCAACATTCCATTTGTGACACACATCATCTTTTTTATTGTTTCTAGAAAGGAAATCAAGCTTCACTCTTGATGAATATACACACTGCTACAAGTACCTATGTGGAAATTATAAATTTATAAGTGAATATTCATGGGATGGGGGTACAGGAGCAAAGAAGTCAGGAGACCCTGCTGGGGGCAGTGGGTGGCCAGGGCCAACACCTAGGGAGGGTCTCTAGGCCGTGCCCCACTTTGCCTGCCTGACGCTCCATCTCTCTGTGTCCCCCCTCCAGTGGCTTCTCCTCGGTGGTAGCTCTGGGCGCGAGCATCATCTGTAACAAGATCCCAGGCCTGGCTCCCAGACAGCGGGCGATCTGCCAGAGCCGGCCCGACGCCATCATCGTCATAGGAGAAGGCTCGCAAATGGGCCTGGACGAGTGTCAGTTTCAGTTCCGCAATGGCCGCTGGAACTGTTCAGCGCTGGGGGAGCGCACCGTCTTCGGGAAGGAGCTCAAAGTGGGTATGTGCTCCCCTTAACACCACAAACAGGGACTTACAGGCTATGAGGAGCACTCTGGGACCCCCTCACCTGCCCCATGCTAGAATGTCCCTCCGTATGGGGTTCTGCAGGTGCTGTGACTTGAGTTCAAGTCTCCCGATGAGGGGCAGGGCTCTGGTCTGAATCTGTACCACCCCAACCATTTATCAGCACAGTTGCAAACCAGCAACCAGTGGCCCAAATGCTAACCTGCTGATAGAGCACCAATGTTGTGTTTTAAATTAAAGTCCACTTTTAAAAATTAGCTCTTTCACCTCAAAGTGTGGATTTCTGGCTCCTTTTGAAAAACTGGCAGATCTACCAACAGCTTACACATGTGCCCACATGGTTGTAATGGGCTGGAGCTGAGAACACAGCTTCCTTTGGACAGAGCGTGGGCAGCCCACTCACCGCCACAGTCCCCACACTCCCTACTGAGGCCCAGCCTGAGCAATCTTCTTACATGATCCCTGTAGGCTTTTCCTTTGCAACCCCTGTTTTATGGGAATGGCATGTGCACATGCGCAGACACATGCATTCACATAGGATGTTAAGCCACACATCTGACTTCTGAAGCAATTGTGAGAGCAGCCTGGTAGAAAGGGGATGGAGCAAAAGATGCTGGTCTCCAGGAGGCCCTGGTGGGTACGGGAAGGCCATGATGGGTGTCTTCTCCCTGTGTGCATCTGGAGTGGGTCAGTGACACCTCAGGCTCATTTCTGCACCTGTGAAATTCCCTGAAGGTCAGGTCAGCCTTGGGTCTCTTTGGGTTGGGTGGTTTACTTGTCCTGCTCAACTGCTCCAAGGGTACCCTTGAGTTCTCTCTCCCTTAGCCCCAACGTCGGCACATCCGGTGGGATGCTGAAAAGACCCACCCCAAATCCAGCCACTTCTCTGCATCCTCACTGCCTCCCCTGAGGTGACACTGCTGTCACTTCTGGGCTCCTGAACTGCCCCCTGTTCCCCCCACCCATCTCCCTGCTGCACCTGACAGGCAGGACCATCCTTTAAAATGGAAATCAAGTCTTGCCATTGCCCTGCTTAAAACCCTTTGCAGGCTTCCCAGGATCAGAAGGAAATCCCAGCGCTCACCGGGCACTGCTGGCCTCTGCCCCTTCTGCTCTCATCCTCCCCCTCCCCTTGCTTACTTGGCCTCATCCTGTTTCCCAAACGCACCACCACACCGGGTATTTCTTCGGGGCCGAGCACCTCGCGTGCCTTCTGACCAGGGAACTGCAAGGCCAGGGGATGGTGCTGGCTTTCAGAATGCCTGGGCCAGAGGTAGTGTTGGTTTCCAGCATCCCCATGGCCGCCTCTTGGGGCAGCAAAGTGGCATTGCAGCTCCAGCACCACAACTTCCAGGTTCAAGTCCAGCCTGAAAGAGCCTTGGCCTTTCTGCAGCAACACCTGCAAAAGTCCTAAGGTTCACTCTGATTGGACCAGCTAATGGGGCTTGACTTTGGGCCTTGTATTCATCCCAAACTAATCGCAGTGGCCAGGGGCAACAGTGCTTTTGTTGGCTAGGCCTGGAGCCACACCCAGCCTGTCTCTCAGGGGAGAGGGATGGCTCATGAGGGGACCAGCCTGCTAGGGCTGCCATCACAAGGTACCACAGGCTAGCGCCATAAACAACAGACATTTATTCCTCAGTTCCAGAGGCTGGAAGTCTGAGATCAGGGTGTTGTCAGGGTTGGTTTCTCCTGAGGCTCCTCTCCTTGGCTTGCACATGGCTGTGTTCTCACTGTGTCCTCACGTGGTCTTTCCTTTGTGCATGTGCCCTGGTGACTCTTGTGTCCTGGTCTCCTCTCTTATAAGGATAGCAGTTATATGGGATTACAGCCCACCCTGATGGTCTCATTTTAACTTAATTACCTCCTTAAAGATCCTATCTCCAAATAGAGTCACATTCTGCAGTACTAGGGTTAGGGCTTCAACATATGAATATGAGGGGACACAGCTCAGTGCAAGCCACAAGCACCAGCGAGTGCGTGGTCCCTGCTTTAGGGAAAGACTTATAGGATGTGGTGGATGCTGAGATGTGAGACTCCCCAGAAGGGTGGATTGGTCTGGGCAGTGGAGATGGCCCTTGATTTGGGTCTCGAAGGGTGGAAAGCAGGTCACCAGACAGTGACTGGAATCCCAGGCAGAGGGAACAGCAAGGCAAAGACTCGGACGTGTGAGCAGGGGCCTGCAGCCTCAGGAGATGAGGGTGGGGAGGCCTCAGGTACGATGGCAGCCAGCTGTCAAGAGTCTTGAATCCAGTATTGTTTGAGTGTGGGGTGGCCCCACATCAGTTCCATCAACCGCCGCCCAGGTCCAGTGTGATCTCGGGGCCTAAGAAGGCCTGCACTTCCCTCTAGGCTTTTCCTTTTCTTAAATAATACAGTGAACCCGCCTGGAATCCACCACCTGACACAGCAACAAGAACACGGACAGGCGATTGTCATCTGCTCTGTTAGCCTCCCTCCGGCCTCTCCTACTCTCCCTCCCAAGCCAAGCTTTCTCTGTCCCGCATCTTGGGTGTCCCACGCTATTGCTTGTTTATGTTGAATTTATTACCAGGATCTATTCCCCCAAAGTAAATTATTTCATTTCAGTTGTATTTGATTGTAATGGTGCCAAGTCCCACCCCACCACCGATCAGTGCTGTCCACACCTGTCCAACACTTGGTGGTGTCCACACTCCTACGTTTTTGCCCAGTGAACAGGTGTAAAATGCAATCTCACCATTGCCTTGCTCTGCACTTCCCTGAGAAGTGACGGGGTTGGAATCTCTTCCTGTACTTCCTGGCTGCACATTTTCACTCTTCTCTGAGTTGCCTCCTCATGCGTTTTGCCCATTCTTTAGTCAGGTTGAGAGTCTTTCCATCAGGTGTGGCTGCTGAGGCTGTGCTGGAACATTGGCGCAGGGCAACAAGGGCTGCACCAGGCAGCACCATGGGGAGGGGGTCCTGTGGGCCTCACTCTCTCCTGTCACTCACCTTTTCACTGAGGACCACTGTGGGCCAGCAGCGGGGACGACCCTTCCTTGTACAACACCATACTGGGTCCCCATTTCCCCCGGAAGGAGGGACATCCACCTCCATCTGAGTGAGGCAGAGCCTGACCAATATTCATGCACCTGTTTGTGGCTGTGCTGAGATGCATAGTGAGTTCCCTGTTTCTGGAAGGATTCCTCTGTTTGTGTGAGCCTGCCAGATCTGAGATTCCCAGGGCTGCCGAGTACTGAGAGCCTCGTCTTGTTGCTGGACTGTGGGCAGCAAACAAGCCCTGGGAATGGGAATCAGAAGGCCGGGTTTCCATCCCAGCCCCACCCTACTCTGCTGATAATGCTGGGTGAGACCTTCGCCTCTCTGACCTCAGTCTGCCTATCTGCAGAATGGGGACGCCACACAGTCCCCCTTGCCAGGTGGCAGTAGCATCATGTGATACAGGATGTAAGACCCTGGCACCTGGTGGGTTGGAGCCATCAGAGGATGTCCCTTTCTTTCTGCCAGGAGGCCTGTGTGTTTATTTCATAAGAAGCGGACCTCAAGGAATTGGGGATGCAAGCTCTGGATTTTATTCTTGGTGCAGTAGAAGATCTTAGTCCGATTACTAATCTAAACTCACCATTTTGACTCTGCCTCAATATTCCCAAATGTGTCCACTTCTCACCACCTCCTCCTGGTTCAAACTTCCATCTTCAGAGGGTTATGGCCCCAACAACTACCTCAACCTCCTAATGTACCCGTCCCTGCTCTCTTGGACCCCAGTCCATGCAGCTGTCTAGCATCCTATCTTGCCAGGGTCACCCTGAGCGTGGCATCCCCCTGCGTACAACCCGATGGTGGTTTCCTGTTGCTCTGAGAATAACATGCAGACTCATCCCCTGCTCTTTTATGGATCATCACCAAGGTCATCCCCACCGCAGGGCCTCTGTCCTTGCTGTTCCCTTTGCCTGGATGCTCTTCCCAGATATTGTCTGGACTCGCTCCCTCCATCCTTCCATTCTTGGCTCACCTGTCACCCCTCAGAGAAGGCTTCACCACCCCCTCTCTATGTAGACTGCCATTCCTATCTACCCCCAGCTGGCCGTATTTTTCTTGAGGTTACTTTGCTATTCCAGAATGTACTCTCTATGATTCACTCATTTGTGCAGCACTGTGTAATGACTTAGCTCTGAAGCTACCTGCTTCTCCATTTACTTGATCCCATGGGAATGGTCCTGGTACCTGTCTCAAGGAGGATGAGATGACTCTTTCCACGTAGAGCACTCAGGACCATGCCTGGCACACAGGAAGGCTCCATAAGTCCTGCTTGTGTTGTGATTATTGTCTGTCTCTCTGGCCAGAGGAAGCTCCATGACGGAGCAAAGGCCTCTGACACTGGGCCTAGCACATGCAAGGCACAGCCACTATGGGTGGGCCTAGTGAATTAGGGATGCCCCAAATACAAGACTGAACTTTCATCTTACATTTTCATTCAGATTTATTTTAGGCCAGCATTCCCACTCATCCAAATCTCTTTGAATATTGCTTTGACCAACTCTTCTGTTAGCTCTCCCTTCCACCTTTGCATGGCTTCAAATGCATGAAAATCTTGATGAGGTCAAGGCTTAGGAAAGACCCCTATGGCATGACTCCAGAGGAGTGGGGCCCAGGATCTGTTCAGCAGAACACTCATCCCACCCTCCACCCCACCCCCACTACCAGCTGCCCCGGGGAGAAAAGAGGGTTCCACGGACGATCAATGTGGGGACTCAGCGTTTTAAAGTCCTTGCTTCTAGAGAGTCAGAGTGCCCCTCAGCATATTAAAGACCCTGAAAAGTCCTGCAGCCGAGAAAGCAGCTTGAGCAGGCTTAGACTGGAGGGGCCACTCTTTTCCAACCTTGAACTCACTGACTGTCCTGTGGAGCTGACCTTCAGAGGCACTCACACCGGGAAACAGCACTCTGGAGACCCTTGCAGGTTGACCATACTCAGAATGTGGTTTTTGTACCAACCTGGAATCTGCCAAAATTATATTCACCCATCCCCAATTTCAACATCTTTCCCAAAGGGTACAGAAGAAGCAAATCCTGGCTTCTGACATTGATGTGAAATCTATTCTAATCAGCATTAGTCAACCACAAAACTCAGAATACCTGGTTTTCTATACAAGTACAGTATAACATTCAGATAAACGTAAAAGGTATATACCATAATGCACTGTGTAGAATAAAGAGTACATATCAAAAACATAACTGTAATATTTTAATTTAGTTTTTCCCAGGCACATTTGGTTAAATTAATGTAAGTTAAATAAATTCTCATGGGATAAGACCCCCCACCAGTCTGTCCCCCCATTTACTCACTTATCCATCCCACAGATATTTACTAGAATCTCTGTGTAGTAAATGCTAGTGAACTCCAGATGAATTGGCTGCAGGCTGTGCCTGGGACGCACACTGTCTGGTGAGATCAGACAGGGAAGTCAGGGCTGAAATGTGCTCTGGGGGTCTGGTGGAGAGGAGAAAGCACTGGCAGCATGGGCACATGGCCTGTGGCAGGGAAGCTGCCTGTAGGGGTCATCTACTAGGGGCAGGTCCACAACCTAGGAGGGGCAGGATGGGTCAGCAGGGAAGGCTTGCTGGTGGGACCCAGGCAGGAGCCCTGAGGTCCAGCATGTTGGGGCTCGTGGGACTCTAGGACGTGGGGTTCAGAGGGCAGAAGCAGGGGAGAAGAGATGGGGACCAAGCAGTCTTGTGGAGTTTTGTGCACCAGACTCAGGGGTTTGCTTGGGAGGGGAGTTGTCAGAGGGATTTAATCAGGGGAGAGACAGGATGTAGGAAGATAATCAAATTCTTTGCACACATAGAAATGTGCTGTCTCCAGCATTATCATTGACAAAGAAATGGTGATTTCCGACGTGTGCTCCTGGGGATGGCTGCATTCTTTTCCACATGCTCATGACCTCCTGTTGAGTACCCTCCTGCCGGAATTTTTCCAGGGATGGGCACAAATGGCATAGGATTCAGCCCATGGAGCCATGGAGTCCACCCTCCTCTGTCTACAAACCGGAACACTCTGATGCAGTTCAGGTCTTCTGCTTCCATACTATTTGTCACCACTTTGCCTCTTGGGCAGTCACTTGAACAACTCCCTCCTCTCCCTGCGGTGACCTGGTCTTCGAGTCCTCTGTCTGGGAATCCACACACCTCGCAAAAGTGGCTCCATCGTTTTACACATCTTGGGCTGTGAGAGTGGAGCACATGTCTGGGGAGCCAATGAGTGCTTGGAGGGTGGATTGAAGACCTTTCCAGAGAGAGAGAGAGAGAGAGAAGCAAGGGGCGGGCCAGCTTCACTTTCTCTCTGCCGTTTCTTAACAATGCGCCATCTTGCCCAAGCAAAAGACCTATTCTTTCCCCGTTCTTGCTTAGAATGCAGCCAACAAAGGACTTTTTGTCTCGTTTGCATTTTTTTTTGCAAGCCTCAGTTCATCCTGGGTTTTAGCTCTCCTGACACTATTCTTTGAGATGAGTCTTTTGTTGTAACGTTCTCTTTCCAGCTCTCACATGGTAACAGACACACACACCCGCACACACACACACTCACTTTCACATGCACAGTCATTCACTTGTTCAGCTGTTGAGGCTTCACAGACAAGTAATCCAGGTCCCCACAACCTAGTGTTCTATTCAGTATGGAATAAGGATGGAGGCAGTGCTGGGCCACAAGTGGAGGGAGGGGATATCAGGAAGGCCCCTCACAGGAGGGGACATTGCAGCCACATCTTGCTGGATATGGAGCTAACCAATAATGCATCTAATAAGAGTTACTGTTCGTTGATTCTTGCCAGGTATAGGCCAATGTCATGTGTATTGTCTTTACTCCTCCCAGCGATCTCAGGAGGTAGATATTTTATTATTCCCATTTTACAAATGGGAAAACTGAGACCTTGAGACATGAGTTAACTCACTCAAGGTCCCACCACTGAGAAGTAGAGCCAGTGAATCCAGGTTAATCAACTTCCAGGGCCCTGCTTTGAAACCACATGGGCTACGGTCACTGCCCCTCACCAGGCAGGTGGGACAGGAAGTCCATTTCCAGACTGAGGGAACAGTATGTGCACAGGTGCAAGGTAGGAAGGGACAGATGTTGACCATTGATGGGTGGTCAGCAGTGTGCCCTGGCCCTGTCAGTGGGAAGAGAGACCCTTAGATGGTGTGGAGGCAGGAGAGAAGGGCCGAGTCTGGGGGCTTGAACCTCCCCCTCCCCCAGTTTCCATCTCTTGGGCCTGTTACCCCACCAGTCTCAGACACACACTCCCTGCACCCCCAGATCTTCCAGCTTTTCATCAACAGGCTCCCTTGGTCCTCTGGATGGAGACAGCCACATGTAGCATTCTGAGCCTGGAGGCGCTATGAGCTGCCATGCCACAGGGCTGGCAAGAGCCACCTTTTTCCATCTGTATGTTTTCCAAATCATCATATACTTCAGCTGGTGTCACTGCAGATTGCTCACTCTCTGACCCGTTGGCTTTAAATAGCAAAAGAAAAAAATACAATGTACTTTGTGGTTTCCAGTAAGATACCGTAAATACACCCAGATAATATTCCGGTGCAAACCATTTACAGTGGCTGCACAGGGCGGTGGAATGGAATCTTTCAGGCAGGCTTGGACCTCAGTGTATTTCCTCTGTCCCCATCGGGATCACTGTGGGGCTGTAAGGCACAGAGGGCATCAGCGGCTCCCCACATTCTCTCACCACTGTGTATCGAGCACCGTCCAGGGCCTCTTTGTGCAGATCTCATTTCACCTTCACGGCAACGTGGCGGTGTCCTCCTGGGGATTTCCATTTCACAGATGCGGAAGCTGAGACACAGGGAGGCAGAGTCCTTGCTCAGGGTTGCCCAGCTGAATAAGGAGTAGAGCAGGACTGACAAGCTCCATCTTATCTCAATTCTGAGCTGAAGCCACCTGGGGTTTCCCGAGAGGGCGGTTCCCTGGGCTTCTGGATGGAAACTTTACCTGAGATGTGGGTAGATTGAAAGTTCAGGAGGGTGTGGTAGAAGTGAGGCCAGGGACTCTGCACTGGGAGCCAGGAGAACCTGGTTCCAATCCCCTGGTCTCCAAGTCACTGGTGACTTTGGGCAAGTCTCCCTGCCTCTGTGAACCTATCCTTCAAGGAAAACCCCTCTGGCTTTATGTCTGTGGCTCTGGGAGTCTAGTCTCTGATTCGGGGACAAGAGGACAAGGCCTCTGCCCAGGCAGGATGGTGGAGGCCAACAGGACCTGCTCCCACCACCAGCCACCCCTGGGCCTCGAGCTATCTCCCCACAGAGAGCCTCCCCTCTCAGAAGTCACCACCCAGCTGCCCCCTGCTCCCATCGCCATCCTGTTTTACATTCTTAAGAGTCCTCAGCTGCCACTGGGTGGCCTGATCTTGCTGTCTGTTCCCGCATGAAGGCAAGACCATGTCCAGATCCCTTATTTCCGTTTCCCTAGCCCCTGGCACAGTGCCTGGCATATAGCAGGTGCTCAAGAAATATCTGTTGAGTGAAGGAACAGACAGCTTGGTCAAGGAGGTGGAGAGGAGGGCAGGGTTGGACAGAGGTTCTCTGCTTCTGGGCAGGAGGGAGAGATGAGTCATTGAGGGCAGACTGTCAGCACCTCCAGAGAGAGAGAGGGGTGGTTCTGTTCCTGGAGGGCACACAGTCAGCGATGTCCAAGCCCAGTGTCCACTCACTGGGCCCATGTGGAGGATCGGAGAAAGAGCATGGGCTGGAGCTAGTAGGACTGGGGCCCTGGAGCTTGGCTGTACAGACTCAAATACTTGCAGGTTACATCACTTCTCTGGGCCTCAGTTTCCATATCTGTGGAATGGAGATCATAACAGTCCACACTTCATAGGGTGTTTCCAGGATTAAGTGAGTTGATCTATATTGAGTGCCTAGAACAGAGCCTGCCAAGTAGTAAGCCTTTTATAACACTTTGCTCTGCCTCGTGTAAACCATGTGCCATTGGGCGTATCACCTTTCTCCACTTCTGCAGCAATAAAGCAGATGTCTTAGAGCCACTCTTGTAGATATCTTGTAAGAGACAAATGAGATGGCATTCGGGCAACTGCCCACCTGGAGGGGCCCCAGGCAGCATGTGTGGTCAAGGTGTGGGGAGTCCTCTGAAGTGCTTGCAGACAGCGTGTGGCCTCCAGGTTTGCATCCTGGCCCCTCCTGGGCAAGTCACCTCCGCTCTCCGAGCCTCCGTTTCCCCACCCCACCTGGAGTCAGAAGGAGGCATGGACGGACAGAGCTGAACATGTCCTCTCACCCTGAGAGTCTGAGGTTCTAGGATCCGGGGAACCTTTCCTACTTTATTTTTACTGTCACACCCTGTTCTGAGCTTAGCAAGACGTGCGATTGGGATGGATCTGATCAATTATTTATTGCCGAGTTTTAACTGATAACAACTGAATGCGGTCTCTTGGCAGAAATAAGTCCATTTTGATAAGAGTTGATGCCTTAAGCCAAAGTCATCTCTCTCTGACTGTGGGGTTTCAGATGCGCTGATGGGCCAGGGAAGGACGTAGGTGGGGCTGAGGAAGGACACTGCCCAACTTGGGCCTCAGATCCCAGCTCTGGCAGGTTTCTAGGTGGGTGACCTCAGCAAATCTCTTGATTTCTCAGAGCCTCTGTTTCCTCAACTGAAAACTGTGGAGAGTGGTGTCTACCATTGGGTGCTGTCACAAAATATAGCACGGACAGCCAAGCGTGGGTGTGGCACGTAAAAGGCTCAACAAATGTTACTTCCTCTCAATCCTTCACTCCCCCAAAAAACCCCAAGCTTCCAATTAATTCTGTGCTATACCCTGGGGGCAGTCTTGCTGAATGGGTGGAGTTTATCACAGGCTCCATGTTTGCCCGTCAGAGCCTCCTTGAGCCTCAGTTTCCTCATCTGCAACACGGGGATGCTATTATTACCTCCCCCAAGGGGTTGTTTTCCTCAGGAGCAGATGGGCTTCCTCTTCTACAGCACCCATGAGCATGGAGCCTGGCAAATAACAAGCACCAATATAGACCGTGTGGTTGTTGGCCACTGTTCAGAGCTTCCTTTCATTCATTTACTCATTCAACAGGTATTTTCTGAGTACCTACTATATGCCAGGCCCTGAGGACATAGCAGGGAATGTGACAAAGTGCTTGCCTTCAAGGACATTTACATTCTAGAGGGGTAGTAGCAGAGGGTGGTGGAGCTGGTACAGGGAACAGACAATAATCAAATAGTCTAAATGGCGGGTAACGATAAGCTACAGAGAGAGCTGAAGCACGGGGAGGTTTCTCTCTGTACCTCCCAACAGTGCCTACATTTTCATCAGTTACGATAATTGTAATGCTCACTACCATTTATTTAAGCACCTGCTATGTGCCGGGTGCTATTAACAGATGACGAAACGGAGGCTCAGAGAGGGTAAGTGACTTGCCCAAGGTCACACAGCTCCTGGCAGGGTTGAAATTGGAATTCAGGCCTGTCTCATTTATTCATCCCTCACACATAGCAGGAGTTGGAGAGAGTGGGAGTGAGACAGACACCACCCCATTGCCTCATGAACCTGACACTTGGCTGGGCAGACAGACCCTGGATTAGCCCATGCACTTTGCATCCACCTGATACTGTCTTGTCCTTTGGGACATCGTGGAGCACGACGAGGCTGAAATGGGATTTGATGATAGTAAAAATAACAATAGCATCAACTTGGCTTTTACCAAACACTTACTATATGCCAGACACGGCACTCAGCACCTTCCCCTTGTTCTGAGTTTCAGTCCACTCAGAGGCACACATGCCATCATTGTGCCCATTTCACAGAGGAAGTGACAGCAGCTCACAGAGGTTAACAGGCCCAATGTTAAACAGCCAGCGGATGCCCAGGGCAGTTTCCTCAGTGGTCAGTGGGGTGGGGCATGGACAGTGGAACTGGACAGTCCCAGTCTAAAGTTGGTGAGCAAGGCCAACATCAAGGCCAATGGCAAGGGTCAACAGTGACTTATCAAAGTCCGGAAAGGTTGGGCTTTACCAGCCAGTACCTGTGTCCCTGGGAGCTCTGAAGCCAAGAATGACTGTCCTTCATTGTTTCTCAGCCCCTCAGGAGCAGTGAGACTGAGGCAAGGGCCAGTTTTGGAGGGAGGGGAGGCCATGGCACATGATGAGACTTCACTCTGATCTGGGGTCCACCTTGAGCTCAGGGGAGGTAAATGCATCCCAGGGGGCAGCTGCCCTTCCCCCACTTTGGGATGATCGTGGGTGGAAACAGGTCTTTAGTTAGCTGTCTGTTCCTCATCATCTACTTCATAATATGATGGTCAGGAGACCCAGAGAACCCCAGTGGGGGTTAGAGTGGGACACACAAAATCACAGGAGGAGTGCTGGGCTGGCAGTCCCCCACCCTCCCCGGGGAGGCCTGGCTCCCCACCCCCTCCTCTATTTGCACACTTAACTCTCAGTCTGATAAAGGGGGCACAGTCTCCTTTCAGCTGCTGCGGGCTGCCAGCAGCACCCACCTGCTGCACCTTGGAGTCATTTAA
This sequence comes from Cynocephalus volans, assembly GCF_027409185.1. NCBI lineage: Eukaryota > Metazoa > Chordata > Mammalia > Dermoptera > Cynocephalidae > Cynocephalus > Cynocephalus volans. Next base: position 95,538,823 of record NC_084470.1, on the reverse strand, counting down.
TCCCCAGGGACAGTTCTTGGCCTATATGGGTGTCCAGAGGCTGGGACTGCAGCTCAGCTCTGCTGCCCACCAGTTGGGTGTTCTGGACAAACCAGACATTTATCTTGGCCTGAGTTTCTTCAACTGTAAATGAAAACCCCTACTCCTTTCCTCTCAGCCCTCTTGTAAGGACCTTTTACCACTGTCATCAATAGAAACTGTCCTAACGCTAGTGGTTGGGGCCACTTTTCCATGCTGAGCTCTGTGCTAAGGGCTTTACCATTGTTAATTGTTTCTAGTCCTCTCAGCCACCCTAACCAATTAGATATTGTTATGATCCCATTTCATAGTGGAGGGACTAGAGCACAGAGAGGTTAGGTGACTCACCCAAGGTCACACAGCTAGAAAGTGGTGAAAGTGCGGGAGACTTCTCCCCCGTCCTCCATCTGATTGTTCTTTTCTCTGATGTCCTTGAGGTCTAATCTTAATGTTGGCTGTCTCCCCTACTGTTTTGTTCTTTGGTGCGTTTGATACTCTGGAGTGTGGGCTGATGCCCGGGGGTGTGGAGGGGGGGGGCCTTTCTCTTTGCTCCTCTAGGGGCCCTGCCTGGGGAATCACTGGCCTGGGGTCAGTCTTCCCACTTGCCTTGGAGCATGCAGGGGGATAAACTTGAGCCTGAAATCTGTGCAAAGACAGAAATGTGGCTACCAGTTCCCTGGAGATCCTGGATTCCCTCCACCCCCTCCCACCTCCTGCTCTGGCTACTTGTTGTCTGCGAGGTGCAGATTTTTCCTTTCTGCCCTTTCTCTGGGGAGTCTATCCACCAAGTTCTATCCCTTTTCCAATGCCCTGCCTCAGCGGGGCTCAAAGACTAGTCTCCTGTCCCCTTGTGGCCTTATCGAAAGCTCCCTCGTTTGCAGAGCCCAGCAACACAAAAATGGCCATATTTCATTCCTCCTCACCCTCCTGTCAGTTGGTCTTCAACACATGGCCTCGGTAGGTTACCTTGTCCTCCTTGAGCACAGTCAAGCATTGGTAGATCTTACGCAGCGTTTCTTGATTTCATATAAAACAGGCACTGTTGGGTCTTATTGCCACTAGAAGTGGGGCCTGTGGCTGCCCCCTGTGGCTGCTCTGTGCCGGGCCCTCTGTTTGGCACATGTTGCACAGAGATGTTTTCTAGTACCAAGGAAATGATAAATGCAGAGTCAGAAATCCAGCAGGTGCTCAAATAACGCCCTTTGCAAGTCTCAAAGGTTGAGGTGCCATTGAGGGGAGGGCAGAAGCTTCACTCCCCTGAGTGTCCAGTTCAGGCACATTAGCTGAACCAAACGCTGGGCTAAGCATTTAACACACCCCCTCTCCTTTACCTTCACGGCAGCTCCTATCAGGTAGGCATTATCCACATTTCATAAACGAGGAGACTGAGGCTTAGAGAGGAGAAGGGACTCGCCCAAGCCACAGTCAATAAGTGGTGGAGCTGGAATTTGAACTTAGGTGCTCAGGCTCCAGAGCCCCTGTGTTCCCAGGGATGCCATGGGTGGGCTGGCATGGAACGCCAGAACAAAGCCAGCCCTGGCACAGGGACGCTGTGCAGTCTAGCAGGTGGGCAGGCCTGCATCCTGCAGGGTGGGAGGGCAGCCATGGGGGGACAGGTTGTTTGTGTCTTGGCAGCCTGGTGAGGGAGGTCACAGGGTGGGTGAGGAAAGGATCTGGCCGAGTGTGAGTTGGAGTAACCTGGAAGTTGTCTCATCCACCTCCTCTCCCACTGCCCAAACCACCCCCACCCCAGCATCCTAAAACCTTTCTCCAGGCCCCATTTTGCCTGGTCAGCTCTGCCTCATCCTCCAGCTCCAGCCTCAGGGGCCTCTTCTTCCAGGATGCCTTCCCTGAAGACCAGCCCGCCCTCACCTGTGAGCAAATGTGCCAAGTGCTCATTCAGGGCTTACACACATGCAGGGCTTCCCGTAGATTGCCCTGTCAGTCTTCACCCTATAAAGCAGACACTGTTCTTGAACCCATTTTGCAGGTGGGGAGACTGAGGCCAGAAGAGACTGAGAAGCAGGTAGAAGCACCATATTTGCAGCAGGCCTGAGTGACTCTCTGCCCAGGGTGCTATCTCCTACACTCCAGCCTCTCAGGACCCCTCCACTTCCACTGGAGATGCTCGCAGTCTGTGAGGGGGCCACAGAGCAGGGGAAGCGACAGACATCTCAAATAGCCAGTGACACACAGCAGTGTAATAGCGGCCATGAGAACGAGAGCTACTGTGTCAGGCAGGTGCCATGAGCCAAGTACAGGGCTGAGAGCATTATACAAACTCTTCTAGTTCTCCATCATCGCCATGAGAAAGGTACTATTGATATGTTCACATTTTATAGCCAAGGAGACCGAGGCACAGGGAGGGGATGTTGTTGGCTGAAAGTCACAGAGTCAGGGGTTGCTTTTGCTAGGATTTAAGCTCGGGCCTTCTGGCTCCAGAGCCTGTGCACACTGTAGGTGTTCAAGAAATGCTGCTCTGCAATGCTGTGAGCCTTGAACACATGTACAGGTAACATGGACATGTTGAGTGTGCTTGAGATTGGAGAGCAGACATGGGCTAGAGGGATCCCTCATCTGACCTTTCAGAGCTTGGGCACAAGCCCATGTGCCTTACTTCTCTAATGCTCATCATTGCCCCAAGGGGTTGGGGATTGAATGGCTGTGTGGATAATGGGGGTGCTCAGGTACTGTCAGCACCCCAAGAGGGAGCTTTTTTGCAAGTTAGGAATGGGCGCTCAGTCCATCTTTGTGGAGCCTTCTCCCGAGGTGGCCCGGGACCTGACCGCAGTCTTTCCACTCTTCTCACCCCTTGCAGGGAGCCGGGAGGCTGCCTTCACATACGCCATCATTGCCGCCGGTGTGGCCCACGCCATCACAGCTGCCTGCACCCAGGGCAACCTGAGTGACTGTGGCTGTGACAAGGAGAAGCAAGGCCAGTACCACCGGGACGAGGGCTGGAAGTGGGGTGGCTGTTCGGCTGACATCCGCTACGGCATCGGCTTCGCCAAGGTGTTTGTGGATGCCCGGGAGATCAAGCAGAATGCCAGGACTCTCATGAACTTACACAATAACGAGGCGGGCCGAAAGGTAGGCAGCAGGGAGGGCACCGGCGGCTCCGGCGGGGGTGCTGCGAGGCAGCTCGGTCCTAACTTCTGCTGCTCGGCGTGTGCTGAGGAGCCGTGCTCTGCCTGACTGTGGCATCGATTTACTGCTTGTCAGGGTTGGTGCTATGGTGTGACACTGGTCAGTTCCTGCAGAGGTTGAATAACTGAAGCTCTGTTCAAACTAATTGGATGTTACTCGGCCAAGAGGGACAAACGTGAACTCTTATCCTTGGGTCTGTGAAATCAGCTGTACGTAACTCACCAGGAATAAGCACTGGGGTGAGCTTAGGAGGAGTTATCCAGGTGATTCAGCTTCCGCAGCAGCCAGCCTCGCCTCCGTCCTCTTAACCAGGATCTGGAGCTCGAAATAGAGAGTTCCCTTTTCATTGCCTCTTCGGAAACTCCTGAATTCTGTGCTCTCAGCTTAGAGGAGAGTCAGGGATGTTCTAGGATGTTTCTAGTGGAGGCGGCTGGGATAGAAATGGAGCTGGGCACCCCATCCCATGAGGAGCTCGTTGTCCCAGAACAGGAAGAGCAAATGGGTCTGCAGGCGCAGAGCACACCCTGCCCATGGGGTGGGGGCCTGCCACAGGGAGGCAGGTCCTGCCATTGGGAGAACCAGCCATAGCCATTGAGAAACCGATCGAGTTATTAAGAAAGGAGTGAGCTTCCCATCCCAGAAAGTATTCAAGCAGAGGCAGCTTAACCAGGCATCTTGGGGCACCCACGTCAGGGCTATCTGGCTCGAGCAGTGTTGTGGGCTGAGGCCTGAGGTCGGGAGTCGGCTCTGGAAGTGCCTGTGAAGGATGAGGTGCTCAGAGGCCACCCTGGAGCTCCCAGGCCTAGGAGGCGCTGGGAGGGGATGGCTCTGCGTGGGGTCTGAACTCCATAAAGAAGCATCTGTGAGCCAGGGGAGGGAGGGCTCCTGGTAGCTACCTGGGTGGGGGACAGACTACTGCAGTGACAGGATGTGTGGCATCACCAGGGGCCACAAGCACAGGTGCCCACGGGGGCCGGGCGGCAATAGATGGAGAGAATCCATGCACAGGGCTGTGGTGAGCCCGGAACACAGGCCAGGTGTGCAGAGGAATGGGCGGGGCCATCAGGCCCTTCTCCTGCTGCTCTTCCCTCCTCTGTCCCTGCCTCCCTCCTCTCAGGCCTCTGGCCACATCCTGTGTGTCAGAGCCTCCCAGTAGGCCATGGTGAGTCACACTGAGGAGCCACTCACCTGGCCTGCCCCAGGATGATGTCCTGGGTAAATGAGGCCCTGCCTGTCCAGTGCCCCTGCTGAGCTCCTGCCCGGGGCTGGCACATCCCTGCAGGGTCCTCAGCTGCTCCTTCCTCCCCATCTCTGTGGTCAGGTCACTCTGCAGGTCATGGGTCACAGTCACAGGATCCCTCCTGCCCTTGAAGCTCTCACTCCCTGGAGGCAAACAGGAGGAAGGTGAGTGGCTTTCCTCTCCTAGCCTCGGGTTCCTCATCTGTGACTCGCTGGTTGAGCATTGGTGAGAACTGAAGGAGAGTAACACACGGCCTGCAGCAAGTCAGGTTCAGGGTAGATGAGGCGGGAGAATGTTTTACAAGCCACCCCAGGTGTGAGGCTCAGGGTCGCTGTTCAGTCACGTTGTCACTAGCCTGAAGGCGATGCAGACACTGTGGCTCTCAGAGGTCATGAGACCACCCTCTGTGGGCTTCCTGGAGGAGGCAGGCACCAAAGATGAGTGAGGTGAGGCTAGGCAGACAAGAGAGGAGCAGGCGACCCAGGTCTGGGGGATGCGGAGTGGACAAAAGTGCAAAGGTGGGGCCACGGGGCCAGTTCAGGGGCACTGACTGGCTGGTCTGTGGGTCCCTGCAGGGGTAACAGCAGCTGGGTCAAGCAGTAAAAGCCTTGCGTTCTGCCCCAGACGTTCCCATGGTCGCCTTCTCCGTATCGTTCAAGTTTCAGCCATGGCGCCTCCTCCTCAGAGAAGCTTCCCTTTCGATTCCTTCCTAGACTTTCGTCAGGCGTGCCTGTTCCATGGCTTTCCTCCCTCCCTAGACTGTCAGCTTGACAAGGGCAGAGACCCCGGGAGTCATTCACAGCTGCCCCCAGAGCCTGGCAAACAGCAGGCACTCTGTAATGTGGGGTGGATGGATGAGTACCTTGTGATCACTAGGGAGCCACTGATGGTTCTGGAGCAGGGGAGGGGCAGAGGTCATAGAAACAACTCTTGGGAGACAAAGTGAGGTCTTGGGCTGGGTCAGGAATGGGTGTGGGCAAAGTGCAGGCCGGGCCTGACCTGATGTTTCTGAGCAGGAACAGCTCTGGAGCTCAGGGAAACCCAGCGGAAGGGACACTCCCTGCCTGCCCACGTCCATTCTGTTTAGGAGGACCCTTGGGGGTGGCTTCCTGGAAAGGCAGCTCAACCAGACACTATGTATTCCCTAAGCCAAGAGGTGGAATTGGGGACTCCCCATGTACACAAGGAGAGGCCTGAACAACCACCAGTCGGACCCTTTGTACTACAGAGGTAAAAATGGAGGCCCAGAGAGAGTCCCACCTAGCCCTCAGGCAATCAGGGCAGTGGCCACACATGTCAGCCAGAGCTTGGCAGAAAGGTGGTCTCCCAGCTAGCCCCAGGTGGCCAGGCCCTCCCCCCTGTCACAGACATGTGTGACCCAAAGGCCCAGACGTGGATCCACTTGGGCAGGAGCAAAGACAGCCACCAGCTGCTGTGGGTTCCATCCCCTCTTGGGACCTCAGTTTCCCCATCTGTCAGTTGGGCCTATGACCCTGGCCTTGTTCTGGATCACTGGGTGCCAGTCAGTTCCTCAGGATCTTGCAGTGTACTGTTTATTCGAAGGCACAGGGCCACTCCAGAACCGCCCCCCCAGAACCCCCCAACAGGCTGCCGTGGGCCCCATGCACTGCAGAGTTGGGGAACCGACAGGAGACAAGGGGCCAGCCACTGCCGCTCCTGGCTGAGCGTCCTGGAAAGGATTGCAGATGTGTTTATCACCCGCTCCCTCACTCCTGCCACAAGGAGACAAGACTCAACCTGACCACAGGCTCTGGGTGGGGCTTGTTGGCAGCTGGCGTGAGAGGAAGAGGAGGTAGGGGAAGCCAGGAAGGGGTGCCCACGTGCCTTCTGTAGGCCCAATGAGGGGCTGCCTCTCGGGCTGCAGGGGAGCCCCAACTCACCTGCAGATGAGGAGGAATGAATGCTGCAGGGGCATCCTGCTCTCCCAGCTCTCCAGTTTGGGACTGAGCCCAGGCAGAGCCAGGCCCTCACCAGCGGCCGGATGTGGGCCATGGGGCTGGGCAGGTAGAGGTACCTCTGCCGGCCAGCTTTCCCTCATCGTCCAGTGCCATCATGTGCTCTGCAGGGGCAGATCATAGGACAGTCATGTTAGAAGATAGCAGTGGGGTGTGTAAACATCTTTGGGGGAGGTGATTTTAGAATTTTAGTCTGTCCTATTGGCATTTTAGGGCCATACCATTTTTGAATGGGAATCACCAACTGTTCAAGTTGGGACTGTAGAATATTAGGTTCATGTGCTAGCACATGGGGTTTGGAATCAGAGGATCTCTGGTTGGGAGGGAGAGAGGAGTTAGAAGCACCGTGTTGAAATCTTTGGATGGCAGAATCTTTGCGGCTTTGAATCATTTCTTTCCAGCCTTATGGGCAGTGGGGAGATGAGTTACCCACCTTTCTTGCCCTCAAGACTAGAGGCTTAGTCTAGCGAGAGAGATTGGAAGAGCAAAAGCTGTGATCTGGGGCAACACACTGTAGGAGAAACATGACACAGAAGATTCAGAGAGGAGGTCAGAGTAGAGGTCTGAAGACCCCTAAGGGGAAGAAGAAGGGACCTCCTAGCAGGGCTTTGAAGGGTAAGTAGGGGTCCCCCAGGTGGGCTAGGCAACAGGGAGGAAGAGGGCCTTTCAGACAGCAGCAGGCATGAAGTCCTAAAAAAGCACCGTGTGGGGTCTCCCTGTGGCTGAGGGTGAAGGGTGATGGTGACGAGGCTGCAGAGGGGACTGGAGCCAGACTCAAGGCTTTGAATGCCAGGCCAAGGGGCGGACTTCCTCCTTATGCCAGAGGTGACCAGGAGAGGCTTTGGTGGGGAGGGCCATTGCAGGTTTCTGTTCTTCTCTGGGACAGAGTTGGTGCCTAAACTCAGTAGGAGCCTCGGGGTGGGTGGTAGGGAAGGCTGTTTAGGAAACAGAATAGGCAGGACCTACCTCAGGTTGTTTGGGATGATGGAAGGAGGCCACCCTTCATGGGGGCCAGGGAGACTGGTTTTAGGGGAAAATGATTAGGGTTCTTTTGGGCTTGGGGGTGGGAGATCCTGTGGGCTGCAGGGGGGACACCCAGGGCCACCAGTGCCTGGATCTGAACTCTGGGGAGAGGTCCTGGCTGGAGCTACGTCCTAGCAGCCACCAGTGGGAGGGGTAGGGGAAGCCCTGGTGTTTGTAGCATTGCCCGGTGGGAGGATTAAAGGGGTATAGCAGGAGAGCCCAGGCCACAGCCTGGGAACACGAGCACTGGGGCAGGAAGGCTGTGAAAGGGAAGAGCAGGCAGGAGACGGGAGAAGAACCAGGAGAAGCCGGGCCTTCGGATGCATGTGTGAGCACACGTAAAGTGTACCCCTGCCGGGTGCAGAGTAGCCCAGGCTGCGCTTTGTGTCATCCTCTGCCGTTTACTTGCTCTGGAACCCTGGCCAAGGGACAGGTGTCTCCAGCCTCTGTGATGATATTCCACCTGGCTGGAGGCTGTACACTGAGAGTGAGGTGTGCCAGGGAGCTCTGGGGCCTCAGGGGACAGAAGGGCCCTCTGCAACCCCTTCCTGGCAGTGTGGTGACTGAGCCCAGGAGAGGCAGCCCTGGGGATAGAGCCCAACGAGGACGGGGCTGGCCCCTGCTGGAATGTGCCGCTTGCTCCGAGGGAGGTGAGCTCAGGGAGATGGAATTCCACCGGAGTGAAAAGTCACCTCCCAGCCCCTGCCCAACCTCTTGCTCACAGAGGGGTGTCGGTCTTGTCCCTTCCTGCCCTGCCCCGTCTGGCCTGGGTGCTCTGGGGAGCTGGATTCCCACCCCTGCCCTGGCCGCAGGCAGGCCTGTGAGTCAGGGACACCAGAGACCAGCCCCTGGCAGCTGGGGCGGGGCCCAGATAAGGCTGGCCCAGCTATGCTCCTCTCTGCTGTCCTGAGGGCCACTTGCATATTTGACCAGATAGAGTGGTCAGTGGTGGCATGTCGAGGGCCTGAGGAGCCAGAGCCCTCCCAGCCAGGAGCCAGCCAACCAGGCCAGGCTGGAGGAGGCCTTCTGAGGCCTCTGTGCTTCCATTTCTGCCCCACATTTGGGCACAGAGGTGGGTTCTCACCTTCACAGATGGAAAGGCCTGCAGCTGGGACTTGGGGTCTTGGACTAGGAGTGGCCTTAGGCAGATCTCACCCCTCCAGGGCCTTGGTTTTCTCTATGGTGGGGATTTGTTCCTTTTGGTCTCAGATGGGTCTTATGGGTCTGACATGTGGGGTACAAAAGGACACAGGGTTCTTAGGACTATTGGAAGCCAACGTTGTGTCCACCTACCGTTCCCTGTTCATTTCCTTCTAGCCACACATTCCTGGAGTCAGCCAAGCTTGTTCCCACCTCGGGGCCTTTGCACATGCTGTTTCACCTGTCTGGAATGCTCTGCCCTTAAATCTTTGCATTACTACCTCCTCCTCTTCCTTCAAGTCTCCACTCAGATGTTGCTTTCTCCCCTCCCACGTCCACCTCATGTCCCCTGTACACTGCCCTGCTTTATTTTCCATGTAAAACCACCACATGGAAGTATCTTATCTGCACAGCTCTTTATGTCTTTATTGCCTGTCGCCTCCCACTCCAAGGCCAGCACCACAAGGGAAGGAATGGCCTAAATTCACAGCTGTATCCCCTGCTCCTGGAACAGTTCTGGCACCAAGTAAATGCTCAAGAAATATCTGTTGAGTGAATGAATGAGATGACAAATGTCTGGTCTTTCTTGGGGGAATTTACCAGGAGCTGGGTTGCCAGATACAATATAAGACTCCCAGTTAAATTTGAATTTGAGATAATGAATACTTTTGTTGGTATTAAGTATGTCCCATGCAATATTTGGGACATACTTCCAATAAAAATTATTTTTTGTTTATTTCAAATTCAAATGTAACTGGGTTTCTTATATTTTTTAATTAAACTTATATTCAGATAATTAAAGATTCATGTGCAGCCATAAGAATATAGAAAGAGCCTGTGTACCTGACACCAGAGGAAGGGTCCAAGGAGTCCGATAGCTGGCCTCAACCCACCCCATCCTCTTACTGGGTTTTTGACTCCACCACAGGAAAGAATTCAAGAGCAGAGTTACAGTAGAAAGTGAGAACAGTTTCAATGTAACAAATAATAGATACAGATTTCACAGAGAGACTGCAGCCTAGCTCCAAAGACTGAGCAGGGCCCACTCCAAGTTTAACACAAAAGTGAGAAATACACTCAAAGTTCAGTACAGAGTGCAGGCTGGCTCAGGGGAGTGAGCAGCCACCTGCTGAAAGTAAGTTTGATACAAAAAGAAAGAAACACACTGCACAGGCAGAGTGCAGGCTCCAGGAGAGTGAGCAGCAGCCTGCCTTCTGCTGGGATTTGGCTTTTACAGTTTCTCTATCTAATGAATATTAAACTAAAGGGGTGGTTCACAATATGTAACATTTAGTCTTGCACATGCTCAGTTGGTCTCCTTTTTGGAGCATGTTCATTGGTCAAATCCCATTACATGCACCTGACACATTCAAGAACATTCTGTGCTCTTTAGTACCCTCAGTGGAAGGTTATTCAGCTACCAGGGTTACAGAATCCTTCTCTATTGAGCATGCCCAGACACTGCATTTGCATAAGCCAGACCCTCAAATTCTCAATCTTCCTATTGGTGCCCTAAATAGGTCTAACTAGCAACAGTAACTTTCCTCTAGAGGAAGGCCTAGAGGAGGGACCTGAAACCTCAGGCAGTGGCTTAAAACCCAGACGCACATCCTGAAATCCAAACCCAGGGAAACCAAGCATCTCCTCTTGCATAGCCTTTGCCCAGTTTTTCCCAGTGGTAACAGCTTGCAAAACTATAGGACAGTATCACAGTCAGGATATTGATGTTGAGAGAGTCAAGATACAGAGCATTACAAGGATCCCTATGCCACCATTTTATGGTCACATTAAGTTCCTTCCCTTCCTGAGCCCTTCTTGATTCCCGACCACCACTACTCTGTTCTCCATTTTTATAATTTTATCATTTTAAGAATGTTAAATAAATGGAATCATACAGTATGTAACCTTTTAGGATGAGCTTCTTTTCATTCAGCATAATTCCCTGAAGATTCATTCCAGTTGTGGTGTGTATCAATAGCTCACTCCTTTTTATTGCTAAGTAATATTCTATGGTATGGATGTACCAAAGTTTGTTTAGCCATTCTTCTGTTGCAGGATGTCTCGGTTGTTTGCAGTCTTTGGCTATTAACGAATAAAGCTGCTGTGAACATGTGTGAATAGGCTTTTGTGTGAACACAAGGTTGCATTTCTCTAGGATAAATGCCCAAGAGTGTGAACGTATGGTGCTTGTATATTTAGGAGCAGAAGCCACAGAGGGGGACTGGCCTAGGCTGGATGGAGGATGCCTACAAGGCCTGAGGATTTTCCAGTTTTCTCCCATGACACAGTGAGGGCAGGGCCCAGCCAGGTCCTGTCAGTGATGCCAGGGTGATAGCAATGGATGATGCCCAGGAAGGGAGGGGACAAGATAAGGGAGGCCGTGGGGGGAGCAGGGTCAGGGAGAGAGCAGCCCTTCCCACAGAGAACGGAAGCATCTTTGGCCCCTAGCTCCATGGGGCCTTATCCCCAGCACCCCACTTTGCTCTGGGCTGCTAAGACCACCTCCAGCCCCCGACCCAGGATGGACATGGGCAGCCTGGGGCAGGTCCAGAGGAGGTGGCTGGACACCCTGGCCTGGGAAGAGCTCAGATGGCTTAGACTGGAGTGGGGCAGCCTTAGGGAGCTGTCGCTGTCCCCAGACCCTAAGGACTTTGGGTTGGGGGGGGGGAGTTGAGAGAGGGCAGCAAGCAGGACCATGGATGGAAGAATATGGGGAAAAAGTAGGTTTTGGCTCTGGTGAGAAAGAACTTGCTACTGGGAAGTGGGACAAGGTCTCTGTCAGAGGTGGTGGTGCAGGTAGAGGGAAGGTGTACATTTGCTGGGAGAATATAGACACCATTCTAACACTAGCACTTGAAATGCGTGTTCTAACTTAATCCCCACAATAGTCCTGTGACGTTAGCATTTTCTGTTCTCTCTGTTTTAAAAATGGGAAAGTGGAAGCACAGAGAGATTAAGAAAGTTGCCCAAGGCCACACAGCTCGCAGATGCTGCCCTGGGATCTGAACCCAGGCAGTCTGGCTCCAGCTCTTTTTTTTTTTTTTTTTTTTTTTTTTTTTTTTTTTTTTTTTTTTTTTTTTTTGTGGTTCAAACAACAAACATTTACTTCTGACAGTTTGGGAAGTGGGGAAGTCCAAAATCAAGTCCCTGACAGATTCGCTGTCTGCTGAGGGCCTGCTTCTGTGCTCATGGACAGCTGTCTTCCCGTGCTGTCAGATGTGGAGAGTGACAGCAACCTCCACCCTCACAATCTTATCAAATTTTAATCTCCGCCCACCAATACCACCTCCTGATACTATCGCATTAAAAGGGAGATTTTCAACATATTCATTCAGGGGGGGCATGGGACACAGTCAGTTCATCACTTTTGGCCCCTGGCCTCCCTTTTCACATGCAAAATCCATTCATTTTATCCCAGAGGCTCAAATGTCGTAACTTGTTTCAGCATCAACTCTAAACTCTGAAGTCCACACTGTCATCTCAATGTCATATAAATCATATGTGAGTGAGACTCAAGTTAAGATTCATAATGAGGCAAAAACTTCTCCACCGGTGAATGTGTAAAACCGGATCAATTATGTGCTTCCAAAATACAATGATAGGACAGGCATCCCTTTACAACAATCTCAGCGTTTCCTAGCATTCACCTGAAAAGTCTTCTAGCCTGTACACATTACCCAGTTCCAAAGCCATTTCTTCTACATTTCTAGGCATTGGTACAGAAACACACAAATATAAATATATATTCTATAGTATTAAAATGTAAAAATAATATAAGCTCTATTAATATGAAATTATATTAAAATAATAAAATTAAAAATGCAAATAGCTATTATACAAAATACCTCCTCTGACCTCAACAGAATGCCTTTAGAAATAATATAAGGAAAATTCAAAAATTCAAAAATATAGAGAAGTTAAACAACACTCAGAGAACAACTGGATCAAAAAAGAAATAACAAGGGAAATCAGAAAATAATAATAAATACAGAAAACTAGAAAAACAAAACATCAAAACTTACAGAACAAAACAGAAGCGGTGCTGGGGAGAAAACTTATGGATAGCAGAGGGACATTCTCAGATCTGAGGCTGTGTGTGACGGTGCCCGTGGTGCCGACTGATGTCTGTGGGGAAGAGCCTGAGGCTGTGGGTCCAGAGACGCGGTTCCACCACTGCTTCCTCCCATCCAACCTCATGGCCACCTGGGCAGCCGTAGACAGATGTTCCAAAGGATGGGTCAGGTGTACATTCCCCAAGAAGTTTCCTCACAAGCAGGCAGAGGGGGATTGAAATGGAAACAAAGCTTAGAAGTGGAAATGGCTACAGGGCTGGTCCTGGAAACACATGATACAAATGCTCAGCAGTTAGGGTGCCCCTAAAAGGCCCCAAGTGGGGAGAATAGTGAGGAGTGTCTTTATGTTTCAGAACCCCAGACATCCCAAAGATCTGACCCCAAAAACCTACTATAAACTTTAAGACAGACTCCAGAGTACTCACAGAACTGTCTCACCTCGAAGCTTCTTTGCAAAAGAAGTAGAAATCGATAGTCCATGGATGCACTTTAAAAAGAAGGCACTGATGAGCATAATGTATGTATTACTTGTAGTTCTTTCGTGTTGTAAAAATTTCAGAGCCTTCTACATGAATTAATGGCCATCGGGCTTTCCATATTACTGACGTTTACAGGATTTCACTGCAATGTGGGTTTTCACATGAGTTTTAAACTATTTGCTAAAATTTTTAACTTTCTTGTTCTTTGAAAACTAGCGAGGTTTCAATCCAGTGTGCATTTCTACGTTTTTGTCAGTCTATGGGTCAGCTGAATGCTTTTCCACAGCCTTACATTTAGGATTTTTTTCAGTATGAGTTTTTTCACGCTTTCGAAAGGAATCAGAACAAGCGAAAGCTTTCCCACATCCCTTACATGCGTAGGGCTTCTCTCCAGTGTGAGTCCTTTCATGACTTTGAAATGAGCTGAGACAGTCAATGCCTTTCTCACATAACGTACATTTATAAGGTCCATTTCTGAATGCTTGAGAGAGAAATGAAGGCTTTCCCACATTTCATATACTCCACAGGGCTTCTCTCCAGTGTGAGTCCTTGCATGACTTTGAAATGATCTGGGGCAGCCAAAGGCTTCCCCGCATACCTTAATTCATAAGGTCCATCTCCAGTGTGTGTTATCATGAATCTTTGAATACCTGGGACAGAAATGAAGGCTTCCCATATTGCTTATGTTCGTATCACTTCTCTCCATAGTCCTGATTTTCATATGGTTTGTGTCCAGTGTGAGATGGGACGTGCCTAGTGAGGGATGAGTGGCACATGAAGACTTTCACACAGGCTGCATTCACGTGGTTTTGCTCCAGGAAGACTTCTCTTGTCCAGATTAAGATTTGGAATCTGGCTGAAGGTTTCTCCACAGTGAGGACTTTCTTTAATTTCACCAACTTTCCCTACAGTATGATTGCTCGGATTTCTGTGCTAATTGTTGTACTGATGCTGAATATTCTGGTTTTCCCCTCATTTTCCTATAGAAGACAAGTTTGTAAAGATTCCACATGACATCTCTGTAGAGTTTTCTCTGGGAATGATCCAACATAGCCCATTCCTCCAAAGTGAACTTGACGGCCACATCTTCAAAGATCACTGAGTCCAAAATTTGTGAAATGTAACAAAGCAGTTAGTAAAGGAAAATTTATAGCATTGAACACATACCCATTTCCCACTATGTGTGTCCCTGCATCCTCCGTATGGCTCAGGCAGTTGGTGCAGGTCACATGAAAGAGCAGCTGAAGCAGAAGCACCAGAGGTTGTCACAGACAGGTGATATGCATTGACCTGTGCACCAGAATCCAGATTCAGCTTTTAACCACTGAACGATCCTACCAGCCCCAGGGGTCTTGGACTCATATACTTTTATCCCCACCCTTTCCTAGTCCTGACATCCTGTGACTCCAAGATGTTATCTTAAGATTCACGGACCCTCTCATTTGGGGACATGGTGATTACAGTCCTCAGTCCCCCAAAAAGGCCCCACTATCTGGCCATTCAGGATTGTGGGTTATCCAGGAACTGTGCGTCCTCTCCCACACTGGTTATTGTGGCCTTGGGACAGTCCTTGGGCCACCATCTTCTGCCTGGGAGAAGACATGTCAGGGCCAAGAGGGAACTTGGCTGTGTGGAAAGGGGGATTCTGCGTGTTGCCCCATACAGGGGCAGGGAACAGCCAGGCTGTCATGGGGGGTTCAAGGTGAGACAGGGGCCTGCCCAGGCCACACCTGGTGCAGAGCCCGGGGCAGGTCCTGTTGCTACGGCATTTCTGGCTTGCTCAGACAGCCTGGTGAAGAGCAGTCTGGGGAGCCTGTCCTCATCCCCTGCAGAATCCCCCTCACGTTTCTGGGCAGTCCTGAGATCCTCCTGGGCATCTCCCAGAGCCCAGCCCAGAGCCTGGTGTACTTTCAGTTACATAGGGTGACATGAATCCAAGGCCAATATCTAAAACCAGCCATTAGAGGACTGCAGGCAGTGGGGTACCTGTCCTCATTCACAGGTGTGCACACTGAGGTGGGCAGCATGAGGATGCTTCCTGTGGCATATGAGGCGGGCTCTGGAGCCCACTCCTGCCTTTGCTGCTTCCTAGCTGTGTGGCCTTGAACATGTTACTTTGCCTCTCCGTGCCTCGGTTTCTCCATTTGTAAAACAGGGACAATAATAGCTCCATAGAGTATCATGAGGTTTTAAATGATTAAATGAATTTAAAGTGCTTATAGCTGCGCTATCCAATATGGTCACAACAAGCCACATGTGGCTATTTTAATTTAAATGAATTACAAATAAGTAAGATTAAAAATTTAGTTCTCAGTCCATGTTTCAAGTGTTCAGTAGCCACAGGTGGCTCCTGGTGACCACATTGGACAGTTTCATAGTCACAGGAAGCTCTGCTGGACAGTGCTGGCTTAGGATGGTGGTAGGCATAGAATAAGGGCTCAGATGTTGGCATTATTATTAAGGGGACCCGGGAAGCT
The DNA here is from genome assembly GCF_027409185.1 of Cynocephalus volans. Classification (NCBI taxonomy): domain Eukaryota; kingdom Metazoa; phylum Chordata; class Mammalia; order Dermoptera; family Cynocephalidae; genus Cynocephalus; species Cynocephalus volans. Next base: position 95,523,250 of record NC_084470.1, on the reverse strand, counting down.
CTTGGCAGCAGTGGGAACCAAACCTTTCACCTCCCTGGCCTCTGGCCAGCCAAGGGGGTCTCAAATGCTATTCATTTGATTTCTCTTGCAAGGAATTCCCAGTGTGGCTGCTGGCCCTTCAGCCAGATTCATTTGAAACTGACCTGAGGTGGGGAGAGGGCAGCGTGGTGAGGTCTCAAAGAGCCTCCCAGGTGAGGTAAAGGCAGGGGGCTCAGTTACACCATGGTGAGACCAAGTCAAAAGGCGCCCATTGGGGACAATCACTGCCTTTGTCCTCGGGAGGGTGATTGGGACTCCTGGGTATTATCAAATCTTCCAGGATGAGGGGAGAGGGGGAGCCAAGTGACAGTGAGGGAGGGGGCAGAGCAGAGGAGAAGGAGTGGTCCTAGAGGGAGGGAGGAATGGGGTGGCCAGGTAAGTTCGGGGAACTGGCACCAGGAACCGGCAGCTGTCACTTTCCCTAATCCTAAACACTTGTATGTCCTTTGAGGAGAAATCTAGGTGCAATTATGGCCCTAAAAAGGACTCCTTGCCTGACAAAGGAGCTTCTATACATCACCACCTTTCAGTGGGCATTCGAGATGCCACTGATACAGACTGCTCACAGTCGAGAGCTCCGGCTCTGTCCCAGATGGGACCCTGCCTGCTCTCGTGGGCTAATCCATTTAATATGCCCAGAGCACTTGGAGGGCCTTGTTAACTCCTTTCCACTGATGGGCAGCTGAGGTCCAGACAGTGACCTGAGTAGCATCCCGGGCTCCTGGGCAGGAGAACTGGGCAGTCCGAGGACACTCCTGATCTCATGGCCTCCCAGGACGTTGGGGGGAGGGGCAGACCCCCAGCCAGCTCAGCCGAGCGGGTGTGAGGCCAGCATGTATCTGCTCGCTGCATGGCCCTGCACCCCTCTTGAGGCTGACATACCATGTGCTGGCCCATCCCCAGTGCTCTCCGTACATGATCTCGCGGGGAAGGGCCTATTGTTACTCCCATTTAACCGATGAGGAAAACTGAGGCATAGAGGTGTGTTTGAAGTTGCCCCGGTAGGAAACATCAGAGCCAGAATTTCCTCCCAGCCATCCCACCTCTGCAACCCAAGCTCTGCCCATCCTCTGTGTGGCCTCCTTAGCCCTCAGTGTGTGCGTGTGTGTGTGTGTGTGTGTGTGTGTGTGTGTGTGTGTGTGTTTTGGACGTGGAAGGGCTAGTAGTATTTTGAAATAATAATTATTCCTAAATAAATATTTATAACTTCATAAATAAATACACATTCATAAATAAATGAATAAATCGTTCATAAATAAATATTGTTATTTAACAACATTTGTAAAACACTTTGTACCTTGCAAGACCTTTTCTAACACTTTTTCTTGGCCAAGGCTCACACTCTCCTCCAGGTGAGTAGTGTGATTGTGCCCATTTTGCAGGCAAGGCAGCTGAGGCTCTGGCTGGGTACCACTTGATCTGCTGGGATGGTGGCTCCCAAAGCACAGTTCTCCCCTGGGCTTTGAGAGTCCTGAACGGGAGGCAGGCCAGGGGCTGCTGACTACCCCATACTCCCCACTCATGAAGAATTTCTGTTGGACTTTTATTCCTTGCTGGGAGGTGGGAATGACATGGGTGTGGATAAAGCTTGCATGATACCTCGCTGTGCAATTTGCTCACTGCGTCACCTTGGGCAGTCACCGCTCTCTGAGCCTCAGTGTCTTCACTGGGAAGAGGGCAGTGAGAATGTGCACTCTGAGCTGTCATGTGGGTTGAATGAGGTAATGCCCATCGAGTGCTTGGTCTGATGCTCTCAAGCATGATGAGAGCTGGGAAAACAGTAGCTGCTATTATGAATGGTGGTAGTGGTAGTAATTTTAAAGCCACAATCAAGTTTTAAACCCTGAATTCTATTCCTAAGGATCTTTCTAGCTAAAACTGTTTTTGCCATTTACTGGCCACAAAGCGCTCTAGAAGGTCTGAGGAGAAGGAGCTGTCCAGGAAGTTATTGAGATTTGTCACTTCACTGAACATAAAGGGTCACAGGGGCCCAAGCTGTTGTGATACCACGCTGATCTTCCTCTATCTGAAACAGCGTTGTGATACCATGCTGGTCTTCCCCTATCTGGGTCTCTCAGTCATGTCTGAGCAGCCACCTGCACCCAAGTACATACCACACTCCAGGACCTGTAACCTTGTCCCTCAAGCCCAGTCCCCAACCCGGACCCCCCACCAAACCCCAGCCTCCTGCATCCAGCCGCCTGCCCCGCCCCCCAGCTCCAGGATGTCTGCTGATCCATGAAAATGCACCTATCCCAAACCTAAGTCCTCACTTCTCTCTCACAAACTTGCTCCTGCCTTCATCGCCCTCCCCAGGTTCAATAAGTAGTGGCTCCGTCCTTCCAGGTATACAGGCCCAAACCATGGCCTTGCCCTTGTCTCCTCTCTTTCCTTCACACCCCAGACCTAAGTTGTCACTTCTACCTGCAACATCTATCCAGAATCTACGACCTTATAGCAGCCCGCACCCCCGACCCCGGGGCCCTCACCCCCAGCTTCTCTTCCCTGCAGAGCACAGCAGCCTCCTGACTCGGCCACCTGCAGTCTTTTCAAATGTAAGTTAAATCCTGTCTCCTCTGCTTATACCTCACAATGACTCCCATCTCACTCAGAGTAGACGCTGAAGTCTTCACAGTGGCCAACAAGACCTTGCATGGCCTGGGTCCTGCGACCCTCTGTCCTCATCTCCTCCAATCCCCTTTGCTCAGTCTGTTCCATCTGCACTGGTCTCCTCACAGTTCCTCAAACACACTGGGCTTGTGCTGACCTCAGGGCCTTTGCACTTGCCGTTCCCTCTGCCTGGAATGCTCTCCCCAGACATTCACCCCTTGCCTCCTAAAGTCTTTGCTCAGATATCACCTCTCAAGGAGGCCCTTCCTGACCATCCTATTTGTAATTTCCCCTCCATGCATCTCACCCCTTCCTGTGCCCTCCCATGTTTTGTTTTTCTACATAACACTTTTGACCACCTGACATAATATTGGTAGTTTCCCAAGTAATCCCAATGTGGCTGGGAAAAGTTAGAGTGCTTGCTGTAGGAGCCCTCCTGTGGGAACAGCGTAGGCTCAGACTGAAGCTTCCTCCCCAGCCCACCCTCTTGTAACTTAAGGGTCTGTGCCTTTAATATTTATTGCAATGGGCCAGCAGTAAACGAACATTTTATTTTAAAATATCTGTATAACTCTTATCTTACTCCAGACACTGTTCTAAGTACCTTATATATATACATATATACACATTAATATGTATATTAATTCATAAAATTATAACTCAATAAGGTAATTACTATTATTATCTTCCTTTTACAAATGAGAAAAACTGAGGCACAGAGAGGTTTAGTGACTCACCCAAGGTCACACAGCTAATAAGCAGAGAGCCAGGATATGAATTCAGGCAGTCTGCCCAGAGTCTATGCTCTTGCTATGCTTCTTCTCTTTTCCACATTTATTCACTCATTCATTCATTGAATATTTATAGAGTGTCTTCTCTGTGTTACGTGCAAGATTTTAGAGACCAAAGAGTGACTGAAAGATGGTGCCTGCCATCAAAGGACTTACCTACTATGTGTTAGCTCTGTTTTAGACACTGGAAGTTAGAGATAAATAAGACACAGTTTCTGCTTTTGAGGGGCTTACATTCTAATGGTGGAGGGAGAAGCATGAATTATTGCATGTAAACATGATAACATGAATTGCACTTGGTAGGGGAGAGTGCAGGGGACAATGGGTCTCCAGAAAGGAGGTCTAAACATTTCAGGATTGGTTTGGGTGGATGGTTGAGTGGTAGAGTGGATGGAGAGAGATGTGGATGGATGGATGGATGGATGGATGGATGGATGGATGGATGGATGGATGGATGGATGGATGGATGGATGGATATAGACATATTTGAAAATACAGATAGATAGTTCTATATTTGAAAAGATGGTTGGATGAATGGTTATATGGATGGATGGATGGATGGTTAGATGAACAGACATTAGCAGATGGTCGGATGGATGTTTGGATAGTTAGATAGATGGATGGATGAATGGATGGATGGGTGGGTAGGTGGATGGATGGACAGTCATTTGGAAGGATGGTTGGTTGAATGGATGGGTGAAAAGCTGAGCTCATTGCTAGGAAGTTGGACATTCTCCCAGTGAGATCACCAGACCAGCTGAAAGAAAGGGTCGGAAATCCGTGCATTCATTCATTCAACAAATATTTATTAAGCACCTATTTATGTATCTGGTTCTGTTTTAGGCTCTGGGATTAGACATGGTACTTGCCTGTATGGGGCTGATGTTCCAGGAGAAGGCAGACAAATAATCGAATACATGGAGATTATATTGTCAGAGAGTAATAAATGCTGTGATGAAAAAATAAAGTAGGATGAGAGGGCAGAGATGACAGAGGGGGCATTTTATTTTGGGTGGTTGGGAAGAGCCTCTCTGGGAAGGTGTTTTCTGAACAGGAAGTGAGGAGGTGAGCCATCTGGGGAATCAGAGCCATCTTGAGTCAGAGGGAACTGCAAGTTCAAGAGCCCCGAGGCAAAGAGGCCAACGTGGCTCTCACCTGGTGAGCAGTGAGTGAGGGGAAGCTGCAGAGGAGGTCACAGAGAGGTGTATTTGGGAATCGGTGGTGCACAGGAGATAGGCAGACCACCTCCAGGGCCCTGTGAAGAATCTGGGTTTGGTGTGTCTTGGAAGCCACTGGAGGACATTGAACCTGGGCTGCTTAGTGTCCGGAAAGGCACCCCCCTCCCTGCACCCCCTCAATGGGTTCCCAACCCTTCTGCCTCCAGCCTGTTCTGCAGTTGGGAGTCTGTCAGCATTTTAATTACAGCTCCCAGCTCTCAATGGTTTACAACTCAACCGTAAAACAGGCCCTGGGCAACATGTGGCACCTCTGAGTGATTTACTTGCTCACCAGTTCTATATTTAGTGCCATGTAATGCTTGTTGGCCAGGTTTTCAGAGAGCAAAAGAAGGAGAAATTTGGGAGGAAGTTGGTTAAGTTTTTGTTGTTGTTGTTTTGTTTTTAAACACATAGATCTATTTTTCAGTTGTTTTCTGAGATCATTTCCCAGCCTTTAAAAAGCTGCAGGGTGCAAACTAATGGTGTAGTCCATGACATCGTTCATTTCTAAACAAGAGAGCCTCATCCCTTGCTGTGCTGCCCTTCGATTGTCTTTAAAGTATATGTGTGCTTGTTAGTGAGGGAGCTGGGAGTAAAGACCACCACAGACTAAGAGTGTGACTAAAGGACAGGCATCAATTACTATTTCAATTAATTCAATTAATTGATATCAATTAATTATCAAAAATTTATTATTAACAATTAATATCAATTAATATTTCACAGCAGATGGGCTGGGTTTCAGGTCATGTGCTTCTACTACTTGCCTGAAGCTAGATGCCCTCTAAGACCTCCAGCCAAAGCTCTGCAGGCTTTCTCAAACTAATGTGCACAGGGGTCACCAGGGAAGTGGGGAACTGGGGAATGTATGAACACGCAGCTTCTTATTCCATGTGAGTGTGTTTATTTCTGTTGCTTATAATGAAATACCTGGAACTGGGTAATTTATAAGAAAACAAAATTTATTGCTTACAGTTTTGGAGGCTGGGAAGTCCAAAGTCCAGGGAACACATCTGGTGAGGGTCTTTCTTGGTGGTGGCTTCAGTGACAGAGTATCATGTTATGAGATGGCAGAAGCAGAGAGAGAGAGATTCTCATTGGCTCTTCTTTTAAAGCCCTCAGAACCATGCCCATAACCAGTATTTTTAATCCACTCACTACTGCACAGTCCTACAATCTAATCACCTTTTCAAGTCCCCACCTTTCAATTACCGTAATAGGATTTCCCACGCTCAACACTGTCACAGTGCGGACCAAGCCTCCAACACATTAAACTTTGGGAGGACACAATTCAATCCACTGCAGTAGGTCTGGGGTGGGGCCAGAGATCCTGCATTTCCAACAGGCTCCCAGATGATGCCCAACACTGCTGGTCCTGGGACCACATCTTGAGCAGCAAGGACTTTGACGAGCACTGTCCAACAAAATATAATATGAGCCACGTGTCATATAAAACATGCTAGTAGCTGGATGAAAAAGGTAAATCAGGTGACATTAAATTTAGTAATATATTTTACTTAATCTAATATATCCAAATTATTATCATTTCAATATGTAATCAATAAAAAAAAAATACTGGGATATTTTACATTCTTTTTTTCCTGCCCTAAGTCTTTGAAGTCTGGCATTTGTTTTACACTTACAGCACATCTCAATTCAAACTAGCCACATTTTAAGTGCTCATGTGGCTGGTGGCTCCTGTTCAGGATGGCATAGATCTAAATCCTTCTTGAATTCCTCTGATGATAGGGAGCTTACTACCTTATAGGATACCCACTGCATTCCTACAGGTTCTGAGTAGGGAGTCACCTCCTAGGACCAGCTGGGGAGACCTGGCTTCACTCTTTGGGTCCCCATGCCACATGGCAAAAATTTGGAGCCTCTGATTAGATCCCCTTGAAGCCCTATCCTCCAGCTCTCTCCTGTGAGACAGGCATCTCACATAGTTTGGGTCAGCCCTCACAGCAGCCCTGAGATGGTTTCTATTGTTATTCTTAGTTCCCACTTTTCTTGTTGAAGAACTAGGATCAGAGAAGTTAAGTGATAGCCTCAGGGTGACCCTTGCCGGAAGGGGGGAAGGGGGCAGAGCTGAACCTAGAAGTCAGGACTTTGCAACCTCTTCTCCACTCTAAGAGGTTCCAGTTGTTTCAGTGTGACGGGGTTTCAGAGGGCCTTCCAGGCCCCCTCACGCACCTGAGACACACGGGATTGTCCTCGATGATACTAATGGAGCCTCAGGGATAGTGGGAGAATGGGCATCAGAATCTGCGCAGCCCTTGGTGGCAGGGCTGGGACAAAAACCCAAGTCCTCTGAGCACTGGGTCTCAGCTTCTGCAGTAGCTCCTCATAGCTTAGAGCACTAAGGAATCAGTTATTTCCCAACCATGCCACCCACCACCTCCGCCCAAGGGGAGAAGCCCCACCCCACCCTCAGCTGGAAACTGCCGAGGGATAGCGATAACCAGGGTGTTTTTCCCAGTCGCCCAGCTCGAAAAATTCCAACTCCACCAAGGGCTGGAAAAAGGATATCTCAGAGGAGGTGTCCCTGCACATATGTCCCCAGGCTGGTTTTGTGGCAGCATGGAACCTTGGCTCAGGCCATCCCACCCTCCTGGACACCAGTTCCTGTAACTACACACCCACACAAAGCAGGAAGAGGCCAAAGCTGCCCCTTGTGTCTCAGGGAGCTCCTGTTCTGGGATGGGAGCTTCAAAGGGCCTCGTTGGTAGCTAGCTGCCTAGGAAGGCCTTGCTGGGGTCCAGGCAGTTCAGAAGGGGTTCAGCCAGGCATGACCCGGCTCCTGGGTCCTTCCGCCATGCTCTGGAGCATCCCCATTGCGCCCCTGCCCAAAGCCCCTCCCTGGGAGCTTCAGTCTTGATCTTCTATGGACTAAGTCAGGGCCTCGTCTACCAGATCCCACCATGATGGAATGGCCTTCTAGGCTCCTGAGCAAGGACCAGTTCATTCATTCACTCGCTCACTCATTCATCCCTTCATTCACATGGCAGATGTTTGCTGAGAGTCTCCTGAGAGGCAGGCCTCTTCTGGATGCCTCGTAAACAAGACAGGTGAGGGCTCTGCATTTCGGAGCTAACATTCAGGCGGGGAGGGGTGGGGCGAGCTAGTCATCCGCATGTGCCCAAGCAAGCGACCAAGGATGTAAACAGGGTGGTGGGAGAGGGGCAGGTGCGCAGGACAGAGCCTGCAGGCATGCTGCAGAGTGGCCAGTGAGAGTTGCCTGGAGGTGCTGGGCTGGAGCTGAGGAACGGGAGCGGGGGCATCGCAGGCAGAGGGAACAGCCGCTGCAGAGGCCCGAGGCGGGCCGGGCCTGGTGTGGTCCAGAAATGCCTGACATTACTCATTCACTGAGGGTATTTGGCAGGGCTGAGAGGCAGTGGGTGCCCTGGGGCCCCACGCGACAGCGTGGAGGTGGTTGTCCTACCAGAGGCTGCCACTTGACCTCTGATAACTGCCACCCCCTGTTAGTACCCTGCAGTGTGCTGGGCTTCAGCCAGGAGGAGCGAGGTCCCCGGCCCTCAGCACTCACAGTCTCTTGGCAAGTCCATCCAGGGTTCCTTGGGGTCCAGCTTGCCTTCCTTTCCTACCTCAGGCCATCACTGCCGCTTCTCCAAACCTCTCCTGCACTCATCCCTACCCCCGTGATTTTTCCAGCTCCCCGGCCTTCGCCCAGGCATTTCTGCTATTGGTGACACCCTTCCTTACTTTTACAGTGAAGAACTCCTCCTCGTCCTTCAAAACCCGCAGATCGTCTCCTCCAGGAAGCCCTAACAGGGCACTGCTTCACTTGCCCTGTGACAGTACACGCCGGCCTCTATTTCGGCCCAGTCTCCCTGTAGGAAGATGCTTACTGGTTTGGTTGTCTCCCTGACTACAGTGGGGGTTTCTTGAGGACAGAGACCTTGTCCTACCGCCCTCACTTCACCAGCACCCAGCACAGGCCCTGGTAGTGGGGAAGTCCCACTGGATGGTTCTGGAAGAAGAGAGTGGGTGGAGGATATTATCAGGGCTTTCTATCCCTGGCCACAGGTTAGAATCACCCAAGGACTGTTTAAGAACATAAGATGCCCGGCCACTCCCTAGACCAATGAGATCAGAACCTCTGGGGTGGGGCCAGGCAGCAGTGAATTCTAAAAGCCCCTGAGTCTGCAGGCAATTCCAAAGTGCAGCCTGCAGGAGGATCAGAGATGCTGGCTGTGCACAGCTGGAGGGCAGGGGCTGAGTCCTGCAGACCCGCCATTGCAGGAGCAGCTGTGCTCAGTGGTCCCAAACTCCCAGGGGCGCCGAGCTGACAGGGTCTCTAGACTGTTTGGGTTTTTCATAACAGCTTTATTGAAATATCACTCACATACCATACAATCCACCCATTTAAAGTGTACAATTCGATGGCTTTTGGTATATTCATGGCTTTGTGCAGCCATTGCCACAGTCATTTTAAAACATTTTCAGCACCCCAGAAAGAAACCCCGTACCCATTAGCAGTTACCCCCGGTTCCTTCTTTTCCCCCAGTCCCTGGAAACCACTAATCTTCATTCTGTCTCTGAGGATCTTCCTGTTCTAGATATTCCATATAAATGGGCTGATACAACATGTGGCCTTTTGTGACTGGCTTCTTTCAGTAGCGTGATGTTCTCAAGGCTCATCCATGTTGCAGCGTGTACCAGTGTTGCATTCCTTTTCGTGGCATAGTAATGCTCCTTGCACGCGTAGACCACATCTTGTCTGTCCATCCAGCCATCAGCAGGCATTCAAGTTGTTTTGTGTTTTGGCTGTCGTGAGTAGTGCTGCTGTGAACACTCATGGATAAGTTTCTTTGTGCATATATGTCTCTAGCCTGATGGTTGTGCCGTTCTTGTGTTGGGCCCTACACGTCTCTGAAGCCTACCTTCTTTGGGGTTGTTCCTGAGACAGCCCAGGTCTCTGGCCAAGAGAGAAAGAGGGTCTGGGCTGATGTGGGCCCTGACTAACTGGGCAGCATGGGCCAGCCATGCCCCAAGGCCCCATGAGGCTGGCCAGGGCCCTGCATGTCAGCAGGCACTGTGGACACTGGCTCGGCCCTCGTCAGCTGGGTACATCACAGCTGGTTCACCACCAAAGGGGGCTCACGGGGCCTTGCCCTGGGAGATGGTTTCTGTGAACTTCCCCACTCTCTCTCTAGGGCCGCCTGGCTAAGCCTCTATCTCAGGTCTTCCTGCATCTGCTCAGGCCTCTGCTCTGTCCTCCCCATGGCCACCTGAGGGAGCTTCTCAAATGCCTCCTGACACGCACCCCTCTGTCCTGAGAACCATCAGGACAGAGACCCGGCCGGTCCTGCAGCCTGGCCCACTGGCCTCCTTCTGATTTTGGGACTGCTGCCTGCTCTCTTCCGCACCAGGCCTTTGCCCACACTGTTCCTTCTGCCTGGCCTGCCCTTTCCTCCCTTTGTGTCTAGTTGTGTCCCTCAGTGTCCCAGTCTCGCCTCAGGGAGTCACTTCCTCACCTCTTCATTCAGGTCAGGGTTCTTTGAGACTGCTGTTATCATTTGTGCGGCAGGTATTTACTGAGCACCAGCTATGTTCCAGGTACTGGGGACACAGCAGGGGATAGACAGGCCAAGTCCCTGCCCTTGGGCTGTTTGCATTCTAGTGGGAGACAATAAACCCAGTGAAGAAAACATGTGCTGTGTCAGGTAGTGATGCACATGAGGGAGCAAACCAGGGCAGGGCTCAGGGAAGCATCGCTGGAAAGGCAAGTTCTGAGCAAAGGCTGGGATGAAGTGAGGGAGGCCGTGTGGAGAGGGGGCAGCTGGCATGAAGGCCCTGATGCAGGGGCACGTCAGTGTTGGAGGACAGGCAAGGGACCTGTCGTGATGGGACTGGAGTGCACAAGGCCACAGGAGATGAGGTCAGAGAGGCAGCAGGAACAGGACAGCGAGGCTGACAGAGAGAGCCGTGTAGCAGTTGCCCCATCCACAGTGTCACTTCCTGCAGTGCCAGCTACCCACAGTGAGCCATGGTCTGAAAGTAGGTGAGGCCAGTGCCATGAGATATTGTGAGAGAAAGTGAGGGACCACATTCACGTAACCATCATTACTGTATACTGCTGTAATTGTTCTCTTTTATTAGTTATTGTCGTTAGTCTCTTACTGATCCTAATTTATAAACTAAACTTTACCATAGGGGAGTGTGCACAGGAGAGAAGGTAGCACATGCAGGGTTTCATGCTACCCACAGATTCAGGCATCCACTGGGTGTCTTCGGGTGTATCTGCTGGGATAAGGGGGGATACTGCATCAGGAGCCCAGATACCCAACTCCAGTTTCAACAACCTCAGCATTTGGCCAGCAGTTGTCGACACTGTTTGACCCCCGCCACAGCTCCCACAACCCCAGACATCATGCTGTTTCACTCACAGATCCTCAGTGTGTATCTCTGATCAATAAGGACTCTTGAAAAACAGAACCACAGCACCACTGTCACCCTGAGCAGAACAAACTTTGCTCAATGCTGTCTAATACCCCATCTGATTCAGATTTCTCTGATTGTCTTAAAAACATTTTGCTATCAGGATGTGGGAGAGGAACCGCCAGGGGCGTGACCACAGGAGGGGCAGGTTGGCTCTTTCCTTCATAGCACGATTGGTGGAGGTTGGTGTCAGCCTCATGCCATGTGACAGTTGGGTCCACAGCCACTTCCCCCTCAAGGGTGCAAGCTTCAAGGGAGCTGGGAGCTTGTCTCTTTCTGCCCACCTGGCCACCAACCTCAGAGCCCGGCCCAGGACAGGGATTAATTGACATGTGTTGGGAAGATGAATGAGTGAGTGAATGGATGAGTGAATGAATGCCAAGGCCAACTCACAGATGCTCCAGAAGCTGTGAGGAATATGTGGGTTTGGCGGCTCCCTGTCTCTCCTGCCATAGTTGGGGTCATCGACTTCCTTGCTCCAGGCCACAGTCCCCCTTCCCCACCTTCTCCTCTAGGACAAACCCTGCAGAGGCAGCCCCTAGCCCTTAGTCAATCCAGCTCCCTCCAGGTGAAGGGGCTCATGAGAGGGGCAGCGGAGCAGCTGTTCTGCCTTTGAGATGGGTTTTGCACTTTAAATGCCCATGAGAGCCCTGTGAAGGGCTGGTGGTGATAGGCCCAGTTTACAGGTGAGCAAAGCTGAGTGAGACCTAGCCCAAGGCCCCCAGCTAGCATGAGGAGGGCCACCTGCCTCCACCACCACCTGGGCTCCCCTCACCTTTGAGGGTGTGCATGTGAGTGTGTGTGAGCTTGGGGGGGTATATGAGTGTTGTGCATGTGTGAACACGGGAGAGGGTGTGGGTGTGACTGCTAGTGATGTGGGGGGACGGGGCGCAGGGAGGGGGGTGTACAGGGAGGAGGCACGCATGTGTGTGTGGGTTATGTGTGACTGAGAGAGCATGTAAGTGTGCACACACATAACAACGTGCACTCTGAGTGTATGGTGTGAGGGTGTGTGGCCTGTGTGGGTTTGCATGGGGGTCATGCGTGGGGAGGCTCGGTGTGTGGGTGTAAGTGCGTGGGGGTGTGTTTGGGTGTGTGTGTGACTGTGTGCTGAGCATACAGGTGTATTGGGGGAGTGGAAACCTAGACAGAGACAAGTCTGGGGGTGGAGGTGGTTTGTCCACAAGATGCACTTGCTACAGAACCCCCCAAAGTTGGGCAGAGGCCAGTCCACAGAGGGCCTTGAGAGCCTGGGAATGGAATCTGGGCTTTAACCCCAGGACATAAGGGAGCCATAGATGGTGTGTGAGCAGTTGTAACCCGGCAAGCCCTGAATTTCAGAAAGCCCCTATCTACACCTGGAAACCTCTCTCTGGTTTGGGTTGAAACCCCTTTTCCTGAGCTCCAGGCCAGACTCTGCCTTCTCGGGTAGTCAGGGCTACTCCAGTTGCATTCCAGTGGCCCTGTTCTGTGGAATCCAGCTTTTCCCTGCAATCCCTACCTGAGTCAGACAGGAATATCTGCTTGAAGTCAATGCATCCAGTATGACTTAAGGAATGTGACCAAAAAGAAAATACTCCAAATGTTTAAAAAAAAAAAAGCTGTTTTTCCTCTCTTTCATCTGAGTTGCCCAGAGGAACACAGCTGCAGCTGAATGAAATTCAGCTTTCTGCTCATGATGGATAGACACGTAGGAGGAGAGGAGGTAGAGGAGGAGGAGCAGGAGGAGGAGCATGAAGAGGAGGAGCAGGAGGAGGAGGAGGAGGAGGAGCAGGTGGAGGAGGAGGAGGAGCAGGAGGAGGAGGAGGAGAAGGAGGAGCAGGAGGAGCAGAAGGAGGAGCAGGAGCAGGAGGAAGAACATGAAGAGGAGGAGCAGGAGGAGGAGGAGCAGGAGGAGGAGCAGGAGGAGGAGGAGGAGAGGAGGAAGTGGCAGCAGCTCTGAGTGGAGTCTGCAGTGTCCCTCCAGGTGGGCACACTCTCACCAGTTGTCTCCCAAGAGCAGGTTCGAGGCCGCCTGCCCACTGAGTTCTGCATAGTATTAGTTCAGGTTCCTTGGAAAGGGGCCCTAATGTGGACCCTGCCCCGTGTGAGCAGCGCATTTCCTGTGTGGAGCTCTGGGGAGACACACCTGTAAGGAAGTGAGGAAGGCAGCCCTGGGCATAGAGAGAAGTTGGCTTCTGATGCAACAGCAACGGGGGCTTCAGCTGGTCCCATGAGAAGCACTGCAGCTGGTTTAGCCCAATTGGGGCAGGCCCCGCATCCACCAGTCACTGCTGGGGGGACTGCCCCAGGGAGGAGGCATAATCCAGCATGAAGCAGCTCCCATCAGGAGACGGTGATAGGGAGGGAGGGTCTTGGCTGCCAACCATCAGCAGGAGCACCACAGCAGCTGAGGAGTGAGTGCTCGGTCCTGAAGAAGGGACCTCGGTGGCACACTACAGTGTCCACTACACAAACCAGCCCAGTTGGCCATGGCCTGAGGGGGCAAGGCCTTCCCAGACCACACACATTCCTTCTGTTCAGCTGCATCACAGAGCTCTAGAGCCAGACTGACTGGGTTTGAATACCAGTTTCAACACTTCCTACCTGTGTGACGTTGTCCAGCTTCCTCATCTGTTAAATGGGTATGATGACAATAGACTTGCCTCCTGCGGTTGCTGTGTGGATTAAATGTTAAGCACCTAGAATAGCAGCTGACTCAGAGTCAGCGGCTTTTATCAGAGGCAGACATGGTTCCTGCCCTTGTGGTGCTCACAGTCTGGTGGGCGGGTCATGTGTACAAACAGGAAATAATGACACAGGGAAGGTTGGGCTTGAAGCCGGTGTTGAGCCCTATGCTGAGAAATTGTCCCTACTCTGATCCTGAGACCAATGCAAAGAACTCCTGCAGCTCCTTAAATTATTTAACAATCATATCACAACAGCTGCATTTCCTGAGTGCCTCCTTCACCCTGGCACTATGCCTCTGGTCGTTCTCGATGCTGACACTGCTAGGTGTGTCCCATTGGATCCATTTAATGAGGAGACAACATTGAGGCTCAGGGAGGTGCACAGCTTACCCAGTGTCCCAGCTGGGGTTAGGTATTGGCACCAGTGGGGGTAAGAGAGGAAAGATTAATGAAGGGATTACTTACAAGGGTGTGAGCAGCCTCCAGGGAATTCTGAGGCACTGCAGCACTGGGGCCAGTGGCAGTGGGAGCTGCTACTACCTAGAGACCCACGGGGCCATAGAGGGAGCCATGGGGCTGGAGAAAACGTAGCTGGAGGAGAGGGGCCACCGGGCAGGAGCCATGGCCACAGGTAGAGGAATGCAGTGATAGCCACCACAGGGCCCCACAGAAAGGGAACCCGGAGAACAAATGTCCCAGCCTCTTTCTCCTCCTGCCCTTCACTGCGGGAGCTCCCATAGGCTGGACCTGACCAGAATAAGTGTGAGGGCCAGGAGCCCACGGACAGAGTGACCCAGTTCAGCCCCCATGGGTGGAGGAGGGGAGAATGGCAGTAAGGGACACCTTTTATCACACACAGAGCATGGTGGACACGTATTTCACTTGGGTGGTGCAGGTGAATGGGTCAGTGGTGCTCAGAGATGAGAAACATGGGCCATCAAAATCAGCAGGACTTGGTGACCTCAAGTCCCCTCAAGTGTGAGCCAGGCAGGGCCTTCTGTGCAAACTGAATGGTCAGCCCTCGTAGGAGGGTGCCTCCATGACCAGCAGATCTGCTTTCTGTGCGTCTCCTTGACCGGTGCCCACCTGTACCAGGTGATCAGCTGACTTGGTCTTCTTTGGAGTTTTGGAAACTGGTCTCCTGCTGGGGAGATGGGAGCGCTCACTGCAGGGACCAGGAGCAGATGGTGTGAGGGAGAACAAAGGTGGGGATCTCGGGGGCTTCTTCAAGGTGTCTTGGGCTCCCACGTCAGGTGGCAGCAGCATGGACGAGCTTCAGGGTGGGTTTCTTGCAAGTTGGCCTCCGTGTGGGAGGGAGCAGGAGAGCGCACAAAGGGCAGGGCTTCATCAGTGGGGCTTACTGGGCACTCGTAGCGACTTCTGGGGGAAATGGCCACTTCCTTGTGTCTCTGTGGCTACTGCACTAACCAGAAATTTACCCCTACCCCAAGGAAATCTGGAAGAATGTGGCCAGCTTCCGCCAACCTGCTAATCTCACCACTGCCCTTCTTTTCCCTCCATGGCCCCATCTGTCTCGGAGATCCCCCTCTAGCCGCTGCATTGCAAGGGTGGGGAAAACTAAGGCCCAGAGAAGGAAAAGGACTTGCCGACAGCCACACAGCAGTGCAGAGGCAGGACCAGGACCTCTGTCCAATTGCTCCGTACACCCCACAGCACTGCTCTCCCTGCCCGTCCAGCACTGTGCCGGTCCATCCCACATTCACTGAACAAAATGAGAAAAACTCCTGCCAGCTGGGCGCTGTTCTGTGAGATGTGCAGCCCCAGGCCTCACACAGCACTTCCCTTGTTCTGTCCCCACCGTCCCCACTGCACACATCACCTCTGCTTCACAATGAGGATGCATTTGGTTGCAAGCAACAGGATGCCTTACCAGACGCGGCTTTGATGATAGGAGTTTGCTTTTTCTTGCAAAATTAAAGTCTGGATATATTTCCTTCAGAGGCTGAACAGTCTCTTTGTGGGCCCAGGCTGTTTTTACCCTTCCACTCTGCCTTTGCCACCCTGTCAGGCTCTGGGTCTCTTGCCTGTTGGTCACAGGATGGCTGCCTAAGCTCCAGGAATCACGCTCTTACACCACAGCATCCAAACACAGGAAGGGAGAAGTGGCTCTCTCGGGCCTCTATTTTTATTAGGCAATGTCTTATGTTTTCAGCCTTCATGGTCAGAGGCAGGCAGGTCGTACTAAGGAAATGGAGAGGCAGACAGAGCCGTTCTGCTGCCCTCACCCACTTCTGTCATCACTAGCCTGTGGCCACAGCAGTGGGATCTGAGCCTGGCCCTGCTGCTGTTGCCTGCTCCCTATTCATCTCACTGTGTTGCCATGTAAAGACTGATTCTGGTCACCTGGGTCACTGCTTGTCCACACGAGGTACACATGGTCAAGAACCAACCCTTCCCTGCTGAGGAGCCAGGCTGGCCAACCTCAGAGGGGACCGAGGGGGAGTCAGCAGCAGATGTCCAGCTAACCCAGAGCCTCAACCTCCACTCCCCGAGGTCCTGGCCTCCCCAAGGCCGTTTTAATAAGTAAATCATTCCTGAGCTCCCCAGATCTGCTGCATGCCATTTCTGGCCTAAACCCATCAACTAGGGACTGGTTATCTGCTTTACAAAAGGCATCTCTACTGCACAGTTGAAAGGATTTCTGTACCAGTTAAGATAATTTGAGCTGTAATGAACAGAAAACCAACTCAAGCTGGCTTAAGAACAAAGAGAATTTATTAATTCATGGAACTGAATGGTCCTGGGGTCATGGATTCAGGTCCTGCTTGATCCAGGGTAGCAATGATGTTCCCCGGAACCAGTTGCATGCACCCCTCACCTCCTCTGTTTCCCAGCTCTGCTTTTTCAGTTGGCGCCATTCCCAGCTGCCCCGCAGGGTTGCAAGCTGCCCGTCCACAATTCTGGCCCCTGCATTTCTTCCTGTTCATATCAGATGAGAATTAACCAACAGCTATTGTGTTCTGTTCACATTGAATTCCCAGGACTCACCCTGATTGGCCCTCACTAGCCTGAGTCACCAGTTTATCCTTAGCAATGACTGGTGAGGACAGGGAGAAATGACCATTGAGAACTGGGAGTGATGGCCAGTGGGTCTACTTCAGTTTTGGTGGCTGGGGGAAAAAAGCCTCACAGAGGAGTTAACGTTTGCAGAGCTCCAAGGCCACACTGGGCTCATTAGAAAACAAAGCACCAAAAGAAGGGCATCGGGTGCTGCAGGAGCCCTGCTTGGGCCAAGTGGGGCAGGGGCAAGACAGCTCTGAGGAAGAGGTGGCACTTATGGGGACACATTCGTGGAGGAGGGCACATCCCTGTGCTGTCAGAGGGCTGGTGAGAGGGAGCAGTGGTGGGCAATGCTGGGAGACAGCTTTGGGTTTTTAAAACTAGATACCCCTTAGAATGCTGTGGAGGGAGACAGACGCTCCGGTCACCATGTGGCACGGACTGTGTGAGAGCTGGAGATTGCTGTCTGATCTCCCTCCCTTCAACCCCCTCCCTTTCTCCAGGAAGTTCGCCTCTGGATCTTCAAGGCCGCCCAAGTGTCTGGGATGGGCCCAAGAGGCTGACTTCAATCGTTATCTTTTCAATATTATGAATCAAGGAATTTTTTGCAGCTGAGTTTCTTTCCAGGTCCCTCCCAGACCTGAGAACCCCACCCTGAGTAACTCTCGGCCCTGGGCAGCACCTGGTACATTGTTGGCACTTCCTGGGGGACCTGTCAGAAAGAGATTGATTTTTCTCCCTCCAGCGGTGTGGAAAATTCTTCCTGCTTCTCCAGACAGGTTTAGGGCATGGTTGGGGGACAGGGAAGGATCTTGGTTGCAGCCCCACCCAACCCAATGCAGGAATTCCTTTCACAGGTTCTAGTTGCCACTTGCATACACTCCAGGACACGGAGCTCACCACCTCTCCAGCAGCACTCCTGAGCCCTGGTGAACTTGGTAGGGGAGGCAGGTCTCTCATTGAGCAACAATTTGTTGCCCTGTGATTTCCTACACTGACTCATGTCCCAACTCTGCCCTCTGGACATACATTCCCTTCTGCTCACCCTGTCCCAGGATAGGTCTGCAGAACCTGTGGGGCAGTGACCAGGGATCCCAAAAACTGCATTCTCTAGGCTGAGCAGCTCCAGCTCATTCAGTGTGGGATCTCCCGCTCCCCTCTCTGTCTAACAGATAGGCATGCTCTATTTCTGTTCATCCGCTGGGACATGGTCCAGTTCTGAGAATCACATGGCAAGACCACCCCCTCCCTTATTGTGAGCATTAGACCTTAGTTAATATGTCCTGAAACCATCAGCTTTTTAGTAGCTTCTTAGCTCATTTTGACCTTGTGGCCATTTAAAGGTTTTAATCTTTCTCACTCTCTCCCATCCTGTGATTTTGCAATCAATTTTTTTTTTAATATCAAAAATTGTAGATGTTTACCACTCTTCTGGCTGGTTTAAACCACATGTTTTAATCTGTGGAAGGGCCTGAATTTTGACTGGGACTCCACTCACATTGTTCTCTGTAAGTGCCACAGCTGACTGAAGTCAGATTTCAGTCCTGCCGAAGACACTTCTGCCCCCCAGATGACCCTCTCCCATCCTTCACTGTGCCTAAATTTCCTCATTATGCCTTCAAGGAATGCTCTTCCTCAAGCTTGGTCCCTCTTCCATTCTGCCCCTGTGCATGGCCTCCTCCCCAACCAGAGGCCCACGAGTCACCCCTGCAGCCCCCCACGGATGTTTCCCACCAAGTGTTGCCAGTCTTGCCAATTCCAGTCCCTCCCTTCCTCTACTGCCTCCGTCTTCATCAGAGCTACCATCGTCTCTGGCCTGAGTGTTGGGGATAGCTTCCCTCTGGGTCTCTGTCCTGCCATTCTGACTTCCCTAACCTAATTTCCACTCCATCTAGAATGCTCTTTAAAGGTGCCAATCAGGCTTCCTCACTGCTGCAGGGAAGCTTCCGCTTGGCTCGTGGATAGCCCACAAGCCTCCCCGCCTGAGCTTCCAGCCCCGCCTGCCTTGGTTCCACTGTCCTCTTGCGCTTGCCCAGCCCTTTCGCCTCCTTCCCATTCCTCTCCTGGCCATGTCCTCCTAGCACCCAGCCTCAATATGAGCTGTTCCTTGCTCTGAAATGCCCTTTCCCCATCCTCCTAAGTTTAGTCGATTCTAGTTTCCACTTCCCGTTGCCTGGCTCCCAGCTCAGCCCTTGCCTTCTTGGGGGAGTCTTCCTTGAGCTGCACACAAGAGCAGCTCCTCCTGGTTCAAGGTTTCTTTGCTCTCGCCTCCACTCCTTCATGGTACTCACCAGCTTATAATTAGATTTTGGGGGATTATTAATTCCATGGCTGCTTTTGGTTTGGGATTGGAAGTTCAGAGAAGACCTGGACAGCATCTGGTTGTGTCATCGTCTTCCCAGGAACTCTGCAGAAGGGGTGATGCCAAGTAGAACACAGTAGGTGCTTACTGAAAAAATGAGTGAGGGAGGGAATGAATGCACATATGGACAAACACACTGTAGGTCTTTCTTTCCCCTTGCAAACACTGGTCAGCACCTTTTCCATGCCAGGCTCTTTGCCAGAGGCTGGGGAAATGGAGGTGAATGTTCTGGCCTGGGCCCCCAAGGAGTCTTGCAGGTAGGGTTCTCCAGAAGCAGAGACTGAGATGGAATTTCAGGTCCAAATTGTTTATTGAGGATCTGTGAAGGAGAAGGGGAGTAGCAGGACTGGGCAGAGGGAAGCGTTCAGCTGCGACACTGGCCACACAAAGCTTCGCTGGGGAGCTCCATCTCAGCCTCTGCTTCCAGAGAACCCCACCTGCCACACTCCTCAGGAGCCTGGACTCCCGAGCTTTGGAGCTCTGGAGCAGGTACTGCCCATCAGTGTCCTGCCTCTGGCCCCTCTCACACCCTGATGACGGCCACTGGGGAAATCTGCAGTTGTCTGCAGCTGGACAGACCCTGAAAGATCTGTCAGCTGGAGGCTGTGTGCTAATCACACTCCCGGCCGTGGGGTGCTGGAGCCCATCCTATCAGCTCGCAAGACCCAGTACTAAATATTCAGGGATGTGTAGTTGGCCATGGTAAGAGCATTTAATTTATTCCACAGAAACTGGAAAACACTATAAAACAGGGCTTTTGTTTTTTTGAGAACCACTTTACCAGCCCACCACTGCCTACGGCTGGGAAGCAAGTCTTCCTTCAAAGGGTGTTTGGATGATGTATCTCTGTGTCCACCACAAAGAGCTGCTGAACTAATGGAGGACACTGATGTGTAGACAGGTATCACAGTGCCATGGGGACAAGGACTCTAAGAGCCCAGGATAGCGATGGAAAACATGAGGAACCATCACTGTCTAACTTGGCAATCAGGGAGGAGGTGACACTTTTTCTGACATGTAGAATATTCAAAAGGAACAAAAGGTAATCCCATGAAAAGTAAGGCTCCTATTTGTTCCCCTGGTCCCATGGCACAGGGTGCCCTCCCTGGAGACAGCCACTCTAATTTCTCATGTATTATTCTGGAGATGTCCTGTGCTCTTACAAGCAACATGCGCAGGTCTTTCCTTTCTCACACAACGAGCACACTCTGCAAACTCCACCATGCTGGCTTTGTCTCGTCACCACGCACCTCGCAGATCAGCCCCACTGGTAAGCACCCAGCTGCCTCTTCTCTTTTACAGCTGCAGGACACTCCAGTCTGTAGCTGTGCCATAATTTATATAATCAGTCCCCACTGGTGGGTCTTTAGATTCTTTTGGCCTTTTGGTATTTCAGATAATGCCTCTGTGAGGCTCTTTGTCATTTTGCACATGTGCAGGCGTCCCCGCAGGGTACACATTCAGTAGTGGAATTGTTGCATTGGTTGTCTATAGTGGTGATAAAGATTGGCCTTCCAGATAAGGAAGGCAGGTGCAGGGCCCAGAGGCATGGCAGGAGCACACACAAGAGGCCACAGCTGCAGGAAAAAGAGCAGAGGCATGAGAGGCCAGAGGACAGATTGTGCTAGGCCCGGCGCAGGGGAGCCACCTGTGTCCACTGTGGTCACGGCCAGGTGCAATGGATACACTCAGACTGGGACATTAAAGAGAGTTTCAAAAGACTGCTGTCCGACAACTGATGAATAGATAGATAAACTGTGACCTGGAATATTATTCAGCCATGAAAAGGAAGGGAATTCTGACACATGTTTCAACATGGATGAACCTCGAAAACGTTATGTTGAGCGAAGGAAGATAGACATCCCAAAGGCCATATGTTGTATGATTTCATTCATGTAAATGTCTAGAACAGTCAAATCTGTAAAGACAGAAAGAGACTAGAGGTTGCCTAGGACTAGGAAGAGGAGAAATGGGGACTGATTGCTAACAGGTATGGGGTTTTCTTTCGGGGTGATGAAAATGTCCTAAAATTAGACTGTGGTGGTGGTTGCACTACTCTGTGAATATACCAAAAACCATTGAATTGTATACTTTAAGTGGGTGAATTGTATGGCATGTGACTTGTACTGCAATAAAGCCAAAAAGAGAGTTTGCTAATTAAGCAGGACAAAGTTAAAGGAATCAAGAGAGATGGTGCAGCTCCTGGGGGCTGGCCACACCTGGGGAGCCATTGCTCCTTAGACCTGAAGGGTGGGGAGGTTGAGCTGCTAGAATCCAGGGGACTGTACAGAGAGGACATCCCAGCAGGAGCTGTGACTTTTGACAGGGGAAGGCAGCCATCCTTCAGGGTCCAGCAGGAAACAAGCAGGGAAAACAATTCCCAGAACTTTTCTCCTGCCTTCTTATCTCCTGCCAGTGGCTTCTACTGGCCAAACCCATCTGGAAGGGCCTACTGAGGCCAGGCACTACATTCACGGATTTATTTCCAGCTGGTGGTCACTTGGGCCTGAGCCATACCAGTTGTGGAGTAGTTTGAATGTACCCTGTTGGTGAAATACCTTTGGGCATTGCTTGAGCACCTGCTGTGTGCCATGCACTGGGAAGGTGGATGGAGTCATGTCATCTTAAAACCTGCAAGCCCTCAGACTGCCTGACACTGAATCACAGAATCCAGTCTTCAAGTGGGAAGGGAGCTCCAAGTGCCCTTGGGAAGCTCAGAAGCTGGTGGCTAGCCTGCCCTTGGCTGGGAGGGGGTGCAGGGCACGGCGGGCAGGGGGTACAGAGAATGCAGCTTTGTCCCTCACATGCTTCCTCTGCTGTTGTCCCCTACCTTGGGGAGAGGGCTGGGTGCCCATCTGGGTGACCATCCCTGGCCAGAGCAGCTGTGATTATGCTCTGCTTAATGCGGGCAGAATGCAATCACGGAGGCTCTCAAAACATGCTGAGTTTGCAGGGTTAGGCTGGAATCATCTGATTAGGGCCTCACTCAAAATCACCATGGCCTCAGGCCATCGATGGCCACAGAAGAAGAGGGAGGCCACGTGCAGGACACTGTGTCCAGCAGGAGTGGCAGCTGCACCCTGCCCAGGAGCCTGGCATTGGGGGTTCGTTGCCCAGGGTGCAGCACAGCAATAGCAGTCACCGTCATGGAGTGCAAGTACGCACCAGCATTCACACTGCGTTCTCACTACAACCTTCTGGGGCTTGCCGTTGCCTTTCTTAATAAAACAACTTTATTAAGGCATAATTCACAGAATACCCAGTGCAGTCACTTAAAGTGTGCAATTCATGTCCTTTAATATGTTCACAGATATGGGCAACCATTACCACATCAATTTTATAATATTTTATCACCTCATAAAGAAAGCTGTATCCTTTATCAGTCATTCCCCGTTTCCCCAACCTCCTTCCTGCCCACTGATCTACCTTCTGTCTCTATGAATCTGCCTATTCTGGACATTTCATGTAAGTGGAATCACACAGTTTGAGGCCTTTTGTGACTGGCTCCTCTGACTTAGCACAATGTTTTCTGGATTCATCTGTGTTACGGTATATATCAGTATTTCCTTCCTTTTTATGGCTGAGTGATATTCTACTGTAGGAATAGACCACATTCTGTTTATCTGCTCAACTGCTGATGGACATTTAGATTGAGCACTGTTTGGCTATTGTGAATGATGCTGCTGTGGACATTCATGTACAAGCTTTTGCACAGACATGTGCTTTCAATCCTCTTAGTTACCTTGGAGTGAGATTGCTGGGTCGCGTGGTAACTCTGTGTTTATCACTTTGAGGAGCTGCGGACAGTTTTCCACCGCGGCTGCACCGTCCCACATTCCCAGCAGTGTGTGAGGAGCGCATTTCTCCACATCCTCGTCTGTGCTTGTTACTGTCTGTATACATTGTTTTAGCCATCCCAGTGGGTGTGAAGTAGTATCTCTCTGTGGCTTTGGTTGGCATTGCCCTGATGATGAGTTCTGTTGTATGCCTTTTCATGTGCTTATTGGCCATTGCATCCATTGCACTTTTATAAATTGTGAGATATTGCTATGTGCAAAAAAGTACACAGAACATTCACATTCATTTAAAAGAATAATTATAAAGCACAACCCATGTAACCTTCACCCATATCAAGGAGCAGAACATTACCAGGTTCTACTGACCCAAGCATTGGTCGCCTCTCCTGGAAGTAGAGCTCTCAGGACTGGGAGGACCCTGAACACGGACCCATTCTTGGAGATAGGGACTTTATCTTGTCACCTCTGTGTCCTCAGCACCCTAAACAGGCTCAGGGACAGAGGCAAAACTAATGGCTATTTTTTGAATGTCTGATTCTCTTCCAGTGCCCTGACTTTTTTCAGGAAAGATGGAATGTCTTCACTCTATGTTAGAGTTAAGGCAACTGAGGCCTGGAGAGGGAGTGTGACAACCCCAAGGTCACAGAGCAAGTAAGCAGCCACCACACACTTAATCCACACCCCTCGGCTCTCAGACCCTTGACTGAGAATGTCTGATAGACCAGCTCTGGGACTTCGTTGAGCCTCAGTTTTGTTTTTTGTTTTTTGTTTTCTGTAAAATAGAATTGTAGTCCTACTAACTTCATGGAATTAATAAGATGCCATGTATAAAAGCATGGACCCGGTGTGTGCACAGGCGACTAACAAATGTCCACTCATTTACTCATTTATTCAATTATTCTTTCATGATATAACAGGCAAAGGAAATTTGACAGTCTCAATAAGGGACCTTGAAAATGCTCACACATTGACCCAGAAACTGTGCTCACCAGTATATCCGCATCCCGGGGCCTGGTATACAGTGGGCGCTCCATAAACATCTGTTAGGATGAAATTGGGCTGCAGAGATAAAGAAGGAAAAGAAGCTTCAGTCCCAAAGATATTTCCTTCCACGTTACTCATAGCTGAAAGTGGGAAGAGAGGGAGGGAGGAGAGGACGAAGAGAGAGAGAGAAGGTTTTCTTTGAAAGGACCCTGAAAACAACCTAAATATCCTGCACTATGGAGAAAGGGAGATTGGTAAAATGTTGCTTTCTTTTATTGCTGAAATATTCTAAAACAAAGGTCAGCAAAATTCGGCTCACAGGCCAGCTCTGGTCCACTGCCTGCAGATGTAAATAAAGTCTAAGTGAAATAACAGCCATCAGTGTAGCCAGTTCTGGAACATCATATAAATGGAATCGTAAAGTACGTTCTCTTTCGTGTCCAACTTCTTTCACTCAACATCACCTCTTAAAGATCCACTGTTCTTTGTGTGCATGTTAGCAGTTCGTTCTTTTTCATTGCCGTATAGTGCTTCATTGTATGGCTATGATCAGGTACTACTATTATCTCCATTATATATATATGGAAACTGCTACACAGGAGGCTGACGTGACTTGCCCACGGGTACATAGCAGGTTCATGGTAGATCCAGGCTTTAAACCCTGGGTCCGGAATCAGTGATTTTTACCTGCTGTACAATGCTGCCCTCATGCTGTCATGATAGAAGCCCAGCAGGTACTGGGAGCTCAGAAGAAGGGTTGCATCTTCCAGCCTGGGGAGCTGAGGACGCTGCCAGAGAAGCTTCAGTCAGAGCTAGGGTTCCCAGACTCAGACACCCACGGGGGCCTGGGAGGTGTCGTGAATGATCAAAGCAGATGGCCTCTGAGAAATCACAGCTTGAGGTCAGGGAAGCAATAGGGAGGGGTGAGAACTGTGGCAATTGAAGGACGCCAGCCTGTGAAGAAGCAGCTGCAAGTGTACCTGCAGGTATGGTTGCTATGTACCATTGCAGTGAGCCAGAACACAGTGAAACAGCCATGCTGGCTTTTGGGGCCAGCTTCCATACCAGTAGGTCAGTGCCCAACTGTCCTAGTTATTAAATATTTTTTTTAAATATTTTATTTTATTTTGTTTTGTCGATATACAATGTGGTTGATTATTGTGGCCCATTACTGAAACCTCCCTCATCTCCCTCCACCCCCCCAACAATATCCTTTCTGTTTGCTGGTCGTATCAATTTCAAGGAATTGCAATTGTTATGTCTTCTTTCCCCCCCCCCCCGCCGTTTTTTTTCTTTTTTTGCTGTGTATTTATTTATTTATTTTTAGCTCCCACAAATAAGTGAGAACATGTGATATTTCTCTTTCTGTGCCTGCCTTGTTTCACTTAATATAATTCTCTCTAGGTCCATCCATGTCATTGCAAGTGGCAGTATTGCATTCCTTTTTATAGCTGAGTAGCATTCCATTGTGTAGATATACCACATTTTCTGTATCCATATATCTGATGATGGACATTTGGGCTGGTTCCAACTCTTGGCTTTTGTAAAGAGTGCTCCGATGAACATTGGGGAACAGGTATACCTTCGACTTGATGATTTCTATTCCTCTGGGTATATTCCCAACAGTGGGATAGCTGGGTCGTATGGTAGATCTATCTGCAATTGTTTGAGGAACCTCCATACCATTTTCCATAGAGGCTGCACCATTTTGCAGTCCCACCAACAATGTATGAGAGTTCCTTTTCCTCCGCAACCTCGCCAGCATTTATCGTTCAGAGTCTTTTGGATTTTAGCCAACCTAACTGGGGTTAGATGGTATCTCAGTGTGGTTTTGATTTGCATTTCCTGAATGCTGAGTGATGTTGAGCATCTTTTCATATGTCTGTTGGCCATTTGTATATCTTCCTTAGAGAAATGCCTATTTAGCTCTTTTGCCCATTTTTTAATTGGGTTACTTCTTTTTTTCTTGTAAAATTGTTTGAGTTCCTTGTATATTCTGGATATTAATCCTTTGTCAGATGCATATTTTGCAAATATTTTCTCCCACTCTGTTGGTTGTCTTTTAACTCTGTTAATTGTTTCTTTTGCTGTGCAGAAGCTCTTTAGTTTGATATAATCCCATTTATTTATTTTTCCTTTGGTTGCCTGTGCTTTTGGGGTCATATTCATGAAGTCTATGTCCAGTCCTACTTCCTGAAGTGTTTCTCCTATGTTTTTGTTAAGAAGTTTTATTGTTTCAGGGTGTATATTTAATTCTCTAATCCATTTTGAGTTGATTTTAGTATATGGTGAGAGGTATGGGTCTAGTTTCATTCTCCTGCATATGGATATCCAGTTATCCCAGCACCATTTGCTGAAGAGGCAGTCCCTTCCCCAGTGTATAGGCTTGATGCCTTTGTCAAGGATCAGATGGCTGTAGGTGTGTGAGTTGATTTCCAGATTCTCTATTCTATTCCATTGATCAGTGTGTCTGTTTTTATGCCAGTACCATACTGTTTTGGTTATTATAGCTTTGTAGTATAGTTTAAAGTCAGGTAGTGTTATGCCTCCACCTCTATTTTTTTTGCTCAGCATTGCTTTGGCTATGTGTGGTCTTTTGTTATTCCATATAAATGTCTGGATAGTTCTTTCCATTTCTGAGAAAAATGTCATTGGAATTTTGATGGGGATTGCATTGAATTTGTATATCACTTTGGTAGTATGGACATTTTCACTATGTTGATTCTTCCAATCCAAGAGCATGGGATATCTTTCCATCTTCTTGTATCCTCTCTAATTTCTCTCAGCAGTGGTTTGTAGTTCTCATTATAGAGATTTTTCACATCCTTGGTTAACTCAATTTCTAAGTATTTTATTTTTTTGGTGGCTATTGTAATAGGGCACGCTTTCTTGATTTCTCTTTCTGCATGTTCACTATTGGAAAATAGAAATGCTACTGATTTTTGTGTGTTGATTTTGTATCCTGCAGTGTTGCCAGATGCCCCTTGTTTGCCAATACTACTAGAAGTCTGCTTTTTAAAGTGAACTCTCTTGGTTTTTAAATATTTGTTCAAAGTCAATTTTAAACCTATGCAGGCCAAAGAGAACCTATGTGTGGTCTGGACTGGCCTGGATGGTCTCAGCGCATATCTAGAGACCACAAGGAGTTTAAGGCAAGGTGGACAAGTGAGTTCCAGGCCGAAGGCCCAGCACAAAGGCTGCAGGTGGAAGGGGTGGGAATCCAGGTCTGAGTTTCCTGCACCAAAAAGAAAAACTAAAGCCACACCCAGCCAGGTGGGGCAGGGGCTGGGCCACGCTGGGCTGGGGCTGCGTTGGTCCTTGCATGCAGTGACCTGTGCTGTGCTCTTCCTCGCCTTCCCCTGCAGATTCTGGAGGAGAACATGAAGTTGGAGTGTAAGTGCCATGGTGTGTCGGGCTCGTGCACCACAAAGACATGCTGGACCACGCTGCCCCAGTTTCGGGAGCTGGGCTACGTGCTCAAGGACAAGTACAACGAGGCTGTTCATGTGGAACCCGTGCGCGCCAGCCGCAACAAGCGGCCCACCTTCCTGAAGATCAAGAAGCCCCTGTCGTACCGCAAGCCTATGGACACGGACCTGGTGTATATCGAGAAGTCACCCAACTACTGCGAGGAGGACCCGGTGACGGGCAGCGTGGGCACGCAGGGCCGGTCCTGCAACAAGACGGCGCCCCAGGCCAGCGGTTGCGACCTCATGTGCTGCGGCCGTGGCTATAACACTCACCAGTACGCCCGCGTGTGGCAGTGCAACTGTAAGTTCCACTGGTGCTGCTACGTCAAGTGCAACACGTGCAGCGAGCGCACTGAGATGTACACGTGCAAGTGAGCCCACGTCTGCACTGCACGCCGCCCTCCAGCTGCAAGCTAGATTGCAGGGAGGACCAGACAGTTCCAAGCTGCAATCTCCCTGGCAGGTCACTGCTTAGATCTTCACAGGGAGCTGCAGGATTACTGAGCTTGTCTTTTCTGCTGAGGAGGGCACCTCTCCTGGGATTCCTGCAGACACCTGTGGGAAAAAACCTCTCCGAGCCCTCGACTATTCTGTTCCACGCCCAATGCTGCTCCACTCTCCCCCAGACACCGCCCAGGTCCCTCCATGGCTGGAGCGAAGCCTCTCACAGCAGGAACTCTAGACACTTGGGCTTCATCATAGCAATATTTAACAATTTATTCTGATAAAAAATAATATTAATTTATTTAATTAAAAAGAATTCTTCCATTTCGTCGGGATCCGTTTTCTGCAATCAAAGTGGACTGCTTGCTTTCCTGGCGGGATGATTTTGTCGCTAGGACAAGGAGCCAAGTAGAACTGTACATAGTTATTCTTTATGCAGATATTTCTACTAGTTGATGTTACAAGTAGCTCCCTTGCAGTACTAGATGTTTAAGTACGAGAGCAGACATCCTTTATACATATGTAGATACATATATACACACACACATTTATATTTTTTTGCTGTTTGCTGCTACTTATCCAGAAATTTAAGCTGGTCCAGATTTGGAGATGTTTTTCCAGAATACGCTTCCCATCCTTTTGCCCTCCCTGGTTCAAACTTTACCACTACAAAAATCCAGTTTGGAATAGAAAGAGAGAGGAAAGTTAATAATTAACTCCCAGAAGTTTCCATCTTTTGGAAAGTGAGCCACTGGATAAGAGAGAATATTTTGTAAGAGACTATTTTTATATGAATATCTTATTTATACGAGTCTGCCTCTATCATTCCATGGCCCATGCTTCTTCCTAATCTGGTGCTCACGTTGGGGTGCGGCCAGGCCCCCAGGACCCTCACATGCTAGGTCCTCGAGTTTGTTCGACAAGTGGGCAAAAGTGGCCCTGGGATTCCTGGGGTGGAGGCACCATTGCTATTAACTGGGAAAGAAATCAAATCCCCAGGCTCAGCCTTTGAGCAGTATCACTGAGTGGTGGCCTCAGGATGAGCCACTGTGGCGGGCAGGCCGCACCCTCAGCATTGTGTGACCATCACAGGGACCGTGGTCTTTGGGCAGAGGTCAGCTCAGGGAGCCTGCACCTCATGAGGACACCCCTGCCATGGCCTGTGTGTCCTTGGAGGAGGTGAGATGCAGTCCTCAGAGAAGGGGCAGAACAGTGGCTGGTGAGGGGTCAATGAGCAGCCTGGCCCAGTGGGGCTTCCCTTGTGTCACACTCCTAGGGCAGCCTGGCAAGGAGAGGCTTTGGGTCCAGCTACACCCAGTGCCTCTCAACCCAGAATGCTCTTCTCCAGGAGGCTTTGGGTGTTCTAATATGTGTCTGTTTGTATTTCCACATGTGTATGTATAACCTTAGGTATTCTTGGGGTGGTCATGTGACTTTGCGCCTTAAAGAGCCTCTGGTGTGCCTATGCATGTCTGTGTCTCTGTGTGTTTCCATGTGCTCCTGTGTGTACCAGGGTATCTGTGTGTCTCTCTCCATGTGCCTGGGAGATTAGGTTATGTATACATATATAAACAGAGCTGTGTGCCTGTGCATCTGCTGGTTTCCAGGTGTCTCTGGGGTGTCTTTGCTTACAGATGAGGACCTGTGGTGTGAGAGACAGCAGAGATCTTCTGTGATTGTGTTGAGCCACCTCTGAACTCTGTCCCCACAGCCACTGGTAATATCTTTAGACGACATCCCCTTGGCCCCACATGCTGACAGCCCCTCAGCATCTAGGCTGTGTCTGCTCCTCGATGTCAGCACTGGGCCTGGATCACAGCATTGGCAAATAAAAATGGCTGGATGGTTGTTGATTTCTTCCCTTGGACTTTTTAAAAAATTATCTTTTCTTGGTTGTCTGGATGAGTGGGAATGTGAAGGAACAATGAAGTGAATGGATGGAGGGAGGCGAAGGGGTGGGTAGATGGACAGATGGACAGACAGACGGATGGATGGGTAGTGAGTGGGTGGATGGACGAACAGACGGATGGACAGATGGATGGATGGGTAGAGAAAACATATAGGAGTCTCTCGAAGCCACCATGTCACATTTTATCTCTGCCTTGGGAAACATACTGTGTCTCCCATGAGCAGAGGGGCTTCCCAAGCCTGCGGCCCCTCTGCTCCTGGCTTCATTGGCACCTGGGAATGGGAGGGGCTCTGACTAGCCTCCCCAGATGACTGTTTAATGTTGGTTACATATACACGATCTTAGAAAAGTGACCTCCCTGTCCTCCTTTACTGTCCAGGTGAGCAATCAGCCTGGCATGAGGGCAGCTGGGCCTGTAAGAAGACTGGCTCAGTCAGCTGCCAGCCTGTCACCTGGTCCACAGCACACCGTAGGTTCCCCACCCTGGGGCCTGCCTTTTCTTTGGTACCCAGCTCAGCTGTGGTCTGAGCCTGTTTCTCCATCTGTAAAATCAGGATAAGCACACCTCCAGCACAGGACTTTCGCGAGGGTCCCTCCAGTAATGACCACATGGCGCTTTGAGGTGCAAAGCAACAGGTGAGAGCTAAATAATATAACTCATAAATATTATTACTGTCATTATTATTCTCTCCGCAGTTACAGGATTCTTAAAACACGGCCTATGGTAATAAATATTTGGCTCTATGCTGGGCAAAATTACCCCCCCCGCACAGTGGTCTAATCCTAAAGTGGCTTTTCAATAAAACTAACATTCAAATGGCTAAAATGGCGGAGGCTGATTCATAAAATCAGAAAGCCCAGGACTGTAGTGTTGAAAACACAGATGAGTGGGGCTTAGGTGGGGACACAATTTTGGAAGTGAGGGGCTCTGTGCACAGGTGGAGCCGTCCCCCCACCCCACACACACACCGAGGCAAGGCCGCCGCGGCTCCTGAGCCCCCAGGAAGCCTCTGCTCCCACTGCACAGAGGAGGACCAGTCTCAGGGAAGGGAAGTGACCTCCTCAAGGTCCTACCACTGGTAGTGAGGCAACAAGGGCCATAGTCCGGGCTGTCCCATGTCAGTACGTGGTCCTGAGACTTCTGTCACCTCCAACAGAGGCCCAAGGAAGATAGAAAGGATTCAGGATGTGGACCACACAGGCTGCCCAAGCTGGACACAGACTGTCACCGTCAACTCTTGCACCCTCTCACTGGCCCATCCAAAAGGTCACCAAGCCCTGGCACTGCCTCCATGGAGTATCCCATGAATTCCCTCACTGCCCACCCTCATCACTGACTCCAGCCACCGTCGTCCCACACCTGGAAGAATGCCGTGCCTCCTCCTGGGTCTCCCTGCATCTACTCAGGCCCCATCAGGTCAGCCTCCAAGCTCTGGTCAGACCAACCCACACCCTGCCTACCAGCAGCCATGGCTCCCCGTCGCCCTGTAGATAAAGTCCAAGCACCTTATCCCCTCTTGACCCGGCACCTGCCGTCCTGGCAGTAGCAGTGCTGCCATTTATGAAGCAAGTACTCTGTGCCAGGTGAGGATCCAGCAATTTTCATGCCTTCTCGTACCACCACACCGCATTTGCCTCTGGCACAGAATTACCGTGGCCCCACGTTTCCCTTCATATCTCGTACCTCTGCTGTTTCCTCCATCTGGAGCACTCCCCTTCCTTTTCCACCTGACAAAGTCCTGGTCCTCTGAGGAGCCTTTCGTGCTGCTGCAGGGAGGATGGATCTAGGGCCACCCTGTGCAGCCCTGGCCCTTATTCTCCTCCCACCTGCTGCAGTCAGAACCACACTCCCTGACAGGGCTCCAGAGCCAGCTGAAAGGCAGGAGACAAAGGGAGTCACCTGCACGACAAGTCACTGACAGCCACAGGACTGGAGCCCATGTCCTCAGCTCCATGACGTGGACTCTTGGGGAAGTAGATCAGTCAGCTATTGCCGAATAACAAACCACCCCAAAACTCAGTACCTTCAAGCAATGACTATGTCCCCTTACTCAGGAGTCAATGCATGCATTGGTCACTCCAGGTCTCAGCTGGGTTCCCTCATGCAACTCTGGCCAGCTGGGGATCATGTAGGTGGCCCTGCTGATCTTGGCAGAACTCTCTCACATATGTTGGGGTAGTCTAGGATGGCTTCAGCTAGGATGACTGGACCCTCGTCCTCCAGCAGGCTAGACCAAGCTTTTTCCCATTAGAGGGGAAGGATTCCAAAAGTGGGGCAGGTGCTGCAAAGCTTCCTGAGGCCACTGCCACTACATTAGTCCCTCCACGTCCTTCTCGCCAAAGCAACTCATGAGGCCAGCCCCAATTCAGGGCCTGGGGAAGTAGAGGCCACCTCCTACGAAGAGGACTGTCCAGTCACATGGCAAAGAGCATGGGGAGAGGGAGGGGAATAATTTCCCAAAACTTGACCACAGGACTAGTGGGAAGACATCCACATTGGCAGGAGAGCACCTAAGGGCTGATGGGGCAGCAGGGATACGGCCACTATGCCATATGGAGCCTACGCCTCAGCTTCTCACCTCGATCAGTGTGCAGGTCTGGGCTCAGTCTTGGGTCTTGTTTTCCTCTACCCATCTGACAGCAATTCCCAGCCCCAATCTCTACCCACACCTGACCTCTCTCTCTGTCTGCACACTCACCAGCCATCTCTGTGGCTAACTCTGGAAGGCTTCTCACCACACCCAGGTTCTCTACTGGGCCATGCAACTAGGTTCTGGACTGTGGAGCAAAGGTGATGGGCCCACTTCCTAGCCCATCAACACCTCATGGGCTCAGCACAGCCACCCAGGAGGCTGCAGGTACAGGCAGTGGAAGGAAAGACCCTGGGTCCCTGAATGGCCACCTGGAGTAGAGACACCTGCTGATTAGAAACACTCACTGGCAAGGAATACATGTCTGTTGTGGGAAGCCACTGAGACTTGGGGGTTCATCTGTTATAGCACAGAGCCTCTACCTTACTAGGCTCCAGCCGCCATGGCTTTCCTTCTCCTCTCTTCTTCCAGCAAGCCAGGTTCTGCCCTGCCTCTGGGCCTTTGCACATTCTATTCCCTCTGATCTACACATGGTTGGCTCTTTCTTGTTACTAGTCCCTGACTCAAATGCCAACACTTCAAGATATACCCCCATACTCCCTGACTCCCAGTGCCCCCCTCATCAATGACTTTTGTTTCTTTGTGGCACTTACCACTATCTGAAATGATTTTTCTCATTTATTAGCAGCTCTACAGTACAGTGATTAAGAGCATGTAGCCTGGAGCCAGATGCCCTGGGTTCAAACCTGGCTCTGCTGTTTAGTGACTTTGTAGTTTAGGGCAAGTAATTTAACCTCTGTGTGCCTGTGTTTCCCCATTTGTAAAAGGGGGCAGTGGTAGGATTATCACAGTGATTAAATGAGTTAATACATATAAATTGCTAGACTCAGTGCCTGGCACAATGTAAGGCTATCGAAGTGTGAGCTTTGGGTATTAATACAGTTGTTAAGTTTCATGAGAGCAGGACTTTGTCTATCTTTGCTGTTACAGGGTCTCCAGTATCCAGTACACAGTTGGGTTTAATAAATATTTGTTGAATAAGAATGAATGAGATCCAGAGCCTGTTCCCAGACTCACCAGGTCCACTGCTCCGGGTGGTGGGCTCAGGAGGGCATCTGAGTGGATTAGCTGGAGGATAGGAGGAGGTTCCATCCTGAGGGCTGCCTGCCTGCTCAGGGGCCGGGTGGGGGTGCTGAGGTAGACCAAACCCCTCCACGTGGTCACAGGCACATCTGCTCCATTGAGAGGGTGGCCACTGGTTGCCACAGCAACACTCCTGGCCCCAGAACAATGTGCTGGAGACAACAAGAGGGCTCTGCAGCCACCCCCAGCTTAGCCCCTGAGATGGCAAGCCATCCCGACCCAGAGAAAGTACACACTCACACACACACACACACAGTCACACATGCTCACAGTCACACACACACACTGAGCAAGAGACCCAGAGGGACCCATACAGCCGAGGGAGAAACTGGACACTCACAAAGCGAGTGCAAACACACATCAACCATGGTCAGAGCCCTAGACAGACCCCAGAAGAGGCTCTGAGAGATACACACGAGTCACCCCAAGAGGTGCAGGGTTACACTCACAAGATGCACACCCACCCAGATGCAGGTCACAGTCTGGTGTTGGGGGAGGCCTGGGCAAACCTGTCTCTCTGGGAGGCCACGGCTGGACCTTCAGTGTTCACCTGCAGCCTCTGGCACCTGCTTGGTGGCAGGCCCCAGTGTGTGTGTGCGCACGTGTGTGTGATGTTGGGTGGAGGTTTCAGGAGGACTCGAGGACATGCAGGTTGGAGGGAGATCCAGTGTCACCTCCCTCAGGAGGCCACACCCAGCAGAAGATACTTGAGTATGAAGAGAGACAGCCTCTCAAGCCCAGGAGGGCATCCTCTGAGGCTGTGGGCCTGCCTTGCATAGGAAGCAGCCCAACAAAGCCCTGGCTCTCAGCCCTGAGAACTGGGTTCCCCTCACAGCTCTGCCCCTTTTAGTCTGAAGAGGTTGGACAAGGCCCTTCCACCCTCTGAGCCTCAGTGTCCTCACTGTAAAGTGCAGGGGACAATCCCAGGCCTGCCTCCCCAGCCCTACTGGATCAGAGGGCAGCAGCGAATGCTCACTGTTGACTAACTACACTGGCATGACCTCAAAACTGCAAGCCTGGGTCCAGCCCCCACCCCATAGGGGCCAGGCAGGAATCAGGGGCTGGGCAGACCCCTGCCTGAAATTGGCCTGAGACAGTGATTCTCAAAGCGTGGTCCGGGGACTTCTCTCAAGGGATCAGGAGATCAAAAGGTCAAAATTATTTTTATAGCAATAAGAGGATGTTTGCTTTTTTCACTATACTGTGGAATTTTCCAGAGGCTATATGCCTTGTGATATGGTAGCAGACTGAACACAGCAGCAGACATGAGACTCTAGCCAACTTCTATTATGCAGCACATTAAAGCAATTTGCAAAAATGCAAAATGAGGCCCTCTTTTCACTGCTTTATTTTATTTGTTTTAAAACACACAGCTATTTTTAACTAAAAACTTGTTTTTTATGTAAACAGGATGGGTTCATTACATTATTTTAAAATAAATTAATACACAAATATTTAAATTTTTTCAAAGCTTTAATCTCTATTACTGTAAATGTTGGTAGACATCACATACACAACACCTCAGACTGCAATAATTTTTATAAATATCAGGGGTCCTGAGATCCAACAGTTTGAGAAATGCTGCTTTAGACACACAGTTAGCAATTGACTGTACTTCCTCTGTTCACCCAAATTCAGTAAGTAATAAAAATAGGGTCCTTACTTACCTAGAACCGGACCCCATTCTAGGGCTTTGGAGGGTGATTACAAGGAATCCTCACACCAGCACTGAGAAGTAGGTGCTATTAAGACAGGAAGGAAACTGAGGCTGAACTTCCAGGAACTTGATGGGGTTGTGGGGCCAGTGAGTAGTAGAGTCAGGACTCAAGCCCAGGTAGTCTGATTTGAGACACCCCCCCACCCCAGTCCCTGCCGTCTCCTGCCCCTCCCTGTGCCTAGAGCTTCCAGATAAAAGCAGGATGCCAGGTTAAATGTGTATTTCTGATAGGCAACAACAAAAACATTTAGTAAAAGTACATCCCAAATATTGCACGGGATATACTTATACTAAAAAGGATCTGTTGTTATCTGAAATTCAAATTTAACTGGTGTCCTATATTTCGGTTTTTCAAATCTGGCAACCCTCACTGTACCAGGCCTGCTCTGGGTGCTGAGGGCAGGGACAGGAGCAAGATGGGGCACCCTGCCTCATGAATTCTACCCCAGGCAGCTCCCCCCACTGTGCACCCTGGAGCCAGCCCCTCCACCTCTGTCATCTGTAGAGGGGGGCATTACAGCCCCTCCCCCTATGGCAGAGATGGGGGGCTAAGTTGTGGTGGTGATTGTGAGCAGTTTTCTTTCTGGTGACATTTCCCCTCAAGTTCAGAGTCTCCCCAATCCCCGATAGCCAGCCAGGCCCACTTTGAGAGATTGTCCCCAGAGCAACCCCATCTGTTCACCCCACCCCCCACCTCTGCAACCCCCGGAGGCAGCCTCTGTCTTCCTCCTGCCTCCTCCCCTCTGGATGACTAAGGAGGACCGTGCTCCCTGCAGCCTCACTCTGACCCTCTCTGGGCACGAGGGTCCTCCGGGAAGACAAGGCAGGGGACACTTGGCAACATCTGCAGGTCCCTGGGTTTTTCCACCATAGTGACACTTGTTTTACAGAAAAGGAAACTGAGGCTCGGCTCCCAGCTGTGTCATTTAGAACTGAATTAGGCGCCAGACCGCTCCATCCTGGAACACCAGGACTTCCTCTTCACAAGGACATCTTCCCCCTCAGGCCACACCTGCCAGCCGGCACACCTGGACACTCTGCTGTGGCTGCTGCTGCTGGAAGGCAGCCAAGTCTGCAGATCCATCGGGGACATGGTGGCAGTGAATCAGTGAGCATTCTGGTGGACTTTTCCACTTAATATGTAATTATTTCTTTAAGTAAAATCCTTTCCCCAACAGCCTGTCCCCCTTCCCTGCTGTTTTATTTTTTTTCCTTTGACCTCTGAAAAGACGGTCGATTAATGTGGGTAAGCACCAACTATTGGCAAGGAAGGCATAGGGTGGCAGGAATCCCAGCAAAATGTACGCAGGAGAGAACACAGACTGGAGTTTAGAAGGGCAGTAGGGTCTTCAAGACCATAAGGTCGGGTTCACACACTGTGAGCTGTGTGGTCCTGTGCAAGTTGCTCAACCTCTCTGGGCCTCAGCCTCCTCATCGACCACTGAGTGCTGGTGTGTGCTGGGCCCTATTCTAAGCACATTATGCTTATTTTCTCTCGTGATCCTCACAGTAACTCTATAAAGTAGGTGCTGTCATCAGCCTGGCTGTGTTAGTTTTGCTAGGGACACTGTAGCAAAGTACCACCCACTGGGGGCTTAAACAACAGAAATTTATTTCCCCACACGTCTAGAGGCTGGAAGTCCAAGACCAAGGTGTCGGCAGGGTTGGTTCCTTCTGGGGTCTGTGAGGGAGGATCCTGGGCTTATAGTAGGCCGTCTCCTCCCTGCATCTCTTCACCTCCTCTTCCTTCTGTGTCGGTGTCCAAATCTCCTCTTTTTATAAGGACACCAGTCAAATTGGATTAAGGCCACCCTAATGACCTCACTTTAACTTGACTATCTCTCAAATAACCCTATCTACAAATAAGGGCACATCGGAAGTACTGGGGGTTGGGACTTAAGCATAAATTTTGGGGGGAGGCAAAATTCAACCTGTTGCACCTGGGTACAGGTGAAAACACTGAGGCAAGGAAGTTAGAAGGACTGGTCCAGGGTTACACACATTTTAAAAACTAGAGGCAGGATTCAAACCCCGGCCACTCTCGACCACTCAGCAGCACTGCCGGTTCAAAATTGAGCCCATCGTTCCTACTTGATAGGGCTGTGCCAGGGATTAACTGGCATGAGCCACATAAAGCGTTTGGAGCAGTGACTGGCACAGATTGTTAGCTGTTAATATGATGGTCTGCCAGGTCTGGGTTCACATCCTGCCTTGACCTCTTACGGCTTTACGGCCTAGAAGGCAGGGAGGCATCATGCCTCTAGGCCTCGAGTTCCTCATCTGTGAAATGTGGCATCAATAGGCTCCAGATGTCCTCCCAGCACATGCTGCAGTTGGTGCTGCCATGGGGACTGCTCCTCTTTCTCCCCAGCTGCTGGGCCCTCTTGAGGTCTGCAGCTGTCTGGACCTTCTTGTGTGCTCAGGGCATGGTGGGGGTCTGGCCCAGGGGACACATTAGCCTGGTTGGCAGAAGGGAAGGAGAGAGAGGAGAGGAGAAGAATCCCATTTAATCAGGTGAGGCGGGTAAAGAATCAATGGGGACATTCACTTCTGGCCAAGATGGAGTCACAGGAACCACATTTACACTCTAGCCTAAAACAGACAAAACAGTCAAAATACATGAAATAGTGATTTTCCAAGACACTGGATTTCAGGCAACAAAAAATCTCATGATCGCTCAGTTACGGCCTTGAGAATTTCCAGGAAGTGGCACTGGCAGGAGAGGAAGCTAAGCAGAGCTCAGAGATACCCTGGGAGTCCAGGAAGGTTAAGGCAGTCATAGTGCAGAGGACAGAGTGCCAGAGAGGAGAGGGCGAGAGCTCTGCAGACTGCCGAGGATCCCTTCTGAGTATTTAGCAGAGTGCCAGTCAGTGCATGCGTGTGAGGGAACTACATAAGGCCAGGGGGAAAATCATCTGAAAGGATTAAAGAGAAGACCGCCTGTCATCATACGGGGCTGGAAACAGTGCCTGTTCCCACCAGCCAGACTGAAAAATCTCCAAATGGCAGGGCGGTGGGTAGACTGCTCAGGAAGATCTTGCCTCAGTAGTGAGGAATGACTCATCCTAGGCTGAGTTCCTGGGAAGGTTCCAAACCTCCCTAACAAATTATAAAAGCAAGACCCCAAAGAACCAACTGTTTCCAAATAATTAACTGCATCTCTGAATAAAGCTCAAGAAGATTCATAGGAACACAAAAACACCCAGCACCCAACAAAGTAAAATTCACAATGCCTGGCATCCAACCAAAGATTACCAGGCACGTAAACAGACAGGAAAATACCACCCGTGAGGAGGAGAAATATCAGTCCGTCAAAACCAACCCAAAACTGGCACAGATGGTAGAATAAACAGAGAAGGACATTAAAATCATTACTGCAACTGTGTGCCCTATGTTCAAAAAGTTAAGTTGAGATATGGAAGATATAGAAAAGGCCTTCTAGAGACAAAACTCCTAGAGATGAAAACTACAAGGTCTGAAGCGAAGAAGTATACTGAACAGAGTTAGCAGCAGATTAGACATTGCAGAAGAAAAGATAAGCAACTTGAAGACATAGCAATAGAAACTATCTAACATGAAACACATAGAAAAAATAATATTTTAAAAAATGGAAAGTGTATCAGTCAGCTGAGGGACAACTTCAAGCAGCCTGACATACAAGTAATTGGAGTCTGGAAAGGAGAAGGAGGCGGGGGGACGGAAAGAATATTTTCAGAAATAATGGCTGAAAACATTCCAAATGTAAGGAGCCAAGAACTCAACACACTGCAGGCACAAGAAACATGAAGGAAACCACACCGAGGCACATCATAATCAAATTGTTCAAAATCAGTGATAAAGAGAAAATATTAAAAGCAGTCAGAGGAAAAAAAGACGTGTTAGTTTTACAGACACACAAAAGCTAAAAGAATTCATCAGCAGCAGACACACACAACAAGAAATGCTAAAGGACGTCCTTTAGACAGAGGGAAAAAAGACACCAGCTGGAAACTTGGATTTACACAAAGGAACAAAGAGTGTTGGAAATGGTAACTCCATGGGGAGAAAAGGTGATTTTTCATATTACAGTATTTAAATATCTTTCAAGAATAATTGACTGCTTTTTTATTTAATTTTTTATTGGAACATAGTTGATTGTCCATATCTGTGGGGTACAGCATTGTATATCAATACCTGTGTGCAGTATGTGATGTTCAAATCAGGATAATTAGTATATTCATCATAATGCAATATAATCAATTTTCATGGCCCTTTACCAATTCCTCCCTTTCCCCCGCTCTTTCCCTCCCTTTCCCATCCCTGGCAACAATTCTGTTCTCCTCTCTCAAAAAGATCAATGTATTATTGTGATTATTGTATCTTTTCTTTTTTAAAAATTTATTTATTTATTTATTTATTCATTCATTCATTTATTTATTTATTTATTAGCTCCCACATATAAGTGAGAACATGCAGTATTTCTCTTTCTGTGCCTGGTTATTTCACTTAATATAATTATCTCTAAGTTCATCCATGTTGCTGTGAATGGCAGTATTTCATTCTTTTTTTCTGGCAGAGTAGTATTCCATTGTATAAATATACCACATTTTCCTTATCCACTCATCAAATGATAGGCATTTAGTTGGTTCCAACTCTTGGTTATTGTAAACAGAGCAGTGCAATAAATATAGGAGTACAGGTGTTCCTTCGGCATGATGATTTCCATTTCTTTGGTTATACACTCAGCAGTGGGATTGCTGGATCGTATGGCAGTTCTGTCTGTGGTTGTTAGAGGATACTCCATACCATTTTCCATAATGGCTGCACCATTTTACAGTCCCACCAGCAGCGTAGGAGGGTCCCCTTTCTATGCATCCCTGTCAGCATTTGTTATTCTATGTCTTTTTGGTAATAGCCAGTCTGACTGGGGTGAGATGATATCTCACTGTGGTTTTGATTGGCATTTCTCAGATGTTAAGTGATGGTGGGCATTTTTTCATGTGTCTGCTGGCCATTCCTATATCTGCCTTTGAGAAGTGCCTATTCATCTCCTTTGCCCATTTTTTTAATTGGGTTAATTGTTTTTTTACTAAGTTGTTTGAGTTCCTTGTATATTCTGGATATTAACCTTTTCTCAGATGCATATTTTGCAAATATTTTCTCCCACTCTGTAGGTTGTCTTTTTGCTCTGTTAACTGTTTATTTTGCTGTGCAAAGCTTTTTAGTTTGATATAATACCATTTGTTTATTTTTCCTTTTGTTGCCTGAGCTTTTGGGGTTGTATTCATAAAGTCTATGCCCAGTCCTACTTCCTGAAGTGTTTCCCCTATGTTTTATTTAATAGTTTTATAGTTTCAGGGCATACATTTAATATCTTAGTCCATTTTGAGTTGATTTTGGCATATGGCAAGAGGTAAGGGTCTAGTGTCATTCTTCTACATATGGATGCCCAATTTTCCCAGTACCATTTATCAAAGAGACAGTCACTCCCCCAGTGTATGTTCTTGATGCTTTTGTCAAAGATCACTTGGCTGTAGGTATATGGGCTGATTTCTGGGGTCTCTATTCTGTTCCATTGGTTTGGGTGTCTGTTTTTATGCCAGTACCATGCTGTTTTGGTAACTACAGCTTTGTAACATAATTTGAAGTCAGGTAGTGTAATGCCTCTGGCTTTATTTACTTTTTTTTTTTTCAGGATTGCTTTGGCTATTTGGGGTCTTTTGTTGTTCCATGTGAATCTTAGGATTGTTTTTCCAATTCTGTGAAGAATATCATTGGTGTTTTGATGGGGATTGCATTGAATCTGTAGATCACTTTAGGTAGTATGTACATTTTCACAATGTTAATTCTTCCAATCCAAGAGCATGGAATATCTTTCCATCTTCTTGTGTCCTCTTTAATTTCTTTCAACAGTGATTTTTAGTTCCAATTGTAGAGATCTTTCACATGCTTGGTTGACTTTATTCCTAGGTATTTTATGTTTTTGGTGACTATTGTAACAGGGTTAGCTTTCTTGATTATTTTTTTTTTGTCTGCTTGTCTGTTGTTAGAGTATAAAAATGCTACTGATTTTTGCGTGTTGATTTTGTATCCTGCAACTTTGCTGAAATTGTTTATCAACTCTAAGAGTTTTTTTGTAGAGCCTTTAGGCATCTCTCTATACAGGATTATGTCATCTGCAAACAACAACAATTTGACTTTTCATCTTTTCCAAAATGGATGCCCTTTATTTCTTTCTCTTCCCTGATTTCTCTGGCTAGGACTTCCAATACTATGTTTAAAAGTAGTGGAAAGAGAGGACATCCTTGTCTTGTTCATGTTCTTAAGGGAAAAGCTTTCAATTTTCCCCATTCAGGATGATATTGATGGTGGGTTTGTCATGCATGGCTTTAATTGCATTGAGATACTTTCCTTCTATATTTAATTTGCTGAGAGTCTTTATCATGAAGTGACATTGAATTTTCTCAAATGTTTTTTCAGTGTCTATTGAGATAATAATATGGTTTTTGTCTTTAATTTGGTTGATGTGGTGTATCACATTTGTTGACTTCCATATGTTGAACCATCCTTGCATTTCTAGGACGAATCCCACTTGATTGTGGGGTATAATTTTTGGATGTGCTGCTGTATTCTATTTGCTAATATTTTATTGAGGACTTTTGTGCTAAAATAAAAGATATTGGCCTGTAGTTTTGTTTGTTGTTGTTGTATTTTTGTTTGTTTTTGGTATCAGGGTGATGTTTGCCTCATAGAATGAGTTTGGGAGAATGGCTTCTGTTTCAATTTTTTGGAATAGTTTGAAGAGAATTGGAATTAATTCATCTTTAAAGGTCTGGTAGACTTAGGCAGTAAAGTCATCTGGTGTGGGGTTTTTCTCTGTTGAGAGACTGCTGATTATAGCTTCAATCTCTTTGATTGTTATCAGTCTGTTCAGGTTTTCTATGTCTTCTTGGTTCAGTCTTGGTAGTTTGTTTATGTCCAGAAATTTATCATTTCCTCCAGGTTTTCAAATTTGTTGGTGTACAGTCGTTTATAATAGTCTCTAATGATTCTTTGTATTTCTGTGGTATCAGTTCTAATGTCTCCTTTTTTCATTTCTGATTTTATTTATTTGAGTCTTCTCTCTCCTTTTTTTAGTTAACTTAGTTAATGGTTTGTCTATTTTGTTCATCTTCTCAAAAAACCAACTTTTCATTTTATTGATCTTTTGAATCTTTTTTTGGGGGGGTCTCTATTTCATTTGGTTTTGCATTGATCTTAATTATTTCTTTTTGTCTACTAAATTTGGGGTTGGATTGCTCTTGTTTTTCTAGCCAAAGTACCTATACAGAGACTACACTACTGCATCTACCTGGAACCAATATTAAAACACCTCATTCAAGAGCATTTATAAAACACATCTACAAGAGGAACTTCCTCTCCTCAAACCCCACACTCCAGACTACTAGAAAAAGCAACTGCTCTACCAGATGACTAGACACCAATGTAGAGATACTAGAAATATGAAAGGAAAAAAAAAG
The DNA here is from genome assembly GCF_027409185.1 of Cynocephalus volans. Lineage (NCBI taxonomy): Eukaryota > Metazoa > Chordata > Mammalia > Dermoptera > Cynocephalidae > Cynocephalus > Cynocephalus volans. The sequence continues at coordinate 95,480,525 of NC_084470.1, read as the reverse complement.
AAAATATGACACCATGAAAGGAATATAAAAATTCTCAAGTACCAGACCCTATAGAGCAGGAGATGACTGGAAAGGAATTTTGAGCAACAATCTAAAATGAGAAACTAAATGAGATACAAGAAGACTCAGATGACACAATGAAATGTGGTTAAGTATCCAGGACCTGAAAGAGGAAATGTACAAATAAATTAATGCCCTAAAAAATAATGTAGCAGAGATCATGGAGCAGAAAGATTCACTCAATGAAATAAAAAAACACAACAGAGAGCTTAAACAGTGGGCTAGAGCAAGCAGAAGAGAGAATTTCCAGTCTTGAAGATGGCCTTTGTGAAATAACCCACATGGACACAAAATAAATAAATAAATGTTTTTTAAATGAAGAAAATCTATAAGAGATAGCAGACAACCATAAGCACACAAATATTTGAATCATGGGTGTTCCAGAAGGGGAGGAAACAGGAAAAGGCATTCAAAACATATTCAACAAAATAGTAGTGGAAAACTTCCCAGGTATAGGGAGAGATATGGACCTTCAGAACCAGAATGCTCAATGATCCCCAAACAGATGCAACCCAAAAAGGTTCTCTCCAAGACATGTTATAGTCAAATTGGCAAAGCTCAAAGACAAAGAGAGAATGTCAAAAGCAGCAAGAGAAAAGCATCATCGCCTATAAGGGAGCCCCTATCAGACTAGCAGCAGACTTTTCATAAGAAACTCTAAAGGCCAGAAGAGAAAGGGATGATACATTCAAAATACTAAAAGACAAAAGTTGCCAGCCAAGAATAGTATACCCATCTGAAGGTTATTCTTCAGAAATAAAGGAGAAATAATATATTTCCCAGACAAATAAAAACCATGGGAGTTCACCACCATATGATTAGGCCTACATGAAATTCTCAAGGGAGTACTGCATTTGATATCTGAAAAATAAGCATTACTACCATGAATACACAAGAAAGAACAAAACCCACCAGTAGAACAAAAATGCAAACAATAAATAGAAAGGAACTTTATCTAACCACCTCAAGAAACCAACAAACGTTGAAGACAAACAATGAAATGGAAAGAAAGGAACAAAAGATATTTAAAACGTCCAAACAAAAATCAGTAAAATGCCAGGAGTAAATCAACACCTTTCAATAATAAGTCTCAATGTAAAAGGATTAAATTCCCCAGTCAAAAGACACAGATTGACTGATTGGATTAAAAAGGTAGACCCAATAACTGACTGTTTAAACAAAGACAACAGTCTACTGTGCAGGTTATCATTTAGTTGAGGAGAATAAGGCACAGAAAGGTTAAATCACCTTGCCTGCATAGTGGTAAAGGTGGATGTGAATCCAGGATTTAAGAGTTTGGTTTTATTTTTTGTGGAAATAAAAATATAATAGTACAAATATACGGATATAACATATATGCATATATGTGTACATATGCATATATATATATATATGAGGGTACCTCAAAAAGTTTGTAGAAAATGGAATTAAAAGATAAAAATGAAAAATATAAACTTTATTTCTCAACATAAGCTTCATCAAGTTCAAGACACTATTATAAGCAATAACACCAGCCATTTAGTCCATCGCTAAAGATCTGAGGGTCCTGGGAATTTAACCATGTCAATGCAGTCTTTTCTACATTATCAACTAAAAAAAAATACCCTTTATAGATTTTTTAAGATTAGGAAACAAAAAGAAGTCAGAGGAGCCAAATATGGACTATCAGGTGGATGCCTAATGATTTCCCATTGAAACTCTTGCAAAATTGGCCTTGTTTGATGAGAGGAATGAGCACAAGCATTATCATGGTGGAGAAGAAATCTCTGGTGAAGCTTTCCCAGACATTTTTCTGATAAAGCTTTGGCTAACTTTCTCAAAACACTCTCATAATAAGTAGATGTTATTGTTCTTTGGCCTTCCAGAAAGTCAACAAGCAAAATGCCTTGAGTATCACAAAATACTGTTGCCATGACCTTTGCTCTTGATAGATCCACTTTTGCTTTGCCTGGACCATGTCCACCTCTTGGTAGCCATGGCTTTGATTGTGCTTAGTCTTCAGGATTGTACCGGTAAAGACATGGTTTACCTCCTGTAACAATTCTTTGAAGAAACGCTTCAGGATCTTGCTCCCACTTGTTTAAATTTTCCATCAAAAGCTCTGCTCTTGTCTGCACCTGACATAGGCACAACAGTTTGGGCACCCCTTGGGTGGAAAGTTTGTTCAGAATTATGTAAGCTGAACCATTTGAGATGTCTATGGTGTTGGCTATTGTTTCTGCTGTTAATCGTCGGTTCTCTTCAATTAGGAAACAAAAAGATTAATTTTTTCCTCAAATATTGCTGTGGCTGATGTGTCACCGCAGGCTTCATCTTCGATGTTGTCTCATCCCTTCTTAGAACAAGTTATCCATTTGTAAACTGCTGATTTATTTGGGGGAGTTGTCTCCATAAACTTTTTGTAAAACATCAGTGATCTCACCACTCTTCCACCGAAGCGTCTCATAAATTTGATGTTTGTTCTTGCTTCAATTTTAGCAGAATTTATATTGCTTTGATAGGGGCTCTTTTCAAACTCATATCTTACCCGTCTTAGTTCCTCAAACTAGATCCTTTTCAGGCATGTTATAACAAGTTAGCATGAGATTATTTTGGTGCAAAAATTTTTTAAGTCTATGTATAGCTTTTTCATAATATGCATTTTCCATGACCTTTTTGAAGATCCCTCATATACCACATATGTCTATATAATGAATATATTTACATGGAATTTGCTTGGAAGGTTGTATACAGTAGTTTTCCCAGGTGGTGGGCTTAGGAATTTGGTGTGTTTTTTGCTTATCTGTGTTTTGTAATTCTACTTTATATTGATTTGGTGCAAAAATCAAAGTAATTTAAATTACTTTGAGATGAATAAAGCCCCTGGTCTCACTGGTGTGTACTGTTTTCATAATCCATTTCCTTTTGGATTCTGTTATAAGGTAAGTCCCCACAGGGCCCTCTTCTCAAGAAGCCAGGAAGCAGCATGACCCCTACTTGGAAATGTTCTGGCCCATGTGACCAGAGGCCGGGGTCTGCAGCATCAGCAGGACCTCATGCCAGAGCTAGCCCTCTAGTTGCCTCTTGGATGGTGTCACCTAAATAATGGTACAAAAAAATAATAGCATGAAAACTAAAAATAAAAAGCAACTCCCACAATCAGGCTCCCCCAGTGTGCCAGGTAGAATAGATGGCATGGTGGTCCCTGACCTTGCCTTCACATCAACATCACCATGGAGCTTTAAAAAGACGATGCCTGGACCACACTCCAGAACTGTGATTGAATCGGGTTGGGGAGCTGTTAGGTGTGGGGATTCTCATGAGCAGCCGAGGCTGGGGGCCACAGATGCAGCACTTACACGACCTCAGTCAACCACCCCCTCCCCCTGGAACTTTGTGAGGTAGATATTATTTATTCCCAGGTTACAAAAGACAAAATAAGGCCCAGAGAGGGATTGACTTCTAACTTGCCCCAGATCACATGGCCAGGCAACCGCAGAACCCCCGTGTCCCTCTATTAAGCAGCACCCTGTCCCACTGTACTCCTCAGTCCCCACATGGCCAAGTCTAGACTCACCATTCTCTGCCAAAATTGTTCTGCATTCCATTTCATGACCTCAGAGAACGGCCTGTTCTCCAGACTTTTAGTAACCCAAAGTGAGACTCCCAAAGTCACCTTTGGTTCCCACTTCTCCCAGCCCCCACATCCAACCACCAGGTCCTGCTGATCCCACCTCCTAAATCTCTATCCTTCAGCCCCACCGTCATTGCCTACTCAGGCCTCACCTGAGTCTTTTCCCAGGACTGTGACCAGCTCGACCAGCTCTCTGAACCACAGTCCCTCTCTGGGCTTCCTTGACCGCTGTGCCTCTTCCTCTCCCATTGGAGAGCAGCTGCCTGTTTATTCCTGCCTCCCCCATGAGACTGGGGGGCTCCTCAAGGACAGGGACCATGTCTGATCCTGCACTAGGGCACCAGCTCCCCACACAGGGCAGGACACTGTCTGGGCATGAATGAATCCTTACTGAATGAATAAATGAATTTAATGAATGATGGAATTAATGAATGACAATTCATGATAATTAACTACCAGGCCTTTTCTTTCTTCCCCAATGGGCTCTGAGGCCTTCAGAGTTAAGGATTACTTTATTCTGCTCTGGGTGCCAAGCTCTTAGCACCTGCCTGGCCTGAGCAGCCCTCCTAATTGTTTGTCGATTGAATAATGGAATGGGCCTTTGCCCATGCTGCTCCCTCTGTCTGGAATGCTCTTCCCCCCGACATCACCATGGCTCACCCTCCTGCCTCCTTCAAGTCTCTGCTCAAATGTCATCTTCTCAGTGAGGTCTGGCCGCCCTATTTGAAACTGAAAGCACCTGCTTCCTTCCAGGACTCTAACCTCCCTTCCCCTGCTCTGTTGTTTCCACCTTCCTTCCCACACATGACACCATTCACTTATTTATTGTGTTAACACAATCAACATAATAAGCAACAGCTTCTTGTCTTGTTCCCCCACCACCAGAATAAAAGCTTTTTAAACGCAGAGCTTTCCAATTTCTTTGTTTTGACGGTTTCCCCAGTGCCTAAAACAGCGTCTGGCACATCATAGCTATTTCATAAACATGTGTCGAGTGAGAAATGAGCTCTTGCTCTGACACTGACTGCTCTGTGGTCTGGGGATGACTCCGTGATCCCTCTGAGCCCAGCATGCCATCCTTGAAACAACAACAGCAACTACAATCACAGGAGTAGGGAAGTTGGGCAGGATGGCAGTCACTGGCACTGCCCACAAACATTCTGTCTCTCCATCTTCCAGGCACATAGTAAGGTTGTGCCTCTTGCCACCTTGGAGTCGTCCATATGACTGGGACTGGCCGATGCGAACAGCACGGGAGGTAATGAGTCTCACTCCCAGGTGGACACTTCCAGCGCCCATGTACAACTGCCACTCGCCTCTCCCCTCTGCCCAGGGATTGGCAGTGTTCCCAATGGTGGCTGCTCCATCAGCCTGATGCCCAGAATGAGGGTGACCCAGAGCAAAGCCACAGCTGACTCATTTTGGACATGTAGCATGAATGAATGAGAAATAAACTTTTGTTGTATTAAGCCACCAGGATTTGGGGCTTTTTGTTTCTGCAGCTTAACTTAGCATCTCCTGACTGATGCCCGTGGGATAATCTCTTTGGTCCTGACAAATCTGATTCTGCAGTCCTTGTCTGTGTTACCCTGAAAGCCTGTTCCCCTTGGCACTGGGGATGGTGGACCTGCAAGCCTAACAATAGCAGTGGCTTATTAGTATTGTGCACTTACAGCCCCCTCAATTGCTCCGTTTTATCCTCATGACAACCCAGTGACCAGGTGCTTCCGTTTTCCTCTTGAAGGCACAGAGAGGTGAGACAACTTTCCTGGGGTGCATGGCTGTGAAGGGGCAGAGCCATGGTTTGAGCCCAGGCAGGCTAGCTCCAGTGCCATCACTCCTTGCAAGTGAGCCACACGGCAGTTGGTCCTATGATTGTGTCTCTCCCATTATTCAGGTTGCCACCACCATCCCAGCTGCCAGCTTGCTGCATGAGGAAGGTATGCAGCCTGAGGCCAGGCCTCCCTCTTTGTTATATTTGGGCCCAGGGTTGAGGGCAAGGGATGCCAGGCTCCAACTATCTTTGCTAAGGTGGTTATGTGGGAGAGGGGCTGGTGTTCAGAGAAAGGTGGAGGGTCTAGCAGGCACCGGGATGCATCCTCTGGCTGCTTAGACCCCTCACGATGCCCCACATAAGTCAGTGTGTAGATTAATCCCCAATTCTTTGGGATCCCTCTCTTCCTCTCACTGGGCTCTTTCTTTAAGAGCACTCAGAGATTCTAGCCCCTGACTGTTGGGTCAGAAAGTGTCAGCTTACCTGGGCCAGCTGCTCCAGGCCCTGCATTTAATAACAGGGGTGACGGAAACCGTGAGAGGGGCAGGCACTTACCGGAGGCCATGCAGCTGGCATGAAAGCCTGGAGTTAACTTTAGCAAAACCATTTTCCATGATTAGACATACCCCCTCTGAGAAGCCTTTCTTATTTGGGTTTGGGGTGGTGATGGCAATGTCTCTCTGAACCTAGGGAATGTGGAGAAGGGAAAGAAAGACTTGAGGTGCCAGGAGCTTAGCATAAGAAATCTCACTAAAGCCTCTGAGGCAGGTCTCATTATACCCATTTCACAGGCAAGAAGCCTGCGGACACCTAGTCATGGGGCTGCTGAATGGCAGGCCAGGACTCACTCTGGCTCCTGACAATGGCCAGGGCACATCCTGTAAGACCACATTCCACTTGACCTTACAGCCACCATCTCTGCAGGAGCTGCCCCATAAGTGGGGAGTGGAGTGGACCCGCTGAGGACAGGACTCTGGGATCTCAGCTGACTTTTGGAGGCTGAGTCACAGACCTTAGCCACTAACTCTGTGTGATTTGGGCCAGGGCTTCCACCTGCTGAGCCTGAGTGTCCTCAGTAGCAAAATGGGGATAACAAGGGATTTTTTTCTGCAGTGCAATAATGAAGTCAAATGGACAGCACCGCGCCCAGCAAGTAGTAGATGCTCAGTACGTGTCCCTCTACACCCTGAGCTATGGACACCCAGGTGCCTGGGTAGATATAACTTAATTTGCATAAGAACCAGGAGATTAGGAGATGGCTTTCTTGATTGGTTCCACTAGTTGCTGCTTCCACGCGGGGTACCAGTGGTCCTCTATGTCCACGACCATCCCAGCACTTCGCATTTCCCACTTTCCAATTCCTGCCAGTCTACTCAGCATAAAGTGATATCTATTGTCCTTTTAATCTGCGTTTCTCTGGCAGCTACTGAGCTCGCCCATTTCTTCCTGTGCTTATTGGCCTTTTCTGTCTCTCTTCTGTAGATTGATGGTTTACACCTTTGGCCCATTTTCCCACCAGGACTACTACCTGTGAAAGCTTTCCTGAGTTTCCCACCTGGCCAACTTCCACATCTCCTTAGGAAGCCAGCACTGGCCCCTGGTCCCCAGGACTCTGTGGACTCCTGCAGTACCCTGTGCTTCACCTCCCCAGCCAGAGATGGACCGAGCTGCCTTCCCCGCCCTCCAACCTTTCTTCCACCCATTCATCCGCTGGTTTCCCATCACCACTGGAATACAACTCTAACTCCTTCCACGACCTTCACCACTCTTGGTGTCCTTGCTCGCTCGCTTAAGCCACTTCCTGACCAGTTTTGACCAGTTGCACTCATCCCCACCCTCCCTTCCTCCAGCCAAGTCCCCGTTCAGAAGTCACCTCCTCATGGAGGCCCTCCCTGACCTCCCTGCCTGAATGCCAGCATGTTGCTACCTGTGGCCACTGCAACCCCGGCCCAGCTCTATCCTGGTTATACGTGTTTGTGTTGAGTGGTTTTTTAGAGGTGAGGAAGCTGGGGGATGCCAAATCCATGGCAAACACAGCATAGCCCCCAGACAGGAGCCCAGGGAGCCCCCCGTGTGCCTTCCCTGCCCCACCCTGAAGTGCACCCAGGACCATTTGACTCAGGTCCACCTAGTTTCTTTCAGAGCCCTACTGGCTGCTCCTAAGTCATGGCGGCTTTGGCACAAGAAAAGGTGGTGGCAGTACAGGCAGAAGCTGGGAGCATCTGCAACTGCTCCTGCTCAGATCAGAGCCAGGTGCTGCAGGTCCCCACATGGGACCACCCTCCCGCCCCCATCCTCCACCCCGCATGCATCTAGGAGATGGTTCTGTAGGGTGGCTTCTCTGCAGGGAACGTGGGCAGGAGCAGAACTGTATCACATCCAGACCGAGGTGGGGAAGAAGCAAGTGGGCTTGCCCACCCCTGTCCCCAACAGCCACCTTGTCAGAGGAGCCATGGGTGGCAGGAGCCTGGGACCTTCTTTGCCCAGTGGGAACCCCTTTACTGTGTGGCCATTCTGTAACCTCAATGGCATTAAGTCACTGAGGTGCCTCAGTTCAGCTATTAGAGCCTCTGGAATAACCAACTAGACAGCAGTACTGAGGCATGTGCATCTCATCAGCTAGAGGTGGATATCAAAGGAGGCAGGTGCCTGTCCCTGAGTCTCATGAAGGAACTGAGGGACGGGGAGTTGGGCCAGCCCTTCTCTCCCCGCGCTCTTGAGGCGGATGGTCTCAGTGTAGGGAGGGAAGACCACCCTTTACAGTTTTTAATAGCAAAAGCAGAACATGTTTCCTAGTTTTAAAATACACAGAAGTGCCTAATGTAAAATGTGAAAATATACACATCTTTTCCAAAGTCCTGCTCCCCAGAATAACCACCATGACTGGACTTTTCCTGTGCAAAAATACACACATATCCTATGTATTCCCATCATATAACTGCTTCGCAAGTTCTTGGAACTTCACACGTGCACAGGTAAGCCTGCTCGTTGTTTGTAAGAGACAGAGTATTTCACAACATGAAGGTATCCGAATTTGTCTCGTCTGCCTCCTATCTATGGACACTGAAGAGGACGGCGTCTGTTTATCACCATCGCAACCAACCTGGTAACAAAGACCCTTGAACACTTGTCTTCTGCCTGACTCTGAGTATCACTGTAAGACTGTCTCCCAGAAATAGGGTTTTTAGGTTCCCCATCAAAATGGATGCCCCCACTGACACTAGTCAACAGGGGCCGCCAGTGCCTGGGGTAAGGCACCCCGCATCCAACAAATGACCTGGATAATCCCACCGAGCTGTGCAGGTCGTTAGCTTTCCTGTGCCAGAGGCACGCAAGGGGCTTCAGACAACCGCCCCCTGGGGCGCTGTAGAGGGGGCCTCCTCCATGGGGTTCTGGGTGACCTGGGTGTATTAGTCCATTTTTGTTGCTTATAACAAAGTACACTGAACTGGGTGATTTAGAAAGAAAAATGAAATTTATTGCTTACAGTTTGTGAGGCTGAGGAGTCCAAAGTCCATCTGGTGGTGGCAACAGGGACCCAGGGGTCTCACATTGCAAGACGGTGGAAGCAGAGAGAGCAAGACAGATTTGCCTCTTCTTTTAAAGTCCTCAGAAGCGTGCCCCTGACCACCATTTTTAGTCCATTCACTGCTGCACGGTCCTACAATCCAATCACCTCTTCAAGGCTCTACATTTCAATCACCATAATAGGATTTCCCACCCTCTTAACAGTCATAGTGGGGGCTAAATTTCCAATACATAAAACTTGGGGGACACAATTCAAGCTTCAGGGAGTTTGGGGGGGACATAATTCAATCCACTACACTGGGTGACCTTTCATTTGTTCCTACTAGCAGGTCTTATTTTTGTACAAACCTTGTGGGGCTGATGCCGGCTGAGATCTGCATGAGGTCCCGTCACAGCTATGATCTGAAGTCTCCCTCCCCAGCACCTGCTGAGGGGAACCAGAGCAACCTTGAGCCAGACAACCAGCCTGAGGATGGAACTTCCCCGTCCTCCCCAAAGACAGCCCATGAAATCCACATAAGAAATGCACAGCCTCTTAGAATCAGTGCCACTGTTTGTCACCAGATGTTCAGAGGTGGGGGTGCTAATTTATGCAGGTAAGTAGGAACAGGAGACATGAGCAGAGAGGAGCTGGCAGATGGGAGGGAGGATGCGGGGCTGGGCAATTCTAACTAACCAACAGTGCCAGTAGGATGGGCAGGCTGAGGGAGGCGGGACAGCTTGGCACGGGAGGTTGCAAGGGAACGCATCTGTAGGAGGGGTTGAGCAGGAGGGCCGACCGGAGAACAGTTAGGGTCTTTTCTGGCAATGAGATGTGATAAGTCTAAGAATCTAAGAATTTCTGATTTTTGTTTCAAGAGTCTGTAATACTGTTGAGAATTTCTATAATCAGATTCCTTGATTCTATGATTCTGTTTTTGAATGCTCTGATCTGGTGATTCTGAGCCTCTCATTCTATGTTAAAGCTCCAGGGAGGCCCCACAGGACAGGAGGCTTCAGGTGAGGCTACTAAGGACCAAATCCAACTCTGATTAGTTTTGAGAACTAGGACACATTGCCTGCCAGCTCCATGCCTCAGTCTCCTGGGTTGTAATGGGGGATAGAATGGGCTTGCAAAGTTTCTGAGAGTATTCAAGGACCACTGAGAACAGGGCCTGGCATTCAGCAGGTAGGCAGCACGTGCCCACTTTGGCAGCTCTGCTCTTAGCTTCAATGGCAATGAGTCCAAGAGGCAATTCAGGGAGCTGGGTCCTTGCTCAAGATATTGTTCTAGGATGTTACTCTGGGTCTGGAAGCATCCGGGGCTCCAGGGCCCAGGGCCACTGGGCAGCCAGCCCTCCACAGCAGGCAGCTGCAAGAAAGCAAAGCAAACACGCAGAGGGAAGGAAGCTCCCGGGGATGCAGGAAAGCAAACAAGGGCCACTTCCTCTAGCGCACGCTGCGGACAGCCAACCTTTCCCAGGGCCGATCCTTGGGAGTCCTCCTCAGGCGCCTGGCCTGTGTTTGGACAGCTTGAGGGGTGCGGGGGCCGAGAAAGCAAAGACACAGAGGGCCAGGCCCAGCAAGGCCAGCCCCAGTTGCATCCTGCCTGTCTGCTCTTCAGGGCACTGTGGGGCAGCTTTCCTGGCCGCGGGCCTTGCTGTCAGGGGGACAGGCCTGTGAGGGGCTTCAGGATGGGGTGCCAAGGCTGAGAATAAAATAACATCAATAATAATTACTGTTGACAAATGCTCACCTAAGGCCAGGCACTATTCTTAGTGCCATTTGCAGATTAATTCATTCAGTCCTCCTAGGACCCCCTGATATTACCCTAATTTTACAGATAAAGAAATTGAGGCAGGACTGAATAATTTGACAGCCCAGATGATCTATCTCTTGGCATGACATCCTTATAAACCACATATTGCCTTTTAAGAGGTAACGATAAGAATGCCAACAGGGAGCATTTTCAAAATAATCAGTTTGCATTATTTCTCCCAAGTCCCTTAATGACACTATTAGGTGGGTATCCTTATGATCTTGATTTTTTTGGATAAGGTAAACCGAGGCACCCAGATGTGGAGCCACTTTCTCAAGATTATCCAGCTAGCAAAGGAAGTAGCTGGGATTCAAACTTATTTCTATCCAGTGCAAAACCCGTGATTGTAACCTCTATGCTAGTGTATGAGTTTCCTCCTGCTGCTGTAACAAATTACCACAAACTTAAAGTGGCTTAAAATGACACATATATATTCTCTTACAGTTCTGGAGGTCAGAAGTCTGAAATCAATTTCACTGGGGTAAGGTCAAGGTGTGGGCAGGGCTAGTTCCTTCCAGAGGCTCTGAGGGGAGAATGTGTCTCCTCATTCAGCTTCTCAAGGCCTCTGTGTTCCGTGGCTTGTGGCTCCTGCCTTCATGCTCAAAGCACATCCCTCCAGTCTCTGCTGCCTCATCCCAGAACCTTCTCCCCTGTTTCTGACCTCCTGGGTCCCTCTTCTAAGTACCCTAACTGCATTGTGCTATGCTCATAATCTGGGATAATCTCCCCATCTTAAAATCATTAGTTTATTCATATATGCAAAGTCCTTTTTGACATGTAAGATGACATATTCACAGGTTCTGGGGATTAGAACATGGACATCTTGGGGGGCCATTATCCTGGCCACCATAGCTGAACTAGGCTGTGGCTTGCTAAAAGAAGTAGTGATCTCCTACTTCTTAGATGTGTGTGAGCACATCTTGGGCCCACTGCAAAGCCTGCTAATGGAAGGCATGGATTTTATTTTCCTTAATTCGGAACTTGAGAATCTCAGAACTCATCCTCAGCCCATCTTACGTATTTCCAGAGGGAGAAATGGAAGCATCCCTTGCCCAGTGAGGGTGACTTCTCCTCCACCAGGCCCCCAGTGCCTGGCCCGCACCTCTCCCAGGAGACTCATCCGACACAGGTGCATGATATTGGGAAATGTGTCCAGGCCTGACTCGACGCCCGCCTGCGAGCTTGCTGAGGGCCAAGCTCAGAGGCCCCTCCCTCCAGCGACAGAGCAGAGAGAACAAGCCACTGAAGCTCAGAGGGCCCCTATGCCTACCACATTCACAGATGGCCTGGCTGGAGCCTGGCACATTGCAGATTCTGGACAAGTGTGTGTTGAATGGATTCCCCCACTAGGCTCTGAAGCATTACTGTCCAGAGCACTTTCTCTGATGGTGAAAATACCCCACAGCTTTACTGCCCCATGTGGGAGCCATTGGCCACACGTGGCTACTGAGCATTTGAATGGGGCGGGTGCAGCTGAGGAACTGCATGTTCCATTTTAATTTTTTAGATCTAAATAGCCACACGTGGCTAGTGGCTACTATACTGGACAAAGCAGCTGTAAAATTTAAGACTTGAGCTCTTCTGCGGACTCAGACCCTATTTTAAGGGCAGGTCTTGACTTGGAATGATTTTTCAAGGACTCCAAATCCCTTCCTGAAATTGGGTTTAGCCCACCCATGCCATTCCCATCTGATAGGAGTCATCGTAAAGGTCTCAGCCCCAATTTGAGGAACTCAGGCCAGTCCTTTTCTCCATGCCCATGTAGAAATCCCCATACCTGATAGTCTCACCCTCGTTCCAGCTCCATCAGGCCTGCCACCACCATGGCCAGTATTAACTGAGGGCCTACTATGTGTGGGGTGTGCACATTCAGCCCCAGCAACCCTGCTGGGAGGGAGAGAGTGTCACTTCCGCTTTGCAGATGAAGAAGAGAAAATTCAGCAAGGGCCAGGGCTCGCCCCAGTCATCCAGGGAAGCAGAGGCAGCACAGACAACCACCCAGGCCTCCTATGGGCAGCTGCAGGGAAACAGCAGGACAGAGACAGAGAGGAGTTACCTGGGGTAGTAGCAGCACACCCATAACCTCGCCCTCCATGCCCAAACTGATTACTGGCCTGGAGCTGGTGTCTCCCCGAGAGCGGGTCGGGGCCCGAGGTCGGCCCACCCCCGGGCAGATGCTGTGTTGGCAGAGGCAGGGCAGCCCCTGTGGTACCAGGCCCAGTTTCATCCAGGGCTGAGGAACAAAGGGCTTTCACGGGGTGTAACCCAGGCTGATGGGAGAAGAATGGTCAGGTGTATTGAGAGGCAGGTTCACATGGAGGGAAAGAGCGGGCCGAGCGGGGCTGGCTGGCACGGGGGCCCGGGTTCCGGCCGGCACTCCCAGGCGGCAGACGGTCGCTGGCAGCGAGTGAAGGCCCCATTTATGCGATATGTCAGCAGGGAGTGCAGGCCTTTTAAGGGACGAGATCGTGTGGCCCGATAGCATGCCGGGGCCTCTCCCTGGGGGGGCCCGGGCCCCCTGTGAGGACTGTCGGCCATTGTTAGCTGCACCTCCTATGAAGGAAAACGGGACACAGGTGGTCAGCTGATACCTGTGCGATCTGGCCATCGGTACTCAGCTCCCTGCCTGCAGCTCAGGTTACACGGCCAGCCAGGCAAGGGGGGCACACCAGCCTGGGAAGGGCCCATGGAGCTGCTGGCCTGGCTGAAGTCCCCCCGGCACGCCCATGGCAGGCGAGATGGAAAGGCCCAGCCCAGAGGGGATGGGTGAGACTCAGGAGGCCACGGGGTGGTGGCAGGCGTGAAGAGGACACACCACGTGGGCCCTCCCCCATGCAGGAGCTCACATACTCGGGAAGGAGAGGACAGGAACACACTCTCCAGGACTGCTTGGCCACGTCCAACTGTCAAATGGAAGAGGAAGTTGAGCAGAATCTGGGGAAATTCACTTGCGTGTGGAGAGTGGAGGTGGGCAAGCAGCAATTTCCAGCTTCGTGCTGGCACCAGATTCCACTTGTGAGACTCACCCGCTTCCACGATGTGATTGCCAGTCTGTGCCCACTGCAGCGAGCACACATGGGGGTTGAGGCCACTTGGTACCGGCAGTGGACTCAGTGCTTGTTAAGCACCAAGCACTTACTGAACATCTACCGTGTGCCTACACCTGCCGTTCATGTGTGCAGTGACGTTAAAGTGCTCACAAAAAAAACCTCACATGATAGGTGTTATAATAGCTACAACAGAGAGGCTGAGTAACATGCCCAGGGTCACACAGCTGTGATATGGCAGAACTGGGATGTGAGTCCACACCATCCGGCTCCAGAATCCACGCTTTTAACCACTATCCTATCCTTCCCCTCTATATGGTAAATAACAACCATTTACTAAGCACCAGTGATGAGCTGGCCATGCTGCTAGGTGAGTTTTCTTGCTTAACCTGTAAAACCTATGAGGAGGTTACTGTTATCACTACCATGTTACAGAAACCAAGACTCAACTCCAGGAAGAATGTGCCTGGTGCACCACCTGGCAGGAAACAGCACAGCCCTTGGGTAATGAATAAAGGGGCTTGTTGCAAGGTATGTGAAGGGTTAAGGGAAGCCAGCATGGGAGGGTGAGGCACCTGGGGCTGGCAGCCAAGGGGAGGCCCAAGGCAGAAGAACCATTCCTGGAACCCGCTCAGGGCAGCTGCAGCTGGGGGAGCCAGCGGCTGCCCAGACCTGCAGTTTTGGTGGACTCAACCGCAGCCACCTGCAGCCCTGCCCACCCTCCAACCTCCTTTCAGGCCAATGGAAGCCAGCAGGCTGGGAGCCCATGGTTGCAGGCCCCAGGTTCAGCCCCTAGGGCACAGAGTAGGGTGAAGAAGGACCAAGAGGGGGTCTGGAGGGGCTGATGGAGAGTAGCCAGCCCAGCTGTCCCCACAAAGCTGGCAAATGCTGGAACCTGAGCTCCTGGAGAGCTCATGGATCTACCTGGGTGTGTGCTTCCCACCAGCCCACCATGCCGTCTGGGACAAGGCCCAGTGCTCAGGCCTGGCCTGGGCCAGAGAGATGACACCAAGGCCCGAGGACATTGTGCCTCCATCTAGCGACTGCTCATTCATCCCTTCACTAAGTGCTTCTTCATGCCAAGTACTGGAGGTCTCGTGCTAGATGCTTTGCGGGATGCAGAGGGAAACAGACAAGCTCAGGAGTCTGTTGGGAGCGTCCTATCTCCATCCACTCCAAGCCCATATTGTCCAATCGGCATCTGCAGGGTGTCCACAGAGTCTAGGCACTTCCATGGCATTTTTAAATGGTTTTGCAAGTTTAATTTAAGAGTATGGGCATATGTATAACAACATGTATAATGTATAGTATAATAATCATGTATATCATAATATAATGCTTGTGCACAGATGCACACAGACGCTATACACACACACACACACACACATACACACACACCCATCTTTGTTTCCAGACTTTGTGGATGTGCCGTATTACTTCATCTAGTTAGTCACTGAACAAAATGTCCTGAGGTCAATTGAGTGCCAGGCCCTGGGATAAAGGAGGTGGGGAGAAGAACTGGGCATAGAACCACAGTCTCTGAGAAGCACCTGGCTCCAGTCAAAGACCCTGTGGTCAGGCCATGATGAGCCGTGGGCCGTGGGTAAGACCAGGACTTGCTCCTTCAGGCCCTCAGAACCCAGTGAGGAAGCCAAGACTCATGGAACCGACAGCAGTTAGAGGAGATAGGATGTGCTGCAAACCACATAGAAGGGTGGGTGCAGGGCCCAGGAGACCAGGATGGGACTCCACGGCAGACTTCACCCACCAAGTTCTAGGCCGTGGACATGCAACAGGTAGATTAATGAGGGGCCGAGCAGGAAGCAGACAGTCCCCTCAGTGGGGGTGACTGAAGGGTGCTGGGGAAGGCACTATTTACAGGGATGTGGGCAGGGCACGGGGAGCCCACAGGGGACAGAGCAGTACCAGGGCCAGCCACAGTGGGCCCGAAGGGGCAGGGGAGGCAGGGAGGGGTGACAGAACCCAGCAGGAGCCATGGGAGGGGCCTCACAACAGAAGCTGCAGCGCAGGTGGAGGAACGTAGCCAGCTCGCAGCAATCCTGGAAAGAGGGTAAGGTGGTCGGCCGAGCTCAGCCTCCTGGGTACAGAACAGGGAGAAAGGCATGGAGTGAGGGGGCTGGGCATGGAGGCGGGCGAATGAAAACTAGCCAGCCCAGTGTGCAGCAAAACAAGCTCCCGGAGACATTTAGACCAGGTCTGGGTGGCGGCACTACACTGGGCAAGCTGTGGCCCCGCTGCTCCCTCCCAGGGATGTGTGGCCTCAGAGACTTTGGGCCAAGTGTGCTCACAGACCATGGTGTCACACAAAGGTGCAACGAAGCTGTGTCTGAGTGGGGCCCAGTCGCCACTGTGTAACCTGTGGGCAGAATAGCAGGTGGAACCTGGATGTTAAATCCGGCCATAGGATGCAATTAAGCCAGAGTTGCAGGGTGATGCAGCTGGGGATGAAAGCTTGGTCATCATCTCTCAGGGCTTTCCACGATCTGACACCCTGGGTGGCAACTGGCCAACCCGAGGGTCTGCCAGGAGGAGTTGTACCAACCCTCCCACTTCCCAGCTTTGAAATCTCCTGGACTCTTCCTTAACCACCATGTCTGTCCAGTTTATTTCCTAGAGCCTGCAGTGGACACTAGGGAACCCACCACAGTCCAAAGCTGTGTGCCCGCAGGCAAGCTGCTCCCCTCCTGTGAGCCTCTTTTTCCCTCACTGGTCAAATAGGAATACTAACAGAATGTACCTCTCAGGGTTTTGTCAGGATGAAATGACTCCCTACACTCTGTCAACAGTGGCTTCTGTCATTCTAGCTACTCTGCATGCACTCACGAGTATTCGTTTGATGCCATTTCCAATAGAAATAAAGTGCAAGCCACGTTCATAACTTAAAATTTTCTAAAAAGTAAAAAGACATGTGAAATTTAATTTTAATAATGTAACCCAATATATTCCAAATGTTATTCGGCACCAACCACATTGCAAGTGATCAGTAGCCACATCTGGCGGGTGTCTACCATATTACACCATGTAGGTTAGTGAGTGCACGTCAATGTGAATGACTAAACAGGAGTCTGCTTCAGCCTAGAGAAATCAGGAGACTTCCTGGAGGAGGAGGAATCGGCGTTGGATATCCAAGGATGAGCTGGATTTGGACATGTGGGGATGAATAGGGTCACCCAGGCTTACACCCTTCCTCTTCTACAGAGGGGGAAACTGAGGCCCAGAGGAGTTATGAGCAAGAGGGCTTGGCATGAGTTAAAGGAGAAGGCACAGTATCTAGAAGGCGAGTGGGGAATAGGTACAATTCCTGAAGCCAGCTGCAGAGTGGGCAAGAGGGAGTGAAGAACAGTGAGTGAACTGCATTAAGGAGGCAGGAAGGGCAGAGGAAAGGAGGATGAGAAAGCAGAGAAAGGAGGCGGAGAACCCTGAAGGACTTTAAAAGATCTGGCTGCATCCTGCTGCTGCTTAAGATGCTAGGCCAGCTGTCACCATGGTAACGGGAGAAAAATCACTGAGCAATTTGTAATCAGCAGTGGTTTCTGCTGCTCCCTGGGAACATTGTTCCCAGTCAGAGGCTGCATCTCAGAGCAGGAGGGGCCCTGCAGATCCCAGAGTCCAGCCCCCACCCAACGCCGAGACTCTTAGCATCTGCCTACACACGCTGTTCACCCATAGCTCACTGGTCAGCCTGCCCCATCCCTGCTGTGCCTGCTGGGAGCAAGTGTTCCCTCTCACCAAGCTGGAGCCCAGCTCTGCCGTCTGGGCCCACGGTACCACCTCCTCCCCCTGCCCTAGGGCAGCTCTCTGAGACCTTTCGAGCAACCATATTCTTCAAATGGAGTACAGCACCTCCCCAGCCCCACTTACCAGACGGTGTCTGCAGACTCTTCCCAGTACTTCTTGGCTCCTCTCAGCCAGCCCCAGGGGTAAGATCTAGGAAAAGTCTGAGCAACATAAAGCACAAAATTTGCCTCCCTTATTCTAAGCATAAACCTTTATTAATGGAACCTGAGTCTGAATTGGCCCAGCCATGGTCTACCTCCCTGCTTTCTCCCTTCTCCATTGAGGGTCTCCTAGGCATCTCCAACACAGTAAGGCTAATATGGAACTCCTGACTATCCTTCTGGGTCTCCCTGCAGGTCCTAAAGGGCCAGTCATTCTCGCCCTCTCCCCGACTGCTATGTGACCAGGAATGGGAATCATTCTTCCCATTTTACAGATGCAGAAACTGAAACCCAGTGAGAAGTGACCTGGCCAAGTCACACAGTATGTAAGGGTGGGAAGCAATGGGACCTGCACCCTAAAGCAGGCAGACCCAGGACCAGGGAGAGAGTAGATTTGGAAGCTTCAGGTCTGAACCTTGGAGCACTGGAGCAGGAGCAGGGAGGGCCTATATTTCAGATTGCTGGGGGGTCCTCAAGAACTTCTGGACCGGGGGAAGATGGGCATTGGAATCTATTTATACATGACTTTGGACGAGCTCTTTCCTCCTCCAGGCCTCAGTCTCCAATTCTAGAAAATAGAGCTGCCAAGTTAACCTGGGAGAGCTGGAGGGAGGATGGGGCATGGGGGAGGAGCTGGGGACAGGGGGCAGTGAGGACAGGGGTATACCACACCTTAGCTGCACCAGGGCCCAACGGGTGTGTCCTACGCCAGCCCAGCCTCCATTACCTCTGAGGTCGCCTCTTAAGGCTCCATAACTCACTCTGTGGTCCATTACCGCCTGCCCCAACTCCGGCCCTGGAAGTTGTCCAGTCGCAAATGGAAGGGAGCGGGGGCTGGAAGAGCAGGCAAGCCTGTGGTTCTGAAGGCAAGAGCCTCCTCCGATCAATGGGGTCTGGGGAGGGTGACGGGAGGAGGAGAGAAAGGATCTGTGTCCGTGCCCCTGCCTTCGCCCTTCAACCCCTGACCTGGGGCCTCCCCTTCAGGTTGCAAACTCTGACCTCCCTGCTCCGTGATGCAGGGACCCAGGACTTGACCATGTGGAAACCGAGGTGGAGGGGGGATGCTTTTTAGAAACTGCTCAGCAGATCAAGCTGGCACAGCTGAGGCTGGGCAGCCCCAATTCCTGACCGGAGAGTCCTCCCAGCCGCTTCTCCCAGGCTCCCACCAAGAGGAGTGGCATTTTTCTTTGTAAGTGAAGGAGCCTCATAGACCCTTGAAGCGTTCGGGGTGGGGAAGACTCTCGTAGCTAAACTTGTACAAGAGGTGGGCGAAAGTCCCACTCAGCCACTCCCTCCCTATGTGTCTTTGGGTGAGTGGGCCTTCGTTCCACTGCTGCAGCGTAGGGAGCTCTATCATAGGGAAATAATTTGGGGGCTCCTTCCCTGGCTTGGGAGATGTGCATCTAGTTCACCCCCTGCCTGTCACTACCCCATGGCCCTCAGCCCCCCATTCCAGGGGCAGTGTACAAAAGCGATGTGGGCTCTGCTCGTGTCTGAGGGGAGGAGAGGCCACTCCCATCACAGTCCAGGGAAAAGGTCCCTGGGGTGTGGAGGTCCCAGAGAGGCCCTGCCAGGGTGCCTACACCAAGCAGCCGTGTGCCCGGATCACTTTGTTCCTCTTTAGCACCCAGAGACTGATCCCCAGAGAGGCAGAGTGGCCTGTCCCTGCCTGGGACCACAGAGCCGGTTAGCAGCCCAGACAGGGAGCGAGCACAGGTGCTGGTCCCCTGCCCAGCACGACAGTCACAGCCACATGCAGCTCCCGAGCACTCAAAATGTGGCCAGTCGGAACTGAGATGTACTCTAAGTGTTAGATACACACCAGCCTCCAAAGGCTTGGTATGAAAAAAGGAATGTAAAGTGTCTCATTCATAGCATTTTCAATATAGATTACATGTTGAAATGATGGTATTTGGGGTAGATTGCATTACACAAATTACACTATTAAAATTCATTTCACCTTTCTCTTTTTATATGTTTCTTCATAAGGCTAACAGAAAGTTGGAAATTACACCCAGGCTCACACTCTTTCTACTGGACCACACTGCTCCAGAGCTGTACTCCGCAGCTGGCACACCATGCCCCTTGCCGCCTGGCTACTTCACTTCCAGTGTCTCGATGGCCTTGTCCATAAGCTGGAGGTGGTAAAAGCTCATCCTGGAGTTACCATGGGAACTGGTAGAGAGAAGGCATGTCCAGTGCTATGGCTCAGAATTGTTCCTTGTAACGCTCAGAAACGTTCCTTGTTACATGGTTACTGTTATTGTTGTCATTGCTGCTGTTATTGCAGGGACCCTGGCCCAGAGAGGGAAGACCCTGGCCCAGAGAGGGAAGCACCTGTCCTGGGGGCACACAGTAGGGCCGTGGGACCAGCAGCCTCCCCACGGCAGGAGTCTGAGAGCCCTTCCACCGCACCCCCAGCATCCAGGCTTTGGTGGCAGGAGGTGGGGGTGGGGGGAGGCTGCTGGGGAACCCTTTGAATTGCTCAGGTCCAAGCGCCTCACACAATGGAGTCACTGACCAGGCCAAGGCCAGGCGGCCCAAGGCGGGCCTGGCCTCTCTCTGCTTAGCATACCAGGCGGGGGCCCCCACCCCTTCCCGGAGAGGGTTCCAGGAGCAACCATAATGTCCCGATTGTCATACAATGCCATGATGGAGGGCCCTGTCACATTTTTGTCCCCGTTACTGGGGACCCCATTCACGGCCACTGTCACTGTGCTCAGAACAAGCCAAGCCGGGCAGCCTCCTTTGCATTAAAATGGGACGAGAAATAAGCCTTCTCCGCTGTTCAGCTGGGCAGAAAACGGGATTAGGCCAAGGGACGGGGCTGAAGGCCCCTGATGGGGACCGCCCCGGTGAAGGCCGCTGTCAGCCACTGCCTACCAGTCTGGGCAGGTCCTCAACCTGCAGCTGAGGTTTCCAGATGACCCTTGAGCATGCAGCCCCCTTCCTGGGCCTTAGTTTCTCTAGCTCCAAAATAGGAAGGGAGAAGAAATCTCCCAACTAAATGAGTGCCTTAAGACTTAGTTCTGTAGCTGAGAAACTCCACATTTACCATGAAAAATCCATATAAAACAGGACAAAGCAGAGCTGCCCCAGTTGGGAGGGGGTTGGGCGGTGGCAGGGCAGTGCCTGGCTGTTCGTCCCTGAGAATGTTTCCCAACAGAACCCTGGAGATCATGAACCATGGAAGGAAGCCACGGGGATGAGACTGTTTCTAAAGAAGTTCAGAATCAACCCTCGGCCGCTAAAGGATGTACGAAATGCCACAGCAACCAAAAGTCCCAGCAGTAGGGGACTGCCCGGTCAGTCAGCGGGCCTCACCACCATTGAATATGTCACCACTAGCAGATTTCATTTACTGAGGTGTATGTACCAAGATGCTCATGCACATGGGTTCAGATAGCACAGAAACAGCCCAGATGTCCATAAATAAAGTGCCAGCTAAATAAATCATGAGACAACCACACCTTGGAACACTGTGCAGCCACTAAGACAAATGGGGGAGGGCTATGGAGCTTGAAATGGAAGCATGTCCAAGAAATATTAGCAAATGAACAGAGAAAGACGCAGACGAGTATGTTTAGATGGGAATACACGCTGCACGCAGAGGCACAGAAAATGTGTGCAGTGAAGTACGAGAAACAACAGTGGTTACCTCCAGAAGACTGGAGAGGTTGACAAGGAAAAATTTACTTTGTACCCTATGTACTTCTTTACCATTATATTTTTTCCCCATGAGAATATGTATTCCTTTAAAATCAAGTTAATTGAAAAGTATCTACCCTGGCACAGAAGCCCTCTAAGGATCCTCCTTGCTTGCTATTTCGACAGGATCAGTTCAATCCTTCTTTAGCAAGTCCTTCAGAGCACCATGCCCAGTGTGTAGTTATGATGCCAGCCACCAAAACACCCCCACTCAGAGACAGAGACAAGCCACCGACTTCCAAGCTGGTCCCAAGAACGCAGCCAGCGCTCAACAGATATTGTCCCGGAGGAGAGAGGGGAGCAGCAAAGACTGGACAGAGGGGGAGGAAGCAGCTGGATCTTGAAGGCTAAATGAGAGTTTGCCAGACAGACCAACAAGAGAGAGTTTTCAAGGAGAGGGAGAGGAGAAAGAGTGTGGTGTGGGGAGTGGGATGTGTGTGTGAGAAGGGACCTTATCTTGTCCTCCATTTTACCCTTAATTCTCCAGCACGTGGTGCTCACTGGCTTACAGCTAACGTTTATTGAGCATCTACTGTGGGCCAGGCAGTATTCTAAGCACTTTGTATCTGTGAACTCGTTCCATAACCCTCTGAGGTAGGCAGCACTCCTTATCACTGTCCCTGCTTTACAGATAAGCTGTGACTTCAGGAGGGGAAGCAGCTGCTGTAAGTTTAGGAAGCTCCCAGTTGCCTGGGCTGGGATGGGAACCCAGACAGTCTGCCCTGGAGCCCACACTCTCAACCACTGCTCTATGCTGCCACTTACAGCTGGAGAATATGTTGGCCGAATCCTGCAAGCCAGGCTTTATACATACATATGCGCATAATCTCTCTCTCACACATGGAGAGGCACTGAGAGATCCCTTCCTTGCCCACAGCCACTTAGCTGGCAAGGGACAGAGTGCAGACTTCAACTGTTGAGTGTCCAGCTCCAAAGCCCCTGCTCCTCTGACCACAGACACTGCTTCTGGAAAGGCACTGACAACTCAATGCCAGCAGGACCTGAAAGTGAAAATAGAAGAAAATGGGCTATGGGGGAGACAACAGGGAGCAGTGGGGAGAGCAGTTAAAAAGAGAGCATGGGCCCTTCCTAAGGTTTTCAGATTTATTATTTCAGAGCACTGCGAAGACCAAATAAAACTCATCAGGGGGCACCAGTTTCTGACCTCAGATTTGGTCCAGCCCTACAGGTACAGGGGAAGGCAGCTCAGCCATGGCCCTGTCTTCCAGGCTTCCCATCCTGCCCCAAGCCAACCCAAGGAGGTGTCCTTCCCTTTGCACGTCCCAAACCCTTCCAGGTTTAGTCTGGGTTTGACCAAGTCCCTCCAGCTATGATTCAGCCTGGTGCCCGCGAGGAGGCCGCATTTCATGGGGGTGGGTAAAACTGTGTGGTTTTTTGCTGTGTGGCTTCATGCCATTCACCTTGTCTCGGCCTTACAAGCCAGACGGAGAGCTCCTTTGCACCCTGCCCTTGCCTGAGCTCCAGAGACACTGGGGAGTTCCACTTTAGATTGCGTGGCATTCACAGCAGCTGTAAGCACATTCGAGTTGATTACCCTATAATTTGTATGCAGTTCCAGGTCATTACCAAAATTACAATTAAACACCGGCACCCTGTAATTACAAGTTTTTATAAATTAGGTCCTGAGGTATTAATGGCAGATTTGTAACTTCTGCCCCTCCCTCAACTCTGACACCCTTCCCCACTGGTCAGGGGCCCAAGGTCCTCTTCTGAGGACCTGAGCTGGCTCCAGCCAGAGGCTTTGCCACTTCCTGCATGGTGGTCACCAGTGTGGGGATTTGTGGCTTGAAGTAGCAAAAATCAGAAACAGCTCAAATGTCTATAAACAGGGGCAGCTAAATAAATAGAGACATCCATGCAGTGGAACACTGTACAGTCACTAAAACAAATGGACGAGGGCTGTGAAATTTGAAATGTCCAAGAAATATTAGCAAGAGAACAAAGAAAGATACAGCAGCTTGAGGAACAGACTGCTTCCCAGACTTGTCCTCCAAGTGCACAGCACGGTTCATTCCACACGTGTTTATTGAGAACGTTCTAGGTGCCAGGCATTTGAGATGTGCTGAGGTTACAGCAGTGAATGTATCAGACAAAAATCCTCGTCTCGGTGCAGCTGACAATCAAATCGCCACCACCGCACAAACGAGACCCCTGTACCTAGAGTGTGAGAGCGTGATGAAGGTTAAAGAGAGACGATGAAGCTGGGAAGGGAGATTCGACATGTTGGATGAGACAGGGGTTGAAGTTTGAGACATGGTGGTCAAGACTGTCTTCTCAGGAAGTTAAAGATCTTTGGAAGTGACTTGGCGAGCCATGGGGCATCTGCGGGAAGAGCTTTCTAGGAGAGAAAACAGCCAGTGCAAAAGCCCGGGGGCAGGGTATGCCAGACAAAGCCAGGGAGCATGTGGCCAGGCGCAGAGGTGAGAGGGGTCATGGGTCCCAGATCATGGGGTCTTGGAGGCCATGGGGGACATCAGCACGTACTTGAAAATATTTGAAGGAATGAATGGATGAACTGGGAGGAACCCGAGAGGCAGCTTAACTCCACCTGCGTATCAAGAAAGCTTTTTACCATTGCTTTTCCTCCTCCTTTCCTGTCAGCTCTCAGTCCCCGACTGGCTGCTGTGTCAGGGTGGAGGCAGCTGAGGGGCACACAGGGAAGCTGCTGTTATCCTCGAATCACGGTGAGGAAAGCAAGCCGGAGAGCGCCCTGGCCTGGCCAGCGCCACCCGCAGTCGCAGTCGCAGTCGCAGTCGCAGTCGGAACGCAAGCCCCAGCCTCAGCAGGCAGAGCTCTCGGGGGTGAAGAGCACCCCCCAACCCGCCCCCCGTTCCACTCTTGGCTTCGCCACCCCTCGCACTGGCTGTGCGGCGCAGGCAGCGCTCAGGCCACTAAACCCCCTGTGCCTCAGTTTCCTCACCTACAAAAATGGGGTGAAGCAGTACCAACCTCGGTGGGTTGTTTTGAGAGGCTCAGCCCGATGCCCGGTTTGCAGCAAACGATTCAGAAGTGTGGGGCAGCACTGCCATCACTCTGCTCCGCTCTGGCCATGTGGCCTCGTGTGAGTCCCTCCATGTCCCTGAGCCTTAGTTTCCTGATGTGGCAGCTGTGAGGCGTTCATGAGGCGCTCATAAGGAAAGCAGGTTTGTGTGCAGGGCTGAGTGTGTGTGCCATGTGCCGTGGCGAGGGCACAGAGCCAGGCCCCCACAGATGCTTCCCCAGTGCCCTTGAACACGATGGGGCTGAAAAGCAGCAAAAGTAGAATTCTCGAGGTGTAGAAGTCATAGCTGAGCCAAGTGAAAAGCCATTTAAGGCCTATTTGAGAACCGACTGGCATCAGCAGTGGGACAGCACCTCCAAAGAAGAAAGTGCCTGGGTCAGGTTATATTAACCAAGCTCTATATCCGGCACAAGGAAGCAACTGTTCATTCTGCTCTGTACTATGCAGTGTCCCCTGGAAAGAACTGGGTCCTACCCTGGGTCACTTTGGGGTATGTTCAGAAGAGGGGAGTAAAGGGGCTGGACACCTCAGCCTGGGGGGAGGAAGAACCATGGGGGAGTCACAGGCAGGCAGATGCCAGCTCCTACCACCAGAGCACCCTCACCATCAGAGCCATGTAGACTTGAATGGGCTGCCGAAGGTGTGGGTGGGGGCTGCAGGCAGGGGCAGAGGGCAGCCTGCATGGGGTGCTAGGAGCAGACCCATCATGTCCCTCCCTCACTCCCCATGAGATCTGGGTTTGTGGAGGCAAGGGAGCAGGCAGCATGAGTTGGTTAGACTTGTGGATTTCAGGGCCTGATTGCAGGGATTTGAATCCTGGCTTCTCTGGGCCTGTTTCCCCATCTCTTATAGTCATTGGCTCACAGGGTTGTCGTGAGAACTCAATAACTAAGTGCAGGTAAGGTGCTGAGAACAGTGCCTGGCACTGTTATGTGGGGGCCTGGACTGCAGGCCTCTGTGTGCGAGAGGCCTGCGGGGGAACTGATGAGGCCCATTCCATGCCAAGGTGTCGTGCCACACAGGTGCAAAGCTGTTTCCTGGGAACTGGCTTCTCCCACTGTGGGGCCACCGAGGGATTTCCCTGGAAGTCACCACTGCCCTGGAGATGGTGAACAACACTTTGTGCCTCCAGCACGGCCTGTTGCTGCACGGCCTGGCCACTGCATTGTGCACGGCCTGGGCTCCTGACCTGCTCCTTCCTGACCCCACGGCAGGAAGCATGCCTTCTTCCCTGGAGCACAGGGCAGCTCTGGTGGGCCTGGCCAGGCTGCCTTGCACATACTCCAGCCCCAGAAGTGGCTTGGCTTCCAGGACAGCATATGGGCAGGCGGAAGGCGGAATAGGGATAAAAGAGATCCAAGAACCCTGAGTCCACAGAGACCCACCCCCACCCCCCTGGAGCAGCTGGCCTCAAGCCTGGGACAAGTGGGATCTGCCAGGCTGCTGTCCAGCACCCACCACAAAATGCTCAATCCTCTATTCCTCATAGACCTGCTACTGGGTGGGCTGGTCCCTGCTATTGGAGGGCAGCTTGGGACCCTAGAGCAGAGCTTTCCGCAGCCTCCAGGCTGCTGACAGCATCCTCACTGATGGGGCATTTGCAATGCAGATTCCTGGGCCCTATCCCAGACCTACCCTAAAGGTCTGAGGGCAAAGTTTGTGAATCTGCAGTTTGAACAATCCTAATAGATGTGACATGTTATATCTTAAAGTTTGAAAATCGCTGCCTTATTTTAGCATTGTAGAATCTTTGGCAGTTTTAGAACTTTGCAACAGTCTGGCCCCTTGGGCTATTTAAAATCTTTAGAAGTCAGGAATATTCTAATTTGAGGGAAAGGCAGAATGTGGAGAACCCTAACAACTTCCAAGTTTTTTGATTTTTGAGGACTCTTTCAAACTCTAGAAGGATCAGATGCTTTGGAGCAGGGTGTCTCCCATGTCAGATATTCTTGTACCTCCTGCAAAACTTCTGCCCTTTCCATGTCAACTCTACTGGGTTGTTTTTTTCTTTTTTACTATTCAGTCAGATACTATTTATCTTCTTTTTTATCTTGTTATTCTGGAATAAATTTGGACTTGCAAAGATCTCCTGTATAGTCTCCACCCAGCTTCTGCTAACATTAGGATTTTGCACAATAAAGTAAATGATTGAACAGAGCACTATCGTGCATGAAATACCACTAACCAATCTGAAGACTTTGAGTTTTGCCAGTTTTCCCACTAATGTCCTTTTCTCGGTCCAGAATCCCATCCAGAATCCCATGCCCCCTTTAGTTGTCATGTCTCCTCAGTCTCCACCAATTTGCGACAGTTCACAGTTCTTGTTTTGTCACTTAGGTTTTGTTTTACTTTTTGAAAGACTACTGGTCAGTTATTTCATGGTGTGTCCCTCTGTTTGGATCTGTTTGATATTTTCTCATGACTGAAACATGGTTGTGTATTTTTGGCAAGAATGCCACCAAAGTGATGATGCCCTTCTTGGGGCATTGTCTCAGGGGACATGATGACGTGTCTTACTACAGACCACCTCCACTGTCATTTATATACTTACCTTAATTGACCTCCTTGTTTTAATTTACTTTCTGATTTAATCTAAACATAAATAAGAATATTCACACAATTGCTATGGGTTTGATATGCTACAGCTATTAAAATAGAAAACATTTTTTCTTTATGCCACCTAAAATCTCGATGACCTCCAGGTACACTGGTGTCCCACTTTTGACAAACATTGCTTTTTGAAAGATTAATTAGGATCTTTGGAACTGCAAAATGTTGATTTGGTTTATTTAGTTTATATCATCATCATCATCATCATCATCATCATCATCATCATCTTCAAAGAGGCGCCAGTACCACTGGAACTCTCCCCTGCTTAGTCTTTCTTTGACTCAGTGTATTGAGAATTTGACAATCATGGAATCGGCGGTTATGAAATAAGGTCCAAGTCCTTTTTCCAGCCTGGCTTTCCGGTTCTCACAACTGCCTGGAGCATTGTGACTTGTTAAGAAGGCAGACTTCTTGGCATCAAGAAGTCTTGGCTGTTTAGTAGCTTTGGGGTAAGGACCTGGACTCTGTTATTTTGACACCTCCCAGGATTGGAATCCCCACCCGTGTGGAGATACCTTGTCCCTTCAGCATCCTACAGATGTGTCCTAGTCCACTCCCGATGCTGTAACAAAATACCATAGCCGGGGGCTATCTCAGTTCTGTTCACTTTTCTTAACAAATTCAAAGAATTACTGTGGTTGTTGTGTCTTTTTATTTCCTTCTGTTTATTTGTTTGTTTATTTATTTATTTTTATTTGCTCCCACATATACGTAAGAAGATGTGGTGTTTCTCTTTCTGTACCTGACTAATTCACTTGACATAATTTTCTCTAAGTTCATCCATGTTACTGTGAATGGCAGAATTTCATTCTTTCTTGTAGCAGAGTAGTATTCCATTGTGTAAATATACCACAGTTTCTTTATCCACTCATCAAATGATGAGCACTTAGGCTGGTTCCAACTCTTGGCTACTCTAAATAGAGCTGCAATAAACATGGGAGTACAGATGTCCCTTCAACATGATAATTTCCGGTTTTTGTGGGGGTATATACCCAGCAGTGGGATTGCTGGGTCATATCTGGTTCTATCTGTAGTTGTTTGAGGAACCTCCATACCATTTTCCATAACGACTGCACCAGTCCCACCGACAGTGTAGGAGGGGTCCCCTTTCTCTGCATCCTCACCAGAATTTGTTATTCTCAGCCTTTTGGATATTAGCCAGCCTAACTGGAGTGAGATGGTATCTCAATGTGGTTTTGATTTGCATTTCTCAGATGCTGAGTGATGTTGAGCATTTTTCACGTGTCTGTTGGCCATTTTTGTATCTTCCTTTGAGAAATGACTATTCAGTTCCTTTGCCCATTTTTTAATTGTGTTACTTTGGTTTTTTGCTGGTAAGTTGTTTGAGTTCCTTGTATATTCTGGATATTAACCCTTTCTCAGATACATATTTTGCAAATATTTTCTCCTATGCTGTTGGTTGTCTTTTTGCTCTGCTAATTGTTTCTTTTGCTGTGCAGAAGCTTAAGGTTTTGATGTAATACCATTTGTTTATTATTCCTTTTGTTGCCTGTGATTTTGGGGTTGTATTCATAAAGTCTATGCCTAGTCTTACTTCCTGAAGTGTTTCCCCTATGTTTTCTTTTAGGAGTTTTATAGTTTCAGGACAATATTTAATTCTTTAATCCATTTTGAGTTGATTTTGGTATATGGCAGTAGGTATGGGTCTAGTTTCATTCTTCTACGTATGGATGCCCAATTTTCCCAGCACCATTTATTGAAGAGGCAATCTTTTACCTAGTGTGTGTTCTTGATGACTTTGTCAAATACCAGATGGCTGTAGGTATATGGGCTAATTTCTGAGTTCTCTATTCTGTTTCATAAAAACATATGTCTGTTTTTATGCAAGTACCATGCTGTTTTGGTTACCATAGCTTTGTAGTATAGTTCGAAGTCAGGTAGTGTTACACCTCTGGCTTTATTTTATTTTTATTTTTATTTTTTGCTTAATATTACTTTTCCTATTCAGAGTCTTTTGCTGTTCCATACGAATGTTAGGATTGTTTTTTCCATTTCTGTGAAGAATGTCATTGGTATTTTGATGGGGATTATATTGAATCTGTAGATCACTTTGGGTACGACAGATATTTTCACAATGTTAATTCTTCCAATCCAAGAGCATGGAATACCTTTTTGTCTTCTTGTGTCCTCTTTAATTTCTCTTAACAGGGATTTGTAACTCTCATTATAGAGATTTTTCACATCCTTGGTTAAATTGATTCCTAGGTTTTTTATTTTGTTTTGGTGTGTGTGTGTGTGTGTGTGTGTGTGTGTGTGTCTATTATAAATGGGCTAGCTTTCTTGCTTTCTTTTTCTGATAGCTCATTTTTGGAGTATAAAAATGCTACCAATTTTTGCATGTTGATCTTGTATCCCACAACTTTGCTGAAATCATTTATCAACTCTAAGAGTTTTTTTGCAGGGTTTTTAGGTTGTTTTGTATACAGGATCATGTCATCTGCAAACGGGGACAATTTGACTTTCTCTTTTCCGGTCTGGATGCCCTTTATTTCTTTCTCTTCCCTGATTGCTCTTTTCAGTACTTCCAAAACTATATTGAATAGGAGTGGTGAGAGTGGGCATCCTTGTTCCATTCTTAAGGGAGAAGCTTTTAATTTTTCCCCATTTAGGACGATATTGGTAGGAGATTTATTATATATGGCTCCAATAGTGTTAAGATACATTTCTTCTATACCTAATTTGTTGAGAGTCTTTATCATGAAGGGATATTGAATTTTGTCAAATGCTTTTTCAGCATCTGTTGAGATAATCATATAGTTTTTGTCTTTGATTTTGTTGATCTGGTGTATCACATTTATTGAGTTGCATATGTTGAACCATCCTTGCATCCCTGGGGTGAATCCCACTTGATTGTGGTGTATAATTTTATGGATGTGTTGCTGTGTTCTATTTGATAATATTTTATTGAGGATTTTTGAATCTATATTCATCAAAGATATTGGCCTGTAGTTTTCTTTTTTTGTTTTATCTTTGTCTGGTTTGGGTATCGGGGTGATGTTTGCCCCATAGAATGAGTTTGAGAGAATGGCCTTCATTTCAATTTTTTGGAACAGTTTGTAGAGAATTGGTATTAACTCTTCTTTAAATGTTTGGTAGAATTCTGCAGTGAAGCCATCTGGTTTGGGCTCTTCTTTGTTGGGAGATTGCTGATTACAGCTTCAATCTCTTTGCTTGCTATTGGTCTGTTCAGATTTTCTATATCTTCTTGTTTCAGTCTTGGTAGTTAATGTGTGTCCAGAAACTTGTTCATTTCCTCCAGGTTTTCAAACTTGTTGGCATATAGTTTTTATGATAGTCTTATTGATTCTTTGTATTTCTGTGGTATCAGTTGTAATGTCTCCTTTTTCATTTCTATTTTTTCTTATTTGTGTCTTCTTTCCTTTTTTTAGTTAGTCTAGCTAATGGCTTGTCTGTTCTGTTTATCTTCTCAAAAAAACAACTTTTTGTTTCATTGATCTTTTGTATTAATTTTTGGGTTTCTATTTCATTTAGTTCTGCTCTGATCTTAATTATTTCTTTCCTTCTACTAACTTTGGGGTTGGATTGTTCTTGTTTTTCTAGTTCTTTGAGGTGAAGTGTTAGGTTGTTTATTTACTATCCATTCTTCTTAAGTAAGCATTTATTGTGATAAACTTCCCTCAGTACTGCTTTTGCAGTATCCCACAAGTTTTGGTATGATGTGTCATTATTTTCATTAGTTTCAATAATATTTTTAATTTCCTCTTTAATTTCTTCTTGGACCCATATGTCATTCAGGAGAATGTTGTTTAATTTCCATGTACTTGCATAGTTTCCAGAGTTTAATTTGTTATTGATTTCTAGTTTTCATCCATTGTGGTCTGAAAAAAATACATAAAATAATTCAATTTTTTAAATTTGAGTCTTGATTTGTTACCTAACATGTAGTCTGTCCTGGAGAATATTCCCTGTGTTGATGAGAAGAATGTATATTCTGTGGATGTTGGATGAAATATTCTGTAGATGTCTGCCAAGTCCAATTGGTCTAAAGTATTGTTTAGGTCTTGTTTCTCTGTTGATTTTTTTGCATAGATGATCTGTCCAATGTTGAATGTGGGGTGTTCAGGTCCCCTAATACTATGATATTTGGGTCTATCTCTTTCTTTAGGTCTAATAATGTTTGCTTTATATATCCGGCTGCTCCAATGTTGGGTGCATATATATTTATAATTGTTATATCTTCTCGCTGGATAGATCCCTTTATCATTATATAGTGGCCTTCTTTATCTATTTTTATGGTTTTTGGTTTAAAGTCTATTTTATCCAGTATAAGAAAAGCTATTCCAGCTTGCTCTTGGTTTCTATTTGCATGGTATGTCTTTTCCATCCTTTCACTCTTAGTCTGTGTATGTCCTTACAGGTGAGGTGAGTCTCTTGACGACAGCATATTGTTGGGTCTATCTTTTTAATCCAATCAGTCAGTCTGTCTTTGAGTGTGGAATTTAATAGTTTTACATTAAAAGTTATTATTGAAAGGCATTTTATTGATTTTGTTTGGATGTTTTAAATATCTCTTATTCTTTTCTTTCTGTTTTACTGTTTGTATTCTGTGTTTGTTGGCTTATTGAGGTGGTAGATAAAGTTCTTTTCTCTTTATTGTTTGCATTTTTGTTCTACTGGTGTGTTTTGTTCTTTCTTGGTAGTGATGGTTGTTTTTCAGGTACTAGGTGCAATATCTCTTAAGAATTTCTTGTAGGGCTGGTCATGTGGTGGTGAACTCCCACAGTTTTTGTTTGTCTGAGAAATATACTATTTGTCCTTCATTGCTGGGTATAGTATTCTTGGCTGGCAATTTTTGTCTCTTAGTATTTTAAATCTATCATCCCATTCTCTTCTGGCTTGTAGGGTTTCTGATGAAAAGTCAGCTGTTAGTCTGATAAGGGCTCCCTTATAGGTGACTTGATGCTTTTCTCTTGCAGCTTTTAAGATTCTCTTTCTTTGAGCTTTGCCAGTTTGACTATAATGTGTCTTGGAGAGGACTTTTTGGTTTGAATTGGTGGGGATCTTTGAGCCTTCTGGATCTGAAGATCCGTTTCTCTCCCTTTACCTGGGAACTTTTCCACTATTATTTTGTTGAATATGTTTTCAATGCCTTTTACTTTTTCCCTCTCCTTCTGGAACACCTGTGATTTGGATATTTGAGCACTTAAGTTTCTCTGCTATCTCTCTTAGATTTTCTTCATTTTTAAAAATTATCTATCTACCTATCTATCTATCTATCTACCTATCTATTTATTTTTGTCCACCTGGGTTATTTCAAAAGGCTTCCATATCAGAAATTCTCTCTTCTTGTTCTAGTCTGCTGTTTAAGCTCTCTGTTGTGTTTTTTATTTCATTAAAAGAATCCTTCAGCTCCACAAACTATGCTACATTATTTTTTAAGGCATTAATTTCTTTGTACATTTCCTCCTTCAAGTCCTGGATACTTTTTCTCATTTTGTCATTTCATCTAATTGAGTCTTCTTATATCTCATTGAGTTCCCTTAGAATTGTTGCTTGAAATTCCTTTTCAGTCATTTCAAGGACTTCCTGTTCTATAGGATCTGGTATTTGAGAATTATTATATTCCTTTGGTGGTGTCATATTTTCTTGTTTTTTCATATTTCTAGTATCTCTACATTGGTGTTTAGTCATCTAGTAAAGAAGTTGCTTTTTCTTGTACTCTGAAGTGGGGTTTGCATAGAGGGAGTTCCTCTTGCAGGTGGGTTTTATGATGACAGTTGAATGGGATGTTTTAGTATTGATTCCAGGTAGATGCAGAAGTGTAGTCTCTGTGTAGGTACTTTGGCTGAATTCGGTGTTGGACTTGTGTAAAAGTGCTTCTGTGTTCTAGTCTCTGAGACACTTAGAATTTCCTTGCTGAGGTTGGTGACACTATGTTGGTTCATCAGGACATGGGTGAGCTTTCAAATTTTGGGGGGTAGTGCCTTGGAGTCTCATCGCTCTTAGATTATGGTTGGTGTTCTTGGGTGGGACTATTGGCACCCTGGCTAGCTCACCCTGACCCTGAGGGGTACACTGGAGTATACTAGTGTTCCTCGATTTGAATGCATGACTTCAAGTTGGTTTTCTCTTTTTTACTTCCTGTTTTCCTAGGCTTTGCTGGTGACTCTACTTCTATCTATACCAGTGAATGATCACTGGGTAATCTATGAGGTGGTGGTGGCTGCTGTTATGGCAGTGAACCATCCTTGTGGCTGCAGTTGCTGTAGCAGTGGCTGTCACAGCCTACTTGCTCCACACTGGTGTCCGCAGCAGCGGCAGGGAGTGTCGATTACCATGTGGCTGCTTGTCTCTTTGGCAGGGCCTCAGCAGCAGCTGGGAGAGTCTCTCTGGGGAGGGGCTTGCTTGCTTGGGTCCTGCAAGGCTACCTGTTGCTCTAGTGGGGCCTCAGTGGTGGCTTTGGAGCCTCTTTTATAAGGACACTTACCCTATTCATGAGGGCTCCATTCTCATGACCTAATCACCTTCCAAAGGCCCCACCTCCTGATATCATTATCTTAGGGGTTAGAATTTCAACACATAAATTTGGGGGGAAGGGGCACAAACATTCTGACCATAGCATTTATCAAACCTCAGCTGATGTATACATTTCGATATAGGAAAAGCAGAGAAGTCTGAGAAGCTATGGAGTCTGCCTCCCAGGAGGGGACCATGCAGTGGGAGCTCCTGCAGAGGTCGGTAGAATCTGCCACATGGGCTAGGCCACTGCGTCTGAACTTGCCATGTGCAAGCCACATCCATTCTGTCTCCCACCCTTGCATGGATACCGCTCCCTGGAAAACTCTTCACTGGACTAAATGGGAAGGAATTCTGGGAAACATTGTTCCCAGACTCTGTAGTGTACGCAACAGAACAACAGACACTCCAACACAGCCATACTCTGTCCAGTTGGCATTCTACACACCTGTTTTAACCATATTTAACTTCTGAATAAAGATTGTGTCTCTGCGTTTATACCTAACCTAATGCAACTA
This sequence comes from Cynocephalus volans, assembly GCF_027409185.1. Classification (NCBI taxonomy): domain Eukaryota; kingdom Metazoa; phylum Chordata; class Mammalia; order Dermoptera; family Cynocephalidae; genus Cynocephalus; species Cynocephalus volans. The sequence continues at coordinate 95,446,390 of NC_084470.1, read as the reverse complement.
CCCTCAATGCACTGAAGGCATGTAACCCTTTCCCCCAAAAAGGAGATATACATTACACGTTACTCCATCTCTTCTCGCCAGGTCCCAGCCCCCTTTGCGAGCCATAACTTGAATGCTGAGATACAGGTTTACCACTGTTGGTCTACGTTATATTTCCACAGTATGGAAATAGAAGAGGAGGGAAAGAGAAAAATGATGGATTAATATATACAAGCACATTCATATGAAAGCAAGGAAAAGATACACATACATTCTACAGTCTTTGTTTTAGCAACTAGTCATGTGGCCTTAGCTATATTCGTAACTTCCTTCTTCCACTCCCCAGTCCATATAACTTCTGTTCTCATCTGAGCTTCATTTCTAGCCTGGAGGCTGCATTCCAGAAGGATCTGTGTCAGTCATGGATCTGCCTATAATGGGCCACTGCAGTTCTAGTACAGACAGCACACAGGAGTACCACAGGGGGGCCCAGGGAGCCCCCGAGTACCAGCCGTATCCCTCAGCCCGCACCTCCTCTCTGGTCATCATTATCAAGTGTACCTGTCAGTAGTAAAAACACCTTTTCTTGCCTGTTGGTCCAGTAGCTTGAGTAGCTGGGTGGCAGTTTCAACCTCCGGACCAATGGAACTATTTTTGTGTCTCTTGATAGAAGCCCCAAGATGTCTTAACCAGTGTAACACAAGGTTGTGGAGACAAGAAGCAGACAATTGGCTAATGGGCTATTAGGGGTAAGCATGAGAAGATCCGCTCCCATTCATAGCCCTCAGTTCCCAGGTCTGTGAATCTTAGCTGTGGGAGACACAGCACCACATATTGGTCACTATGTCAGAGCATATAGCACATCCTGGAGGACACTTCCTAAGCCCCACAAATTGTTGTTACCCAGCTGGGTGTCTTAGAAGGCCATTGCTCAATTCTATCAGGCCAGCTCCTTCAGGGAGATGGGGAACATAAGCCCTTTGCTGCACTTAATGTGCTTTAAAATGAGTTTTTCGGGCCATATGCAACGTTGTGTGGGATACTATGGACAATGGGCTAAGCATTCTGTGAGACCACAAGGGGTGGTTTTGGAAGAAGCAACGCAGATGAAGGCAGATCTACACCCAGAGAAAGTGACTATTCCACTCATGACAAACCACTGCCCTTCTATGACGGAAGGGGTCCCATGGAATCCACCTGTCACTAGGTGTCTGGCTGGTGTCCCAATAAGGGCATAGAGGACCTTGGGGCTGGTCTCTGCTGTTGTCAGGATGAAACATCAGCACTGGCCACAGCCAGATCACCCTTAGTGAGTAGAAATCTGTGTTTTACTGAGCTCAAGCAGCTCCTCCATCCTTACCACCATGGCCACTTTGTTCATGAACCCACTGGGCAACAGCAGTTCTGGCTGAGAAAAGAAACTAACATCCCCGAGATGGGTCATTGTGCCACTGACTGCTGAGCGTCTCCTGTGCTGAGGCTGCCCTTTGGTGGGCATGATGATAGGACACGAACATCCTGACAGTTTGTGCTCCTCTGAAGAAATCTGTCCACATACCTCACCCCAGGCTTCCTCATCATTAATTTTCCAGTAGCGTTCCTTCCATCCTTCTATGTCCCTGACCACCCAGACAAATCATAAGCCACTTCCCATGAATCTCAATAGATCCATTCCCAGCTCAGTCCCTCACCTGCTTTCCACAGAATTCCTCTCACAATCTCCAGGCAGTCTGCACGCCCTGGTGCCTGGGCTCAAGAGAGCAAAGCTACAGAATCCTCCCTACCCCACAGGACTCAGATGCCTTAGAAGTGACTAGCACCACCCTCCTGCTCCCACTGGGGAAACTGAGGTTCATCCGGTTGGAGGAAACAAGCTTTAGGGAAGATCCTCTAAGCAGCTAGCACCAGCCACTCCTTGGGTTCCAGGCCAGAGCCCTGTGTATGCATCCATGGGGCTCTGCCTCATACCAGGTAGGTGTGCCTCTGGCCCATTTCTACTCCCAGTGCCAAACTCAGGACCTAGCACAGAGCAGAAGCATAAGAGGGTCTCACCACCATTGTGCAGTGACAGGTAGCCTTTCCCAGGTAAGCTGCAAGCCCCCAAGCAGCTGACATCCTCTCCCATGGCCAGGCAAACCCAGTGCCAGGTGCCCTGACAGGTAGCAGTGAGAGCTGGTGACCTCCTGGTACCCTGGTTACCCCTGCTGCCCACTTCCCAGGCCCTCCTGGTCCCTCTCTCAATTTATTTGGAACCAAATAAAAGATTAAGCTAAAAATCATTCCAAGGAGGCAGATTGTTTGGTAATTATGTGCAGGTGTTAAATCACTCCTGGCTCCCTGGCTGCCCCCCACCCCACCTCCCATGTGTGGGGAGGTGATAATTCCAGAGCCAGCCACTTTCTAATCCCTATAATGGGCCAGGCCTGCCTTCCCGCCTGCCTGGCAGCCCACGCTCAGAACCCGGCTGCCCAGGAAAGAACATACCCTGCCATCCACCACTGGGACCAGGCCTGGAGATGAGGCTGTGAGGAGCAGCTGGAGAATATGCAATGGTTCCTTTACTGTCCCAATCTCTGCAGAGCTGCTCCTGGGCACACAGAGCAACTGCATCTGTGTCCCAGAGGACAGAGCCCAGGCATGGGGGAGAGGTAGGGTCACAGGGAGGCAAACTGAGCTTGGCCTGAGGTCGTGAGCTGCCCTGGAAGGAGAGTGCCTCATGCTGGCAGGTGTGCAAGCTGGGACTGGACAGCCATCCTCGGGGGCCACAGAAGAATTAGTGACTGGTTGACTTTGCAGCACCTTTTCAGCAGGCATAAGGCATGAGGGATCCTCTGTCCCCCTCATCACCCTGGATGGCTGGTCCCATTCTGAGCCAACCTGGATCAGCGGCCACCACAGCCATCATGACCACAGAGCCAAGGGAAGGCCAAGTCCACTGAGGTGCGTCCAGGACCCTGATAAATGCTGCTGCCAGCTCCCACAACGGCCCAGGGCTTTGTCACTCCAGCCCCACCATCTGCTTTGCACAGCTCTTCTCCTACTAGAATGTCATTCCCTGCAGGCACCCACTCAGCCTTCCTGCCCAGTGGAAATGTCATTCCCTCTGGGAATCAATCCTTTGATCAACCGGGGCAGAGGCCACCCATGAATCCAATAGCTCCTTTCTGACTCCTCCCCATCATCACCATTTACCTCACTTCATCAGAATTATCTGAGATCCCTCTCAATGGCCACCCATATGTCCCCAAGCTCCTCTGGCCCTTGCCTACCCCAGAAGGCATGGAGATTTCCTGCCCAGGCCATGCCCAGCTCCTCCATTCCCATCTCCACCTGTGGGGCCACCTCACGAGGACGGCCTCCCTCTAGGGGACAGCTCATTTCCGTGTGTCATCCAGCTTAGGTGCCAGCCAGCAAAGACAACAGTCTCCCAGTCTCCCCCTGCCAGAGCTCATGGGACAGCCTCACAGAAGACCCATCTGAGCCTCCAGGCAGAGAAGAAAATGCTCACAGGACAGACAGGGAGACCAAGGCTGCCACCTCCCGTTGGCATATGCAGTGTTTGGACCTGAATCCAAGTCTCACTCTTCTCCCAGTGCTCTGGCCACCCCACCATGGAACCCATCACCCCTCCCTTCCTCCCCACCCCACCTCAAGAACAAAGTCCCAAACAATGGCCAGACACAGAGTGGGCGCTTCATTCACTCAATCACAACCACAGTTGACCTATGAGCAACGCGGGGCTGGTGGCACCCTTACGGTCAAATATCTGCAGTTTTCCCCAAGTCGTTACATGAATAGTGAAGAGCTCGTGTAGTTGGCCTTGAGGATCCGCGCACACAGAAGCTGTCGGTGTACGTGGACCTGCGCAGTTCTGACCCATGTTGTCTGAGGGTCAACTGCACCACGTACACTGGGCGTGTGGCAGTCAACGAAGCAGGCTCACCTCCCTGCCCTCGTGGAGCCGGTGTTCTCCTGAGGAGGACAGAAATAAACAGGTTAACAAATGAACTGGTGACGTGGCAGATGGGTGAGCCCTAGGAAGAAAGCAGACCGGGGACGGCGCCTGTGCAGGCGAGCCACCTGTGTAATGCCAACACCTCTTGTAGCCACATCGACAGCAGCAAAAAAGCAGATGAAGTTAATGCTACAATACAAGTAATTTATCCCAATAGGTCCAAATATCACATCAACGTGTAATCAATATAAAAAATTTATTTATGAGTTATTACTTTTCTTCTGTTCTGTGTCTTTGCAATGGGTGTGTATTTTATATTTATAGCACATCTGGATTCTGACCAGCCACATTTCGAACGTTTAGGAGCCACACAAGGCTGGTGGCTGCCATACCGGACAGTGCAGGTCTGGGGTGATTGGGGAGAAGTTAGTGGTATCTCTCATACAAGGGCGGTCAGTCTCAGAGGAAGTGATTTCTGAGCAGGGGCCTAGAGGTAAGGGGGTGAGCCAAGCAGCTAAACAGGGGAGGACTATCCCAGACAGAAAGAACAGCAAGTGCAAAGGCCTTGAGGCAGGCATGAGCCAGCAGCTGGAGCAGTGTGAGTGAGAGGGAGGGTGGTAGGAGCCCAGGCCAGAGAGGCACTGGCTCAGTCAGGGCTGCAGCCACTGTGAGGACCTTAGATTTTCCTCTGGGTAGGTGGGAGCCACGCAGGGTGTTGGGCAGATTGCAGGGCTCCAGCTTTGCTTAGTTTCTAAGAAGAGCATACTGAATCACTGTGCAGGCTCTAGCTCCAGACAGCTGGGTGTGAATCCCAGCTGCCGTTCACCAGCAATGTGACCTCGGGATTGTAGCAACACCTGCGTGTTGTGAGGGTCACATACAGTACTTGGTCCAATGCAGAGCATACCATGGGCATCTCCTAAAAGCCAAAGTTAACCAACACTCTGTGAGTCCAGGTCTTCAGGTGAGGCTCCCACACTCCCAGATGCTAAGGGTCTGGGCTTCTTTGCTTCTTGAAGGTGGGGTGGTGCCCTCAGCCTCCAGCCCTCCTGACTTTGGCTGCCCTGTTCGCACATTCCTGGAATTGCTGCAGGTGATAAATAGCTCGGAAGCGTTCTGACTTGGCAGCCTCCACTTCCTCCACCCGTGGTGGGCGGGTAGCCGGGTAGGGCCTTCCCACCCCACCAGGAAGCACCCCCCCATCTGCTGGCCCCAGGGCTCCCCACCCTCACCCTCACCCCATGGCAACAGCTCAGCCTCTGATTCCTGAGCATAGGACCATGGGCAAGGCCTTCTCCTCTCTGGTCCATGGGTTCTTTTTCCCCACCTCCCCTGCCCAAATGCATTTATTAATTCAAATAATATTTACGGAGGAGACCAGGCTGCAGACTCCAGATGAAAGGCCAGAGGTGCCCCCCAATCTCCACTGCTCCCCACCTGGGGCCAAGGCTCACCAGCTCCATTACCTGAAGCTCCAGGACCAAGAGCATTCTGATAAACCAGAGTGTTCTTTCTTATTCCACCCCAGCAGGACCTGCTGTAGCCCTGGGGATTTAGGAGTGGACAGGACGGACAGAGGCACCTGCCCTTGTGGAGTGGGACTTCCAGGTTGTGGGGGTCACTTAGCGACCCACCAGTCCTCATTTTCTTGGGTGCCCGTAACTGCTATCCAGATGCTAGTGAAGACCCTCTCCCTGCCCACCTCTGCACCCCAAGATGGCAGCTTCTCACAGGGCCCACCACTTTGGAGGGCATGGCCTTGCAGTGATCTGCGGGGATTTACATTAGTGATTTAGGTTACATGCAAGGAGACTTACTGATCACCTGCAGAGTAAACCCTGACAGAGGAAAGGAAAAGGTACTTCTCATTGTCTTCAGAAATTTAAATAAACACTTCAAAAAATATGCAATACTAGAAAAAGAGAAAAAAAAATGAAAAATGCCTGCTAGACAGACCCATCCATTAACAGCAACTATATCTTGGGGAGGGTCAGGCTTGAGTAGTTGTTAGCCTTTTGCTTTCCTGTTTTCCAGAATTTCTGCCATGCACACATATCTACTGTACACTCAGGGTTTAAAAAGAAAAAACAAAAATGTGATAGAACAATCCTAGTTTTAAAACCTGGCATCTCTTATAAACTCCTGGAGTGATTGTGTCTGGCTGGCAGGACCAGCCTGGAAGGAGACGTGCCTGCTATGCGCTCTGACCCAGGAGCAGAGGCAGCACTGGAGCTGGGAGACCGTGACTGGAGGCCAAGTCTGGGCTCGTGGAAAGAGAGAAAGGCCTGTTGGGCAGAGAGAGCAGGTAGGGGGTGGAGGGAGACAAGGAGGCAGGGAGGAGAAGGGCAGATGAGGAGTGACCAGTGGTGGAGAGTAAAGTGACCCAGGGCTCTGCATTGGTCCTGTGGGCACTGGGGAGCCACTGAAGGTGTGTGAGCAGAGAGGGCTGTGGTTTAGGAGGAACAGTGGGGCGTCTCCTAGAGTCCTCTTCCATTCTCCTTTCTGGCGTTGAAACTATGCTCTTTGTAGTTTAGAGATCCTCAGCCTTCTCTGAAAGGCAGCATAATTCAGTGATTAAAAGTGGAGGTTCTAGAGCCCAGCAGCCTGGGTTCAAATCCCAAGTCTGCCACTTTCTAACTGTGGCTGTGTCCTCAGGCTGTGACCCAACGTCTCTGTGCTTCAGTTCCTCACCCTAAAATTTGAGAATGGTCACAAAATACCATCCTCATGGTTGAGAGCATTAGATGAGTTAAAACATATAAAGCATTTGAAACAGGGCCTGCATACAGTAAGCACTTAATAAATGCTAGTAATCGTTATCCCCATCACTATCACCACCATCATGTTTTAATTTAAGAGTTTCTCTGGGGCAAAGACCAGCTCAGACTCATGTGCATCACCAGGTAAATGCCAATGACTATTTGTGGGACAAAGGAGTAAACAGATGTCTTGGCCCCGTCACCACATGGAATCCCCAAACCCTCTCCCCTCTTTATCCCCAGTGACTTGCACTGGGCAGATCCATGGCTGCTGTGAGCCAATCCCTGGGAGTCCCCTGAATGTAGGACCATGACTCAGCTATTTCTCTATCTCACTTAATCTCCTCAGCAACCCTGTTGGGGGGGTGACCACATCCCCATTTTACAGAAGGGAAAACTGAGGCTCAGAGAAGTGAGGCCCTGCTCTAGACTAAGCCACCAACACTGCTGGCCCCTGCAGTGCCCTGTGCAGGCCTGGCACCTACTAGGCACTCGTGATACAACTTCCAAGGCAAAGGGGATCCAGCTGGAGAGGGTGGGGCCCGGCTGGGGCTGGAACAAGAGAGAACACTCTGGTTTCCCTGGCTGCTCTCTGTCCCAGAGCTCCAGGTAATGGAGCTGGTGGGAGCCAGGGCCCGAAGGTGGGGAGTAGTGGAGAGGAGGGGCACCTCTGGGCTTTCATCTAGAGCCTGCAGCCTGGCCTCCTTCCCCCCACTCCTCAGTGGGGGGCCCCATGATTGTTCACCTGGAACCATAAACGAGCTGGTTCTGAGGCCCACCTGTTGCCTGGCAGGTATGCCAAGACCTGAGAGGGGGAGGGGTCCCCAAGAAGGAAGAGTCACCCACCTCAAGCTCACCCATGCCAAACTTTTGAAGCCCTATAAAAACTCCCAGACCTTCCCTTTGCCAAACCTCACCTGCTTGCCTCTCAGCCACCCCCTCTTGCAGCCCAGCTAGGTATCAGTTAACCAGGGACTGGACCTCTCTGAGCCTCAGTTTCCACTTTGGGAAAGGGCAGGGGGAACATCTCAGGGCATGTCAAGAAGTCAGCTCTTGTCTGGAGGCCTAACGCCAAGGGTCCACCCCGTTGCCGGCCCTGGCCCTGCCCAGCGAGGCCTTTCCCATTGTGGAGGATGCTGGCATCCAGGCCGCCCATGGCTGTCAGCTGTTACTGCGGCTCTGAGCTGGGGTTTGCCCTGTAGCGGGCAGGCTGGCTGGGTGGTCCCTGGAGAGGCAGCTGGGAAACCAGCCCCAGACAACAGGCCCAGCCTTCACCTGGGGGCTGTACGGACTCTGTCTGCTCCGTCCCAAGACAGTGAGGAGAGGCCAGGAGCTCTGTTTACGAGCACCTGTTGTACGCAGGGAGCGTTGTGATCTTCATTTTGCTGAGGTGCTGAGGCTGAGAGAGCTAAGCCCCAGCCAGAGGGTGCTAGGCTGGGATCCCAACCCAACTTTGAAGCCCCAGATCCCAGGAGCAACTGGGAACCTTTTCCAGCAGCAAGAGCCCCACCCAGAGGGGACACACATGCACCTTTCCCTGCACCGTGCACCAGAGCACCAGGGTTTCAGAAGTTGGATATTCTAGAAAAACAGGTATAGAGTGGAATGGGTGCCCTAGCAAAGGGGAGAGGTAAGCCTCAAGGTAATAATCGTCCCGATAAGCAACTAGTGCTTGTATTTTCTTTTCTTCTTCTTCTTTTTTTAATCTTCAAAGTGTTTTGCGGAACTCAGGCTAATTAATTTTCCCCAGAGCAGCAAGGGCCATCACCTGTCTCACACCCCAGCGTCCCACCCCAGCCCCCAAGCGCATCTGAGAGGAGGAGATGGCAGAGAGGATAACTCAGCTGGCAGAGGCCTGCGGCAGAAATGAGGGTGGGACCGAGCCCTGGGAGGCAGCCCGAGATGCAGGGAGAGAGGCGGAGATTAGAGGCAATAGGAGGGCCAGGCGCGGGCAGGCTTCCACCTGCCCCACGAGCTGCAGGCCGCCGGGTCCGCCCCTGCCAAGAGCCACCTCCATCACAGCAACAACCACAGTGCCAGCGCCTCTGGGCTGTGCCCTGCTCAGAGGAGAGGCCATCCTGGCCTCCACCCTCAGACTGGCACTGAGGGCATGGGTTCGTTTGTTCACTCATTCATTCACTCGCACACCCTGCTCATTTAGCTAACCGACAAAAACGTTAGTCCCTGGCCCGGGCCCACTAGTCCTTGCATTGGGAACAGGGACCACAGATGCAAATGAAGCCCAGTGCCCGGCTTCAGGAGCACCCAGCTGGGGCAGAGAGAACAGCGATCACGAGAACGCAGAGCTGGGTGGGGTCTGGGTGACAGGGTGGAGGGAGGCCGCTGAAGGTGGGCGTGTTTGTCAGAGATGGGACACTGGGCTCTCGGGACCTCAAGCAGTGCTTCCCAACCTTCGCCTCATCCCTCCACAGTGTACTAGAGAGGACAGCATGCGTTGCCTGCTATGGGAACTAGAAGACACTGCCCAAGGTCAAAAGTTACCTGTCTGGGGCTCTAGCCACTCGGCCCCTCCAGCTGCCTGAGGGCCAAGGGAAGTTGTAACTCAGTGCCCTGAAACCTGTCTGTCACCTGTGGATTTGGAAGTTTTGTCTAAGACATTGATTTTGAGTGAATATGAAGTTTGATGGCAAGGACTCTGGGCTTGTTCAGGGGTACAATGATGTCTCTAAGGGCATGAGTTTTTCTGATTTCCCACTCTGCCACTCTGCATGCCATGGTATCTCTCCTCATGGCTGCAAGCCGGCTTCCAGAGCTCCCGACATCACATTCTGTCTGGTGACATCTCAAGCAAAAAGTAAGGAGAACACAGGGGCTTTCTCTATGCACGTCCCTTCCTGGGAAAATCATTCTCAGGAGCCCCGGCAGGCTTTCCCTTAAGTCCGACTGGCCAAAATAGAGTCACGTGTCCATCCCCAGACCAATCCCTAGGGCAGGGGAGTGGGGGCTGCCGACATCTGCCAGGTCTAAAGAGTTCGTCCTCAGAATTAGGTACCGAACCGTCAAGCAGAAATCTATTTTCATTAAGTCAGAAAGGACAAAATAGTATAAATTTAAAACATATTTTAAATTTTAAAATATATATTTTAAAAAACTCCTTCCTGACTCTTTGTCCCCAGACCTGCTGTATTTTTCTTATCTGCTCTTAACCCAACTGTGATCTTATATTTGTGTGTGTGTGTGTGTTAATCATCTGTCGGCCCACCAGAATATCAGTTTCATGAGACAGGAATTTCTTGGTTTGCATTCATTACTATATGCTGGTCCCTAGAGCAAGGTCTGGCATATAGTGAGTGTTCAGCAAATATTTGTCAATTGAAGAAATGAATGAACTAGAGGGTATGGGCAGGAAGTAATGGGGTGGCAGCCAGAACAATCAGAACAATTACTGGGTCCAATCCACCAAGACCTGAGAGCCCAACAGGAGGTGGGAGCCACAGAGGGCTTAAGCAGGGGCTGGGCAAGGTTAACAGTGAATTTGGGAAAGAGTCTTTCTTGGCAGAAGGTGTCGGGGATGGATTGGAGGGGCATGGCTAGAGACCAGGGAGGCAGTGGTGCCATGGTGCAGACCAGAGTGGATATAACCTGAACTAGGCTAGTGGCGAACAGATGACTTTCCCATTCCCTTCCACGTCCCAGCCTCCCAGACCCAACATTTCTTCTACCCAGAATGCTCTTCTCAGAGCTCCACGTCCACACCCTCTTCACCTTCGGGGCCCTGCTCAGTTCCTCGTCCTCCAGGAAGCCCTCTCTGCTGCTTTCAAGCAGTACGGGGCTTATGCTGAGCCTTGCATCTGAGCCTGTCTGCAGCTTCCTTTCATACCCTCACTGGGCTTTCGGGGCACACAGCAGGTGCTCAAACAAGGTTTCAGTGAAGGAATTTGAGACAGCTCAACACCGATAGAAGTCAGTTCAGGCTTCTGGATGGCACAGAGTTTGGGAGGATCAGGAAGCTCAGATGCCATACAAGGCCAACCCACAGAAGCTTCTAGAAGCAGACAAGGCTAGGTGGGCCTGACGCCCAGCTTCCTGGAGAGAAAGGAAGAACAGGGGCTGCAAAGCCTGAGGGAGGACCACAGGAGAGGACCACAGAGGAGAGTACTACCTGCCATTTGTCAATCACCATGCTACCTAACATCAAAAGCCTCGTTTTACAGAGGAGGAAACTGAGGCATAGGGAGCTGAGCAGTTCGCCTGTGGCTATACAGAGTCAACCCTGGCCCCTGCAGCTATCAGGCTCTTTTCTAAACTAAGGTTTCTCAAATGACGTTGTATTGACCCAGAAGCACACGGACACTTATGGGGTGCTCATGTCCACCAGTAGCTGGCAGGTGGAGCTCCTCCCATTCTGCAGACAGGACGCTGTGACACTGGACATCTGCAATGGCCCAGCATCCCTGCTTGTGATTAACAGTGCCTAGAATCTCATTCAATTTCCATTTAAACAAGGTGACTTTATTATTTTCTTGCAAAGTTTTTAAATACACATGAACTTACTAGAGATGGAACCATATGTAAATCAAAGGATGGCTTTCTCATTCCCAGGACTTCCCATGAGTGGTTCAACCTTTCAGAAAATCACCTGCAGCCCCTACTTCCTAGTGATCCATGCCCGTGTCAGCCTGCATTTGCAATTGCTGCATTCATGGTGAAGTCCATGCATATGTATAAATATATGTATTTTTAGCCCTTTATTTCAAAGTGTTCTTATTCAGTTAGAGTGTCTTACTTCTCTTAAATCTAAATATATTCATTATTAAATAGGCACAATCGTTTGACAACTTTATCCTTTCTCTGGGGTAGTCCTGCCCACAGAATTTACGTAGTGAAATACATACTATTTTATTACAAATTGTTATTTCACTTTTGTATTACAGCTAAGGTATTATATTGATTTTTTAAAATTATGGGTTGCAAGTAGGTAATATTATTATGATTTTAATTTTAAGAGAGGAAAAAAGCCATTGCAATATACTCATTTGAAAAGGGGACAGTAAGCCCGAGCTCCAGCCATGGCCCAGAAGAAGGTTCAAGGTGTCACTATCCATAGAATAGAGTCAGAGGGTCAGAGGTGGGAGTTGGAGAAGATGGAGTGAGCTCCTAAAACAAATCACAGTCAACCAAATTGCCTGAATTGAGCTGATATGACTATACATAAAGAGATGCAAGGGCACAGGTGATACTAATTCTCTCCTGGGACACAGCAAAGAAAGGCATGGGGAAGACACTCAGACACTACTTAGCCACACGGTGGCAGTGTTGGCACAATACAGCTTGGCTGCAGCTCAAACCCTGTGGAGGATGTGGAAGGAAGCAGGTTTCCAGGTTTTCAGGAGGGCATGGGGCCAGGCATTTATATGTATAAGCTACTCAAACACCAACCAACTTGTGACTTCAGCACTGGCTGCACTGTATTTTACATATGTGGCATCAGTTCTTTAAAAAATGCAACTAGAAATATATGTAAATATGTATGTCACACAGATTTGGAATAACTATTGTTTAAGACCCTTTGAGTTGCACATGACAAAAAACCTAACCCAAGCTGGAAGGGATTTCTTTTTAACTTTTAATTATTAGTAGTAGTATTTTGCTCACATAATTTAAAAGACATAGATCTGCCTTCAGGTGAAGTTTAACACAGGGGTCAAATTATGTCACCAGAACTGATTTCTCTCACTCCCTCTCTGGAGTCTACCCCATCTACACTGGTTCAGTTCTCAGGCAGCTCCCTTTTGGGGTAAAGGGAGGGTTGCAGAGGTGTCAACAGTATATCTTTCCAGTTCTGAGTTCTTGGGGGCAAAGAGAGCTCAAAGATTTGGAACTGAGTCTTGTCATTTCTGATTGGCCAGCCCTCAGCCACATGAACCAATCACCGTGGCTGGGAAAGTGATGCAGATTGTCTGTGGCCAGGTCATGGAGCTAGGGGGAGCCCACCAGGACCACGGGGGCTAACCATGAGGAGCAAATCCATAAATGAAGATGGAGCACCTGCCAGAGAAAGCATAGAAACAAACAAAAGCATCCACTCTTCAGATGCAGTCATCTGATACACAAATATCTGTTTCACACTCTGGAGAAGGCTTGGAGAATGGTGACAGTGACACGAGGAGGAGGAGGACAACCCAAACCTAGCACTCACTGAAAACTCACCGTGCACCAGGCACTCTTCTAGGCATTTTCCCATTCTTTATCTCATTTAATCCTCTCAACCACAGATGGGCATATGTACTATTATTATCATCTCCATTTTACAGAAGGGGAAATTGAGGCACAGACAGTGAGTAGCTTTCCCAATATCACACAGCTATGGAAGAGGTTCAGCATCAACCCTCCCTCCCCCTGATCACGTGGCCTCTCTAAGAAGACTTCATAATAAGCTTCCAGACACAAATAACTGATACATTCTAGCAGAAGAGAAGGCAAACCACTAACAGAGTGGCAGGTGGCTTGGAGCATGGACAGGTGTTTCGAAGAGGAAAGAGAGGCTTCCTAAAGGAGGTGATGTTAAAGTTGGGCTAGGATTATTTGATAAACCTTCCAAATGCTGGACATCTCAGAACCTATGATTTTCTACTGCCAGGGGTGGAGCCGGGACTAGTCTTCAAGTTCCTTGATTCTGCGTCTAAGCCTCAAGTGCTGAGAGCTCGTTGCTACCCAAGTTAGCCCAGCCTGGTGAGAGACAGTGCAGGGGACCCCAGGAATGGGGCCTGACACATACGGGTTTGAATGTTGGCTCCTCCATAGATTGGCTGTTGGGGGTGGGACAAGATCACTTAGCACACTTTCAGGCGTGGTTTCTATTACTCATGACCAGCTGTTTCCTGTGCCAGGAAGCCGTGACACTTTCAGGGTCTACTTCTGCCACAGTGAGTGTTTGTCCCTACGCTACCTGTCCTCAGACTTCTGTGATCTGCTTTGTAGCGTTGTCCTGAATCCTTCTACACTGTTACTGTCCCCAGCTACCGTATGTCAAGCTCAATTCATCTATCTACCCACAAAACAGTTTCCTGAGCCAGGCCCTGGGGTACAGAGGTTCAGTCAGGTAAACATGCCACAAGACAGTTGAAGAACAGCCAGTACAGGAGCCTTCTGGCAGGAGGTAGTATCTGACACAGTGTTTTTCATTAATTCTGCCATGCACCCGTTTTTCTCTTTAACCTCTCTGAGAAGGGATAGCAGCTCACTGTCCTTGTCACCAGGCGGCCGCTGAGATGTGGCTGCCACTGCCTCTGCCTGTGTGAGCTTGGTCCTGGTGTTCATCTGTCATCACTCTATCAAGCTGTATGCATTGTTGATATTGCACATACTGAATTTAATTACCACCTAAAGTGTCCTCTCAAGATTATAGCATGATGTGACATTGGAGTGAAAAGTTATTGTGTATGCAAAAAAACCTGGAAGCAGAGTATAAAGGTGAAATTTGTGAAGCAAATGTTTGTCATAACAGGAATAACCATATTTTCATACAGAGAAACCACTGAATGCTTTACGTGTCCCAAAAAAGGAAGATCCCCATAAATAGATGAAGCTCTGGCACCTTCTGTTACTGACCCATGCAAGATGGTTGACCATCACATGCCAGGCAAGAAAACACTAGCTTCAAAACTTGCAGATGGGTATCAGAGATCTGGAAGAAAGTCCAAGAGGTAATTGCAGAGTACTCTTTTTAGAAATGCTGCAGCATCAATAGTCTTGATGACTCAGAGGACAATATTATATGGAAAATCAGAGACATTGCTGTACTAGTCCATTTTTGTGTTGCTCTAACAGAATACCTGAAACTGGGTAATTTATAAAGAAGAGAGGTTTATTTGGCTCAATATTCTGGTACAGCTGCAACCAGCATGGGCCTAGGCTGCTTCTACTCATGGTGGAAAATGGAAGGGCAGCAGGTGGGTATGATATTACGTGGAGAGAGGAAGCAAGAGAGAGAGGCAGGGGAGGTGCCAGGCTCCTTTAAACAACCAGCTCTCGTGGGAACTACTAGAGCGAGAACTCACTCAGGCCCCTCCCCCCAGGGAGAGCATTAATCCATTCATGAGGGATCTGCCACCATTACCCGAACACCTCCCAAAACTGCCACTTTGGAAATCAGATTTCAACATGGGCTTTGGGGGGAAAACATATCCAAACTATATCACTTGCTATGCTTTGAATGTTTGTCTCCTCCAAATCTCATGTTGAAACTTAATCCCCAATGTGGCAGTATTGAGAGGTGGGGCCTTTAAGAGATGATTAGGTCATCGGGGTTGTGCCCTCATGAATAGATTAAACCATCCATGAATTAATGAATTAATGGATTAATGGATTATCATGGGAATGGAACTAGTAGCTTTATAAGAAAAGGAAGGGACACCCGATCGAGCACATTAGCATACTCAGCCCCTCACCATGTGATGCCCTGTGCTGCCTCGGGACTCTGCAGAGAGTCTCCACCAGTGAGATGGCCCTCACCAGATGTGCAGCTTAACTTTGAACTTCCTAGCCCCCAGAACTTTAAGAAATGATTTTTTTCTTTTTAAATTGCCCAGTTTCAGGTATTCTGTTATAAACAACAGAAAAAAGACTAAGACAGACATCAACAACTGAGTGAAACGTTATTCAAAACAGTCAGACTCTGAATGTGAAAAAGTTTTTGGACTAACCCAACCAATGCATTTCTCTTACATTTTTTATTGTACGTGCAAAAGGGATAAATGATAAAATCTTTTTTCTAAAGAGCTCTTTCAATGACAATAAAATAAAAATTTTAAGTGAACTTTTAAGATAAGCATCATGTCAGTGCTTTCAGAAGAAAGCATCATGTCAAATTTTAGCTGGCAGAATTTTTTCTTCCTCAGATATATGTAAAATAAAGGTGCATCTTACAATCAGTGATGTTTTAGATTCGATGGAAGATGCCAGATTTTGAGGTGGACTTTCCAGCCAGACAAATATTGGCAGGACTTTTCGGACAGAGGAAACAGCATGGCAAAGAGGGGTAGACGAGAAGAAACTGGGAGGCGTTCTACCTCAAAGAGCTGCACATAGCTCGGTGTAGCAGGGAATGGGGCAGGTATGGCACGAAGAGGGTGGGAAGTGTGTGGCGAGTGCTCGTGATGGGACATCCAAGCTGCAGTGGGGTGACCCTGCTGATGATGAGAAGGACTCAGGCAACATAAAGCTACACAGTATGAGCCCAAATGTAGAGGTTAAGAGGGCAAGCTTTGGACATCCAAGTTCAATTCTGGCTCAACCATCCACTTACAGGTCAAGTACCCCTTATTTGAAATGCTTGGGACCAGAAGAGCTTTGAATTTCAGAATTTCGAATTTTGGAATATTTGCATTATATTCATATTTGCCAGTTGAGTATCTCAAATCTGAAAATCTCAAATCTGAACTGTTCCAGTGAGAATTTCCTTTGAGTATCATGTTGGCACTGAAAAAGTTTTGTATTTTGCGGCATTTCAGGTTTTGAACTTTTGGATTAGGGTACTCAACATGTACTATGCTGGTGATCTCAGGTAAGTACATAACCTCTCTGCACCTCAGCCTCCTTGTCTATAAAGTGGAAATCATAGTAGCACCTAGTTCATAGCATTGTAGTGAGCATTAAATAGTTTGTTGCATTTTAAATACTAGCGAGTCTGACGCAGAGTAAGTTTCCAATAAATGTGAGTTGGTTTTATCTCAGAAGTCTCCCTACGAGAGTCAGTAATCCGTCCTTTCAGTAAATATTCTCAACCTCAACCATGTGCCAAGTCCTGTGCTGGGGCTACAAAGACAGAGAGGAATTCCACCCATGCTCTTAAGCTTACACGTATAACATCTTTGTCAGGGTATTAGCAACCCCTTTGAGAGAGCCTAAGCAAAAATAAAAATAAAAATGCAGTTTAAAGTGATTTATTAGGAGGATTCAGAAGTGAAAGGAGCTAAGACCTGAACATTCAGAGGGAATCAGGACAGAATCCCTCTTTTCCTTTCCCTCTGGGGTGTTCACTGTTTCATAGTCTCTGTCCTAAGCTGGAAAGTCACATGGAGCATAGCCATCGAGAGCCAAGCTTCCAGGATCTGCCCCTGCTCTACCGCTCACCAGCTAGGTGACTTCAAACCTGCTCTTCGATCTCCCCAAGCTTCAGTTTTTTCATCATACAAACAGGGAAAAGAGTAAGACTGTAAAGAGTGAGGGGAGGAAGAAACAAGCCCTTGGAGTAAAGTGCTTAGAACAGTGCTGGGTCCAGAGTAAGTGCCCAATAAATGGTAATTCTAGAATGCACTGTGGGTGGTGTACCCTGGAGTTACGCCAGGCAGTAGCCCTACCTACTTCCTCCTTTCAGGCCCTAATTCCAGCTTCAGGGTGTTCTGGGCCTTGGCTTGATGAGTGGAAGATTATGTCTCCCCCCTTAGAATCACCCATGCCTGTGTGCTGTAGCCCCTATAATCTCAGCACCAGAAAACAGGTTTCTTCAATGGCTATGAGGAGGAGTCTTTTTCTGCTTGAGTGTAAACACAAGACAAATCTCCCATTGCATGGTGCCATGACACTTCCTGTCCAACTCCATTAACTGTCCCCCTACAACTTTTACTGGGAGAAACTCAGGGCCACTAATTCTCCTCCTATCCATCCCACTGTAGGCTCAATCTCCACCCGTGGTAAAGATAAGCTTTTGCATCTGTTGAATTACATCCAAGCCCATGATCAATAAGAGAACCGGTAGAGATGAAGATTTCAATAGCATGGACCAAGCCACTGCATGGCTTACTGTGTTTAAAATTCAGCGTGATACCATCAACAAACAAACATTTTACTTAAATTGACATCAGCTTTGGCTCTTTCCCTTCTTCATCCCCTCAGAAGCACAGAATTGGGCTGATTTTAATCCTTGACTCACGGGTATTTGAAGCACCTATTGATAAGTTGCTAAACAAAAGTTTAGCAAGGTTGCTGATCCATATACAAAAGGCAACTTTTTGTGGTTGTTATTTAATATACCAACAAAAACTTTTTAAAACATTATCTTTTAAGACACATTTGTAATATCAAGAAAAAATACAGACTAACTAGTAATAAATCCAAGAAAAGACACGCAAAACTTGTACACAGAAAAGTAACATTTTACTGAAAGATATTAAAAGTGACCCAAATAAATGGAAGGATATTTTATGATCATGGATAGAAATATTTAATATTGCAAAGATTTCAATTCAACCCCAGATTGTCTATGGATTCAATACAATTCTGATCAAAATCCCAACAGATTTACAAGGATACTTTAAAAAGTTCGTGGAAAAATAGAAATAAAAGGTAATACAAATCTTTCCATGAACTTTTTGAAGTACTCTCATATTTTGAGACCTTGAAAAGCTGATTCTAAATTTTATTTGGTCCACGAAAAAAGATATAGCTGATAAACAAGTTAAGCAAAGTTGTAGGAAATAAGATTAATATACAATAACACTAGCAATGAACAATCCAAAAATGAAATTAAGAAAACAATTCTATTTTCAATAGCATCAAAAAGAATAAAATGCTTAGGAATAAATTTAACAAAAAAGCACAAGACTTATATACTGAAAACTATGAAACATTGTTGAAAGAAATTGAGGAAGACCTAATAAATGTAAAACATTCCATGTTCATGTATCAAAAGACTTAATACTGTTAAAACGGCAATAATCTCCAAATTGATCTAAAGATTCAACATAATCCCAATAAAAATTCTAAGTGCCTATTTTGCATAAATTGACTAGCTGGTCCTAAAATTTATGAGGAAATGCAAAGAACCCAGAATAACCAAAACAATCTTGAAAAAGAACAAAGTTGGAGGACTCTCACTCCCTGATTTCAAAACTTACTACAAAGAAATGATAAATGTTAGGTGACAGCTACACTAACTATTCTGATCAGATTATTAGACAATATATGCATGTATTGAAACAACAAACTGTACCCCATAAATATGTACAATGAAAAAATAAATTAAAATTAAAATTTTAATAAATAAATAAATAAGAAAGTTAAACAAACAAAAACTTGCTTCAAAGCTACAGTAATCAAGACAGTACTGGCATAAGAAAAAATATATAGATGCATGGAAAAGGAATGAGAATCCAGGAATAAATTCATGCATTTAAGATCAATTGATTTTTAACATGGATGTCGAGACAATTCAATGGAGAAAAACGTCTTTTTAACAAGTGGTCCTGGGGCAGCTGGATATCCACATGCAAAAGAATGAATTTGGGCCCTTATCTCATACTGTATATGAAAATTAACTCAGAATGGGTCAAAGCGCTAAAACTATAAAATCCTTTGAAGAAAACATAGGAGTAAATCTTTGTGATCTTGGATTAGAAAACAGTTTCTTATACATGACACTTAAAACACAAGTAACCAAAGAAAGAAATACGTAAATTAGACTTTATCAAATAAAAACTTTTGTGCCTCGAAATTAAAAACTTTTGTGCTTCAAGAAAGTGAACAGACAACCCACAGAACAGGCAAAAATATTTGTGAATCATGTATCTGATAAGGGTCTGGTACTCAGAATAAATAAAAAATTTCTACAATTCAGCAGTAAAAAGACATCTTAATTTAGAATGTGCAAACAATCTGAATAGACATTTCTCCAAAAAAGTTATACAAATAGCCAATAACACATAAAAAGATATTCAACATCATTAGTCAAAAGGGAAATGAAAATCAAAACCACAATGAGATACCATTTCACACCCACTAGGATGACTAATCAAAAAGACAGATAAGGCAGCAGAACACACCTGGGGGGCCTACACAGGAGCTAAGGGCAGCTGCCCCCTCCTCCCAGAAGTAGGCAAGCAGCACAGCAGGCCCAGAGGGCCTAGGCAGGAGCTGAGGACAGCAGCCCCCACCCAGAAGCAAGCATCCCCCACCTGGAAGCAGGCAAGGAGCATGACAAAAACACCACTTCAGCACATGTGGCCCACCACTGCAACCACCACAGCCACGGCGCAAAGTTGGCTTGATGCCACAGCAGTAGCCACAAGTGACCATACAGGTGACCTGCCAGATACTCAACTACATTGACACAGGAATGTCACCACTGGAGACCAAAAAAAGAAGAGGATGTCTCTTCAAACTCCTCTCCAAAGTAATAGAAGAAGCAACTGCTCTACCAGATAACCAGACATCAATGTAGAAATACTAGAAATATGAAAATCCAAGAAAATATGACATCCTTGGAGAGCAAGAAACCCTTGAAATGACTGAAAAGGAATTCTGAACAACAATCTTAAGGAAATTCACCAAGAGACGAGAAGACTCAGTTGGAACATAATGAAACTAGAAAAAAAAACTCAGGATATGAAGGAGTAATGTTATGAAGAGATTAATACCTTAAAAAAGAGTGTAGCAGAACTCATGGAACTGAAAGATTCACTCAACAAAATAAAAACACAAGTGCCCAAACACTGAGAGCTTAAGCAGCAGGCTAGACTAAGCAGAGGAAAGAATTTCTGATCTCGAAGATAGTCTTCTCAAAATAACCCAGGTGGACAAAAACAAAAGGAAAAAGAATTTAAAAAAATAAAGAAACTCTAAGAGAGCTAGCAGACAACCTTAAGTGCACAATCATTCAAATCATGATTCAGATTCATGTTCCAGAAGGGGAGGAGAAAGGGAAAGGCATGGAAATCCTATTCAGTGAAATAATAACTGAAAACTTCCCAGGTATAGGGAGAGACCCAGACCTTCAGATCCAGAAGGCGCAAGGATCCCCAAACAGATTCAATCCAAAAAGATCCTCTCCAAGACACAGTATAGTCAAACTGACAAAGCTCAAAGACAAAGAGAGAATCTTCGAAGAAGCAAGAGAAAAGCATCAAGTTACCTATAAGGAAGCCGCTATCAGACTAACAGCAGACTTCTCAACAGAAACTATACAGGCCAGAAGAAAATGGGATAATATAATCTAAATACTGAAAGAAAAAAACTGCTAGCCAGGAACACTGTACCCAGCAGGGCTATCCTTCAGAAATAAGTGGGAAATAGTGTATTTTCCAGACAGACAAAAACCGTGGGACTTCACCACCACATGACCACCCTTGCAAGAAATCATCGAGGTGGTCTTGCATCAAGAAACCAAAAAATGATAATCACTCATCTTACCAATTATAATTCTGTTCAAACTTTGTGGGGAGTTTTGTTTTTTGTTTTTTCCCATAATTCAGTCTTGGTAGGTGGTGCATTTCCAGGAATTTATTCATTTCATCTAGATGATTTGATTTGTTGACCAATAGTTATTCATAGTATTCTCTTATACCCCTTTTGATTTCTGTAAATCTGGTTGTAATTACCCCTCTTTCATTTCTGGTTTTAGTTATGAGTCTTCTCTCTTTTTTTAGTCTATCTAAGTAAAGGTTTGTCAATTTTGTGGATCTCATCAACATACCAACTTTTGGTTGCATTGATTTTCTCCTATTTTTTTTTTTTCTGTTTTCTATTTCTTTTATCTATGGTCTAATTTTTATTATTTTCTCCCTCTGCTAGGTCTGGGCTTAGTTTGCTCTTCATTTTCTAGTTTCCTAAGGTGCAAAGGTGATTGTTGATCTGAGATATTTCTTTTTTATTAATGTATGCATTTACATTAAGAAAATTTCCCTCTTAGCAAAAAAAAAAAAATCTACAAAAAAATGATTTTTCAGTCATTGTTTTGGAGGTATATCTGGAGTTTAACCATACCTACTTATTTTTAGTGCAGTGTTTCATCCTGCTTTTTCACTTAATATTACATCTTGAAAATTTGTCTTACTCTTTGAAATTATGATTTTAATAACTGCATTATATTACATTTTATGGAGGTGTATAATTTATTTAGCCATTCTCATATTATTGGACATTCAGTTTATTCCCTATTGCTTACCTTTCTATAACTGCCTTTCACATTTAAAAATTTTTTTTCTTTCATTATCTGTTTATGGTTGAAAATGTATGAACATTTTAAAGACTTCTGTTTGTGAATCCAATGTGTTCTTCAAAAAAGTTTTAACAATTCATATTTACACTAGAAGATTTTGGCATTGTTTCTCTCATAGCCCCAGTATTATACAGTATCACATTTTTTTCAGTTTGAGCAATGAAAAATGTCATTTTTCTGTTTTAATTTCCATTTCTGTGCACATCTTAGAATGTATTTATTAGCCACTTGTGTTTCTTTTGGGTGTGTGACTTGTCTGCTCATGCCTTTCACCAAATTTCTGTTAAGATTTTTCTAATTCATTTTTAAAAGTTCTTTATGCATTAAGGATGTTAATCTTTGTGTGTTAAATTTGTTCCTTAGCAATTAACTTTATTTATTTATTTTTTAAATCTTATTTTATTTTGTCAATATACAATGTGGTTGATTATTGTGGTCCATTACCGAAACCTCCCTCCTTTCTCCCTCCCCCCTCCCTCCGAAAAATGTCCTTTCTGTTTGCTTGTCATATCAACTTCAAGGAATTGTAATTGTTGTATCTTCTTCCCTCCCCCCTCCCCCCAGTTTCCTTATCAATCAACTTTAAACTCAATTTTTGATGTTTTCCTTTGTTTGTATGTTGAGAAAATCATTTTCTAACTAAACATTAAATAAATTTTAAAATTTTTACTTTTTTAACCAAAAATTGAGCTTCTATGTCCTTTTTAAAAATTTGTATTATTTATTTATTATTAGCATATTCATTATTACAAATCATGATTTTTCTTTATGCCCAAGCTATCACTCCCTAAACCCCCTTCCCCCTCCCCCCCATCACTAGTATCCTTAGGTTTCTTCTCTCCATCTGAAAGTTCAATGTATTGTTGCGGTCTTTTCTTTCTTTCTTTTTCTTTCTTTCTTTCTTTCTTTCTTTCTTTCTTTCTTTCTTTCTTTCTTTCTTTCTTTCTTTCTTTCAACACCCAGTTATGTGTGAAAACATGTGGTATTTCTCTTTCCTTACCTGGCTTATTTAACTTAACATAATTTTTCCAGACTCAACCATGTTGCTGCAAATGGCAGAATCTCATTGCTTTTTATGGCCAAGTAGTATTCCATTGTGTATATATATACCATATTTTCCTTATCCAGTTGTCCATCAGTGGACACTTAGGTTGGTTCCATAATTTGGCTATCATAAATAGAGCTGTGATGAACATGGGAGTGCAGGTATCCCTTTGTCATGATGATTTCCATTCCTTTGGATATATACTCGGTAGTGAGATTGCTGGATCATATGGTAGTTCTACCTGTGGTTGTTTGAGAACCTCCATACTGTTTTCCATAATGGCTGCACCAATTTACAGTCCCACCAGCAGTGTAGAAGAGTTCCCCTTTCCCCGCATCCTCTCCAGCATTTGTTATTCTTGGTCTTCTTAATAATGGCCATTCTAACTGGAGTGAGGTGATCTCTCAATGTGGTTTTAATTTGCATTTCTCTGATGACTAGTGATACTGAGCATTTTTTCATATACCTGTTGGCCATTTGTGTGTCTTCCTTTGAAAAATGTCTATTCATCTCCTTTGCCCATTTTTTAATTGGATTATCTGTTTTTTTACTGTATAGTTTGAGTTCTTTGTATATTCTGGATATTAATCCTTTGTCAGATGTATAGTTTGCAAATATTTTCTCCCACTCTGTGGGTTGTTTTTCACCTCTGTTGATTGTTTCCTTTGCTGTGTGGAAGCTTTTTAGTTTGATATAATCCCATTTGTTTATTTATTCTTTTATTGCTTGTGCTTTGGAGGTCTTATTCATAAAGTCTTTGCTCAGTCCTACTTCCTGGAGTGTTTCCCCTATGTTTTCCTTAAGTAATTTTATGGTTTTGGGTCTTATATTTAAGTCTTTAATCCATTTTGAGTTGAGTTTGGTATATGGTGAGAGGTACAGGTCCAGTTTAATTCTTCCACATATGGATGTACAGTTGTCCCAGCACCATTTATTGAAGAGGCAGTCTTTTCCCCATGTATGTTCTTGTTGCCTTTTTCAAAGATCAGTTGGCTATAAGTATATGGGTTGATTCCCTGATACTGTTCCATTGATTTCAGTGTCTGTTTTTATGCCAGTACCAGGCTGTTTTGGTTACAATAGCTTTGTAATATAATTTGAAGTTGGTAGTGTTATGCCTCCAACTTTATTTATTTATTTATTTTGCTCAGGATTGCTTTTGCTATTCTCAAGCTCTTGTTGTTCCATGTGAATGTTTGCATTGTTTTTCTATTTCTGTGAAGAATGCCATTGGTATTTTGATGGGGATTGCATTGAATCTGTAGATTGCTTTGGATAGAATGGACATTTTCACAATGTTAATTCTTCCCATCCAAGAGCATGGTAAGTCTTTCGATCTTTTTTGTGTCTCTTTAATTTCTTTCAGTAGTGTTTCATAGTTCTCATTGTAGAGATCTTTCATCTCCTCAGTTAAATTGATTCCTAGGTATTTTAATTTTTTGGCAACTATGGCAAATAAGCTTGCTTTCTTGATTTCATTTTCTTCTAGTTCACTACTGGAGTATTTTTCTAATTCATTTTTAAGAGTTCTGTATGCATTAAGATGTTAATCTTTGTGTGTTAAATTTGTTCCTTATCAATTGACTTTAAATTCAATTTTTGATGTTTTTCTTCATTTGTATGTTGAGAAAATAATTTTCTATCTCCAGATTAAATAAATTTTAAAATTTTTTTAAAAAAGAAAAACACTGCTCCAAATTTTAATGCCACTTTCCATTTGTTTTCAATTTTCCTTTATTTATAGTCTAGTGAAATGAAATATTGTGATATACTTTTAAAAGGCAATTTATTGTATAATTCCAGTGGCTAATAATTAATTCTGTCCATTTATCTATTCTTCTATCTGTATAAACGGATAGGAAAATAATAAATCTGCATTATATTTAAATTTAAGTTAATTAAAATTTTTAAAAAGACAGATAATAGCAAGTGTTAGCAACGATAACAACCCTCATACACTCCTGATGGCAATGTAAAATTGTGTATCCACTGTGGAAAACAGCTTGGCAGTTCCTCAAAATTACACATTAGAGTTGCCATATGACCCAACAATTCCACTCATAGGTATATACCCAAGAGAACTGAAAATATATGTTCACACAAAAGCTTGCACATAAATGTTTATAATAGCACTATTCACAATAACCAAAAGGTGGAAATAAGCCAAATGTCCATCAATTAATTAATGGACAAACAAAATGTGGTATAGCCACACAATGGAATATTATGCAGATAGGAAAACGAATGAAGTATCACACATGCTGCAACAGGGATGACCTTGAAAATGTTATGTTAAATGAAAGAAGCCTGGCACAAAGCACCATATGTCGTGTGGCTCCATTTATAGGAGATGTCCCAAATAGACAAATATGACTGAAGAAAAGGTTTGGGAGCTTGCCTTCACTCTCAGGATGTGTTATTAAAACTCTAGTAATTAAGACAGGGATACCCAGTTTTTTGTTGAAGTCTGGCCATGGTGTTACTGCACTACACACATATTTTCATTTCCTGATGGGCCTCCATGAAAATACCATTGATGACATTCCACAAATGTTTGTGTGCATCTCTACTCCAGTGACCGCAGAGTAATAAATCATTCTGTCAGTGGTACAGTGATATTAACTACCCATCTCCCGGGTCTTTACTGTGCTAAGGGAACCCAGCACTGAAGGAAATACAGACAGGAGTTGGCAGATAGCAGTTTCTCAAAGCATGGTCCCTGGGCCTTCTGCATAGAAATCACTGGGAAGGTTGGGAAAGGCAGCAGATTCTGGGACCCCACTTGAACCTCCTGTATTAGAAATTCTGAGTGGAGACTGCAAATCTTGACGTAGTGTGCTCGCTGTGTGGTTCTTCTTCAAGAAGCGAGGAACCACTGCTATGAAGGTTGTAACAGTGGACTACTGGACAGTCAAGTCACTCTGAGTATTTTAGAGTTTGAATTTCTCTGAAGATCATTCAAGAAGAGTGTAGCTTACCTGGATTTCTTTAAGATGCAAAGAGTTGGAATGTGATTTCTAAAGCATATTGAAGACCTAAAGGATTTAGTAGCCTTCAAAAATACTGGAAAAGACAAATTTCTTCAGACATTGACAGCTGTTGGACAAGACATTTGGCTAAAAGGATGGATAGAACTTTGTTGGAATCATGGACTGATACCTAGAGGACAATACAGGTATAATGACCTTCCTAAGAGCTATGTGAAAAGTAACTTTTTAAATTCATATTTCTCACATCCCAAATTCCCTTGGCAAAATTTTGATGGGTTCTGATGATGTCACAGGAATTTCTTGCATCACCTAATTCTGCCCATACCCTGGGGAAAGTCAGGATGCCAAATCCCTAACCTTGGGTTGATTTTTCAAGGCACTTTTCACTGAGTGCCTGATATTGTAAATACACTAATTAGAACAAAGTTTCAAGAGCTAAGTATTCTTTTTGCAATTTTGCTCCAATCATATTTGCTATGAAAGCACAAGAAATTTTTTTCAAATGAATTGTCACAATCATTACAAATTCGATGTCTGCTTTTCATGAAATCATTAAAAAATCATATGGAAAAACTTCAAACCACCTTTGTGTATACTTAGAGCATTTTCACGACACTAAGTTCCATGTTCCAGTTTTTCTTCAGTGTGTTCTTAATTTATTATTGACAGCTCCCATCACGTGACCTACAGGATGCACTTTCACCTAATTAAAAAATTATTTATAATACATTAATGAGGGAAACGAGTGGGTTACCAAGGCCAGACTCCTCAGCTGAAAGACTCCAGGTAATTAAAAACCTAAAATCCTAAGAGCTGCTATATGTGTCTATGATTTTGCTAATGTCAAATTATGCTAAAGCCCATTCTAAACTTGCTGGAAAATTTTAAATGTGTTTGCATTAAGGAATAATGTCTGTGTTTTAATATATTGCTGTATTATTTTTCAGCCTTTGATTTTGCTTATGTAGTGATTCTTTTATGGAGAAGAGGTGGTTAATGGGGCTTGACACCTGCATGCAGCACATGACACTTTTGGAATTGTGTGAAGATGGGGGAGAGATTCGATTTTGCTTCGAGGCCCCTTTGTACATACTCAGTAAATGACTTGCGTGTGATCTCACTCTGATCTGGTGGAGCAGGGCTTTCTTTTCTGTGACATCCAAGCTCTTTTTTTTCTTAAAGAAATTCCTGGAAGAATAATTTACATGTAACATAACCACAACCTCTACTAACAATGATAGTGATAATACTAATAACAGTAACAGCAATAATTGTACTTCCTATTTATTGAGCACTTACCAGCCAGGCCTCTACTAAGAGAATTAGACCTCAATTTTTAGGAAAACATGTGCTCTTACTATCCCTGCTTTAAAGATGAGAAAACTGAGGCTCAGAGCAAGAAAGCAAATCATCCAAGGTTACACTGCTAATCAAATTTGAACCCTAGTTCTGTCCAATCCTGACCTCTGGTCTATAACCCCTCACAGGAAAAGATTCCAAGACTTTTAAAAATTATAAAGCAGGCAATATAAACTATGTAATACAACCATTTCCAAGTTAGCTGTGCTTTAGAGTCCTGGAGGAAATTGTTACAAATAAAGATTTCTGAGCCCCAACCCCTGTGATTCCAGTGGGACTAGGCTGGGATACAACCTGGGGATTCCTTTGTTTGTTTGTTTTCTGTTTTTTTAAAAGCCTTGTAGGTGATTCTCATGTAATCTGTCCACAGACTAGCTGGAAGAAAAATTGTCCTTGTAAGCCAGGAATTAGGATCAGCAATCTGAACAGAGGGTGAGAAAGTCATGACCCTGACAGGGAACATCCTTGACCAAAAGGGACCCAGTGTGCAACTCCAGCTCCTGGAGCCCCCGCCTTTTCCTCTGATGGCCAATACATTCACCCCCATTAAGTCATCCAAGCCTCGCCTGCAGCCACTGTACACTGTCCTCCAGCGAGCAGGTGGGGCGCCCAGTCTGCTCAGGCACCAGATACTCCGCACGTGCTGACTGCAAAAAGGGGCTCCAGCTCCAGCACCCTATCAGCATTAACAGGGAACAGAGAGGATTGACGGCAAGCTTTCTCTCCTGAATTCTCAGTCTTTGACTTTCTAACCCAGGCCACTTTTTCAGCCTTATTTCTAGAAGGAAATATTTTTCCCAATAGTAACAGCGAGCAGGGCACCAGGTCCTGTTCTAAGCACTTTACGTGGATGATCTCATTTAATCCTTACCACAGTCCTATGAAGTCGAGGCTTTTAATCATCCCTACTTTACAGCTGAGAAAGCTGTGGCTCAGAGAAATTAAGCAACTTGCCCAAGGACACACAGCTAGTAAGTGAAGAAAGCAACAAAGCAATCTGGTTCCAGAGCCTATGCTTTGGAACACTATGATTCATGAGCATTCACTTATTCCCTCACCCACCACTTCACCCACCCGCGGTGCAGCGGGCTCCACGACGGGATGTGCAGCCCCAGAGACTGTGCGATATCCACTTTCGAAAGGAAGGACATCCCTTATCTTTATTCATCTCTCCAATATCACTATTTTTGTGCACTTGGGTGTATAAATATTAGCACCTATTTTATAAATATAAATAAATGTAAATATACTATTTATGTAATACTTAATTTAATATATTACTTACTAAAATAAATATAAATAAATTTGATAGATATAAATAAAAATGAGTATATAATTTATAAATGAATGGATTGCAGAAAATGGGGCTCTATATCAAATTTTTTTTACTAATAAGGATGTGCTATCAAAATAGTTTGGACCCCACCGATAGAAAGAACCTTCGTTTTTGGAAAAATGGGTGGTAGCACTACTGCTTCTGGAAAAATGGGTGATAGCACTACTGTTTCGTGGGGTTACGTTGTGATGAGGGGAGCAGGTGCAGGTAGGGCGCCAGCGCGTGCCCGGCCACGGGCGCTCTCGGTTGATACCAGGGCTGGTCACTGTTTTCTCTCCCTCATTCACCAATGTCCCAGGCATTCACTCCCTTCATCCCTTCATTCCTACAGGGATCCAGGACCATGGCCAGTCCCCAGAGACACACAGGACCCTCATTCTTGGTCCTCAGCTGCAGAGGAATCCACAGTGACAGATCTGGGAACAGATGGTGGCTGAGCGAGGGGAGACAAGTATTCCCCACAGGCCTTGGCAGGGGAGGGTGCTGCCCACGGGGGATTCCTGGCAGTCTTCCTAGAGGAGGGGGCTCTGGGCGAGCCTCAGTGATAACCAGAACTTTGGATGAAGCAGGGGAACATGTGGGCTGTGAGTCAAGTCAGCTGTGTCATTCATTGAGCACCTACTGTATGACAGGCACTGTTTTAGACATTGGGGGTGGAGCAGTGAACCAGCCGAATGAACACCTCTGGCCTCGTGGAGCTGACAGCCTTGTGGGGCAGACAGAGAGCACTGAGTAAAACGCATGGTGGTTAGAAGGTGATGCTCTGAGAAGAAAAATAAGGAAGGAAGGGCAGGCGAATGGCAGGAGCTGGAGGTCCTGGAGTGGGTGTTCCGAAGCAGGGAGCACACAAGTCAGGGCCTGAGGAGGTGGAGTAGCGAGCACCTGGAGGAGACGCATGGCAGGTGCAGGGAACAGCAAGTACAAAGGTCCTGAGGTGGGAATGTGAGGCTCACATGCAGGAAACAGCCAGGAGGCTGGTGGGCCTGGGGCAGAGTGAGCAAGGGGGAGGTGGATGGAGACACATGGACCAGACAATGCAGGCCTGCAGACCACCACGAGGGCTTTTTCTCTGCCTCTGAGGAAGGTGGGAGCCATGGAGGGCGTGGAGCAGGGGAGGGAGGTGGTATGACTTCCGATTTAGCTGCAGCCTTCTGGCTGCATAAGGGGAAGGCATGGTAGGAGGGTGGGAGGAGCACAGGAAGATGGACGTGGAGGCTGTGGCAATGACCCAGGCAGAGGCTGCTGGCTTGGACCAGGAGGTAGCGGGGCCTGGGGCAGGGGAGCCCCTCACCCCACCTCTTAGGGAGGCTCCTTCGGCCTCGGCACCTCCACCCCTCCCTGCTCGGAAAGCCCTGCCAGCTCCCCCCGGGAAAGGCCCAGGCTAGCGGAAAGAGATGTTCAGAGATCACCAACCCTGCAATTACCGATAAGATGGATTCTTCTCCCTGACAGGGTGCGGGAGATACCGAGCCTGTTATTACCAAGGCCTAATTACAACGTCTCGGCTGCAATGCTATTGCGAGAGAAATACCAGCGGCCTGCAAAGCGGGGCTAATTGCTCCCTCCTCCCTCTTTCTTTTTGTCAGAAGCATTCAATGCCCGAAATAATCACACATCTCCCCCTGGGGGCTCGGAGGCAGGCTTCGCTGTTCTCCCAGGGCTGGAAATTCAGCTCCCTGAATCTAAAATCGCCAGCAGGCAGCTTAGACATTTGCATCAATGATGGGGGGCCCTAGGGGAGACTGTTCTCTCTGGGCCTCTATTTCCTGGGTCCCAACAGCCAGGGCCAAGTCCCAGCGCTGCCCTGTGCCATGCTGGAGCCTCCAGTTTACTTACCATCCAGAGCATCTCCTGACACTTGAGCACACGACTTCATGTCTGGGAGCTTCAATTTCCTCATCAGTGAAATGGCTGTATAATACCTGCTGTAGGAGGCAGTGGATAAATGATCGCAGGCAGGGAAAACATTTACCATTACCACGTGCTGGTGCCCAGTAGGTTCTAATGCCTGGTGCTGTTTATGCCATAGTCTTTTGTTAGAAGTGAGGGAGGTTCCATGTGTTGAGTACAGCTGTGTGCAGTAAGTATGCAGTAAGTATACGGTAAGTACACAGTAAGTATACAGTAATATGCAGTAAGTATACAGTAAGTATACAGTGTTCAATAAGCATCTGTAAGTATACAGTAGGTATTCAGTGCATACAGTGTCCAGTAAGCATCTGTAAGTATACAGGAAGCATGCTGTACATACCACTTTCAGTAAGTATCTATTGAGTGAACAATCTGCTCTAAATGATGGCTTACAACAAATCTATAAGAGGGAGAGTGGCTGTTCCTATTGTACAGATGAGAAAACTGAGGCTCACACAGAGAGGGCAGGTGCTTCTCCCAGGGTCATGGTCACAGGGTGCTGGGGGACTGTGGTCACTGGAATCTAGCAGTTGCTGGGCAGCAGAGTATGCCTCTTCACCTACCACTGTGTGACTGAGCAAGTCCCTGTTCCTCTGTGGACCTGGGTTCCCCCAATAATCTCAGAGTTTCCCATCAGATGACATTGGATGGGATCGGGGTCCTAAGCCATGTTGGTGTGCCTGGTGAGAAGGTGGCTCCACGATCATTCCTCCCCTCTGGCTGCTGCATAGGGAAAGTCTCCACATGATGCTGGCCCGTGTCCAGTGCCCTCCAGCACTGGCCCACCACCTTTGCTGACCAGGATAGATGTCGCTGGCGTCCTGGGGCAGACGTGCTCGCCAGCACTCATCACCATTACTTAGAAATCATTACATTTATTTTTATTAACCTTTCATTTATGATGTGGGGTGCTGCTTTAGGGTTTGTTTGGGGTTTTTTTTTTTTAAGGTTGTCTTTCAAGTTTCCATTTGTTTCAGTGGGAAAAAAGTGAAAGTGCTTGAGGAAAGGTAAGTCGGAAGACAAGTGCTCCGTGGAGAGGGCAGAAAGTAGTAGCGGCAGGGCAGCTCTAGAACAACTCAGAGGACTCTGGACAGCCTGACACTGGAACCCAGTGACATTCTACAGTCCCCGGTGCTGAAACCAGGTCCAGTCAGTCTCTGCACTGGATTGCTGCCGTCCTCTGCAGCACCTTCCACTCTCGGGGACTCGGTTTCTTCATCCGCAAAGGGGAAAGGACGGGCCACTGTAGTCCTCCCTTGCCACCTCGTCAAAACTCAGGCCTGGGTCCCAAGCTGGATGGCTCTGGACCTGGGTCCCCTGCCAGGTGCCAGAGTTAAGTGAGACATCAGCGTGCAGAGGCTCCATGTAGGCTGATGGGCTAATGAGGGGGCACCTGACAGCCCCTGAGACCTGACAGGTCTATTTTCAGGAAACAGAACATCTGGTTCCAGCCCCGTCCTTCTCCTCCGCCCCATCTGCCTGGCCTCAGCAATGGCCCAGTAGCATCTGTGCCTGACAGATTGTCCTTCTGATATCTTTATTATTGCTTTGAAAAGACGCCATGGGGGCTCCTGACCCACCATCCTTTCCTGGAGAAATGCTCCCCGCAGGGCGTTCCAACGTCAGCCAGGTTAAGGATGTGACACCACCGGCAGTTCCTGGCCAGAAGTTCCTCCTGTCACTCGGACGTCTCCATAAATAATGCCCAGCCTCTCCGAGAAGCCCAGCTCAGGACGGGGAGTTGCAGATACTCGCACGACACACTGCCGTTTCCACATTTCCTGCCTGAGGTCAGCTCTTTTGACAACTATCAGGAAATGAGGATTTCCAAAAAAAAAAAAAAAAAAAACCTATAAGTAAATTCAAATACCATGGATTGTACATACCCTCTGAGGCCTAAGGTTGAATTTAATACTCCCCCACTATTCCTGCAAAGACACCCTGAGAAGATGCATATGAGCTATCATTCATTCACTAACTCATTCATTTATTCATTCCAAAGGGTATATTGGTCTCGAAGACAAATGACCCTGTCTGTTCCAAAAATAAATGGCATGAAAATAAAAAGCAGGGGGGAGGACATGTTATACAATAAAAGACACTTAAGAGACTTAACAACCAAAAGCAATATGTAGGTCTCATTTGGATCCTGATTCAAATAAATCAGTCATGAAAAAGCACCCTTGGGATGAACAGGGACAATTCAATACAGTCCAAGTAAGAAACTATTAAGAAATTGATGTCAGTTTCTTTCAGATGCCATGATGTTTTTTTGATTATTTTTTAAAAATCCTTATCTGTGAAGTCTGGGATTTCCTTGAAAATATTCCAGCCTCTCGCCTCTCTCTCTCTCACACACACACACACACACACACACACACACACACACACACACACACACAAGTAGGGATTTGGGGATAAAAAGAAAGCAGCAGAATTTGATAATGGCTGATGCTGGGTGAGGGGTATGGGAGAGTTCACTGTTTTATAATGATCATACCATGCTCTCTAATTCTGAGTTCTTTTTTAATGTCTGTAATAATAATAATAATAATAATGAAGCAAAAGGAATGTTGGCTCCTGCAATGCAGGCTGTTAACTCAGTCTCATTCTGCTGGGTGTGAAAATTACGTGGCACCCAGTAGGTGCTTATTAAATATTACTCACCATTCATGTAGTCATCCCCACAACCCCGAGGTAGCTACATTTACCTCCTGTGTGCAGGTGAGTGGCTGAGTCTCAGAGACATGCAGTGACAGTCCTGGGACCAGAGCTGGGGCTACATGTTGTCTCAGTCTTGGGGGGCACCCAAAGGCACTTCCCACATTCCCACAGAAGTCAGCCCTGAGCCTGCCTGCAGGAGACAAAATTGCATATGAATATATATAACAGAACACATAATACCATATATTGTTATAAATAATCATCATGTATAATTTATTATATCATGTAATTATATGTTATAATTACCTACACGTTATCATATAACATATTATATTATGCACACTATATTATACAATGTTATAACATATAATAAATACAACATGATGTGTTTTCTATGATGTTAAAATTAATGTAATATACAATGTGTAATATTATACGTAATTATATGTAATAACCTTAGGGAAATACGTGCATTATTTTTAATTGTGGCTGGTCCTCTTAGCATTTTCTCTCCATCCCTCTTTTATTTCCAACAGGAAAGAATTGTTTTATTATACAGAATATTAAATGATACTATATATAGGAGATATTTATCCTGTTTACACAAAGCAGCAGGAAATTCAGCCCATTTTATTTACTCGTCACATGTAATAGGCCCCCAGTAAAGCTTCGCTAGGTAGTTAGACTAGCCTGTGTTTATACACATCCATATCCCTCGTCTGCATGGTGGAAGCCGAAATGCCCCATCCCTGTCCTCGTGCCCTCATCAAGGAGTTTTATATCAAGGTGTGTAAAACTCGAGATCACTGCCATTCACTGACTCGCTCACTCACTCGCTCATTTAACCACTCTGTCTATATTCATTAGTGCATCTACTGTCTTGCACCAGCTCCAGTGAGACGTGAAGGACATGCTGGTCTCTCAGCACGGGGAGTTTCTTTTTATAAAGGAAGGGGCAAATGAGAAACAAATACTTAGATGATTTAAATAATGCAGATGGGGATTAGAGAAATTTTAAAAAGAGGAAAAAATGGAGGTTGCTATGATGGAGAGAGAGCGAGACCCACCTTAGACCGGGTGATGAAGAAAGCATCTCTGAGCAAGTGACATTTGAGGTGAGACCTGTAATGAACTGGGGGCAGAGCATGTCAGGCGAGAGAAGAGCAGGTGCAAAGGCCCTGGGGCTGGAGCAGCCCAACATGTGCAAAGGAGGCCGGTGTGGCTGGAGCTGAGCTCAGGGAGTGGAGGAGCTGGGGTGAGGGGGCGATGGGGCTACTGGCCTGGGAGATGAACAGCCAGGGTCTTTGTTCTGTGCCTTCCACTCAAGAATCCCCTTCCCCACAAGGGCCTTGGTTTCCACATGTATGGCTAAGTCCTAAGGCTATATAAATGGCATTTGTGGTTCTAAGGGACCTTCTAGCCAGATGGAATTCTTTATGCCAGGAGGACATAGAATATCATAGGCCTTCAAAGGAATCCAGTCCCTTGCCTCTCATTCTCCCATTCACTGCCCAAATTCTCCTCCACACTCCCGCCAGTAGCCCCAGGCCCTGCTTTCTTACCTGTCATGGTAGAGCTCTCCCTGCCTCCTGGGTACCCTAGACAATTCCAGGGGAAGGGATTTCTTCCTCACACTGAATTAGAAGCTGCTTCTTGTGATTCTCCCACTGCAGTCTCCTGGGTGCTTACTCTATCCTATGGCCCCCCACACCTCATGCTGCTTCTGCCCCACATTGACTCACACTGAGTGGCCCATGTGAGTATCATTTCAAAAAGCTAATTGTGCATATGGATTGCATAACAAAGATCTAATGCCCAAAAGAGGGGAGGTGAACTCACTGTCCTGTGCTGTTCAAACTTTCCTCTAATCCTGTGCTTAGCTCTCGGCCCTGTCTGGGAGCAGACCAAGAGTGTCCACAGAAAGTGGTCAAGCATGTGTGGGGCTTGAAGAGCCCCTCCTGCCAGGAGTGACTAAAATAGTTAGGCCTGCTCAGTATGGAGAAGAAAATCCTGAGGGCTCCAGTACCTGTCTCTAATCTCCAAGACAAAGAGAACAGACAAGAGACCTCAACATGTTTGTGGAAGAGATGAGAAGTGGATGGAAGTGAGGTCAATGGCACAGAGAAACTACAAGCCAAAGTGTTGTGGAGGAGAAGATCAAAGAGAACCAGTTCCCCCACAGACCCCAAGAGCCTCAGGACTTGGGAGCCCAAAATCCAGGGGGGGATTGGAGTCAGGAATGAAGAGAGGTTCAAATCTCCATATTGGAATAGTCAGTGCCTTCCCCAAACCCCACATGAGACCCCTGTAGCCAGATGCCCACCCATCCTGACTGTCAGCACCGTCCCCCCACCCTTGCCTCATACAGGCAGGAGATGAGAGCTTTATTCCTCCTGTAGGTGACAGGGAGGGACTTGGAAACTGAAGAGACAGTAGAAAGGACATTGAAAAGAAGAGCTTAATTAAAGTTCAGCACAAGGAATGGGCAGACTCTTGTCCCCTTTCCATGCCCCCACCAACGTCAGCAGGACAACTTCCAAGCAGGAAATTGAAAGATCCTTCTCTGGCAAAACAGAACAGCCTCAGAGAAAACCCCTCCACATGATGCTACTTGGGAGACTCCCAACAAAAAAGTCCATCGTTTGAAAGGAAACTCACCAGAGGACAAAGCCCACCAGAAACTCAAAGATTCCAGTCTACTTCGGAGTGCCTCATTCTCAGATAGAATGGACTGCAATTGTCTCCCGTGGGAAAGAGAGAGACCAGGCCACAGGCAATAAAATTAATAATAATTGCTTTTATTTACTTAGTGCTGTCTATGCTCCAAGCATTGCCCTGAGTGTTTTTTATGGATTGTTTCACTTAATTCTCACAACAACCCTATGAGGTCAGCATTGTCATGAGTCCACTTTACAGATGAGGTTCAGAAAAGTTAAGTAACTTCTCAAGATCACTCAGCAAGTTCACGTTGTACATGGGACTCAACTCCAATCTGTCTGACTCCAAAATCTATGCTCCTTCTCACCGGGTTCATCATGAAGACTGCAGAATTCAATGAGAGGGGTTACCTGGGAAGCCATTATTATCCAAAGGCCATTTGGGGAGAGCAGAAACACAGCAGAGGGAGTTTCTCATGTTAGATTCCCTGGACTGAGGTCGAACTCAGCCAGAGCAGAGTGCATAGTCAAACCTGCTGTTTTTTTCATATTGTTAGTTTTTTGGGGGGTGGGGGGGACAGGGGAGGGTGAAAATAGAAATCCAGTCCAGAAAAGGCAGTTAAAAGATGAACAGCACTTTCATTAGCCTCACAGGGATAGGAGACAAAACTTGGATTTTACCAAAGGGTATGACACTGAAAAGAAGCCCACACTTTAGAAAGCAAACCTGAGTCTGAACCCAAGGAATAAGTGTGAAGAGGAAGAAGTGAGTCTGGCTCCCATTCATCTGGATGCCCATAAAATCTCCATCTGTGAAACTGCATTAAGGTGATGCTAAATTCTACTGCCCTCTAGGAGGCTAGTAGAAGCAAACAAAAATATTCTCTAACAGAAGATAGCATCCTAGGACTCAAGTTATTTCTACAAAAAATTCTGCATATAGCCAAAAATACTCAAGCAAATGAAGAGACAAGACAACATGAATGAAACCAGCAAAAGCAACAGACAATAGAAACAGACATACAGAGACTCTAGACATGGGAATTATCAGGAACGGTCTTTAAAATTACTGTATTTCTAGGTTGCAGAAGATAATGAAAAAGACGATAATTTCAGAAAAGAACTGAAAACTATATTTTTTATAAAAATAAAAGCAGATTTAAACCAAATAGAAAAAAATTCTACAATTGCAAAATATAATCACTGAAACTAAAAACACAATGGATGGGCCAACAGCAGATTCGAACAGCTGAAGAAATAATTAAGTTAGAAGATATATTCAAAGAAAATATGCAAAAATGAAGCATAGTGAGATGAAACTATGAGAGGAAAGCAAGTGAGTGAATAAAAAATATAGAGAACACAGAAAAAATGTCTGACCTACATTTTACTGGAATCCAGAAAGAGATATGAGAGAAAGGGGTGATATATGAGTATTTTCCAAATTTGATGTGAAAAAATTAATTCATAGATTCAAGAATCCCAACAAACCCCAAGCAGAATCTTCTAAAATTCTACACAAATATTTCAAAGTAACACTGCAGAAAACCAAAGATGAAGAGAAAGTCTTAAAAACAGGTAGAGGCACAAAAAAGATTACCTTAAAAGAAATAACAATTAGAGTGAGTAATAACTTTTCAACAAGAAAAGCAAAAGACAGGAGACAATAGAATGATAACAATGTGCTGTAGAAAATAACGACCAACCTAAGAATTCTATACCCAAAGAAAATATCCTTCCAGAATCAAGATGAATAAAGACAAGTTCAGATACATTTAAAAATTACAAAATTATTACTGGCAGACATGAAATAAAGGAAAGACTAATACATTTACTTTAAGCAGAAAGAAAATAATTTCAAATTAAATCTCAGAAATTCAACTTTAAAAACAAAAAGTAATAAAAATAACATGCTGGGTGGATTTGTGTGACACTTCTGACTGTGGCTGTGTGAGGAGGTTAGCACATCCTCTGCTCAAAAAGACGGACAGAACCAACAAAACAACTATGTAGATGATCTGAAAATTGACCGAAAGCATACAATGATCTGAAAAGCTCTTATGTTTGGAAAACTGCGGAGATTTGGATAATAATGGTGGAACAGTGTGGCCTTTGTGCTGTTCCCAACACTCATCCCCCAATCAGTTGGCACAGAGGTTCTTCCAGGGTGGAACAGGCCATGAGGACCAGAAATTATACTGCCATAGTTAAAGATGGCTTATTCAATTTGGAGCAGTGGGTGATGCCCACTGACAGAAGTGATGATCTCAGAATTGGGGAGAGAGGCAGGGCCAATGGCTCTACTATCCTGAGTGTGGTTGTGATTGGGACAAAGATATTCCCGGTGAGGCTACATGTGTTAAGCAAAGAATGGAGAAATGTCAAGCTATTTACACATTCCTGGCCAATGCTGAGTCTATGTGCAATTGTATAAAAGACATGAAAGTCCCCCTGACCTCTCAAAAATAGTGAAAGCCAAAGCAGACTTTAAGACATTCTGAACTTCAAATGCACTCTCTCCTATACACACATGTACATCAGCAGAAGACAGAAGCCATACTGGCTTAAAGTGCTTAAGCATAAACTCTGTCCAATCATTTTAAGTTATCCAGACACGGGGTGACCCCTAGGAAGTTAGGCTTAAGAGTAAAAATAAGAATAAAAAACTGGACAAAGATAGCAGCCACACTGTATCTGCGAGACAGATTTCAGAGTTTTATCCAGGTAAGTTACCAAACAAACAAGCACACAAACAACACATCCACAACAGCTGTCAGGGTAAAAAAAAACAGAATCCAGGGTTACTACAATTATGATTTTAAATGCCCAATTTTCAACATAATTATGTGACATGTAAAGAAACAGCAAAGTGTGACCTATACTCAGGAAAAAGAGCACTCAAGAGAAACTGTCACTGAGTGTCCCTGGATGCTGGATTTAGCAGAATACTTCAAAGAAACTATTACAAATATGTTCAAATAACTGAAGAAACCATATTTGAAGAAGTAAAGGAAAGTATGACAACAATGAACTAACAAAAAGAGAATATCAATTAGAAGATATAAATTATAAAAAAGAATCAAAATGAAATTCTGGAATTGAAGAGTACAATAACTAAAAATTTTTTTAAAGTTACTGGAAGAGTTCAGCCGCAGATTTGAGATGAAAGATCAGTAAACTTGAAGATAGGTCAAAAGAAATTACCTAATCTGAAGAACTGAGAGTAAAAAAGATTGAAAAAAATACAGAGAGGCTTAGAGACCTATGGAACAATATCAACCATACCAATATATGTGTAATGGGAGTTTTAAAAGAAGCAGAGAGAGAGAGGAAACATTTTTAAAGATAAAATGGCCAAAACTTCAAAACTACATATTCAAGAAGTTCAACAAACCCCAAGTTGGAAAAACACAAAGAGAGCCACATATAGATATATCATAGTAAAAGTGTTGAAAGCTAAAGAGAACATGAAAATCCTAAAAGTTTTTCATTAACAGAAAAAGACTCATTATGTACAGAGTAAAAACAAGAAGATTAATATCTGACTTATCAGAAACAATGAAAACCTTAAGGCAGAGGGATGTCACATTCCAAGTGATGAAACGAAAGTACTGTCAACCAAAAATACTGTATCTAGCAAAACTATCCTCCAAAAATTAAGGCAAAATAAAAACATTCCCTTATCACCAAAAATAGAGAATTCATTGCTGAATGGCCTGCCTTAAAAGAAATTCTATAAGAAGTCTTCCAAGCTGAAAGAAAATGACTTCAGAGAGTAATTAAAATCCACAGGAAGAAATGAAAAACAGTAGAAAATGTAAACGTATGACTTACTATAAAAGACTACAAATATATATTTCTCATTTCTGCTTTTAACATCTTTAAAATACATAATATTACATAAAGCAATAATTATAACACTACTATTGGGTTTATAATGTATATAGATATAATGTATATTGCAATACAAGGGTACTTCCAAAAGTTTGTAGAAAAACGGAATTGAAAGATAATACTAGTCTTTCCATTAACTTTATTAAATATGCTTATATCAGCACAAAGCTGGTAGAAAAGGAATAGAACTATACCAGAGCAAAGTTTTTATATTTTACTAGCATCAAGTTAATATTCATTTGAACTAGACTGTTAAAACTTGGATGCATATTGAAATACCTAGAGCAATCATTAAGAAAATAACTCAAAAATGGAGGGAAAACACCAACAGAGAAATTAAAATGGCACACTAAAAAAATTCACTTAACACAAAGGAAACCAGTCAAGGAGAAACAGAGAAACAAAAAGACAGGAGACATAGAAAACAAAATTTGCAAATGGCAAATGTAAATTCAGCCATACTAATAATTACATTAAATAAATGGTTTAAACACCTTAATCTAAAGGCAGAGATTGTCAGACTGGATAAAAAAATGAGATCCAACTATGAACTCTCAACAGGCGAAAAACCTTAGTGACAAAGACACAAATAGGCTGAAAGCAAAAGGATGGGGGACAAAATCATACTACACAAATAATAACCATAGAAAGCTAGAGCAGATATATTTCTATAAGAAAAAAAAGGCTTTAAACCAAGAAATAATGCTAGATACAAAAAAAAGGTGTGTCAGAATGATAAAATGGTCAAGTACATCAGAATGATTTAACAATTATAAATGGAGAGACACCTGATAAGAGTTTCAAAATACATGAAGCAAAAACTGACAAAATTCAAAGAAAAAAGTAGAAAATTCAACAGTAGTAATTGGAGACAAAACTTATTACTAGAGACAAAGAAGGACATTTTTATAATGATAGAAGGGCCAATCTATCATGAAAACATACAATTATGAACATATTTGCATCTAATAATAGAGCCCTAAAATGCACAAAGCAAAACTGACAGAAATAAAGGGAGAAACAGAAAATTCGACAATAATAGTTGGATTACTCCACTATTACTCCAACTAAATATACTCCACTTTCAATAATGAATAGAAAAACTGGGAGGAACATTAAGAAGGAAATAGAAGACATGAACAAGATTATAAGCCAACTAGACCTAACAGACATATACAGAACGCTCCACCCAGAAACAGCAGAATATATATTTTTCTCAAGTGTACATGGAGCATTCTCTAGGATACATCATATGTTAGGACATAAAACAAGTCTCAATATATTTTCAAAAATTGAAATCATACAAAATATGTGTTCTAACCACAAAGATGTTAGATTAGAAATTAACAACAGAAAGAAATCTCGAAAAACCCTAACTGCTTGGAAATTAAACAACACACTTCTAAATAATCCACAGGCCAAAGAAGAACTAATAAAGGAAATTTTTAAATATTTTGACCTAAATTCAAAAGAACAAAATAAAATGTATCAAAATTTATGGGATGCAGATAAACTAGTGCTTTGTAGGATATTTAAAACTCTAAACAAAAATCAGAAAAAAAGAAAGATCTCAAATTAGTAACCTACACCTCTACTTTATGAAACTAGAAAATGAAGAGCATGATAAAAGCAAAGAAAGCAGAAAAGAGAAAATAATAAAATTAGAGATGAAATCAATAGAAAGCAAACAACAGAGTGTCAATGAAACCAAATTTGGTTCCTTGAAAAGATCAACTAAATTAATAAACCTTCAGCTAGACTGACCAGGAGGAAAAGATAGAAGGCACAAATTTCCAAAATCAGGACCAAATGGGGGAACTTCCCTACTTACCCTGTAATAGCCAAATGGATTATAGAGAAATATTATGAACAATTTTATACCAACAAACTAGACAACTTAGAGGAAATAGACATATTACCAATCGACATAAATTATCAAAACTGATTAAAGAAAAAATAGAAAACCTGAATAGGACTGTAACAACTAAAGTAATTGAATCAAGAATGAAAATCTTCACAAAGGACAAGATGGAGTAGTACATTTGTACATTTCATGTACAAAACAATGGTAAGACTCTGAAAGGTGGAGAGAAGAAAGCAGAACAGACAGAGACCTTGAGATCCAAGGGGCAGCATAGCAATGTGTTCCCTGCATTTTCCTTTTGCCTCATAGATATCAGACTTGGTGCTGGAAAAATCAGAAACATCAATGAGTGTAGAAATTTAGAAGTCCTCCAAAAAGCCTCATTTCTTTAGCCAAAGTACTAGGAAAGGAGCAACCTTGCCTGGCAGAAGACTTTTAGATAATAACTGCCCTACTCCAGTCAAACAGCCCTAGTACTACATGGAAAAAAACTATGTCCCCGTCCTCATTCTTATTAATGAAGGTCGGGTGGGGGGCTGAGACATTAATCCCTACCCAGTAGTAATAAGGTGTCCCTCTTCCTTACCTCTGGGATGTTATCAAAGGAG
Organism: Cynocephalus volans; assembly: GCF_027409185.1. Classification (NCBI taxonomy): domain Eukaryota; kingdom Metazoa; phylum Chordata; class Mammalia; order Dermoptera; family Cynocephalidae; genus Cynocephalus; species Cynocephalus volans. The sequence continues at coordinate 95,404,413 of NC_084470.1, read as the reverse complement.
GCCAAGTGGGAGACAGGATTTTTACCATTGCCTAGTAGTCATGGGATACCCGCGCCACTATGTCAGGGCAGTCACATGAGGAGCAGGAACAAGATGTTAGCAGAGGTTGAGGACCTTTCATGCCCAGCTGAAACTAATGATCAGTTCTGGGGGTGTTAGAAAAGGCCTTCTAGAGAACCTGGACTTTTATTCCCACCTGACAAGATTTAGATATTCACAATATGACTCACAGGATAAAATTAAGGATACAATTAAAAACACTCACCATATAAAGAAGCAGAAAAATCTTCAATTGGAATAAGAAAAGACATTAACAGATGCTGCTATGGTTTGAACGCATCCCCCAAGCTCATGTATTGGGAACTTAATCCCCAATGCAACAGTGTTGAGAGGTGGGACCTTTAAGAGGTGATTAGGTCATGAGGAAATTAAATATAGAAAAATAGACATTGCTCCTATAAAAAAATAAACTGGAAAAAAAATGAGCAGAGCCTCTGGGACCTGTGGGACTATAAACAAAATATCTAACATGTCATCTAAGTCCTCAAAGAAGAGGACAAAATGGCAGAGTGGAAAAAGCATTCAAAGAAATATTGGCTGAAAATTCCTACATTTGGCAAAGACATAAACATGCAGGTTCAAGAAGATCCCAAAGAAAATCAGCTGAGGCTGTCCAGTTATGTCAGTTGATAGAGAATAAAACTGATTAGAAAACACAGTTGTAGAGCTAGGGCTAGGGTCTGGAGCTCACAGACTCCTCAAGCCCATTCACAACCCTTCACATGCAGGTCTATGAGCTAGGTAACAAGACAAAAAGGTCCTTGGAGCATTGATTGAAGAAGGGATAGTCTTTATTCAGCACACACAACACTATGAGCTAAGCAGTCCACAGAGAAACTCAGAAACTTGACTGCTACCGGCAAAGTCCAAAGAAAAACTGAGCAGCTGCCAGCAGAGTAAAAGTGTTCTATTTTTAGATGCAAGCTCTGCCAGCCAGCTTCTGCTTCACAAAGGGAAGAACACACAATAGCAATTAACTAGAAAGATACATTGGCACACCACCTCCACCCAAATAACTTGTTTACAAAGAAATGTGCTGCTCGGATCCCCCAACCAGACCAGAGCCAAGGGAGCCTGACTAAATTATCCTATTTTCCCCACAATCCACTCCTTCAGGTCCCTTGCCATACAATCTATGTGTTAAAAAATCATCTGCGATGTTCCCTTAGTGAGGATAAATGACCCATTTATTTATACAACCTATTGTCTGTTCAATATGGCTTAAGGCTTATCCTTAAGGCTTGTCCTGTAGTTCTGTCCTTTAGTCACACATGTCCTGTTAGTAGTCATCATTGGTGTGACTTTTCCATTGGAACCTTGTAGTCATACTGATATGAAGTTCAGCGCATATTCAGTAGATGATCATGCCAATATACATATGTACCCAATCAGCTCTGGTGCAGTGTCTGCAGCCAGAACACTATGGGCTAAAAGACAGAAGGGTTATTGGTACCAATAGGGGAAGTTCTTGCCCCTCTGGTAAGATACATGCCAGTTTGCCATCCTGAGAAAGGATGGTTGCAGGAATAGGTATCTTACCTGGTTTATGATACCATACTTTACCTACTAACACTGTTGGATCTATAGGTTCTACAAGTAAGAGTATAGGGGAACTCATAATTGGCCATAATGATAATACAAATGTGCCCTTTAGGATAGAGCGCTCATCTGCTCCAGGCCATGTTACCTTTACTCCAGGAGGCCAGGTACTTGTCACCCAAGGTGAAACTTGCAAGCCTTCCTCTAATCCTTTTCCCCAAGGCCCTATTCGAAATGGAACATTTCATCCGCCTCCTCAGGTGCAATCAAAAAGTCCTTTAACTCCACTGAGCGTACCTTGCTTGCTACCTGTTTCCCGACGTTTAGTGAAATACTGTTTAGGGTGCAATTGTTGCCGCAAGGCAAACAGAACTGCATTTGGCTGCTGGTCATTTTTCTTGCTATTAACCCCTGCTGCAAGCAAGTCAAATCACACCTGCTTATGGCTAGTTTTGCTTGGTCCCCTTGGGATAAAATCCCGAGCATGTCTTGGGGGTTTGGCTTTAGCCACCTTTCGGACCCTTATGCTTGTCTCCTATCCTCTACTTCACCCAAGCTGGCTCTCATGGTTGTTACCTCATGTATAAGACGACCAATGTATGGGGCCGGTATGGCTATCAGTGACCCAAAGGATGTTGACAGGGCATTCGGCAGCACTATGTCTCTCATGCTGCCTGTAAAACTTTCATCATCCGGCCGTGAGTGTTCACATTAAACATGGACTGCCACATCCCCAGCTCTCAAATAATTTGAACTAACTCAGCATACGTTTGTCATTTACTAACAATCTTGGGCAGTTCTCCAGCATTTGCCCACACAGTTCGGGCAGCTGCATTCACCCAGCCCATCAAAGAGTGATTACCTCGCCCTTGTGCATATCTGCTATTCTGCAGCCGCTGCCTCAGTGATGGGTGCATGGTGATGGAGGCCAGTTTCTCCACCTCCTCACCAGAGCACATCACACTATCCACCCCTAGGTCCCATATCTGCAACAGCCAAGCAGCCAGGGGCTCCCCCTGTTTCTGCCAAAACTGTCTCTCCAAGTCAACTAATTGAGCCTGGGTATATGGGACATAGGTGGTAAATTGGGTCACCTGTGGATTGCCCGCTGGTTGCCCACCCAGTCCCATAGGCTGCTCTCGTTTCACTTTCTGGTGCATGACAGGTCGTGCCTGGGGACACACAGTCTCCCCCAACTCACCACTGGGTTCATTGTCCCCCCTGGTGTGAAAAGGAGTGGCCAGTCACTGCACATCATCCTCTAGGACATCTATCCATGCTTCCAACAACTCTGCTTTCTGCTTCAAATCTTCCAGTTTCTGCACGTCATCCGCCAACAACTCTGCTTTCCGCTTCAAATCTTGATCAGTTTGCAGCAGAGTGAGCAGCAGCCAGGCTCTGGTCAGCAGAAAAGTGGCCACTGGGTACCACACGCTCAAAGACAACCACATTTCCTCCCGCTCCCAAGGGGTTTTCCACTGTAGTGCCTGGTCTATGCTGACTTGCAGTGCAGTGAGCAGCAACCAGATCCCAGTCAATAGGAAAGTGGCCACGGGGCACAGCATGTTCAAGAGTAGCCACATTTCCTCCTTCTCCAAGGGTTTCTTGGCTCCTGTACCTGCTCAGAATCCTGCTCCAACTATGCCAATTGTAGAGTTAGAGCTGGGGTCTGGAGCTCACATATCCCTCGAGCCCATTCACAAACTCTTCACATGCAGGTCTATGAGCTAGGTAACTGGCAAAAATGTCCTTGGAGCCTTGGTTGAAGAAGGAATAGTCTTTATTCAGCACACACAACACTATGAGCTAAGCAGTCCACAGAGGAGCTCAGAAACTTGGAAGTCCAAAGTCCAGGGAACACATCTGGTGAGGGCTCTGTTGGTGGGTCATGACTTTTCACAACAATACAGTCTGTCACATAGCAAATGGCTTGAGCAAGAAAGAGCTAAGCTTCTCACTTGCTCTCCTTTTGAAGCTATCAGAACCATGCCCATTACTCCATGAATGGATCAATCCATTCACAAGGACATAGTATTCACAATCTAATCACCTCTTCAAGGCCCACCTTTTGATTACCATAATAGGATTTACCACCTTCTTAACAGTTACAGGGAGATTAAGCTTCCATGAGTTTCAGGGGAACATTCAACCCACAGCAGACATTATAAGAAAAGCAAATTACAGGCCAATCTTATTCATTAACATACATGCAAAAACCTTAAACAAAATAATAGCAATCAAAATCCAGCAATATGGTCTCTTTTACATATTATTCCTCATTGGGAAAAAAAAAGAAGAACTCTTAAAAAATGAAAACCATTTTTATTAAAAATAAATAATTTTAAAAATAAATATTTTTATTAATATTTATTTTAAATAAATACTTTCATTAAAAATGAAAACCATTTTATGCTTGGGGGTCATACAAAAACAGGCTGTGGACAACATTTGGCCATTTAGTCATGGTTTGCCAACTCTTGACCTAAATAAAAAGAGAGAAAACCATGTTCAGGAGTTCACTATTAACAATTCTGAAAACTCAATCAATTCAATTCCAATCAAAATATGTCAGGATTTTTTGTGAAAATTAACAAATTAATTATAAAAATTGTATGGATATACAAGAGGCTAAGAATAGACTAGTTAGATATAAAAACTAATTACAGAGCTTTAGTAATCAACACAGTGTGGTGTTGCACAATAATAGGTGAATAGATCAATAGAACATGATAGAAGCTTAGAAACAGTCCTAGCCATATTTAAACATGTAAGTTATGATAAAGGAAACTGCTGAGCAATGAGGAAGGACCCATCTCTTCAATACAGAAAAAAAAGGAAAGTTGATCTCTACCTCACATCATACACAAAAAATCAAACTCAGGAGAATTGTAGGCCTAAATAGGAAAGGCACAGTCATATAGCTTCTAGAAGTGATTATGGCACAATCTGTGTGTGAGTTTTATTTCCCACATGATAGTATGAGGAGCTCCATGGACCACTCCCCAGAGAAGCTGGTGGAAATTTTTTAAAAAATAAAAACAAAAACAAACCACTTAAACATATCTTGAAATAATCTCAAGAGCATATAGCCAATGAATAAATATTTATTTAAGAAAATATACTAAAATTCAATAAGAACAGGAAAAGTCTGTAGTGATTAAACCAAGACCCACTTTATTCCTCCCCGTCCCAGCTCAGTGAGTCAGAAACTTTACTCCACACTGGTATAGCCAAGAAAACAGGGCTTCCTCTTCCACAAGTCCTAGTTGGGGGTTATCTTCCCAAGAGGGGCACAGTGTCAGTATTTCTCATTCTGTTGCTAACTCTAAGTTCCAGAGGCTATTTCAACCTGGTCGTGGGGGCTCATTTTTTCCACTAACCCCCACTCACCATGGGCACAGATCCACAATTATTCTTTCCTCAACTGATGGAGCCAGGGTTTTACATCGAAAGGGGCAAGCTGAAGAGACCTGGGGCTGCTTCAACCCTCTCCTAGCACTTAGTTCCTAAATCTGTTGTGTTATTCAGACAGCAGTTCACCATTTCCCCACTTCCAACACCAGAGTTGTGCCTCAGACATCTTGCCTAGAAGAAGAAACAGGTCATAGAACAAAGAGCTCCAAATCTCTCCCCAAAGGAACTGGCATCATTTGCAACCAAGAAACCAAGTGTGGAGAAGTTCATGCCTAAAAGCACTCTCAAAAGCATTGAAGGTGTGGTGAAAGGCAATTGTGAGGAAATTGATGGGTTCATTGGGGATATAAGCTAAACTGTAGACCAGCTATTTTTCTGGAGAAAATCAGAGAAAGAGACAGCTAGAAAGAGCCCTCCTGGGGGTCACAACAAATCTCAAACACTCTACATCAGGAACTATCTGTTCAAGGGAGCCTGGTTTTAATTGGATCTGTCTGTAAAGAACTGCATACCCCAGTGCATTGTTGAAAACAACAAGGCAATCAGCAGGCAATTAGTGAAGCTTAACAATTAAGTGTGGCCAGAGAAAAACAAAATCAAAGAGAGCCCTTCAAAATCCACTGTCATCTGAGGGTGACTGTGGGCATACCCAAGCCTGTACCCCCCCCCCCGAGGAGCAACATCAGATGCTTCATGCTGCAGGAGTGGGGGGAATAGACTTCACTACAGTAATCCAGCAAATCACAAAACAAATAAATAATAATAACAACCTCCAAAAAAGATGACTAGTCCCCAGAGTTACATTATTTACAATATCTAGTTTCCCACAGAAAATTATGAGACACAAAGAAAAAGAAAAATATTACATATACACCAGGGGAAAAACAAGCAAAAGAACTGCCTGTGAAAGTGATTGGATGTTGGATTTCACAGACAAAGACTTAAAAGTAGCAATTATTAAGATGTTCAAAGAACAAAGGAAATCACAATTAAAGAAATAGAGAAATACATACAACAATGCCACATCAAATACAGTATATTGATAAAGAGACAGAAATTAAAGAAGAACCAAATGGAAATCTGGAGTTGAAAAGTATAATAATTGAAATAAGAAATTCATTAATGAGATTCAACAATATATTTCAACTGGCAGAAGAATTAATGAACTTGAAGATATATTAATAGAGTTATAAAAGCTGAAGAGCAGAGGGAAAAAAAGATGATGAAAAATGAACAGAGCCCCAGAGAAATGTGGGACATCATTAAACACAACAACATATATGTAAGGGAGTAATAGTAGGAGAATGAGAAAGGAACTGAAAAAATATTAAAAGAAACAATGGCTGAAAACTATCCAAACTTAATGAAAACTAATTTACACATCCAGGAAGTTCAATAAACTCCAGGTAGAATAAACACAAAGAGATCTACAAACAGGTATATCATAGTAAAAATGCTAAAATCCTAAAACAAGGAGCAAAGAAAGTAGCAAGAGAAAAATGACTTAGTTTACAAGAGAATCCCAATAAGATTAACATCTGACTTCTCATCAGAAATAATGGAAAACAGAGGGCAATGGGATTGCATATTCAAAGTGCTCAAAGAAAAAAAAACTGTCAATGAAAAATCCTATAACCAGCACAGCATTATTTAGAAAATGAAGGTGAATTAAAGACATTAGAAGACAAACAAAAGCTAAGGTCATTGAGAAGGCAGGACCCCATGCTGCCACCACCAGGGAGGACCCAAGCAGGCAGAAAACCCAGCCAGCCACCACCCACCCCACCACACCCACGAAGAAAGCAGGACCCTGCACCACCACCATGAGGCCTCACATGCTTCTGTGGAGGTGGTCCACAGTAGCCACCACCACAGCTACTACTGCTGCAAGGATGGCTCACTGACTTAGTAACGTCCACAACCACTGTGCAGGTGGCCCACTACATATTTGACTTCATTGACAGAAAGAGAGTCACTCAAGAAACCTGGAAAAAGAGAAAGGAGTCTGTCTCCTCAAAGTCTGCTCCAGAGTAATAGAATCAACTGATCTACAAGATGACAAGAAAACAATATAGAGGTACCAGAAATATGAAAAAGCCAGAAAATATGACACCACAAAAGGAAGGACAGGAAACCCCTGAAATAAGTGAAAAGAAATTCTGAGTAACAGTCTTAAGGATACTCAATGAGATAAGAGAGGACTCTGTTAGACAACACAATGAAACAAAAAATAATCCAGGATATGAAGGAGGAAATTTACAAAAGAGATTAATACCTTTAGAAAAAAGAATGTAGCAGAACTCCTGGAACTGAAAGATGAGTTCAACGAAAAAAAAAAAACAAAAAACAAAAAAACCATAGATTAAGCATCAGATTAGAGCAAGCAGAAGAAAGAATTTCTGAAATCAAAAGTGGTATTTAAGAAATAATCCAGGCAGAAAAAAAGAAAGAACTTAAAAGAATAAAGAATGTCTATGAGAGCTAGCAGACAATCTTAAGCACACAAACATCCAAATCATGGGTGATCCTGAAGAGGAGGAGGAAGGTAAAGGCATTGAAAATCTATACAATGAAATAATAATGGAAAACTTCACAGGTATAGGAAGAGACAAAGGTCTTCAGATCCAGGAAGCTCGAAGATCTTCAGATAGATTCAATTCAAAAAGATCCTCTCTGAGACACATTATAGTCAAACTGGCAAAGCTCAAAGACAAAGAGAGAATCCTGAAAGCATCAAGAGAAAAATGTCAAGTCCCTTACAATGGAGCCCCCATAAGACTAACAGCAGACTCCTCACTGAAATTCTAAGGAAAGAGAAAATGGGATGACATATTCAAAATACTAAAAGAAAAAACTGCCAGTCAAGAATGCCATACCCACCAAGGAGGGTGGATACACCCATCCTTCAGAAATGAGGGAGAAATAGTGTATTTTCCAGAATAACAGAAACTTCAGGAGTTCATCACATGACCTACCCTGCAAGAAATTGTCAAAGAAGTCCTGCACCTGGAACCCAAAAAACAATTACCACTAACACAAATATATGAGAAAGAACAAAACCCACTAGTAAAACACTAATGCAAATGTGAAAAAAAAGAAACTACATATTACCAATACAACAGAAACCAACAAACATTGAAGATAAATAATAAAAAGGAAAAAAGAAACAAAAAATACTTAAAACATCTAAACGAAAAGAAATAAAATGCCAGGAATAAGACAATACCCGTCAATATCAACCTTAAATGTAAATGGATTAAACTCACCACTCAAAAAACATTGACTGATAGATTGGATCAAAAAGCTCGATTGAACTATATGCTGTCTTCAAGAGACTCCCCTCACCTGTAAAGATGAACACAGACTACTAGTGAAGGGATTGAAAAAAGACATAGCACACACATGGGAACCAAAAATGAGCAGGAGTAGCTATTCTTATGTCAGATAAAATAGACTTTAAACCAAAAACCATAAAAAGGGACAAAGAAGGACACTATGTAATATAAAGGGATCTATCCAACAAGAAGACTAAAAACAATAAATTAATATTCACCAACAGTAGAGCACCCAGATACATAAAGCAAACACTATTAGTTCTAAAGAAAGAGATAGCCTCCGATACAATAATAGTTGGGGACCTGAGCACCCCACTCACGACATTGGGCAAATCATACAGGCAACAAATCAACAGAGAAACACGGGATTTAAACTACACTCTAGACCAATTGGACTTGGCAGATATCTACAGATCATTTCATCCAACAACGACAAAACATACATTCTTGTCATCGGCACATAGAAAATTCTCCAAGAGAGACCACATGTTAGGTAACAAATGAAGTTTCAATAATTTTTTAAAAATTGAAAGCATCTCAAGTATCTTTTCAGACCACAATGGATTAAAACTAGAAATTAATAATCAGCAATACTCAGGACTCAATACAAATACATGTAAATTAAACAACGGGCTCCTAAGTGATCAGAGGGTCCAAGAAGAAATTAAGCAGGAAATCAAAAAACTTCTAGAAAACAACAAAAATAAAGACACATTATATTAAAACCTGTGGAATACTGCAAAAGCAGTACTGAGAGGGAAGTTTGTAGCAATAAATGCTTACATCAAAAAATAGAAAAATTTCAAGTAAACAACCTAAATCTACACCTAAAAGAACTAGAAAAACAAGAGCAATCCAATCCCAATGTTAGTAGACAGAAAGAAATAAGATCAGAGCAGAACTAAATGAAATAGAGGCCAAAATATGATAAATGAAATGAAAAGTTGTTTTTTAGAAGATAAATAAAATAGACAAACCATTAGCAAGGTTAACAAAAAAAGAAGACCCAAATAACAAAAACCAGAAATGAAAAAGGAGACATTACAACTATGTTTTAGTCCGTTTTGTGTTGCTATAACAAAATACCTGAAACTGTGTAATTTATAAAAAAGAGAAGTTTATTTGGCTTACAGTTCTGGGACAGCTGCACCTGGCATGGGCCTCAGACTGCTTCTAATCATGGTGGAAAGTGGCAGTCAGCCGGCAGGTACAAGCAGATCACGTGGTGAGAGGAACAAGAGAGAGGAAGCAAGAGAGAAAGAGAAGGTGCCAGGGTCTTTTTAAACAATGAGCTCTCGTGGGAACTAATAGAGCGAGAACTCACTCACTAATCTCCCCTCCCCCAGGGAGAGCATTAATCCATTCATGAAGGATCCACCCCCATGACCCAATCAGTTTACAACACTGCCACATTGGAGATCAAATTTCCACATTAGTTTTGGAGGGGACAACACATCCAAACTCCATCAAACTGATACCACAATAATACAAAAAATCGTTAGAGACTATTACAAACAACTATACACCAAAAAATTTGAAAACCTGGAGGAAATGGATAAATTTCTGGAAACATACAAACTATCAAGAACCAAGAAGAAACAGAAAACATGAACAGATCAATAACAAGCAATGAGACTGAAGCAGTAATCAGCAGTCTCCCAACAAACAACAGCCCAGGACCGGATGGCGTTACTGCTGAATTCTTCAAAACTTTTAAAGAGGAATTAATACCAATTCTCTTTAAACTATTCCAAAACACTGAAACAGAGCTCATTTTCTCAAACTCATTCTATGAGGCAAACATCACCCTGATACCAAAACCAGACAAAGATACAACAACAACAACAAAACTACAGACGAATATCTCTGATTAACATAAGTGCAAAAATCCTCAACAAAATACTAGCAATCAGAATATAGCAACACATCAAAAAAATTATATACTGTAATCAAGTGGGATTCATTCCAGGGATGCAAGGATGGTTCAACATATGCAAGTCAATAAATGTGATACACCACATCAAAAATACCAAGGACAAAAACTATATAATTATCTCAATAGATGCAGGAAAAGAATATGAAAAAAATCAACATCCTTTCATAATAAAAACTCTCAGCTAGTTAAGTACATAAGGAAAGTATCTCAACATGATTAAAGCCATATATGACATGCCCACCAGCAATATCATCCTGAATGGGGAAAACTGAAGGCTTTTCCCTTAAGAACATGAACAAGACAAGGATGTCCATTACTCTCCAGTCCTGTTTAACATAGTACTGGAAGTGCTAGCCACAGCCATCAGGTAATAGAAAGAAATAAAGGACATCCAGACTGAAAAAGATGAAGTAAAACTATCCCTATTTGCAGATGACATGATCCTATAAATAGTAAAACAAAAGACTCTATCAAAAAATTCTTAGAGCTGTTTAATAATTTTGGTAATGTTGCAGGATACGAAATCAACACCCTAAAATCAATTGCATTTATGTTGTCCATCAACGAACTAACAGAAAGATAAATCAAGAAAGTAAGACCATTTACAATAGTCACCAAAAAAATAAAATACTTTGAGACCAATTTAACAAAGGAGATGAAAGATCTCTACAATGAGAACTACAATGAGAACTACAAATCACTACTAGAAGAAATTAAAGAAGACACAAAAAGATGGAAACACATTGCATGATCTTGAATTAAATGCATCAACGTTGTGAAAATGTCCATACTACCCAAAGTTATCCACAGATTTGATGCAATCTCCATCAAAATACCAATGACATTCTTCACAGAAATAGAAAAATAAATCCTAACGTCCATATGGAATAATAAAAGACCCTGAATTGCCAAAGTAATCCTGAGCAAAATAAATAAATAAATAAAGCTGGAGCCATAACACTACCTGATTTCAAATTATACTACAGAGCTATAGTAACCAAAACAGCATGGTACTGACATAAAAACAGACACTTGGACCAATGGAACAGAATAGAGAACCCAGAAATCAACCCATAGACTGAGAGCCAACTGATATTTGACAAAGGCAACAAGAACATACATTGGGGAAAAGACTGCCTCTTTAATAAATAGTGCTGGGAAAATTGGATATCCATATGAAGGAAGAATGAAAGTAGACCTGCACCTCTCACCACACACCAAAATCAACTCAAAAGGGATTAAAGAGTTAAGTATAAGACCAGAAACTGTAAAACTACTAAGAGAAAATATAAGGGAAACACTTCAGGAAGTAGAACTGGTAAAAGACTTTATGAATAAGAGCCTAAGAGCACAAGCAACAAAAGAAAAAATAAATAAATGAGATTATATCAGGCTAAAAAGCTTCTGCACAGCAAATGAAACAACCTACAGAGTGAAACAACAACCTACAGAATGGGAGAAAATATTTGTAAACTATATATCTGATAAGGGATTAATATTCAGAATATACAAGTAACTCAAGCAACTACACAGTAAAAAACAAAAACAAAAAAACAACTAAAAAATGAGAAAAGGAGCTGAATAGACATTTTTCAAAGGAAGACATACAAATGGCTAACAGGCACTTTAAAAAATGCTCAACATCACTAATCATCAGGGAAATGCAAATTAAAACCACACTGAGATATCATCTCACCCCAGCTGGACTGGGTATAATCAAAAAGACTGAGAATGACACATGCTGGTAAGGATGTGGAGAGAGGGGAATGCCCCTACAGTTTCAGTGGGACTTTAAATTAGTACAACTGCTATGGAAAACAGTATAGAGGTTTCTCAAACAGCTACAGATAGATTTACCATACAATCTAACAATCCCACATCTAGTTATATACCCAAAGGAATAGAAATCATGTCAATGGGGTTCCTACACTCCCATATTCATCACAGCTCTATTTACAATAGCCAAGGTATGGAACCAATCTAAATGTCCATCGATGGATAACAGGATAAGGAAAATGTGGTATATATACACAAGGAGTACTACTCAGCCCTTAAAAGGAATGAAATTCTACCATTCACAGCAACATGGATGAGCTTGGAGAAAATTATGTTCAGTGAAATAAGCCAGGCAGAGAGAAAAATACCACATGTCCTCACTCGTAAGTGGGAGCAAAGAGAGAACAAAGGAAGGAAATAAAGACCACAGTGGTGTTGAACTTGCAGAGGGAGAGAACATACCTAGGGTTGCTGGGGGACAGCAGGAGAGGGGGTGGGAGGTCTGGGAGTAATTGGGTGGGAAACACAGGGAATAATTGCAATTTGTGATAATGGATATGCTGATTGTATTGATCTGATCATCACATCTTGGGCACAGGTGGTGATGGTCAGCTTTGTACCATACAAATATGCATAATCAATAAAAAATAAATTAGTTAAAATTAAAAATTAAGCTTAAAAAATAAACAAACCTGAGGTCACTTGTTGCTAGTACACCTGCATATTTCTCTTTTTTCCTTCTATTAACTGATTTTTTTTTAATTGTATAAAGCAATATGTGTATAATGTATTGTTGGACCTATGGCATATAGAAATGTAATATATTTGCTGATAACAGCACAAGGAGGTACATGAGAGCAAAACTGTAGTAGGCTAAGGAAATGACTTCAGTTGGTATCTCAAATCCAAAGAAACAAATGAAGAGAACCAAAAATGATCAATAAGAAGGTTAACATAACAAAAGCTATGAATATACACTTGCTCTCCTTTCTGTTCTTAACTTCTTTAAAATACATAAAATTATATAAAGCAATAATTATAGCACTGTATTGTTGGGTTTATAATATTTATAGATGTAATATTTGTAACAATAATATCACAAAAAGTGGGAAAAGGAAATAGAGCTACATCAAAGGAACATTTTAATTTCTAATTGAATTTAAGTTAGTATAAATCTAAAGCTTATTCTGAAAAGCTAATAAGTATGCAGTAAGTCCCAGTACAACAACTATGGAAATAATTTTTTAAATATAGTCTTAAAATGATGAAAGAGATATAAATGCTACATTAGAAAATATTCATGTAGGGCCGAGCACGTGGCGCACTCAGGAGAGTGCGGCACTGGGAGCCCAGTGACACTCCTGCCGCGGGTTCGGATCCTATATAGGAATGGCCAGTGCACTCACTGGCTGAGTACCGGTCACGAAAAAAAAGACAAAAAAAAAAGAAAATATTCATGTAATGCAAAAGAAAGTAGTAAGTTGGAATAGAGAAACAGAAAAGACATGGGTCATATAGAAAACAAAAACTAAAGTGGTGAATGTAAATCTAACTACATCAATAATGCCACTAAATGTGACTGGACTAAACAATCCAGTCAAAAGGCAGAGATTGTCAGACTGGATTTTTTTAAAAAATCCAACTATATACTGTCTATAAGAAACACACTTTAGATTTAAAGACAGAGATTAAAAGTAAAAGTATAGAAAAAGATATATCATGTAAACAGCAACCACAAGAAAACTGTAGTAGCTATACTGACATAAAACAAAATAGACTTTAAAACAAAACAAAATGTTACTAGACATAAAGAAGGCTAAAAAAAGGGTCAATCCATCAAGAAGATATAACAATTATACTTATGTGCACCTAACAACAGAGTCCCAAAGTACATGAAGGAAAAACTGACAGAACTGTAGGGAAAAATAGACAATTCAACAATAATAATTTTAAATTACAATATCTTATTTTCAATAATATATATGACAACTAGGCAAAATATCAAAAAGGAAATAAATGACTTGAACAACACTATAAACCAACTAGACCTAACACTCTATCCAACAACAGCAGAATAAGCATTCAAAAGTGAATGGAACATTCTCCAGAAAAGACTGTATGTTAGGCCACAAAACAAACCTCAACAAATTTAAAAGGATAGAAATAATAGAAAGTATGTCTACACCTACAATGGAATGACATTAGATATAACAACAGAAGGAAATTTTGGAAACTGACAAATAAGTGGTTATTAACACACTCCTTAATAACCAATGGATCAAAGAAGAAATCACAGGGGAAATTAGAAACTATTTTGAATAAAATAAAAAATACTTTAGATGGATGAAAACAAAGACACAACATTTCAAACTTATGGGATTCAGTAAAAGAAGTGCTTAGAAGGAAATTTATAGTGGTAAGTGGCTAGATCAAAAAGGTGAAAGATCTCAAATGCATAATCTAACCCAGCACCTTCAGACACTCAAAAAAGAAGAGCAAACTAAATCTAAAGCAAACAGAAGGAAATAATAAAGATTAGAAAAGAAATTAATGAAGTAAGGAATAGAAAAGCAATAGAGAAAAATCAGTGAAACCAAAGGCTGGTTCTTTTAAAAAGATCAACAAAATTGACAAACTGCTAGATTCATTGACCAAGAAAAATATAGAAGACACAAATTATTAGAATTAGAAATGAAAGAGGGGACGTTACTACTGACCTTAAAGAAATAGAACAGAATACTATGGACGACTGTATGCCAACAAATTAGATAATCTAGATGAAAATCACAGAGTTTCACTAAATAAAAATCTGGCATATAGGAGGGGGCTGAGGAGGAGTGGGAAGTGGGCACTTTTTTTCCCAAAGACCATTCACCTTGTCACGAGGGTGACAGGGCCCTGGAAACCTGAAGTCTTGTCGAGGCTTGGCCACCAACTAGCTGGGTCATTTTAAGTCCTCTCCATTTTCTGAGCCTCAGTTTACCCCTCTTTAAAATGCCTTGATTGTTGGACTAGATGAGATTTTCCCAAAGCATGGACTACTACATCTGACAGGATGGCAACACTGCATTAAATACACTGAGTTCTGAGGTGGGGAGAGAGAGTTCCTGTCCAGATCTTTTTAGTCCACTTGATTACTTTCAGCAAAAGTGTCAGCTTGGTGCTGGTTGTCTTCAGCTTTTCTCTAGAACTAGGGACTAGAGGGAAGAACTTGAGCTCAGGGCCCCCACTGACAATAGGATGCTGCTGGAATTTAGTGACTTTGCTCCAATCCCATGTGCTTATTGTCATAGCTACCTTCTGTTTACTGGAAGTGGTTGTATATTTTTTCATCTAAATTCAATTAAGTAGAAAAGTTGATTTTAAAAATAATATTAAATGAAACAGCAGGTTGTACGGCAGGATTCGTTGCATGCTATAAATTGTCTTTAAGTTGAAAAAACATATTAAATATATATACCTCATATTTGCTGATGTAGAATAATAGCCGTGGTGCTGGGGAGGGGCAAGGTGGTGGGAGACAGGACGGGAGGCAGACTTTCCCCAAAGTGCTTATTAAAATCAAACTTTTTGATTTTTGAACCATGAGAGCACAACTCAGATACAAACAAAATTTAAATGAAAAAATAAATTTAAAATTAAGACAAGCGTGAAATAAACTATAGTAATGCTCACTCATAAGGCAAAAATCTCAAAGGTGGCGCCTAAATGACTGAGGTTGGGGAGACACCAGGCTGGCCGGGGGCTGCATTCCCCTCCAGCTTTGGCTATGGCAGTGGGGCAAATTCCCGGGCACATGGCCCACTCCCCACCCTCCACCACCAGCCTGGTTCCTGGCAGGTGCTGGGCACAGCTCCATTGGCCAACAGGGTTCCCATCAGTACACAATGTCCTATCTGTTCAGGTGCCCAGTCAGGTCATGCCTGCCCACAGCCAGATGTTCCCTCCAGACCTGGGTCCCCACCTCCCAGCCAACTGCAGGTCCTGGGCTGGGATTCTGGCCTGAAGACAAGGAGCTGGCTGGAGTCAATGTTTGATGTGAGGACCCCCATCCAGAGCAGGCTGCCTCCTCCCTTCGAGTCTGTTTCCTCAGGTTCACCCTAGAAGATAATAACAAACAACCCAGCTTTTCCTCTGTGCCAGGCACCTGAGCACCTTTCCAATGTTCACCTGCATGGCTAGCCAGCGAGGGAGTTCCCACACCATCACCATCCTCATCTTCATCCTCACTATCACCATCACCATAACAATCACCATCCTCATCACCATCACCATCACCATAACAATCACCATCCTCATCACCGTCACCATCACCATCACCACCATCACCATAACAATCACCATCCTCATCACCATCACCATCACCATAACAATCACCATCCTCATCACCATCACCATCACCACCATCACCATCACCATCCTCATCCTCACAATCCTCATCCTCATCCTCACCATCACCATTACAATCACCATCACCATCACCATAACAATCACCATCCTCATCACCATCATCACCATCACCATCATGATCACAATCACCATCACCGTCACCATCACCATCCTCATCACCATCACCATCACCATCCTCATCCTCACCATCCTCATCCTCATCCTCACCATCCTCATCATCATCCCATTGTCCAGGTGAGCACATAGATACAGGTTAAATAACTTGCCCCAAGGTCACACATCTGAAAAAGCAGAGTCAGGATGTGAGCCCAGGCCACCAAATCCTGAATGAAGAGTCCCTAACCACTACACAGCCAGCGGTAGAGCCAAGGCTCCAAGAGGGCCTCTAGAGTTCCAGATGGGGCACCGCAGCCCAGAGAGGGAAGGGCTCTGCACAAAGTCACACAGACAGCAGGCCAGAACCCCTGGGTTGTGGAATCCTTTAGAAAAGGCTGCCTTGTCCACAGGAACATATTTTGTGCACCTGTTTCCTTCAGTGCGTGTGTGTGCATGTGTGTGTGTGTGTGTGTGTGTCTGAGCCTGAGCAGCCAACTTAGCAGGTTCTGCTGCCAACTATCCACTCCCTGTCCCACCCACATCCCCTGCCCTCATAGCCAGCCCTGCTCTCACGCTCCCCCACACCCCCGCCCCACACATTGTTCCCGTCTTACCTAGAAGAACAGACATTTTTCTGCTGGAGACACACCTCTCTCCCTGCCACAATCCATGGGAGAAATGGAAGGGAAAAGAAAAAAAAAAAGCAAGCAGGCAAGAGATTCTGGCTAGAAAGTATGTACTGAGGAGACCCATTGGACGGTGGAAGAGGCTGAGGTTGAAGGTTGAGGATCAGTTGGACTTGGTTTGGGTCCCAGAGCCTCAGTTTCTTCATCTGTAAATGGGGTTCCTGGTACATCCTTTGCAGATCTTTCATTAGGGTTAAACAAGACTTATGTGAAATGGCCTGCCTCAGTGTTCAAGATATATTAGATGCTGATATATATGAATTTATTTTATTTGTGACTCAATTGTATCATCTGGAAA
Source organism: Cynocephalus volans (assembly GCF_027409185.1). Lineage (NCBI taxonomy): Eukaryota > Metazoa > Chordata > Mammalia > Dermoptera > Cynocephalidae > Cynocephalus > Cynocephalus volans. Next base: position 95,386,863 of record NC_084470.1, on the reverse strand, counting down.
ATGGGGTAATAGCAATCTCTTTTATGAGGTTTGTCAGGAGGATTAAATGGGTTAATCATTGTAAAGTCCATGGTATGTGCCATGTAAGCTGTGTCACCAAACATCCTGATTCACCCCTGTCATCCTGGGGTAATTGTTAATAGTGTTCCCATTTGTTCTCAATGTATCCTAGCCTGGAGGAAGAACCATACATGCTAAATGAATAAATTCATGTTAAATGAATAAATAGTGAACACAGAAGAGACTGTGGCCTCCCAAAGCAGCATCCCTCCAAGCTGCTCTTCTGCACGGGACCCAGTCTCCAGGTCCTTATCACCGAAGCCTGTCTCTGTAGCTCTCCTGGGGTAGGGCTGACGCTCACAGAGTACCAGAATCCTTGGTGGAACGGGGAGGACAGTGGCTGAGCAGCCTCATGGTCACTTCCCGCTTAGACCGGAGTTAACTTTCAGAGTTGGTTTCTCGGCCCACGCACTGCTCTCCCAGGTCCTGCAATTCCCTGCTCCTGTCTCTCAGGCTATCATTCCCTCCCTTGTTCGGCTCCTGTGATCGGGAACAAGGCAGACCCAGTGGTTCCCAGTGTTATGCCCCTGGCTGGGCTGACGCTGATTTCTTCCTCTTGCCCCAGGCCTGCGCAGTGTGATTCCCACTGCTTCTCTGACTGGTGAACCCTTATGCATCCTTCGAAGGCCAGGTCAAATGACCCCTTTCCCAGAAAAGCCTTTCCCTGCCCTCCTGGCAGAGATGATCACTCCCTTCTCTGAGCTCCTCCATTCCTCTGAGATCCACCACTTACCAGCTGTCTGACCCAGAGAAAGTCTCCAAACCTCTCTATGCTTCAGTTTTCTCATCTGTAAAATGGGAGTAGAATGACAAGATCTTCTTCCTAGGGCTGTTGTGAGAATTATATGATAGGACATGCAAAGTGCTTAGAAGCATGCCTGGGACATAGCGAGCACATAATCTGTCATCATTTTATCTTATTAACTGTTATCAATACCATCATCCCCATTACCATCATCACAGCCCTTGCCACCTCACATGTCATTGATGGCTTTTTTGTCTGTCTTCCTCATGAATTGGGGAGCATGTTTAAGGGTAGAGGCTAGAGGCCATCTCTGGATTCTCAGCTTAGAGCTCTGGGATGGGCAGAAAATAGGCCCAAATGAATGAATGAATAATCAAATCTCCGGGGGCTCCTTTTGAAAGAAACCACAGAACAGGCCAATCTGCTGTGAGATTCTGGACAGTCTTTCAAAGCCAGATTTGCCCCACCCCTGTCTCAGGAACTTCTAGACTTTTTTTTTTTAATGCTCAAATCAGGATAATTAGTATATTCAACAAGAATTTCTGGATTTCTAATTAGGAAAGTTGGCTGCTATCAATTATCTATTGTTGAGTGACAAACTCTACAATGTAGTGGCTTAAAACAATTACTTTTTTTTTTTTTCTGTTCTGTTAGTTGGAAAATATAGGCAGGTACTTGGCTGGTGCTGCCTGGACTCACTCATGAAGCTCCATTCAGCTGGACTAGAAGGTCCCAGAAGCAATTGGCTCTAGCTATTGTCTGCAGTATCTGTTCCCTTCCACATGGCCCCTAACCACCAGCGGTAGACCAGCTCTTCACATGGAGTTCCCTTCAATACCCTTCCATGTGCCTCCAATTACAGCTTCTGCACGTGGCAGTCTGAGGGCATCTTGTGTACATGGCAGTCCGAGGGTAGTGTGCCAAGAGTGCAGGTGGATGCTGCAAGGCCTCTTGAGGCCCAGCCGTGGAACTGGCACAGCCATCACTTTCAGCACATTCTACTAGCCACAGAAAGTCATGTGGCCCAGGGGAGGGGAAACAGCCCCCGCCTGTGGGTGGCAGAGGGGCATGGGTACCAGGATGGGAGGAATTGATGGAAGCCGTCTTTGCAAACAAACTAGCACATTGGCTTATCTATTGTGGTTAACTGAGCTTGTGTTCTGACCCAGGTCTGGTGACAGGTACTGGGGATGCAGAGAAGGAATATGTGCCCCTACCCAGAAGGAGTTCCCAGTGTGTTTAGTGAGAGAAAGGTGTAGAAAGGTGTAAAAAGTTGGTGACAAGGCATTTTAATGAGGGCCACATGAGAAGGTCCTTCATTCATTCAACAGAGATTTCTTGAGTGGGCCTACTGTGTGCCAGCACTGGGGATACAGCAGTGAGCAACTGCCCTCCTGGAGCTCACACTCCAGCAATGAAGACAGGCAACAGCAAATACACACCAAGAAAAAACACACATAGAGAACAACAGAGCAGGGTAAGGGGACAGAGAGTGACCATGAGGGCTGTTATAGATAGAATGGTAGAGAAGGCCTGCCTGGAGCAGAGACACTGGAGGACAGGTCTGTGTGACATGGGGAGCTAGCCTGGGGGATACCTGGGGGAATAATGCTCCAAGGGCAAGGAAATGCACGTGCAAATGCCCTTTGGCAGGATGTGCTGGGTGGTTTCAAGAAACAGGATGAGAGTGGAGGGAGGGGGTGGCATAGTAAGAAATGAGATTGGAAAAGGTCCATTAAGTTGACAGAGGGAAGGGGACTTCTGGGCTGGGGAATAGCGTTAGCCAAGGCCTGGAGATGGGGAAATGCAGGGCATGCTTCAGGCGCGGAGCCTAGCTCAGTGGGCCTGGAGTCTCAGACGCGTCCAGAGATGACAAAGGAGAAGTGAGCCAAGATGACTCTTAACAGCCTTGGAGGCTGGCCTTGGGAAGCCTGGCTAGTCCTGCAAGCAGGGGAGCCGAGGATGTGTCTGGGCAAGGGCAGGCCAAGGTCCACCTTGAGCTGGGCTCTCCTCCCTGTAAGCCTCAGGCTGCAAGAGCTGTGCTGGTGGCTCCTCCTTGCTGGGCGACACCTCCCAAGCCCCTGTCACTGAAGCTGTGGCTCCAGCCTACCTTCACAGCACTCACTAGCACCCAGACTCCTCACCAAGTTCAGAGGCCTGATTCTGAATCCCAGTCCCATCACTGGCTCACTGAGTGACTGTGGGTGACTCATCTTCCCTCACTGGGCCTCAGTCTCCCAATATCTAAGGTAAGCAGGTTGCGGGGGCTGTGGGCAGTCCTTCCAGTCCCAGCTGGGCCTTAGCCCACTTTGCAGAGCTTTGAGAGGAGCAGCGCTTTGAGCTTAGGGCCTGGAGCAGAGAAGTAGAGATCCTTGCACAGATGGGGAGACTAAGGCCAAGGAGGGTAGAATTGGCCAAGGCAAGTCTGTTGGGTAAATAACTAGGGAAGGAGCAGGAGATGTTGTGATGCTTCAGACACGCAGGCAGTGAGCCACCTAGTCCCCACTGTTTGGACAGATGGTGATCTCCCCGGTGGAGGTTAATGCAATTCCCATTGTCTGGAGGTGGACCCGCCCGACAGTAACAGGATCCCTGACCCCTCTTGCCACTTGGAGAGGAGCATCTCAGCCTCTCTGACATCCGAGCCTCAGGATCCCAGCAAGGGAAGGCAGGCAGGCTGGCTGGTGAGAAGTGCACTCCAGGAGGACGAGCACCTACTTTGTGCTAAGACCTGCATCTCGCGTAATCCTCAAAGCCCCATAGTGAAGCAGGGACCTCCATTATCCCTTCTTAATGGATGGGGAAATTGAGATTCAGAGAGATCACAGAGGCAAAAGGAGGAGGCATCCCAGGACTCCACTAAGAAAAATGGGATCCCAAATGCACGGGAGATCAAATAGCCTTTTATAGAAATGGCATTTTTTTTAAAATGTTTATCTTTCTCATATGCAGGCTCTTCTCAGATGGAGCACCTTGGTGTTAGCCACAGCTCTGGGATGTAGCGTTGCTGTCCCATTTCTAAGATGAGGAATCTGAGTCTCCAAGAGATCTGCTGACTTGGCAGCTGGCAGAGAAGGGAGAGAAACCCACAAGTACCTGACTCCAAAGCTCCACCCCACCCCATCTTTCCATCCACTCCATGCCCATTGTGCACAAGACGTCAATCAGCACCTACAGGCCATGGATCTCTGGCTTCCTCTGTGCGGCCCACAGCCTGGCACCAGGGAAAGCTCCTCGCCTCCCCTGTCCTTGCAGATAGGGGTGGAGCAGAGGCTTCTGAGGTCAGAGAGATGCGGGGTCAGTGCTGAGCCAGTCTCCAACTGGGCCATGTCTGCAACTGAGGGCGGAAGCAGCTGACCCCACTCTCCATCCCTGGGTCAGGTTCAAGTCCAGCCGAAGCACCTAACAACCTCACTTACATGCCTCCCCCACTAGGGAGCTCCGTATTGTATGGTCCCAGCTCTACCCTCCGTCTACTCCCCCCGCCCCAGGACAGCCCTGCCAAGGCTGGCAGACAGGACCCGATTCCAGCGGGCCTTGAATGCCAGGAGAAGCCTGCACTTCAGGCGAGCACGTGGGGGAGACATGGAAAGCGCAGGCTGTGGAAGTTTCAGGAAGGACACTCAAGGCTATGCTGAGGCAGCAGGGCCTCCAGCAGGCAGGGCCAGGACTGAGGCTAGGGCAGGCTCCAGGACAGGAGGATGAAGTCAGGACCACAGCAGGTGATCTGATGGGGACGAAGGGCAGGGTGAGGGAGAGGACCCCAGGCAAGAAGCAGGGCTGACAGGCAGGGGCTGCCCTCCCCTGCCCCCACCAGCTGGGCCCCCTGAGCGTGCCGCCTCCGAGGGACCAGATGCCTGGGTTCAAATCCTTCCATTTAGCAGCTGTCACCCTGGGGCATCTTCCTCTGTCTCAGTTTCCTCATCTGTGGAATGAAACTAAAATGAGGTAAAACACAAAAAGGGCTTAAAACCGTGTCTGACATAGAGCAAGTCCCCATCAATAAATGCTGTTGCTGTTATTTGTACTATTCCATATTTCTGGAATGAATGAATGACTCAGGCACCCAGGCAATGACTGGCATGTGGTGGACTGGGCAGGGCCTAGGCAAGCCCCTCTGGAACAGAAGGGGCTCCCCAGTCCCAGCTGGGAAGGAATCACCACCAGGAGCTGAGTGATGAGCTCACCTACTCACCCTGATCACAATACACAATCAGCCCCTGAGTGCCCAGAGGATGCTGGGGCTGGGCTGACATTTGAATATGAAAGGGAGAGAAACAAAACAGCCTCCTGAAGGTGGGGGCAGAGTGGGAAGCTGCCAGCAGCCAGGCTGGGTGCAGGCAACACATGCATACAAGCAGTGCACACACACACACATGCACGTGCACGTGTATAGAAAGGTACACACACAAGACACATACACACACAGTCATGCACACCTGCGAATACACATAAAAGCAAACACTAACTCATGCACACACACACAAACATGCGCACACGCACAAACACAATTCCATTTTGTCCTCGCAGTTTGGCAGTGACCGCAATAAGACGATAGGACTGGACATATAATGAGCATGGAGTCTGGATGACAGTGCACAACCTCAGATGTTCAAGAAAAATTTTTAAAGATTTTTTATATCTCAAATTCAGTTTTTGAGTCCTGCTCTCACAGAAATTTATCTTGGTCAATCTGGGTACACCCGCCTTTCCCCAGGGGTCCTGTCTCTGTTGAGGACCCCCAGCCCCACCTCCAGGTCCTGTCAACCCAGCATCCCTCCTGCACTTGCCCGCAGCTCCTGTGTGCATCCTCTTGGTCCCCCAACACTCCAGTGTCTCACCCGAGGGGACACCCCGCTAGCCACTGCTCCCACGGTGTGGCAGAAAAAGACCCATCTGCTGCCAGGGCCCACCTGCCAACCTGAGCAACTAGAGCCGGTGGCTTGCCTCGAGGCTCCATCCTCATCTCCACCACCCTCCAGCCTGGGGAGCCTCACTGTGAGTCAGAGAGAGAGGGAGGATGCTGCCAGAGACTCCAGGCTCCCACTGCAGTATACGACAGAACACAGGGGTGAAGAATTCAGGCCCCCAAAAGTCACCATCCTCTGCCATCACTAGCTGTGTGCCCCTGCGCAGCACACATAACCTCTCTGTGCCTCGGTTCTCTCATCTGTGAATGGGAATAATGAGCGCACCCACCTCCTAGACCGGCGTTAGGATTCTGGAAAATAACGTGTGCAGAGCAATTAGAACAGTACCCAGCGCGTAGTAAACTCTCACTACCTTTTTAAAGGTTTCCAGTGAGATCATCCATTCCCAGTGGGGCTAAGCTTTTGAAATACGAAAGCAAAGAAGAAACAGTTTCACTAGATTGAGGGTGGGAAGGAAAAGGCAGGAAAGGGTCAAGGGATATAGAATCCTTCCAAAGTTTCCTACTGTGCCCTGCACTGTGCAAAGGTCTCCACAAGCCTTAGCTTCAAGCTTCCCAACAAGTCGTGAGGTCAGTACAATCAATCAGCACCTCCACTTCAGAGATGAGGAAACTGAGGCCCAGACAGGTGGCACCCCTGCTCCCAGGTTAAGAGCCAGAGTTGGGAATGAGGCTCAGCCTGAAGCAACCTGCCCAAAGCCACACATGAGGCTTTGGCTGAGCTGACCCATGGCTGGGTCCAGGACAGGGACCCTGCATCACCCCAGAGCCTCTTCCCCAGCATCACAGCATGTAGGTATTGGGGGCAGACCTTGACCATGAGGACTCGAATGCCCCAGGAGTCTCAGACAGCCATACATTTCTCTTTTGTGGATAGAAAAGCAGCTTTGGAGGGTCTCTTGTTCACCTAAAATTTCCATAGGATTGTTCCACAGCAAAGAGAAAAAATAGGGCAGAGCCAGGACTGACTGGGGCAGGGGGTAGGGCTGGCCACAGGAGGAAACTCAGAGCTCCTTATAAGAGCTTTCTCCCAGTCAGGGAGTCCAGAGAGAGGGAGAGGATAAGCATAAGGGAGTGAGCTTCCTGTCAGGGGAGGCACGCAGGCCGGGCTGGAGGAGCAGCCGGAGGGGCTGCAGAGGGGATTCGGAGAACCTGCCGATAAGAGCCTGCCATGGAAGCCCCATACTCAGGCTGCCCCGAACGAGTGAGAAGCCAGCCAGCGTGCTGAAATGAACCACCTGCTTAGAGTTCCCAGAGGACCCTCCACACCTAAAAATGCTCTTTTTCACATCATCTTGGGACACCGTGAGGGGATTACAGCCCTAGTTGTACTGCACAGATTTCAATGCCCAGACTATGAGGCAGAGACTATAGATTGTCCACAAGTGTCCACACTCCCCTTCTTCCCAATGGTAAGGAACTCTCTAAAGGTTATCTGGGAACGTGGCTGCCCTGTTGTCTCCTGAAAGACTACATCTCCCAGGCTCCCTTGCAGCTAGGCATAGACACTTGTTTAAGACCTGGCTAACAGGAGGTGAGCCAGAGAGAAGCACGCCGCCACTTCCAAGCATACCCTTGAAAGGAACGGGCATGCCTTTCCCTTGCCCGTCTCCCTTCTCGGCTGGCTGAGGGAAGGTGACTGCAGGAGCAGCCACCTTGAACTCAAAAATGGAGGTCTTGAGGATGCCAGAGTCCCCTCCCAGCCCTGGAACACATTAGTGGACCATAAAGTAGAAGAAACAGACAACCTGCTGCCAATTCTCCCATGTCTCCTGTCTCACTCAGCTTGTCTTGTTTAAGCACTGTGCTTGGGGGGTCTCTTCATCACAGCAGCTAAGCCTCTACCCTATGTGATGCCACCAAGGAGACACACGGGGGCCCCAGTGGACCACAAGCTTCAAAAGTCCAGGAGGCGCCTCAACTTCCATCCCCAACTCAAGACCAGGCATGGAGAAGGTGCCCAGAGATGTCTGGGGGAGATAGAAGGAAGGGGAAGAAAGTAGATCTCTTCCCAGCTCCAGACCCGCATGACAAATGCCTGCTTCCTCTCCCCTTGAAGCGACTCGAATCTTTCGTGTTCCAGACTGAACCACCAATGTGTTCGTGCTTCATTCCTCCCCAGCTCAGCAAATGGCACCCATGGCCACCTAGGAGTCCAGGCCGGAATCCTGGGAGCTCACCCTGTCTCCTCCATCTCCTCTCACCCGCCCCAAATCATCACCAAGTCTCGTTGATTTTACTTCCTGAATTTCTCCCCAACCCAGGACTTCTCACTAGCTCCACCACTGTGTCCTAGCCCCAGCCACCACCCCTCCATCAAGGCTCATTTGTCCCCCTGTCTCCACCCTCACCCCCTACAGCCTCTCCTCCACTCTGCAGCAAGAGTGATCTTTAGAAAACTTCATAGAGGACGTCCCTGCCCTGCTCTTAAACCTCCTGATTCCCTTCCAGTCATAAGAAACCTTACCTGGCTGGGCTGCATCACCCCTGACCCCACATCTGCCTGAAGAGAAGGGCTTCTTCCACACTGGCCCACATGTGATTCCCAAACACAGGTGCAGCAACCCCCAGCTCAAGACACAAGCCTCTCCCAGGAATGATCTCATCTCCGCTCTGTCCATCTGACTCCGCCATGCAGGACAGTTCTGCAGGAGGCCTTGAACCCACCCAGTTCTCTCTTCTTTCTCACGTGTAGTTCTCAAGAAGAACAGTAGGATGTGCTGAGAATGCAACATCCTGAGATAAGGAGGAACTGGCTGGGACACCCTGGACTCTGTTTCTGTCCCTCCTAGAACAGGATGCTCTACAATGCTTTTAGCCCAAAGAGTGACATACCCCTGGGGTATAAAAGCCAGAGCATACTGCTTCCTAGGGTCCTTCAGCTGAGTATAGTGGGGCCCGTGCAGAAATGACACCATCTGCCCCGTGCAACTTTCCTGATCCTTGAAGGACCAGCTCTCCATGAATCCTAGGCGTCTGATGTCTCTTGCTGCCTATCTGTAGGTAATAAACCTGCTTCATGTAACATGTGTAAATGTTCTGTCTCACCAGACTCGTGCAAGTGAGAGAAATTGGCACATCCCAGGGTGCCGTACACACAGTGTTTAGAGTGCTCCCCTGGGGTTGGTACTGGCGCACAGTAAACTTGCCTCCCACTCCCCAACCTCCCTCCTCAGCCCAGTGTCACCCCCACCAGAAGTCTGTCCGGCCCTGCATGACACTCCCTCCCCCAACCTAGAGCAGGTCTCCAATTACTGTCTCTCATCACTGCCATCATAATCCTCCCCCAAACCCCACAGGTTGTAAGTTTGTGTCTATTTGTGTGTGTGTGACATCTGTCCCCTCACAAAACCATCCACTCTGGGAGGGCAGGACTGGGGTTGATTTGGCTCAGTGGTGCCACTCCAATACGAGGCACTGGGCCTGGTTCACTATCGGGGCTCAGTAAATATTTGGAGATGACTAGCCAGAGCATGGGGCTGCCCTTGCGTGAGTCACTTGATGTGAGAGTAGAGGGGGACCCAGGGATGGTGCTGGGCTCTGGAGAAAGGGGGCCAGGTGGGCTGGCTGTTGGGATGGGTGCTGACTTGCACAGAGCACACACAGCAGAGCAGGGACTCAAACCCAGCTTCCGTCCTCACCGGCCCCTTGTCTATCCATCTCAAGTGGTAGGCAGGCCCACTGACCACTGGCACCAGTCCCAGGGAAGGACTCCAAACACTGCACCTTGGGCTGTTGCTGCTGCTTGTACGAGTCCAGTGAGACAGGACATGCCCTGCGCTGGCCCTTTGACCGCCCATCCCACTGCCACCAGACAGTAGCTCCTTCATGTCTTCATCTGAGTAATGGCAGGGCTTGCAAACCCAGCACTCCCTGAGGCCCTCAGTGTCGAGGTTGGACAGGTCGGTGGGGTTGATGGGGCCTGGGGTGGGAAGGTAAGTGAGGGACGCTGACTCCACAGGGGGAGGCACCCCTGGGTGGTCTCGGAAATGTGTCATCAACAGCAGCAGCAGCAAGTAAGAGCACTCAAGTTGTCCCCACCTGGGACTCCTCCTACCGGGGCTTTCCCCACCCGATCTCCTTCCAGCTTCCTGCAGGAGCCTCACATCTATTCTGCCCCTTCCTGGGCTCTGTGCCCGTCCCCCAGATTCACAGTTATGGCAGCACCAGGCTTATAACTGGCATAATAAAAGCACAGAGAATTATGAGGCCATCCAGCAGGCAGGCAGCAGACCTGGCCTCCTAATGTAGGATTCCAGAGGTCCAAACATTCCCTCTCCCTGTCCCTGACAGTATAAGCATGTGACCTGGGCTTGGCCCACCAGATCGTCCCACCCAGATAGTGGATCCAAAACACAACTCGGAGACGCAGTGGAGATTCTAATTCACTCCGGGAACCTCAGGAACAGCGTCCCAACACACAGTCCCCAAGGCTCTGACCAAGGCTTTTCTCTGGTCTCAGCAGCCTCAGGTTGCAAGTATCCCAGGCACAGTTCTCCAGCCTTCTTGTAGACTCTGTGAAGCCTCTGACAGCCACATGCATTAGTTAGAACTGTGTGCACCTGCGTGTACCAGACCCCAGTTCCATGCTTAACCAAAAAGGCCTTTGGTTTTCCCTGAAGGGTGGCAGGCCAGGCCCAGGACAGCTATTTGAGGACAGGGACACAAGCTCCTTCTAGCTCCTGGTTCACCACCCTTAGCATGTGGCTTTCATCGTCACGCAGGCAGCAAGAAGAGGGGAGGGGGAGGGGAAAGGCCAGTGCCCATCTTTTCAGGAAACAATAGCCTTTTATGAACCCACTGAGGAGACTCCCACTTACACCCCACTGAACAGTACTGGGTCCCATGGCGCCCTGCAGCAGGAAGAGAGTCTGGAGAAGGAGCTCCAAGGACACATCATCCCTCTGAACCAAACTGGGGTCTGTTAAGAAGGAGGAAGGAGGGGAAAGGACGCAGGGCAGGCAATTAGCAGCATCTACCACCACTGCCCAAGCATTTCTCCTCTGCTTCTGGGTGATCACAACTAAGATCCCAATCCTCCCAATCTAGGAGGGCCAGGAATCCTCCCTGAGGAAGTGACATTCAAGCTAAGATCTGAAAGGTAATAGGAGTGACCTCAACGATATAGTGACAGAGAGTTCTGGGCAGAAGGAGGATGCTGAGGGAGAAGGCAGCATAGGATATCTGAGGGAAGGAAAGCAAGCCAGTGACTGGAGAACAGAGGGCAAGGGGCAGAGGGAGAAAAGGGCAGGAGGACAGGAGAGGAGAGGAAAGGGGGACAGGCCTCCTGGGCTGTGGGAAGGGTCTGTGACTGCCCTACGAGCAATGGGACCATCCACAGGGTTTTTGCTGGAAACTCATGACTTTTAAAGACCATCCAGGTCTGGAAGGGGCCAAGACAGGTGTGTGTATTAGTTAAAATAAGTTAATCCTGTAACAAAGAGCCCCCAAAACACAGTGGATTAAAAGAGCTAAGGTCCATTTCTCACTCATGTCACTGCCCAGTGCACAGTGGCCTGGGGCCCAACTCCACTCAGTCATTCAGGGATCCAGGCTCCTTCCACTTTGCACCCCTCCATCTTCAACATATGGCCACCAAGGTCACCATGGCATTGTCCAGCTGGGGAATGAAAACAGAGAACATGGGGAAGATGATGTGGAGTGGTGGAGGCCAGGGTCAGTAGTGTGCATCCTTCTGCCCACATTCCTTTTGCTGTAGTTTAATGGCATGACCCCAGCTAACTGCTAGGAGCTGGAACAGTGGCCTCATGCAGTGCCTGGGCTGAAGGGAATTAGCACAGACGTCACTGTACACTAGCAGTCTCTGCCACAGTTCGCCCCTTGGCCAACACATGTCCACAAGTGCTCTCCATCCTACCCATGGAAAGAACTCATCCTCTCCCCAAGGGAGACAACCCCAAGTCCCATCCAGCCACTGCAAGTCCTGGTGGGCTATGGACTACAGAGAAAACGTGTTTGTTGTCCCCTTTCACACACACACACACACACACACACACAGAATGTGATGACAGAGCAAAGGTAAGAACCTCAGTAGAAACTCCCATTCAGAAGAGGAAGAATGGCAGCCGTCCCACAGTGAGTGGCCCACTGCACGGTGAAATCTGATGGCGCAAGGACTGAGATTTCCCAGAGAGTCCCCTGACTAGACTCTGGCTCTGCTCTCCTGGAGACTCCTCGTCCGCTTTTCTCCGTGTGCGCTGGCCCCACCCTTTCTGGGATTCTTCCTTGTTGCCTCTGCGGCCACCTGTGATGTGGGAGCAGAGCAGTGTGTCCTCCAGGACGCCACAGAGTTCTCAGAACCTACGTGCTGCTTGTGGATAGTGGGGACCCAAGGGATATTTCAGGCTTCGGTCAAAGACTCTTCTTCGTCCAGGATCGTTGTTTCTTTAGCAATACAATTCCCTCCAACCCTGAGATTCTGATCTATTTGCTTCCAGTCAGTTCTATGTGCCAACAATCGTACCCACCACTCTTTCCTAGACTTAACTGTTGAGCTCAACTCATTTTCCCCCAACTTCCTTGCCTTCCTGCCTCTTCCTCTCAACTTAATCATGACAATCCTGAGGCTGTGTAATTGATGGAAATGTCACATCCTTCCTCTAATCTCTACTGCAGCCAGGGGTTTTTCTCAATCTTATTTCCTACTGTTTCAGGTCCAGGGGTGGTTGGCTTCTCCAACCCTGAAAACCCCCTTTCTCTGTTCCCTTTTGTTTCTGCTTCAAACCAGCTGTTACTCTCCTGAGCTCATCTCTTTCCTGTAATACCTTGCCAAACACAGCCAGTAGTGGCCAAGACACACTAATCCGCTAATTCTTTCCAACCACTTCCCCTAGAGCTACAGGCTCAGTGCCCACGTGCTCTGCCTTCCAAGTTATCACAGGCAACAGTTCTCCTAGATATTTTGCCACTTCATAACATGACTGCCATATATCAAAGACTCTAATGCCACTTTCCATACTGTCTGTCGCTCAGCAGCCAATGCCCCATGTATTAGATGCTTATGGTAACATTCACTGTAGAGCTCCAGTTTCTGTGTTAGTAAAAGAAAGCAACTGCTGTAATGGACAGCCCTGAATCTCAGCGGCTCATCACCACAAAGGTCTATTTCTCACTTTTGTGGTTCAGAGAGGAATGGCCAGCGAGCTCAGCTCCATGCCACCACATAGGGACTGTGGCTCCTTCTGTCTTGTGCACCAGCGTCTTCACTGTGCAGCCTTGGGCTGCCCTGGCATCATCCGGCCTGGAGTGGAGGCAGGCCATGTGCAGCAGAAGGATGCCTTCTCTGGGTCAGACTTGGAAATAGCAGGCATCTCTCTGCCCACAGTCCAGCCCCAGAACGCAGTCTCTAACTACATCAGTCTGACGGATGTCCCTATCAGTGTGCCCAGGAAGGAGGGCGGAGTTCAAATTTGGGGTCTAGTGTGTGCCCACAGGAGCCTCGGTCCATTCCTCTCTGCCTGAAACACAGGCAGACCCAGCATCCAGGGTTCCGATCCTAGTTTGTGACACTTCCCTTCCCCCGGGGTATAAATGGCGAACCCCTGCTCTGGGCCTGCCCCGTAGTCTACATAGGCCTCTCCCCAACGTTCCTCACTAAGGATGGCAATTGTCCCCTTACTTGATTCCTAGACCCTAGCGTGCAGGAACAGCACCAGACTCATGGGCACAGCACAGAGCCTGGCATGGAGAAGGTCCTGATCGGCATCTGAGAAAGAATGAACACGGCTGGACACTGCTCCCTGAAGCAGGGGAGTTTCCTTTGGTTGTACTTTTTGCCAGCTTGGAAGATGCATGACACCTCTTGCATGCTCTGGGCCACATCTCTGCTCCAGCTGTGGCTCTGATAACCAGCTCTGCACTGGGACCTCACGTGCTCACCTCGTTGATCCCTCATGGGCTATCTAAAGCCACCACATGGGACATAGCAGACCCCTGGAGCCACGCTGACACATGGCCAAACTGGAAGTACAGAGGATGCGCCATTCCATGAGGACTTAACCCCTGAGAGGTGGGAGCCCCTCTTCTATCCCTCGGGGGATAAGCCTGAGGTTCCCTGCACGCTCTTCAGAGGGTCCCCAGCAGGCTCAAGCCCCCGTTGCCCACAGCAGTGATTAGCTCAATAATGCCCCCTTGGACTGGCTTTCCCCTGCCCCAGCCTCATTCACCTCAATCTTCTACTCCTGGTCCCTGGGATTGCACCCCAGAATGAACTACCAGGTCCTAAAGCCTTGCTACAGGCTTTGCTTTTGGGAGGGAACCCAGGTAAAAAGACCAAGTGACTTCCAGGACTAGAAGCCCCTAGGAAACTGGCCTGCTCATGGAGAACCCCACACCTGAATTGTATTACTGCTACTGGAAAGACTAGCTGACCCCCCCAGCACCCCTGACCAGCCCAACCCAGCTGGCACCTGCTAGTTGGCTCCAAATGTTCTTTCCGTTCTGAAGCTCTCTGCTCTGGGGACTGTGGCATGTGTCCACCACATGGGAGGAGAGGGTCAAGTTCTCAGCTTGGCATTCAAGGCTCCCAAAACTGGGCTCTCCCCTCTCACCTTTCACTTCTTCATTTCCTCCCCAGTGCTCCCACCAACACCCACATGACAATTTGCACTCTTATGAGCTGAATTGTTTCCCCCCCAATTCATATATTGGAGCCTTCAGAATGTGACAGTATTTGAATAAAGGATCTTTAATGGGGTGATCAAGTTAAAATGAACTCATTTGGATGGGCCTCAATCCAATATGACTGGTGTCCTTCTAAGAAGAGGGATTAGGACACAGATATGCACAGAAGAAAGACCATGTGAGGACACAGAGGGAAGATGGCCACCCACAAGCCCAGGGGGAGACCTCAGGAGAAATCACCCTGCCAACACATGGTCTCAGACTTCCAGCAACTGTGAGGAAGAAGCTTCTGTCATTCGAGCCCCCCAGCCTGTGGTGGATTGTCATGGTGGCCAAGCAAACCAGTACCCCCACCTCCACTCCCCTGTCCCACCCTGGAGTGCCTCTCACACCTCCTGGGCTCCCCGGTCCTGCCCACCTCGGGGGCCACACACCACCACTTTCAAGAGCCCATCTCTCCCTGGGCCTCTCTCTCCTGGCTGTGGAGCAAGTGTGCTACAGGACAACCTCACCTCGTGCATAGGAGGAAGTGGGATAACATACAGAAAGCACCTGGCGATGCTCATAAAGACTGAGTATTTTCAAAAACAAAGGACTCCATCTCAGCGTCTCTGCTTGGAGAGAATTCTAGCCGGCTGCGCTGGAACCTGCCCTCCCTGGCCGCCCCCCACCTCCTGTCCCGGGGCCTGCAGAGACCTGGGCTCAGCCATGTACCTGGAGGCTGCTCCTCCCCAGGCCTCAGCCCCTCCCTCCGTTGACACACCACACTATTTTGAGACCCTTTTGTGCAGTCAAGTTGGGCCCTAGAGACAACGCAGTCACTGTGTCAGCTGGCCCATTTTGGGAGAATCCAGAAAATTACTGAATATGCAAATGAAATGCAAATGAGCTGCTTCTAAGCAGAAAGTGTTCCCTCTGGCATTTTTTGAGGGCCTGCTTTATTGAGTAGATATAAATGCCGGTAAGTGGCACAGCAACTGTTGGCATGGAAACAGGGCTTCCGCGGTGCTTAAGGAGACTTCACACCAATCCAGAAGCGACTGTGTCAAACACCCTCCCCCTGCACTCTTGTTCGCTCTGAAGCTTGCACTTCAGCTGGAGAGAGAGTTAAGCTTCAGACTCTGAGCGCTGAGTCGAGATTCAAGAGATTTGCCCCCAAAATGAACACAAGCTTTAGAGTCACACGGGCCTAGATTTAAATCTTGGCTCCCAAAATGCCCAGCTGTGAGAATTTGGGCAGGTTGCCAAATGCCTCCGACTCTCTGTTTCTTCACCTGTAAAATGGCTAAACCTTGGGGGAGCTGCACTGAGAATCACCAAGCTGGAGGGGTCCGTACTGCCCCACCCAGGCTGGGCGAAGGCTGCCAACAGGCTCCAGAGGGCCCAGAACAAGGCCTGGCACATAGAACACTCTCAACCAACACTCTGTCCTTCCTTTCTCCACCCCGGGAGGAAGGAAGACGCTTCTCTCAGGTTGATCCATACATCTTGTAGGCTATTTTTATTTGTGTTCCAGGTGAGATAGAACAAGTTAAAGCAGAGCATGAAATCTGAGGATTCCACCTTAAGGGGGAAAAAAAAAATCAACCTTTGCAAAAGCAAATAGTTGAAGCTGGTGCACTACTTGGGTGAAATTGTTACCCCTCGAGACATGTCTAAACTCTTCAGCATTATGAAAACTCTGAGGATTGCTTTGCCACCGAAAATTTATGGCCCCCAAATCATTCCTAAAAGACAGCGCACATTCCCAACTGAGGGTTTCCTTCTGGTACGACCAGCTCCTCTCTCCAGGAGAGCTGGGGAGGCCCACGGCTGCCGTGTCTTGGGACGCAGGTCCCATGTTTCTGCCTGAGGTGTCTGCTCTGTAGCGCCCATTAGGGGCCCGGCACATGGTAAGCGCTGGATAGACATTCCGTCTTTGTGTATTTCTGCCTAGTGGCAGCACCAAAATATGGCTTGGGAGAGTGCCCTTCCCCTCCCTAGAATGTCTTAGACCACCCCACCCCCTATCAGCCACACAAATAGAATCTCTGTCCAAGCTGCATGCTCACAGCTCACCGGCAGGGGTTGAGGACAATTGCCCCATACCCTCCTCTCAGAAACACTTGCACCCTTGGAGATGGGAAACCAGGACATGCCTATGCTGAAAGGAAACTTCCAGACTAAGTGGTTCAGCCCTGAGTTTTACGGCTGTGTAAACCTAGGCTCAAGGGGGGTGAGGAAATCTGCTGCCCGGGCTGCACTGGGGTGGAGCTGGGATTCGACCCCTAGCCCGCCTGAATTCAAAGTCCTGGCCCCTACCCCAGGGGCTCTTCTCCTGCAGGGCGGGGCAGGTAAGCATGTGGGGACTAGAGTTTAAAGATCCAGACCCAACCTCCTCTGGCGCTGGCCTCTCCACCAGCCCCAGGAGAATATCCCTGGGGTGGATCTTTTTTATCAACCCCAAAGCAGAGGCATTAGAGCAAGTGCATCCTTCTGCATCATAATCAACTACACAGAGAAGCAGGTGCCCCAGAGCCGCCGTGGCTCCCCGTGGCCAGGGTTCCGTCTGCGTACCTCAGCAGCTTCCTCTGCCCTCTGCCGGTGTCCCCTCGGCACCCCCAAACCCTCTCCCAGACTGGCTGCAGTCTGACCAGGCCTCTTTGAGTCCCTTCAGATGGGGACATTCCCACACTGCTCCCCCTCCTGCTCTCCCAGCCCCCTCGGGGCCCTGCCCTCTCTCAGTGGTGCCTCCTGAAGGTCCCCTGTCTTACCCAGCACCAAGCTCCAGCTACTTAGCACCAGGCATTCCCCCACATTCACCACCCTGCTGGGAGGCTTGCAGGGAAGAGCAGCCCATAGGAATGGGGACCTGAGAGGCTAAGCGACTTTCCCAAGGTCACACAGCTGGGAAGTGCTAGAGGCAGGCTCCACTCCAGGTCCCTCTGGCGTCACAGCTGCAGCAGTTCCCTACCCACTGCCCACTTCTGACCTGCACAGGGGTGAGCCCTGACTCCTTCCACCGCCCCCGCTAAGCTCAGCTGCCGTCAGCCATGACATCCAAGCACAGGCGAGATGCCAGGAAGGCCTGTGCTGAGCTGGGCGCCACACGCTCTCATCTGCTCTGAGGCTCAGAAAGGCTCAGGGACTCGCCCAGGTTCGCACAGCAGGTAAGAAACAGAGCAGTGCTTCCAAAGCAGCTCGTTTCAGGAGTCAGGGATCGCAATCTCAGGTGCCGTGGGGCCAGGCAGAACACATCCACGAGGACACTGGCTGGAAAGGGGAGTGGGGCTGGGAGACACGTCCTCCACCTAACGGGAAGCTGCTCCCAGCTCCAGCCACAGGTTAGCAGCTGAGCACACCATCACAACCAAAGTTTCTGATTTTTCAAGAGAAGGCGGAATTCCAGATTTTTATGGGAAACCTCCTATTTTTGAACATGGACACCTGCCCTGAGTGTTTTATGTAAAACAGATCACAACAAGGGAAACATATCTGCAGGTACGACACAAGCACCAAGTCTTCCAGCATAAGAGTTTCAGAGCAAAAGTGCATAGCTGCTTTTTACAGATGAGGAAACTGAGGACCAGAGATGGGGAGGGCAGCCACGGTTACACGGGGCTCAGTGGCAGAGTCCAGGCCAACAAGTCCTTCTGCAGAACGTATGACAGACTCAGCAAACAGGGGCTGTCAGCTCCCAACCCTGGGGACACCGGCCCTGGGCAGTCTCAAGGGAGACCAGAGACTGGGCAGTGGCCCCTCTGTGTGGAGAGGAGGCAGACCTCGTGTCTATGAGCCTCAATTTACCCATCTGAAAAATAGGGAAAGAAAAAAATAAGAATGCCTCCCCTCACTTCCATCTTTGTGAAGATGGTAAAGAAATGAAGGGTTTAAATAAATAAATCATCCCAAAACTATAAGAGGTGACAGTTCCCCTCTCTGCCCTGAACAGAGCTTCCTGGCCTGAGAACATGCCCAGGAGTGCCACCATGCATCCTCCTCTCTGGCTGGCACTGGGACCACACTTTACAGGTGAGAAGCCTGAGGCCCAGAGGGGCTTGGCAAGTGGCCGGCAGACCCAGGACCCCAGGATCAGTGGGCTGTCACCACAACCGCAGCTTAACTCACTGCTCCCTTTGAACTTCAAAGAATGGGCCTCGCCCTTCCAAAGCAGGCAGTAAATCAGGCAGGAGAAAGGAAACTGTCCATCCCAGCTGAGTTACGGCGGCCACGGCGAGACAGCCCTCACCTTCTGGGTCAGCCAGCCCCACCTTCACCTGCCCCCTCCCACCCCCTCCTGTCCCCTCCTGCCCCCCTGCCCCAGCCCATCTCCTTCATCCCCCTGCCACCCCTGGCTCCCAGGGTGTGTGGCTGGAGGCTCCTGTAGGACTCTGCCTCTAACCTCTCTCCCTCCAAGGCAGGCTGAAGGCCCTGTACACTCTCTGTTGAGGCCTGGCTTAGCCCACGCTTGCACTCCTCCTGGGATGGGGAGTTCACCTCATTCCCAGCCAACTCTACCTGACAGAGCTCTCCCTTCCTCGGGGTGGAGGTGGCTTCCTGGTGGCTCTCCCATCTCATTCCTGCAGGCTGGCCCTGCACTCCGGGTCACAGGCCCCTTCCTCCTTTTACCCCAGACAGCTCTGCAGAGATGGGGGACAACTACCTAGGTAGACAGAAAGCACCCTACCACAGGAGACCTAAGGGTTTGTTGGTGGGAACTCAGGGGTGAGGGTGCATATGGGTGATCTGCACTCGGAGTTACGTGGACTTGTGAGTGGAATGAGGGGGTCGTGGACAGCAGAGGGTGCATGAGTGTGACTGTGTGTGACCCCAGGGCAGGCACCGGTATGTGTGAGCAGCCTCTGAGGACAGGGATGTGAGGGAGTGCAGCAGCGGGTGTGCACGCATGTGAAAGTGGAGGGCAAGGTGAGTGTGTGATGTGCAGAGTGTGTGCTGGGGGCACTGGGGAAGCTCAGGGTGTGTCAAGAGCGGAAGTGTAAGTGTGGGAGGTTGGGAGCCTCTCTCTGAGTGTGTGTGTGAGAATGTGAGAGTGTGAGAGAGGTGTGTGTGAGAGTATGAGGGTGTGTGAGAGTGTGCATGAGACTGCGTATATGTGAGTGTGAGGAGAGAATGGTGTGGGTGTGACAGTTGTGAGTGTGTGGATGTGAGAGAGCATGTGCGAGTGTGAGAACGTGCAAGTGTGAGAATGCATGCATATCGAGTCGTGTGGATGTGTAAGAGCTGTGAGTTCATTGTGGGTGTGAGTGTGTAAGCACTGTGAGTGTGTTGTGGGTGGGTGTGTGAGTGCTGCGAGCCTATTGTGGGTGAGGGCCTGAGGCCCCGTCCATCTTGGGGCCACCAGGGGGCCCCACTCCCTCCAGACCCCTCACTGCTGGCCGGATGTCCCGTGCATGGCATCTGGACCTGCCCCTCCCTCTGCCCCCATCTAAGCCCCACCAGCCCCTCGGCCCTCTCTGCCTCTCTCTGGGATCCAATCAGCTGTGGGTCCCAGCAGCACCCACTGCGTTCACACCCCCATGCTCCCATCCCGACCACACAGAGGCTCCTTCCTGGCCTGCGGCCCCGTCTTGCCCCATGACATGCTCCTAGAGACACACGCGTGCAGCTGCACTCGGGTGCACGCTCACACATGAGCACACACACTCGTGCGCACACATTCACATACACACACGTGCACACACGTACACACATGCACACACACATGCACAAGCACAGGAGCCTGCAAGAGGAAGCAGCCTGCAGAACCCAGAGAAGGCGCGGCGCTTTCTCTCAGTGTCTCCAGGAGGGGAAGAGGAGCTTCCAGAGCCCTCTCCTCACTCCTCCAAGACCACCACGGCTGCTCAGCCACCTGTCTTCTGTTCCCCCGGCTCCTCAGGCCGAGCAGAGGCAGCAGCGCTGTGGGCACCAGCCCTGGGGCCCTGCATGGCCAGCTGACTATGCTATGGCCATGGCTTTGAGGATGGTCCCCTTGTTGAACCCCCTACCCTCTTCCAATTCAAGTGTGCCTCAGTTTCCTGCTGGGTGCCTTGAGCCAGTTTCCAGGCCTCCCACGAGTCACACACATACTCCTGCCCTGATCGGCTCCTCTCTGGCCTGGCCCAGGCGGCTTCTGTGTCCACCGCCACCCACTGCAGCCAGGGCGGGAGGGGGGCTGTGCCATTTGGCCTCAGCCTGCACAAGGCCCAGCCCCTGGAGTCTTGGGAGGAGTCAGCATCTCAGAAGCACAGGGGCTACCGTGGCAAGAGAAGACCCCACACCCCACACGGCCAAGGTCCTCCCTGCCTCCCTCTGGGGACACTTGGGCTCCATCTGGATGTGCTGGCCCTGGGGCGTAAGGGGCACGTCCCAGTGAAGACACAAGCAAGCCGCTGGACACGGAGATCTTGCATTCAGGAGAGAAGTCTGGGCAGCAGGCAGAGCTCTGAGGGTCTTCAGGATGTGGGAGATTCTAGAAACAGCTCCTTGATGTGGCTATCCAAATCTGTGTGTCCCCTCACTGCAGCCTGCTCCCAGCAGAGTGGAAGCTGCTTGTGGGAAGAAACCAGGAGTTACTTGCTGCCTTGGGACATAAAGTAGCAGACTGCAGTGCCACACACAGCAGGTGCTCAGTAAAGAGCTCATTACTCAAAACACAGAGACACAGAATGTTGGGGCTCAAAGGTCTTTGAAGATCCAAGACTCCCAAAGGGGCTTGAAAACTCTGAGGCCCACTGGGGCCCAACAGTTCCCGTCAGTGAGGGGAATGGCTGGTGGGGGCTGTGGGGAACTGGAGAGCCAGCTCTGGCTGCAGGGGCCCCACTGCCCAGACCCAGCCAACCATGCCCTGCAGGAGTATGGGCTCGAGGTGCACAATGAGCTCCCATCCAGAGCCCCTCATTTATTCCAAGCCTCTTTTTTTACTGAAAACAAATTGGGAGCTCCAAAAAACTTAAGACCCAGCTATGCTCAGCACCAGAGCAGAAGTCCAGGGAGCTCTACACTTGCACACACAGCCCATGTCCCAAGTACCAAGGGAGTGGCCGGGTTGGTGGGGGCAGAGAGTGCTGTTGGTGCCAAGCCTAGATCCCCCTTGCCAGGCATTGTGCCTGCTCCCCAGCTACTGCGAGGGTCCCCACTATCAGCTCAAAACCACACTTTATTGGGGAAGGCTCCTCAAGTTCTTGGAAATACCAGAAAGGATCATGTATCGTCTCCTCACACCCCCAGGGACCACCTGCAGCCACCAACTGACTGTTACTAGGTCTCGTCAGTCTGGACTTCAGCTCCATGTTGCTTTTGGCTCCCCAGAGCTCCCTGTGGGGTCGGCTGGAGGCTAGACAGCTCCTGCAGCCACATCCTTGCTTGATTCCCTCCTCTGCCTCACCCCCCTTCCCTCCTGCCCTTCTCCCCAGGTCCCTCCTGAGAGCTCCCTCGGTGAACCACAGGCACCCCAATCCCTGTCTCAGGCTCCACTCCTAGGGAAGCGACCTAAGCAGTGAGCGTGGCCATGCGAAGGCTGAGACGGCAGAGCCTGAGCACAGCTGGAGGCAAGAGGATGGAGACGGGGATGCAGAGAAGACAGATGCTGGGGAAAGGGGTCCCCTGGAACCCCATCTTGTACTCTCCGTGGGAAGTGTCAGAATATATCAAATGACAGTCAGTGTCAACTTGGAGAAAAACTGGGGGACAGTCATTATCACCATCTACCCCAAGAAATTCCATAGCCAGCCAGTCAACAAAACTCACGGAGGGCCTGCTGGGTGCTGGGGTGCTGGAGGGAGACACACATACGGTGAAGGCGCGGCCTCTGCACCCCGCCCACCTGCCGCCTTCACTCTCCTCCTTTGCTCCTATCCTTCCATCTGTCCTATCTTTCCAGATCATATTTCAGCCCCTGCATTTTTCCTATATTCATGGTAGCTTTGACACATACAGAACAACCTAAAGTTCTTGGAAACCTATGGAAGGAACAGAAGACAATGAGCTCTGGAAAAGCCCAGAAGAGGGAGGCATTGAGTCAGGCTGCAAATCCAAGAAGACTTCAGGGAGAAGGAGACCTCAATGCTGTTCCTGAGGGTGGAGGGGGATTTGGATAGGAGTAAGGGAAGGCTGTCATTTTTGGCTGGCATCATCCAGTCTCTCCTCATGCCCCTAGATGTCTTTCAGAAACCCTCCTTTGCCATTCTAGGGGCCCACCTCCCAGCATGGATGTCCAAGGCAGCAGCTTCACCCTCTCCCTGCCCTACAGCAGCCCCGGACAGGCATGAATCTGAGCTGGGCTGGCCAGATGCTCCAGTGCAGGACTCTAGGCCTTGAGAGAGTCACCCAAAGTCTGAGGACGGCTGAGGATGGCTGAGGAAGGAGTAGTTGGGAGGCAAGTGGGTCAGGCACGTGGTCTCTGCCTGCTCTCCAGAGATCGGCCCTTTTTTTTTTTTTTTCTGTAAACATGGTACCATATTTGGTCCTTGTCAAGCCCGTTCATGTTTTTGTCCCTTCACTCTCTGTAGACATACATCTATAACCTATAAACAGTATTGGGCTGTTTTTGCATTTTATACAAATGTATTCATTGCAAGTACCCTTTTTGTACCTTGCTTTGTCTGGCTCAAAGTTATGTTTTTTGAGATTTATCCATGTTGACATTGGTAGCTCAAATTCATTCATTTTAATACCTGTATGATTATTCAAAAATGTGAATACCTCAGAACTTCCCAGATGAACCATAGATTCAAGAGCAACCACAAAAGCTTAGATTTTAAGCTACTGAATGTGGGTTGTTTTGTTACACAGCAACAGCTAACTGATACAGACATGTAGGTGACTTTGGCATTTCACTGCTACAGACAGCAGAAACCAGTCCTATGTGTCCCTTGGTGCCCATGCATATGGCTGTCAAGTCACTATGGAGTAGAGTTTGACTGTTATCAACTGGCCTAGATATTCTTGTCCACTTTCCAAACTGGGTCTTCCTGACCCAGTGATTCTGTGAGCTTGCACCACCTCTTCAGTAGAAGAACCACCAAGCTGATCATAGACTTGTGAGCAATGCAAGTTGATGTCTAACTTTTTTAAAATGGTTGTTACTAATTTGGGGGGTGGTTTATTACCTGGCAATTGCTGATACAGAGAGCTACCACAATCTAGCTACCAATTGAAAAACATCCATCAAGCTCCTGAGATACAATTTCTTTAAGAGCAAGAGAAGCAACACAGAATTCTAAAACAGTCACACTCAGACAGCTTGGTTACAGCATTTCCATGCAGAAAAAAAAAAAAAAAGTGACTCTCAGAGCTCTTTAAATAACATCTCTAAATTGGGGCTCAGAATAACTGGTACGTGGTCCCAGCCCAGATGATCACAAGAAGTAGGACAGACCCATTGCTATTCCTGAGTCTCAGTATTCTTGTCTATAAAAGAGGGTACCAACTTCTCACAAATGTGTTGTGAGAATTATGCAAAATGATAGGATCTGGCACAGTTGCTATTTCAGTTCCTCTGCTCCTGAGGGACCGAGTAACCTGAGTAACCTGGGACAAGCCCCTGACACTTTCTGGACCTCTTCGTCTGTAGCTTGGAAGTAATCACCACTATCTCAGGAGAATTTGTGCAGTAGATGAGAGGATGGATGTCAGACGTGTGAATCAGAAAGGACACTTTTGGTGGCAAATAAAAGAAAACCCAATTTTAACTAGTCTAAAGTATAAGGAGAATTTATTAGATCACATAAAAGAAAATATGATGTCTTCAGGTATGGTTTGATCAAGGCTCCACCTTTGCTTCTCTACGATCCATTCTCTTCTACAGCCCTTTGGATGTTGGCTTTGCCCTCAGGATGACTTGCCCCCATGCAGCAGTTGGCTTAGGCACTCATTATTACATCACTATGACAAAAGGGATGGGACTGTGCCTCCTAGCTCAGGCCAAGCAGTGCCCATTCTGGAGCTAAGCTGGACACAGTCATTTCCAATATGTTATGACCACTGCTTAGTGGGGGGGATGGACAATTGGGCACTAAGGAGGCCAAAACAAGAACCCTGACAGGTGGCTAACCCTGTGACAGACACATGGGTTAAGGTACCACCTCCTCTATCACTGGCATGTCCCTGTCTGGGCCTCAGTTTCCCTTCCGGTAATACAAGGGGCTGCCTGGATTATGTTTCTAGATCTCCACCCCACCTCAACTCCCAGAGCCCAGGCCTGATAGACAGTTTGAGTCTTAGGTGGGGAGCTATAGCCCACCACCTGCCACTTAGGTGGAGTGGGTTCTAGGGGCACATGCTTCTGAGCAGAACAAATTGCCAGGGCATTGTTCTTCAATCTTTCCAGGGTGAGTGATTTCCAGGAGCTGGCTGGGGCAGGTGAATGATTTCCTAGCCCTGCCAAGCCCTTTCCAAGACTATAATTGCATTTCTAGTGACAGATTCTCAATCGGGCCCCTCAACCAGGGCCAGGATATAGTTCACACAGTTTGAAGCCATCTGTTTGTCTGCTGTCTGTCCACCTCCTGCCCACAGCCAGGGGTCTGGGCACTGTGGGTGGCAGCAGATGAACTGGAAGTTTCAGTCCTGGCTCTAGCACTGCATCATGCACAGTCACTAGCCACATTGGCTACTTATACCAAAAATTCAGGCCTCAGTCACACTAGCCATGTTTCAAGTGCTCAGTGGCCACATATTGGACAAGGCATACATAGGATAGTTTCAACATTGCAGAAAATTCTATGGGCAGCCCAACTCCTGCAGAAATCCAGTGGGAAACCCCAGGCCAGTCCCTTCTCCCTTCTGGTCCTCAATGTGTGCTTCTGTCCCTTCCAGCTCTGAGACTCAGTTTCCTCCTACGTAAAATGGGGGTGATAGTACTAATCTCAGAGGGATAAATATGTGAAATAAGGACTGTAAAATGCTGAGCACAGGGTCAGTAGTAACTGGAACATGGTCTAGGATTTAGACTGTGGACACTCCGAGGGAGGGGGAAGATGTCACAAGGAGGGGGCCTTTGAGCAGACTTTGCACGGGAGATTTGGTTGGGTGTCCACGCAACAGTCATTCCTTCTTTCTCCTTGCTAACACACCTTCAGTTTTCGGTGGGGCTAAAACTCATAGTCCCAGGGAATGAACGATGACTGATCTGTGCTCATCATGACACTTTGTAATCATTCACCTGTGACTGGTCAAGGGGCAACCACGTGACATCAGGGAAAGTCTGCTGGGGGTTCTGGGAAAATGTGTCCTCCCCATTAATGGAGAAGCACACCGCATGGGGAGAAAGCCCCCTTGAACCCTGCTCCCCACTTCCCGCTGCGACTCCATGGTGCCTGGTGCTTTGGCAGCCACATTTGGAGGCCACGAGGCACAATGTGAACACACGAGGAGGCTGCATGTGAGAACCGGGTCCCTGGTGTCTTTGTCGAGCCCCTGAACCCACACTGCACCCCTCTTCTTATAAGGTAAAAGTAAATGTCCCTGATGGATGGGTTTCTTGCAGCCAAAAGCATCCTGAGTGGTTTCATTCAAGGGTGAGTCAGAGTCTGCTAGGTGCGCATGACACAAAAGCACAGAGGACAGTATGCCAGGGACACGTGGGCATGACAGCAAATGCTGCTCCTGTGAATGGGAGGATGGCAGTGGGTGAGGCTGCAGGTGACTCTGGACTTGGGCAAGGGCAGCTCAGTGCCGAGCTGTGGAGTTTGGACTTCCACATGCATGCGGGTGGTGGGGGGGGGACTTCGGAGGGCTTAAAGGAGCTCCAGGGTTAACTGTGGGTGGGGATGGGCTGGTGGGGAGAGACTGGAGGCAGGGAGGCCGGGAGGAGGCCAGGAGGTGGCTGAGGGTGTGAGAGCCACCGACAGGGCAGGTGGGGAGCAGGTGAGCGATTTCAGGGGAAGGCTAGGGGATGCAGGTAGGTGTGGGTGACTGAACTATTGGTTGGTGGAGAGGAGCCGAGGGTGAAGAAGAAACTGAGAACAGGACCCTGGTGACACGGATGGCTGACACAGACCAAGGGGAGCAGAGAAAGGGGTCAGAGAAAAACCAGAAGACAAATTCAGGGAGGGTTTGCAGAAGGAGCAATGGGCACCTGCAGCAAATGCTGCTGAGACAGCTAAAACATCAGTGCTGCCACCACAATGGATCCAGAATCGCCCTGGCCACCGCTACCACCACCACCTCCCACCCGAGTCCATGCCACTAGCCCGTCTTAGCTGTGTCCTCTCCCCCACACACACTCCCTGCAGTCCAACCTCCCCACAGCAGCCAGAGGAAGCTGGCAAAACCTAAGCCGGGTCATGCCCTCCTAGCTCCACACTCTCCCATGGCTCCCATGTTGTTCCTTGAACAAGCCAAGCAGCTTTCCACCTCAGGGACTTTGCACTGGCTGTGCCCCCTGCCTGGAACACGCTTCTTTGAGATTTTGCAAAGCTGCATCCTTCACGTCCTTCAGTGAGGTCTTCCCTGGCTCCCTTTATAACACACCTTCCTCCTGCAGCACTCTGCTTCCCTACCCTGAGTTATTTTTCTCTACAGCGTGTACCTGAAGTATACGGTATCTGTGCCTATACTATAAATATGGGTGTATTTATCAGCTTGAATCAGCTCCACGAGGGCAGGGATTTGTGTCTGTTCTGTTCACTGTTGTGTCCCCCATGCCTAGAAGAGTACGTGAGAGTGGTCAGTGAAGTCTGCGGAATTAATGAACGACTGACGGTCAAGTACAATAAGGACCACAAATAGTTCTAAGTTCAGCAATGAATCCAGAAAGTGGGCAATGTAGAAGTGGAGGCAGCAGGTGTAGACAACTCATTTAGGAAGTTTGGCGGTGAGTGGAGAAAAGGAACAGGATATAGGGGAAAGGAAGTGGTGGAGGGCTTTATTCTTCAGATGAGTGTCATTTAAGCATGTTTAAATGCTGATGGAAGGAGCCAGAGAGAAAGGGGTTCAAGACCAGGACGGGGGTAACTGATAGAGCTGGCCAGACAAAGGGGGAGGGAGGGAACCCGGAGCCTTGCACGGCCAGCCCAGCAGCGACTTCGCAGGGGTGAGTGGAGGAGGGTGGGAAAAGAGTCATCTTGTTAATATACCTCTGAAAGTGGTCCCTGCAATGGGCAAGGCATACAGAGGACACACAATGTCAAAATTACTTGAAATTACTTTGGTTCATCCATGGGAGGCTTGAGGGACTGCTTGCTTATATTCCATATAAGAAGGAGAGCCAACAATATCTGACAAACATTTGCCAGGTGCCCACCCTATGCCAGGCACTGGGCACTGGAGAAAACTCTGTCTGTGATGTGACCACAACTAAGTACCAAGGAAAACAGACACTCTTTTCAGTAACCCTTCTTTAGGGATCATGAGAATCGTGTCTGTGCTGGTGTTTCCTCCTTTACGTGGCTACTAGGAAGACCAAAGGCAAATCGGCAGGTCGACTTTTAAAGACGTGTAATTCTGTGTCCCACATTAGTGCCTTCTTACCTCCTTCCCAGAGACAGTCTCTAGTTTAGATTTTTGTTTTGCTTCGCCCTGAAGTTTTTGTTTGTCTTTGAATTTGTTTGTGGGGGCTGCACTGCATAGAAAACCTAAATAATGATGACTTAACATGATAGTGATTTGTTTTTCTCTCTCAGAAGTCAAAGCCAGGAAGTGTACAAATCAGGCCTAGGCAGCTATTCTACACTATGCCTGGGGACTTGGGTTCCACCCCAGCCTACTCTACTTTCCTTCAGGTATGCCCCTTGTCCGCATGCTCACAAGGCACATGCAGGGTTCCAACCATCACGTCCACATCCCAGGCAGAAAGAAAACAATTGCTCAATTGCCAGAGGACAAACAACAAAATGAGTTTCCCAGGAGCCTATCACAGCAACTTCTGCTTAGAACTCATTGGCTAGCGCTGTGTCCCTTGGCCACTCCTAGCTGCAAGAGAAACTAAGAAATATAATTCTATACCTGGGCATAGTGCAACTCTGAACAAAATCAGAGTCCTATTACTTAGAAGAGGGGGAGATGGGTATTGGTTAGCAAAATAGCAGTGTCTACCATGGTTATTTATATATTTCTCTTTCATACTTTATAGCATAAAAAAATACAAATGTTGGAATGAATATAAGCCCTATAATGTCCAGGGCAGCTATAAGGTCTGTGTCTTTCTTGTCTGTGGCTTAGTCTTCAGTTTTCAAAGCAGAGCCTGGCACATAGTTGGCGCTCAACAAATACTTGTTGACTTGAAAAGGAACCAAGTGCTTCATGTATGGAGGTGAGTGTCATTATCCCCATTTTCTAGGGGAGAAAACAGCCTCTTCTCCTGACCTCAAAGAACATCAAGCCACAGAATCATTGGGCTTAAGGTTGTTATTTCACAGAGATGTGGCCCAGAAAATTTAAGTGACTTGCCCAAGATCACACGGAAAATTCATGGCAAAAACTAGAACCTGGGTCTGCAGAGATATATTTCAGATTAAATCTGATCCAAACTCAGCCCTGACAGTTGTCTATGGCAGGATTTCTGCATACACCAAGATACCGAAATTCCATTACCCACAGTGGACTTAGACATGGGCTCTTGATATGGGAGACTAAAGTCTTCCTTGAGTCATACAGCGGCTATAAGGTCAGGGGAATGGGGAAAATAATAAGTTTCGATCAAATTCAGGGTGAAACTGGTAAACAATGAACTTGAGGTGGGGAGGGGGGGTTGTTTTCCTCTAAAAGTCCATTTCCTTGAGTCAAAAGTCTTTTCGGCAGGATGGTTTTCCAGTAGACCATGAAGACCTGAACATGCCTAAAATATGTAATCACTTAATAAGTGCTGGAGAAACCCCACAGTGGAGCCCTGACAAGTTGCCACCCAAATCACAGTACAGCTTCAGCCCCCAGAGAGAAATCAAAGTCTCCATTATTAAAATGCATTATTTATGGCTTCCACAAAGTCTTCCAGACCCCTGACAGCTCAGGAATGAGCTCAGAAATTAACTCTTTGATATTATCAGGATCAATCCATCTCTCTGGATTCTTTACCACGTTCTTTTTTTTTTTTTTTTTTTTTTCCTTCTGAAAGGCACGTACTGAAGAGGAATTTCATTCAAGGCACAAAGGCGTGACGAAGCCAGCTGGGGACTTGCATTCAGTCCCTTCACTGATCAGCCTCTGATTCATCCGTCCTGTCTGTAAAGACAGAGATGACTTCTCATTTCATTGAAGGTGGCTGTGAGGACAGGAGAGACCAGGAAGTGGCCAGTGACGCAGAGAGTGAGAAACTGGAGAGCTCCTAGAGGCCACCTCATCCCACAGAGGCTAAGAGGGCACAAGACCTGGCCACTGTCACACAGCAAGCCTGTGCACCAAGGCTGTCGGAGATGGCAGGAAACCAGAATCCCAGGGCCAGCAGTGCTCTCCTGAAAGTCCTTGGCAAAGTTCCAACCCTGCTTGGAACCTCAGTTTCCCTCTCTGTAAACTGGCTGTGGACACGAGTCCAATGTATTACAAAGATTTTTGAATGATTAAACCCATATTTATTTTTCCAGCAAAATCATTCAAGGCAACCCCAAAATATAAAACAAACAAAAATAAAAAGAGCAGTCTTTTTTCCTCCTGATCCACTGACTACAGATGCCAAGGGACCCAGGAACTCTTGGGCTCCAGGAGGGGTTCTGGGATGGTGGGAAGCCATCCATGCCTTCTCCCTGAGCTTGATCCTGACTGTGCTGGCAGGTGGCAATAGCGGGGCGCCCCTCCTCTCCCTCCAGGGCCCCGCAGTGCAGAGACAAGACCTGGCCCACCCCGCCCTGCCCTGCAGGGGCCTCCTTGCTACCCGCTGGTCAGCCCTCCCCAGAAGCCACGCTACCAGGGTGAAGCCTGGGAAGCCGATGCCGAGGGAGGAAGGAGACTTCTGGCTAGGTCCCGAGTCTGTCACCAGGTCGCTGGGTGACTTCGGGCGAGTCACTTTCCCTCTCTAGGTCTCAGTTTTCTGTACAGATACAATGCCAAAGGGTATGTAGGACAGGAGTATTTTAGTTTAGCAAAAGGACATCCAACTCGAACTGGCTTTAACAAATGGAAACGTGAAATATATTGGATCCAGTAAAGGAAAAGCCCAGTGGTGGCTTCGATCGGGCAAAGGTGGATCCCAGTTCCAAACGACGCCATCAGGACCCTGTCTCTTGCCTTCTCCCAGCACTGTTTTCATCCCTGTGGCTTCACCCTCAGGCAGGGTTTGCCCCTCGGTAACAAGACGCCCACCAGCAGGTGGCGCTCGACTTCCAGCCACACAGCGCCACCCCCAGCGGAAAGAGAGGGGGCTCCCCGTGGTGCCGGTAGAATCTCAGGATTGGCGCTAATTGGCCTGTCTGTGTCATGTGACCTTCTCTGGACCCAATCACTGTGCCCAATTGGGTCATGCTCTTCTCTGATTGGCTAGGCTCGAGTCCTGTACTCACCTCTGGAGCCCTTCCCCAAACCATATTATTCCCCAAAGATAATAACAAAATCTCTGCTAAGAAGCGAAGTGGGCACTGGGTGGGGAAACCATCACAGGCAGGCTGGCACCTCCCCTCTTCCTGTCCCGGCCACCACGCCCCACCCCGCCTTGGTGCTGCGGCTGCTGGAGGACCTGTGTGCTCCCTGGGTGAGATGCTCGGATGGACCCTGGGGTAGGAATCAGGGTCTGCCCCCAGCCTAGTGTATAATGGTTGGGTAAATATTGGATGGGTGGGTGGGTGGATGGATGGAGGGAGGGGTGGAATACATATCTTCCAAGATAGTCCATCTTTCCCAGAAACTAGGACTGGGAAAAAGCACTCACACAGAGCTGCCAGTCTCCTTCAGTGTCAGACAGATATACAGAGGGTCCCAGCCCACAGACTTGCCTGCGTCCTCTGTCCTCAACCATTGCAGGGCAGCCCTACGGACACTGGGGGAGGTGGTGACCCAGCTCCTCCCATGGCTCCTCATGAAGTGAAGTCTCTCCTGCCTGGCTGCCCCTCTAGACACAGCACATCCTACCCCTGTCCTTTTCTCAAGGATCCCAGCTGCAGCATTTAGGGGGTTCTGAAGAGTACAGGAGTGGAGGTAGGAATCACCTCCCTCCTTGTGGGCCCTATGCCTTAGGTAATGTGTCCTGGGGGTACATTAGCTTTTCTGTGTCAAACAGAGACCGAGCTCCTGGACACCATGAACAAGGCTAAGCCATATCTTCTGATCCTGGCCATGTACAGCTTGCTTTTTGGCCCCAAGTGCTAGAATTGACATTCATTCCTAATCAGATTCACTTTGCATGATTCCTACCAGCATGACAACAACATTCTGAGTCCTGAGGCAGTCTGTGGCCTGTCCTGTCCATGGTTTGGGGCCATCCCCACTTCAGCCCAGTTGCCCCCTACCCATCCTTTGAGCAGCCATGGGCAGGACATAGTGGCATTTCTCCCCAGAGAGGCCACCGTGGAAGGGAAGTGGGCTCTCGCTTTACCTTCGCTGGAGAGGGGAGAGCACACCGTGTCCCCATGATGAGTGCCTGAGTCAGACCCTGACCCTTACCCCAATATTTTTTCTTTTCCATCCTTTGTTGTCCCCCTTATTCTAGGCTGGGGGCTCCAGTCCCCATCCTGCCAGAAGCTTCCCAAAGACTTAACCCTACTTCCCCCCGCCCCAAGAATCACTGACAAGTGGCCAGGACACACGTGTGTTCTGTGGTTTACAGATGGGGAAATTGAGGCCTGTAGAGAAGAGAGGCCCAAGGTCTCCCCATGCGTCAGGGGTCAGATTAGATTGCAGCTCTGTTAACACATCCCCACCACTTACCAGGTAGGGCTTCACAGTGGTTAGATTTCCCAGGTGGAATCCCAGACCCATCCCCCTGCAAGCCGGGTAAGCTTAGACAATGACCTCCCTGGGGTCGGTTTTCCCAGTTGTAAAATGGGGATGGTATAGGACTTACCCACATCACCCAGGAGTTATAAGGGTTAAATGTGGTAATCCACGTGGAGTGTGAAGAACGGTGCCCCAGACCTGGAAATGGACAACACCTCTGCATGTTTTCACTATCATGTGCCAGACACAGTGCTGGGCACATGACACACATCAGCACCTTCCTTCCTCATGACACTAGTTAGAAAGTGTTATTCTCATTTTACAGCTGGGGAAACTGAGACTCAGAGAAGGAAGCCAGGTCTGCTGCACTCTCTACCCCCAAACTGTCACTGTGTGTTCTGTTGACCAAGAGAACAAGCGTGTCCACCCAGGGTACTGCCTGCTTGCCTCCAAGTTCACGGTTATTCCCACATTTCCAGGCACCAGTCTTGGCTCTGAGGAGCCACAGGGAACAGCACAGATGAGGTCCCTGCTGCTTCTGATGTGGAGAGACCAGGGCTGACCTTCAACAGTACCCATTGTGACCTTTACTTGGTGCCCCACTGTGCCCCTGAAGGAGCTGGACCGTAAGCAAGTAAACAAATACATAAGAAAGACAAATTCCCAAAGTGATAATGCCACGATGAAGATAAACAGGATAATGAAGAGATGGAGGTGGACAGGTACATTTAAGCTAGGGTGGCCAGGAGAAACCTCTCAGGAAATACAATTTGAGTGTTCAGAAAAAGACAGATTGTGGCTAGGAGAGGGAAGGGAGTCCAGGCAGAGGAAACAGCAGGTGCAAAGGCCCTGAGGCGGGAATATGTTTGGTAGGTTTGAGGAACAGTGAGGAGGCCAGCATGGCAGTTTCCAGAATGAACTGGAAGCCATGGAGAGCAGGAAATGAGGCTAATGTTAAGGATCCCCAGGAACAAAGCCTGCCTTCCAAATTGGTATTGGCTCTTCCAAAGCATGGGGAATTAGGTTCAAAGGAGGAAACAAACGTAGCATGGATCACTTTTGATCCCAAAACATTCTGCATAAAAACTAACACACAGCTAGCTGCTGGGCGTATGAACTGGTATCAAGAATCAGACATTAAAAATTCACACCCTCAAACCAAGGTCAAGGTTTCGGATCCCTACACCAACCAGTGCCAAAAAAAAAAAAAAGCCCAATCTTTGAATGGGCCATTTTGCTTCGAGACACTGACACTAAGGAAAAGCATTAGATGGAGACAAAGATTAAGCTGCAAGAGTGACCAGGTACACGTTCAGCACAGCGGAGGAAACCTAGGAAGCCCTAATGTTGGTGGAGGGCTTGGCCACACACATTGAGCTCTGTCGAGGATATCATGTGGCCGGACAAAATGATGATGCAGAGAAACATTTAACAACATGTAAAGATGCACAGTATATACTGTTAAAATGGAAATTAGCATAGTCTCTTCTTTCTAAATAGAAACACGTATGTGTAGGCACAGAAAAGGAGATGGGAAATGCGAGTGATCGTCTCTGTAAGAGGACTGCAGACAGGTGCTCTCGTCTTCCTTTCGTTTATTTGAGTTTTTCCCCCTGAAGTTCCTTCAGTTCCTCTAAGTTATAAGGGGAAGTTTAAAGAGGTGCATGGTTTTGTGGTTCTGTAGTCAAGAAGGGCTCCGAGGCTGGCAGGTGCTGGGCCATGGCTCTGGTCCCTGAGGTCTGTCTGCCATCCACAGCCCTCTGGTGACACAGTACCCACACTCTCAGGGTCGTGGGGGAAGCCTATGCTGCCCTGGGCTGACCAGAGCAGAGGAGAGACATGGGGCCAGGGCTGGGACATGGACAGCCAGCACCCCTGGGGTATCCTAAGGTGCCAAGCCTTGTGTTGAAGCTTGCCCCACACTGCTTCCAATCTGGGAGATATTGTTGTCCCCACTTGACAGATGGGGAAACTGAGGCTCAGGGAAGGGAGCTAACCTACCCAAGGTCTCACAGCAGCACCAAGGCCAGGCCCCAAACTCAGGCCAGTCAGACTCCAGAGCACTGAGTCTCTGGCCATAAGAGTTGCTTATTATGGCCAGCTTATGGCCAGGTGTCCACCTGCACACTCACCGTCTCAGCTCCTGCCCCATGCCAGGTCCTACACATGCTCTCACCAGTGCCACATTTTGGGAAACTAGGCACAGAGAGGGTAAGCAACTTGCCTGAGGCCACAGAGCCTATATGAGGCAGAGCCTGGGCTCCAACTCCCCACTGCATTCCCCAGCTTCCACAGTGGCAGCAGTCCAGAGTGAGCTAGGAAGCCACCTCCTGTTCCTAAAGACTTGCTGGGGAAACTGAGGTAGTTGTGGGTGGTTGCTGGGAGCTGCTGATGGCCCCCTTCCCCGGGCACCCCAGCCTCCCTGTGCGACCCTCCCCGGAGACCAAGGGCCTTAGGTGGGGACTGATTGAAGGTCTTTGTTGGAGGTGCTCTCAAAGCCATGAAGTCCCACAGGAAGCCCAGAGAAAGCAGTGATGACTTGCCCAAGGTCACATGGCACAGCAACAGCAAGGCGGGGCCCATGGGCTGGAGTAAGGGGGCTGTCAAGGAGAAGGAAGGAGAGAGCTCGTGTCTTCCAGGCAGAGATTCCTCACGTCTGGCAATCACGTCATCGGCCAGGACGCTACGGCCCCGGAGTCACCGTCCCCGTCCTTCATGACCTCATCTCTTGGCTGGGCCCCAGAGCAGCGCCTGGGGCCTGGAATCAATACCTCTTGGCAGTGCCCAAGGCCCCCTGTCTTCCTGCGCCTCCCACCCCCAGCAGCCCCGCCCAGCACAAGGACCCACCACCTGCCTCCCATTCCCAGACAGCAAATTGGGGCTGCTGCTGCTCACGACAGGCTGGAAGCGGGTACTGAAATCCTCCAGGATCTCAAATGGATTCTCCTCCCCACCAGTGTCCTGCACTGAGCCCACTGCAGGGGGAGGAGGGAGGCTCCGCTCAAATCTAGCCATCTCCCCACCCTATGGGGGCAGCTCACAGGCCTCCCCAAGCCTTGGGTTCTTCCTGCATCTAAAGGAGAGAGGAATCCAACTTAGAGCAGCTGTGAGGTTCCACCGTACAACACAGTGCCTGGCAAA
This sequence comes from Cynocephalus volans, assembly GCF_027409185.1. NCBI lineage: Eukaryota > Metazoa > Chordata > Mammalia > Dermoptera > Cynocephalidae > Cynocephalus > Cynocephalus volans. The sequence goes on along the minus strand of NC_084470.1, from coordinate 95,351,566 downwards.
CAGCAGGCACTTAACAAATGCTGAGTCCCTCCTGCCTCTAGTCTGGATGCTTACTTACTCATGCAAGTTCACAGTTAACAGCAACCACGTGAAGGAGGCCAGCTGGGGACTAACAACTCCATTATACAGATGGAAAAGTAGAGATTCTGGGAGGGTAACAGGGAAGCAGGCTTTGAAGCCAACACTTTGTGACTTCGAAATGCACCTCGAGGCTGCATCTCAGTGCCTGGGCTGGAAAGCCTCTTAGAGAACATGTTCCACACCCGTGTGCACCTGTTCATGGGTGGGAAACCGAGCATGGCTCAGAAGGGCCGAGGGAGTGTGGAAGGTCTGGGACCAAGTCAGAGGCAGGGCTGGGGGTCTGCACTCCAGGCCAGGGGGGAATGCCAGTCTTCGGGGCCCAAGACCTGGACAAGGCTGTAAAAGGACAGTCCCTCCACTGTGGTCATGTACTCTTGTGGCCGCCTGAGCATGGGTGAGCATCTACCATGTGCCCACCCACAGCAAGTGCTCCTGCCTTCATTGGACCCCCTAGGGAACTGATCTCCCTGTATCATGTTTTACTGGGATAGTGGGGCTTCACAGCATTGGGACAGGGTATCCTGGGAGCGGCTGAGAGAGTTGGGGACCTGTACTAGGCTGGGGCTGGAAAGCCAAGGCCCCAAGCCCCAGGCAAGTAGCAGAAGAGGCATGCGTGAAGCAGCTCTGCTGGGCAGACCACAGGGAGCGGTGGGGACCGAGGAGAGTGGGAGAGCAGGCGCTCCATCAGAAGGGAGAGGGGGAGCACTGGGCACCACGTGCAGGTAGGGGCTTCCACATTGTATGGCTTTTGAAGAAAGCACCAAGGCCAGATTTTTATATAAAATCTCCTCATTGAATCACTTAAAATGCTTAGCCTCAGACAAAACCCACCCGCAGGCTGAAGGAGGCCCCTCTAGAGAGGGCTGTGGCTGTCTGTGGGGCACTGGTGGTGAGGTGGCATAGGAGTAAGGGAACCTGGGGGTGGAGGTATTTGGGCTTAAACCTGGAGCCTCAGTTTCCTGGTCTGTAAAGTGGGTCCATCGGTTCCAACCTCGAAGGGTGACTGTGCAAATGCCTCCCGGGCTCTCTAGAACTCCAGAGGGCCAGGGCCCTGGGTGGGGAGGGGTCCCCTAGTGGCCCACCCCTGCCCCCTGCCGGCTGGCATTGGGGTCAGGAGGGCAGCACTGTGAGGTGAGGACCCTCACCCTGGCCCCCTGAGGCTGAGAACACCCCCTTGTGCAGTGGCAGCTGTGGATTTGGGACAGTTACTGGTGTCTTCACTGAACTTCCCTTTCTCTCCCAGCCCAGAAAGCTCTAGGGGAAGTCTGGGTGGGAGGGGACAGCAGGGGAACCTGGAACGCACTGTGGTTGCGGGGGGAGCGAAAGTGCACCAACCTCCTCGGGTCTTGCGCATCGTATTCAGGACACATTCCCCAGAATGCGTCTCACGCCAGCCAGGGCTCACACCACAGTGGACAGGAGCTGCCCTGTGGGTTGCCTGGACTCAGTTACCCAGCCCAAGCTGTCCGGAGCAGCCATAGCCTGTTGAACAGATGAGGCAGGGTTGGAGAGCCCTTCCTGCAGTTCTGAGTAGGGCAGGGCCACCACTTCAGCCACTGTGGTAAGCAAATAATGCCCCCCCCCCAAAGTTTCCTCATCCTGATCTCTGAAATCTGTACATATGCCCCCTCACATGACAAAAGAGACTTTGTGGAAGTGGTTAAATTAAGGACACAAGAGGAGATTGCCCTGGGCTACCCAGGCAGGCCACATGTAATCACAAGGATCAGGGCACAGGCAGAAAGAGATATTTGAAGAGGCCACACTGCTGGCGTTGAAGATGGGGGACAGGGCCACAAGCCAAGGAATGCAGGCTGCCTCTCCAAGCTGGAAAAGGCAAGGGGACAGATTCTCAGAAGGAACACAGCCCAGCTGACACCTTGGTTGTGGCCCAGTAAGACCCATTTTGGACTTCTGGCCTCCAGAACTATTAAGAGGATAAACATGTATTGTTTTAAGCTCCTACATTTGTAGTAGTTTGTTACAGCAACAATGGCAAAATAATACAGATGCAAGGTCCCCTTAAAGAGGACCTGGGATAGGAGCAGCTGGGCTGGGCATCGGGGCGGGGTGGGGGGCCAGGACACATCCCCTGCAGACGCTGCTCTACCCCCCAGGAAGGCCACATTCCCAGCTCGGGTGCAGCAGTGGGCACCGTGGTGGCCTCACCTCACCCATGGAGTGGTGGACATGCACATGGTGGGGAGGAGGTGACCACCACTCGCCCAAGCTATGCTGTGACATCCTACCCCCTCGCCTCAATGATTGGTCCAGATAAGCCAGGACAAGGCCAATCAGAGCAAGACCGGGCACAGACATGGCCCAATCTGTGCAAAGGCCAGAACCTCTGCAGACTCTGCTGGAAATCCTGCGAGTGAGGCCCAGAACCACTGCAGCCTCTTTGCCATCTTGAGGGAGTTAAAAACCAGAGGAGGCAGGGGGAGCAAGAGAATCACCAGTGAGAGAAGTAAAGGCTTGAGCCAGAGCAACAACTGCAGAGAAGACAGAGGGGCCAGAATGAGGAAGACTCAGGAGAGAGAGCGTGGTCCCAGAGCTCCATGGTACTGAGGAAGGAGGACAGTCTGCAGGCAAACAGCCACCACCACCAATCTCATCCACATTCTCCCCACAGCAGCCAGGGGCACACTGTAAAAACCTAGGTGAGACAGCTACCCTCTGTTGTTCAGAACCTCCTGTGGCCCCTGCCTCACCCTGAGTAAAAGCCAAAGTCTTTACTGTGGCTTCAAAGCTCTGCACGATTTGGCCTCTGACCTCGCTGCCCACCACCTTCTCCTTCCCCAGCCTGTACCCCCTGGGCCCTGCTCTCTAACTCAGACACACCAGGCACACACCAGCCACAGGGCCTTTGCTCAGCCTGTGCCTCCACCTGCTCACCCTCTCTCAGATGCTTCCTCAGCTCCCTCCTTCCTCCCTTGCTAGTCTTTGCACAAATGTCACCTCACAGGGACTTCCTCATTGACCATCACATCTAAAACTGCAACCCCTGCATCACCCCGCCACATTTCCCACTTGGTTTTGCTCCCTAATGCTTATCACAGAGCATTTATTTACCTATTTGTTTTGTTAACTGCCTGTAGCTCCCCAAGGGCAGGGGCTTTCTGTTTTTCCAGGGCCTACAACAGTGTTCTACACAGAATAGCAGCAAAATACATACTTGAATCAGAACCAGGAGACCTTCCTGGGGAAGCTGAGCTCTGATCCAGATATCTACCCTTACCACCTGCCCCAGTGCCTGGAGATTGCTCTGGGGCGCCCTCCACCGCCCCATTCACCTGGCCGTTGAGGCAGACCTCTGCAGTCTGCACAGACAACTTTGCCTTAAAAAGAGCAGGCATTCCTGGGCACCCCCCTCCCACCGCCTCTGGCCCTGGGGCCTCCAGTGCACGCAGGCACGTGTGCGGACAGGCCGCATGAGTGGATTCCAGTAGCTGAGGGAGCAGCCCGCAGGCCCAGAGAGAGAGGCTGCCCACCAAGGAGCACCACCAGCCCCCATCCTGGGAGAGCCCCAAAGCTGCTCCCTGTGAGGGGTCCTGCTCCTCAGCGTGCATGCGCACTTGCGCACACACACGTTCCAGGCACACTCCATTTGGAAATTCTAGAATCTCAAAATCTTAGAATTTTGAAAACTTGTTTATTTCAGTTTAGCCCATGTTCTGTTCCTGAAAGCCTGGGACATGGCAAATTGTACATTTCCAAATCCTCAGACCCCTCAAGAGTCCAAGCAGAAAGGCCCCACAAGATTGTTCTACAGCAGAGCCAGCTGACAGACCCCAGTACCGCCCTCCCTCTCTTCCCCTGATTTTCAGCTGGGCTCCCTGCCTCTCTCCCATCTAAGAGTGGCTGTGTGATTAAGCTCTGACCAGTGGGGTGCAAGCAAAAGTGCCCCACGTTAGCTTCCAGGGGCCCTTCTCAAAAGACAGCTAATGCCCATGCTCTGACCCTTTTTCTTGTTCCCTCCTACCTCTGTCCTGCTTAGAACTCAGATGTGATGGCTGGAACTTTGGCAGCTGACTTGGACTACAAGGACCAGATCTCCTGTTTGGTGTGGTAGAGCCAGGAGACAGAAGGAAGCTGGACCCCATGCCAGATTTGTAACCCTTACTTCAGGGCTTAAATATGGAAGAGACAGAAATGTCGCTCTTGTTTCAGCCATTGTTCTTTGGGGTTTGCATTTACAGTCTAACCTTCCTGCTGTGTAGATGGGGCAAGTGAGGCCCGAGTCAGGCATCCACCCATGCGAGACCAGACGATGAGTCAGGGTGGGGCCAGCACAGAACTCAGGCCCCTGCCTTGTCTCCCTGTGAGCCCCTGGGCTGGTTCCTTGGATTTCTGCTGTAATGGGTCACAAGACCCTCTTCTCCCCAGTCATCCTGGATATCCCTCTGCCTCATTTCCTCCTATGGTAGCCCCAAGGCCACTGGAGGCAGCCCTGGGTGGAGGCATTGGGAGGTCTGGGGTGTGCCAGGGCCTTCTGCCTGAACCTAGGCAAGGCCCTTCCCTTCCCTGGGAAGGGAAGATCGCTTCACCAGCCCCAGTTCCTTGCCTCCATGCCTTCCTTTCATGGCTTCTCCCAGGTCCCTTAAATCTCAGGACTAGAGGGCCTCAGGGGTCTCCCAGCCCAAACCCTCTCCCTTCCACAGCATGCTTGCAGATGGTCACCCAGGTGCTGCTTGGACACCTCAGGTGACAGGGGAACAATTCTTTCTGACAGTCCAGCCCAGCACTGCTGAGTTCCAACTGGGAAACCAGGGCCGCACGCAGAGCTCTCCCAGGGACAGAGACCAGGACCCCCTGAGGCTGCTCCTCTCGTGGGCGTCTGCTGCCCTGCCACACTTTGAATTCTGCATCCCAGGAAGAAGTTCTGGCAGGAGAGGGGAGCAAAGGGAATATCATCAACTCACCAGAGACCTCCTCAAGTTCTGGGTTTTTATCTTAGCAGATAACAGGGCAGCAGAAACTTGCCCGGGCCTCACAAGGCACAGGAAGGGACCCAGCGTGCATCGAGCCTTGGCTGTATACCAGGCAGAGTGCTGGGTGCTTTCCATACATGAGCTGATTTAAATTTTCTAACAGTACTCTAATGTATTCCCAGTTATTAACCCCATGTTACAAGTAAGGAAACTGAGGTGTGGAGAAAGTTGCCAAGGGTTGCTCAGCTAACAAATTCAGATTGATCCCAGTGCATCCTACTGCAGGTCTGCGCTCTTTCAGGGCCCAACTCTACCCCTGAAACCTGCAGTAGGCCCCAGGGGTGGGGTCTGAGCACTTGCCACCACTCCTCGCACCCCTCCCCACCTCCTACCACCATGTCCCAGTCAGGACAAGACTCCAACTTGCAGGAGAAATTATGAATAGGGCGAAAGAAAGTTGTCCTGGCCCCTATGCATGCCTTAAGTATTTAAATTCTTTTTCATAATTATCTCAAATAGCAATTATGGCAGGAGCAGATGCGCTTATCGCAGACAAGAAACCACCTGCCTTCCCATTTTTGTCAAAAGTGGAAACACTGACATTATTTTTGCGATTTGCTTCAATAGCTGTTTTCACTGTAAATACCACCTTAACCACAAGAAAAATACCCTGGGAGACGCTGGAGGTATTCGAGGTTTTGGAGGAATTACTCCAAGAGGGCTGTGGGTGTCTCACAGGACACAGAGAGAAAGAAACACGAAAAGCTGCTTCCTCACCAAGCTGAGAGAGGGTCTTTACTCCCTCGGGCAGGGGTTCACGGGGTGCTCCCCAAACCCCCTTCCTCCTCTCTGCCTCCAATTCCCAACCCCACTGTCACCTCCACCCACCCCCAGCTGCCCACCCAGGCAACATCTCATTCACCCCAAAGAACGTCAAAATGCCCCCTCCCAGGCACCACTGAAAACAAGGGGCTCCAGCGCCGGTGGGAGGTTCTAAGAATTCAAAGACTGGAAAGGACCAGGTTTCCAAGAACGCAGCATTCCAAAATTTGCAGGTCTCTAGTCCTCTTGCACAGTCTGGCACAGGAGAAGTTGGGGGTAAAAGGGAGCATTAGGGGATACCGCCTGGAAAATCACTTGCCCTGGAAGGGAAGGCCTATGGCATGGCAGGATGAGGGTCTGTTGGGCAAATCCTCCTCTTCAAAACTTCAGCATTCTCATCTGAACAGCAGGACTTTCCCAACCCTAAGCCCCCAAATCGGAAATGATATTGTCATTATTATTAATTATTATCATTGAGCATTTACTAAGTGCCAGGTACTGTGCTGGGTTCCAGATGTGCATTATGTAGTATGTCAGTTTTCTTACACAAGGTTCTCACACAACAGTTCTATCATCATCCCCACTTTACAGATGGGGAAACTGAGAGAGAGAGTGTAAGCAAGTTGCCCAAAGTCACACAGCTAATCAGCCGAAACACACACGACTGCAAGCAAACAATGTTACTGAGCACTTACGGTGTGACCCCTAGAGATGAAACTTTGTTCCCATTTCACAGATGCAGGCATTGGAGCTGAAAAAGACTCACCATACCAGAATTACAAGAGCCAGAGTTTTAGCAGGTGCTGTTCCTGCTGGTTAGAAAGGAGGAGAGTGGGAAAAGAGACCCACGGTTGGGTACAGAGAAGCAGAGAGGGAGGGGTCCTGTCTCCAGACCCGGCGCCTGACAGCGCTCAGATTCAGCCCTCAACCTCCGTCCCAGTCCCAGCTGTGTTCTCTGCTGCCCCTGTGTGGTTGATGGAGTTGGCAGCCTCTCGGAGCTGCGCAGCATTGGGGTCCGTCCGTACAGCTGGCTTGAGTGAGGAAGCGGGGACAGCACAAGGCAGAAGGCAAGTGGGCCCTAGGGCATAGGACGTGCGGCACAGTCCTGCCCTGCAGTCTCACTCTCCCCACTCCAGCCACACTGGTCACCTGTGAGCAGGCCAGCACATTCCCACTTCCCAGACTTTGCCCTTGCAGATCCTGCTGCCTGGGACACTCTTCCCCCCGCTTTGCACATCATTCAGTCTCCAGACCATATGACACCTCCTCTATCTAATCTGGGCCCCCTCACCATTGCCCTCTGCCGCTGACCCTGCTCTATTGTTCATCTTTATATTTGTCACCATCTAAATCACTTTATAAATTTGCTAACTATTCCTCCAGTAAAATAGTATCAGCATCAGTGTTTGGCACACAGTTGGTATGACTTCTGAGCAAATGACTGCATGAACAGCCCCATCAAATAGCTATCCCAACTCACTCACCCCCATTACGGGGCAGCTATGACTAAAATGGGGGACTTCCCCACAAGCCTGGGTCCTGTCTTCACAAGGGTCCCAGCCCTGCCCACTGACCTACTAACCCTTCCTGCCCCTCCTGCCCCAGAACAACCCTGCAGAGAATTAGGGAAAGCAGTTGGGACCCCTGAGCCTATGCTTCTCCAAGCCGAGCCACTCCATCTCCTCCCAGAATGGGATGTCTGGGGGTTGCTGTCCATCTCAGTGTCCACTGAAGGGTCTGGAGCTGAGCACAGAAGCCAGGGAGCTCAGAGAAGAAGAAAGAAGAACTGAACATCCCCTCCCTCACTGTAAGCATTGGCCTTTGGTAATGTGGCCTTACAGACAGTCATTCACTCAACAAATATATCTTCATGCTGCGCCATGCTGATACACAGGGTCTGCAGAAATGAATCTGGCCTGGATATTGCTCATGGGAGAGACAGATGGGCTTGGCCCCCTTCAACCTACACGCCTCTGTCTGGCTGCATGACCTTGGACAAGTCTGTTAGCTTCCTCATCTTCAGTTCCTCTTAGTGTGGGGCTTCAAGTATGGTCACAAAGCCCCCTTCTCATTGCTATTTAACCTGTCCTCACTCTGAATCTGTGCCTTTCACAAATACCCCCACCTGGTGTGCCTGCCTGCTCCTCCAGCGACGGCCCTTCTTCCCCTCTGCTGCTCAGGGGCTGGCAGCCTCAGCAGGGAAGAGGAATGTATAGCTCAGGGGGACAGCCAGGGGCATTGAAGGCTGCCCCACCTGCCCAGCACCCTTTGTGCACGGCCTGACAGCAGTTGTCATCACTGTCTTCTGGGATGAAGGGGATGGCCTGGCCCAGCATCCCCCAGACAAGCCTCTCTTGCTGTGTGAGGGAGTTGGGGAGACAGCTACCCACTTTTGTTGAGCACCTACTGTGTGCCACACCCCATCCCAGACACGCCTCCTCAGCCTGTGTGAGAAGCATCTGTGCTCCACTTTATGGGAAGACTGGGGCTCAGAGCATTCAGCAACTTGCCCACACACCCAGTTCGTGTGTCTCCAAGGCTACCGTGTTGGCCTGGCACCGACTTCACCTCTACGGCTGAATCTGCTGGGGTCTTTCCCAGAAAGAGAAAAGTGTGGACCAAATATCTCCTGGACGTTTCCAGTCATCTGCAAGGTATACGCTGCTACATTTTCCAACTTTCTGATTCTCTGCGCTTCCCACCGTAAGCCTTGGGGTCTCTGAGCCAGTGCCTCAAATGCACTGTAATAATGCACCTGGTAACCACTCCAGGTGTTCTGCTAGGGCTGAACTGCCCTGACTCATCCCGGCCTCATCACACCCTGCGAGGCTGGTACTGTCATTAACCCCATCTCACAGGTGAGGCAACCTAGGCACGGAAAAGTTAGGGCACTTGCCTGGGGCCATACAGCTAGCTGGTCAAGGGCAGAGACAGGAGCTCAATGCAGGCTGTCTGGCTCCACGGTCTGTGCTCCTCAGGCCACAATGCACTAAAACTCAGAGAGCACGAGTCCTAAATTCCTAAATTCTGAGGCTGAAATTTCAAAACAGCAATATCACAAACACCTAAGACGTGTCATCTCTTTAATGGAATGTTCCCGAGACCTCCGTCTTCGGCTCTCTGGAAAAGCATTCGGGCCCAGAGATTTCCGGGGACCTGTGCCCTCTGGAGAAGTGGCCCCGACACCCTAAGGTCCCTGTCTCCGGGCAGCAGCTCCCCCTGAAGAGTGCGGGGAAGGCGGCTCCCTTCAGGAGGGATCCCCAGGGTGGCTTGGCGCCTCCCTCCCGCCTGGGTCCCGCCCGCGGGGGCACCCTGGGGCACGCTGAGTCGGGGCGTCCCCGGGGCAATGGCAGTGGGCGAGCCGGCGCTGGGGGCGGGCGGCCCGCACGAGCCCGGCCTTGGGGCGGCGGCGGGGAGCCCCTCGGCGCGGGCGGGCCCTTCCTGCGCGGAGCCGGGGCGCCCCGGGAGGCTGCAGGCTGCAGGCAGCCAGGGTGGGGACGAGCGGCCCGCCCCCTGCTGGCGCCTCGCAGGCCGGCGTTCTCGGCCGCTGCAGGCCCGGGCAGTCTAGCGCCCCCGAGAGGCGGGTGCGCGCGGAGGAACGTGAGACACGGGGTGGCCTCAGCGGTAGCCACGCTGAGACTGTCCTCACCTCGGCCGAGCCCACTTCTGCCCCCGCGGGCGTGCAAGCCGGGAGGTGGGCTCAGCGTCGAGTTTATCAAAGCGGAGCCGTGTACAGATGGGAGTGCCAGGGCTGGGGGCGTAGAGAAAAGCGAGGGAACCTGCCCGAAGCCACCATGGGCCGGGGACACGCCCCTGGGTCCTGTTGCCCCCGACCCTCCACCTCTGGCCCTGTAAACTCTAACCTTTCATCTTCTGCCTTGCAAACTGTAAGCTGCGGAGTCGGGGGCAGGGTGGCCAGAGTGGGATTCCCAGGTCTTGGCCATCGGCCACTCAACAAGCAGGACCTCAGGCAGGGTCCTTTCCCCAAACCAGGCAGCTCTGGAATTAACAAAGGGAGGTGGGCGCTGCCTCTGCCGGATCCTCGCTCCTCTGTTTCCATGGCAACCCCTCCTGCAGGATAGGAATTACCTGTATCACTTTAGCACACTTGAGAGAGAAGGGTACAGATGGGGAAACCGAGGCCTACAGAGGGGCAGCAACTTGCTGAAGGTTTCCCCCATCACACCACAGAGTCTGTCTCCCAAAGACCCCCAGACAATAATCATACAACTAAATATATAAAATAAACATATAAAAAGGTGAGAAAACAGAGAACAAGAGGTGGGGGAGCAGTGGTTACTGGGCGGGGAAGACCACTCTGAGGAGGTGACGTTTGAGCCTGATGAACACCTGAGGAGCAACACGTTGCAGGCGGCAGGTGCAAATGCCCTGAGGTGGGAATGCACACAGTGAGCTCAGGACCATGAGGAGCCCCACGTTGGGTGGATGTGGCAGAAGGAGTGAGGGAAGGAGATACAGTCAGAGAGGTGGCAGGGGCCAGAATTCCGAGGGTCTTATAAGCCCCAGTAAGGAATTTAAATTTATTTTGGTGTGATGGGAAATGATCGGGGGGTGGAGGAGCTGAGAACAGTCAAGTCATCTATAATAGTTGCTCAGGCAGCTGCAAGAAGAAGGGCTTGTGAGGACAGGACAGGAGAGGGTGCGGGTGAGGGAGGAGGCAGAGAGACTGCAGAGGCGATGGCACTGATGCAGGCGAGCGACCTGGTGGCTGGGACCAGCCTGCAGAAGTGGTCAGATTCTGGAGTGTTCTGAGACTTGCGCAGGGCTCACCGCTGGTTTGGATTTTGGGGTGAGAGAGAGAAGTCAGGCTACTCCAGGTTTCCAACTGAGCAACAAGGTAACCAATGGCACCATCTCCCAACTCAGGCTCGCCCCTCCTCCCACCCCCAGTCCTTCCTGCTGTGACTCCTGGACTCAGTCTGCTGCCAGCAAAACTGCCAAAACCACTTGCCCGCACGAGCCCCAGCTCACTCCTGAGGACCCCTGTTGAGAGGCTTCCTCTTCAACACCCACACGTGGAGGGATGGCCGGGATGGTGTGCAGGGAACAAAGACCGTGTGGATGGGGAGAGCTCTCCAAAAGAAAACAGGGGGAGGGCTCTGCAGGTGAGCACATTAACTCATGTCCTGCAGACACGCACCATCAGGGGTGGCCAGTAAGATTATGCCCATTCACAGTTGAAGAAACTGAGGCTCGGGGAGGCAGGGTGTCCCAGCCAATGTCCCAGCCAATGTCCCCCAAGAGCTGGGCTCAACCCAGGTGCCATCAGTTGAACCGTGTCCCCTTTACCTGGGGTGGTGGTGGGCTCCCCAGGGAGTCTCTGTCCTCCAGCAGTGACAGGGAGACATGTGTTCACTTGGGGCCCAATATGCAGTGAGGCTACTATCTCAGGATGCTTCCTGCTTCTCCTGCCAGCCTGCCACCCTGCTCCACCCACCCCTGCCCAGCGCCTGGTTTGCAGACTCTGTTGGGCCCCCCGCGGGGATGGCTCAGCCACTGCGAAGGGCATCAGCCTGGTGACTCTTCCCAGGGTGGGAGCATCAAGGCATAAATCCTGACCCAGCTGACAGTATCCTGGAGCAGGCGCAGAAGCCGTACTGTCCCCTTCCTGTCCCCACCCTTCCTGGCATGTTTCACAGGGTCAGAGTGGCTGGAATGGAGAGGACAAGCACATAAACCTTTGCCCTAGCTGTGCCGACCAGCCTTGAGCTTCCGACCTGATAAAGGGGTGGAGAAGAGGATGAGGCCGGGCCCTGCACTGACCTCCAGGGCCGAGACAGCAGGCTGTAGAAGGCCCAGCCCCAGTGGGGACATTTAGGGGGCTGTGCTGAAGCAATAGCAAAGCCCCCTCAAGTGGCATGCAGAGAGGAACCTGGAGCAGATGCTTCAGGCAGTGGGGGGTGCATGCAGCTCACGACAGGCCCAGCCTGAGGCCCCCCAACCCCAACTGCTGCCCGCATCACCACTCCACCCTGCTCCTCCCTTCAGCTCTGCCCCCAGCCTGGAAGGCTGACAAACTCTGATTTCCACCTGCGTAGCTCGAGCGGGCCCGGCCTTTGTCTCAAGCAGCTTGATGTGAGTGAGGGCACACACATCTGTTTCTCCAACAAACATTTATTAATGCCTGCTTTGCACTGTGCCTGGTGCTAGGTGCTGGGGACTCAGAGATGATGTTTATCTGCACAAATCCTGAGAAGGGCTACCCTGAGGGGGCTGTGAAAGCAGCAGGCACAGAGCAGGGCAGTGCCAACTCTGTGTGGGGTGGTCTGAGCATTGCAGGCACAGAATGAGCAGCGGCATGGGGACATGAAGGGGCTAGGAAGGAGCTGGGAAGGGCTAGTGGCCAGGGTGCCTGGAGCACAGGAAGTGGACAGGGAGTGATGGGCCATGAGGCTGGTGCGGGGCAGGGACCAGAATGCCAGGCTGTGGAACTTGGATTCAATGCTGTGGGTAGTGGGGAGTCATGGTGGGATTTACACAGGGGAGAAACAAAAGCTGAGTGGCTCCTCTGTTAGCTCAGCCAGGGACATCTTCCTCTCTCCTCCTGACAGGGCACACTAAGGCTCAGAAAGACCAGGTGTCAAGACCCACCACGATGCCCAGCCCCTCATCACCTATGGCTGGATTCCTTGTGTGGCCTGGGCCAAATATTCAACCTCCCTGGACCTCAGTTTCTGCACCTGTAAAATGGGGATGATCATGGCAGGGAGTATGAGTTTGGTGAGGCAAGAAGGCTACTCACGTAGCCCACCTGTCCCCAGGAGCTCTGCTCCCAGCCCAGAGGACTGCGCCTGCGCGGCCATCCGCAATCCCGCGCACCACCGCCAGGTGCCGCTGCGCATACGCCTGGAGGAGCCTCTGCAAGCCCAGACCTCAGGTTCAACCCCGGCGGTGCTCAGCGAGGCTCTAGGGGTTAGCACCCAGAGTCCCCTTGCCTGCCTCCTGCAACAGATTTCTGCACAGAGCAACCCCATCCTGCATCTCGGAAGTTTCGCTGCTCCCCCAACATCTCACACCTCGGTGCTTTTTTGCATGCTGTTTCCATGCCTGGAATGCCCGCCGGCTCTGCTTCTTCTCATGGCTAACTAACTACACCGTCAAAGCCTGCGGGAGGCGACACCTCCTACAGGAAGCCTTCCTTGATGCCAGTGTAGTAGCCTCTCTGAGTTTTCACAGCTGTCTGTGGCTCTATCGTCATTGCAGTGACTGTCCATATGGTTATATCTGTTTCTGTGTCCCACTCCTGGCTAGACTGTGAGCTTCCAGAGGCAGGTAGGGTAACGCGACAACCTCCACACTATCAACTACCCAGGAGAGTAGTGCATTTGTCCCAGTGGACGAACCTGCACTGACACATCATAATCACGCAAAGTCCATAGTCTACATTAGGGTTCACTCTTGGTGCTGTACACAGTCTATGGGTTTGGACAAATGCATAAGGACAACGTACCCACTAGGGTAGTATCATTACAGAGTAGTATCACTGCCCTAAAAATCCTCTGTGTTCCGCCTTCCTCCTCCCCGCCCCCGCTAAACCTCTGGAAACCACTGTTCCCATAGTTATGCCTTTTCCGGAATGTCATATAGTCAGGATTATACCATATGTAGCCTTTTCAGACTGGCTTCTTTTACTTAGTAACATGCATTTAAAGTACCTCTCTGTCTTTTCATGGCTTGATAGCTCATTTCTTTCTAGCGCTGAACAACGTCCCATTGTCTGGATGTACCACAGTCTATCCATTCACCTACCGAACATCTTGCTTGCTTCCACATAATTGTTTTGACAATTATGAATAAAGCTGCTATAGACATCCGAGTTCAAGTTTTGGTGCAGACGTAAGTTTCCAGCTCATTGGGATAAATACCAAGGAGCACAATTGCTGAGTCCTTTGGTAACGTATATTTGGTTTTGTAAGAAACCGCTACACTGTCTTGCAGAGCGGCTGCACCATTCCCCACTCCCAGCAGCGATGCACGAGAGCTCCTGCTGCTCCCTGTCCTCGACAGCGTTTGGTGCTGTCAGTGTTCTGGACTGTGGCCATTCTAATAAGTGTGCAGTGGTATCTAGTTTTTTTGAATTTGCAATTCCCTAATGACATGATGTTCAGCATTTTTTAATATGTTGAATGGATAAATGTATCTTTGGTGAGGAGTCTGTTCAGATCTTTTGCCCACTTTTTAACTGGGTTCTTAATTTTCTTACTGTGTTTTTAGGGTTCTTTGTATATTTGTATCATATACAGCTATGTCTTTTGCAAATGTTTTCTCCTGCTGTGTGGATTTTCTGCTCATTCTCTTGAGCAATGAGCCATGAGAGTTTGAATCCCTGTGTGACCTTAGGTAAGTCGCATGCTTTCTCTGAGCCTCAGTCTCCACCTCTGTAAAATAGGGGCAGAAGCCTGCCCTCCCAGGTTGTAATGGGATGACATGAGATCTCAACAATACAGAGCCCTCAAGCACAGAGCCTGAAATACAGCAGGTGCTGCCAGGTAGACGTTGCTAGAACTGAGTCATCTCAGTTCTCTGGGTGGTGCCCTTGCCCACTGTTCCACTGTTAAAGCACCTGGCCATCAGTAGTGGTCCCATCCATGGCAGGGCAGGCCGGGCCAACCAGTAAACCTTTGCCAGAAAGATGCTTATAGGTGAGAACCCTTTGGTCCCAGGGATGAGGCAGAGGAGCAGACCCCAGGGAAACCTTGAGGCCAGGAACACACCTGCAATTCACGGGAGGGTTTGCCACTCTGCCAAAGTCGGCCCAGGTCCCCTTGAGGACCATTCCTCACTAAGCATCCACTACACTCCTCACTTGGTCCCCACAGACCTCTGGCCTCCACTCCCGTCACACAGGGCCTTGGGCATGGCCTCTGGTGTGTCCCGTGAGATCTTGCAGTCCCACCTGCCACCATAAACACCTTTCCCCCACGCCCACCAATCCAAACCCACCCTTCTCCATTACTCACAGCCAGAGCAGCTGGGCTGGGGCTACAGCCACGAGGGGGCACTGTTGCCCCGCAGGTGTGCCCGAACTCGTGAAAATTGAAGGATCCACTTCCATCCCACTGGCTTGCAGAGCAGCAGGCAAGGCAGATGCTTGTCACACAGACTCATGGAATCTGGATGAGACAGAACTTCAAGGACCCCATCCCACACTAGGAACTTCTGGAGAAGTTCCACCACCTCCCGTGACAGGCCCCCACCTCCTGTGATGGGCGCCCACCTCCTGTCTCACCTCCTGTGACAGGCGCACACATCTTGTCACGACACCCACCTCTTCTGACAGGTGCCCACCTCTTGTGACAGACGCTCAACTCCTGTGATGGGCGTCACCTCCTGTCTTACCCCCTGTGACAAGCGCTCGCCTCTTGTGATGGGCGCCCACCTCCTGTGACTAGGTGGTCACCCCCTATGATAGGGTGGTCACCTCCTGTGATAGGTGGTCACCTCCTGTGACACGGTGATCACCTCCTGTGATAGGTCTTCACCTCCTGTGATAGGTCTCCACCTCCTGTGACAGGGTGGTCACTTCTTGTTATGGGGGAGAAACCTGAGCAATACCATTTTAGCCAGGGGGTCAAGGCCAATAGCAGTGATAGGTCGTGCTGATGGCAGGTGCCCTTGACAGGATGTGATGAGAAGGGCACTTTGCCTCTGTGGTCTTCCTCCTGAGCCCCACAAGCCCAGTCTAATCATAGAAAAACGTCAGACAAATCCAAATTGCCGGACATTGGACAGAATGGCCGACCTGTCCTCCTCAGAACTGTCAAGGTAGTCAAAAACAGGGATAGTCTAGGAAACTGTCATAGCCAAGAGGATCCTTAAGGAGACATGGCAACTAGTTGTAATGTGGTATCCTGGATAGGATCCTGGGACAGAAAAAGGACATTAGCTAAAAACTAAGGAAGGAAAGCTAAATAAACTATGGAATTTAGTTAATAAAAATGTATCAACAGGAGCACATGCCAAGGGCTCCTGAGAAGGTGCCAATGAAATCACAAAATAAGAAGATTACAAAAAAGATACTAACCGTGGACATAAATTTCTTAAGTAGGCTGGAGGGGATTTGAGAGTGGGGGAGGCAGCTCTCCCACATTCACACAGGGAGGTGAAAATCTTGGGAGGTCATTTGTTCTCCAAAGTGGCATATCTCATTTTTAAATGGAAGCTAATTAAATAGACAGTTTCTACTCGAAATTCATTATACTGTCAATATTTTGCTGAAATGTATGCTAACAACTGTTAAGCAAGGGAACTGAGTGGAGATCTAAGCACAGGGATCCGTTGGCTAGTCCGCACTCTGCAGGACAGTCCTCTCCCGTGACACAGGCACGAGGTGGCGCCAACAGCGCAGAGAGAAATGTTAACTGTGTTGATTTGGGTTCAGCGTTTCCAGTGCAGCATGATCAGTGGGCCTTTAAAAATACTTTGTGAGTACATTAGCTTTCACTTTCGTTGTTAAATTATAGCAGTTTCATTACAGAGAACAAGTGTGCCTTGATTTTGTTCGAAATGTCTTCTCAGCACCCAGAAGATAAAATTGCCATATTTTCATAACATAAGCACACTGCTCCTGTACATTGTGTTCACTCTTGAATAAAGTGAGTTCACTATTGGCTTGAAGTTATTAAAAAGAAAGTATTGATTTTGATTTAATAAATGCTTTCTTTACAAAAAAAAGTATGAATATCGGTCATATACATTTCATCCTGACAAATGTGTTTAATAATGTCAGATGTTAACAAAAGAGGAAGCTGCGGGGGAGGGGGGCAGTTTTGCAGGAACTCTCTGTACTGTCTTTGTACCTTTTCTATAAATCCAAAACTTCTCTAAGATAAAATGTTTATTTTTTTTTTTTTTTTTTTTTTTTTTTTTTTTTTTTTTTTAAAAGATGACCGGTAAGGGGATCTTAACCCTTGACTTGGTGTTGTCAGCACCACGCTCAGCCAGTGAGCGAACCGGCCATCCCTATATGGGATCCGAACCCGTGGCCTTGGTGTTATCAGCACCACACTCTCCCGAGTGAGCCACGGGCCGGCCCAAAATGTTTATTTTTTAAAAATGCATGTACAACAAACCTCGGTACCCACTCTCTAAAGCTACTGCCAGCACAGAAATACACAACACAGACGTGAGGATGGAGGCCTGCGGGGAGCAGGGGTGGGGATATTGACGTGGACCCCGGGACAGTGGTGTGGATGAGTGCCAGCCCTCAGCTTCATGGTCCCCAAAACCAACCCAACAGAAAAGCCAGTGGCCCCAGGCACTCCCTACCCAGCCATCTGTGAGCCCTGATGGTGGGACATCACACAGCCCCACCCCTGCAGGTGTGCCCTTCTCTAGCCAGTTCCAGGCTGGCTCTGTCTGGGGAGGGCAGGCAGGCCAACTGAGACATGGGCTCCACAGGCACCAGAAAGGCTTTGGTAGGGGAGGCTAGCGGGTGGGCTGGGTCCTGCCTGGAAGATATGAGACTGATCACATGTGCGTGTGTTTCGGGTTGGGGGCTGTGCTCCGCGTGACACATGTCCACAAGCTACTGCCCCTCCTCAGGGGCAGAGAGCAGAGCACATGCAGAAGGGCAGAACACGTGAACTTTAACAAGGATGCCATGGTTCTGATTAAGATGGGTCTTGTCCAGTCTGGTGGCTGAGTCCCCGACTGGTCCCTGAGATAAGGAAGGCAGGGGCCCAGACATGAGAAATGGCCAGAATGATAAGACAAGGGCCCTAAACCACGAGGTCCTGATAACCCCAGAGGTATTGACTCCCACAGAGGCCTGCACTCACCCCTATAATCCATTCTCCAGACTGCAGCCAGTTTGTGTTAAATGCAAAGCTGACCCTGTCACCAATCTCCAAAGCTCAGTGGCTCTTATTGCACTGAGGATGGGATTAGAGGCCCACCTGAGGCCTGCCATGCCCTGTCTGACCTCATCCCAACTTTCTCTCCACCCTCAAATTCACACTCACCTGTCATCAAGCCCTTCTGGGCACATCAGTCTTCCCCCGTCAGAAGCTCAGCTCAGGCTGCCTCTTTGCCTGCATGCCCCTCCCCTTCAGTCTGCCACCCAACTCTGCCTACCCTTCCACGTCAGTAGACAGGTGCCTCTTTGTGAGCTGCCATGAAGCCATCTGCCTGTCCCCCTTCGCCATTGACCACCTATTAACAGCTCCAACTCTCTCGTTACTCCTCTGAGAGTCAATACAACTTAAGAGTCTCCAGCCAATTCCACTGTCTTTATAGTCATTGCCCCCTCGTATTTTACAAATGCCTGCATCAGCATTTCCTGCCAAAGCGTTTCCTCCACTAGGACATGTTCCCAGGCCACCACTGGCAAAATATTTAGCAATTGTTCTGCCACCTTGTGTTAGGGACTATCTGTGCACCAACTACTAACAAGCTCCAATAACAACTAAGAAACCAAATGGCATCTATGACAAAGACTCTGGGCAGCAAAGGCACAAGTGAGATTCCCTAGTCTGCCGTCCTCTTTGTGTATCATCACATACCAAGTCTGAGCGGCAATAGATGCTGCCTGGGACTCCAGGGGGACAGGACAACCAGAAGCTCCATGTCTGGACCACTCCTGGACTATGCCCTATGTGCCTCTTCCCTCGGCTGATTCCGATTTGTATCCTTTTGCTATAACTAAATTGTAACAATAAGTATGGCACTTTTTCCAAGTTCTGTGAGTCATTCTAGTGAACTGTTGCACCCGAGGGTGGTTATGGGCACCTCCAACCATGTAGCCAGCTGGTCCCAAATGAGGGTGGCCCTGAGAATGCCCAAACTTGTTGCTGGTGTCAGAAGTGAGAGAGACTTGTCTCTTGTGGAGACTGTTTCCTCAGACTGTATAATAGGCTGAGCTCCCTGCAGTTGGTGTCAGAAGTGGGATTTGCTAGACCAACCATGACTGACTGAAAGATATTGTTTGGGAAGAGAAAAGATGGAAGGATGGGAGATGAGGAGTCTTTGATTCCTTGTGGCTAAGGGGGCACCCATGGTATGAGATGGCAGCTGCACAGCAATGAGTTGCTGAGGTACATGTTACATGTTACTGTGGGATTTATACATGGTGGCTCCAGCTCCTGTGGCGCTGGCTCAGTGGAGTATAAGGAAATGCAAAGTAACAAGAAAACGTAAAATAGGTAATCCTTTGGTTATTATTATCTGTAATAGCTAAAATGTAAGTAAGATAGTATTGGAGCAGATCCTAATGCCAGGCCAAGATTCTGGTCAGTCTGGACTAGTCTCATTCCTACCAAAGGAATGTGTTGGGGTAGATTCTGGTTCTGGACCAGGACAGACTCTGGACAGCCCCAGGTGCGCTAGTGGCCTCTGAGCCTCCTCCCAAGGGAAAATTATACTGAGAGCACAGGCAGTGAAAGCTTCAAGAGAGAATGGATAAAACAAAGGGTGAGACAGGAGCGTGGGATGGAAACCCTTAAACAGATACTTTTTAAATGGGATGGATAAAGTAGACACGGTGGGGTCAGAACAAAGGTCTTACTGCAGTTCTCGGAAGCTGGGCTGACTGATGCAAGCCCCTGCTGGTCTCCAGCACTGAAGGGCCCTAAGTAAATCTGCCTTATCCATCTAGTCTGAAGGAATTTGAAAAGCCAGACAGCCTCAGATGACAATGAGAAATCTGCTCTCAAGTTGCCTGAGGCGACAGCCTCCAATTGAATCAAGAGCAGGCCTGAGAGAAGGTCTAGGTCCCTGGCCCAGCCCTAGCTGGGGACCCAAAGCCATACACACATGGGAGTTAGAATGTCCGGGGATGGAGAAAAGATTCCTCTGGGATTCCTTCTACAGTAAAGTCTTCTGTTGGTAAAGTCCTAACGGGGCTATGGTTAGACTGGGAGGGTTCAGAAACGGGATGGTAACATTAGATGAAAACTGGAGTGTTTGAATGAACTCTGTGTGAAGTGGTCGCCTTTCCTTTACCTGAGTGTATGACTGGGGACGGATGTTGCGTCTCAGTGGGGAATGCTTGCTAGCGTGGTAAAACAGAAGACACGTAAGTCTGCCCTTCAGGCAATATTGATTGATTGAAGACCAGCATCTGGTCAGTTTGCTTAGATTTTGGAGGGCACATATTCCACACCCAAGAATATTGCTAGCTCCTATCCATAAAACGACTCAAAACAAGCCCTGGAGTTCTTTCACAGACTGGGGTTTATGGCAAAAGCCTGTTACTGCCACCCAGGGGTGACCACTTGGATTAGGGATCAGAATTTTCCATTTGAGAGTCAATTAGTAGATTTAGATTGAGACCACCCTTATGACTGAAGGCCATAAAATAATCTTGAAATCTGAAATACACGTAACATTTTGGGCGATGTTGGATAAACACTCTAATGGGGAGAGCCGGGAAGAGCTCCATAATAAAATGGAAACAGTTTGTGCAGGAATCTGCCACCTGGGAAATGCAAAGAGGTACCTAGGACATGTTGATGCCCATCAGAAGAATCCCCTTCCAGGATCAGAAAGTCATTGGAATCAGCAAGTACAGACACCGGTGCGCTCGCTTGCGGTGGCCACCTGGGCCCATGAAATGAGTGGACATTGAGGACTGCAGCAATGCAGAGCTGGGCTGGATCGAACTATGCTCCTCTTGCACTCTGAGGCACAGCTCAACCAGAACTGTTCCATCTGCCAACAAGAGAAACAGAGACTGCTGATGGCTATGGGGTAGATTCCCCAGGGAGGAAGGCCCTGAAGATAGCTGGCAAGATGAACTCAATATGGAAATCCCAGGAGAAGACGCTGACTCCAGACTGAGATTTGCCTACCCAGCAATAGATGCAAATGTTCAGCATGCTGTAAAAGTATGGGAACAGGAGATACTGCACCAATTTAGACTGCCAGGTCACATTTCTCCACACCAGGGAACACACTTTACAGCCCCACAATGTCCAACAATGGGCAGAGAGCATCCTCAGAGTAATGGTTGGGTGGAGAATCAGAATGGACAATTGAAACATCGGTTTTCTAAGAGGGGGTGGGGTGGGGAAGAGGAGAGATGGAGGCCTGGAGAGCTGGCCTGCACACCTGCACGAGTGTGTGCTCACATTCAACGTGAGGGGGACCCAGGGAGGCCTGGCCCTCCACCACACTAAATAGATTCCTCTGCCTTTTCTAGGTGAACTGGGGAGGAAGATGGGTCTGCTGGTTTGACTATACTTTTTCCTTTTTTCCCATATCACTTCAGCTTTCTCTTTTCCTGTCTGATGCAGTGGTCCCAGGGCCAGGGCTGTGACTAGGGGCTGGAGGCAGGAGTGATTCCTAAGCAAGAAGCTGCAATCATACCTCTAACCCTTGTGTCAAACTCCTACGGGCCTGATAGGATGTACGGTGACTTCACCCCGTCTGGCAAAACCGGGGCTGACAGTGAATGCAGCTATGTTCCCTAGTGGCTGAGAGAGCCCCCTAGCTCTGCACTTATGTGACCCCACCCTATCTGAATAGGAGTGGACTGAGGGGGAGGCACTTGCTAGAATAGAATTGTTACCTGTGATCTAGACCAGCACAGTGGCTGGGCCCAGTGTCCCTTCCAAAGGTGGAAAATTGGGGGTATAAATGAAGAGAACGAGAAACAGTAGCTGATGGTAAAGGAATGAAAAAATGGGTTATGTGATGGAGATCCAGTTCACACGGGTCCAATATCACAGCCAACACCTTAAGAGAGGCCTGGACAATGTCTCATTGCTCAGCCATGCCAGACGCCTGAATGGGTGAAGCCAAAACCACGTCTGCTTTTGGCACCTGACAAGGTTGAATGGAAGCCTGCAACCCTAAGCAGCCTCACCCTGGAAGACGTTTGGTCATACGCCACGATGGTGGACGGACTCATTGCCAGTGACCACGTGGGACTCTAGTCTTTTTTTCAGGTTACATCTACCATACTGCAGTGTGGCATCACACTGGCATTGTTGGTGAGGTTGTGCCTCTGACGCTGATGGCCAAGGGTATTAGAAAACTGAGTTACAGCCTTCAGGATGTGATACCCATGCAAAACGACCAGTCTGCAAAAGAACTGGATTTAGCTCATCATCAGCTAATGTCGATGCTAAATAGTTCTGCATAACTTTATCATAAGGTACAAATAGCAGAGGATCAAGGGAGGAAACAAATCATACTAAATGCAGAT
Source organism: Cynocephalus volans (assembly GCF_027409185.1). NCBI lineage: Eukaryota > Metazoa > Chordata > Mammalia > Dermoptera > Cynocephalidae > Cynocephalus > Cynocephalus volans. Next base: position 95,329,564 of record NC_084470.1, on the reverse strand, counting down.
GTTCAAACAAATATGACCATTGTGCTGTAGGAAAACCAGAGGCCAGGGGGTGGCCTGCAAAGTGAGCTCTTGCCCCCAGAATGTCCTACCTGACAGCAGTGTCTTTTGTTTCCTGGAGGATTTGGGATAAGCCCTATTAGTTCCAACCTCTGGGAGAGACCAGGGACTAAAGGTCGGCCACGCTGGCATCCTGTCACTTATCCGTACTGAGGGTGGCATGTGTACCAGAGGACACAGCAGCTCTGTGTTTGGAGCCTCCTGGATTCTGCCCTATGCCTCAGAGTCCTCAGGTGATTTCATTATAATAAAATTGTAATTGTACAGACAGTGCTTTCCTGAGTCATTGAAGTGAATTAACAAACCTGATCAGAGGTCCCCAGATTTGTAGCCAGCTGGCTGGATGTGAGGATGGGGGATCCCTGAGTTTGTGTGTGGTGGCATCTGAAGTGAGGGTGCTCTTGTAGGGACCGTTTCCTTAATCTGCAGTTTGCCAAACTTGCAAGCATGGAATTCTAGAACCTCTGAACCGTAGACACTGTAAGGTCAGAAGAAAATTGTTCTCCAAGAGTCTACAGGTGTGCAGGGCACCAAGCCGGATGATTTATACATGCTGCTCCTTTTACCAGCTCGGCAGCTGTGCGCCAGAAGCACGGCTGGTGTCCCCATTCACAGGTGATGCAAGGGAAGCCCAGGTCAGGGACACGCAGGGAGTAGCCCAGGAGCGGAGGGAAGAATCGGGACCATGCAGGAGCAGGACAGCTTCTGGCAGCACGTGCCATCCCCACCAGTGTCTCTAACCCACCCATTCACGGCCTGCTGGTCCCTGCCTGGTAGATGACCATGTACAACAAAGTGGCCAGCTCTGGGTTCTCTGAAAATCAGGGAAAGAGAAGGAACAGGGACAGTTGGGACAGTGACAGTGACGAGGAAGTCCTGGCTTCTGCTGTACACCTTTGGGGACAGGGCCAGTGAGGAGCAGGGAGGGGACAAAGGCCGGGAGACAGTGGGCCCCACCGTAGGCTCGCGGCAATGGGCTTCAGTGGGTTCACATCTGTTTTGCAAAAGTTTTAACCACCACCTCTTAAAATTGGGAAATCTTACATCAAAATGTAGTTTGGGAGCTTGTCCTGAAGAACAAGAACACCGGCCATCCCAGGGCCCGTGCTCCCAGAAGGTGCGGTTGCTGGAGCCGACGTCGCCGCCACCTCTGCACAGGGTCACACTCTGCAGAAGGCCAGGACACCCTGGCCTGCTTCTCTACTTTGACTGCCACTCACAGGAAGAAACATACTTTATATCACAAGCCAGAGTGGCCGTGCCCACGTGCACGTGCACACACCAGACACACGCACTGGTGCTGGGTGACACAAGTCTTCTCTGCACCAGGTGTGAAGCCCTCACACAGTCTTCTCTCTCCTACTTCATTTTTAAATGCTCGCTGCCACCCACCACATTTAATTCAAGACCGGAGAGTGACAGACTGCTTGCAGGAAGAAATGCACTGGCTCAGAGGACGCCCAGGGCAGAGGCAAACATGCATGCGTGGGTCCTCAGACCTGCGTCCGACACCCGCTCTGACGCTCGCTGTGGCCTGTGGACACGTCCCTTCCTGTCTCAGGGCCTTGGTCTCCCTAGTTCTCATAGCCTCTTCTTTTGCCCCAGCCTCGGGGTGCCAGAAACCTACACTGAATTCTGGAAAAGCCGAACTCCCGCATCCTTCCGGTGCCTGCGCCAGTCCACTGCTGACCTGAGTCCTCAGGCCCCAGCAGCAGGGTCCAGTAGTGGAGTCTGGATGACATCCAAAGCGACAAACCAGAGGCTGAGGTCTGCATTTGGGAAGGAGGAGGAGGGAAGAGGGGAGAAGACGGGCAGAGGAGCAGAGGTAGAAAAAGCGGACCACAGGATCGCGGAGCTACTACACTGCACATCCCTCGCTCCCAAGGTGAGCTCCCGATTTGGGGGCTAATTATTTGAGTGAGACACCTAGAAAGGTCTTGATCAGCAATCCGACACACTGGCCAGGCTGGGGAACCCTGTGACATTCACACACCCTCATCCAAATTCAAACACTGTACAAAAGTAAGGGGACCAAGAGGCGTTTTACTTTTTTACTTTATAACCCATTTGTACTATTTGAATTTTTTTTTTACAGTGTACATGTACTACTTTTATAATTAAACAAAAAACTTAAAAATGATTTTTTTTTTAAAGTAAAGAATTAGTCACAGTGGAACATGAAATGGAATGTCAACTCTGGGGACGGGGTCAAGTTGAGACTAGAAGCCCCAATGTGTCGTTGTGTTTCCAGTCTGCAGGTCATCATCCAGCCTCTGGTCCTTCACCTACAGGCCACCTGCAGTGACTATGACCTGCGCTCGAACTTCACCTCAGTGCCTGTGTAAGAACACGCCTCCTGCTGCCAAGCTCCCTCCCGTGGGGCATAGGAGAGGCCCAGACACCCAAGAGGAATCAAGTCAGCAAAATTAAGTTAATTTACAAAGTTATAGTAAAAACCACCCCAATAATCGCCCAGCCCCGCCCATGCAGTGCTGGGCAACCACACAAGGAGGTGCGCTTGTCGGGGAGCAGGGCGGGCCTGCAGGGCAGGCGGGGGCCTCACAGGGCAAAGGTGGTGAAGAAGATGTGCATCTTGGCCAGGAAGGTGGTGACAGAGCCCTGCCGCCAGAGCTTCATCTCCACATCCAGGGCGAAGTCCCGCGGCTCCAGCACCGCCCGCTGCAGGTAGACGATGCCCGTGTAGGCGTTGAGCCGGCGTGTGCCGAAGTAGCCCTCCTCATTGCCCTTGACAATGGTCAGGGCGATGGTGTCGCCTGCGAAGGCTGGTGCGGGGCCAATGCGGAAGATGTGCGCCGGCACCAGGAGGCCGGTCTGGAAGTTGAGCTGGTAGTGCGTGATGCGCGCCGGTGAGTTCTGGCACTCCACGAAGTCGTGGCACGTGGTGCGCTCACATTTCCTATGGGGGACAGGCGCTAGGTCAGCAGACCAGGCTCGCTCCCACCCATCCCGGGCAGGGCCCAAGGGCCAGCTCTACCCTTGGTGGCCTGGCAGCCTTAGGTATGTCATCTTACATGTCTGGGCCTCAGTTTTCTCATCTGTGAGATGGGTTAATAACAGCCTCATGGTTTTATTGGGAGGATAGGCAGCGCTCAGCACAGTGCCTGTTGGGTCTGTCAGCAGCTCTCATTCACCCACGCCTCCCTTCCTCCCAGTGCACCCAGGGTCCCACCCACTTGCAGCCACAGCTTGTGTGGTCCCCTCCTAAGGTCCCTCCAGCAGTGCTGGACTACGTGGCCAGTGGTAGACATGACAATCTATCACTTCCAAGACCAAATTAGGTTAGAGGACTGTTGCTTGCTCTCCTGACAACACGTGCTGGGGCATGTCATGTCACAAGCAGCCCCATGGAGAGACCCAGGTGGGGAGGAGCTGAGGCCCCTGCCCAGAGCCACGTGAGTGGGTGGCAAGTCCTGCAGCCAGTCGAGCCGTCAGATGAGGCAGCCCCGCCAACAGTCTGAATGCAGCCTCAGGAGACCCTAAGCCAGAACCCCTAGCTAAGCTGCTCCCAGGCTCCTGACCCACAAAAACTGCATGAGATTATAAATGTGTGTTGTATTGAGGTACTAAATGTTGGGATAATTCATTACAAGACAATGGACAACTAGTATGTTTTGTTTTGCATGAGAGAGAGGCAGAGACGTGAGATTTTCTGGGTGTTGTCTTCTCTTCGTTCTCTATACTCTGAGCTTTCTGCAGGGCATTTATTTGCTTTTGGTCAAGAAGAGCACAGACCCAGCAGTCAGGGGCTGTGGAGAGCAGGAGGCGGTCAAGGCAGGGGCCACCGTCACTTGGCCTCTCCCCTGGGCAACACGGGTCCGTGGCTGGGTGAGGGGGGGGGCTGGCACTTACGTTTTGGAGACTCGGACATAGTTTGGAGGACACTCGAAGCGCAGGCAACGGAAGCTACCCTGGATGTTATGGCAGGTCTCAGCCTCGGAGCAGTTGTGGGTGCCCAGTGCACACTCGTCCAGGTCTGGGGGAGGGGAGGAGGGGTGATGGGAGGGGTCCCCAGCCTGAGCCACCCCAGCCCACGCTGCAGGCCTGGGCCTCAGAGCAGCTCTCCTGACTGTGAGGATACAGCTCACATGCCACCCTGCACCATACACCACATCTCGCCTCCTCTGCACCCAGAAGCTGGGGCCTTGCTTTTAAATGTAAATCACATTATGTCATGTCCTCTGATAACTTCTCATGCTCCCGGAATAAAAACCTAAGTCCCTCCCGTGGATGCCAAGCCCTACGGTGCAGGGCCTCTCTGAGCCCCACCCCTTTCCTCACAGGCTACAGTCCTGCGGGACACCTCTGGGCTGCCACAACAGCCTGACCCTTACCCCATGTCAGCCAGGGCCTTTGCACATGCTGTTGCCGCAGATGAACACTTCCCCACATCTTCCCATGACTGGCTTCTCATCTTTTAGATCTCAGATCTGGGGTCACCTCCTCCAGGATGGCCTCCCTGACTACCCTCAGTGGTCCCTGTCCCCCGCTGCCCTCCATCCCACCTCACTTATCATCCTTACACTGCTTGTCAGGTCCGGAACACACCTAGGCTGTTTTGCACGGCTGTTCCATCTCCACCCTCTCCTCCTCAACCTGGACTCTAGGAAGGCAGGAGTATTTCTCTTTCTCCTTCTGTGGGGTCCCTGGTACCCAGCACAGTACCTGCACAGAGGAGGTGCTCAGCATGCACCTCTGGACAGAAGTGCAAGACCCATCAATGGTGCAGACACTGAAACGCACAGCTACGAACGCCCCCACTGCAGAGATGTACTCGTACTTCCTGCACACACTCACAGGAACAGACACGCATGTGCCTGCTCCAACAGGCACATGGGCCAGGCACGCACATGCTCAAGCACAGCCACACAAATGCATAGAAACACACACACACAGAGGGCCCATTCAGGACATGGAAACACACAAGCACTCAGAGGCAGACAGATGTATGGATAGTTACCTGCATATGTGTGTGTGTGTGTGTGTATGTGTATGTATGTAATCTACAGGTAACAGGAAAGACAAAAGATCAAGTTAATGTGTCCTAGAGACTCTTTCTTCAAAGATCAGCTGCTCAGCTTAGAGAGGACAGTCTCAGAAGGCCTCAGGGACTATTCCCTGAGCTGGGGGGGAGGGATCTTTCCAGAGCAGCCCTTGAGGGCTTCCATTTTTGTTCTCTAATCCTTCACACTGATGCCATTTAGGGATTTCTCCTCATTAAATCCTCACACCAGCCTTGTACGGTGAATGTCACCAGCCTTGGGCAGAGGGGACTGAGGCTCACAGAGGGGCACAGCCTTGCTCAAGGCCACGCTGGTCAGTGAGACAGCAAGCCAGGTCTGCCTGATGATACCAAGCTGTCTCCTAACAACTCAGTAGTAATAATAACAGCCAGCCTGCACCGAGTTTACTGCCTGGCATCCCTGAATGCTCGAGGCTGTCTGCACTCAAAACAACCCCACGAGGCAGGTACCAGTATCCCTGGAACCCACAGATGTGCCTGGGGTCACACAGCTGCAGCAGGGCAGGCCCAGGGCTCAACCGCTGGCTCACCCCGTTCTCTGGGCTGTTGGCCACTGGGCACTCCTGCAGGGGGTCAGTTCACATTTGCTCAACTCTCCAGGCCCCACTTTCCCCTCTGTAAAATGGGTCACGACCCTAATTTTCCAGGGTGGCACAAAGGCGAGTGGGAGAAAACATGGCAAGAGGCCATAGCAGGGTGGGACCCAAGCTGGGCACGGTCATTGTCCTGCTGACTATTCACTAATTGAATCCACATGAAGAGAGGACCTCCTGTTCCTCAGCCTATGCCGTGGGCAGCCTGCTCTGATGACCCTGGAGCTGGCTGTGGGTGGGCCAGGAAGGAGGTGGGAGCTTGCTTCTTGCTGCTTCTGCCCTGGCTGGTACCTGTGGAGGTACTCCGAGCAGTGGGAAGGGCCATGATGGGCCAGCACCTACAGCCAGGCCTCACCAAGCTCACAGGAAGCTGTTACAGGACTTCTCTACAACCCAGGGTTCCACCCATCGGTGCTGCCAGGCTCCAGGTGAGTAGGGGCCCTCAACCCTGCACCTCTCCTGGAGAGCTCAGGCTAATGTGGGAGGGCGACAAGGCCCTACGTCCAGGGGTGTCATCTCAGCCTCATCAGAGATGGCCAGGCATCAGCCACGACCAGATGTGCAGAAGTCGGGGACAAAGCAAAAATACAGAAAGAGGAACACTACAGAATGCAGCCCCCGGAAGAGAGGATTCCAGGGGCTTCTGGAGGACCTGAGAAGATGCTCACCACAAGTTAATGGTAAGACTGATAGTACTGCTAAAGCTACCAGGTCTTTATTGAGTGGCATGCTTATGGGGCTGACACTAAAAAAAAAAGTAGGTTCAAGATTATTTTCAGCATGGTCTTAACTAATATTTTAGGTATATATACACACTGCATGTATATGCATATGTAAATATATATTTGCATAAAGCAAGACTGGAAGGAAATACATGCAAAGATTAGCAGTAGCTGTCCCTCCGTTCAGTCGCATGGTCAAATGTTCAGCGAGCCCCTGCTGTGTGCTGGGCACTGCTCTAGGTGCTGGTAGATGAGGCAGACACAGCCCCGCCTCTATGGAGCACATCTGCTAGGAGAGATGGCTGTGTCTGAATTCCTTCACATTTTTCTGTCCTTCTCTTTGCTATTGAGGAGGGGCAGGATGCTAATGCAGATATTAGCCAGCATATTCTTTTCCCCCATGGCCAGCCTCCTGTCCTCCCATTTGAGCTGAGAGACCTCAGTGTTTGGCCCGAATCAGAACAGGACCAGAGAGGGCAAGGTGGACACCCTACTAGCTGTGCAGGTTGGTGTCTGCCGACGCCAGGTACGTGAAGTGACCTGGGAAGCGAGCGAGACCAGGCAGACCCGCATCCCCTGCTTTGCCCTCCTCCACCCCATAACAACACAGAAGACTCTTCCAGAAGGAGAAAGCAAGAGCATCAGATGTGCAGGTGGGGGGCTGGCGACACAATGGGGACTGGAGAAAGGGGCCTGTGCCTCGCCAGTTCTCCTGTACCTTGGGGTAGGCTGTGAGGGGGCAGAGGGGCAGCCACCCCAGAAAGAGGCTGCAGAGAGCGAGGGGTGAGGAAGCCTGAGCAGGAGAGAAGCTCCAGGGGTCAGGTACCCAAAGCAGCACTCAGCAGGCATGTGCCAGGCCCCAGGGAGCCCCCTCTGGTGGCCAGCACACCACACAAAGATGTCCGAGCATCCCTCAAGACCTAGTGCTTGGCGTGGGCTGGGGCACAGGGTAGGAAGGAGAGACTATCCTGAACGCAGACAGGTTTTCAACGTGCAGTGGTCCAAGAGCAAGTGTCACTGCAGTGTCTGACGGAGCCTTCCTGGAAGTGGCCACGCTTGTATTCTGCTACCAGGTAGAACAGGGGCTTGTTGTCACACATGAATTTGCATATTTCCTGACCAGCTGAGCTTACTGCAGGTAAAATCCTTACATTTTAGGGATTCTACACTAATTCTTTTTTTTTTTCTTCTTCTTTTAGATTAAAAAGCAGAGGACTTTGCAGCCAGGGAGATCCAAGTGAGCTTCTGTGAGCCCAGCAGGCCTCCCAGTGACTGACATGGTCTTGCTCAGGGCTTTTTGACTTAATTTATTACAATTACTTAGGAATCCTTCCACACTGGGACTAAGTACACACGTAAGGACTGGAACAAGAATCATGGGCACAATGCACTGTGATCTGCTCTATGCAGTGCCTCTCCACCTGCCCTAGCATGCATCCTATTCCACGCTAATCAAAAAGAAAACACACACATCTGGGTGAGATCTACTAGCTCTATCTCAGGATCCATTTACAGGTAGCAACCACCAGCAGGCACCATGCTGGTCTAACTCCACACCCTTTTGGGTGCTAACTCTAAGCCCTGCTCCCCCAGGAACACGAGGACCTGCCTCTGTGGACCAAGATGACGCTCAAGGCTGGACTAATATGCTGGTCATACCCTGAAGGTTGCAACACAGGGAACTCCAGGCTCTCAGCTCCACCATCTGGGGAGGACGTGGCCCCTGAAGCCAGGAGGAGAGCAGGTGGTCTCAGCTCCGGGGCGCTGAGTGGGTGGTCCCCTGGGGTGATTCAGGTGCCATTCTTGTGTCCTGCCCCTCCACCTTGCCCTGCTGGCTCTCCAGGCCCAGAATTTGGGGCAGATGGCACTGAACTGAATCATGACTCTCCAGCTCAGAAAGAACACTAAATGTTACAGAACCTGGTCCCATCCAAGGGCATAGTGCCTTCTATTGCAAATTTGCAAGGTGACTGCCCAGCTCCGGCTTGCACACCTCCAGTATCGGGGGCTCTTCCCCCCGTGCAGCCCTCTCCAGCTCTGCACAGATCTGACCAGGAGAATATTTCTGCACTGGGCTGGGATAAGCCTCCCTGTGACCCCTTTCTTTACCCCTGGGGATCCCACCTACCCTCTGGCCCATGGATCTGCCTGCTCCTTCTGTCCCTGGGTAGAACCGAAGAGACTTGGGGACAATGACTGGACTCCCAAGGTTGCTCTTCTCCAGCATCCTCACTGGACAGGTCTCCTGCCTCCTTAGAACCAACCCACAGTATCCTTGTCCTGCTCCCAGAGCTGAGCTCAAGCCTGGAAGATTCTCAGCTGAACTGAGCAGCAGGAAGACTGTCACCTTCCTCATCCCAGGGACAGACCTCAGTTAATGTGGACACCAGGCTTATGCTTTTGGTGTTGGAGTTCCAAGTGCACAGAAGCCGTGTGTGTTTTTCTGTGTCTGCCTGGAATCTGCCCAAGCCCCGGGCAGGTAGGGGCCCCTGCTCACCCTTGCAAGACCTCCCGTTGGCCATCATGGTATAGCCCTGCTCCGGGCATGCACACTGGTAGCTCCCTGGCACGTTGAGACAGCGGAAGATGCAGAGGATACCAGCGCCCTGAGCGCACTCGTCGATGTCTGCCAGAGAAAGGTATGGCCACTGGTGAACCTGTCCACTCACAGGGCCCAGCCACTGACAGCCCATCCCTGTCACAGCCATCGAGCTTGGGGGCCCACTTTACAATGAGGACAAGAGGACTCAGAGAGTGGAAGATTTACCCAAGGCCACACAGCAAAACAGGACTCCCATTACAGTCCTCGCTCCTTGGGGCTGGTGCATAATTACTGCCATCAGCCGAGGGCCAGTCAGGTGCTAGTTGAGCGCTCAGGCATTGTCCCACATGATGTTTAACCTAATCCTTCATCCCGCTGAGGTCAGGACCATTATCCCCATTTTACAGAGGAGGAGCCTCAGGTCAGAGTGGGAACGTGATTTGCCCAAAGTCACACAGCGAGGAATTTCCAGGGCTGGACTCCAACTCAGATCTGATGCTAAAGACTGTGTGTGTCCCCGGCCAGGGAGCGACTCTCTGGGAGCCTGGCACACAGGGAATGGGTGCCTCTGGAAGGGGGTCCCTGGGCAGAGGAGAGGTACCTGTGCAGGTGTGCCCGTCCTCAGCCAGCTGGTAGCCCTGGCGGCAGTAGCACTGGTAGGAGCCGTAGATGTTGGCACACTCCTGGCTGCAGCGCTTGGCCTCACACTCGTTCACATCTGCAGGGACACCAGCAGCAGTCATGGCAGGGTCCTCCAAGCCCAGAGATAAGGTCTGAGCCCCAGCTCACTAGGAGCCTTGCCTTGAGGTATCATTAGCTACAACCTCCCCTTGGGGCCAATGGGGAATGGGAGGCCCAGAAAAGGGCAGGAGCATGCCTGGGCACACAGCCAAGGCAGGCGCCAGGCTGGGGCCTGCTGCCCAGAGAAAGCAGCCACAGGTTGGCTCCAATCCCCAATGGGGAGCTAGACGTGGCCCTCTGGAGGGTCCACAGCAACTGGCACAGAAGACTGTCAGTGTTGTCACACAGGTGCTAACAAGGGCCTCCTTCGGGACTAGGGCCTCATCTGCCTGTCCTGGTCCCAGAGGGACTGACACTGCATGAGGGTGGGGGCAAGGGACACAAGCGCTGGGAAAGAGGGTGAGATGAACGAGCGCAGGAGCAGATGAATGAGCCGCAAGTGGATACGCAGGAGTGGATGATTGAGCGTGGGAGTGTATGAACAAGTGCACGAGTGGATGCACATGAGTGAATGAATGAGTGCAGGAGTGGATGGATGAGCACACAAGTGGATGAATAAGTGTATGAGTGGATGAAAAAGGATGCACCAGGCCTGTGCCAGACCTGGGGACAGATCCATGAACAAGATGGACAAAATCTCCATCTCCTGAAGCTAACATGCATGCGTGTGTTGAGGGAGGTGTGAGAGGTGGGGAGCGGAAGGAACCATAAAAACAAGTAAAATAATTAGGATGCCAAAAGGTGGGAAGTGGAACAGAGAAAAATAAAGCAGAGAAAGGGGACAGGGACTGCATCTGGGTGGGTTGTAGTTTTAAATAAAATGATCAGGGAAGAAATGACTAAGAGGGAAGGAGCCATGTGGGCATCTGGGGGCAGGGCATTGCAGGTAGAAGGCACAGCATGTGCAAAGGCCCTGAGGTGGGAGTGTCCTTAGTGCATTCAAGGGACAGGGAGGAGGCCTGTGAAGTTGGAACAAAGTGAGAGGGGAGCGTGGAAGGAGGTGAAGTCATATCACGCAAGGCCTTGTGGACCACTGTCTGACCCATGTGTAACTCCTCAGGACCTCACAATATTCATTCACAAAAGACGACATAATGCACATGCAAATGAATGAATGACCAAGAGAATGAATAGCTGATCTGCTCTGCTGGGCTCTAGCTTCTGGGTGGCCAGAGCCCAGGCTGGATGCATCTCCAAGTCCCTACCATCCTGCCATGTAAGCCCCGAAAAGTGAATGAACTCACAGTGTTGTCCGAGAGGCAGAGGCCCGCCTCACAGCCACCCACACACACCAGCAGGAGAGGGTGCTCCCAGCGTGGAAAACTCCACATGTGAGTGAAAGAGTGAACAGGACAACGTCTGTTTGGGGGCCCATCCAAATGTCTGATGTGGCCAGGCCTGGTCATGCTCCCCTACCCCCCGACTGGTCCTGATCCATGGCGAGCCAGCTTTCCTGCCAGGCCAGGTGGTTGGGAAGGGGCGCACGACTCCCCTGGGTCTCAGCAGACTCGCCTCACTGGCAGGGAAGTGGGAAACACCTCCAGGCTGGGGACGGGCAGGGAAAGACAGTGCCGGGCACGTGGGGCCGGAGACCCTGCATCCCGCCGGCTCAGCCCCTTGTCCCTCATGAGCACCTCATGGCCTCACTCCACCTTGAACCAACCTCACTGTGAACACGTGTGGGAACAGCGTGACAGACCCTGCGTCAGCCATGGGCGCATCCACACAGGTGAGTACATGGGCCACAGATGTCAGCCCATGGGCTGCGGCCAGGAGATTTTACATAAATATCAAGATTTCTGGCTTCTGGGAATCCAGGAAGATCGGGCCACCCCGGACTCACACGCTTGACGGTGCCCACTCACGGAGGCTGTGTGGCCACAACCCCCTTCCAGTGACTTGGTTGCCACGGACCCTGTGTCATGGGTCTCTTCCACTCCCTGCCTGCAATCCCGCTCACTGCAGTCATGACCAGGACCAGAACCCACTATAAGGAGAGACATCCCACCCGCCAGGCACTGTCTGCCTGTGTCCAAGCCAGGCTGCCTGGGGTCAGAGGCCAGGGTCACAGGCCAGCATCCGCGTACCTTCACAGTGCTTGCCGTCGGCAGCCAGCAGGAAGCCGGAGGCGCAGGAACAGCGGTAGGAGCCGAGCGTGTTCTCACACGTGTGCTGGCACAGGCGGCCCGGCGAGGCCCAGCACTCGTTCACGTCTGCGGGTGGACGGGCATGGGCACAGGGTGGGCGGCCCATAGGGAGGGCAGAGATGGCCCAGAAGACAGCTCCCTCCACCCCAGGTGCCCCCAGGGCTGAAGAGGGGGCTGGGAGAAGAGAGGGACCCAGAAGAAAAGACAGGAAACCCCGATGGGAAAGGGAGCATGGGCAGTGGAGAGGAAGAGACAGGACAGAGGGACCAACAAACACAGCAAGAGGCAAGGAAAGAAGGTGGCAGAGACCAAGAGAAGGAGCTAAGGCCAGGGCAGAGAGAGCCGCTTGCAGGCTGGCCTGGGGGAGGGGCTCTGGGCCGGTGGGCACCACTCAGGCAGTGGGTGTGCTGGGGTGGGGAGGTTAAGGGGCACAGTGGGGGCAGGCCCTGTCTGGTGCTCCCAAGGGGGTCCTGGCCACCAGCCCCTCCTACCGATGCAGGTCCGGCCGAAGGCGTCCCGCTGGAAGCCAGTTTTGCAGTCACAGCGGTAGGAGCCGGGGAGGTTGTGGCACAGCTGGCCCTCGCCACAGCGGTGCACACCCGTCTCACACTCGTTCACGTCTACGGGGGTGGGGAGCAGGGCACCCTAAAGCCGGGCACTCCCTCTGCACGCACCTCCCACAGGCGGGGAACCTGGAAGGCCGAGGCTGGGGCGGGCGGGGAGCGCTGGCCTTACCCACACACTTGGTCCCATCCTCGCTGGCGCGGTAGCCACGCGCGCAGACCAGTGGGTTCCTCTGACACGTATAGGAGCCCACCGTGTTGATGCAGCTGAAGCCTGGGCGACAGGGCTCCGACAGCGACGTGCACTCATTGATGTCTGCAGAGGCGGGTGTGGGTGACAGGGTGGCTGGCACTGGGAGGCGGCCAGTCCCCCCAGAACCCAAGCACCTGACAGGCTGATTCCTGCATTCTTCTCACATCTGCCCCGATGGAGCAGCCAGGGGCAGAGGGGGCACGAAGGCTGAGTTCTAGGATACCTGCAATCCTGAAAGCTGCCCATCCCACCCAGCACTCGGGCCTACAGCTGTCCCCCTCAGCCTCGAGCCCTCCCTCACACACGGCCAGCCCCGGCAGCCTCCTCACCAATCCATGACACCCAGGCGCAGCCCCCACAGGACCTTTGTACATGCTGCCCCCTCCCCTGGCACTCTGCCTTCTAGTACTTTCCTGTCTGGCTTCCTCACTTCCTCAGGCACCTGCCCCAATGTCACCTCCTCATGGAGGCCCTCCAGGACTAGGCTAGGTAGAGGAAACTCTCCCGGAAGTTTTAATCCCCTACACGTTTTATTATTTATCAAAGCACCATGAGTGACTGCTACGTTTATAAACGTGTTTGCTTAGTTAGTCTCTCCCCCGCTAAACTGTCTTGTGAAACTGCTGTAGCTCCTCAACATCCCTGGCACATAGTAGGTGCTCAGGAAATATGTCTGTGAATGAATCACTGCGGAGCTGACTGAAGTCGGACAAACCCCTCCCCACCTTGACCGGACCCTGGCTGGGAGGGGTGGCCCCAGGGCAGACCACGGGGTCCTTACAGGGTCCTGAGGTGTCCTCTGAGTCCTGTGACACTGGTGGGATCACAGAATGATGAGCTGTTAAAGGGATGCCTCAGGGAGGGCTCTAGCTCCCAGACTGGCCAGGGAAATCCCCAAAGTCTTGAGAAAGCATTCAGACATAGAAAGTCAAAGCCCCCTTGGCACCTCAGTCTCTGCCCCGTGTGGGGATGCCCACCCCACAAGCTATCATTGTGCAGGGGGTGTGTAACAGGACTGGGTCCAGCACACACCTGTCCTGTCCACCACAGCAGCTGGGCTTGCACAGTGCCTGCCCTTCCACCTCTCCCCTTCAAGTTCACGCCCAGGGTGGAGCATGGCCTTGACAATCCCTGCCCCAGACGCAGTCTGTCCAGGGCTGCTGCTGCCCTGCCTCTGGGCGGGGCAGGGTCGGCAGCCTCTGGTGAGGTGAGGTGTCCGGGCTTCCTGGCCAGGCCAGCGGTGTTTTGAAGGGGTTAAAAGGGGCGGGGATAGTATGGGATCTCAGACCCACTTGGAGACAACTAGGCTGACATCTGTCCAATTGCAAATCTCAACCCTTGAGCACAGCACGGAATCATTCTGGAAGGTCTCATTAGCATTCTTTGAAAATGGAAAATTTCAGCGAGTAGCATATGCCTACACTGTTCTGTGAAATTTATGTTCCAGTTGTCTCTAGATGTGTGTCTACATACCAAGTCATGATATAAAAGATAGTTCTTACTGCTGGCTTGGCTAAAACACAATCTGATGTGCATTCATCCAGTCCAACCCCACAGATGGGTAAACTGAGGTCACGGGAGAAATAAGCTGGCCAAGGTCAGACCACTCAGGGTAATAAGGACAAGCCATGACTTTGCAAGTGCCTGCTGCGGTTGGGCCCTGGGTGTGCTCATTCACAGGTAGGAACACTGAGGATGGAGGCGTGGAAAGGACAGGCAGGCCTAGCTGGTCTCTAAAGCCCTCAGACAGAGCCCCCCACAATGCCTCCTGAAGAGCCCCTGCAGCGCCCGCTCACCCACGCAGTTGCCCTCGGGGTCCTGCAGGAAGCCCTGCATGCAGCGCTGCCGGGCCTGGCAGTAGAAGGAGCCCTTGGTGTTCTGGCATGAGAAGCCTGCCTGGCAGTTGTGCGTTCCCATTGCACACTCGTCCATGTCTGCCACACAGAGGACAGGGAGTCAGGGGTGCACGGGTGGGCAGCCCTGCCCACACATCCCTTCCCTCAGACCACTGTGACCTTAACAGTCACAACGGTCTTGTGCATCCCAGGAAGCTGGTGGAATCACGCCGCTGGTGTGGCCCACATCCCAGTAGCACTAATGATACAACCACATTTACTGAACTTCTCCTTGGTCCCAGGCACTGTTCTAAGCACTCTGAGGCTTACAGTCCCAGACTGAGGATTTTTCAACTTCACAGAGCGAAAGCCATATGCATTCAGTAGAAACTGTACTTCAAGTTCACGTATGACCATTCTGTTTTTCACTTTCAACACTTTATTATAAAATAGGCTTTGTATTAAATCATTCTGCCCAACTGTAGGCTAAAGTAAGTTTCTTTTGAGCACGTTTAAGGTAGGCTAGGCTAAGCTATGATGTTCGTTTGGTAGGTCAGGTGTATTAAATGCATTTTCAACTTACAATATTTTCAAGTTATGATGGGTTTATTGGTATGTAACACCATCATAAGTTGAAGAGCACTTGTATTTATCTACTTAATCATCACAACAACCTATGACTAGCCCTAACTTATGAAGGGGGAAACTGAGGCAAGGACAAGTCTCCACAGCTAGGGAGCATTGGGCTGGGACCAGAACCCACATGGTCTGGCTCCCAAGCCTGCGCTCTTAACCACGGCCCCACATATGCCAGGGACAGACAGGAGACAACTGCTTGAATCCCAAGGTAAAATCATGCGTTGACACTTTTTGGGAGGTGGCATTGGTAGTAGGAAGGCTCCAACCCCCGACACTTTCTGTTTTATGAACATGCTAAGATTCCTTCCTCCCCACATCTAGTGGGCCTCCCCACCTGCCGTTCCCTCTACCTGAACTCCCTTCCCAAGAGACTCTCATCAATCAGGTCTCAACTCTGACATCACCTCCGTGGGGGACCTCCTCGGACCCCCCCCACCTAGAGTAGCACCCAGCCCATGGCCACTCCACCATCTCCCTGTTTGCTGCGTGCACCCCATCTCCCTCACCATGAGGTCAGAGAAAGGAGAACACATCCCACCCTGTGTCCCTGGTACCCAGAACCCTGCCAGGCACAGAAAGGGAGCTCACGAAGTATTTGCTGAAAAGGTTGAATAAACATTCTCCCTCTTCTTATTTTTTTTTTTTTTTCTTTTTTTGTCCATTTTTGTGACCGGTAAGGGGATCGCAACCCTTGGCTTGGTGTCGTCCGCACAGCGCTCAGCCAGTGAGCGCACCAGCCATCCCTATATAGGATCTGAACCCGCGGCAGGAGCGCCACTGCGCTCCCAGTGCTGCACTCTCCCAAGTGAGCCACGGGGTCAGCCCTTTCCCTCTTCTTAGAAGGCAAAAATTGTCCAATGAAAGGGCAGAAGTGACCCCTCCATGAGGCTCTACCCCAATGTACGCATGGGGGAACCGACATGGCACAGGGAAAAACCAGCACCCAGAACACCAGCAAGTGGCAGCAAAGCCAGGGCAGACCCTGGCCTCCCCCGACCCAGTCTCAGACTCCCCTTTTTCTGTCCCAAACAACACCACTGCAGGCTCTTCCCACGTGCAGGAAACCCAAGTGATGGGAGCTCACCAGAAGGGAGAAGGACCTGTCTGGGCAGCCAGGGGAGGGACTGGGCGAGGGGTGGGGCATGACATGGGAGTCCTGGCTCAGGGCAGGAGGGCCCCACCCCCCACCCCCACCTGCCCCTCTCACCTGTGCACTCGCCATCCTTGAGGATATAGCCAGGCTTGCAGGTGAGTGCCTTGTAGCAGCGGAAGGAGCCCATTGTGTTCATGCAGTGCTCGCCCCGGCTGCACGTGTGCAGGTCCGTCACACACTCGTTAATGTCTGCGGGGACAGTGAGGGTGTCAGGAGCTGCAGGGTGCTCCAGGACAGTGGCAGCCAGGGGACCTCAGGTCACCAGGAGGGAGGGTGCGCTGGGTCCTGCCCTCAAGGTGCTCACTACCCAGAGTGGTACGTGGCTGATGTCCCCTTATTCATGCATCCCTTCATTCAACAAAGATTTATTGAGCACTCACTATGCACCAAGCACTGTTCTTGGCACCAGGGGTACATCAGCGAACAAGACAGACAGAAATCCCTGCCCTTGCGGAGTAGACACTCAAGGGAAGGAGACACATCGACAGATACATAAACAAACATGATATGGAGAGTGGTCACAAGTGCTATGCACAAAACAGAGCAGAACAAAGGAAATGAGGCGTGCCCAGGTGCAGCAGGGGCATGCACAATTTTAAGTAAGGGGAAAGATTCCCAGAGAAGAGGACATTTGAGCAAGGATTTGAAGAAGTGACAGAATGAGCTGAGCAGATGGTCCAGGCACACAGCATAGGGATGTGGGGGCCTAAGGAGGAAGCCTTAGGGCTGGCCAGGAGGCGAGTGTGGTTGTGGGGTAGAGAAGAAAGAAGAGGGGGAGCAGATGGAGTCAGGTTGGGAGGGAAGGTGGGAGCCATAGAGGGTTCCTAACAGAGAAGAGAGGGTCTGATTTATTTTTAGCAGGGTGCCCTGGCTGAGAGTGGAGAACAAACTGGGGTGGGGGGCTTAAGATGGAGGCTGTTAGACTAATGCAGGCAGGAGATGGTGGTGGCTGGGACCACCAACCATAAAGACAAGGAGAAGCAGGTGGATTCTGGAAATATTGTGAAGGTGGAACCAATGAGATCCACAGATGGATGAGATGACGGTGAGAGAGGAAGAGAAACCAAGAGGTCTACAAAGCTTTTGGCCAAGCAGCTGCACAGATCTCGGCTCTGCACCTGGGATGGGAGAGCTGAGAAGAGCAGGCTGGCAGGAGAAGGCAGGAGCCCCAGTGACCATGTAAGTTCAAGAGTCAAGAGGCAGCCAGAGACATGCCTCTGAGTTCACAAAAGGGGCCTAGGTAGAGACACTAACTTGGGAGAGGTCATATAGCTGAGGTTATCTGGGAGGAGAGGGCACACAGAGAAGAGGTCAAGGAATGACTCTTGGGAGACACAAGGGATAAGCTGTTGAGGTGGGAACAAGGCCACAAAACAGAGGGAGGCATAGCATCAGGAAGGCCAGAGTAGGACCACTGAGGTTTCCACCTCCCAGATCGCCGCAGGCCAGGGCTGAGGACAGGTGTGGAGGAGTGACCCAGGTCCTGCCTCCTTGAAGCTCCATCTGGCAGGGCAGGTGCACCATTCATTCAGTAATCCATCCATTGACACACATTCACTAGCAGCTCTTCTGTGCTAGGCTCCTGTGGTCAAGCAGGTGTGGCAGCCACAGCCCTGCCCTCAAGGAGCAGCCATCCAGCAGTGGAGACAGGTCAGGCAGGTGGAGACGCCAGGGTGAGAAGAGGCATAGTCTCCAGGGGCTCAGTTGCTTCTCAGGGGTGGTGACATTTGAGCTGAGTCTACAAGGTCGACTAGGGGACCAAGGGGGCAGAACTATGGGGAAAGAGACCCTCCCAAACTACCAGGTGAACCAAATGGTATTCCTGCCAGGTTTGGGTGGGGACGTGCAGATGGGGAAGGGAGAGTTCTAAGCAAGGCTTGGCCGGGCAAGAGAAAGACTTCACATTTACAGGCAGGGTTAACGAAGGGAGACAAGTTCCCAGGACCCCAGAAACACCACAGCCCCGGGAGCCTCCCACAGCCTGGGGGAATCACAGTAACACACAACAGCAGCCACCACTGACTGAGGCTCACCAAGGCCAGGCAGTTTATAGGGACTGCGTCATTCCATTGTCCTGCAATGCAGAGATGGCTGGTCCCATTTTACAGATGAGGAAATACAGGTCTCCCAGAAGTGATGTGATTGGACAAAAGTCACACGGCCAGCATTTGGCAGCAGCAAGAACAAAAGCCGGAGCCGTGCCCTTTCCCCATGTTCAAGCGCTGCTGCAGGGCGGGCCCCAGAGCCAGGGCCTGCTCGCCTCCCCTCTGCCTGGAGCCCAGCTCACCTGGAACACTTTTTTCAGGGGCCAGTCATCAAAGTGCAGGGCACAAAATGGTAAAGCACAGATGAGCCCCTGGCAGAGGTCACACCCTATACTGTCCCCCTTTGGCTCACATATATCCACTAACGGGGAGCTCACGACCTCCGCGGGTTGCCACAGTGTAGCACATTTGTTGAATCAATAATGACATCAAAACACTAGCAAGTTCTCTACAAGGACTAACTCATCTAATCTCCACAATGACCCTTTGGGTGGGCACTATTATCCCATTCACAGATAAGGAAACAGGCTCAGAGAGAGTAACTGACTTGTTTCAGGTCTTAGACCCAGACAGTGGCAGAGCAGGATTTGAACTGCGGAGACCACGCTCCCTTCTAGCAGGAGCCCCCCGTCTCACCTGCCTGGGTTAATACACAGGCCTGGAGCATACGAATGAGCAGGAGAAGACACCAGGCGACGCTAGCAGGTGCATAAATGATGGGAAGACAGCACAGTAGGTACTAACAGGTGATACAATGAACACGTGAGTGAGAGGAACAGAAGGACGCAGAGCGCACTGCAAGTCTGTGTAGGATGAACAACGAGGGGACAAGATGAAACGGTGAGAATGTGAGCTCATAAATTTTGCTGAATGGAATGTTCCTTTGCTCTGTATTCCCGGAACCCCCTTGTGCGCCCCTTTTAGCATGAGGTCTCATCTCCAGGCAACCAGGGGAGCCTGCACACTCGGGCATGGTGAGAGGGAAGGTGTCCTGGAAGGGGATCCACCTCCCCAGACATGCACACACAGACCCGGCCCCACGGGAAGAGCTGCCCAGCCCGCCGCCAGCAGGTTCAGGAGGGCACATGTTGTGCCCACGGCTGGAGGCCTGGGGCAAACATGTCTGCAGTGGCCGCTCAGCCCAGCACCGTGGGCCCATCCGCCCTGCAGCGGAGGGTGAGGAAGGGAACATGTCCAGGCTGGACATGGTCCCCAAGCACAGAGAAGACAGACGGGGCTCTGGTCACGTGCCCTGAATGCACTCTGCTGTTCCTACCTCCACACCTTTGTTCAACGTGTCCCTTCTACCCTGCATGCCTGTCCCGATTTCCAAGTCCCATCCCTCCTTGGAGGCCAGTGCAAATTCCACCTTCTCCAGAAAGTGCATCCAGATGCCCCCAGTCGGAATGACCTGTCTCTGCACCCGTGTCTCTTGTGGCACTTACCACAGTCTGCCCTGAGTCCCTGATACTTTGGGTCTATCTCTGTCTAGGACCATGAACTGCAGGAGAACAAGGGTTTACATTTCCTCTGTGAAAACATTAGATACCCCAGACACGAGAGAATCAAGTCCACCCTCCTCGCTGCCCACAGAGCACTCCCGGTGGCCCAGCCCCTGGCCTACAGGGGCACAGAGAGACAGAGGGAAGAGATGGTACGTGCAGGCTTGGCTCTGGCTACAAGACCTTGCCTGGCCTTCTGGCCCTGCAGTTAGAGCAGAGGAAATGGAGGCTCAGAGAGGACTGCTCCACTGCTCAGGGTCACAGAGCAAACAAATGCTAAGCTGGGGTGCAAAGCCAGGTCTGCCAGACCCCAGCATCTGTGCATTTGCTTCTGGATACATCTAAGGATACTCTAAGCAGCTGACATAACATGCTCACAGTGCCCCAGGCTCTGTGCTACACTGTACACATGTCACTAATCATCAAAGGAGGATCAATAGCCGCCTTTGTACAAAAAAAGGAAACTGTGGCTGACAGAAGACACGTCACTTGTCCAAGGCCACACAGCCACTAGGGGGTCTTTCTTGGAACCCAGGCCTCCTTGCCTGCAGACCCCAAACACTATCCTGCTGCCTATACATCTGGTCTCCTGTTTTCCTGCAGCCCAGGTGGGTCAATGACCCAGCCAGGGCCCATGTCCAGTTACAGTTTTCTGACTCGCAGGCCCATCCTTGGGGAAAGCAGCTGCTCAGTGGAGCCGGCGGGTAAGCGGGACAGGACACCAGGACACGCGAGCATGACACAGAGCATGGGGGTGCTTGGGTGCTGAGAGCTCACATGCAAAGGGCAGTCCCTTTGGCATGTGGCTGCAGTGTGGCGGGTTTGGCGTGGAGCAGAGCAGAGGGCCGTGGCGGTGGGCGCAGGCAGGGCTCTGGCTTACCCACGCACTTCCTGTGTGCATTGAGGATAAAGCCCTCGGCACAGAGCACTGTGTGGCTGACACAATAGAAGGATCCCAGGGTGTTCACACAGAACTGTTGCCGGCTACAATCATGAGTGCCCATCAGGCACTCGTCCCGGTCTAGTGGCAACCACGGAGGGAAAAACAGAAGGGCTGTTAGAGAGGCGTGGCCTGCTATGAAGCATCTCGTGACAAAGGGGGCACCTGAGACCTGGAGAGGGGCAGGGACCTGCCCAGAGCCTCCCAGCCTGTCAGAGGCACAGCTGGGCCTCAGCCCAAGTCTGAGTTTGCAGAGCCAAAAGACATCGGAGCTGGGACCCGCTGCTCCAGTAAGGACAGACGGAGGTGAGACTCAAAGAAGGTGAGCAGCCTGTCCATGGTCAAACAGCAGGGCAAGACCAGAGGCTGCCTCTCACCCACTCTCTGTACATGCCCCACTTCCACAGCAGCCAAGGGAACCACACAACAGCAGGGGTTGCAAACCCTAGTGGTCAGGGATCCAAGCAGACAATATAAACAGGAGAAGGGCCACGGGGGCTCTACAGGCACGGTGGGGCCTGCACTCTGTCCAAAGGGGCAGGGGGTGTGGGCCCTTCATGGACAGACTACACGAAGTTTCAAGAGAAACCTGAAATCTAGGGATGTTTTAAGAATTCTTGAGTTTGTCATGGTGTGTAACTCATAATGATTTCGGAAGGTATCTTCTGCAGGGCAGGCCTCTTCTGCAGGGCAGGCTGCACCCTCTGGATGCCTGCCTGCAACTTCTGGCCTGGACCCCACAGGCTATACTGCCAGGGGCCCTCCAGAGGAGGAAGGGAGGCCAGGAGAGACACAGACATGGGCCAGGCCACACAGCTGGCAGAGGAAGAGTTGCACCAGCCCTTGGCCCCAGGTGCCTCTTGAGGGCTGGCCAGAAGGAGTCCTGACCAGGACAGATGCATTCCTTGCATCTTCAGAGCCCTGGGAGAGGGGGACAAAGCCCAGAGGACACAGCACCCCCTGGACCCGAGATCCACCCCCACCATGTGAGAGAAAAGTCTGCTGTTATGGCCATGCTGTGCTCCCTGGGCAAGTCTGCTGACCTCTCTGGGCTTGTAAGATGGTTTCTGTCCACAGTGGAATAGTCTCAGCTGAGGGGCTGGACATGGGAGGGATGTGGGTATTCTCCCACATAGACTTCACCCCGTTATCACCACACACCCACCAGGGTCGTGTCGCCTCAACTTGAACCTGAACTGAAATACTTCCTAGACTCTGCATTCTCTGTCTGTCCTGCCTCCAGACATGAGGATGTGGAGTCTCTGAACCTCTAGGGCTGCTTCTTGGGGCATCATTCACTGTGTGGTCCTGGCCCACAGAAGCCCCACCGAGACAAGACCCAGACCTAGAAGGCCACCGGGCTGTAGGGGATGTGCTTAGTGGACCCCCTCAGCCCTTTTGTGAATTGTGGAGGCAGCGAATCGTTGCCAATCTCCATCCCCCCTCCTCCGCTCTAGTCACAGATGCGGCGAGGGTCCTCTCCAGCCTCCCTCCCATGCCCCACTGGAGGCAAGCAGGAGGGCTGGACGCCACTTCTGGTGATGCCCTGGGAAAAACTGGGCATCACTCCCTTTTTCCCTTTCTCCACCCTCGGATGAGGACATGGTGGTCACAGACCAACTTCGGACAGAGTGAGTTGAGAGTGGTCCACAGAGCAGTAGCATCAGCATCCCCGGGACCACCCTGGACCTACTTCATCAGGATCTCTGGGGATTCCATGCTCTGCAAGGGGCCTGGTGCACACTCAGGTTTAGGAGCGCCACTCTAGGAAATGCAGAGCAACAGTGTGGAAGGTGCTCAGGCTCAGAAGCTGTGGGGCAGCGCAGTGGCCCAGATGGAGGGCATGTGCTCCTGCATGGTGACCAGAGAGGGAGCAACTGTGTGAGCTGCTCTACTGATGGCTCCTCACCACGGCCACATCGGCCCCTCATAAACACAGCAAGTTTTCAGTCCTGGCCACGCCACCCCACCCCAGGCCAAGTCAGGTGTGCCCAGGTTGGAGGGCGGCCCCGAGGTACTCACCTTCACAGGACACGCCATCTGCCATGATGGCATAGCCAGGAAAGCAGGAGCACATGGCCGAGCCCCCAATGACGTTGCACACCTGCTTGCAGGGCCCGTTGTCTGGGAAGAAACCGCACAGAAATCAGAGACAGCCAGGCCGTGGCCTTGGCCCACACTGCCTCGCCGCCCCCCCCCCCCCCCACCTGCCGCCGGCTCTGACTTAATGGTCAGAGGCAGACACAGAGGCCCAGGGAGGCAGACAGACCAGGAGACAAGGAACCCCACTCCTCATCCTTCCACAGATGCACCCGTTAGGTTGGTTCCAGCACCAACTGGTGTCAAGGATGATGTTCTGGGTCTCCCTCCACCACCACTCAGATCCCAACCTGTCCCTCAAGTGACAGTAGTGACAGTGAGGAGGACACAGAGAAGGAGGAAGAGACAGAAAGCGAAGAGATGAAGAAAAGTGAAAGGGGGAAGAGTGTTAAGGGAGAAGAACGATGAAAGAACTTTCTAGGCTTTACTGAACGCCGCCTCCACGACAGCTCAGCAAGCAAGGATTTTACTGTCTCAATTTTACAGCAACAGAGACAAAAAGCAACAAATTGGCTTGCTTGGGGCCACACACACTCTCCACTCGCCCCAGGCTCCCCCATCTCCTTTCTCAGCTACTCAACTCTGACAGGCCCCACCAACCCTGAAAGCAGAAGCACCCCTTCGGCAGGAGCCATCCTGCACATGCCCAGCAGGGAGAACTCACCACCTGCAAGCAGCCCAGACCCACCCTATGGCTCCAGGGGCCCTGCCCAGGGACATCTCCCCCTCTGCTTACCTTTGCAAGTGTTGGGCTGTGGTGGTGGCAGTGGGATGGTGTTGGGGACCACTTGGGCAGATTCTGGCCTCAGTGCAGACTCCCGTGCAGCCTCCGGCTGTGAGTGGTCACCATCTGTCACAGAGAGAGCAAACAGGAGGGGCCAGTCTTGTGTCCTCTGCCAAGCCTCAGGGACTAACAGGCACAAGCCCTTCACACACCTGGGTACCACACCAGGCAATGACATTTATCCCCCCACCTCATTTCATAGGAGTGGAAACTGAGGTCCAGGGTGAAGGTAATAACCTCAGCTACTTGGGGCAGAGAGGGGTGGAGGGAAGGGAAGTGAGACAGAGGGAAGAAGGAGAAAGAATGTCCAGACTGGAAATGAATCAGTCCCTGGACAGCTGGCAGGGAGACAGCCCTTCTGGACCAGGGGTCTGACCACCACAGGCCCAGCACTGGGGACACAGCTAGGTTTTGGTGAGAGCCTCTGAGGCCTGAGCCCACCCCTGAGCTGGAACCTGGGGGCAGGGGCAGATGGAGATCCAGGAGGGAAGGCTGTCTGCCTGGCCTTGCAAGCCCCCATTGCTGGAGACCTCTGGCTCCTGCAAGTTCCAACGTGTGGGGTGGCGGGAGGTGAAGTACCCCATAGTCTCCACTCCAGGAACGCCATGCTCCACAGGTGAGATCAGCCCCTGTCCAGCCCTTGCCCAGGGCTCTCACCTGGGCGGCAAGTGCGGCCATCATCTTGCAGGGAGAAGCCAGGAAAGCAGGCGCAGCGGTAGGAGCCCACGGTGTTGATGCAGAGGTGCTGGCACAGCTCCCCTGGGAGGAGCAGGCACTCATCCTGGTCGTCGCCCGGCAGGCTGTTGGGCAGTTCAGCCTCTGTGCCCAGCGACAGAGCCTCCTGGCCTGCCACCTCTGCCTCTGAAACTGGGGCGGAGATTGGCTCTCAAGACAGAGCCAGCTCGGCCTGAGCCAGTGTCTGAGACCCTAGCCCTGAGAAACCAGTGCAGGTCCTCACCAGGCCCTCTGTGTGCCCAGCACACAGCAAGGGTGGATGAAGGATGATGGATGAGTGGCAGAGGGGGGGATGGGAGGGCGGGTAGATGGATGGACAGACAAACGGATGTATGGACAGATGGATTGGTGGATGGCTGAATGAATGGACGGATGGACGGATGGATGGATGGATGAATGGGTGGGCAGGCGGGTGGATGGGTGGGTGGGTGTTATGGATGGATGAACAGATGGACAGAAAGACAGATGGATGGATAGACTGGTAGATGGCTGGATGAACAGATGGACAAATGTACAGGTGGATGGTTGGATGGATGGAAGGATGGATGAACGAATGAATGAACAGACCTCCACCAATAAGAACGAACCCATCCAAGCCCAGTCCAAGTCTTCAGCACTGAGTTCCCTGCAACAGGACAGGGCCAGGCCCACAGGTAAGCTCTTGCTAAAGTGTTGAATTGTTTTCAGACCCCTGAACTCAGTGACATCAGTGAGGACCTTCCCTAGCAACAGAGAGGGCCCCAAACAAAGGGATCCATTCCATCAGATCACAACTCTGACTCAGGCTTTGCCTGGTTGTGTCACCTTCAGCGGCACCAGGTCTCTGTGCCTCCACGTTCCAGGATAAACCCACCTCCCAGGGCTGCAGTGCAGAGCAGGTGAGGGTGGGAGAGAAGGCTCCTGGGGCTGAGCTGCCTGGGGAAGCTCTTTGTATAACAGCCCTGGGAAAGGCACATGGTCCCTCAAGCTCCACACCAGCCCACGGCCTCTGCCTTTCCCACCAAATCCATCAGCCGAGTCCCCCGAGACAGCAATTGCGTGAAGTCATGTCTGAGGAATGTGTTTCATATTGGGGGTGTTTACATTAAGCTCCAGTCCAATCAGTCCTGGCCAGCACCTGCAGTTGGGGCCACAATGGCCATTGGTCCGGCCCTGTGAAGACTCAGCCCTGCAGGCAGGCAGTGGACAGACCTGGGCCCAGGGCCCCTCTGAGCATGCCACGAGCTGGGCAGCACTATCAGGATGCAGGCTCAGCTCACCCTCATCAGTAGGTTCCTCCCAGGAGGAGGGAACACATATCTCTGGCTCTGGACCCTGCCCTGCCCTGTTGCCCACCTGTTCCCCTCCCACCCACTTCCTGAGACCCCTGAAGCCAAACTTCCTCCCAAACTTTACCTTGAACCAGATTCTTCTGGGTACTAACCTGGCCTTCACATCAGGACTCAACCAGCCCCTTTAGAGGCAATCTGAGCAAGTGGTGTTTCCTTGGACTGGACTGAGTCTGCTGCACTGGCCTGGGGAGGCTGCCCAGTCTGTCTGGGTGGTTAATCTGCCCTGGCCCGGTCCAGCCTCTACTCATTTGCCCTGCCTTGTCCTGATGGAGATGCAGGTATCTGCTGGGCCCACCATGATGCCCAGGGAACACCGCACCCTGGGGTGTGGGCTCATCTCAGAGTGCCTCAGCCCTGTTAGCCTGTGGACAATGGGCATCCTGATCCCCATGCACGGATTTCCGCCAATCCTACATCATAGTGACAGAGTGGGGTTGATTCGAGCCAAGGCTGATGGGTCTGGGTCACATTCAGGGAAGCATGAAGCCCAGGGCTCACATGGGGAATGATCAGAGCAAAGGAGTCCAGTCCTGGCTGTGTGTATGCCAGTGGGTGCCCTTCCTGGGCCTCAGCTTCCTCCTCTGACCTGCTGAAACATGACAATTAGCAAGGGGGGTGGCAACCCTGAGTGCATCACTGGGCACTGTTGTAAGCGCTTGACAAGGATCACCTCATTCATCCTCTCACTGACAAGGGGAGGAGTAAGATGACACCTGACAGATGCAACAACGAAGGCTCCAAGAAGATGCTCGAGGTAGGCGGAGAGCTGGGATTCCAGCCAGGTGCACCTGACTCCAGAGGCCAGGAGTTTAACCTCAATACTGGGACCACCTCTGTGGTTTCAATTCCCACTCCATGAAGTGCCCAGGACAGGCCTGCAATGGGCCCATGTGGTCCACAGGGACAGAAAAGACTGGGCTGCTGGTCCCGGAAGCATCCTGGGCATCTGGCCCCAAGCCAGGAAGGCTGTGGACCCCTGTAAAGGGGCACTCCAGGGCTTCCACTGTACCAGCCCAGGGCTGCCAAGGCCCAGCTGCACAAAGGACACCACTGACTCACTGGGACACCCTCATTGGGCTCCTGCAGACCCCCTGGGCACAGAGAAGGGTTATGGCCATGGGTCCAGGAGACAGCCTTGGCTAGGGTGACAGAGGCTGGACATGGCAGGTGGAACAATGACCTCAGCATGAGGACAGAAGATGGAGGGATGCTGAGGACTGGAGCCTTGGGACATGGCCCAAGCTCTGGGCTCCAGCTCCCACGCTGCCTAAGGCTGCTCAGGGACAGGCTCTGGGCAGGGCACAGAGAGGGCATGGCCTGCTCAGCCCTCAAAGGGCTAGGTCTGGTGGTGAAGGGGTGGCCACCAAACAAACCCATCATTCATTCAATCATTCAATCATTTGTTAGCAACTCTTCCGGGCAAAGCACAAGGCCAGGCACTAAGAAGACAGAGAAAAGAAGTTCTGGCCTAAAGGTGATGATCAGGCAAGTGGCAGAAACGTTGATTAATGAATTCCCTGTTCATGGTTATGTACCCTGGGGACACAAGAATGGCAGAGGTGAGAGGGATGGAGGATGGATGGACAGAAGGAAGGGTAAGTGAACAAGTGGACAAGTGAAAGCCTTGCTGGCCGGGCTGGTGAATACACGAGCAGATGGAAGTATGAAGAATGGATGGATGGATGGATGAATGGATGGATGGATGGATGAAAGGACAGATGGAGGATGGATGGATGGGTGGAAGGATGAAAGGATAGATGAAGGATGGATGGACAGGTGGATGGATGAATGGACAGATGAAGGATGGATGGATGGATGAATGCATAGATGAAGGATGGATGGATGGGTGGGGAATGGATGGATGAATAGCTGGATGAAGGATGGATGGATGGATGGATGGACAGATGAAGGATGGATGGACAGGTGGGTGGATGAATGGACAGATGAAGGATGGATGGACAGGTGGATGGATGAATGGATAGATGAAGGATGGATGGATGGGTGGGGAATGGATGGATGAATAGCTGGATGAAGGATGGATGGATGGATGAATGGACAGATGAAGGATGGATGGATGGATGAATGAGCAGATGAAGGATGTATGGATAGATGAATGAATAGATGAAGGATGGATGGATGGGTGGGCAATGGATGGATGAATGGATAGATGAAGGATGGATGGATGACTTAATGGGTGGATGGGCAGGTAGAGAGATAGGGGTTTGGGGATGAATGAGGGAGTGGACGGATGAATGCGTGGAGAGATGGACATGAGATTGAGAGGAAGGGTAAGGAACAGGTGAGATAGACAGATGGATAAAAGAGTGGATTACTGAGTGGAAGGGGAGGAAGATGCATGGATGTGTAGATGGACAAAGAGATGTGAGGGTGGTGAGCGGACAATGGAGGGGTGATGGGTCATCGTTGGTGGTTAGGTAGAGTGGACAGTACACAGAAAACTGAACGAGATCACCATCTTGGAAATAACGGGGAAGAGCCCACAGTCAGAGGCCACAGAACTCTGTCAAGACCAGAGCTTGTGCCTCAAGCCACAGAAGACAGTGGGCCCAGGGTCCCCACAGAAGGCCAGAGGCACCCGGCCTTGGCCAGGAGACCCAACAGTTCTCCTCCTCACCCGACTGACCCCGATGTCCCAGCCAAGGAGGGGCAGCACTCACCTCTCTGCAGTGTGGCCACGGGCTCCGGAGGCCTGCGGACCTCAGGCACGATGAGGGGGTCTTCACCCTCACAGCAAGAGAGCATGATGTGGTTGCAGGGGTAGCCCAGGTTGGGGTTGGACTCACATGACTGGCCCTCGGCCCGCACACGAAGTCCCAGGCCACAGCAGTCGCAGCATTGCTAGAGGGAGATACGGCTCTCAGCACCCACACCCTGGCCTCTCAGAGCGCGTCTGCCTTCGGCATGGCTGGTGTGACTCACACAGGGTCCCCAGGGCACAGCCTGAGGCCAGGCTCTGGGAGGGTCTGACAAATGGGGGTCAACTGACCATTATCTTGTCTATTCCGCCCTGTGTGTTCACCCAGGGCAGAGGGGTCATCTGCCTCCCTTTCCCAGGTTTGGCACAGAGTAGGGCTAATGCAAGGTTTTTGCAGTAAGTAATAAATGTCCTTTTCTGGAACTATAAATTAACCCATAGCCACACACATTATCCCCCCACCTTTACTAGCAGACTCCAATTCTATTCAGTTCAGCTAAAAGACATTTCCCACAGGCCATGGCAGTTGGAAAGAGATTCCCTAGGTGGAGCTTTCAGGAGAGCTTTTAAATGAGCCTGACTCTACTTGGAAGTACATCTTTTTTTGCTCTCCCCTTCCTCTTTTATGGAACACATATGTGATGTCTGAAGCTCTAGCAGCCATCTGGGGCCATGAAGTGACCCTGAAGATGGAAGCTACAAGTTAAAGATGATAGAGTGGTGAAACATAACCTGGGTCCCTAAAGATGTTGTGAGATATACCCCTGTTCCAGATTGTCTACCTCCAAAAATGAACTTGGCTTAATTTTTTTCAACTACTGTGGCAGACTGATTACAGTAATAGTCCCAATTGTTCACTCTTCCCTCTGTTCACCATTTGCAATGTGACCTGCAGCTCCTCAAGACAAGACAGCAAGTGCATTCCCCAAACTCTTAGTTGTGTCTATGACTTGCTTTGGCCAATAGGATAAGATAGAAGTGACACTGTGCCAGTTTTGAGCCTAGGCCTCAAAAGGCCTTGCCAGCTTCTATTCTCTTTCTTGGAACCCTGCTCAGTCACTAACTGAACAAGCCCACGTGAGCCTGCTGGGGATTGAGAGACTGCGTGGAGCAGAGGTGAGACATCCCAGCTGAGGCCATACTAGATCATCTGGCCCCAGCAGTGCCTTCAGCTGGTGACAGCCACATAAGCAATCCTAGCCAGGTCAGCTGAAGTACTCAGCTGACTGCAGACTCACGCAATGAGAAAGTCATGGGCCACTAAGTTTTGGATGGTTTGCTACACAGCAATAGCTAACCAAAGCTCTAGACTGGCATCTCCCAATGCACGTGCTGAAGGCCCACCACCTACTTAAAAATTACTTAGTTTGCATGATCTGTGATCCACAAAAGCATCCCATAAGACACAGATTATTATCCCCATTTTATAGATGGAGAATCTGAGGCTCAGAAAAGGGAACTGGTCCAGTACAAACATAAAGACAGAAAGGGGACTCTAAACTGACCTGTCAACAGGTCCTTTCGCTAATACCAGTTGTTTTAGGAAAAATTGACCTCAACATGATAAAACTCCAAGTCAAAATCCTCTCCCAAATGCTGCCCTCCTCCAGAGACCTCTGCCACCATCACCCAGACTTGACACATAGTGGGCTTCCTCAACCCCTTCTCCTCCTCTGCCCCTTTTACAGTATTTCCTGAAACATCCTCTACCCTCGTTTGCTCCCACCCCCTGCTGCAGAGCCAGCTATCACCCCCCTGTCTGTTTTCCCTTCGTCCTCATCTTCAGTGGGGCGCCCGAGTGCCCCAGAATAAATACTACATTTCCCACCTCCCTTGCAGCTAGGTGTGGCCATTGGATTAAGTTCCAGCAGCAAGACCTAAACAGAAGTGCTGTCTGCCTTCGAAAAAGGGGCTCTTCTTACGCCCATGCTCATAGCAGCACTCTTCACAACAGCCAAAAGGTGGAGGAGACCCAAGTGTCCACCAACAGATGAGTGGATAAACAAAATGCGGTCTACACATACAACAGAATGGCATTCAGCCTTAACAAGGCAGGACATTCTAACACACACTGATGAACCCTGGAAATAAGCCAGTCGCAAAAGGACAAATGCTACATGAGTTCCCTTAGGTGAGGTCCCTAGAGTAGTCAAATTCATAGAGACAGGAGAATGGTGGCTTCCAGGGGCTGGAATGGGAAGTTAGTGTGTAACGGGCGCAGAGTCTCAGTCTGGGAGAGGACAGCGTTCTGAGCTGGATGGGGGTGACAGCTGCACAACAAACAATGTGACTGTACTCGATGCCAATGGACTGTACTCTCAAAAATGGTTAAGATGGCCAGTGTTACGTCCTGTGTATTTTACCACAATACAAAATACTTTAAAAGAAGGGGACTCTTCTCCCCTTTCCTCCTGCCTCTGCCTGGAGCTCGAGTGGCCAACTTGGACCACGAGGCAGCAAATTAAAGTTGGTGGAGCCACGAGACAGCAGGAGCCTGGCAGGCCTACCTACCTCCAGCCTCCAGCACATGAGAGAAAAATCAGTGTTCTCGGGAGTTTTGCATCACGGGTGGCCCAACTGCCCTCCTGGCCCAGCCCTGCCGCTCAGAGGCCAGCGTGAGCTGCAGCTCAAGACCAATCTCCTCTCTCTCAGTGCCCCAAAGACCCTCCACTTGAAGCCCAAAGTCTCAGCGCAGCTTTTATCATCCCTCAGGTTCCAGCCTGAGGACTTCTGGTGGCCTGCCCCTCCTGCTGCCAGACCCACTGGATGGCACAGCCCGTCCCCACGCTGACCCGCCCATGCGTCAGCTCATGCGGCTCCCCCTGCCTACAGCCCTCATCCACTCCCTGTCCCCTGCTGCCTGGCAGGGTTTTACCCAGTCCCGATCCTACTGACCCTGTGGGAAAACCATCTTCAACAACTGGTCCCTGCAACCACCAGAGGGACCCAGATTACATCCCTCAAAACTCTCCACGGTTTCCACCTTACTTGGAGTGAAACCACCGTCCTTCCAATGACAGCAGGATCTGCCCTATCACCTGTCTGACCTCAACTCTGGCTACACCCCCTCGCTGGCTCCACTCCAGCCACACAAGCCTCGACGTCACTCTGGTACAGGCTACACACATTCCTAACTCAGGACCTCTGCACTCGCCATTCCCTCTGCCTGGAGAGCATTCCCAGAGACGTCCACATGGCACACCCATCTACTCCCCCAGGATTTTACACAAATGTCCCCTTCTCAGTGAGGCTGCACCCACCTAGTCAGCTGAAACTCCAGCCTTTCCCAGCTCTGACACAGAGCATCCCCTCCCCCTCGCCTCTCTAGATTTTCCTCCATGGCATGATCGCCTTCCATAACACCTATCAGTGTATTCACCTCGATCTCCATCTGTTCCCTTGACTACAAGGAAAGCCCCTTGAGGGCAGGGATTGCCAGTGCGTTATCATCATTGTGTCTCTAATGCCTAAGACACGGCCGGCACACACTGGCAGTCAATGCACATTCTGTGAGCTGACCAGTCAGTATAAGAACACACAATCTTTTCTGTGCAGAAGAAGAATCCCCCTCCCCTGTCACTCTCTGCAGACAGTCTAGTCCCCGGGCCTTGAGGGCCTTCAGGCTTGAGCCAGCCTGTCCCAGTCCCAGTCCCAGGCCAGAATGCCGCAGGTCGGGCTTGCCTTGTACAGAGAGACGCCACAGGTGTCGTCGTCCTCATCCCCACAGGCCTCGCCCTCCTTGGCCCCCAGGACGCCAGCCACACAGCTCTTCTCCTTCAAGTAGGACACACAGCAGTGCCTCTGGGCTGTCCTGCAACAGAGGTGCACCTCAGCCCCCAAGTGCCCACCCCCTCCTCCCAGGAAGCCTCTTCAGGAGGGACAATGGTTCCCATTTCACTGAGGGGAAACTGAGCCAGGCTCAGAGAAGGGAAGTCCCTGCCCACAGTGCACAGCAAGTGGGCCCAGTGCTGGTGGTGGGGCTCGTGCAAGCCCCACCGAGTGACGTGGGTTTCATTTCTTGGCTTAACCAAGACTCAGGCCTGGGTCTCTCTGGATTCACACTGCGTGTCCCTGACAATTGAGGAAGAGGGGCTGGCACTAAAGCCCCCCAGCAGGGCCAAAAAGGATAGGAAGACTCAATACCAGAAAGGGCAAGGTGCGTCAGCCTGGAATAGAGTAGCCTCCAGGTCCCCAGTCATTGTTTGCCGATCACTGTAGGGCTGCCCTGGGGTACAGCTGGCTGATGAGTTAGCAGCACAGAGGGCAGAGCCAGGACAGGGAAGCAGGGGTCACTTGAGGAGGGGCATGTCCCAGAGAGGACTACCCAGTGATGGAATCAGCTGTCCATGAAGTGGTGAGCTCCCCATCACGAGAGGGATGTAATCACACACTAGGGCTGCTTAGCTCGAAACTCCAGGGTTCTGGATGGTGCACATTCTAACTCCTATGTAGCCCCAGACTGATGAGACAACAGAAGGGAAAGGAAAGAGACAAGGTTAGAATTTAAATTTTTCCAAAGGAGGCAGCATGGGCTGGAAAGTAGAAACATCAAGTCTGATCCTGGTCATGCTGCCAGTGAGCTGCGTGGCTTTGGGTGAATCACATCACCTCTCTGAACCTCACCTCCCTTGTCTGCAAAAATGAGTAGGCTGGAAAAGATGGTGTCACTAGAAAAAAGAAGGGGTGAATGGCTAACCCAGATCTCTCCTGGGTCTGGCAAAAGGAGGACGTGGGTATAAGTGATTCCTTGGCTGAGAACACCAGAGTCAGAAGAAACAAGCAGCACTGGCGGCAGAAGAGAACGGTGAGAGGCCAGTCTTTTGGAGACCCCAGGGTAGCAAAGTAGGGAAAGAAAGAGGGCTAAGGAGAGAAAACCCAGGGGGCTGAGCACTGCACAGCAGCAACCGTGAGGTGTGGCAAGAGAAGCACCTAGTTGTTCCCAAGTGATAATGCTCCTTTAAACCTTGCTCCAAATTGTGCGCTCTTCTGATGCTGCTCATTAGGCCAGCTACCAGCGTACGGGGCTACTTTATTCTTGGGACCAGTCTTGTGCTGTCTAAGCCTTGAGACAGCCCGACCAGTTGGCCCAACACAGCCACATGCTCGCCTGCGCTGCTGGGGCCTGGGACCCAAGGCACCAGGGATCTGGAGCAGAGAGTGGGAGCCGGCCCTACCTGCAGACGTCGCCCTCAGCGCCACTCTCGGGGATCTCCAGGCACTCGTCATTATCAATGGCCCACTGCTGTCCCGCTGCGCAGCATGTCTCCATCAGGTCCTTCGTGGAGGCTGTGGGTGGCAACACAGGAAGAGTCACCACCAAGAGGAGGCATCTGGTTCCAAGGTGTCGGGGCACCCAGTACAGCAGCTGCAGCTGGTTCCTGTCCAGACCTGCTTCCCTGGGCAGGTAAACTTACCCAGCCCTGCTGCCGTGTGTGGGGGCTGCTAACAACTCACAACTGCAACCTTCTCTGGAGAACTGCCTGGGAGGTTAAGTTCTCCCCATGGGGGTGGGGCTGGGAGGAGGACAGCCAACAAAACTAGCATGGGGCTACAGGCCTAGCCCCCCTTGTCTCAAAGGGGACATCCCTGTGGGGACCACACACCAGAGATCCCGCAGGATCAGGCTGAGGCTCTGTCCAGTTCCTATTCCCTGCTCCCTGGACAGTTTCTCCTGAAAGGACTCCCCAAATGAACCACCATGCTGTGAATTGAATTGTGTCCCCCAAAGTCCATGTATTAGAAACTTGACCCCCACTGGGACAGTGTTAAGAGGGTGGGAAATCCTATTATGGTCATTAAAAGGTGGGGCCTTGAAGAGGTGACTGGATTGTGAGGACCACGCCGTAGTGAATGGATCGATCCATTCCTGGAATAATGGGAGTGGTTCTGGTGGCTTTAAAAGGAGAGTGAATGAGGAGGTTAGTCTCCCTCTGCTTCTGCCATTTCACCATGTCACACCCGGCATTGCTGTAGAGTCACCTCACCAGATGTGTTCCCTGGACTTTGGACTTACCAGCTTCCAAAACTGTAAGGAACAAATATTCCATTTCTTTATAAATTACCCAGTTCCATGTATTTTGTTATAAAGCAACAGAGACGGACTAATACACATCACGTGCACAAGAACCCCTGCCTGAGACTCTGCTTCTAATGAACCCGACCTAGATGCCAAGACAGGACAAGAGACGGGAAGGTAACAGTGGCAGCAGCAGTGAGGAATGACACAGCTCATTTGGGAGAGTTAATAGAAAAAGTTAATGCTGAATATGTTGGTGACTGGGGAAGACAGGAGGAGTCAGGGCAGGGGAGAACTTCTTAAAATTCAAAGGCACAGACTGTAGGTTTAAAAATTGATGAATGTGACTACCTCAAAACTCAAATTTTCTGTATAAGAAAGAATTCCATAGACAAATATAATAGGCTGCTGGCAAATTAGAAGACATTTCTGGAATGTCTAAAACTGAAAAGGAATTGCCACTACAAGACATAATAAACTCCTGGAAATTAACAAGAATAAAGCAACCCCAAAGCTAAAATATCTATTCAACTGGAAAAACTAGGAAGAGTGATAAATGCCATTGACAGGTGGAGACCTTCATGCCCAAGGGTGGAAGCAGTGACAGTGCAGCCAGCCTGGAAGCATATGAGGCAGGACTTACGCAGTTGAGTATGTGCATCATCTAGGACTCAGGCATTTTGCTCCTGGGGGTATATGCCAGGGAAGCCCTGCCCAGGCCCGTAACACACCAATATAAGGATGCCCATGGCAGTGTCATTTGTGGAAGAGTTGGAGGCAGCCTGGGCATCCATCACCATGGGAGTGGATGAGTAAAATTTGGGGACATTCTGCGTGGAGGACTCTGCAACTGTCCGAAACAACAGATCAGATGCACATCCAGCCACGTGGAGCTGGACATGTGGACACACAGCAATGTGGAGCCAGACATGTGGACAAATAGCAATGTGGAGCAGGACACACGGACAAACAGCAACGTGGAAGAACACAGAACACAGAGGTGAGGGGTAAAAGGAAGAAACCAAATGAAATCAATTATACAAATTTAAAATATTGCACACAAAATAACAATGCACATTTTGCAAGAACACATGAAAAGAAAACAAAAAAAATACATATTACACAGAAGACAGCTGTAACCTACAGGGTGGTGGTGGTGATAGGAATGGAGAAAGAGGATAAAAGAGAAAAAATTCACAAATAAAACAAGGGAGAGCCCTGCATAGGGGATGATAAGAGCCTTGCCAGGAAATGAGGAGTATAATTAATTCAAGCATTTGCCCCTGAGGTCTGAAAATAAATGGCATTCACAAATTAAGCTCCCGTAGAATGCCTACTGTGCACATGCTGAGGGGCAATGGGGTAATGGAATGCATACCTCTGAGCCTGATGGACCCGGGTCCACATCTCAGAGCTACCATTGATAGCTGGTCCCCCTCCCTAAAGACTCAGTGTCCTTCTCTGTATGAGGACTGAATGGCTATGTAGGTCCTGAAGCCTACAAGGACCTCTAAATGTCCTTGAGCAATTCATATAACCTGGCAGAGGTGAGGAACAGATGCCCCAAGGGGTGTCAACAGCCTGCACCATTCCAGCAACAGCAAGAGCCCACTACGGATCATTAGATTCATCTGCTTAGTGGGCACGGCAAGTCACCGAGCTTTCCTAACTTTCCATTCCCTTCTGTAAAACAGGGACAATACTCTTCAATAACAACCTGTTACTGTTCTGCTCTGAGGAACCAGGAGGAATGAAAAGAATTCTTGATATCCAGTGTCTACCAGAAACAAGTAGCAAATATCACACTCAATGGGAAAACATAAGACACATCCCCCACCAAAGTCTTTAAATGACAAAAACGCCCACTGACAATGCTACTATTTAACATTATCCTAGAGATACTAGCAAATGAAATAAAACAAGAAAAAAGGGCAAAAGATAAAGAAAGACAAGTAACAGTCATTACTTGCACATGTTATGGTTTCATCTTCCTAGAAAACCCTAGGGAATCAAAACAAAGTATTAAAATTAAAATAGTTAAAAATCATTATTACAATATGGTGGCCCAAAACAGAACTCAAATTAGTGGCTTTCCTATACACCAGTGACAATTAAATGAAAAAGTTAGGGGAAAAAAAACCCATTCAAAAGAGAAAAAAATCCTAGAAATAAATCTACAGTGAACATACTCAATGTACATGAAGAAAAAAAATTTAATTGCCTAGTGGATATAACAGTAAACTTTATTCAAAATACATACCATGTGTCTGGATGACAGATTCAATACCTTAAAGGTGTTAATTCCTCTCTACTTAATCTACAACTTCAGTGCGATCCCAAAGTCCCAACAGAATTTGCCACAGAATTTGTCAAGCTGATTCTAAAATTCATCCAAAAAAGTGCTTAAGAATCCCCAAAAATTTTCTGAAAAAAAAGAAATAGAGGGTAGACCTTTCTCTATTATTACCAAAATGCACTCTGAAGTTCAAATAATCAAAACAAAGAGACAAGGAAATCAATGGAACAGACCAGAGTTCAGAAACAGAAGTATGTGCATACGGGAATTTAGTATATGATAAAGGTGTCATTCAGACTTAGCAGGGAAAGGAGTTACCATATAATGTTGGGACCTACCTCACACTACACACAAAAATAAATTCCAAATCTATAAAGGCAGTATTAGAAGAAAGCCTAATAAATCATTTTTAGGATAAAGACAGCCTTCTTCAGAAATAAAATCCTTGAATCAAAAGGAAAACCTTAATACCACTGATTATATAAAGGTGTAAAATACCCATAGGGCAAAAGACAACACCCCCATGAGCCTCAGCTATTCCTTCATTACATCACTCACTTTTAAAATCCCCCGTAGCATTTGTCACGACACGAGATCCTCTTGTGTATTTACGAGTTTATTTTGTAAGCTGTCTGCTTTCTCTTCCGCAATGTTAGCTCTGAGATAGGAGAGATTTTATCTATCTTGCTCATAGCTATATCCCAGCCCCTGGCACAGAGCCTGGCACGTAGTGGGTGTTCTATAAGTGTTTGTTGAATGAATCAATGAAAGCCTGGGTGCTTGAGAAGCGCTGTGTCAGAAGGTAGGCTCAGAGCTCTCCATCTGACTGGAACACGGCACAGATGCACCTGGCCTGGACTCAGGGGTGCTGGGTACCAGGCAGAGCCCTGCCACCACCTGCCCAGATGCCACTGAGTCAGGATTTGAGTCTATGCCTCTGATAGAGATGCCACCATTCGGTGCTAATCCTCTCTTGTTACACTCCGGGCATCCTCTGGTGATAGGCAGCTCACTCCACCCAGGCTGCCTGTCTCTGTCCCACAGAGCTCAGACTCACAGTGTTTTCTTTTACGGGACTGAACTCTTCCTCCCCAAGCCTTTCCCAAGATTGCCTCACAGAGATAGGAGATTGCAACAGGCGCCTGGGTCTTAGCCAAGGAACATGAGATGGATGCCCCTCTAGGAAAACAGTAAAAGCTGAAACGGACCAGGTGCTATCAATGGGCAGGCACGAGGCCGAGCACTTGACACGTCAGAGTCCTTATGAACAAGCACTGTTCTCACTCCTGTTATACGATGCGGAGGGGAATGTGAAGTCCCACACCTCACTTTCCCCTCTTCCCTCCCCTCTTCAGGCCTTCACCTCCCATCAGCCACTCAGGTGACTTGATGTAGCCAAACCTGAAGGTCCTCTCTGTGAACCTAACCGTCCCCAGCCTGAGAGGTGGCTCTGCTTCCGTGTGGATGGGGGCATTCTCTTCCTGCCCCTCCTTGATCAGATGCCAGGTTTCAGCCTGGGCTTGGCAGGCTTCCTACCGTTCTCTCCTGGCCTTTCCCACACTGGCTTCCCTTCTTTTCAGACAAAGGAACTCAGGGGCTGTAACCTTCATGCTGGGAGGACCACCCACTTGGAGCAGGATGGGGAATCAGTACAGGGACCGAGTGTGGCATTGCCAGGTAGTTCCCAAGACCTAGAAGACATGGCCACCCAAAGCCCAGCAAGATGAGCCCCTGCTCTATTCATCCAGAGGACCCACCTCTACCCCTAACCCAATCCTCCAAGGTTTGCCCAGAGGCAAGGTCTCCTTCCTTGACCACCCCCTCGGAGGTCCCCCAGCCTCCGTGTGCTTCTTAAGTTCCTGAGCACCAGTCTTTCAGAGTCTCAGTCCTGGGGCCTCTTCTCTCCTCCATTACGCCCTGGCTGCTCTCCTCCAGTCTCGAGCTTCCAATGCCATCTTCACCTTGCCTCCTCCTGCACTCCTCTCCCCAGCCCTAGTCATGTGCACATGCACACAGCTGGCTAAGAACCACCTCTGGACATCTTCTGGGCATCCCCATGGCAGGAATTTGCTCAGCTCCTGACTTTCCCCAAGCCCCCTCCTCCCCAGGTCTTCCCTGTGTTAGCAAAGGGCCCCACTATCCCCAGGACCCTCCTGGGCCAATCTTCATCTCCCTCCTCCAACCCATCACCCCTGGGGCCACATCCAAGGTGCATCCCAGTCCACCCGCCTCATCCCTCACTCAACAACCACCTCTTGGTCCAACCAGCTCCACATCTGTCTTCCTCCATTCATCTCCCAGATGGTGCCAGAATGACTGACCACAAATATCTCTTCTGATAGGGCCTCTCCTGTGCCTTCAGGTCCCCAGTAGCCCCCACTTTCTTTACAGTAGCCCCCACTTTCTTTACAAAGCCCTGCTGACCTCCCCTCCTCATCCCTTTCTCTGATCCCCTCTCTCACTCACTCTGTCTGCTCCTTGAAGTCCTCAGGCTCATTCCTGCCTCAGGGCCTTTGCACTTGCTATGCTGTCTGCCAGAATCTTCGCCCCTCCTCTGTGCCCTGCCCCACCCCCACTCTCTACAGGGCTGGCTCCTTCTCTTTTTGGGGGGAATTTCACCTCCTCAGAGAGGTCTCCCTGAATTCCACATCTAAACTAAACTCCACCCTGACCCTCATCACATCACCCCGCTCAGTCTGCCCTACAATGCCCTGGACTTCAGCAGCCCTGAGTCATCCTGGGGAGCACCAGGACTCTGTTCTACAGAATAAAGTGCCTCTCTCTGGTGTGACAATCAGGGCCTTTGCAGCACAGCCCAGATGCACCCCCAGCTCTCAGTCCTACCCCATCCACTCACCTTTCCTTGCTATCATGCCTCTGCACACGCTGTTCCATGTTGGGAACACCCTTGGTCCAACTGGCAAATGTCCAACCACCTGTCCTTAACGAGCCAATCCAAATGTGACTCTGGCCTGTCCATCCACTGGGCTCCTGCAAGCACCCACCTCCACCCCAGGCAGGACAGGCAGCTCCCTCCTCTGGCTTCATTCACATACTCTCATCATGAAGGCCCTACCAGGCGGCATGCTTGTCTCAGCCACCAGACTGGGAGGGATTCACGGGCCAAGAATCAATTTGAGTCATCTCATGTCCCCAGTACCTAGCACAGGGCCCAGCACAGACCTAGTGCTTACTAACATCTGAGGTCAGAGGAAGTATTCCAGGCTCTCGGTATGTAACATCTCATTTAAAGCTCATATCAACACCACGAAGGTGTGATTATCTTCTCTTCCCAGATATGCAAAAAGAGGTTCTGAGTTTAAGACACACAGCCCGAGGGCACAAGCTTAGGAAAATGACAAGGAAGAATGCAAACCCTCATCTGTCACCTCCCCTCACACTGCCTCTGGGTAGCAGTTTCTACCATGGGTCAATCGAGACAAGCCCAGGTGTGTCACTACTGATGCTGGCAGCACGAGTGTCAGCTGGGCCCACTGTTCACTGGCTGAGCCTTGGGAAAGTCACTTATCCTCTGAGCCTCCATTTACTCGCCTATAAAATGGGCAAATAACTTCTCCCCGCTGCACTTCACAAAGGGGGGATGTGAGAAGGTTCAGCATGTGGCTAACAAGAGGCACTTGGTAAACATGACTTCATTGTCCCTTGGCACATACCAGGTGTTTGGTGACTACTTTCTGAATTACTAGTTAATTAACATACCAAGGAAAAGACAAACAGATGAACAGGACAAGACTGTGAAACCAGCCACGCCTACTCTGACTTTCTGCCTTCCTCTGGGTTTTCACTGATTCTCCCATTTCTGTCCACTTGGCCACTTTGCAAAAGCCCAGGCTAGAGGGAGCGTGGCCTTCCTCACCTCAAAAGGCACAGGCGATGTCTTGCTATGACAGCCACAGCCCTGGCCTGGGGGGCTCTCTCTGGCCTCCCAGGATTAATAGTGACGTGGTCCGGCCTCACCCCAGCTTCATAATGCTCTGCCGTGGTCTACGTCGCAGCATCAGGGCTCCAGGGCCCTGACACAGGAACCCCACTGCCTGTCACACCCGAAGGGCAGAGGGAGAACGGATCCACTTTGGAAAGCCACTTACTGTCATCTGGTAAAAAAGACACACACATTCATCCCTCAGTTTCATTCTTGGAGGTAGATGCTCAAGAGAAACACGCACACTGGTGGTGGTCTCCAGGTGATCTTCCAGTGCCCACTGACAGGAGAAAGGGGCCGTACACTGCAGTGTAACCACATGATGCCAGCGACTTTGCTGTCACCACATGTGACAACATGCACGGATCACACAGACCTGGCGCTGGAGAAAGAAAAACCCCACACGCTTCCTTCATATAAAGTTCAAAACCAGGAAAAAACCAACAATATTGTTTGGGTGGTAAACTCTAAAGAACAGGAAGAAACTCGTGATGACAGATGTCAGGACAGTAGTAACTGTGGGGGAGGGATCAGGCGGGCCAGGGTTTCTGTCCCACTGCCCCTTAACTGCTCACACAAGCCCACACCCTCTTCTACTCCCAAATAGAAGATGAGAAAATTCTAAGATGAAGACTAAAGACTAAAAGTCTTTTAAAAATAAGACCCAGCTCAGTGAAGTAAGCCAGACACATAAAGACAAACGCCATATAATTCCACTCACATGAGGAATCTAGAATAGTCAAATTTTCAGACAGAAAGTGGAATGGTGGGTGCCAGGAGCTGTGGGGGATGGAGAGTCAGTGTTTAAGGGATGCAGAATTTCAGTTTCACAAGAAGAGTTCTGCGGACAGATGGTGGTGTTCACTGCACAACAATGACTTAATGCCACTGAACTGCACACCCCAAAACGGTAATCTTCATATCATGAAATTTTTTTAAAAAATGCATTTCAGTGTAAAAACAATTGTGACCCAGCACTTCCCCTTCTAGAAATGTAAGCTGTTGATAGATGCCACATGAACACAAACAGGAGAGTCACAGATGCTTGCCACAGGTGCATTTGTGACAACACAGGTCCCATCTATAAGAAAACAACCTAAACCCCATCCACAGGGCAGTGACTAAATGACTGATGTTCTGTCCATCTGATCTCAGCGGGTGTTAGAGTTAGACCTGCATGCACTCGTATGAAATGATTTTTCAACGCACTGTGAAGAACTTTTTTAAAGGGTCGGTGCTGGATAGTATGTTTAATAAGCTGCCATTTGTCTTTTTAAAGGGAAGCATGGATACACATAGAGTGGTTTTGGAAGGAGACCCAAGAAACTGAAAACAGTGTCTGTCCAAGGGAGGGACCCTGCCCTGGGGAGGGAGGAAGGAAGCTAACATGTCTCTGTCCATCCTTTTGTATTTTGTGTTTATTTTTTTATTGTATGTAGGTATTACCCTTTCTGTCATAAAAAAGATTCCAAGATTCCAGGGATTCTCACCTCCTTTGATCATAGGACAATGGGTGCCCGGCAATCCAGCCCAGAGGTCATGACCTCTCTAGACAGTCCCCTCCCCTGACATTAGCCCTAAAGAATGCTGGCTTTGCAAATGCTGCAGAGAAATTTCTAGACCTGGCAGGAGGGTCATGGGGCCATCTCCACCAGGTCCCTGTTTGGACAGGAAGTTTGTGGGGCCTGAACAAACAGCCCGGAGGATGCTGCAGCCCTGACGTTCCCACAGCCTTGGCACTCTTGAGGGGTGGAGGGTATCTGCAGGCCCCGTGGGGAGCCTTGAGGCTTTTTACGAGGACTGTGAAGTAGACAAACAGGAAGGCTTCCTGAGATTGGCTCTGTCTTCTCACCCCAGGACCACAGAAAGCAGGTAATGGTTGAGAAACAGCAGGAACCCTTGGGCTGTGGACTCCGCCTCATCCCCCCAGCCCGCCCCCCTGAGAGACACCTTGCTCCAGCACACTGGGCGGGGCAGCCCCAGCCCCACTGCCTCACACCTGGTTCTACCTGCCCACTGCTCTTCCCAGCACCCGACAGCACCTTGCTCCTTGTGTGGGAGTTCACTGTCCACCTCCCGCCCTCCCCCGAGCTGGCTGCCCCCCCATCCACATGCTCACACCCTCACACCCAAGCCTGACCCAGAGGTGGTGCCCACTCACCCGGCTGACCAGCAGGGTCTCAGGTCTGGCAGAGACGCCTGCTGAGCCCCAGCCTGCACCTGCCACATCCTGCCTCCGGCTCTAGGAGGACAGTCCTATCCACATTCCCATTTTACAGATGAGTAGACAGAGGCCCGGAGAGGAGGCACGATATGCCCCAGGACACACACCCCAGCTGCAGGATCCTAACCCAGGCTCCAGAGCGCATCCTCCTGAGCAGTGCATCAAAGGCGGGAAGAAGGGAAGAGAAGACAGGAGGGAGTGAGGGGAAGTTCAAGTCCCCTGTCCTGCATCAACTCTTCCAAGGGAAGCAGTGCCCTTCTCCAAGCCCAGTTTCACAGCAGGTTTCAGCTGCCCTCCTCCCAACACAGGGCTAGAAGTTGGGTGGGGGCCAGGCTCCAAGGTCACTGTCTGCCCTGCTGAACCATTCAGCTCGGCCAGCCTGAGAGGCTCAGGACCCAGGTGAGAGCTGTCTCTTGGGCCCAGGTGGGTGGCTAGGATTCACCCTCCCACCAGAGCCCGCAGAGCCAGGATCACTATGGTAACAGCCACCACCCAGCTAGGAAAACCAAGGCCCAGAGAAGCAGAATGGCATGCCAAGGTCTCACGCACAGGGTCTAAACGGTAGGTTTATCCTGTGAGATAAGTCCCAACTCCCAGGGCAGGAGTCAGGGGAGCCCAAGTTGCAGGTGTTCTGAGCCCATGAATGGTGAGAGACGGGGTCTGAGCACAGCGAGAAGTGCATGGGATGGACTTAGACTCAGGAGCCTCTGCCCTGCACCCCCCCCGTCACCCCCACAACCCCCAACACTCCCACTCCACCGGGCCCAGGCAATTGCCCATTCTGGCAAAAGAGGGCTCTGACCACATTATCAGAACACACCCCAAACACTCAAGGAGGAGGGGTTAACTGCCCCCTTCAGCATCCCAGACACCCACCTGGGGCCTATGAGTTTTCCAAAGGTCTCTAAAAATGTTTGACCCCTGGCCCTGTAGGGAAAATGTAATGGCTCCAAAACCCAAAAAGACAACTGCCAAACATAAATGAAAAAAATGCTCACATAAGGGCTGTACATTTTACAAAATATCAGCTTGTCAACTGCAGCTCAGCTCAGCTCAGCTCTGAAGTGAAACAGAGGTAAGCCGAGTGCTAGGAAAGCTCGCAATGCGGGGGTGGGGGCGCGAGCAGGTGCACTGTTTGAAAACACTGTGGCTGCTCACATGTGCTAGGCTTGATCATAAGCCACCATGGGACTTGTGAATATGTCACTCCATTTAATTCTCCCAATGACCCTGAAAGTTAGGAACAATCACTTCCTCTCAGTGGTGAGGAAGGACATTGAACCAGGACTGGAACCCAGCTCTGCCCGTCCCCAAAGTCCAGGCTGTCACCTGTCTGAAACCAACTTGAAAATATTTCTGTGTCCTACATCACAACATGAGTGTGCAGGTTACCTTTGACCCACACCTGGTCAGTTACCACGTGAGATGAAGGACTTTAATGAGGATCCAGCACTGCAGATGTAGCTGCTAAATTCAATTTGAATTTTCCCGTCCTGCCTGTGATGATCGCAGAAACAGCCACAGCTCTTTGCAGCTTCTCTCACTGAGAGGAGGCACCTTTTCCCCACCTCAGGAACCTGGGCTGGTGTCCTGACTACATTACTTGGGATGGCAGGATGCTGTGGATGTGAAATCTGAAGAGGCCTCGCAGTTTCTGCTTTTCCTCCTGGGACTCTGCCAAGACACTCCATGAAAAGGTCTGGTCTTGCCGACTGGAGGACAAGCAACCATGTAGAGAAGCGACTACCACCCCGGTGGGACCTTCTAAGACCAACCAGCCGAACTGAGCCACTAACTGACCACAGACGCATGAGCAAGCCCCGCAGA
Organism: Cynocephalus volans; assembly: GCF_027409185.1. NCBI lineage: Eukaryota > Metazoa > Chordata > Mammalia > Dermoptera > Cynocephalidae > Cynocephalus > Cynocephalus volans. The sequence continues at coordinate 95,284,819 of NC_084470.1, read as the reverse complement.
CATCAGCCACAACTGGCCCGGGGCCGCAGAGCTCAGCCCAAATCGCCAACCCACAGAATCATGAACTAATGAATTAAATAAATTATTGCAAAAGCTAACTGACAGCAGCCACAAATAAGTAGAAAACAAAATGTTAATATAATTTCCAAAAGTATCAAAAACATCAAATAGCTAGGAATAGATCTAATTAAAAATTCGTAAGACCTCTACACTAAACACTACAAAACGCTGCCAAAAGAAAGGACAAAGGCCTAAACAAATGGATGGATATATCATGCTCGTGAGTTGGAAACTTAATATTGTTAAGATGTCAGGTCTCTCAAAATCGCACTACAGATTCAACACAATTAAAATCAAAATCCTAGCAGGATTTTTAAAAATAGAAATTGGCAGGCTGATTCTAAATTTATACGAAAACACAAAGGACCTAGAATAGCTAAAACAATCTTTAAAAAGAATAAAGCACTTCCAGATATTAAGAATAGTTATAAAGTTACAATAATCGAGACAGAGTGTGTTGGTGCAAAGACAGACATAGGAACAGAAAAGAGAGGCCAGAAACAGACCCCCACGTACACAGACCCTCGATTCCTGACCAAGTTAGCAATGTTATGCAGTCGGGGACAGATGGCCCTTTCAACACGGGACACTGGGTCAACCGAATGTCCATTTGAAAAACAAAATGAATTCTGACTCCTACTCAAACCACACACAGAAACAAATTCCGGATGGACTAAGGATCTAAATGTGAAAGTTAAGACAATAACATATCGGGCCGAGCCCGTGGCGCACTCGGGAGAGTGTGGCGCTGGGAGCGCGGCAACGTTCCCGTCGCGGGTTCGGATCCTATATAAGAATGGCCTGTGCACTCACTGGCTGAGTGCCGGTCACGAAAACGACAAAAAAAAGAGACAATAACATATCTAAGATACAATATAGGAAAATATCCTTACGACCCTGGGGTAGACAAAGATTTCTGAAACAGGATACAAAATGCACTGGCATAAAAGCAAAGATTAATAAATGGAACTTCGTTACAACTAGGAAATTGTGTTCCTCAAAAGACAGCACTTGCCATGTACTCATCAGAAATCATCGTTAAGAAAGTGGAAAGGCCAGGCACAGAGTAAGATGGGATACTTGTAATCCAACAAAAGACTCATAACCAGAGCATTTAAAGAACTCCTACAAATCAATACAACAAAGAAACTCAATTTTAAAATAGGCAAATGACAACATAATGGCCAATAGTAATATGAAATTGTGCTCAGCATCATAACTTACGAGGGAATGCAAATTAAAATCGTGATGAGAAACCGTAACACATCCACTGGATTGGCTAAAATTAAAAAGAATGGCAACACACAGTTTTGGCAAAGACGTGGCGCAACGGGAACTCTCACTCACTGCTGGTGGGGGTGTAAATCGGCGATGTCCATTGGAAACTGTCTGGCAGTACCAACTAACGCTGGACAGGTCCTCTGACGCAGCACTCCCTCTTCCAGGTGTACATCCAACAGATGTGAACACCGGAGTCCTCCAAAAGACACAATCAAGAGTGCTCACGGCAACCGTATACATCATGGCCCAGAACTGAAAGCAACCCGATCAAGAAACCATGATTTATTCCTACGTGGAATAATAAAGAGCAATTCTTAAAAATGAACTATGCTACGTGCAACAACATACACGAGTCTCAAATACTCCGTCCTGAGCTAAAGAAGCCAAACACATGCAAGATCACACTGGTTGGTTTCCATTAAACAGAACAAATTCAAGAGTAGGCGAGATTAACTGGTGGTGATAAAAGTCAGAATAGCGGTTCCAATGTGGGGCGGGGATGGGGGGCAGTAAGAACTGATTTAGAAGGGGCACCAGAAAAATTCTGGAGTTCTTGAAATATTTTATATGTTGATCTGGTGGAGTGCCTGGGTTTACACATAGGGAAAAACTCACTGAGCTGTCCCATTAAGACGTGCGTGCTTTACTGTCTACACGTTATATTCTAACAAAGAGTTTAAAAAGGAGTACTGTTATATTAACCTAGATTAAAAGACACTCAGAGTATGTACATGATGCTTCAAACTTTTATGAAGAAGGAAACTCAGGAGATATAACAACCCAAAATAAACCAAATAATATCTAATCATCCCTGATTAGATATTACTTTTACAAAATGAGCTACAATGTACTTTGGGGACAAGTGGAGAAGCAGGAGCATGGTCTGAGCATTAGAAGGGCATTAGGCAACTGGTCTTTGTGTTAAGTGTAGGGTTGTGGTATGTGCTAATACAGGAGAACATCCTTATGTTTTTATTTCTTTTTTTTTTTTTTGGCATCTGGCCAGTCTGGGGATATGAACCCTTGACCTTGGTGTTACAACACCATGCTCTAACCGACTGAACTAACAAGCCAGCCCCCATCCTTATCTTTTAGAGCTGCAAGATTCAAAATGCATATGCACACATACACATACCATGTATATCTTTAAATCAAGATACACGTGGTGTGTATGTATATCTCAAACAGTAGAGAGCACTGGACAATAACAGTCTGAGACGCTTTCACTGAGCCCGCTACCCCCTCAAACAGCCCATTGAGGGTCTGTCCCCGCTGCCTGGTGTGGGCTGGGGTTCCAGATGGAACCGTGAGATGTCAGTATGTTGTGGCTGGCAGAGCCATGGCTATCAAAGGGGGCTCCACGGTGGGCTTCGACAACGTGGGAGGCCTTCCGGGGCCTCCCGGGAGCAGCGGTGTATGTGCCTGCCATCAGCATTTTAATGGGTTATTTCTGTTCACACATTTACAACCAACTAGGACATAGCTTGCACAGTCCCCGGCTGCCCTGATTCAGGAGAAAACCAGAAATTCTTGACAAGCTCGGCTGTGTGCAAGAAGAGCGTGCGGAACCGGCGAGATGCTGGGGCACGCACTGTCTCTCCTCGGAGAGAATCACGTTTCCCTCTCTCACTGCTAGTTTAAGAAACTGCTACTACCTGAGACTGCATTCCTGCTCACGCCCAAGGGTGATGGAATTCTCATTCTCGGGATGGTGATTGGTGTTACCTATAGATCAATCTTATTGTGACTTAATTCTATTTACTCTTCTTTCTTTTTAGTTTAATTCCCAGTCCATCACACATACAGCTTAATAAGAGATGTTTAACTACAAGAAAATTTTGGTTTTCCCAGGCCAGTATTTACTATAAGAGAAATGCAAACATACCTTCCTTTAACATTAATAAATAGCGACTGATTAAAAAGTAAAAATAAAATCATGACATTATAAAAAGCTGGCCATGTTTTCTCTCTTACCTGCAAACAGGAAGCGGGGCACTGGCGCCGCCGTACAGCAGGGCTTCCTGCAAAGGCCCAGGTGACCGGTTGGCCGGGGAGGTGCTGACTCACAAACCCTGCCTGGAGAAGGGGCGGCAGGTGCCTGGGGGAAGTTACCAGATGTGGCTCTGCTGGAGCGAGCCAGGGGCAGGAGGGCAGCACCAGCCAGGAATCTGGGGGCTGCAAGACTTGGATTTGGGACTCAGCATTCCCAGTGGGAAGCCCCAGGGCAGGCTGGGGCCCTCCACAATGAGACTCCCAGTGACCCTACCCAGCAATCTTCCATTGCTCTTTACCTACACACTTGGGACAGTGGCCTTACAAGGCCCAAATGCTTAGATCCTGACCAGGCACTGACCTGATTCCCCACCTCACTCCCACTAAAATAGACTCATCCTCTGTGCAGCTCCTCCTGCAGACCACAGAGTGACTGGCCACCCTAAATACTCAAAGTAAAGCAATCAGCACTGACCAAAGGTGCCCAGGACAGGCCAGGGTAACATGCTCCCCATCCCCACGCCAAGCAAAACAACATTTCTCTGTTGACAGCCACAAGCTGGTGTACGGGGATGCATGGAACCTGGATGCCAGAGAGCCCCACTCAGCCCAGCTGTGCCCCCACTGGCTGAGCGGCCTCCAGCAAGACCCTTGGCCTCTCTGCTCCCACATCCAGGCTCCAAGGGCCAGGTGGTGACCAATAGGGAACCATGAGATCGTCCTCCAGGACTCCTCCACCCCCAACCCCCACTGGGACCAGCTTGGTGATGACGGCTCAGAAGCACAGCCACTCTGATCGGTTCCCACCTGCAGCCCAGAACTGTGCCCTAGACGTCAGCCCTCATCCACTTACCTGAAGCCGCCCATCTGGGGAGGCCTGGGAGATGGCATCCTGGAGAGTCCCTGTTCCCCATCCATCCCAGATCCTCTTTCCACGAGCTCAGCCCTTTGCCGAGGGAGGCTGGCCTGGAGTGGCAGCAGCCAGGGTTCCCATGCAGGCACGGCTGCTTCTCTGAGGCCATAGCTACTCCCTAGAGCCTCAGCTCTCACCAGGTTCCCCTCCAGGTGGGGGGTGAGGGGGTCATGGCTCCCAATGTGGCCAGCTCAGGCACTGCACCATCCCCTGTTGGTCCCCTAACCCCACCCTCACCCCTGCATGTAGCCTCTTCATGAAAGGAAGGGAGTCTGGGCACAGAGAGCACTGGGCTGGGAGTCAGGACTACTGGGCCCTGTCCTCTGGGCATGTTGAATCTTGGCCAGCTCCTTACCCAGCCCTCTGTGTGGTCCTCATCGGTCATCAGGGGCAGGAGGGGGTGGGGAAGTCGATGCTCTGTGGGTCTAAGTTGTGGCAGTAAGCTGGTGCCTGCTTCATGCTTTGTTGGTGCATTTAAAGTATTTTGATTTAATTGCAAATATTTACAAACCAGGAGCTTTCACATAAAATCCCAGATTCCAGGCTTCTTTCAGAAAATCCAAAGTCATAGGTCATCTTCCACACTGTTGGTGGGACTGTAAATTAGTGCAGCTGTTATAGAAAACGTTTCTCAAACAACCACAGATAGAACTGCCACACGTACCAGCAATCCTACAGCCAAGTACATAGCCAAAGGAATGGAAATCATCATGTCGAAGGGACACCTGCACTCCCATGTTTACTGCAGCTCTATTTACAACAGCCAAGAATTGGAATCAACTTATATGTCCATCGACAGACAACTAGATAAGGAAAATATGGTATATACACACAATGGAATACTACTCAGCCATAAAAAAGAATGAAATTCTGCCAGTCCCAGCAACCTGGATGAGCTTAGAGAAAATTAGGTGAAATAAGCCAGGCACAGAAAGAGAAATACCGCATGTCCTCACTCACAAGTGGGAGCTAAAAAAATTGAGAAGCAAGGAAAAAAAGAAAGAAAGAGAAAAAGAAAAGAAAGAGGGGGAGAAGGGAAAGAGAGAAACAGAGAAAGAAGAAAGAAAGAGAGAAAGAGAAAGAGAAGAAAGGGGAGGGGAGAGAGAGGGAGAGAGAGAGAGGAGAAAGAAAGAAAGAAGGAAGGAAGGAAGGAAGGAGAAAGAAAGAAAGAAGGAAGGAAGGAAGGAAGGAGAAAGAAAGAAAGAAAGAGAAAGAGAAGAAAGGAGAAAAGGGAGGAGAGAGAGAGGGAGAGAAAGACAGAAAGAAAGAAAGAAAGAAAGAAAGAAAGAAAGAAAGAAAGAAAGAAAGAAAGAAAGAAAGAAAGAAAGAAAGAAAGAAAGAAAGAAAGAAAGAAAGAAAAAGAAAATAACAATCACGTAATATGCTGAACTTTCAGAAGGTGAGAACGTAACTGTGGTTACTAGAGGTGGGAGGGGGAGGGGGAGGAGGTTAGTGAGAAATTGGTTAATGGACACAAAGAATGATTATGTTTTGCAATGATGCATGTGCTAATTATCCTGATTTGGTCATCACATACTGTACACAAATACAGATAGTCAACTCTACCCCACAAACATGTATAATCAACTGTTTACATTTTTTAAAAAATTTTTTTAAAAGTATGAAGGCGTAAATGTATAAAAACAGTGAACAAAAAAAACCCCAAAGTTGTGGGTCACACTGGGCCTCCACTGCCCCAAGGCAACATCTAGAACTGGGGAGCAGCTGCCCTTGAGGTCAAGGTGCGGGTCTCCAGTCTCCGTCTCCACAGCCCCACGGCCCGGGGACTGGTTCCCAACGGCTGCTTCACCTGCGGGCATCTGGGCTTGCTCCCCACTGTGCGCATTCCACAGGCCCGCCTGGCACAGTTTCTTGCGGCCACAGCAGGTTCCCCCACCCCAGCAGGAGGGTCTCCACCTTTCTGGTTCTCACCAAATCCCTGGCACACAACACAGCCTGATCCAGAGCGTGTGGTCTGTACCTGTGTCATGAATGGTAAGGGGCAGGCACGAGGCAGGGGCTGGGGCAAGACAAGGCAGCTTCTCTCCCCCTGTCCCGGGGCGCTCCCTGCAGCCAGATTTTGCTCTTTCTGCCCCTCCCACCCTCCACCATATGGATCCCAAAAGGTCCCAGCGTCCCCAACTGCTGCCAGGGAGGAGACCGGTGCTGGGGCAGTGCCAGCCGTGCCCTGGGGGCCTGAGGGCCGTGATCGAGAGCAGTCCCAGAGCCTCAGTCTGCCAGCAATGGGGAGACACCTGCTGGCTAAAGGCAGCCGGGAAAACTCAGGGAGGTGGCGGGCAGGGGCTGGGAAGTGCCCGTGGAAAGGGCCAAGTCAGTGGCCAGCAAACATCTGCTTCATTGGCCTCAGGGACCTTGGACAGGTCACTTAACCTCCCTGGGCCTCGGTCGCCTCATCCCTCATGGGGGTGTCATGAAGCTTAACAGACCAATACATGCTCAGGGAGGAACACAGCGCCTGGCGCATGGTAAATGCTCCACTGACGCCGGGTACTCCTGTGAGGGTGGAGAAGGGGACCCAGCGTGCAGACTCGGTGGAGCCCTTGGACAAGGCAGGCGAGTACAAGCAAAGCACACACAGACTAAACCACTCTGAGGTGGGCCAGGTTCAGAACATTCTATAGCGCCCTGCTTAATTTTCTCCTACCATGAGGGAAGGGGATCTTGTCTGTTCTGTTCACCGCTGTCTTCCCAGCACCTAGAACAGTGAGGTGGGCACTCGAAAAACATTTGGGGCATGAATAAAATGAGGAAAGAGGCATCCTCATGCACTGCAGCAGTGACTAAAATCTGGTACACCCCCTCTAGGGAGGACAGTTGACATCTACCAGGGTTATAAAGATACAGCCTGTCTCTGCTAAAGCTGAGCACATGCCAGCCAGTACCTCACAACAGAAATGCACACGCGTGAGAACCAAAAGATGGGTATCAGAAAGTTTGTGGCAACACTCCCGCTGACGGATCCACACTGGAAACAACCCAATGTCCCAAATAGGAGAATGAACAACCAAACCCCAAACCTGGGCCGGTCCATACAGTGGAGCACTACTCAATGGTAAAAAGTACCAACCGCTGACACCCACAACAACACGGCGAGTCTCAAAGACAGTGTGTGGAGCAAAAGAAGCCAGACACGAACGGGCACATCCAGTTCGGTTCATTTACAAAAGCCTAAGGGCAGGAAGATGAATCTCTGCCGTTAGAAGCCAGAGGAGCCGTCCTCTGGGCGGGGGCACAAAGGGGTTTCCTGGGGACTGACTGTGCTGTCCCACGATCTGAGTGCTGGCCCACATTGGTGTTCACCTGTGACAGTGTACTGTTGAGCTGTATGCTTCTCACAGTTGCTTATCCTCCAGCAAACAGTTTACAAAGAAAAAAAGAAATGCACACTGACCCAGCAAGGCCACCCGGGGCGTGGCATAAAGACGCTCACTGCAGTCACTTTCTCACACAAAAGACTGGAAACACCTGCATATCCATCGCCAAGAGCCTGTCAGTACGAGGCGGAACATGCACACAGCAGAGCCCTGTGTGGCTGTCACACAGAGTGAGGGAACTCTGCACGCAGCGACAGGGAAAGCTCCAGGACGCGCTGTCAATGGAAGAAAGCACAGCACAGAATGTGCGTGTCATGCATCAGCATCCGTGAAAGACACCTATGAGCATGTGCATTCCCCACTGTGGTCCTGGACCTAGAGGGTCCCCGAGACCCTTTCGGGCAACCATGAGATCAAGATTGTTTTCACAATAAATAACACTAAGACACTGGCTGTCCTCTTCACGCTATTTCTCCCCAAATACAGTGTGCAGAGAGCGGTGCGGTTTTCCAAAGACTGTAAGACACTGCCATGACGTCATTACTTGGATGGCTAACGGAATGTGTGCTGTGTATTCTGTGCTTTTTAGAATTTTCTAAAGCAATCTCATGAAAAGATGCTCAGCAGCACTAGTCATCAGGGAAATGCAAATCAAAACCACAACAAGATACTATCCACACGCATTAGGGGGGCCATAAAAACAGGCATTGGTGAGTCTGTGGAGAAACCAGAACACTTGTGCACCGCTGGTGGGAATGAGAAATGGTGCAGCCATGTGCAAAACAGTCTGGTGGTTCCACTAATGTTAGAGTTACCACATGACCCAGCAATTCTACGCCTAGGCCCACTCCCAAGATAGATGAAAACATATGTCCACACAAAAACTTGTACACAAATATTTATAGCAGCATTATTCATAATAGGCAAAAGCTGGAAACACAACGTCCATCAACAGATGCATGGATAAAAAATGTGGTATATTCCTACAACGGAATATTATTCTTCCATAAAAATAAATGAAGTCCTCATTCATGCTACAACATGGGTGAATCTTGAAAACGCTGTGCTAAGAGGAAGCAGACAGACACCCACAGAAGACCACAGACTGTGATTCCTGGGTATCCAGGAACCTCCAGCACATGCAAATCCATAGAGACAGAAGGTACGTGAGCGGTTGCTGGCGGTGAAAACGAGGAGGGCATGGAGAGTCACTGCTACAGGATGTGGGGCTTCTTTGGGGGGTGATGAAAATGTTCTGAAACTAGGTTTTAGTGATGTTTGCACAACTCTGCGAATATCCTAAAAGCCACTGAATTGTACACTTCAAATGGCGGGACTTTATGGTATGCAAATATCTCAATAAAGCTGCTTTTAAAGAAAGAAAAAAAAAAACAGAGTTAGAGTTAGTTTTAAAAATTAAAATAAACTCCCACAGTCCCCGCCTGGCCCCAGGCCCTCGATACAGGGCCAGCTGTGCAACACACCCATTTCCTCCCGGGCAGGGAGAGCCCAGCCACAGGTCACCCAGACCCACTCCTACCTCGGGGTCCCCCATGGGAGCCACAAGCCCATCACCTCTGCTGGGATACTAGGGCCCCCTGCCACCAGCTCTACTGTGACCCCCAGAAAAGCCCCCCACCCCAAGATGACAGCTTTCCCTCCCATAAAATGAGATGTCCTCATGGGCTCTCCTAGAGATGCCATAGGGTGAAACTCTCCACTTCTGATGGGTGCACCCTGAGAAGAGGACCTGAACCCACTGGAACCAGGGCTGGGTGGGTGACAAAACCCTGGAGAGCTGGCCTGGAGGGGTCCATAGCAAATGCAGAATACCTGCCCAGGCTGAAGGGCAGCCTCTTCTCAGCTCCCCACTGGCCAACCTGTGGCATGTGGGCCCAACATGGCCACATCCGCCAATTTTTCAGCACACACCAGCCAAAAAGCTGAATTTTAGGTGAAGTGTCCCAAATGTCTGCAATAAATTCTAATGTTTACACCAGTGCTTTTCAGACAGAAGCTAGCAGGTGGACAGGCAAGAGGTGGGTGTGCTGTTTTGATAGAACTGCTGGTGATGCCAGGCAGGCAGGCAGTGGCTTGACCAATGCTGGCCTCGCTCCCAAGGCTGGGCAGGCAGCACCCCCCTGAGACCTCACAGCAGCCCTGTGTGCTCAGAACCACACCATTTGGCAATGACGCTACAGGCTCCAGGTCACACTAGCAACAAGGAATGGGCTTTGCGGAACAAGGGCCACAGCCCCCCATGAGGCCAATCCCTCCCCAGCTCATTCTAGAAGCCTGGAGCTCCTGCAGCAGGTGATTCTGTCACACAGGCCATGGGCTCAGGTATCCAGAATCCAGGTCCCTAGGCCATGTTCATGGAGTCTTCAAACACTGTACAGGTTTAAACCCCCACAGGCCAAGACTGGAGAGGAGCGTCTACAGGAGCCTCTGGGGAACAGGGCAAGCCTAGGTGGGTCACTCTCTGCTACTCCCTGGAGTCACAGCCTGGTGACTGTGGGCACCACGGAGACCCATGGACATTGGAAAGGCCCAGCACTGTCTCCCGGGGCTGCATGGTGAGGGGCGAGATCCCTGCTCCTGTGTCCTCTTCCCCATACCCAGAGGGAGCTCTGAGAAACACAAACCAGATCCCGCCACCCCTGGCTTACACCTTCAGTGGCTCCCTACTGCCCTCGGGACAAAGGCCCAAATCTTCATCTTGCGTATGCACATGTCACCCTGGGTCTGATCCCTGCCACCTCCCCAGCCTCTTCTCACACCAGCCACAGCACTTGCTTTCGATCTAGTTCAATTCACTCCAGCTGCAGGGCCACTGCACCTGCCATTCCCCTACCTGGAGCACCCTCTTCTCCCCACTACCCACCTACACCTTATCCTCCACATTGCCACTGAGGCGTCACTCTCTCCAGGAAGCCTTCCCTGATCGCCAGGAGTCAGATCTCCCAAGACAGCCTCACAGAGCACTTCTGCCTCATTCCTCAGCCTGCATCGCAGCTCAGAACGTCACGCTTGTGTGACTGCCGGGTTATCTTTCCTACAAAAGCCTAAGCTCCCAGGAGCAGGTCTGCACTGGATTTTGCTAACACTGTACACTCAGCATCTGCCCCAGCCCCCTGCACACACCAGGCACTCAAAAGGAACTGCCATGGTTGAAGAAACGGAGAAATGCAGAAGCCACCTGGTTCTACCGCGCTCCGCCTGCGTGGCCTGTGCTCTCCGAAGCTCACTTTCTGCTCCTGTGAACTGACAGGGGCTGGTGTGATGATTAAAAAGGCTCAATAATCAGAGTGCTTACAGCATGCCAGGCGCAAGTTGCAAGTGCTGTATGGTGTCTGTAACCGATAGAAACAGTCATCTGAAAGTTTAGGAGTTTCCTCGCTAACCTGAGTGTCAGGGCTTTCAGAGACCCCTGCCCTGCAGAATCTAGTTTTGTGAGGCCCCAAGGAGGGGGCCCCTTTCCTGCCACAAGTTCCTGGAGCCCACAGAGCTTGTGCTGGAGCCTTTTTCAGGAAGGGGGCTGCCTACGTCTGCTCCTGGAAGGAACCTCCGACCTCCTGAGGGCCCCCTCCCCAGGAGGGAAGCGGGAGGCATCCCCAGCTCCCTCCGTACCGCCAGCCCAGTGGGAGAAGCGGCCCTCACAAACAGTGACAACACACATCACACCCCTCCTCCCCAGCCCAGGAAGCCGGGCATGTGGCTTCCATTAGGCCACATCTGGACATGCTCAGAGGCAGGGACGGCCCAGCCGAGGCATCCCAGAGCCCTGGCACAGCTCCGGCTCCAAGACAGGACCCCCAACCCAGCCCCGCCTGGGGTGATGGCTGGAAGCCTCCTTCTCCAGGCCCCAGGGCTGCCATGGCAACATGGCTGGGGGGCCATTTCCGGCCCCATCACCCGCCTCTCGGCAGGCACCAGGAGCTGAGCAGGGCAAAGCTTAACTCCCAGCTGCTCCCCACCATGATACCTCCACCACCCAGATGCCCCCGGGCCCATCCACAACAGCAGCCAGGGGGTTCTAAGGCCCAAACCCCACTCCTTCCAGGCAATCTGTCAGGCAACCTGAACCCCCACCCGCAGGTCCCCTATCACACACCCTCCCCAGGCCACGTACCCACGGTTGTGACCAGGAATAAATGTGCATGTGTGTTTGTCCACTAATGCCTTCCTCCCCATCAGATCCCAAAGGGGAGAGGATGTGCCCTCCTTGTTTGCTGGCACGACCCCTGACACAGAGAGGGTGCTCCGTAAATATCTGCTGGAGAAATAAGCGGGGGGACTGGAGAACAGATGGTGAGCAATAACCGCTAACATTTTTAATTACTCAGCAAGTACTCAGCCAGGGCCGAGCATTTGACATGAATTAGCTCATTTAAACCCCATGAAGCAGGGATTTCTCTGCTGGTTACAGATGGAGAAACTGAGGCACAGAACAGTAAGCCACTTGCCTAAGCTGCATGGGTTGTGGAGTCAGAGCACATGAATTGGTGGGTGACAGGTGGACCCTGGGTGGGCCGAAGGACAAAAAACGGGGGGGGTGGATGTTTATGAGGCCAGGCCTGAGCTCCTGAGTCCTATTTAAATCCACCCCCGTCTCGCACCATGCCCCCACCCCTGACTCCTCATTCCTTCCATTCCCTACACACCAAAAGCTGCAGCTGCCTGTCCATGTCCTGCTAATTCTAGTCTCTGGGGCTTTGCATGTGCTCAGCCCCTGCCAGGACAGCCCTCAGACAGGATAAGGGGCACTCAGTCAGGGCCTCTACTCTCCCCAGCAGCCCTCATCAAAGACCACATGCCAAAATCCATCTGAGAAAGCCCAGGGCAGAAGAAAAAAACTGGGGCTCCTGAAAACAAAGCTGTTCTCCAGGATTCCAAGGCCCAGAATCACAGAGAAGCCGCCTCTGGCAGCAAGAGGTGGGGGTTGGGGACAAGGGTATGAGCTGCACTTATTCTGGAAGCCCTGGAGGCTGCACCCTAAGCATGCTGCATGCACCACTCAGGAGCCAGACTGAAAGCCCTCCCAGGGCGCATGTGCCTTACACACCCTCACCCCCCAAGCAAGCCTCCCACCTCCCGCAGGCTCAGGGGTGGGTGGGGAGCGGAGTGAGAGGTGCATACTGTCCTGGTCCCAGCCCACCACTTCCCACCATGAGACCTGGAGCCACAAGCCACACCTCTCGGGTCCAGCTCAGTTTAGAGTGGGGAGATGGAGCCCACCTCCCCCACTTGTCGGGAGGAACAAGTCACTGAAACAGGACCCTGGCCACTAGTAGGTGCTCAGCAAGGGTGAGTTCTGTGCCCCACCCACTGAAAGCAGGCTGGAAGCAGCGGTTTCAGAGAGTGGGGGCTTCTGGGCCTAGAAGATCCCTCAGAGCTCCCCAGTTCCACCCTTGCTGCATGTGCACAGGCTTTACACACAGTCCATGGTCAGCAAGAGCTGTGGGAGCACTTAGATGGGGAAACAGGGCCCAAGCTGGTTAAGAGGCTTGCCTGAGGCCATACAGCTACGGGCAGCAGGAAAGGAGAATAGAAACGATGCAGAAATTTCAGCATCTCTCATGCCCCCACTTCCAAGAAGCCTTCCCAGATACCACCCAGACATCCCTCCCTCACAGCCTCTGACCTGTGAACAAGGTGCATACTAGTCCATCCCTGCCTTCCCATGGCCCACCGGGGCCTGCTCACAGTTGATACCTAAAGCAGGTGTATAGACTGAATAATATAGGACTGAACAAGATGCAGGCTCCCCGCTGTGGGGAGAGAGCTCTAGAAACCAGACAACTCCCCAGAGCACCTTCAGAGGGGCAGGAGGGTGAGACAAGACACAGAGATTCAGGGAAGGCTTCCTGGAAGAGATGCTGTCTGAGCTGGCCAGGAACAGTGTGAACAGATGCTTGGAACAGAGGGGAGACAGTGTGGGGTGCTCAGGAGACAGCTGGGGAATGAGTGTGAGAAAGGACAACTGAGAGAGGGGGTGGCCAGAGAGCCCCCACTGATTCACTATTTATTCATCCAACATCTACAGAGCCCCAGCTGTGTGCAGGCCTTGCTGGAGGCCCTTGGGCTCAGCGGAGAATATGACAGATGGATTCCCCGCACTCATCTCATGGCACTAGCATTCTACTGAGGGAGAAAAATGATAAACAAATACATGAGTTATTATGTACAGTGTCAGATATTGCCAAGAGAAATTAAAGCAAGGTAAGAGGAAAGGTGGGTGGGCAGGGACAGCCTCCCCAGGGAGGTGGCCTGAACAGAGAGCTGAATGAAGGGAAGCAGCCAGCCACCTGGGCCCCTGGAAGAGCGTTCTGGGAAGAGGGAGGGCAGGTGCGGCAAGAGGTGCCTGGCCAGGAGGCGAAGGGAGCTGAGCAGAGTGGGGTAGGGGAGGAGAACAGGAGAGGAGGTCCAGAAGGCACAGGGGCAGGCCGTGCAGGGTCTATGGCCACTGTGAGGACTTTGGCTTTTACTCTGAGTGAAGTGGGAGCCACAGCAGGGTACTGAGCGGAGAAGGACCGAGGGCTAACTTGTGTGTTAACAGGATCCCTGGCTGGAAGGAGGGGCAGAGGTGGTGCCGGGTTCTCACAAGGGGCCCCACAAGAGAACACGTGTGGAAGCAGTCTGGAAGCAGAGGTGTCAGGGTGCCACTTCAGAGACCAAGATGGCAGCTGTGCCTGGAGGCATCCAACAGAGAGGATGTGAGCAGGCAGCTGGCCCAGCTCTGCAAAGCTCCAAACTTGCTGCCAGGGTACCTGTGGACTGTGGTTTCTACCAGGCCCAGCCTGCACCCAAGCAGGAACCCTCCTCAGGGACCGCAGCTCTGATGAGGTATGCCCACAACAGGCCTCACCTCCACCCACCCACTCCATCCCCTAGAGCGAGACCTGGGAGAAAGCACTGTCTTGGATCCTTCAGATTGCACCATCGTAGGCCAGTCCCCACAGACCCAGCCCCCAACCCCAGGCAGCTGTGCAGAGGCCTGGGCTGCAACCAAAGCCCTGAAGCTGCCCTTCCCGGCCGAGTGCCCCTGGAGGAACCAGGAAAGAGTCTTACCTTCAGCGTTGCCTCTGGGGACAGAATGGACAGAGTTGCGGTCTGTGTCCTTCTCTGCCCAGGAACGAGGCAAAACCTGTGGCTGCCTAGGCGCTTCCTGGGTGGGTGGGACCTTGGCTGCATCATGCAGAGGCGTGGACAGGATGGTGGGTGTGCTGGGTTTGACCAGGCCCCCAGAAGAGCTCAGTGTAGCCTGTGACAGGACCAGGCCAGAAGTGCCTGACCCCGGCACTGACGTGGCTTCCTCCTGCCCAGCACCACGAGGAGTTGCCTGGGCATCTGGGATGAGGTTCTCTTCAGGCCCAGCCCTGGCTTCTGCCCCGGCTTCTGTCCCCTCCTCCTGGACAGGGAGACCAGGTCCAGCTGGACCTGTGGTGGGTAGCACATCCAGCCCCTGGGGCCCACCTGCTGCCAGCTGCTGCGTGATGGCTGTTTCTTCCCTCTCCTCTTCCTCTTCCTCCTCACTGTCCTCTGTCACTCTCCTAGCTTTGGCCTGCACAGGGGCCGGGGGGCCCAGGGCAGTGGCCGCCGTGGGTCTGGGGAGGGCGGCTGACCAGGGAGTCGCCTGGATGGCAGACAGTGCCTGACTCCCACCTCCCAGAGCGGCCGGAGGGCCCCCTGCACCCGCCTGGATCTCCCCTGCCAGGGCCGCCGCCTCCGCCTCAGCCACCTCCTGGTCATAGCTGTAGGGGTCTTCATAGTGTCGCTCAGGGTCACTCTCCTCGGTGTCTGACAGGTTCCCCTGGCAACCAGGGAGCTGATAGCAGATGAGCTCACCACCGGCATCAGGGCAATGGCAGGCCCGGCAGGGTGGCAGGTGGATGGTGTGGCCGGCAGCGTACTTGCGGCCCGCGTGGATGCAGCCCACCTGTCCACACTGCGGGCAGCTGTCGGCAGCCGCCACGGCCTCTATGCAGTTGGGTGGCAGCTCCGGGCACAGCATGAACTGGCAGCTGATCTTGCCGCCGCCCGGCGGGCAGGAGCACTCAGTGCTGCCAAAGTCCACAAAGTAGGATTGGCCGGCGGGCACGCGGCCACGCACGAAGCCGCCCTGCAGGCAGTCATAGTACTGGTAGCCCTCGCAGGCGCAGCCCCGCTGCACACATGTGGCGCAGCAGGCGCCCGGCTCCAGCGCCTCCTCGATGCAGTTCTCTAGCGGCGGGCACTCGACACCTGTGCAGTCCTGCCGCGGGGTCACAGCACCCACGCTCAGGCCCAGTGCCAGGGCCAGGGCCAACCAGGCTCCTGCAGGCTCCCAGAGCAGCGCCATGGTACAGACCAGCCCAGGACGGTCCCCTCTCCTGCAAGGCCCTGGAGAAACCAGAAAGAAAGCCTGTCAGCACCAGGGGCACATACACACGTGGGGCACAAACAGCTTCAGCCACCTCCACTCACACACATGCACTTGTCCTCATGCACACTCTGCCAAGTTTGCTCAGATGCACACTCTGCCAAGTTTGCTCAAATACACACAGCCTCTGCCACGCGTGGGGAAGATCCAGAGATAGGCGAGTGCACAGTCGCTCAGGTGCCACAGGTGTTGATGCTGCCAACACAGCCCTTTGTCTGCATCCTGACACAGGCCCTCTGACTGGGCCCCTCATGCCCACGGTCACACACACACACACACACACACACACACACACACACACACACAAACAAACAAACAACCACACCCTCTCTCAGTCACTCACTCACCAGGGCACACGTCCAGCGACTCAGGCACCCTGTGTCTCACACACTGCCCCACAGTCCTCCATGCACACTGACACACAGTCTCACCCATGGCCACACCTACATGCAGGACACACCTACATGCAGGACACACCCACAGGTGGTCCTGCATGTATAGTCCCAGCCACTAGTGCATACACACACAACCACCCAATTTCTCTCTCCAAAAACCCAGCTCAGTTCCCAGCCATCTGCCCCTGGCTGGTGGCCAGGGGATACAGTCAGTGACGAATGCTGGGCAGGAATGAGCCCCTGCTGCAGCCCCAACCCTCAGACCCCAGGGCTCAGCAGCACCCCGTGTGACCCCTGGGACTGCAAGTTGAGCCCCAGGGGACACTCCAGCCAACCTCCTCAGCAGCACCAGCAAATGCACCCTAGGAACCTAGCTGTCCTGACACCCTCTACACCTTTCCCAAGTCCCATCAATTGGTTCTCCTCCTGCACAGCTCTCCACTCTCTCTGCTCCTTCCCTCCATCACCGAGCCCTGCCCCAGCTCCAGCCTCACCTCCCGTCTGCCCTCTGCCACTCCACCTCCCCTTCCCTGGGATGCCAGTGTGATCTGACAGTAGCTGGCCTGAACACACCAAGGGCTCTTTCCTCCCTGGCCCTGCTCACCATCCTCTACAAGCCACTCAAGTGCACCTTCTCGCCAGTCCTCACTCCTCCCCCCACCTCCACTTTCACAAAAGTCAGTCCCGCTGAGACTTGGTGGCCAGGCCTGTCCCATCTAGACAGCACACTTCTGCAAAGTCACAGGCAAGGCATCTTTCTCACCAGCTCCCGGCCCTGACCCAGTGCCCGGCCCTGGGCTATGCTGATGTTGGTAGCTACCCTGCTAAAAGTGTCTAATTTTTTTTTTTTAAAAAAGAAAAGAGAATGAAGTGACATCTCTAGTATTTTAATTTGTCATTTCAAACTTATAAAAAATAGTAGCTTTTTAAAAGTTTCTGATGAAGAAGGGGAGAAAGGAAGCAGAGAGCGGAGCTGTTGTTCTTTCTAGAGGAAGCAGTCGTGTGCTGCCCACCTCCCAGCTGAGCCCAGGGCAGGGGCAGGTGAGCAGGACCAGAGCACAGAGGGCAGTGACAGAGTGACAGCTGGCTGTTGCCACCAGCAGCGGTCACCAGGCTGCCCCCACCCCAATGCCTAGCATGGCTGGTTGACCAGAGCTGACTGAGTGCCTCCTCTGTATGGGGCACCCTCGAGGACCTGGGGCTTTATCAGCCAATGAGACAGGCCTCCTGGCGGTCCTCCTGGCAGTCCTCCCAGCAAGGACACTGCTGAAGGGAGGCAGATAGCAAACCCAAACCCAAGAGCAGATCCTCAGAGAGCTGAATGCGGGCAGGAGCAGGTGCAATGAAGAAATGCACCAACAAAAGCCCGGGGGTGGAAATAAGAAGCGGCCGGGTGGAGACAGCCTATTTCAGAAGGTGATCAAGGAAGGCTTCTCTGAGGAGGTGGCATTTGAGCTGAGATCCGAATGGTCTGTCTGGAGGCAAAGCATGTCAGACAACAGGAACAGCAAGGGCAAAGGGCCTGAGGCAGGACGGCAGGACGCAGGTGAGGAAGAGCAGAGGGCCTCCATGGCTGAAGTCGAATGAACAAGGACAACGTGGTGGCAGCAGCAGATCGAGCAGGATTCTGGTCTCAGCATGCCTGGAGGCCCCAGCCCTGATCCGACTCTCTAGGTCAAGAGGGATCCCCCTGGCTGCTATGCTGAGACAGGGAAGTAGGCAGCAAGAAGGTGAGAGACGGCCGGGGCAGTGAGTGGTGAGGATCAGGAGAGGAAGGTGGAAAGGGGATTTATTCTGAAGGCAGAGTAGATGGGATTGGCTGATGGACTAGATGGGGCAAGATGAAGGTAACGAGTCCAGGAGGAGTCAAGAGTTCTGGCCTGAGCACCTGGAAGCGGCCGTGTCTGGAAGCAGGGGAGGCTGCCGATGGTGGCTTTGGACAGCGGGGGAGACTGAAGTCTGGTTTGGGCTGTGCCCAGTTGGAGAAGCCCAGGACTTGGCCAACGAGAAGGCTGCTGGAGACAACCATGCCAGGCCCAGAGGCCAGGGAGTCCAAGGGACCCTCTGGGGCCATGAGGGCTGACACCCTCTGCCCCCACACTGAGATGCCAGCTCTGGAGAGCAGAGGGCTCCATAAAGCCATGAGAGCAGGAGTCAGCTGCTGGGAGAATCAGGACCTTCAATCCCAATTGACAAAGTCAACGCCCTCTAGATGGTGATGGGGGAGGGGTACAAACGCCTTCAGGTCCACTCTCAACAATGCCATTTAAGAAAGGAAATCTCTACCGAACCCAGACCTGAACTCCCCTCCAGCCCTCACACATACCCACGCACCCTGGCTGCAGGCAGGCCGCAGGCCGGTCTCTCCTAGCGCTTCTCCCAGAGGAACCTCCATCCCAGCTGGCCCTGGCCCCCTCACCTGATCCTCCAGGCCTGTCCCCTTGCTCTGCGTACCCGCACGGCCCCCAGGGTGGCTCGGTGCTTTGACTCCCAGCATCACATTCTGTCTATACCCAGTGGTTCCAGATTACAGGCTCGCCCATCGCCCCAGGCCCAGGGTACCGACAAAGAACATCAGGACCAGGCCTGATTCTGCGTTCTCCTCATGTGCTTGCTGTGCAACCCCAGCCAAGGGCCTGGCCCTCTCTGAATGAAGAGGTTCAACCATACCTCACGTCGTGGTTGGGGTCCATGGGCACTATCTAGCCAACAAGTGCATTTTGTTTGGCCCACACAGTGGGTTTTTAGTTTTAAATCGGTTACCAGTATTCACAAATTGGAAGCATTCATGTGAAAATTCAGGTTTCCACTCTTCAAAACCACTGAGTTCCGGCCACCAGGGTTTGAGTTCCTGGTTTCCCTGCATGGTCTGGGGCCTCCCTGCATGTAGATCAGAGCCCCATGGTGCTGTCGGAAGACTGTCTGCCTGCCCCAGAGGGGAAAGGACCAGCTGGGATGTGTCCAGAAGAGGTGGCCTGGGTGGGGAGGGGGTGGCTCACCTGGAGAAGAACAGCCTCACTGTCCTCACGTTTCCACAGCTGCTCTGAATGGGACACGTGTGTACAGGAGCAGGGGCAGAAATGGCAGATCTCAACCCCACGTGCAGAAAGATTTCTCCAGGTCAGGGATACACCTGGCTGCTGGAGGAGGGAGTGAGCTCTACATGCCTGGAGATAAGCAAGCAGGGCTGGAGACATTTGCACAAGTGAGAAGCAGGAGGGCACAAACTGTACATTGCTGGGTCGCAGATCAATCACACCCCTCCCAGGAGCTCCAACCGGGTTTTCCCACAGACCCTGCAGCAAGTGGCCTCCTGAACTTCTGGCCTCTGCAGACAGCCCCACACACACACTCAGGGATGGGGTGGGGAAAAGGGCTGACTTCTCTGCAGGGAGGGGCCCCAGCAGTGCATCTCTGGCTGGCACAGCCCCTGTGACAGGCTGCACGGTGCCTGCCGGGCTGGGTCACACTGCACTGCACCAGCCCTGCCGAGACAGGGACTCATCGGGAGCCAGGGAAATGTGAATTAAAAGCAGCGCAGGCTCTCAGTTTCCGCCTACTAGGAAGGCAGGTGGGAGAGTTACGATATCACTATCACTGCCGTGCCACTGCCCAGGTGTCCATGGGAGCAGCCACTCTGGAGGGCGGCACACGTGCAGTTAAGCGCACACGTGCCCCGTGCCTCTGCCGTTCTGATGTCCAGTGAACCACTCAAGGAAATACGTACCAGGCCCACACGGCCCATGGTGGCCACTGGGCGGGCATCCGTCTGGGGGTAGGAGGGGTCGGCAGGGGGAGGCCACTGGGCCAGTTCCTGTCCAGCTGCGCATCCCCAGATGCACTGCCCGCCCTTCTCCACCCTGTTCTGTACTAGGCTTGCTGACTGCAGACTGCATCCTGACTCCCAAGCCCCCCCGGCTTCCTGAGGGTTCAACCAACAGGAGCCCCTGACAGAAGATCAGAGGGTGGGAGAGAGAGGCTGGTGTTCATTCTCCAGCCCCCTCCCTCCTGGGCAGGGGCTTGGAGGTAGCTGTCCCCCGACCCCATGGCCACAGCTTCCGTCCAGCGACCCCCTCCCTCTGCCACAGCCCTGGTGGAGTTCTCACAGCTACCCTCCCCACCCCTTCGGGCTCACGGTGGTAACAGCTCCCCACTGTCGCTACTCCTGGAGCTGCCCACTCCCCAGTGGGTTCCTCTAACTCTGCCGACACCCTGACAGACACACCCCCGGGGAGGACTCCTCAGCACTCTAAGCTAACAATTCAGTGTACATTCAAAATAGAACACTAAGGGGGAAAGGTAAGAAGAGACAGAACAAGATATATAGCCCAAGCCATTAATCTGAATTAAAAATGCATGCATGCAAGGTAAAAGACACATTTTGCAAGACACAGGCAAATTAATAGATGCAGGGGTGCTTTAAAAAGTTCATAGAAAGATTCGTATTATCTTTTAATCCTATTTTTCCACGAACTTTCTGAAGAATGCTCCTACACACTAAGCAAAATTGGACGTCTGCCTGCAGGGGGAGGGAATGGAGAGGGGAACAGAGATGAAGGGGAATAAATAAACCAGTTAAACTAGAGCAGGACCCTGCAGAGACCAAGGTGATAGTGTGTTACTAGCGGAGGAGTGTAAGTAACGCAACTCATAGTGCCTAAGGGCTAGGTGAAAAACCGGAAACAATCCAGAGTCCCAACTGGCCACCTAGACAAGCGGAAACCCCTCCAGCCTCAGGAAGAGTGCAGGTGAGCCGGCCCCACGTGACCACACCTGGCCGATCCTCAAGGCACATCTACCTCTTTAAAAGGAGAGCAAATGAGTCTCTCTCTCTGCTCTGCCATTTTTTGCCATGTGAGACCCCTGCGTTGCTATAAAGCCACCACCAAAGAAGACCCTCACCAGATGTGTTCCCTGGACTTTGGACTTCCCAGCCTCTGAAACTGTAAGCAATAAATTTTGTTTTCTTACAAATCACCCAGTTCCAGGTATTATGTTATAAGCAACAGAAATAGACACACGGTGACTGTTTTAGGGATGGGCATGTGACCGAGCCTAGCCAATGAGACTCAGGACTGTGGCCGTCTGATAGAACAATGGCAGAGGGATACTAAGGCCAGGCAGCATCTGCCTTAGTATCTGAGAGCCCTGGGCCACCAGGTAAGACGTCTGACTGCCCTGCCGCAGAGACCATATGAGCCCAGCCCTCCACCCCTCCCTGCCAAGGTGCCACGTGTATAAATGAAGCCATTATGGATGCCCCCATCAGCCCAGAGGCCAGATGAATACCACCAATGGCCCTAATGATGCCCCATGGGGCAGAAAAGAGGCCCAGCCAAGCCCAGCCTCAGTTCCAGAGCGAACTGCAGGACTCTTACTGCTTTCAGCCACCAGCATCGCAACAGTTGGTTACGCAGCAGTAAGTAACCGGTACCACTGGGATCTAAAGTCAGCACTGAAAAGCAGACAAATCCAGAGGTGAGACATCCTATAGGATAAATGGCCTGGCCTCTTCAGCATGTAGGAAAAGGGGGTAGGGAGAAGCTGCTCTCGATTAAAAGGGTCCTAAGACAGAACCACCAAATGCACATGGGATTCTTGACTGGACCCTGGGATGAGAAAAGCAGCCAAGAGAGACATGTGGGGCTGACAGAGGCACTCTGAGGATGGACTGAGTGTCAGCCACATCCAGGAGCGGGGACTCATTCTGGGGGCTGTGACGGTTGTCAAACGCTGGCATTTTAAAAAACAAATGCTTTACATATCATCCTGTCTATAACATGCTCTACTACAGCATGAAAAGTCATCAAAGGCAATATGGACAAATGTCGACAGCTGTAAGTCAAGGAGACGGGCAGCTGGGGTTCCTTTAACAGTACTATTCGGCTGGCCATTCTTCATTGTAGGAGGCACAAAGGCAAGGGGCATGTAGGTGGGAATGAAGGATGTCAAGCCACCAAAGTGGCATTCAACACGCAGCATCGGGGGAGCATCTACCCTGTGGATGAATCTTTGACATCCACATAGAGAAACGGGAGCAGGCTCAAGACAGGACCAGAGGGCAGTGGGTGGAGGCCTGGGCTGCCCCAGCTTTGGTCTTTGTTGATTAAATCCCTGCGAGGGGCGGGGCGGGAGGCACCTGGGGATTCTACAGTGAGCAGTGGGGTTCCCACCTAGGTTACATTCTCAAGGCCATCACTTGAATGTGGACAGGGCAGCAGAGGTGGTGGGAAGGGCACACTCAGCAAGGGTCTCTTCCCAAGGAGTGTCCGTGGAACAGGAGACCCTTCAGACATGCCCACTCTCTCACGGTCTCCCCACCACAGGGCACCGGGTGGGCAGGATGGGGGAGGGTGGTCTCTGGCATATCAGAGTCAGAAGACGCTGCTCAGACCTCACCTGCCCCTCCTTGCCTGACTGCAAGCTCCTCCTCTGTCGTCTTTGCTGCTCCCCCACCCGTCACAAAATGCACACGCACATCCCTGCAGCAAGGTGACACAGCCTCCTTTGACAAATTAACTTCCACATTCAACCACAGCAGACCCCTCACGAAAATGCTCCAGGCTGGCAAGGACACTGGAAGGTCAAAGCCACCCGGGGGGGAACTTCACCAGTGCCCCCATTGTCGAAAGTGGGATCCTGCCATAGTGAGAGCACAGACCGCGTCATATGACATCAAGTCACCCAGTAAGAAGAGTTCATCCTTTCTCCAGTTCTCTGATCCTTCTGCCTCTGACAAGAATGGGCTTGCCAGATCTCGCAAATAAAAATACAGGACGTGCAGTTACACTGGAATTTCAGATAAACAGATAACTGTTTAGTGTTTGAGTATGTGCTGTGCAATGTTTGGGACATACTTATTTGATGCTTATTTGAAATTCCAATTTAACAAGGCAGCCTACGTTTGATCGGATAACTCTAAATAATAAGAAAGTCTCAGGTTGCCATGGATATGGCTTTACAACTTTTTAAATATTTGCTGGGGACCTCTCTTTTAAACAACAGGCAGCTGTATCAAAACACTGGGACTTGCAAACAGCTGGGATGACA
The DNA here is from genome assembly GCF_027409185.1 of Cynocephalus volans. Classification (NCBI taxonomy): domain Eukaryota; kingdom Metazoa; phylum Chordata; class Mammalia; order Dermoptera; family Cynocephalidae; genus Cynocephalus; species Cynocephalus volans. The sequence goes on along the minus strand of NC_084470.1, from coordinate 95,261,371 downwards.
GCAGGGAAATAAACACATGAGATACTCGCAGACATGCCGCTTGCGCGCGCGCGCGCACACACACACACACACACACACACACACACACAAGTAATCAATACCACCTGGCCTGCTGGCTCCACCCAGATGGCTGCCCCCAGCCCCCAAGTCAAACCAGAGGGCAGGTGCAAACCAGCCACCAAGCCCAGGGGCACACAAACCGTGTTTATGGGGCCCACGCTGTACTTTTTAAATTAGCTGCCAAAATTACTAATTTACAATTAACTTAATACTGTAACATTTAATACCTGAGCATTTTATACCAAGGCATGGGGCTGACAGCAGGGCTTTCCTGGTCTAACTCAGACTCATGTTCGCTCTCTGCTGGCATTGGTGGGCTGGCATTGGTAGGCTTGCTTGTCCCTTTCTACTGGCCTGGACTCTCCAAAGCCCTGAGCTTCTCCATCCACACCCGCAGGAGAGCAGCCCAGATGAGGGAGTTCCTGCCCCCCACACCCCCACCCCAGAGTCACCTCCTGAGGAGCCTGGTTTCCTGGGTTAGATGTACATCTTCCATACATGTTGGACACTGGGAATTCTCACCCCCTTCCGAGGAGACCACCCCTGACACATGAACTAGACAGCCTCAGGATGTCAGTCATATCAGAATCCAACCCGGCACCCTGCAGCTGTGCAAGACCCACGATGGTAGGAGGAATAAGTGAGTTGCACACTGTCTCAGGTTGGGCTCCCCAGATGCAGAGCCCAAGACAGGGTGCTTGTACATGTGGCTCACTGGAGAAGAGCTCTGAGGAGAAGAGAAAGAGGAGGCAGGAGAGGAGGGGCGAGCTGGGCAAAGCTGTCATCTCAGCTGGACTACAGCAACAGCCTGACCCACAGGGACCCTGCAGTGTGAAGGGCATGTGGGGGCTCGTCCCACCCACAGGCATATTAGTCAGTCATTGGCCAAAGACCATGGGGATCCCAGGCATCTTGAGGGAGGGGAGGCAACACCTGCCAACCAAGAGCAAGCGGCTGGAGAAGGCTCAGGTGCAAACCATTAGCAGCCGACACCAGCAACACCTGTGGCCACTGGGGGACGTGTGCACCTGCAGGTGAGCTGGACAGAGCACCAGCAGTGGCCATGGTGTCCAACACACACAAAGACACACAGCTACACACTCAGGCAAAAGCAGGTAAGACAGCTTGGTCCTAGAAACTGTCCAAAACCCTACCTTTAATTATAATTTAGCCTGGGATCACACAAGGCTAAGAAAAGTAAGAAAGTTATTTATTTAAAATAATATTTGCACACTCATGTTCACTGCAGCATTGTTCACAAGAGACAAAGGGTGGGAGCAACCCAAGTGTTCATCAGTGGATGAATGAATTAACAAAGTGTGGTCTGTACACACGATGGAATGTCATCAGCCTGGAAAAAGAAGGGAATTCTGACACGTGCTACAACACAGATGAACCTCGAGGACCTTATGCTGAGTGATACAGCCAGAGACAAAAGGACAAATACCGCATGATTCCATTTATATAAGCTAACTAGAGTAGTCAAATTCATAGAAAGTAGAAAGGTAGTTGGCAGGGACTGAAAGTGAGGGAGAGGGGGAGTTACTGCCTAATGGATACAGAGTTTCAGTATGAGAAGATGAAAAAGTTCTGAAATAGACAGTGGTGACCAGTGCACAACAATACAAATTTATTTAATATCACTGAGCAGTACACTTATAAATGGTTAAAATGGTAAATTCTATGTATATTCTACCAAAATAAAAAGTAATAATAACATGCACTGTACAGTCAAAAGCGAGGGATCAAAGAGCAGACAGAGGAGAGGGAAGAAAGCACACAGTGAAGGGCTGGCAGGAAGCCAGGGCTGCTCCTGAGACCTCGCCATAGTAGTAAGCTTCCTGGCGGCCAAGGCCAAAAGGGAAATTAGAAGGTGACCCGGTGCTCCTTGTCTGATAAGAGGAAGTCATCTAGTTCACTGGGAAAAATAAACTTGTTCTTGGCACAAAACATCAGTAGGAATGTTAGCTGTTGATCAGGTTCATATTAACCACCACTTCCTCAGTGCTGACATAATGCCAAACACCGGACTGTGAGTTTCCAGGAATGTTTATTTAACCATGCTCTATAGATGAGGAAACTGTAAGTGAGGGGTAGGGTTCGGCTACTGGTTTGGATTAGGTTCCAAGGTCACATAACCAGTAAAAGGTGGCACAGGGATTTGAACCCAGGTCTGTCTGGCCAAGGGAGTATGTTCAGAGTCCTGCAGTTTGCAGCTATTCATCAAGAACCTGCTACCTGCTGGCCCCCATTACAGGCGCTGGGGTTGTAGCAGTGGACAGACCAATGAAAGTTCTGCCCTCATATGTCTGACATTCTGGTGGAGGGAACAGACAAGGGACAAATAAATAAGATAACCTGGGCATTGTGATGGAGAGAGACTGGATCTCCTTTGGCAAGAGTGGTCAGAGTGGGCATAGGAGGAGACATCCCATCTGAGAGCTGCCTGGCAAAAATGTGGTGGCCAAGGGAAGATTGGAGAATGGTATCCCAGATAGAGGTAACAGCATGTACAAAGGTCCTGAGGCAGGAACCAGCCTGACACACTGTGGCTGACATGCAGGGAACAAGGCGGGGGAGGGAGGGGGCGGTGAGAAGCAAGAGAACAGGTGGGGAAGGGTGACATGAACATCAAGGAAGGAAAGAAGCCGAGGAGAGATAAGTCAGTCACCCACGTCCAGGGCCCAGGGGACTCAGCAAAGCATCAGGTACATTTAGTGGACACTGTTCCAACAGGGAAGTGGAGCCACACTAGGAATTCAAGAAAGGACTATAGACACTCCTTTCAAGAAGCCTGAGAAAGATTCCAGTCATATAAAGTACAAAACCCCAAAACATCATTTAGGGATTGCAAATGCAGGAGGCCGAACTAGAAAGCCAAGCCGGAGTGCTCGCCATCCCAGTCTAGGGGTGGGTACCTGGTGGGGGAGAAGCGGAGGAACCACGGGGGCTTCCAGGAGCAGGCAGTACCCTCTTGCCTCACCCAGGTGGTGGGTGCCCGAGGGTTTGCTCCCCAACCCTACACTGACTTTTAGGTACTGTTTTGTATGTATGCTTTTTTACAATAGAAGAGACTTTTTCTTTTTCTTTTTTCTTTTAAAGATGACGTGTAAGGGGATCTTAACCCTTGACTTGGTATTGTCAGCACCACGCTCTCCCAAGTGAGCCACGGGCCGGCCCCTGGAAGAGACTTTTTAAAGAAAAGAAAAAAGAAAGAATTACAGTAGTCTACAAAAAGGAAACAAAAGCCAGAGAGGGCGTGGGCACGAGAAATGGAGACGGGAGAGGGGTGTGAAAGTCACCAGTCATCAAAAGCAAGTGATCGGGTTTGGCTTCCGTCTTTAAAACCATATTTTCCTTTATTTCCTTCACTGTAAAAGTCTTAATAACGGATGGCACGATTTGCAAAAACACAAGCCTGGCCGTGAAGGGACGGGTCTAGGAGGGGTCTGTGGTCCTCTCGGTTGGAAGCATGAGCAGGTGGCAGGCCAGGGGAAGGCAGGTGAGGCTGAAGGCACAGGTGGGTTCCCGAGGAGGAGGGGATGCGGGTCCAGAGCGAACCCTGGATGCAAAGTGCTGGCCACACAGTGGGCCCAGGTGGGACGTGGGGCACCGGGGCCCCGGGTGCCTCACAGGCTCGCCAGCCACTGGGGATTTCCTTCAACAGGGTGAGCTCGTGAGAACACCGGGAAAAAGAATCCTTGAAGAGGAACAGCCAGGTTTCTGACCCCTCCCTTCCCTCTCCTCCCTAAAAAAGAAAAAAAAAAAAAAGTAATAAAAAGCTCCTTAAATCTTGGGTGAGAGCTGACCCTACATACACAATCACTAATCTCATTAGCAACATAAGCAGGTGAAAAATTACGAAGATTTAATGTCCGTGACTTTTAATCAACCTTTGAGAAAAGAAAATGTTGCTTTTGGCAGTGGAGGGAGCTGATATTTCCCTTCCCCACAGTCACTCCTCCTGCGAGAGGAAACACCCCAGGGCGGAGCGACAGAGACACCCAGGCCAAGGCTGAGCTCCCCCGTCCCCACCTGGAGCTCCACCCATTAAGTCCCCAGGCCTCTTCCGCGTGGCTTGCTGACTGGGGACTTCTCATCTGTTCACCTCACACGCCTGCTCAAAATCCCTATCAGCTCTGGCCCCTCTGAGAATGTAAGAAAAGCTACAAATAATCCACAGCCATCTCCACCAGAAGAGAAAACACAAACAACGCTCTGTAGCAGGTGTTGGGTGGTTTCTGAGCACAGGACATACTCACCCTCTTTCCAGGAACAGCCTCTGGATCTCATTCCAGGGCCCACACCACGCCACTGTCACTCCAGACCGCACATCCCATTCCCCTCACAACAGTGCCCGACTCGGGATGAACGCCAGGCCAACTAGAGCCCATGAGACCCAACCCAGGCGAGATACTGAGCAAACGGCCTCTCTCTTTCCCTCTGTACTAGGCATGAGATGATTTAATGTTGAGGATCCCTGAAGCCACCTGAAGCCACCTGAAGCCGTCTTGTCACCAGATGGAGACTGTCTGAGGCTGGAGCCAACTTAAAAAAAGATAAGCCAAGAAAAGGAAGAAAGAGAAATGGGGTCACAGTGACAGCTATGGGGCACCTGGATCCAGCCATGCCTGAAGCTAACTGAAAAACTGAACCATGCAATGACATGGACCCATTTTGCTTAAGCTAACTTGGACCAGGTTTTCTGTCATTTGCAACCCTGAGTGCTTGCAACATAGGCAAGCACATACCTAAAACTGTTGTGTTAGGAGTCTCACAGGCTCTCTAGAGTTCACTCATGGACCCCTGGCTGAAGACCTGTGGCCCAAGGATAAAGTGAAAACTCCTAAAGGCAGCATTCAAAGCCTTTCACATCTAGCCTCACGTATCTGTCCTAAACCACCTCCCTCCGTTGCCCTCCATGCACCCAACTCCTGCTGAAGTGGAAGACACCTTCTGGTTCCCAACCCCTCATCTTTGTTCTTATCATTACCCCAACCAGGGTGCCTTCTCTCCTGAAACTCTTCACACACAAACACCACCCCGTACTTTAAGGCCAACCCAAGGGTGTGTGGGTGGGTGGGTGGATGGATGGATTGGGAGGGTGGCTGGATGAATGGATGGATGGATGGACGGATGATTTCATGGGAGGGGTGGATGGATGGATGGATGAGTAAGGTGGGTGGGTGAGTGAATGAGTGTGTGGACGGGTGGGTGAGTGGATGAATGAGATTAATGAATCTGTATGGCCCAAAGGCTACATGGGATGAGTTACGAATGTGAGCATCACTGGCAAGTCACTAAGTTGGGAGCCTCACACTGTAACAACTAAGGTACATGTCCACTCTTTATACAGAAGCACTGTCATTCCTGTGTCCTCCTTTTAGCCTCACAAAGGCCTGAGATCCTAGAAGGTAGGTAGAGGGGTGCTGGCAAGGGACAGGCAGAAAGAGACCCAGACAGACACTGAAAGAGACAAGGACGGGTATCTGTCAGGGAGGCAGAAAGAGAGCAAGACAGAGGGACAGAGAAAAAGAGAGAAACATAGAAACAGAGAGAAGCACACACCGAAAGCCAAACAGGCGATGGAGACAGGCGGGTGGAGCTGGCCGCAGCACACCCAGGCTTCAGCATCTGGAAGGAGGCACCAGCCAGGGAGCGGGAGGCCAGGCCTCTCTGCGACTCCCTCGGGCCTTTGCCGTGCCAGCGCCCCAATTCATTTGCACGGCCCTGAACGTTAGGAATTTCTCGGGGCTGCCAGTGAGGCGGCCAGTGAGCAACGAATGGCGGAGTCGGGCCCAGCCTGCCGTGGGAGCCTTGGAGGCCCCCCAAGGCAGTCTGCAGCTGCCCCTGAGCAAAGAGGACGGCAAGCAGCACTGAGCTCTGGACTCCCAGAGGTCGGGGCTCAAATGTGCACCCAGCTCTACCCCTAGGCTGCTGGGCGACTCAGAGCACATGGCCCCCGAGCAGCCACACTTTCACCTGCCAAATGGGCCCAGCCACAGCAGCCTCTCAGCAACGCTGGGAAGACTCAAGGAGATGATGTAAAGACTCTGGCACCATGCCTGGCAAACAAGAGGCACTCAATAAATGTTCAGTTTTGTTTTTTTTTTTTTAAAGATGACCGGTAAGGGGATCTTAACCCTTGCCTTGATGTTGTCAGCACCACGCTCACCCAGTGAGCTAACCAGCCATCCCTGTATGGGATCCGAACCCATGGCCTTGGTGTTATCAGCACCACACTCTCCCAAGTGAGCCATGGACCAGCCCTAAAAGTTCAATATTAGAAAAAGAATTGGAGCTCCTCCAGCTACTCTAAACCTCTCACAGTTCCTCAAACCTGCCCATTCCTTTGCAAAGGCTGTTCCCTCTGCCAGACACACCTTTCTTCCCCTTAGCAAACTCCTATTCATCTCTAAAGACTCAACTTAATATCCCTTCCTCTGGGAAACCTTTCCTCAGAGCTCAGTGCTACCTCTCTGTGACCTTTGGCACTTGCATACAAAGATCTTGGATCTTCAGGGTTCACAGACAAAAAAGAATGACAAAACAAGAGGTTTAGAGCAAACCCTCAGAGAGCAACACACTGCCTGCATCTCCATCTCTTGGGGTAAGTGTGGTTGGGCTGGAAGTCAGGACCCCAGAGCCCCCAGTCCCTCTCTACAACTCCCTGTTTTAACATGAACTATCCCAGATCATGACTAGCTGCTATTACTCATGCTAGAACATCTTCGCATTCCCTTTGAATGAGTCCACCGTGGGAGGCAGGGATGGGAAAGAGATGTGCTGGCTGTTTATGTAGAGCAGGCCAGAGATACTCCGGGATCTCCTCCCCCTTCTCCTGCTAAGAGCACCTCAATTTTCCTCTGGTGAACCCCCCTCTCCCACTTTCAGGCTACACGGACCACTAGATGGCCAATGACAGGTCTCCCTCCCCTATCCACAGTGACTGGTCAGGGACAGTCACACAACCCAGTCATATATGACTATGCTTAAGTTCCTGGAAAAGGGGGTTTCCTTGCTCCAGCCTGGAGCTGCTGGGCCAACTGACTACCATGTGGCAGAGCCAGCCTGAGAACACTGCAACATGGAGAAAAGCAGAGCAAGAGATGAGACACGGTCCTGATGGTCTCTTTAGAGCTCCTGGATACAGCCATGCCTGAAGCTAGACCCTGTACTTTTTAGTTCCATAACTTTTTTGCTTAAATTGTACTTTATATTACCTGCAATCAAAATTCAGAAGGTCCCCGATTTATAACGGTTCAACAATTTTTTGACTTTACAATGGTACAAAAGCAATATGCATTCGGTAAAAACTGAACTTCAAATTTTGAATTCTGACCTCTTCCCATACTAGCAATAGGTGTATTAAACCATTTTCAACTTACAATATTTTCAGCTCACCATAGGCTTATCAAGATGTGACCCCATCGTAAGTTGAGCAGATCCGTAATCCTGACATTCACGACAATAAAGAAGAGTAACAACCTTCTTGTGTCTGTTGCTGGCTGGACCCCAAGACTGTGTGAGTTTCTGGAGTTACTAGACTTTGTCCCTCCAGGAGTCCCCTCTTGCAGTGTCAGGCTGCTTCTCTCAATCCCCCTTCTCAGGGAATGGCTCTGAAGGGGCCCCGAAGCCACATCAGCATCAGGTGGCATGACCCCGCCACCACAAACTGGCCCAGGGCAATGCCTTGCCAAGCTGGGCCAATCAGAGCCCTTGCCTGGGCTGGTGAGGCACAGACCACCTGCACTGGGAGAAATGATGAGCTCCAAAGCCCCCAAGCCAAGGGTGGGCACGTTTCCTGCCATGTGGTAGACGTCGTTTTGAGACTCAACCAGGCTCACAGAGAAAAGCAGAAACAAAAGAAAGATGGGGCATGAGGAAGTCCTGGTGGCTGCAGCTCTACCCAGGGCCAATGAGTCGCTAGACCTTCCCCGACCATGTAGTGGAGCCCCCTGCATCCACTGAGGGGCCTTAAACACAGAGAGGCCCATGGGAAGGAGGCCGCATTCCCAGCAGTGGACAGGCCCACTGCCGAAGCCAGGAGCAGGGGAAGTCAAGCCCAGGTCAGGGGTGGATTACGTCGCCATGGCTCAGGCCCCACCAGCCCCGTGGGACCCTCTGAGGTTTGCAGCTGAGGAGGTCACTCCTCCCGCCCCATACCCAGGAAGCCACAGCCATCCCAAGGAGGTGTGCGTGGGCTGGGCACATCCTACCTTGGAGTCACGGTGGGGCGATTCAGGAAAAGGCAGGTGGTATTCCGTCCTTTCCATCCTTAGCAGTTTATTAAACCAGTCTGCTATAGACTGAATATTTGTGTCCTCCCACACCAAATTCATACATTGAAGCCCTAACCCCAGTGGGATGGTATCGGAAGGTGGGGCCTCTGGAAGGTAACTAGGTTTAGATGAGGTCCTGAGGGTGGGGCCACACGATGATGGGAGAAGTGCCCTTAGAAGAAGAATAGAGACTAGAACTCTCTCTCTCTCTTCTGCTTGTAAAGACATAGCAAGAAGACAGAAGCCAGGAAGAGAGCTCTAGCCAGGAACCGAATCTGGGGCACCTTGATCTTGGACTTCCAGCTCCCAGAACTGTGAGAAATAAATATTTGTTGTTTAGGCCCCCCAGTCTGTGGTATTCTGTTATAGCAGCTGGAGCCAACTAAGACACAGTCTTAGGTACAGAGCTAGGGGAATACAGGACAATTCTAGCGCCACATGACAACAGGGACCAGCCACTGCCTGAGAGCCAGGGGCTTGGTCTCAGAGAACACATCCCTGCTGGAGGGGTGGAGCCTCCTCTCACGGCTCATTCCCAACACAAAATATGCCAAGGAGTCCCCAGAAGATGGAAGGTGTGCAATGACCAGCCAGAGGGGCCATCCCAGTTGGGCTATCCCAGTGGGGCTAGGGATGACTGTGCATGGTAGCATCCAATTCCAAGTGTAGACATCAGGATCGGTGGTCTGTGGTGAGGATTTTTCCCCTTCTAGCTCTCCTCTAGCCAATCGATATCAGAGACTGTCTCTGGGAAGCACTGGTGTGCCTTTGACATCGCTCGGGCACCTGCCAACGTCTTCTTTAACAAAGAAAGAGCCCAGGCCTGTGGCAGGGAACAGAAGGTGGCTGGGACTTAAGGAACTGCTTAGTTAGTGCTGTATTTATTTTTATAGGTATTGCTGATTTAGAGCAAGTGATCCTGATTTTTATCTACAGCTGTGATGAAAGGTTTCCTTTTAAAGTAAGTATGAACAAAACGGGGGACAGATTTTTTAAAATACTGTAATATTAAGTATGACGAAAATGCAGAGGAGGTAGGAGGGCACAGCCAGACACATGGTGGTTAAACTCATCACCACTTTATCAGAAGAGAAAGCCAATATCCGCTGGTCCCCCTATGGAGCCTGCGACTATCAACCCTGTGATCAGATAACAGCCACCAACGCCCCTGGGACACCCGTGAGTCAGACAAGGTGGTGAAATTAATTTGCTTCCAAGGACATGAGGCAACATGGAGACACAGGTGCTCAGCAGGCACCAAGCCATGAGCACGGCTCATCTCTCCACTCCCAAAGATGGGGAAAGTTGTCTACAAAACCGCAGAGGTGAGCAGGGGTCTTCAGTGTGAGTGAGTGAGTGAGTGAGTGAGTGAGTGAGTGAGTGAGTGAGTGTGTGTGTGTGTGTGTGTGTGTGTGTGTGTGTGTGTGTGTGTGTCAGCGGCCAGCGAGTGTGTGGTATAGCTGTGCCTTCGAGGGGTTAGCACATGTCAAGACCCCCATCCTGGATGCCCCAGCCCTGTGCTGTCCTGCTGCCCACCCTCCCCTGGCTCAGACTACAGGCTGGGGAGGTGTGTTCAGGGCTCCTTAGAGTTCTCCACTGCAATTTTTTTTAATGTTGTATTTTCATTTTGAGGAGACTCTAAGAAGAATAGAACTTTCTGGATCACCCAGAAGCTCACTCAGGACCAAGGACGGGACTGGGAAATCAGGGCCAGGAAGGGGGTCCCAGGCTGAGGAGGGAAGAACTCTGGGAGGCTTGTCAAGCACTGCTGTGCCCCAGCCACGGGGCTGAGGGCCGGCCCCAACACATGACGGCGTCTCAGACCAGGAGAGGCAAACGTGATGGGAGAGATGGCCCCGTGCTCAAGGAACTGGCTAATGCACACTAACTCAGTGCTGTCTACTTACCCAAAGCTTGCTTGGGGCTTTCCATTCATCCCTCAGTCTCCACACCAACCCTACAACGGGAGCACTACCACCAGGCCCATTCTACAGATGGAGAAACTGAGGCTGGGAGAGAAAACCCTCACTGCCCAGGGTCCTGTGACTCAGGCCCAAGCGGGCGCTGGATGCCCTCCAAGTTCCCCACAGGCTGGCAGGTCCCTCACCACACTTCAGAGCCCTCTCTACACACTGCAGGTCATTTCCGGGCACCAAATGCCAGCAGAGCCAGAGGGTCAACCCTGATTTACAGAGGAGCAAACCGAGATGGCCTGGGACCAGCAGGGCCTGCCTGTGCAAAGACTCCCGTGGCCGCAGCACATGCGTGCTCCCTGCCCTCCCTCTGGGCCTGGCAAGGCTCCCAACATCCCCCAGCCCAGGGCAGGGCGGGTGGGTGGCACCACTTCCTCAACAGCACTGAGACTTGGGCAGGGACACTCTGGCTGCCTACAATACAGTCCCTCTCAGAAAAGCCAGGTTCCCCACCCTTGAGGAAGGAAATAACCTTTCCCCAAACCAGCACTTTCTTTGCAACAATCTCCATATACGAGAAGAGAGAGAGGCATTTTTGCAACATTTCCAAATTCCAATAACTGTGAGGACAATGGTATAAAATGACGCATGGCTTGACCCAAGAGGGGCCCTGGGAAGGGACGTGCCAGAAGAAGGTGAATCAGAGGTGGGGGTGGGCCGCTGGTGCCCATAATCAAGGGTGCTCATGGGGGGCAGGATCTGGGGGTGGGCAGAAGTGGCTACTGCCCCGGTTCTTCCTCCTCACTCACTTTGCAACTGCAGCAGGTCCCTCTCTGAGCCTCAGTTTCCCTGCCCTGTCACACTCACAAGCCTCCCACCTGCCATCTTGCCCCCTCCATTCCTATCCCCACACCTGGGCCACAGAGAGAACCTCCTACCTCACAGGTCTGGCCATGTCCATCCCCTGCTCAGAATGCCCTGAGCTGCCCATCACCTGCTCTCAGACCAGGACTGGAGGTCCTCAGTTTTCAAGGTCCAATCCACCACCCCAGCCTTACTTCCCACCTCTCCTCCAACTCCCTCCCCCAACAAAAGAAGCCAGACTTCCTCCCATGTCTCCCTCACCCCTCTACCTTATGTCACAGTGCCTGCACTACCTTTTCCAGGAAGCCCTCCCTGACCACCCCCAGGCTCAGCTGGATGCCCCTACAGCTCCCATGGCCCTCGCACTCTCCTCCAGGACAGCCTGACCAAAGCATTCAAGAACTGCCTGGGTGGGGGTCTCTGGGATGGCCGTGGGAGGGACCCTGTGTTCTCCCCGCTCTGTGCACCAGCCCAGAGGCTATTGCCAGCACTGTGGGGTGAAAGAGAACCCAAGGCCCTGGGCATGGAATTTCAGGGAGCTGCTAACCCAAGAACCCCAACTCCAGCAAGCCCCTCCCTGTTGCTCCCACACAATGCCCAGACAAGGTTCCTAACCTTCCTGGAGTGAGACCACCAGTCCACCACTCCCCTTTGCCCCTTAATGACCAGCTGTAAGTCTCCAGCCTTTAAAATCTCAATCAGGCCTCACCCGTCCCTGAATCAGAATGCTCCAGTGGGTTCTCATCACACCTAGTGACTGGCCCTGGCCCATCTCCTTAATTGCCCTCCTCCCCCAACCCCTCACTCACAGAGGGTCCTGTCCTGCAGCTGTTCACGGTCATTTGCCCCTGCTGTGCCCTCTGTCTGATGTCCCTTCCCCCAGCACTGCCCTGGTCTGGGTCCCTGCCTCCACTGACACTCTACCTAAAACAGCCCAGCCCACCCCCAACCCCTCCTGGCATGCATGGCCAGCAGAGGCATCCCAGTGCACGTCAATTCTTCTCCCGTCTGTGTCTCTCACCAGAAGTGAGTTCCGTGGAGGTGGAGGATGTCATCTTGGTCACTGCACTATCCCCAGAGCTTAGAACAGTGTCCAGCACCCAGTAGGTGCCCAATAAATACCTGTTGGATGAAGGAATGAGTGCTCTCATTTCCTCTTTCCAACAGCCCTGAGAAACAGGGATTATGACACCTAGTTTACAGAGGAGGAAACTGAGGCACAGAAGCGCAAGTCATGGCCCCAAGGCAGCACGGTGTGTGAGCTGGGATCGGAACCTTGTAGGATGCCAAAGCAGGGACTTCCCTGAACCCAGCTGCTCCCTGCCCAGGAGCCAGGCCTGGACCTGTCCCTAAGCTCCAGGCCAGTGGGGCAGATCAAGGAAACAGGCTCCTGACAGAATGTTAAATGCAAGGTGTCCACCCCAGGAAGAGCCCACAGTCAGTCTCCAAAAGGAAACACCCGCAGGAAAAGAGGCGAAGAAAGGGGTGGGTGGGAAAGAGGGGGACCTTTTGTACACTGGCCAATCTTTGCAAAAAGTGACTTTGTGCCATATAATTATAATCACAATGGAAAATTTCACACGCCATGCCAGGAAGAAGTCTGTTCAACAACAAGGTCAGTAACTCAGGGAATTTTGAAACCACCTTAAACACTGTCACTTAAAACTCACAAATGAACATTCACCCACCACCTTTTAATTTTGTGTAATGTTTTGAGCAGGGAATACAGTGACACAGTTCAAAAACCAGAAAAATAACAAGGCACACAGTGGCACACCTCACCATGCACCACTCCCCTCCCAGGACCACCCACAGGTAACCACTGAAACCAGCTCCTGGTGCTTCCCCTGGGGTTTGTTTTCGCACATACAAGCAAACATGAACTTATATTCTTATCTTACACAAGAGGTGCATACTTTACACCCGACTCAGCACCTTGTTTTCTTCTCAACAGATCTTAAAGATCTGTGCATAGAGAGAATCCTGATTTTTCACAGCTGCATAATATTCCACTGTAAGGATGTGCCATCATCTATTTAACTATTGTGCATCACACTGGATCTCAGTATCTGTCAACAAGCCTGTCTCCCCCAGCCGCCTGTAGCTTCCCACTGGCCTGCCCCCCAGCATGGGGCCTGGCAGGGCCAGCCCCAAAAACGGCCAGCAGCCAGCTCAGCCCTTCTGCCAACATCCCCTGGGCAGACGCGCAAACCCCCTTGATCTCACAGCTAGCGAGGATTCCTAAAACAGAAATGAATCTCACTATTCCCTGGCTCAAGATTTTTCAGGGGCTTTCAAACCCCCTCCCCCACGCCCTCTCCAACTCCTCTGTCCCCTTTCTCCACCCTCTCCCAGCTCTAGCCTCCTCCCACCTGGGCCCTTTGCACTAGCCATGCCCCCTTGCTACTCCTAGCTCAGACCAGAAATCCCCTCCTCCCACTGGCCTTCCCTGCCCACCTGGATCTCGCTGAACAACTGGCTTCACCTCCTCAGCACCATTATGAAATCAACTTCTTAGTTCATCTCTTTGTGGCCTCATCCCACCTCACCCCAACTAGAATAGAAGCAGCATGGGCAGAAAGACGGTGTCTGTGCTGTCCTCCGTGAGCACCCTACCCAGACTGTGCCTGACCTAGCACACACAGGTGACTCCTGCGTCAGCCCAGGAGGGCCAGGCCTCTGGCAGCAGCTCCCACCTGCTGCAGCTGGTCCTGCCAGCCTTATGGAGGTCCACAGGGCTGGCAGAGCAGAGCACCCAGAATCCCCTCCCAGGCTAGAACTGCATCCCAGTGAACGGCCTTCAACTGGGGGATGCCCTTCAGAGTTCAGGAAGCCAGAGAGGTGGACCACACCCAACTTCCCCTACACAGCAGTCCCAGAATTCCATCCCCCACCTCCCCACCAAGGACCATGAGCACTGGAAACCCATCAGAAGCATCCACTTTACAGAAGGGGAGACCGAGGCCCCTGAGAAGGAAGGGACAGGCCCTGGGACACACAGTGGCCAGCAGCAGACCAGCTCCTGCTTAGGGCCATCTGCACCACTGTGCTCAGCCAGGCCTAGCACCCTCCTCCCCGGTAGGAAGGAAAATGAAAAAGCCATGTTCTGCCCTCTCAGGGAGGTACAGGGAAGGGGCCAGGGCCTGCCCACCACCACCAAGTCCCATGTGCTCCTAAAGGGCCTGGTCTTCATTCACCCAGGAGCCACATATTACAGAGGCATTTAGTTTGCATGAATTCAGCCACATTTGAATGGCAAACAAGAGAGCAGAGGCTCACAAGGATGCAGACTTAGAATAAAGCAGCGACTGCCCCCAGCCACCCACCCAGTCACATAAGCCAGGAGCTGGACACCAGCTGTCCCTCTGCCTGATGCAGGTCCCCTGAGTCCCTCTCTGTGTGGAGTATCTCATCTGCCAAGGCCAACCAGGGCTTCGACAGAAAAAGGCTCACACCCCACAGTTCCTAAACACTGCATCTGGTGTCCAAGAGGACACACCACAATGTTCCAAGGCCCTACACAGACTCACCCAGACTCAGCGGTCCCCACCTGGTGACTAGGGGGTCTCGGTGAATGTGACCGTCAAGACTCGGGCAGCAACCCTGCGCTGGGTTTTCTAGCCAGTTAAAAGGATCCGTAATGGCCACACAGGCTGTGTGCAACCTCCGCCTTAGAAACTGCATTTAGCTCCACCCTAACCCCTACAGAGAACACAGTTTCATTTTTCTCAGTCATGCCATCGGCATTTATTAAGCACCTACTGTGTGTCAGGTGTGGATGGGGCTCGGAATTCCCCCCAGGGTCAATGAGATTGAGTCCTCCCTCTCATGGCTCTCTGAAAGAGCTTTGCTTTATAGTCAGAAAACCCTGGGTTGAAATCCCAGCTCTTCCACTTGCTTGCTGGGAGACCTCTTCTGAGCCCCCCTTTCCTCATCTGTCAAATAAGGGTAAGAACATGGCCTTGCAGGAGGGTTGACAGGAAGAAAAGCGATAGGCAAGGCCCAACTCATGTCTGGCAGGGCCCCTTCCTTCCTCTCATGGGGACCCCAGGCCACCATCCCCCACCACCCAGCAGAAAGTACCTGCCACCAGCACAAAGACGCCTGTGGTCCAGGCCCATGGCCACTATTCACTGCTCCAGTGACAAGGCCTTGAATGGTATGAGGCTCACCAGGCTTCCCCAGCCATTGGTGGGGGGAACTAGCCTGGGCCCACCCTAGAGGTGGAAAATGCAGCAAAACCAGCCCAACATACACAGCAGTCAGAGCCAAGACAGAGGCCTGTGCAGGCCAGGCAAGCAGGCCGGGTGGGGACTGCGGCCAGAAGGCGCTCCTGCCCCATCCCCAGGCGCAGCAGGAGGCAGCACCAGCAACGGGTGCCACAAGGGAATGCAGACCCTGAACTGCCAGACCCCGTGATTTTTCAAGAGAAGACGGAAATCCGGACTTTTATGTGAGACCCTGCCAATTTGTAAATGCTGGCAGCTAATTACATTTTTAAAAATAATAATAACATGGTGAGAGCCAAACAAAACATGCAGAGCCAGCCACAGCCAGGGCTGGCAGGTTTGTGCCCTGGAATAAGACTCTTTGACTTCATCCCCTGCCCATTCCCCATCACACAGCACTGGATGCAGGAAGGAGAGGAGGGCAAGAAGTCGAGGCAGCCCTCAGGGCAACAGCTCCCAGTACCCCCTTCCTTCTGGTGTGGCATCTTCGCCCCTACTTTCCATGTGGGGAAGGAGAGGCCCAGAGCCCCCATCAGTCACAAACCCGAGGTAACACCCCCCCAGATGCCACCCGGCTCATCGGGGCACCATTCTTCAGGAGCTCTGGGTGAACACAAGCACCCAAACTGCCCATTTTGCTTTTTCTTTTTCTGGTCTGTCAGGGCGCATCTGCTGACTCAGACCAGCTTCAGGCTGGCACAAGTGGCCTCCACAAAGTTGAGATGGGACGAGGCCCAGTGACAGCAAAGAAGTGAGGGAGAGCACCCCTAATTGGGAGAACAGGCAGGGGGCGATGAGGAGTCAGGCCACCCCTGAAGGCTGAGCCCTTCCTGTGCTCCCCACAGCCACCCAGGCCCCTCCTGGGTAAGGAAGCTCCAGCCAAGAGCAACGCCCGCCTGCCGCCTCGCTCTCCCCAAGACTCCAGCTCCCACCCCACACCACCCAGGACGGCCACCAAGACTGTGCCCGTGGAGGAGGGGGTGAGCGCTCAGGACTGTGTGTGTGAGAGTCACAGTGTGTGTGGCACTTGGAGTGCGGGGCTGTTTGTGTCTCCAGGTATGTGAGAGACACATGTGTAACACATGTGATGGAGATATGCGTGTGACAGACACCCACGTGTGGCAGACGTGTGGGTGAGTCAGAGGCACACCAGTCTAATAACAGACACAACTGTCTGATAGAGGCATGTGTGCCGGAGGGACGCCTGTGTGCAAGGCACGTGTGTATGAAGCATGTGTGTGCAAAACGAACGTGTGAGAGAGATGAGCTGAGGAGCCAGTGTGCAAGAGAGATTCTGGGCTTAGGGAAGAGGGTGGGGGGTTCTGAGCGTGAAACTGAGAGACTGGGGGGATGGGGTGACCTGGATGGCTAGTGTGCCTATGCAGAGTGTGCAAGAACTTCTGCTGATGTGAGTGCATGGGCTGCAGTGAGTGTGACTTGGGGATGGGAATAGTGACCCGTGAGGGGGGTGCCACACCGAGGGGCCCTAGTCTTCCTGCTCTGGGGTGGTCACCTGGCCTCCGGACTGGAGGGATGGCCGTGGGGCAAAGCTGGGGGAAGGGATCAAGAGAGGGGCCCTGCAGGGGTGGGGGGAGCAGCACTGGGGGCGCGGGGCGGCCGACCTGGCGGGATGGGAGGCGCGCCCGCAGGTCCCGGGGGCCCCCATTCCGAGCCGTCCTCAGTGCCCGCCTCTGTACAGTGGGGCCCGGGGCGCTGCGCTCGGGCGCCGTCCCCGCGGCCGGGACCGGGAAAGCGAGACCTGGGCGGGCCGGCGTCGCGGCTGCAGGCGGGGGTGCAGACCCCAGGCCGCAGGGTCCGCGTGCACTCACCGCGGGGCGCTCCGCGCGGCGCCGTCCGTCTGTCCGTGCGTCCGTGCACCCGGCCGTCGGCGAGTCCGCAGACCGGGCGCCCCCGGCTGTGTGCGGCGCGGGCGGGGCGGGGACGCGCAGGGGCGGGACGAGCCGGCCCCCTCCCCAGCGGGCGGTCTAGACCCCGCCCCGGAGGCGGAGGCAGGGGAGGGGGCCGAGCCGGCTCCACTCCTGGGCGGGATGCATGAACCCTGGCCCCGAAACCGCCCTGAGGCCGCCCAGCGCGCTCTCCGCGGAGCCGCGAGCACTCCCCGACCGCTCCCTGCAACCCTCTTCCCCATCCGATCTAAACTGAGTTTCAGATCTGGCACTGCTGCCCACCGGCTAGGGGGCTTCGGCCCCGGGACCTCAGCCAGCCTGAGTCTCACTGTCCCCACCTGGAAGATAGACCCAGTAACCTTGGCCACGTAGTGAGGGCCTGAGGGACCTGGGTACAAAACTGCCAAGAGGCAGGCCGGTCAGAGGCCGGTCCCGCCTGGACCCAGCCCCCCAGCCCTTTGCTTCCTCCCCTGGGGGCTCCCAGCACACGTGGCCTGCCTGCAGAACACCGCTGCTACTGCAGGTCCTTGCCCAGACGGTTCCGAGCCCCCAGCTTTGGGAAGTCTAGGCTTGTCCTTTTTCTCAACCCAACTCTGCTGCCTATGATCACTGTGTGACCTCAGCCAAGCCTTGACCTCTCTGAGCCCAGTCTCTTGCCCCCTGTTGATGGAAGACATGGAGAACCCTGTCATGCCCCCAGCACATGGCCCCAACTGGTATGAACACTCACCATTGTACCCTGACTCCCACCCTGAGGGCAGGCGGAGCATCCCACATCTGGTCCCACTCACCACCATCAGCAGACTTGCAGCCTGTGCCTGGTTAAGAGGCCCTTTTGGGGAGCAGGCAGTTGGCAAGGGGCTGCTTCCCAGGTCCTTCCTACTGGCCAAGGGCACAAAAACCCCACCCCAAAACCTACAAAAGCAAAATCTGGCCCTGCCAGACTAGGGCAAGCATTCCAATGCCAGAGCAGCCCATGTGGAAGGGGGACTGGCCTAGAACCTACTGGGCCCTGCAGGCCTGAACTCTGGCACAGGGACCCCAAGCCCAAGTCCCTTCCCCAGCACCAACGTTGGGTCCCAAAGGCTAGCCAGGCCTGAGCAGAGGCAGGCTGGGGGAGCACTGTCCTTCCATCTCTGTCTGGGTGTCTCTTTTCTCTGCCTCTTCATCTGAGTCGATGTCTTTGTCTCTCTCTTTTTTTCTTTATTGTAGTGAAATTCACATGATGTAAAATTCACCATTTTAACCATTTTAAAGAGTTCTATTCAGTGGCATTTAGAATGTTCACAACTTTACCTCCTTCTCTCCCTCTCTCTGGGTGTCTGTCACTGTGACTCAATCTCTCTCCACAGCTTGGTGTCCCATTCCCTCTCTCTCTCTCATGTATCATCTATCATGTCCCTCTCTCTCTCTCAGGGTGTCTCCCACTCTTCTCTTCTGTGTCTCTTTCTGTGTCTGCATCTCTGTTCTAATGTCAGCGTGTCTCTCCATCTCACTCTGCATGTCACTTTTGGTCTCTGCATCTCCCTCTGACTCTGTCTCCTGGTTTCTGTGTGTCTGTCAGTCGTGGGGCCACAGAGGCAGCAACTGCCACTCTCTACCTGGTTACTCAGCTGCATTCTCTTCAGAGTACTTGTCACTGGCTGGGTTTTTTATTTGTTTATAAATGACTGTTGGTAGGATAGCTTGGTAGTTAAGAACTTCACCACACACCAGCTGTGTGACCCTGAGCAAGTTACTTCACCTCTCTGGGCTTTGATTTCCTCGATTGTAAAATGAGCATAATGACATCAGGACCTGTCTCTTGGGGTTTTGGGGAAGATCAAATGAATTGAAATATAAAAGCACAGATGCTCCTTGACTTATATGGGGTTACATCCTAATAAGCCCGTCGTAAGTTGAAAATATCACAAGTCAAAACCGCATTTAATATGCCAAACCGATCGAACATCACAGCTTAGTCTGGCCTATCTTAAAAGTGCTCAGACACTTGTATTAGCTTACAATTGAGCAAAATTATCTGACATACACCCCATTTTATGATAAAGTGTTGAATATCTCACATCGTTTATTGAATGCTGTACTGAAAGGGAGAAAAAAAAACCAGAATGGTTGCACGGACACTCGAAGTACAGTTCCCGCTGAGTCACTTTCACACTCTCATAAAGTCGAAAAACCGTAAGTTGAAGTCTGGACCATCTGCACTTTGAACAAGATTTGACCTGAGGGTAGTGCTCCTTAAAAATCTGATGAGTGAGTAAGTGACAGATTGAATTCTTCCTTCTGTCAACAAGAGTGGTGGCCTTGGGCGCTAGAAGGTGCCCTGCTGCTAGACCCTGGACAACTCTGTCCTCTAACAAGGCTTCCTCTCATGCTGCAGGTCCTGGGCCTGGGGAAGAGAGTCAGGGAGCTGAGACTGAGATTCAGGGCTTCCACAAGATAAAGTGGGGACACTTCCATTCTCTGTTATCTGAGCTGGAGATGTGGCCAAAAGGCAGCCGTCCCCTTGGAGCCCTGCCAGGGCTGTTATCTAAGAAAGAATTCACATCACCCACCAGGAATTTGGGGCCCAGGGCCTGGACCAGACATGGTTGGAGGAAGTTTCAGGCTGATAAGGTGGAGTCAGGATGGTCATAGTGGGCAATGGAGTTATTTACATCTGTGACAATCTCACCATATCCTGGGCACCGAGGCACCAAGGCCAGTGGGAGTGGGGCTCACCTGCACCACCTGGCCAACCCTGATGGGGAAGAGAAGGCTCACTGGGTTTCCTGGGTCTATGTCCTTGCTGGGTAGCCCGAGGGAGGTCACTGTGCCACTCTGAGCCTCAGTCCTGACCTCCAAAAAATGAGAGTAACCTAATAATAATTCCATACAATAATAAAGGACTAGGAGCATGGGCTCTGGGACCAAATGGCCTTGGTTTAAATCCACATCCTCCCTGTGTGATCTTCAGAGGTGGCTTCACCCTTCTGGCCTCCTGTACTGTCTTTAAAATAGTTCCTGTCTCATAGGATTGTTTTGAAGTTAAGATGCTAAGGGGAGTGTGTGGCATGTGATAAGCCCTCTATTAAATGCTTGTTGTTGTTGTTAATTGCAAACAACCTAAACTAACTTGAGCTATTTGGAGGAGAAAAGGGATTAGCTATCACAGTGTCTCTGAGAACCAAGCTAGGAGAGAAAGAGCCAGCAACAGGACCCCTAGTCTCGCTGCAGCCTGGGTGCAGACTGTATGAAAGTTGGCCACTCCTCAAGTGGGGGGCCCAGGACCCCACACCAGAATTTCCTCCGCTGTTGCCTCTGAGGGCCGTCGTGACACCCCCTGCCCCTGGCAGTGGGCTCTGCCATGGGCCTGCTTCTCACCCCTTTTGCATTCACCATCTGCTGCAGCCACAGTGAGGCAGCGTGGCTCTATTGTGCTTCCCCAGCTGCAAAGGCAACTGGGAAAGTCAGTCCCCACGCAGACACTTGAGGGGCAGAATTCCACAGACACAGAAAAGATATTCAAAGGTGATGGGCGGTGATTTTCAGACAGAGCCCACCTCACCAGGGGATGGCATGACCTGCAGTCCTGCAGCCCAGCAAAGACCAGGCAGCAGCATCCCAGACCCAAACTTTACAACAAGGCTTCTCAACCTGGCAGCACTTAAGAATCATCTGGAGATTTTATTTTTTGTGTTTTTTGAAATACCAATGTCTAGACTCAAATCCAGAACAAGTCTACAGATGGTGGAGTCAGGCATCAGTATTTTTCTGTAATCCCTTGTTCACTGTAAGGTGCTGCCAAATTTTAAAAACCCTGCTTGGGGGGCTCCCTCTGGCCTTCCAGTTTCGTTCCTCCTCAATGGGGGAGGAGTCTATGAGACAAGGAGACATGCCCACCTTGGGCACCCAATGCCTCCTGCACCACTTGCTAAACCATACGTCAGTGCCCGGAATTCCCTGTTCAAATGGCCCTGAGCCCCAGGGCCCGTGCAGGTCTCTTCCTTCCAAGAGTGGGCCACACCATGAGTCTACACACCCCAGGCCTGGGGGGGCCTAGGCCAGCTGTTGGCAGGTGGCATGGCTAAAAACCACATTCCCAGCCTCCCTGGCAGCCGGGTAGGACCGTGAAAGTTTGGACCATTGCATGGGAGCAGAGGTGATGTGGCCAACTTCTGGCTCATGCCCTTAAAGGAAAGAATGAGTCTTCCCCTTCCCCTCCCGCTGGTTGGAAGCAGCCCCTTATGTTACCAGGTGGACATGATGATTGCACAGAAGGAGTCTCTGGGCATTGTGGAGCTGCCATACCTGGCCTGGACCTTCACATGGAAATTTGCTAAGCCATGGGTCTCTTTGTTATAGCAGCCTACCTATACCGGACTAACAACCCCTGGCTCAAATGCTCTACTAACAAGTTATAGGGGCTGGCCAGTCAGCTCAGTTGGTTAGAGCGTGGTGCTGATAACATGAAAGTCTAGGGTTCAATCCCTGTACCAGCCAGCTGCCAAATAATAATAATAACAATTTTTTAAATTTTAGGAAAAGAGGTTATAAACACACTGTGTGCTCCAATCTCCCACAAAAGCTCATGATTCAGAGCCCTCCAAGACTTGTGCAGTCAGCATCTGTGGTTTCTGCCCATCCACGTGCCTTGCTCCATCCACCAGCCCCTTGAGTCTCCTCTGCAGAACCCTCTTTTCTCCGTTCTGGGTCCATGAGGTTCATTTGGATGGAGCTGATCCACCCCTTCCCAGTTGGGCACCTGGCCCAGGTGTGGACCACTGGAGCACTCCATCCCCAGCCACAGTGGTGGCTCAGCTCAGCAAGCGCAGGGCCTCATGTATAAGGCAGACTGCCTGCACAGGGGCTGGGGCGCTCCTTCTGCACTGCTCTTCAGCTGTGGGCATGAGCCTGTGGCTTGGCGGTCACCTCTTAGGGGAACCTACTGAGAATAAAACCAGCTCAAGGAAAGTGGGGCTGAGAAATAAAAGAGAAACATGGCTTTCTAATGACATGACACTTAAATACATGGTTATAAGCTTGGCCTGAAGACATACCACTGGATTTTTCAGTTATATGGGTCAATAAATGCCCTTTGGGGCTTCATCCCATTTGAGTTGGGGTTTCTTGACCCAAGATTTCTTGTACCCAATTACTATTACCCAAGAGCCTTGGCTAATAGAATCTGTTTCACCAAGTCTGATGCCTACACTTCTCAAACCCCTTCAGATTACCAATTGAGGATCCATTTTTTATGATGCCCAGACTCTCTCCAAGGGTGGTTTGCCTTAAATAAAGGGGAAAGTAATTGGAATGAAAAATAAACTCATATCTGTTAACAATATTCTATGTGCCAAACATTTTAATAAGCACCTTACATGGATTAATTCATTTAGTGCTCCAAGCAATCCTAGAGGTGCTAGATATCATCTCCCCCATTTTACAACGAAACAGGCTCAGTGGCATAGCTAGAGACCCACCGAGCATTCCGACTCAGAGTCAGCACACTTTTCCTTGCATTTCCAGAAGAAGGTGTGGACAACTAGTGAGGCAGTAGGTTCCCCATCACCGGGGCATGTGATCAGGGACTGGGTGGCCTCTCAGCAGAGTGGCTGGAGGGGCTCCAAGTGTGTGAAATGGGGTGTATGAAGGAGGAGGTGGGGGAACATTACAATTTTTCTGCTCAGGAGTTTCTCCACAGTTTCCCAAGCTGTGTGCTCGTTCCAGGAAAGCTCCCCAGCCTTATGCCTCCCGTCTGAGAATGGCCGCCTCAACCTTCCGAGGCCCAGCTCACTCATGACTCACCCGGCCTATCCCTCCATCTAGCGTGATAAAATCTCTGGCATTTCTTGGAAGTCCTGGTCACCCTGGACAAGACTTGGCCCAGCCTTGCTGTTTGGGCCAGCTCTCCTGGCAGGGGATGGGGGAGGGGCGGGGTGCTGAGCTCAGAGGCTGGGACCTCCCCAGTGGGCTGGAAAAGTGGACTGAGGGGCCTCAGAGCCCCTCCCTTAATGGAGCAGCCCAGAGAGGGAAGGGGCTTGCCTAAGTCCACATAGTGACATACTATGGGGCTGAAAGGGACCCCCAGGACAACAAAGGCAACCCACAGAGAGGATGCCTAGTCCCAGCAAATCTCTTGCCCACCACGAGCCTCCGGTTCCCCATCTATGAAATGGGAGAAGCTGGATCTGATTTTAATACATGAGTTAGAAAATACATATAAAAAAATTCAACACCAGCAAATCTATCTTCCAAAAGAATCTCTTCCAACCACTTTTGTTTTATACACATGTATGAATGTATGTGTGCCTGCCCTTAATCAACTTCTGATGAACACTTTTTCTCCTGCTACATGTTTTTTCATGTGATACATTGTGGCCATTTTCTCCATCAATAACATGTGTCTACATAATCACTGTCAACAGCAGTACAATATTCCACTATCTGCAATAACCACCATTTATTGATCTGATACTCCTTTTATTATAAAAATTGATTTGAAGAATATCTTCCAATCTGTACTTCTGGGCACTTGTCCACCTCCGAGAAATTGCAAGAGCAAAGGGCATGTACACTTTTAAATGCTTTCCATATATCTTGCCAAAGGGCCCTGAGAAAGTTGTACAGACTGCCTCCTGCCAATGCGGCAGGAGAGCGCTGGGTCCTCTCATGCTCACCAGCAGCAGGTTGACACCAGGCTCCCTGGCTTATCATCAGTCGGGTAAAGATGTAAAGATGCATGCACATCTTCTTCGTTCACTCTCAGGTGCTCATCTTTACCTTTACGCTTTGTAAGAATTCTTTGTATAGTAGGAATGTTCACCTTTTGTCTGCCGAGTACGTACTGCAGACCCCTGTATGACCTTTGGTTCTGTACTTTTTTACGTACAGAATTTTTTAAGTTTGACGTAGACAGACCTACCAGCATTGTTCTTTGTGGTCTATGGCTTTTGGACTGTGCTTAGGAAGGCTTCCCCATTCTAAGACAGAAGTAAGAAGCTACCTCTATTCTCCTCCAGCTCTATTTTCATTCATTCATCCATCCTCCCATCCTTTCATTAAATGCTGCCCTTAAATCTAACCCCACGCCCCTCTGGCTGCCCTGTCCCACACAGCTGGTGGCTGGTCCTCCAGCACATGCCTTGTTGAGGGACAGGAATTTCCAGCAATTCCTGGGAGCCTTCTAGGAATGTGAGGACAGAAAACACTTCTCTGTTTGAATAACAAACCTTGGACTCTGAGGCTCCAAATAACCTCATTACCTGACAGGGCCCAACCCAACCAGTCCGTAGGTACCGATGAGTTTAGGGTAATGGTGATTACGGCAGCCATGAAAACACATCGCTCAGATCTCCTGACCGCCCCTCTAGATCCACCATCGCACTTGAGCTGAGCGCACTGTGAGCCGCTCCCAGCCAAGGACAGAGCACAGTGGCTACTAATGCAGGAACATCCCAGTGAGACCCAGGACGCCCCCTCCCTGGCAGAAAAGTTCCCAAGGGCTTTCTGAGACCCTCCCTGCCTTCTCCTGCTCCCTCCCCCGCAATATGTCCTTGCACACCTAATCCTGTCTTGGCAAAATCACTTAGGACTTCTGAACAGACCCGAACTAATGCAAGGATGGACATAGTAACTAATAGTCCCCATGTTACACTTTACAAAGCTCCAACACACCCGTCTCTCTTGCTCCCTCCCCCACAGCCTGGAGGTTAAACACTGTGGGTCTCCACTTCACAGATGATAAACTGAGGCTCAGAGACAGTGGAGCTTGCATCCAAATCCAGGCACTTTCTGCCCCACCAGGCAGCTTGGGTGTGTCCCAGGGCCCCTGGAGTCCCAGGCTCTTCAGTCTAGGCTCTCAGTACAAGCCTTTGCCCAGGGGACATGGCCCGGCAGGCTTTGTATTTTGTGTCCAACTCAGACCCTTGGGCCTCACTGGGCCACAGAAATGCAGGGTGGATAGGGCCAGGAATCCCGTTTCCTTACATCCTTGAGCAACTCTGGGTGTTGAGAGAAAAGCTTCCTGAGACAGTGAGGTGGCTCCCTAGGGTTCCAGCCCTGCCCTGTGGTCCTCTAGGCCCGCCTGTCCCTCCTCAGCCAGGGCCCCGAAGCTGCTCTTCTCCAGGCTGAGCCTCCCCAGCTCTTCCAATGGCCTGGGGAGTTCAGCCTGCCACTTTCCCAGGGCTGCACCAGGGACTGAGCACAGGATGCCAAGGTGGTTTGCAAAGTCCATAGAGAAGTTTCGCCTCCCACACTGCAACCTTTAGACTTCAGGTAATGTGACCCAAGCTGGTAGTAGTTTGGGGTGACTGTACTGCAGTGCCACACACCAAGTCCCTCAGTCTCCCAGCTGAGCAGGCAGAGCTGCTTGGCTCCACGTTGAGCAGCTTGGGACCCCATGAGCAGGCTGCCCACCTACCCAGAACCTCTGTACAGAGTTGCCCTCTGGTCTCTTTCCAGTCCATCCAGCTTTCCCCCGGAGCTAGCTTCAGCCTTTTCTTCATTCCATCCTCCTCACCAATGCCCTGAGAAGGAAGCAGACAGGGGACCCACCCCCTCTGGACCCCACTGGTCAGCTGGCCCCAGTCCCTAAAAGCAGAGAAGTCCCCAGCAAGGTGTGTCTTGATCCTTCATCTCCGTCTGTCCAGCCCCAGCTTCCTGACACGCTCAGGCTGTGGGCCCAGCCTCAGCTCCACACCCGGGATCCCCACTCACCCTGACCTCCATGGGAACACTGCCTTGGTGTCTGCCCACCCATCCACTCACCCACCCACCCACGCTGGGACAACGTAATGCAGACCCTGCAGCCAGGCTGCCTGGGTTGGAATCCCAGCTCTGTCACTTACTAACCATGTCTGTGTCTCAGTGTCCCCAACTATAAAATCACTGCCTACCCCAGCATGCTGTGATGAGGACTAAATGTGTTCAAGTACGGCAGGTGCTTAGGAAGTGGCTTGCACATAGTAAGTGCTCAGTGAGTATCAGCTGATGTCATTCGCTCGGCAAGTCTCTCCAGGGCACCCACTGTGCCAGGCGCTGCGCATCCCTCAGGGGGTCCAATGGTGAGAAGGACTGACTTGCCCTGTCCTCATGGAGCTCATACTCTAGGCCAGAAAGATCTAAATTCAACAACCTCACACACAACCAGTAGAGCACCATGAAGAGGACCAAGCTGGGGAGGCAGTGTGGAGTAGTGGTTACCTGGAGCCACACTGCCCAGCTCTGTGACAGCTCTGACCTGGGAGGCTCCTAGCCCCTCTAGGCCTCATCGCCTCCTCTATAAAATGGGGATAATAGTGCCTACCTCATCAGGTTTTATGAGGGTTGAATGAGATAAGAGTACAGTTGAATGAGTCTAGGAAGGACCTAGACAGGGCCGAGCACACATGAAGTACTCAATGACTGTTAATTAGTGCAGTGGATTGAATTGTGTCCCCCTAAAGTTTAACAAGCTGGAGACTTGGTCCCACAGTGTTAAGAGAGTGGGAAATCATACTATGGTAATTGAAAGGTGGGGCCTTGAGGAGGTGATTAAGTTGATGGTTTAATGGTGGTTGGGGCATGGTTCTGAGGGCTTTGAAAGCAGAGCATGTGAGAGCCTCTCTCTCTCTGCTCCACCGTTGTTTGCCATGTGAGGCACCTGCATTGCTATAAAGCCACCATCAAAGAAGACCCTCATCAGATGTGTTTCCTGGACTGTGGACTTCCCAGCCTCCAAAACTATAAGCAATAAATTTCATTTTTGTTACAAATTACCCAGTTCTCTGAATTTGGTTATAAGCAACAGAAAGGGACTGATACAATTAGGTTCGTAGGGATGTGACATGGAAGCCAAGGACTCCTTTGAAGGAAGGATTGTGGGAAGAGGGGACAGAGAGCAAAAGAGAGCCCCTGGAGGAGGCTAGTGCAAGAGCCCGGTGGGAGGTGACAGGGTTCCTATGAGGGCGGCAGCAGGGAAACGGCAGGACAGGCGCTATCGAGGAGAGAGACTGAGCAGACAGTGTGATGTTGGGAGCCAGGGAGGGGGAGGAGCAGGGATGACACCTCCCCATTTATGGTTCAGGAGGTGTCACTGATGAGTGGGAAGGGGTGCCAGTCTGGACTTTCTGTTGCAAGTCACAGTGCACTTGACCCGAACAGGCTTCCACAAAAAGGGAGACATTGACCTTAGTGCTGAAAGAGTAGTGGAGTGGACTTCAAGCACAGCTATATCCAGGTGCTCAAATATGTCACCAGGACCAAGTTTCTCCCCCCTTGTTCCTCAGCTCTGCTCCCCTCTGCTCCACTTTCCACCAAGGCCCACCTCTTCTGGGGAACAAAATTGCTCAGGAGCCCCAGCCTACAATCCTTCTAGTCCAGCCAAAACGGAGCACCAGTCCACTGGTCTCAAGGCTGTCTCTAATTGGAGGGGTTAAGATAGGTGCCCAGACCTGACCAATCACTGTAGCCAGGGGATGGGCTGTGCTGTTTGGCTCAGCCCAGGTCATGTGCTCTCCCAAAAGCCTGAGGGGCTGGATTGAATCTCTAAGTGGAAACTGAGAGCTGTTGTCAGATGCTGGAGAGGAATCCATGAATGGTCCGATGCGGAGGGTAAATTTGCAGCCTTGGTTTTGAGGTCAATTTCCTGTACATTAGATTCAGACACTGTCAATAATTTAGCACACATTTTTAAATTATGTTCTCTGTAAAATCTCCAACAAGCACAAGGGGGCTTCATCAAGCTCCTTAGTGATTGGCCGTCAGCTGTGGATGCCCCTGCTAATCCAGCCAATCAGAGCCCAGAGATACCCAGATCCCACATGGTCATTGGCTCAAACAAGGCTGGGTACAAAAGGCCAGGCGCACCCCAGTGGAAGCATCATGGGTCTGATGGCAAACTAAGTTGCCTGCAGTTGGTGACTAATAACAAAACAAGCAGGTTACACCCACTGCAAAAATGTCAGCCAGCAGGAGAGAATGTGACATGAGCCCAGGGGCTGATTCGGGTTATGTGAAAACACCAGAAGGGGGTCCTGTGAAAGGCAGGGCTCACTGACCCAGAAATCCTCTCCTGGGCCCCTCGCCGGTCTCACCACTTCTGAAAGTTTCCTTAAGTGTCACCACCTCTATGTGCATCCTAACCTGTTTCGTTTGGGCTGTTTTTGATCCCTGTTGTGTGGATGAGGTGACATGCATCTGTGCCAGCGCCTACTGCTGTACTTCTTTCCTTTTCAGGGCTCTGTCATATTCCAGATCTCACACATGAATGATTCTCTTACCTTTGGCCATGTGACTCCCTGCTCTGAAGCTCTTCCGTGGCTCCCTGGGGGCCTGGGAGGGCAGCCTGGCTGGCAAGGACCTGCAGTGCTTGGCTCCAGTCTGCGTCTCCACTCTTGATAGCAGCCGTTTCCTGCATCTTGCTTCTCATGCTCCCCCTCCCCTCCAGGCCTACAGACCTTTCTTCAGTTGCTTGCCCGCACCCTGCTCTCTGCAACCTTCCAGCTCCTGCTTGTGCTATGCCACCTGCCAGGAGAACCCTCCCATCTCTGGTGGCTCCACATTCTTGCCTGGCTGCTGCTTTTCTCAGCCTTCAGGTCTCAGCTAAAACATCGCTTCCTCCAGGAAGCCCACCTGACTTCTTCCCACCTTTACCTGGACTGTACAGCCACAGGACTATCTCAGGGCACTGCTTACATGCTGTGATTGTCAGAAGCCTAGTTGGGCTGTGCAACTGGACGGCAAACTCCCTGAGGGCCAAGAAATGACTTTTGTTCACACTTTTATTCCTGGTATCTGGGAGTATGGCTGCACAGAGTCAGCCCTCCAAGATTCTTCGTGGATGGTCAGAAGTGATGGAGAGATGGGCAGGGGCAGTGTGGGGCTGTTAAAGAAGACTGGCTATACCCACATGAACTCTTAGAGGGACCCGGGACCCCTAGGAGCCCACATAAGGGAGGAGGAAGAGAGAGCACTAGATTGGGGGGACAGAGAGCTGGGTTCTAGTCCTGCCTCTGCTGCTGACAAACTGAGCTCTCTGGACAACTCTCTTGTCCTCTCTGCGTCAGTTTCCCATCTAATAGAGGTGGAAATCCTGCCTACTTCCCATCACAGACAGTGCCCCTGGATGGCTGGCCTGAGGTCTGACCCACAATTCCAGGCCCAGGGAGCAGGCAGACCCAGACCAGACAAAGGGGCATTGTTCTCCAGTCTCTTCAGTGGAACCTTTTCCCCCACAGCTTGGCTCCAGCTGAACAAAACCACATGCCAATGTGTGGGAGGAGGGGGCAGGCAGAGGGGAAGCATCCCAGCACCCCTCTCAATGTCTGGGCCCCCGCCTGGAATGCCAGATGCCACCGACTCTGAGGAGAGCTCCCCTTCCATCCCCCCTACCCCCCACCCCACCTGCAGCTGGACGAGGCCCTCTGAGTCTCCCGTGGAGCTGAGGGCGCCCATCAAAGCATGTTCCCTTCTCGTCTCATGCAAACCCTGCCAGCTGGCATCGCTACTAGGCGCAGGTTACAGATGGGAAACCAGGGAGGCTTGGAGGCCACAGTCATGAGCTCTCGGGTTCGGCCAGGAGGGGCAGAGGTCAGACCATGCAGAGGCACCTGGCCCCACTGCACGGCTGCCTCAAGGCTGCCTCCTCGGGGCCACACCCCAGTGCCCTCTGAAGCCCCTACAGAGGCAGCAGTGGGTATGGGGGTCCCCCTCCACCAAACCCCACTTTGACCTTCTCTTGAGAAGACTAGGTGCAGCACGGCTTCCCCTTAGCAGATCAGAGAATGGGTGGGGGCAAATGTCACAGTCCAACCTGCTGGACAAGTTCAAGGGGAGGGGCAGATCTCACCCACACTCACCACTTCACATCCAGCAGTCTGCTGAGTGCCCACTCCGGTCCCCCTCCCGCCTGCACCCCGGCCAGCAGAGGCCTCCTGAGAGCATCCCACTGGCATGTGTGTGGAGCAAGGGGCTCCCTCTGCAGCCTCCATGCTCTCACCTATGGGAGGGTGGATCAGGTGGTGCTTGTCCCACCATCACTGCAGAAGGGCCAGGACAGAAACAGCATGTGTGGGCAAGGAAGTGAAGCACTGGAGCTCTTACCCACTGCTGGGGAGTTTCACACGGTGAGTGGTGAGTGTCAATCATCACAGAAAACGGTTTGGCAGAACGTGTTAAAGCAGAACATAGGCTCGTACCGCAACCCAGAAATTCCACTGTCGAGTGTCTCCTCAGGGGCGCACGGGTCCTCCGGAGACACAGACAAGAAGGCCCTCACAGCAGGAGGCACAGCCTCCCAAACTGGAAACTGTTCCCATGTCTGTTGTTAGTGGGGACAGCTTAGTACGTCATGGTGCAGTCACACAATCAGACAAGATGTGGCAGTGAAAACAAACAAGTTACAGCAACACGCAACAATGCAGATGTAGCTCAGAAACACAACTTTGAGCCAAAGAGTCAGACGCAAAAGATCACACACGTATGAGTCCATTTTGCACCAAGTGCTGGAACAGGCAAAACTAATCTATGCTGCTAGAAGCAGGAGCAGGTGCCCTCAGGGTGGCTGTGCTGGAAAAAGGGGCACAAAAGGGACCTTCGGGGGATGGTCAGGTTTTGTTTCTTGATCTGGGTGCCAGTTGCACAAATATGTTTGATTTGTGACAACCCAACATGCACACACACGTGATATAGGCATAAGTAGTTAATAAAAGACAGGGCTGGAGGGCTGAGCCCGTGGCGCACTCGGGAGAGTGCGGCGCTGGGAGCGTGGTGACGCTCCCGCCACGGGTTTGGATCCTATATAGGAATGGCCGTTGCACTCACTGGCTGAGTGCGGGTCATGAAATAGACAAAAAAAAAAAAGACGGGGCTGGGGCATGCTGCTTCCCTCATCTGTGTGTTTTTGTTGTTGGTCTCTAAAGGGATGGCTAGAGTGATCCAGTGGAGACAATGTCCTCCACACCACCCTTCAGCAGCGCTGGAAGAGGTGACCTGCAGCCTCATGGTCAGCCCCGCGCACACACACGGTGGCTTCCCATCTACACCTCTGGTTGCAAGAGCTCACCTGGTGCCCATGAAATTAACACCTCCAAAGCAGCCCTCCAGCAGCGAGGGCAGGACTGGCAGGCAAATACTGCAGCTTCCTGGCTCCTTGCTGGCAGTTCCAAGGTGTGCTCTGCACAGTCCCTGTGGGTCCCAGCTGGAGTGACCCCTTCCAGCCTGGCTTCCTGCTTTCCCTGTCTCACACCCTCACTGTGCTCTCTGGGACCACCTCTCAAATAAATTACCTGCACTCAGATCCTTGCCTTAGGTCTTCTTTTGTGTCCCCACATGTTAGGACAAGAGGGAATGATTGAGGGATTGTCCCTGTGTGGAAATAGGCTGGGATGCTAGTCCCAGCTCAAGCCAGAACACACTATGTGGCTTTAGGCAAGTCACCGGCCTTACCTGAGCTTCCATCAGGACAACAGGGTGTTGAGGGAACTTTTCCTGTTGCAGGAACAAGTGGCCAGGAACCAAAGCTCAGGACAAAGTTCCAGGATCCTGAAGAGAACCAGAAGCAAATGGGGACCGGAAACAGCCTGCAGCCCCAGCCATCTCCCCAGGACCCCCTCCTTGCCCTGTCCCACCAGTCTAACTATCTCAATGTCCATGAAGAGAGAGGGGCTAGAAAATCACATGGGCTGGGAACTGTTGCTTACAGGGCAAGAGCTACACTTCCCTCCCCACCAAAAAAGCCAAAGTAAAGCCCTTGAAAAGCCAGAGTTCCAGGAGACTGAGTGGACCTGCAAGGAGAAATGAGCACTCCCTCTGTGTCCTGAGCCCATCTGCGCAGGGGTGAGGACAGCAGGGCAGAGGGGATGGCAGAGATGTTCACAGCCCACCAGTTGGTCCCACGAGTTTCTGCAAGTCAAGTAGATCACTGCGATAAGGGGCCTGGCATGGACCATCTTACTGGTTCCCCACCTGGAGGGACACCTGGCCATGGGGGACCACAGCAGTGGGGGACCCTGCCGGGGACAGGAACTGAGCTGGTGGGAGGGGCTCCAGCTGGAGCAAATGCCCCAACGGACCCTGAGAAAATGTCAGGGTCCTCTGCAGAGAGGGCCTCTACCCAACAGTTCTTCTGGAAGAATCCCATGTGCCCACCAATGTGCTGCTGGAGACGGAGACCACCCTAAGGACGCAGTTTGCATGATGGTCGGTCCGTGCAGCCCAGGAGGCTACAGAAACCAACAGAGAGAGGCCAGCAGCGTTAGACTCTGGCCTCCTCCCTGCAGTCTCTGGCTTCAGGGAAAGGCAGGCACACCCTGGTTTCTGGAGTCACAGGCTGCATCCGAGCCAGGTGGGGAGGGGAGGAGAGTTGCTTTTCATATCTGAGTGCTCTGGGATCTCCCAGAGATAGTCATCGGGGGACCCCAGGGTCAATAGAGCCCAAGGATAGCATGGATGGGAGGAAAAGAAAATTCTTCCCCCTTGCCCTCCCAGAGAGTTCAGACTGCTCAGTCAGCTGGTGGCACTTGCACCGGGAAGCTGTGCTGCATGGAGAAGAATGGGCAGGAAGGACAGTTAGGCTGTGGCCCTGCACAGAAGACCCTCACCCACCCAGCCA
The DNA here is from genome assembly GCF_027409185.1 of Cynocephalus volans. Lineage (NCBI taxonomy): Eukaryota > Metazoa > Chordata > Mammalia > Dermoptera > Cynocephalidae > Cynocephalus > Cynocephalus volans. Next base: position 95,228,545 of record NC_084470.1, on the reverse strand, counting down.
CCACGACAGCCCCCCTCCAGACTAAGGGGGATCTCCACCCTCCTCAATGACTTTGCCAGCGGCCATCAGCCTCGTAGCTCAGGATCATTAACTCCTCCTCCCCCAGAGACTCCCAAGCTCATGCCTACCCAGGGTCCAGGAAGCTCTGCCCCCCAGCCCCGGCCAGGCTCTCACTCTGGGGCCCTGTCCTGTTTAGGTGGCTGAACTGAGGAGCACCCCCAGGGGTGGGTGGGACATTTGAGCAACAGAAGGTCCTACATAGGAGAAAGGAAAGTGCAGGCCAGTGACACAGTTGCAAAAATCCTGAACAAATGTGAACAGACCGACCCAAACCAGCCATCTCTGAAAAGAGTGCATCGCATGCTAGCAGGAGCTATCCAGGAAGGCAAATCTGGCTTAACCCTAGAAGAGCAGGACATTTGGTTTGCCACAGTAGCAAATTAAAGGGGAAAAATCACCGGATCATCTCAACAGACAGAGGAGAGGATATGTGTTTAATAAACCCAACATCTACTCACAAACTAGGAGTAGAGAGGAACTTCCTTAACCTTATAAAGTGTATATAAGATATAGACATGTGTGTTTGTGTATATATATATATATATTTCATTTTCTGCAGAAAACAGAAGACAGAGCTAGATGAGCCCAGGCTGAATGTGCCCATCTCATTTCCATACCAATTTGTTCTTATAGACAAGTGTCCCTCAGCATCTCCCATGCCAGGCCCATCTCGCAGAAACAGCATGGGATCTCTGCCCTCATGGAACTAATCGTGCCTGTGTGGCCGTGCGCAGTCCTGGTCTTGCTGCAGAGGGCGCTGCCCGTGAGGCTGGGGAGCAGGGCGCCCAGCACCGCCACGCCAGTTCCCCGAGCTGCCTCTCCCTTCCTCAAGTGAACAACTTTGCTGCTTTTTTTTAAAAAATTGTAGCAAAATACACATAGCATATCATTAATCATCTTATCCACTAAAATGTATGGTTCTGTGGCATTAAGAGAATTGCACTGTTGCACAACCACCACCACCACCCATCTGAGAACTTTTCCATCTTCCCAAACCGAAACTCTGTGCCTGTTAAACATAACTCCCCAGCCCCTGGCATCCACCATTCTTCTTTCTGTCTATGAATCTGACTACTCTAGATACTACATGTCAGTGGAGTCACGCAGCATCTGTCCTTTTGTAACTGGCTGACTTCAGTTAGCAAAACGGCCGCAAGGTCCATCCATGTTGTAGCACATGTCAGCATTTCCTTCTTTTTAAGTCTGAGTAACATTCCATGGCATGTGCAGACCACATTTTCTTTACTCATCCACACATTGATGGACACATGGTTCCACATTTTGGCTAGTGTGAATGATGCTGCTATGCACACGGGTGTGCAAATCTCTCTCCCAGTCCCTGCTTTCAATTCTTTGGGGAAGACACATCATTCCTATTTTCTAGACAGAGAAACAGGCCTCAAACTGTGGTGGTGGTGGCCCCTCATGCGGGCTCAGATGCTGGAACTGGGGCCTTGTTTTCAAGAAGAGGAGGGATGGGGTAGGGCGGAAGAGTCAGGAGAGGACGCGTGCTGGTGCTGCCCACACACGCAGCCTCCACTAATCTTCACAACCCAGATATGGGTCGCAAACTCATTTTGTCTGCCCAGGATATTTTAAAAACCAGGACAGTTCAAGAATCTGTATTTCTGGCTTCTCTTGGAAAGTCCATGGGTCTAGTTTGGCCTGTGTCCCCCAGCTGGAGCCACGTGGTGGTCCCTTGGGCAAGGCCTGGGCTGCAGCTCTGCGCAGCCCCCGCCCTTGGCCCTGCTGCTGAGCCCAGCGCCACATGCGATGCCATGCGAGGCTCGTCCTCCCTCCCTCCCTGGCCCTGGGAGCAGCAGAGTTTGTGAGCCCTTCGCTGCAGGGGGGATGGCAGAGATGGTCTTCCCTTCCACAGCCAAGGAGAGCAAAGCAGAGAGGGCAGGCAGATGGCTGAGCCAGGCCCTGGGCCCAGGATGCTCAGGCCACAGGACAGATGCCGCAGGAGAACTGGGTTGCGTAAGTGGGGCGGAGTCTGGGAGAGAAACGTGGCAACTCACCCACACACGCCCTCGCTCCATCCCAACTGCTCTGCAGTCTGCAGCCCGCTTCCTGGCCGCAGGAGGGCTCTTCTGGAAGCATGCACCCACCCACGTGAATCCCCTGCCTAGAAGCCCCCTTCCCCCACCGCCTTCAGGCTGTGGTCTGAATTGAACACAGGACAGCCACCAAGGCCCCACCCACACTGCCCTCCAGCCAGACCACGCCGTCCACACCTCTGTGCCCACGACTGTCCTCTCTGCCCTGCCCTCGCTTCTGCTCCTGGTAAACTCCTCCACGCCCTCCAGAGCCCAGCTCAGGCAGTGTCCCGCCCCCCAGCCCTGTGTGCCCCCCTTACATGTTCTCCTACTGTCCCTCTCCCGTCAGACTGAGCTCTTCAAGGGCAGGGACCGCATCTGACTCATGTCAGAGCCCCCATGCCCAACTTAGGACCTGGCACAGAGTAGAACAAATGGATAAATAAGTAGATGGAGCGAAAGGTGGGGGATGGAGCGGGATGACGGGAGGGAGGGTGGAGAGATGGATGGATGGAGGAAGGGGGGACAGATGGATACAGGGACAGATGGAGAGATAGAGGAAGGGATTGAAGGTGGATGGATGCAGGAATGGATGGAGGGAAAGATGGAGGGAGGAAGGAAGGGATAAAGGGAGAGACAGAGGCATGGATGGATAGATAGAAAAATGCATAGAGGGAGGAATGGGCGAACAGAAGGAAGGAGGGGTGGAAAGAAGGAGAGGTGATGGGTGGGTGAAGAGATGGATTAATAGAGGAAGGGAGGAAGGAACACAGGGAGGGATAGAAAGATGAGAGGAGGCAGGAATGAAGGGAGGGACGGGTGGAGGGAAGGAGGGACGGAGGGACAGAGCGAGGGATGTAAGGTTGGATGGATGAGGGAAGGGATGGAGGGAGGGACAGGTGGAGGGAGGGATGGGACGGACGGGTCTCCTCACCATCTGCATGGCAAGGCCCTCAGGGAGGGATGAGGTCTGACCTGTGGGTCTTCCCGAGCCTAGCACAGGGGTAGGTGCCCGGCAGGAGCCGAGTGACCTGGCCAGTGCAGAGATACACCCGAGGGGGTGTTTAGGGCAGTGGGGATGAGGAGTCTCTGCATGGCCACGCAGGGCAGGGGCCGGGCTCCGGGCAGAAGCGGGGTCGCTGGAGAGCTGTCTGGGGATATGGAGGAGGAGGAGGGGGATCGCGTGGCTGCAGTGGGGAGCACAGAGCACTGCGGCTGGGGGTGGCTGTGCTGCACGAGGAATGCCTGCCTGGGGTACCGTCCGGGGTGGCGCTGGAGCTCTGGAGAGTTCTCTAGACTGGAGCCAAGTTGGGGGTTTCTAACAGAGGGAGGGTTATGAAGCTTGTGAGAGAAATTTCTAGATCTTGGCGGGAAAAGCGAGAGGGCGAGGCAGAACCTTGGGGACAGGAGAATGAAGCCAGCCAAGAAGGAACTGAGAGAAAGGGTTGGAGAGGGAGGAAGGGACAGGGGTGAGTTTGGGGGGAACCCAGGAGGAGCCCAGGCCACAGGGGAGCTACAGAGAGGACCATTCCTTCTCCTTAGGCCTCCTCTTCCACGCTGTCTGCCCTTGAGGTCAGACAAATGACTGCAAAGAGGGGATGCAGGAGGTGGGGCCTGGGCAGAAGAGCCATCATTTGCAGCACCGGGAGAGTAGGGCTGTTCAAACAGAAGCAGCCAAGGGTCATGTTAACAGAGATATGATGTGTAGAAAGTGGGAGTGGCTTCTGGAGAACTCCTCCACCCTGCCATGGCGTGGCACCACTTGAAGCCTTGCCATCCCCAGCCTCTGTCCTGGCCCTTCTAGCTATGCTTATGTCAGCGGTGCCTTCCGCATGCTCCTCCGCAGCCCAGCAGCGTCTCCCAGCTCTGACCCGGGGTTTGGTGCCACCTTCCCCGTGGCGTACTTCAGTTTCTTGGGCCTGATCCCAGCTCTCTCTGAGGTTACTCTGACCCAGTGACAGACCTAGCATGTCAGACACAGAGCAGGTCTTCAAGAGCCCTGTTTTCTAGATGACAAAGTTATTTTCAGTAATAATCATGAAATGAAAGTATTTTATGTACAAATTAAAATGTGCACTTACAAGGAAAGTATTGCACTCAGAGTTTGCATTCATTTCATTGTTTTAAATTTTGAATCCAAATACAAACTTCACGGGGATGCACAGAAAGACAGAAAGGACGTAACTCAAGTTCTGCCTCTTTGTCTTCTGATGGCTGCGTGGTCACTGACTGTTTTGACTCCGCTGTCTACATGCAAGAGGAGGTAGCACCACAGGGAGTTAGACACAGACTGCACCTTAGACAGTTCAAGTGACTCCAGACCACCCGAACATGCTCTCCAAACATGCGCCCATAGCTGAATCCACATGCGTCAGGGGCTGACTGCAGCACTAGGGGTTCTCCAATTATATTCCATGTTTGTTAAAGCATATGTCATCAAAATATGCTAATACAAAGCATGCATATATGGTATTAAAACTTAACAGTGTATATGCAATTGTTTAGCACAGCAAGGAGTATTTTATCATTGACCTTTTTTCAAGTTTTACGGAGCATGGTGATAATAAAAAACAGACTGGCTTTTGGTCAGGGTTTGTTATTGATTTAAATCATGTTAAGGCCAACGCACCCCTTACTGGCTGTCTGAGGCAGACTGTTCCCACCTCCTACCCTTCGTCTGCCAGGGCCCTGGCTTCTTGTTAGCTGTGAGGATGGGTCCTGCCTGCTGCCCCAGGCCTAGCCATCTGACCACCACACAGACCCTGTGGCTGGAGACTGTCCCGTTTGCCCACCAGGAGGCACCAGACCAATTTGGACTTTGCCTTGACTGTGTCCCACCTGGGTGACCCCAGGCCCCTAATCTGAGGTCTCTGAGGCTGAGGATGTGGACATTTGTGGTTTTGCCCTATGACCCTAGGAAGAGACTGTCAAGGCCCCTCTTGTTTTCCCAGCCCAGATGGCTGTGAGCCCACACGCCGCAGAGATGTGCCCCAGCAGCTAAGTCCCCGCCCCAGCGGGGACGCCGTGCCCAGCAGGCAGCCTGGATCAGCCCGTGCCTGCTCACCAGACTGGCTACCCTAATCCCCTGTGCAGACAGAGCCAGCCCGAAACCCTCCCTCTCACAAAAGGCCTTTGTTCTGCTGCCCTGGCTCCGACCCGCCCCATCGCTGCCTTTTTCTCAGCCAGGGAGGAAGGAAGTTTCCTGTGGAGCATCGACCACCGCCAGGCCTGAGCCAGCCTGTCCTTGTCCTGCCTTGTCCTGCAGCTGAGAAGAGACTAGAAAGGGCAAACGTGGGCTTTGTCGTCAAGCCCAAGAGGGTTTGTTCCTGATGCCACGCACCCGCTGCACTATGTGGGCTTGTCCCTGCACCTCTCTGAGCCTACTTCTTGGACAGAGAGCTGTCTTGCTTCCTGGAATAGATCTGCATGCAGTAGGAGACCGTGTCTCCCACCCTTCCTGCTGTGTCTCCAACACCCCAAGCCCCTTTCAGGCTCCAGGGCCTGATCGTCGCCGAGCCCTCTACCTGAGCCCTCCTGCCACATGGCTTGCTCCAACGTCACCAATGTCACTGTGGCCCTAACTACGATGAACAAACCAGCAATCTCCTGACTCTAAATTCTTACCTGATTTCTTTTTCCTCTTAAGGACTATAGGTACATTATACAAGTGGTTCTCAAATATTTTGCCCTCAGGATCCCTTTACTGGGGTTGCAGATTTACCACATAAGTAAAAATACAAAATGCTCAGTTCGATTTTAATTTTAGACAAGTGACAAATCATTTTTTTTAGTATAAGTGTGTCCGAAATATTGCACAGGACACATTACATTTTATATGGAAATCTTATCCATTACACTCTTAAAAGTGATTGAGGACCTCAAAGAGCTTTGAGAGTTATGAATATTGATATTTACTATACTAGCAACTAAAATAAGAAAATAGTTAAAATATTTGTTTACTAGTTTATTTTTTTAAATACTAAGTATTACATGTTCATACAAATAACACATTTCTATGAAAATAGCTAAATTTTTCAAAAAAAAAATCAAGAAGAGTCGTGTTTTGCATTCTTGCAAATCTCTTTAATGTCTGGCTTAACTGAAAACAGCTGGTTTCTCATCACTGCTACTTCAATTTGTTGTGAGATGTGATTTTCATTGAACTATGTGAAGAAAATCTGGCCTCCACAGACACGTACTCAGAAAAGGGAGGAGTAATTTAATAGTCTTTTCAGATAATTATGAACATTTTTCTTTGCTATAACCCAAAAACTCAACAAGGGGTAATTTTTTAAACCTCGGTCGCTATGTGGAATCTGAAGTCATACGGATGAGCTTTTCATAGTTGGTTATGTGAACATCCATCGGTCTATCTTGTTTTTTGAATAGCTTTTTTACCCACGCAAAGGTTTGTCACCCTATGCATTGTCCTTTGGAGAATATTGGTTCACTGATCTTCCAAATGTTCACATATTTCATTATCCCAGGACTAAACACTACATTTGTTGATATCACCGCCAGTCTCATCAGAAAAGTGTCTTTGGGTATTGCCTCCTGGTGCTGATACAAGTTTTCTAATATTCTAACTGTTTACTTGAAAGCTGGAATGTTATCATTGGCAACAATTCCTGTCAGTTGTTTTCCTTGAAGTGACAGCTCATTTCATTCAAGAATATGTCTGCCAAATACCCAAGTCTGCATAACCATAGTTTGTGAGCTGCTCTTGCAAGTAAAAAAAAAATAAACAAAATGGCATTTTGTAAAACAGCGGCTAGTTGAGCTGACAACTCAAACAATTGCACACGTGCTTTGCTCTGAGACAGCCACTATGCGGGAATGTGTGTTCTGTGCACTTGCTGGTTCCTCACATAGCACTAAAGAGGTGTGTGCTCAAGGGTCAAGATCAATACAATTAATAATTTTTACACTTTAGCAAGGACATATGGCAAGTGCATGGCAGAGAAGACTCTAATGACTGCTAGTACGGCTGTGCCATAGCTCTGATCTGTGCTTAACCCATCATCTCGTGCATCATTAGTGTAAATGTTAGCAGAAAAGGACAAGTAACATCTCAGGATTATGAAACCAGTTTTAGTCTTGTGAATCTTCTAAGAGAGTCTTGGTGAGGATTGCCAGGGGTCTGCGGACCAGCTTTGAGAATCTGTGAGGTTTGTACATTTACTTCTGTGTCTGCCACTGGGCCACCAGCTCCATTCAGGTCGGGGTCTTTGTCCCCTGTTTCCTGCCATAGCTCAGCCCCTGGAACGGTGCCCAGCACATCATTGTGCTGAATAACAGACAGAGCGTAGGCTCATGTCTTCTTAGAACACAGGACTGGCGATCAGGCTTCTCCTCACTGCCCAGAGAGACGGGCAGCCATGAGTGTGGCAAACATCTCCTTCCAGACATGTTTCTGTGTGTTTCTTGCATGTTCACTCACCTCTAGGAAGTAAGTAATACTAATTCCACACACACTTGCTGAGGACTGACCTCATGCACTGGGGACCCAGCAGTCGGCAAGACTCACAGATCATCTACTGCCCGGGGGCTGATAACCCCATTGGAGACTGGTTACCAGTGAGCAAGCAGGCACGCAGTGTGCCAGACAGTGACACGTGCAGCGGGGAAGCGGGAAGAGCTGGCCTGAGGCAGAGGGCAAATGTGAAGCGGGCAGTCAGGGAAGGCCTGTCTGAGAAGGTGACGTTCAAGCAAAGACCTGAGTAAAATGAGGGCATAAGCCCTGTGGGTATTTAGGGAAAGAACAGCAGTTGCCAAGGCCCAGAGGTGGGAACGTGCTGGCTTCCTGTGTTGGTCAGCAATACGCGGGATTCATTCAACTCTGAAAATACTTCCCAGCACTGGCTGTGTGCCAGGCACTGTCTGAGACCCTCATGGAGCTCATCCTAGTGAGATGAGAGAGACAATAAAAACAAATAAGTGACAAATAGATGTGTGATGTGTCTGGAAGTAGTAAATGAAAAAAATACAACAGGGAACAACAGAGAATAATAGGGTCACTGTTTTATTTCTTTTTGCTGGGAGGTACAGGTATTGAACCCCAGACCTTGATGTTACCAGTGCCACGTTCTAATCAGCTGAGCTAACTGGCCAGCCAGGGTCACTGTTTTTAAAACAGTAGCCAGGAGATGCCTCTCTGAGGAGGTGAGTGACATGAGGAAGAGGTGGGGAGCTCTGCTGGTTTCATTCCCATTTCGCAGAAGGGGAAACTGAGGCTCAGAGAGGATGTCTCACACTCAGGGCCACAGGCACACTAACTTCAAGACCGTAATTTTTATTTTCACAATTTTCAATTCAAGAGACTTTATTGTTTAATACTAGCATACTCACACTAACAAATACAGTACACATCTTTATAAAAACATCTGTATTGAGATATAACTTACATACCATACAATTCGCTCATTTAAAGGGTACAATTCAGTAGTTTTCAGTATATTTACAGGGTTATGCAACCATCACCACAATCAATTTTAGCATATTTTCATCACCCCAAAAAGAAATTCCATGTGCGTTAGCAATCACTCCCCACTTCCTCTTCCCCAGCCACTGGCAACCACTAACTTACTTTCTGTCTCTGGATTTGCCTGCTCTGGACATTTCATATAAATGGAATCATACACTGTGTGGCCTTTTGTGTCTGGTTTCTTTCACTCAGCATAATATCTCCACAGCTCATCCACGTTGTGGCATGTGTCAGTACTTCATTCCTCTTTTTTGCTGAGTAATATTTCATTATATGGATATACCGTATTTAGTTATCCATGCATCAGCTGGTGGACATTTGGACTGTTTCCACTTCTTGGCGCACATTTGGCACAAAATTGCAAACTATATTGCCACGTCTGCAGCCATATGGGCAGATGACCTCCTTACTACACTCATAAATAAAGTAGTCATGAACGGAGGCCTTCAAGTGAGAGATCTCATGCTGCAATGGGTAAAGCACTGTGTTATTCTCTGGGATTTATGAGTTTTTATCACAGGAAGTTTCTAGCAAAAGTAGAGAGCATGGTAAAAGGACTCCCCCAGGGCCTTGCCCCCCGCCACCACACGCCCCCCACAGCTCCTGGCTGGGAAAGTCTGGTCTGGCCCAGCAGCCCACACTCTGGCCCCCTGGGCATGGGGCTTCCAGCCTGAGGGCCAGCAGCCTGTGGGGGTGTATGAAGGCGTGCTGGCACTGAGCCCTGTTGGGGGATTCTTCCGGCTGGGCCACTGCCAGGAGTTCCTGGCCACTGCCAGCCTCCCCCCATGAAAGATGCTAGCCTCTGCTTAGTGTTCTCTCTAAACTGACATCTTCCTGCGGAGCCAGGAAGGCTGTCTGGGCTGGTTGTGGCCTCAGTGGTGGCTGGGCCCCCAGGGTAAGCCCTTCCTCCTGGTCAGGCTTCCCCAAGCCTCCCCCTTGGAATCCCCTCAATCCAATAGGAAGTTCCAGGAACAGCCTGAAAAGAGCTAGAGTTGGGGAAACAGAGGCCCAGGAAATGTTGGAGACTTGTTCTGGGCCACATGGCAAGCACATGGCTGGGAACTCTGTCCCTGCTCCTCTTTGGGCCTCAGTTTCTTCAGGTATAGGCAACCTAGGATGTCATCCTCATGACTGAAACATGCGAAAGGGGATGGGATGCCCTTTGCAAGCACCCTATCTATGGCTCCTCCCAGCAACACCCATTTTACAGATGAGGAAACTGAGGCTCAGGAAGGAAGCAGATTTCGCTTGGGACCACACAGGGAAGCCAAAGCAGAGAAGTCCTCAAATTCCTGGATCTTTGCTCTTCCCTGGACTTGAGACTAGGGTTTCTGGAGGACAGAGGCCCCAGCAGGAGGGCCGAGGAGGGAAAAGAAACTCAGTGCTCTAACGTTGCTGTTTTGCTCTTTGTTTTTTCCTTTTTTAGCCCCTGGGAGAGGGTCCAGTCAAGCTTATGCTGTTTTAACCTCACAGCAGCTGTGGGAAGAGGGAGGACCAACAACATTTTACAGATACAGAAACAGACTCAGAGAAAGTAACCGGCTCAAGGCTAAACAGCAAGTGACAGAGCCAGGGAGAGACCCCAGGTCTGCCTGACCCCAAATCCACACCCATTCTGTTGCAGGGGAGAAGAAAAGGCCAAAACAAGACGGGGCCTGAGGTAGGGAGAAGGCATGAGAAAAACCCGAGCTGCACACTCTCACTGCCACAAGCTTCCAGCCACTGTCCACTTACCATTTCTGGAAAGTACCAAACACCCTCATGCCCTTCATGCCCCTCCAGAAGCAAGGGCTTTTGCACATGCTGTTCCTTCCGCCTAAAATGCCCTTTCCAAAACAGGAATGTGTTATTTACCCTTCAAGGCTTAGCTCAAATGTCTCTTCCTCCAGGAAGCCCTCCTGGGCTGGTATGTTTCCTAGGCCCTGTGGCCCCTGTGCTTTCCTCCTCCAGAGCACTAATTATGCTGGGTTGCTCAGAGGTGTGCCTAGAAGCTTCTGGACACTCAGGTTCTACCACAAATAATCCTCTCTAGAACGAAGAGAAGCAGATGGCTTAGGCCCTGTCAGAGCTGGAGGATTTGCAAATTAATAGGCTGAGTGCATTCTTTTGGGAATGTGCTTAAAGAACCTCACTTTCAGCCTCAACTCTCAATTCTCCTGCAGCTGAGATGGGCTGCAGCTCTCTGAGGTCCCACAGAGGGTGGGCAGTAGGAGCCAAGCCCCTGTCCCCAGCCCCAACCCTTCCCAGCACATCTCTCCGATGCTCACGCTGCAAAGGGGTGAGCCGGCACTCCACGCAGACCTCTGCTGGCTCCTGAAAGGGACCAAAGAGGGAAGAACACGCCACCTTCGGCTGCCTGGCGTGGGAAGTGATGTGAAAAGGGGGCAGCAGGGCTGGTTGGGGACTCCGCAGTGCCAGGAGGGCGTGCTCTCAGAGAAGCCTGAGAGGCAGCGAGGGAGGCAGGGGAGGGCTTGGGAGAAGTCAGGCAAAGATGAGATTTCAGGAAGGACGTGGCCTCCACCTGCTCCCGCAGGTATCTGCGCAGCAGCAGCTGTTACAGGAGCGCATTCCCCGTGGACCAATGCACCATTATCTCACTCCCCAACTCTCCCTGTTTATTGCCCTCTTGTCCTCAGAAGATTTTCTAAACAGTCCAGCCCTGTGTGCCGTTGAACCCAGGGGACAGGATCTCCTGCTATGCGGGGGGGGGGGGGGGGGGCCAGGGTGTTGGAGGGAGAAAGGTACCCTCAGCCTCCACTATAAGACCTGAAGTCACCGGTGAGGGAGAAAAGGACTGGGGACAAACTCAGTGGAGGCACTGGGACCCAGCTTTCACCACCCAGGAAGCTGCCCCTGAGGGCGACACCTGGGGCATGGAGATCCCTGAGACTGTGTGACCTTCCTGGGTCTTGCCAGCCTTCCCAGGGATGGAGCTCTGACCCCCAGAGCCTTGACCTCAGGCCCAAGAGCCTGGTCCCAGCTCCCTGGCTCTAGACTCTGACTGCCAACCCCGGCTGGATACCCTCCCCTCACTCTCAGCAGATGTCACCACCCTCCCCTTGGTCTGTGGGGGCACAGCATTCCCCCATGTGTCCTGCCACCCTGGTTCCAGCAGACAATTCCCATGTGGCCCCCCGCTTCAGCCCCATTCCTTCTCCGGGATGCACCCAGTCCAGGACGAGCTTCCCTGGCTGACATCATAAATCCCCCTCCCCTCCCCGAGGGCCCTGCTGCTCGCTCTGCTCTCAGCCTGGAGCAGCTCCTCTCAGCATAGGCCTGCCTGGTCAGGATGGGAAGGGAGGGGTGCAGGAGTCAGGGAGGGCAGGGACTGTGGGGAGACGCCCGTTACTGGATGTGCCATGCTGGCCTGGGCATCTTCTGTAAACTGTGATATCCATTTCTGCCTCCCAAACACCATCAGGGGTGTAAAGTCCTGGGGTGGCTCCTGGTGCCTGGTGGGAGCTAAGCAATTGTCGGCACCCTGCCCTGCCCCCCGCAGCATGCCTCCTGTCCTGTTTTTCACGGGTCTTGAGTGGGAAGGGCCCTGGGAACCGGCAGCCCACCCTGGCTTTTAGGTGGTAGAGAAAGATAGAAGCCCACGGAAGGTCAGGCTCTCCCCAGGTCACCCGCACACAACCTCAGTCAGCCAGGGACAGTCCCAGGCCAAGGAGCTGCAGGAGCCAGGGGAGGGTGGGGCGCCGGGCTGGGCTGGGCCTGCCTCTCTCCCAAACAACAGCAAGGGCGCAGCCAGCGTCCGGACGGCTTGTTCCCACAGCCGGGCCCAAGGGAGCCTGGCCTGACCGCGCCTCAGTAGTGCTGGGCCTGACGTCTGTTCAGCTGCACTGGGTGACCTAAGACGGCCCTGTCCCTGCTCAGTTTTTCTCTTGCTGAATGAGCAATGGGACATGGCAACATCCCCGGGCCCATTGGTCCACCATTTCTATGGCTCGTAGAGCTGAGAGGTCTCCCCAGAGCTCAGGGGACCCATCCCCTGCTCTGGGGGTACCTCCCAGGCTAGAGGAAGAAAGAAGGGGGGGCACAGAGGGGGACGGGGCGCTCCCGCCTGCTCCACCTCTCCTTCCCACCAACCACATCCATCACTAGGCTTCACATGGTGCACACAGGTACACGGAGGCCCAGAGACGGGAAGCAGCAGCCCTGCGTGGTGCGGCTGTGAGTGTCAGAAGAAAGACTTGAATCCAGGTGGAGTGACGTGCAGCCACAGTAACTGTCATAACCACACATGCCCGCAGCATCCATGACATGCCAGGCGTTGCTCTGAGCGCTGTCATGGACGGCTTATTTCCTCCTCACGGCAGCCCTGAGAGGCAGCTGCTGGTATTGTCCCTGTCACACAGATGAAGTGATCAGGACCCGGGAGGTTAAGTCACTCACCCAAAGTCAAAGGAAAGTGGACCCTGAACAGTACCATCGAGTTTGTCCCAGCACTGGTCCCCTATGGATGGAGAGGGAGAAGCTTGGTTCCTCCCACGCTGGCTGTTGTCCCACCCTGAGCCCCCAGCCCAGCTGCCAGTAGCTTCTTGGAAGCTCCAGGTGGAAAAACAATTGTGGTGCTGGCCCAGGTTTGCTGGAGGGGCCAGGAGCTCCCTTCTCAATGTCCTGCTGATGCCAAGTGGCCTGAGAAACCTGGAGGGGGGCCCGGAGCGGGGTGGGGGTTGGGAGCACTTGCTCAGGATTCAGAGGGGACACTGGGGACTACCCTCCCCAGAAGTGGGATGCGTGAAGCAGGTCCCTACCCTGGTCTGGCCAAAGAGTGTTTCTGGCCTGTTCCCCACAGTCTGCAGGGCTGGGACAGTCCCAACAGGCACCAGCCAACTTCCCTCCCAACTGGAGCAAATGACAGAGTGTTTACCAAGCACCTACTAAGCACAACAGACCCCGTCTGGGAGAGGGTGTCCAGGGAAAGACCCAGTCCCTGCTGGCTTACTGGCAGGAAAGACAGACAATGAAACAGTAACAAGAATATGCTGGGAATTTCCATCTGACGGATGAGGAAACTGAGGCTCCGAGAGGGGAGGTGAATTGCCACAGCTGCTCAACATGGCCAAGCTGAGGTTCAAACAGGGTGGGGTTGGGGGATGAGCCCTCATGACTGTGCTCCGAACTCATGCAGTTGTCAGTCCTGTGCTGCTCACTGACCACTGAGCACTTACTACATGCCAGGACCTTCCCACGCCCACCCAACCCTCCCAGTGGCCCCTCAGGTGGGTGCCTGCATTCCCATTTTAGAGAAGTAGTGACTGAGACTCCAAGTGGGGGAGTCACTTGTTGAGGGTCACCTGGATGAAAAAGGCAGTGCCAGGACCCCACCCCAGATCATCTGACCACAGAGCCCACAGCCTTACCCCAAACCTTTCTTGGAAACTCCCCTCAGTGTAGAGAGCTGTCCTGATCAAGGCAGACTGGGGTCAGGGCCTCTGCCCATGAGGCAGCCTCCTCCTGAACCAGGGATAGCTCAGGGACTGGACCTTGGCGACCATCCTTTCTTTCACAATGACACATTATTTGTGTAGCTTAAGTCACCTAAATGTGAACTCCAGAGAATTTTGGTCTTTTCTTTTCAGCAACAACACAGTTATAATTTAACCATTTCAAGAGGAAATGAAGTCTACACAATGTCTTCTTTATGTCCCTAAAGAAAAATTACCCTGCTGAAGCATTTTCAGGCCACGGCATAGCACAGCAAGGGCCTTGGTGCTCAATGGGAGAGAAAGGTCACTTGCACCTACACAAATGGCCCCAAACTGATCTGCTTTCAACTGTTGTTCTATCTCCTCTCTTACTGTTCAGTTATTATTTCTAAAAGCACTTAGGGTTTGCTCTGGAAAGTAGAAAACAAACTCGATGCAACTTGTGGATGACTAGATTGTCAATGATTCTGCTGTGAGCAGAGCTTAATGACAAGGGAATTTATCATAAGAATAAATTCTACCAGGTACTACTCGAGCTAGTATTGCTCTGGGGACTCAAGGACTGAAATTAGGGACTTGGCATGGAATGGGTGTACAGTGACTGTGTGAAAATTAGAGAAAGACCCCATTTCCTCAAGACATTTTCCTGCTGTCTGTTGGGAAGTTGTCCTAATCAATAACACAAATCTAGCAATCACTGTGGAGTTGTGCAGTGCACAACCTGTGTAGCTGTTTATAAAGCCATCTTGACTCAGTAGAATTCCCTTTTTCCACCATGTTTTATCTTCTTCTCCCTCCATTTTACTCTTTTTTACCTCAGACAAGCATTCTCTTTGTGGTGTAAAATATGGCTGCTCTAAAACTTGTTAATTCAGAAGGTAAGGTCCCTTCCCACCCCATAATGAAAAAGTCTAGGTAAGGACTCTGGTCCAGCTTGAGTCACATTATATCACTAAATCATCCCTGTAATCAGGGAAATGGAATGTGTATCAGTCAGGTTGGGCAAGGTTTTGCTACAGTAACAAGCCATCCCTGAGCCCTCTAAGCCTTAGTAGCTTAAACAACAAAGGTTTATTTCTTGCTCATGCTGTATGTCAACCCCAGTCTGACTGGGAGCCCTATTCACCTTGGACTTTCAGGAACTCAGACTGACAGATCTTAAGGCTTGAAATGCAGTCCCACCATCACTGTGACAAAGGGACATGGAGAATCTTGCTCCGACTCTTAAAGCTTCCACCTGAAAGGCACACGAGCCACAGCACTCAGTTCATACAAGTGCATGGCCACGTCTAACTTCAGAGGGGATGGAGAGGTGCCGCCCTACCCATGAAGGAGGAGACTGGGCAAAGATGACCTGCACTTGAATCACAGCCCACTGCTGGGGCAGCGGGGCTGGGCTGGGCAGGGCACTGTGGCTGTTACCACCTGGGATTGGGAACTCCTCAAGGAGGGCAGGATACCAGCTGGCCCCACACAGCTGTCCAGGTCAGGAGCCAAGAGTTAGCCAGCCACGAGGGGAGGGCCAGAGAGAGACAGCACAGAGCAGCCACACCAGCCTCTGGACACCGTGGCCAGTAGGGGCCTTGGGGACCCAAAGGGACAACAACTCCAGGGAAAAAAGAAACATGTGCTCTGGTCCAGAGAAAAGTATGTGAGTGGTTCAGACTCCACAAGAGACACTGCAGATATGCAGCATCTGTATGAGTATCAGCCCTCACCTTCTGGTCTGGGGGTGGCTATGGGAGGGCAAAGAAGCCAAGTGAGGAAGGAACAATCACAGAACTTCTCGGTGTGGCTGAGCCCTTCTAAAGCTCCTTCACCACATTTGCCAACCCTGTTTTACATAGCGGGCTACTAGTGACTGGATCGATCAAGAGACCTACTCAAATTCACAGAGCCAACTGGGGAACTTGCATCTACTATGCACCCACCACACACGCGCCAGGCTTGTATCCTCATGACACAGGCAAGAAAGCCCAGAGGCTGGGGCACGTCACAGAGCCAGACAGGCCCACCTCCAAAGCATCTCCCTCCCCGTGCATTCTCAGGATTACTGGGGGCCGCCTGGGGTGGGAGGATGCGAGGGGAAAGAGTACTGGTCCTTTAAAGGGATGATGGAGGTGACACGTGATCAAGGAACAAGGAACTCACTTGGTGAACCAAATGGGCGTGTCTGCCGGCTTGTGTGTAAGGCACATTCCTGAGCTCCGAGAGGAGAAATAAAAGTGCTCCCTTGTCTGCAAGCTGAAGAGACAGCAATGTTGTGGTGTAACTAGGACCAGATGGGCCCCAGGAATTTCCAAAAGCCTTTTAGCGTATTAGACAAAATAGCCTCCCAGGCACGCGCCATAACTTTGTCTGGCCGCCTGGGTGTGGGTTACCAACCAGCCGATTGCGTGCACTGGCTGGAGGGTCTGAGCGGGAGCAGACCTCTGGCAGAATCCCTGCCCACTTTCCTCTGCCCCAGCAGGAGCCCCTCACATGGGACCCCTTCCCCGGAGTTCCAAGACCAAGGCACGCACTGGGACTCAGACTTGAAAAGGGGCCGGGAAAGTTCCAGAAGCTGCTCAGCCAGACTGCCCCTGATGCACGAACCCTCTGCTAACCACCTTCTGGGGCTAGGGGAGGTCATGCCCTACAGAGCACCCAGAGGTGGAACGAGCATGCCAGCAGGTGCCAGGTGCTGGGATGAGCCCAGTCCTGGCTGTGCCATCCTGGCTGGGAGACCCTTGTCAAGCCACCAAACCTCCCCTTGTCCTCTTTCTTCATCTACAAGCTGCAGCTGTGTGAGGACGAAGCCCTTTAACATGTGCACAGTGCTTAGGACGTGCCATGAGCCCAGAACCTCCACTTGCATTGTCCGCTGTGATCTTTGGGCAGCTCTGGCTATGGGAAGTTCCTTCCTCCTCCCTACTTGGGTAATATTTTTACCTAATACTGAGTATGTGTCATGTGCCAGGGCATCTCATGGGGGTATCTGGGTGGTTGTGTGCCTTTCCTAAGGCCACACAGCCAGTGAGTGCAAACCCAAGCTCTAACCATTGTGTGACACTGCCTCCTTGTTGGCCTCCCATGGATCTCAGCTCCTGCTTGGGACAAGGTCCCCCGTCTCTTTGGGTCTCTGTTTTCATCTCTGCAATGAGGGATTGGACTACACGAGCCACAAACATCCTTCCTGCACTGACCCTCAGGATGCTAATTCTGTCTTCAAATGACCCAGCAATGCAGCAGACCCAGGTCCCCCCTCGAGAAGGTTGGAGTCCGGTAGGAGGGCTGACGGGGCCTGTGTCCCAGCACCAGACCTGGCACCCAAAAAACAACAGTGGGGCCACTGAATAGCCAAGTGGAGGCTAGTGATTAACACCAATATGGACAACCTGTGCCCCTCGGTAACGATGAGAGCTGAGGTTGATCAGGTGCAGTTCTGGTGCTTAACTGGGTTCATTCATCCCCACAACCACCCTGTAAGGCTAGCACTAGTGTGATCCCCATTTTACAGATAGGGAAACCGAGGCATAGAGCTGTCACTTGCCCAAGGTCCCATGGAGAGTAGGGGGAGGAGTGGGGACTTGTCCGCTGATCTGCTTCCTGGGCCTGTGCACATACCCATCATGCTAACCTGCTTCTGAAAGAGGGTCACCGCCTCAGGACAAGTAGGGTGACCTGTGGGTTTTGGGTGAAATTTCCAGCCAGGCCTGGATGTGAGGGGGACCCAGGCTGGTGTTTACATGCCTAGTCTCCTTTACCCCCAAGCCAGCCCCGGGAGAGAAGGAATTATCATCCCCATTTACAGAGGAGGAAACTGAGGCACAAAGCCGTAAGGTCATTCGCCCACAGATAGCCTAGATTCAAACACAGCTGTGAGCACAGGCCTGAACCCTCCCTGCAGGAAGACAGCCACCCTCCCACAGTTTGGAGGACAGTGATGGGCCATGCTGATCGCTGGAGGCTGCGAAGGCTTCAAGGAGGCTCATCGGCATCTAGAGGCCAGGCCTGGCTGTGTGTCCACACGTCCTCGCAGCTGCACAGAGCCTGTGAGAGCTCCAGGCCAGTCGCCAGCCCCTCAGAGCCATGGGGCTTGGGGCAGGGCTCAGGCCAAGGCTGGCAAGTGTGAGGGGCAAGCCTCGGCCTAAAAGTGCCCACCCCGCAACCCACCCGAACTAAAGATTGAGAAATGACTCTGCCCTGTTTCGGGGTCAAAGAGCCAATAAAGACAGAAAAGGTGGAGGAGCACATGGCCAGTGTCACATTTATTATGCACCTGCTGTATGCCAGCCTCACTTCCACAGTCTCACAGAGTCCTCTTCGGAGTAAGCAGTGAGGTTCAGAGAGGGGATGCCACCTGCCCAGGGTCACACCGCAGGTACGTGGCAGAGGCAGGATTTGAACCTCAGCTGGACAACTCCAGAGCCTGAGCTCACCTCACCCTGCCACTGTGCCTCAACCCTAACAATGACAAGAGAATGTGGAGGACAACACCCAGGGTGGTGGCAAAGACTGACTCCTCTGCCACTCAGCCACGTGAGGCCTTGGGCGAGTGCCCGTGGGCCCCTCCGAGCCTCAGTTTTCCAGTCTGTACAATGGAGCACAAGGTCCCTGCCCAGGGAAGCTGTTGTGAGGATGAACAAGGACCGGAAGGGCAGAGGGCGGCGTGGCTCGTGGGTTGGGAGGGTTCGGGCAAGGAGGGGTGCTCGCTGTGCAGGGGCTACCCTGGTCCTCTCACGTCACCAGGTCTGGCACACAGCACACACTCACCAGGGTCCTCCCTCACACCGCTCCCTGCTAGAGAACTGCAGGGAAGGAAGCCGGGCTCTGCTTGCAGTTCACCTGCCAGGGGGCATCAGCTCCTTAAAGCCCTCTCTGGGCCTCACTCTCCCCCACAAATGGACAGGGATGACTGCCAGCATTGATGCAAGCAGGCCCCCATCCTTGAAGGACAGCCTTCCTGTCGTCCACCCCAGCACACCCCTCCCAGCCACAGTGGCCACAAAAAGCAGGTGGAACAGGTGGGTTCCAGGGCCCTCAGCTCACGCCAATCCATAAAGCACTTCTCAGCTGCCTGCTCTGCTTTATTAAAAAAGATACACTTTGTCCTTTGAAAATTCAAACTGAAAGCCAGTGTGTGTTTCCCAGCTGAACAGCATTTCAAGGGCAGGATGAGGGAGCTGCCTGCCTCTGCAGGGCTCAGCAGGGTAGACAGCCATTTACGTGCAACTGCCACAGTTCCTTCCACCTGGCCCTGCCACCGCCACTAAGGGGCCTTTCCCCCTCTGGGTCCTTCATGTCCTCTGGACAACAGGATTGCTGGTATGGTTCTGAGCTGGGGGAGCAATGCAAGTCCAGGTGTGGGGGTTGTGGTGCTTACCAAGACATGCCAGAGGGTCTGATTGCAGGAAAAGGGCACTACTTTTGGAGTCAGATGGTCTTGGGTCCTTTCCCTGGCTGTGTCATTGCCTATGTGATCTTAGGCAAGTCACTCCACCTCTCTGCGCCTGTTTCCTCATCTGTAAAATGGTGATGTTGATAGTGATGAAGGTCACTTGATTGTTTATGCCATGCCTTAAGCTCTTTGCAATATCAACTCATTCTATTCTCATCACAGCTGGGGATAGCTGCTATCCTCCCCATCTTACAGATGAGTAAACTGAGGCACAGAGAGGTAAAGGCCAGCTAGTGAGAAGAGGGGAACTCAGAGCCAAGCAGGTAAGGGTGTGGAGCGTGTGGCCTCCTAACAATCATGTGACCATATCACTCCAGGGTGATGGGGGCTGGCACAGGATGTCCTTAGCTAGTGTTGGCTGAGCTGAATGAAACCAACTCAAGGGCATACTTCCCGAGGGAATTTCTGGCCCTAAACTCCCAACATTCAGCTGAGGAGCCAGGGAGGTGTCACCGAAGTCTTCCTTCAGATCTGCCCAGAGTCCCACTCGGCTGGGAGTGCCCGGGCCAGCACTGCCCTTGTTTATGCCTGAAGCAGCAGGGTGGGCCCCTTCATTCCTGCCTCTTCCCCTCCAGGGCCCGATTAGTCTAGCCTCAGGGGGTGCTCGGGGAGGGGGGCACATTACAGGTGGGCACTGCTGTTTCCTGCTGGAGAGCCGCTCAACCGGCCCCACATGGAGAACCAAGCTATGACTCCGGAGATGAAACCCTTTGTCCCAGGCCTCTGCCAGCTCACTGGCCAGGCACGGTGCTAGGGTCTGTGCAGCACCTTCCTGGAGCCAGCCTCTGAATGCCACCCACGTTGGCCCCCAACACACGCCCTGCAAGCTCAGGATGAGGACCCACTACAACAGCGAGGATCTTTACAGCACCATTTTACAAATGAGGAAACAGCTCACAGATTCTGGAGCCGAGGCTTGGTTCAAATCCTCACTCCTCCTCTCAGGAGCTGTGGGCTTTCGGCAAGTGACTAACCCCACTTAAGCCTCAGTTTCTGCATCTGTAAAACAGGGGTAAAAATAGCTCTCACTCCGCAGAGTGCCGTGAGGTCCCCCAGGTAGTCCCATCAGGAGCCTGGAATGGGACCTGGCCCTCAGCACTGCCCACTGCCCACCTCCTCACACCCAGACAGGGCTGACCTGGGCCTTGCCCACCACTTCTATGTCCTCGTCTCTGGCACTGACCCTTGAGGGGTCACCTGCTCCCCACCCAGGCTGTGCCTCTGGTGCTAGGGATGCCCTGGTCACCCTGCAGACCAAGGACAAGGTTCTGCCATCCCCCCACCCCATCTCAAGGCAGCCCATCCCCACGCAAGCTCCAGCAGCACCCCAGGGTTCCAAGACCCCCCTTCTGCCTGCTGCCCTGCTAGGGCCCCTAATCTGCCTCCCACATCATGCAGAGCCCCCATCACAGCCCAGGTCTGCCAGCCCACACATCCACCCACACCTTCCCAGACCCCATTCCCAGTGACCTTAGCCCCCAGGGACCCTCCCACCCGCTTCCTTGCTGCCAAGTCTGAGGCAGCTGAAACACACACTCTAGAATCCGGCAGAGCTGGGTCCAAACATGGCTCTACAGGTGCGTGACCTGGGGCAAGTTTCTCACCCCCCACCAGCCTCGGGTTTTTTCATCTGTAAAATGGGAATAATTACCTACTCCACAGAGCTCTGAGGATGGGTAAAATACTAGCGTTTATTGGGCAGCTACCCCATGTCAGGCCTCGTGCTCTGTGAATTTTAAATCTTCATTGCCTTTAGTCCTGAGGCGGTGGGGACACTTTACCTCAAGAACACACAGCAGCCAGGTCCCATCCAGAGCCTATATGATTCTCCAGGAACAGAAGCTCCACAGCAAAAAACCGTGTCCCTCGCCAGACCCAGACGTCACAGCCAGCATGGAGTGAGCAGGTGCCAGGCACCTCCAGTCAGATACAGAGAGACCGATGGCAAGAACAGGGATCTCAAAGTGCGTTGTTAGTGCATCGGGGTCTGGTCCACGAGGTCAGCATTTTTGGCAATTTGTGATCTTAGAACCCTTCCCCTCTCCCGCAGAGGGGGTCCATGGGAGCACTCTCCAGATGGTAAGGAACACAAGTCCTGTAGGTGGGGCTGGTTGAGGTCAAGGGACACCTCAGCTGACCCACTTTCCCGCCCCATGCCATTGCCTTTGGCCAAGATGACAGCCACCAGATAGGAGGGGTGCATGCTCCCTCCACCTGGCCCAGCTTCCCAGAGAACCCTAAGGTCCCCTTCACAGTAGGGCCGAGGGAAAGGCCAGAGGTCAGGCCCACCTGGGGTTCCTGGACTCAGAAAGATCGGGGCCTGGGCAGTTTGGGTAAAACCAGTGGAGACTACAGCCCTACCCAGGGCCCGCCCCAGCCACCCACCCTCACGACCTCCAGGCCAGGAGGGAGACCCCCTCTGCCTTCCCTCTAGGAAGCCCAGCCTAGCCTCTCAGTGCCTCAGTTGCTGCAGGAATGGCTTAGCTACTGTCCCATCTCTGATTCCTCGTGCTGGGACTTACCTTCCCACGACCCCTGCCTCCCTCTGGCCCCTCCAGCCTCCAGTGCTGAGGCCATCCCTGAGCTAAGAATTCTTCCCCCAAAACTGCCCCTCACACTGAACAGGGGAGACCATGGCCAAAGCAAGGATGTGGGGTCCTCAGGCCTCCCTCCCCTCATCACCATTTCCTCATCTGGAAAGGCAGGTCCTGCCCTTGCTTTATTGAGGGGGAACCCCAGATGGAAGAACCCACCTGCAGCCCCTCCCAACCACTCCCATGGCCAGGCCCGGCTCCTGCGCCTACCCTGGGGCCCTCCACGCCAGCGCCCGTGGTTCCTCGGGCCGAGGCGGAGAGGAGAGGAGAGGAGAGGGCAGGCTGGAGAGGAGGGAGAAAGGCCCACATGGAGGAGGCGGAAGCGTCCTCGGCCTGACCTGGTTCTGACCCCGGGGCCTGCACTGTCCTCCCCCATTCTCGGCGAGCTGCCTGCCTTCCCAGGGCCGAAGCAGCCCTAATCCCGTGGCAGTCTTCCCTGGGGCTCGGGCTCTGTCCCTGCCCACCCACCCAAAGAGGGCCAGGAGACCCGTGGGGAAAGTACAGGAGCTGCTGGCACAGGCTACTCAGGCCAGCCCAGTCAGGGCCTGCAGCCCCTGCCCCTCCATGCTCCCTCGTGGCTGTATCAACCGCCCCATGCCATTAGAAAACAGAAAGCACTAAGGGGCAGGTGCAAGGGCTGGGAGGCAGGCGGGGAGCTGCTAAGAAGGGCAGCACGGGTCAGGGCACTGTTGGGGGAATCAGTGGTGTGTCTGAGTTCTGTGCCAAGACGTAGGGTGACTCGAGCCCGATGAGCCCCAGGTCGTGTAGATTAAGGATGGAGTCAGCAATGATGCGGGCTGTGCGCTTCTGGTACCCGCCCGAAGTCACCATGAGGATGGGCACCTGGCGGCCACGAACCACCCGGAACACCAGTTCATCCCGCTTCACGATGCCCTGTGGGGGATGGGGATGGCTGGCTCAGGAAGTCCTGCTGCAGGTCTGGCCCTGCTCCAGACTGCTGTTGCTCCAGCCCATCTCCTCCCTGACATCAGGCTGCCCACCTTTCCTGCTGCTGCAGAGTCCCCAGAACAGAACCTCCCCCACCCCCCACGGTCAGGACCTACCCCTGGGCTGATGGACAGCCCCCCAAGGGGGTCGCCCTCGAGGATGTCGGTGCCTGCGTTGTACACCACTACATCGGGCGGATGATCCTGCAGGGCTTTCTCGATGTTCCTCTCCACTTTATTCAGGTATTCGTCATCCTCCACACCCCACTCCAGCTCCACCTTCCGCCTGATGGCCTCTGCAAGGGAGACAGGGGTAGCCCCATTTTGCAAAGAAGGGAAACTGAGGCTCAGGATGAGAAAGACTATGGGGCTCCTGTCAGTGCCCAAGGCAGGACTGGAAACTTGTCTGACTCCAGCACTGCTCAGCCTCTCATTCCACCCAAAACTCAACTGAAAAGAGCACCAAGGGCTGCAAAAACAGGGACCCCAAAGGAGAGAAGGGGGATTGGAAGTGAGACACTTTTGCCCTGGGATATAGCTGTTGCAATGTCTGATTTTACTGCCTTCTTGAGCCCTTACCCAGACACGTGGACACCCTGCCCCACCTTCAAGCCCAGGTTCAGTACGTTTGAGTCTCAGCTCAGAAATTGGTCCATTGGCCATCCCAGTGGCTGACTTGTCCACACCCTACTCACTAACGCCTCATGCTCAGATGTCCCCTACCTTCCGAGGGAGCAGATTCATGTTTTCAAATTTCACCTGAGTCTCTCTGCCTTTTGATTGATGAGTTTAACCCTATTTCACTTATTTCAATTTTTTTATTAGAACTTATTTCTTCCATCTTATTTTGTTTGTTCCATGCTATTTCTGTTTGTTTTGTTTGTTTTGTTTCATCCTTTTCTGTTTTCTACCAGACAGATGCATACCCAGGAGAAGATGATTCTACTTTTATTCTCCTGGTGGTTACTCCTAACACAAGGACCCATGTGCATGTTTATTGGACAGGTTTGTGTGGTCTTGATTGGGTCAAGTGACTTCTTCAAGTCTTACTTTCCTCATCTGTAAAATGGGAACAATCCCACCTCACAAGGATGCTGAGGATAAATGAAGTGACTTCTGCAGGGCCCAGCATGCAGGAAATACTCAGGGGAGAGAGCCCATCCAAGCAAGGGACAGTCAAGGACTGAGGGGGAGAGGTGCAGCTTACGCTTTGCAAAGCGGTCCCCGGGGTAGATGTGGCGGTTGTAGACATCCATTATGTACACACGCTTGTCACCCATGAAGTCTCGCTCATGCCCATTGCCCTGTGGGGAGGACATGAAAGTTGCTCAGAGGCAGGTGCCCCTGGTAAGCCCAGGACTCTCCCCACCCCACATGCCTGGGCAGCACAGCTTGCCTTGGGAGCAGAGGGTCTTGTGGCAGAGCTAGGATTCAAAACCTGGCCCCCTGACTTCTAGCATGGCCTTGAGCAGGCCCCAGCCCTCTCAGTTTCCTCCTCTGAGGCAGGAACCCTGGCCCCATCACCCTCTCAAGTCTGCAGTGGGATCGGTTGGGATCAAGGATGTGAAAAGCAAACTGCAAAGGGCTGTGAACATGGGACTTGGCTCAGGAGCTCAGCGCCATTTGAGCTCAGAGCAGGGCCCTGACCAGCACAAAGCCACAACAGCAGTGGTGTCAGAGGAGCCTCCAAGATCCCATTTGATCACCCCTGCCATCTCTGACCCTAGAAGCCAGGCTTCTGTTCGGAGTCCTGAGAAGAAGCACTAGGCAACAAGTCCTTCAGCAGTGACCTCAGGGGCTCGAGCCACCCTGAAATTGTGTGTATGAGCATTTTCCTGAGGCAGGTCCACAGTGCCATCAGCTCTGTGCAGGAGGTGGAAGCCCCAAATTACTAGCCAGCAATGGGGAGTCACAGCAGGGCCTAGAGCATGAGAGCAGCATTGTCAGACTGGGTTTTAGGAAGAACCATCTGTGGGGGGGGAGCAGTCAGGTGGGAGGGAGGACCAGGTTTGAAAGCAGGAGCAATGGGTAGGGCCCGTCACCCTGGCTGGCTGAGTGGTGCAAAGGAAGACAGACCCTCTGTTTTTCAGTCTGAGGGACAGAGGGTGGGAGCTGTGAGGGCAGGAGATCAGCGTGGGGGTGGCAGAGGCCCAGTTTGGGAACATTCCTAGAGGGAGGGGAGCCCCACCCCACACGGGGCCTGTGGTGGTGGTCCTGTGAGAGCCCACCCCTGCAGGGCACTCACCTGGTGGGCATCGAGGTCAATGATGGTGGCCCTGGAGATGCCCTCCATTCGCTCAAACAGAAACTGCCCCGGGGAGAGAGGCGAGACGTGAGAACCCAGGCAGGCCAGAGGACCCATCCCTCCAGGGACTCCCAGGTGGTGAGGGGGCGGGAGGCATACATGCTTGTGGACAACTAGGCCACCAGGTAAACACGTCACTTGCCCAAGAGTCTGTGGGGCTCCAGAGACATGTGTGCGTGCAGGAGGTGGTCAGGGAAGGCTCCATGAAGAGGAACCCTGTGCTGTCCCCTGGAGGGTTAGAGGTCAGGAGGCAAGCGGGGCACTCAGGCCCTGGATTTCTCTGGATTCCCTGGGAAATGTGTGGGGGTCAAGGAGGGAAACTCCCATAGCTCTGGAATTTCATTTCCCTATTTTTGCCTCCTCCTCCAAGGCCAAATCCTAATGCCCCCTCCTCTGGGAAGCCTTCCTTCCCTCCCCCACCCCTCCAGGAAGGTCTTCTGTGCTTCCCCCTCCTAATGGCCAGGTCTGCTGACCCACCTACCTCCCCCATTAGTCTATGTGCCCTGTAAGAACAGGGACTACTTTGGCCGGTTCCTGGCACCCGGCAGAAGGCCGGGCGCAGAATGATTGGGGGAGCTCTGGGGTCCAGCAGACCTGATGGCCAACACCAGCTTGGCATCTTCTAGCTGACCCTCCTTGCCATGGTCCCCAGTCTCCCCATCTGTGGATACAGTGAGGCAAGCCAAGGCCAGCAGGGGCCAAGCATGCCCCACACAGCTGTGCCCTCATCACATCCTCCTGCCTGCTCCCCTCCCTGCGCTCCACAGCAGCGTCCTTCCTCCCACAGCCTCATGCTGCTGCATCTGCCCCGGCACTGTGCAAGGCTACGATAGCTCCCTTCCATCACAGGCAACCATTCTAAGCAACACAGGGGAAGGAAGAGATGGCGTCAGCTCTTGGTTCAAGTCCCAGCCTGGCAGAGCAACCCAGGCAAACCCCCTCCCTGCTCTGAGCCTCGTTCCCTTCTCTATAATGTGGATGACAATCCCAAATTTGGGGCTGTGGGCAGGATTCCAGGGAGGGCTCTGGGAGGCAAGCTTCCCCAATGCTTGTGGACACACCTTGATGGCGAGTGTGATGTCTGCATAGGCGCAGAAGCCCCCGCCCCGGTCGCTGGAGCAGTGGTGGAAGCCGCCTCCTGCAGAAGAGCAGACAGCATGATGGCCAGGGCCAGGCTCAAGGGCTCAGCCCAGTCAACCCCCACTGTCCCCTCCTGGCTGATCTCCCAGGGACCGCTGCTTAAATTCCAGCTTAGCAGAGTGAACAGAGCACCAGAGCGCATCACTATCCCCAGGACAGGAGGCATGTCTGTCATCATGGCCACCCCTGCCCAGAGCAAGGGGCCCCTCTCCAGATGTCCCTGGCAAGTCAGCGCCCAGCACCCGCTCACACCACCAAGTGACAGGCAGCTCATCCTTCCCAAGGCAGAAAGCTGCTCCCTGCACCCACAGGACTGGGCCTGCCACCACACCAGGAAGGGTGGTGGTGTGGGGGGACTGGCTTGTCTTGGAACCACCCAGATTCTGCAGGTGGTAGAAGTGGATGGTTGGGAAGGGCACCCTGTCATGGTAACAGCTGCCCGTGGTATGTATGAGGGGGGCAGCCTGGAAACCAGGGCCCGTCCACCTCCCAATCCTGAGACAGTCCCAGGGCTCGGAGAGATCCCAACCCTTGCCTCTTCCACCAACCAAAGGGCTGTCATCAGATCATAACCATGAGATAACAGCCAACACTGAAATCCTAATCAGGCACTAAGCTTGTTGAAGCCTCCCTACAGACCTAGGAGTGGGCACTATCATCATCATCCCCATTTTACAGATGAGAAGACTGAGGCACAGAGAGGGTCAGCAACTTACCCAGGGTCACACAGCTAGCTAATGGCAGAACCAGGATTCAAACCCAGGCTGGATCAGGCCCAGGCCTCTTAACCTCCATCAGGCCATAACACCTTCTGTGGGGAAGGGCATCTGGGCCCCCCTTGGAACCCTGTAGATGCCCATGGCATGACTCCCTTATCTGTCTGTGCAGCAGAGTACCCTAAGTTCATGGCTATGCCAAACCCAATGCTGGGCACCTGCGGATACCAAGATGGAAGAGACCAGCCCCTGGCCCTGCAGAGCTCACAGCCAAAGGCGTGGGGGTCCCTGCTATGGGTCTCTGAGCAATCAACTGGGCATCTCTCAATGTCTATTATCTTGTCGGTGGAATGGGCCTAATGACAATTAGCTCAAGTGAGAGGCCGGATGGCAAAGGGCTTTGCAAACTGTCAAGTGCAGTGCCTCCATGAGGGACAATATCTGACAGGGACAGGGAAGACTGATGTGTGTGGCCCTCCCAGGCAGCTGGGAAGCGCCTGGCCTCAGGACCCCTGAGGAGGAGGTGGTCTTGACCCTGGGCCTGTCCACCCACCATGACATGACCAAGCCCCTTCGGGCTACCCTGGGCCCAGGAAATAGAGCAGGCTTTCACGGGAGCCGCATGAAGACAGGTTTCAGTTCCACGCAGAGCTGCCCAGGGGATGGAGTAGGTTCTCTGGGAAAGAGGGAACTCCCTGTCACTGGAAGCATGCAAAGGTGGTCCGTAGAGCCACCTGGAGAACTCTTTAGACAAGGATCCCATAGTGAATGAAGGCACTGGCCGCCCCACCCAGGTACCAAGAGGCCACATGCCCACCTCCAGACCACTCCACAAGGAGGCTCAGCATGGCCGTGGGGGCACCAGCACCTCTAATTCACGCCATGCCTCCAGGGTCCTCCTGCCCTGGCCCCAGCCCCCTTCAGGACAGCACCACCAGGCCAGGCCGGACAGTCCTGAGGCCCAGGTACTCACCCACATTGATGGCCCAGCCTCGCTCCACAGCCAGCTTCCCCGCCTTTAGAAAAACAAGCAGAGGGTGAGGGGTGTGGGCAGTCAACTCCTTCACTCACTCACTCATTCCCTGACCCACTCACTCATTCCATAAACACGGTCTCCAGCCAGCTCTGCGGGGGAGATAAACTATAAGGTGTGGGTGCAAGCACACCCCAAGCAAACTCAGTCCAGGAAGCAAGTTCCAGACGGACTGGCGTATGAGTAGGTCCCTTTCACACTGTACGAGGAGACTGGAAGAAATAAAGTACTTATCATCACATGTGAGCTGATGATGATCTTAATGTGGCTTTCAAAGGGAAATAGACAATTTCCTGCTCACAGAAATATGGTAGGCTGAATGGTGAAATCCTGTAGGAAATCATAGTTTCGGGCTGGGTGGTAATATCCGACTAAGATAAAATAAAATTAAGTGTACAAATTTGCAAAGCTAAAAAGAGAACTGTAGGTAGGGTACTGACCCAGGAGGACTGGGTTAGCTCTTCACACACTTAAATGTGAAATGTGCCTCTACTTCCAATCACCTCAGCAGTCTGTGGCTAATTTTTTAAGAAAACTAATTTTTTTTAAGAAAAACAGTATGTAAAACCTAATTTTGCTGCCAACATTCTTTCTTGCCACACCCATGATGGGGGTGAGGGTAGAGCATTATCCATCTTTGAAGTCACGAAGGTTCACTTTTCCATCTTAAATTTGAGAGCATTAGAGCCATAGTTTTAGGAAATAATCTTTGGGGGATGGAGATATATCTCATATGCCAGCAAATACGGTAACTCTCGCAGGAGGTCACAGGAGAAGGAACAATGAGCTCTAATGTCAAAGATGAAAAGGCTTTTGGAGAAAGAGTCATTGTTACTGGGCCCCGAGGGATATTTAGGATTATCTTCAACTCCTAAGTGGGGGAGGGCATTCCAGGGCAAAGGAGGTGAGGAGGAGCCCACCCCAGCCCAGCCGTGCCTCCCCCTCCCCACCTACCATGATGGTTCCTCCCGTCTGGGTCCGAAGGGGCCTCAGCACCTTCCTCTGCACCAGGAAGTTGGGGAGGAAGACAACAGGGGGGATTTCTGTGATGGTGGCGACAGCAAAGGACCACTGCGGAAGAGACAAGTGGTGGGAAATCAGATTCCCTCTCAGTGCCTTGAGGATGGTTTCAAGGTGCCCTTGGATGGACTCCCTGGTCAAGTGTACTTCCTCTGGCAAGAAGTGAGAGCTGCAACCCTATCTGGCCCCCACCAAGCTTCGGGCTCAGTGAACAACAGTTTACGCCGCATGTTTTCTTAAAGTGAATGAGACCAGATTCCTCTGCGCTCCGAAGCCCTTTGCCGCCCTCCTGTGGCCAGAACAAGAGCTGCAGAGGGCTCCGAGTCACAGCCATGCAGAACTAGGGCTCTGAGAAAACTGGCTTAGCCCACCCATTGTACAGAAGGGCACACTGAGGCTCCAGGCCCACAGTGAGTCACTGACAGAGCCAGGATGGGAAGCCCTGGCTCCTTCCTCCCCTGCAGTGCACGGCTTCTTCTCCACTGGGAATGAGACCTCTCTACAAAAGGGGCACCCTGCCCTCATCTCCGGCTGCTGAGGCAGGAGGGCTAAGGGTACCCAAGAAGCATTTGCATCAAGACCAAGGTAGAGCATGCTCTGTGACCTCCAAGTCCCCAGAGCAAGTGTCACACCCAGCTGCACCCAAACCCTGAACCAGTTCCTGCCTGGCTGAGATTGTGTCCGGGCCATTCTCCTGCTTCCCTGAGAGTGGCCTGAGCACATGATGCCCAGGGGAGAGTCACTCACTTTGTAAATACTTAGTTAGTGTCTGCTCAATCCCAAGGTGGGCACTGGGGGTCCTGTCCTCTTGCCAGGACACTTGCAGCCTACTGCAAGGTGAATAAGTCAACAGGGGCTTACATGCAGTGCGACAGTGTTGCAATGCAGAAGAAATGGGTCACAGGGTGGGGCAAGGAGGTTTTGTGGAGATGACAGCTGCAGGAGGTGACCAGTGAACAGGAGTTATCCAGATGCAGGAGTAAAGGTAGAAAGGCAACTGTGGGCAGAGAAGTGAGCCCATGATCAAGGCAGGGGCAGCTGGGACAGGGCTGGGGCACTTAGCACATAGGGCCTAGTCTGCTAGCACAGGCTCACACACTGTTGTCAGAACAGTAGGGAGCCAGAGGCGATGCTGTCTCAAGCTGCACTAGCTGCAGAAAGGAAAACTGATTAGGAGAAACAAGAAAGGAAGCGGCAGCCCCAGGAGGAAGGCAGAGATGATGAGGGTTAACAGGCAGCATTGTGGGGGGACGGAGGAGGAGAGGCCTGGGAGGAGGCCCAGGTGTCAGGCCTGTGAGGGTGACGGTGTCACCACCTGGAGGGTCCCTCCCTCAATAGACGAGCTGGCAGGGCAGAGAGCTGAAAGGAACGAAGCCATGTCTCAGCCTCCTGCAAGGTCACCAAAAAACAGAACAGTATTTCTTCAAGTGCTGTGGAAGCAGCTGGCCTATCAGGGTATCCCACTGAGAAATGCTTCCACACTTCAAATAAGTTTGGGAAACAATGCTATGTGGTCCACCTCTTGGAAATTCACAACACACTCTGGCATGTTACAGGCTCTGGGAAGTTCTGCAGCAAATAATTTCACCTTGCTCCACCCAGTGTTTCCCACACTTTCCGACCACAAACCCTTGCCTGCCCCTTTGCTTTTATATAACACGTACTAACCTCCCATGAGGTTGCAGTTGAGTGGACACACCTGGGAACTTCTAAGCTAGAGCCTGAATTTTACAGGGGCCAAGCATGAAGTCTCCCAGAAGCATGTATGACTCAGCAAGGCTCCTTGGCCCCCGGAGGAGAAGGCAAGTGTTTGCCATGCCAAAGCTCCTGGGCCATGAGTGCGTGGGGGAGGAGCAGAGCCAGTCATTCTAGAGGCGGCTGGGCACCTGGGCCTTCTCCCTGGCCCCACGGCAGTTTCTGCACCAGGCAGTGGTGGGGTCTACTTATGCCCTAGACCTGTGCTGGCCTATCCGGCAGCTGCCAGCCACAGGTGGCTACTCATGTATAATTTTTAATTAATTAAAATTTTTTAAAATTGGAGTTTTGTTCCTTGGTCACACTGGACATATTTCAAGTGCTCAGCAGCCACATGTGGCGAGTGGCTACTGCGTTCGACAGAGCAGATCTGGAACATCTCCCTCACTGCAGAAAGTTCTGTTGGACAGCGCTGCTCGAGGAAAACCTGTCGTTCGGTGGCCGGGGTGGAAAATGAGTGCAGGGGATGGGCAGACTGGTGGCTGACTCCCAGGGGTGACGGGAGGAGAGAGAAGGGGCTTGGCCAGGGCAGGCTGTGTGGTCAGTGGAGGTGACAGGTGCAAGTGTGGGGGGAGGGCACAGGCATCACTGGGTTACATCTGGAGATCCACTTACTGGCTAATAGCAGGGGTGATCAACAGAATGCCGGCACAACACAGCACCACCAAGGCACTTCCAGAGGCAGCCAGTAAAGGAGCCCTGCTGGAGAGGTCTGGCGTGGACAGGGCGGGCAGGGAGGGACAGAGTCTTTATCTGGGATGCACAGCAGGCTTAGGTGGGATCCACCCGGTGGGCTGGGCCCTCTGATAATCTCACTTGGCCAAGGCAGTAGGGAATGGGCTGGATGGCAGTGGAGTAGGGATGGGGCCCAGAAGTCCTCCTCAGAGTCAAACTGGCCCAACTCCGGGTCTGCCACAGGCAGCCAGATTAGGACACAGCCCTTTACTCCTCTGCGCCTCTGCCTCGTCATCTCTAAGACAGGGCCTCAAATAAGAGCTTGGACATGGAAACCTGTCAGAGAGGCCTGTCCTCGCTGTCCAATCTAAAATACCCCCACCTGGGCCCCCTCAAGCCCCTGCTTCTGCTTCACCTTTCCACACAACACTTGTCTCTATCTGAGGCCACAGTATGTCTTGATCAGTATCTGTCTCCCCCAAAAGGATGCCAGCTCCCCGAGGGCAGGCAGGTAGTTTTGTTCACTGGGCACAGACTATGCTAAGGACAATGCCTGGCACACAGCAGGCACTCACAGCACAGGCTACTGACCCCCTTTTCTGGCTGATGCCCCCACAGCCCTGCCTGCTTCCTTCCCCTGCTGGAGGCCACGTCACCTGCACCAGCCGAGGAGAGCCAGAACAATGACTGACTGTTAAGGAGCTATAGCAGCCTGGTCATCTGCTTCTGAGTGGGGCAACCCCATGGTGACATTTGCTCCCCAGAGCTCCCCATGGGGTCAGGCTGAGGCCACACTTCTGACCCCACATCTGTGCCCAGCTCCTTTTGCTCTCCCACCTGCTTCTCTATCACAGGTTTCACCTTAAATCACTTGCACCTGGGTCCCCACCTTGGGCTCTGCTCCCAGGGCTGTATTCTCCAAGTGTGGTTCCTGGACCAGCATAATCTGCATCACTTGAGAATGTGTTAGAAATGCGGATTCTCAGTCCCCACCCCAGACATCCTCAATCAGAAACTATAAAGCAGGGCCAGCAGTCAGTCTGCTGTAACAATCCCTCCAGGTGATTCTGATGCTTGCTCAAGTTTGAGAATCACTGCTCTAGGGAAATTGACTTAGGACAGTGCTGAATGAATGAATGCGCTACATGAACATAGGAGGTTTACTCCAGCCTGATGCCACTGTCCACTTGGGCCTGGCCAGCTGTCAGGACCCCCACCCCTAGTCAGCCTTCCAGGGACCCCACAGATAGCAGGACAGGCCTGGAGCTGGCAACACCTCTGACTACTGCCCCACCCACTCAGCTCCACAAGCCTCCACCCTCCAGCTGCCTGAGTTCCTCGAGTGGACCTCCTACCCCTGGAGACTCAAACCAAGGACTGTTCTAAGGAAAGAGATTGGCTGCATCCATCTTCAGAGGCCTCGCTGCTTTTTTTGGGTGAGTCCTTTCCACCAGCAAAAGGGGGACAAAAGGAGAGAAGGGAAAATACATGATCTCTCAGTTGATACACAAAAAGCCTTTGGCAAAATCCAATATCCTTCCATGATGAAATCATTCAACAAACTAGGAACAGAAGGGAATTCCCTTAACATGACAAAGGGCATCGATATATAATATTAAAAAAAACCCACAGCTAACATCATAATCAATAGTAATAATAGCTTTCCACCTAAGATCAGGAACAAGACAAAGACGCCTGTTCTGTCACTTCTATTCAACATCATACTATAAGTTCAAGCCAGAGCAATTGGGCAAGAAAAAGAAATGAGAAAGGAAATTAGAAAGGAAAAAGTAAAATCTGTATTTACAGATGGCATAATGTTATATATAGAAGATCCTAAAGAACAGACACACACAACTATTAAAGAAGAAACGAATTCAGCAAAGTTGCAGGATATAAGATCAACAGACAAAAATCAGCTGCATTCCTATATACCATCAATAAATAATCTGGAAAGGAAATTAAGAAAACAATTCCATCTATAACAGCATCAAAAAGAATAAAACCATTAGAAATAAAATTTAACCAAGGGGTGCAAGATTTGTCCACAGAAAACTACAAAACATTGCTGAAAGAAATTAAAGATGACCTAAATAAATGGAAAGACATCCCATGTTCATGGATTGGAAGGCCTAAAATTGTTAAGATGGCAATACTCCCCAAAGCAATATACAGATTTGATGCAATCCCTGTCAAAACTCAAATGGTCTCTTTTGCAAACAACAAAGTAGTTAATCCTATAATTCATATGGAATCTCAAGGGACCCTGAATAACCAAAACAATCTCAAAAATGAAGAATAAAATTGGAGGACTGACAATTCCAAATTTCAAAACTTACAAAGCAACAGTAATCAAAATAGTTTAGTTTTGATGTGAGAATAGACATATAGATCAAATGAATAGAATAAAACAGTCCAGAAGTGAAGCCATGCATTTATGCCAGTTGCTTTTCTGCAAGGATACTAAGACCATTCAATAGGGGGAAAAAAAACAATCTCTTTAACAAATGGTGCTGAGAGAACTAGACATCCACATGGAAAAGAATAAAGTTGGACTCCTACATCACACCATAGACAAAAATTATCTCAAAATTTATCAAGACCTAAATGTAAACTAAATCTATAAAACTCTTGGAAGAAAACACACAGGGGTAAATCTTCATGACTGTGGATTTGGAAATGGATTCTTAGATATGATACTAAAAATGCGAGCAACAAAAGAAAAAAAATAGATAAATTAGACTTCAGCAAAATTAAAAATTTTTATGCATCAAAAGACACTATCAAAAAAGTGAGGGCCGAGCCCGTGGCGCACTCGGGAGAGTGCGGCACTGGGAGTGCGGCGACGCTCCCGCTGCGGGTTCGGATCCTATATAGGAATGGCCGGTGCACTCACTGGCTGAGTGCCGGTCATGAAAAAGACAAAAAAAAAAAAAAAAAGTGAAAAGACAACCCACAGAACAGGAGAAGACATTTGCAAATCTAACATCCATAATATATAAAGAACTCCTACATCTCAGCAACAAAAAGACAACCCAATTTTTAAAAATGGACAGAGGACTTGAATAGACATTACTCCAAAGAAGACATACAAATAGCCAACAAGCACATGAAAAGATGCTCAATGTTGTTAGCTACCAGGGAAATACAAATCAAAACCATGAGATACAACTTAACACTAAGTTGGCCACAATAAAAAAAATTTTTAAAGAAAAAAGAAAATAACAAGCATTGACAAGAATGTAGGAAAATAGGAACCCTGGTACATTGCTGGTAGAAATGGTGTGGGCTCTGTGGAAATCATTTTGATGGTTCTTCAGAAAGTTAAACACAAAATTACCACATGACCCAGCAGTTTCACTCCTGGGTACATACCCCAAATAAATGAGAAAAAGTATCATCCATAGCAACACTATTCACAATTAGCCAAAAGATGCATACAACTAAAATGTCCATAAACTAATGAATGGATAGAGAGAATGTGGTATGTCCATATAATGGAATACTACTCAGCCATGAAAAGGAATGAAGTACTGATACATGCTAAAAAGTGGATGAGCCCTGAAAACATTACACTAAGTGATAGGCCAGACACAAAAGGACATAAATGGAATCACACACAATAAGTTAATCACACACTTATTGTGTGTGATTCCATTTATATGAAACATCCAGAACAGGCAAATCCACAGGGTCAGAATGCAGTCTGGTAATTGCCAGGAGCAGGCGGAGGAAAGATATGGGAGCAACTGCTTAATGGGAACAAGGTTTCCTCTTGGGATGATGAAAATGTCTTGGAACTAGAGACAATGGTGAATGGACATTGTAAAGGACTACATGCTACGGAATTGTACACTTTGAAAATGGTTAATGGTTAGTTTTATGTTAGGTGAATTTTTTTTTTTTTTTTTTTTTTTTTTTTTTTAAAAAGATGACCGGTAAGGGGATCTTAACCCTTGACTTGGTGTTGTCAGCACCACACTCAGCCAGTGAGCGAACCGGCCATCCGTATATGGGAACCGAACCCGGGGCCTTGGTGTTATCAGCACCGCACTCTACCGAGTGAGCCACGGGCCGGCCCTATGTTAGGTGAATTTTACTACAGTAAAAAAACAGGAGAGGGGGCCCCCTCAAGGAAGAAGAAACAAGAGAGAGAGTCAGAGACCGTGAGACCTCAATCCTGCAGAGACTCTGCCAGGGACCTCAGCCCTCCAGTTGACATGGTGCTGAGACCTGTGTCTCCCTCTCCCACGTTGCCACTGGAACTCACTGGAGATATTCCTGCCTCGCGGCCCTTGCACTTGCTGTTGCTTTTGCTTGGAAGGCCTTCCCGTGGATGCCGCATCACCCACCCCTCACTCCCACCCAGTCTGTTATCATGTGTCACCTTTGATCACACATCAGCAAGCCCTTTTCTGACTCCCAATCAAAAACTGCCATCCTCCCCCCAGCTCTCTCCACCCCCTTTCCTGCTGCCCCTTTCTTTCCTCACTGTGCTTAGCACCTGCCAACATACTGTATCACTGACTTAATTACTATGTTTATTGTCTGACTACACCACCTAAATGCCAGCTCTGCAAGGAAAGGGATTTGGTCTCGTTTGTTCCACCCCATCACCACAGCACTAGAACAGAGCATGATGCTAAGTACTTGCTGGATAGCTGTGTCCCCAGCACTGCCCAGCACAGGGTCACAGGGACAAGATGTCAGATGCTGCACAGTACTGACCTGCAAACTATCACTGGGGTCAGCCGAAGGCAAGAGTCTGGAACTGGTCCAACCCCACCACCACCCTCAGCGGGGGCAGCTCTGGGCCTTGCATACAGTAGGTGCTCAAAAAGCATTTGTTTCCCTGAACTGACATCATCTTGCAAACATCAGACTACCACTTCTCCTTCAGTACCCTGTTTATTAAGCATCGAAGGCACAGGGCCAGGCATGAGCTTCAGAACAGGGATGGGGGTGCAGAGGGGAACAAGGTAGGAGACGGGGTGATGTCACCCAGCTCACACAGAACAGCCAAGGAAAAGCAGCCCTGGGAAACCTGTGGAAACTCTCCAGGGCACTGCCCTGGGTGCCCACAGCAGAGGAAAGAGAAAGAAATTGCAGACATCTGGGGTAGAAAACCTGGGGGAGGTTCCTGAGCTGCAGCCCTCAGGTCCAGACAATGCCTGTGGTCTCACCTGAGCAGCAAGGGCACATCACACATCACTGTCCACACCACATTACTCTCCTGCTCAAAACCCTCTCATGACTGCCCAAGGTCCCCAGAACAAAATCCACACCCTGCACATAGCCTACGAGACCGTGTGTGGCCTCCCTGACCACAGCATGAACCAGCACAGTGTTCTGTTCCCTTCCGTCTGGCCACTCATGCATCCTTCTCTCCTTTGAGAGGCCAAGTCCCCTCCCCTTCCACACCTGTGACACTGGAACTTTGTTCCTGCAAAGCTCCACGAATGCCACCTGCTCCTCTCTTTAGTCTCAAACCTCACCTCCTCTGAGAGATTCTCCCTGGCCACCCAGTCTCAGTGAGCCACCTCTGCTGAGTTAGCCTCTACTTTCCAATTTCTCCATTGTCTTTGTTACTCTCTGAAATGCCCTCGCATGGCTACTTCATTTTCAGTCTCCCACATCTAAAATGCAACTCCATG
Organism: Cynocephalus volans; assembly: GCF_027409185.1. Taxonomy (NCBI): domain Eukaryota; kingdom Metazoa; phylum Chordata; class Mammalia; order Dermoptera; family Cynocephalidae; genus Cynocephalus; species Cynocephalus volans. Next base: position 95,191,251 of record NC_084470.1, on the reverse strand, counting down.
GGGCAGGGAACCTTGCTATCTGACTCTTCTCTTCGCACTCAGCACACAGCTGGCACTCAGTACAGATGTACTGACCTACTGCTTTCCCACCTTAGCAGGTGCTACAGAAATCACCATGTTTCTCCTTTTGCTCTGGCTGCTCCAAGCTCTCCAAGGGAGCTCCAGGACAGATATGCAGCTCGATCATCATCTTGGTTAACCCTTTCAGTTGACATATCTGAATCCTCCTGCTCTTGACCTGTTTTCTACTTGCTATTACTACTTATCACATACTGAACTGCTTACAGGTTTGGGGGGACCAAGGCCAGGCATGCAGCCTGCCAGGCACAGTTCCCCTGGAGGTCCCTCAAATGTCTGGGTCCCTGGAGCCTATCTCCCATTCCCAGCCTTATTCTGGCCCATTCACCCTGCCCTGGCTCCACTCCATTCTGGCCTCTCCACGCCCCAACTCAGTGCCTACTGTCCCGGCCCTCCCCTCACCCTCTGGACTCCAGAAGACATGTCCTCCTGACCCAGCCCCTGGGCTGCGGACTGTGACCACACATGCCCAGGTGCCAGGAAACCAGGGCAGCCTAGTGCTGGGCTTCCTGCCAAGGCCTCACACACCTCTCTCCCAGGAGTCAGGTTTCAACCTCTTCCTGGTAATCTTTCATGAGCTCGCACTGTTGCAGCCCCATCTAGAATTCTCACAAGTCAGGCTGGGTGAGGGAGGAGGGAAGGCAGCAACCGTGACCGGGAACCTGGAAGAGGGGCCTGGATGCCCTGCCAGGGTCTCCCCCAGGCCCCGGCCAACTTCCCAGGAGACCTGAGAAAGCCTCTTTCTGAGCCTAGGCTTTTCCACCCATAGAGCAGAGGGGCCTGCTGACCTCTGGCATCTACCGTGGGTCTGAGTCTAAAGTGAGTCCAGCCAGAAAGCCTGGGGGCCAGAGCTCCCACACTCTTGGGACACAGAACGTGTAGCATCCCCAACCCCGGCCCCAGCCTCCCCTCTGCTCCCACATAGGGGACTGACTGAACGCCTCAGCTCGCAGAACCAAAGCCACTGATTGGAGCTCTGTGGGCTCCTCTAGAAAGAGGTCACAGCCGGCAGCCATGGGCCCAGTTCAGCCTGCGGGTGGGAGTTAAAAATCTTAAAACGAGTTGCCACATTAAGAAATCAGGGAACAACACTTAATAACCTGGATTTCTGGCTTCTATTTGAAAACCAGGCACTTTGGTCATGCGGGGCCCATAGTGGAGCTGCGTGGCAGCCACCCACTTGGGAAGGGGCAGGAGTTGTCCTATTCACCCCAGACACCACCACCTGCCCTTCTACTCATTTATGTTCCCTGCTGGACCCAGGCTAGTGAGGTGGGGAGGCTTTCAATCTAGTTCATAGCCCAACAGCTTTCAATAAGTCTTTAGCAGAAGTCCTTGGAACAAAATCCTAAACTTCAGCCCAATATAAAAGCAGACTAAAGTGGAAGAGCTTTGGTTGGATGGGGAAAGGGGGCTGAGATCCTCTCTCCTCTAATTATCCCAGCAGGGGTCTCTGAAGACTATCCACAGAGCATAGATTGAAAGTCACTAATGTAGCAGCCCAAAATCCCTCTGAAGGCTCAATCTCCACCAGCAGACATCCCTGCTTTCATTCCCACTAGAGACAGGGAGCCTAGACCATCCCTGATGTCTTTCTATGACCTCTCTTTCTCTTGGGACCACTGACTCACATGATCCACCTGTGCTAGGGACAGGTATGGGTGACCCTTGAGGCTGTGCTTACACCCTCCTCTGGCCACCCCTCCTGGCCAGCAACCCCCGGGCCCACAGTCCTGTACCTTTAGCTGGTTGAGGTAGCGCCTCGTGTGCACCACCAGCAGGTCCTCCTCCGAGGCCTCCCGTGCCTCCACCAGCATGCTGTCGGACAGAAGCTTCTCTTCTGAAAGCATAAAGTGCGCATCCTGCTTCCATGCTGACCTCAAGGCCAGACCCAGCCCCAGACCCTCATACAGGATTCAGAGTTGGCCACTGGCAGCCCCTGCCCCAGGAGGAGGTGGGCACTTCTGGCTTGTGGACAAGAACAGGCTACCTCAGAGATCACTGTGGACAATGGCAAGCCCCTCTGGCCACGGGACACTGAACATTGTGCATACGGTGATCCCATGTTTCCCAAGCCACAGATAGCCTTGAGGTGGGCTCAGGTGTGCCTGGACAACTTTCAGTGGCAGGTGACTCAAGGTCAATGATGACTCTTGAGGTGAGAAAAGCTCTCAACAAATCTCCCTCCACCTTCAGATGACTTCACCAACACTTGCCTGGCTCTTGCTCATCTCCCTTTTGAACCAAAACAGAGCACCAATCAGTGTCACAGCCTGCAGGCAAAAGTGACCAGCCTGAACTGAATCACATTGTTTTCATTGAATTTATTTTTTACCATGACCTTCTATTTATGGCAAATGAAACTGCCTTTTCTCATTTAGATGACATAATGTTTCCTTTTAAAACAAGTGTGTGGGGCCGAGCCTGTGGCGCACTCGGGAGGGTGCTGCGCTGGGAGCGCGGCGACGCTCCCAGCGGCCGCGGGTTCGGATCCTATATAGGAATGGCCGGTACACTCACTGGCTGAGTGCCGGTCACGAAAAAGAAAAAGAAAAAGAAAAAAAAAAAAAAAAAAAAAAACAAGTGTGTGTTTTTTTTGTTTTTTTTTTTTAACAGCGACCAAGTCATTAAAAATATGAAGTAAATAATGGAGCATGTGGTATGAGGAGACAGCAAGGTCCCAAGAGTGTTTTGCAACTGGCCCATGCTTGGGAAACACTATTATTTTCTCACCCCTTACACACACCAGACAAGATTCACTCCATTTAGCAAAAGAAGAAACTGAAGCAGGAAGTGCCCTAGGGCACTGTGAGGACCACACCATGATGCTCTGGGTCTACAAAAATCAGCGTCTAGGGGCTGTTGCAATAAGTCCCCCTTAGAAACAAGTTCCACACATTTTCAATATACATCTCCAGGCAGGTTCTCCCGTCCCAGAACATTCCATGGCCTCCACTGTCTTCAGACAAAGGGCCAGCTCCCTTCTTGTCACAGCACCCAAAGCCTTCACCACGTGGCCCCTGCCTCCCATCCTCATCTCAGAAGAGAGAAGAGGGAACTCAGGCCAGCTGTGGGCTCTGAGCTGAGGGAAACAAGAAGTCCTTCTGTCGAGCTACTGGGCAATGGGGAGAGCGGCTCCATCTGGGTCTGCCAGAAGCAGAGCATGAGGACCAGACTGTATTTAGGAAGCCACAGAAGCACAACGTGCGAAGCAGGCTCCACCCCTCGCCAGGGTTCCCGCCATCGCTGCACACAACCTGTGCTCGTTTCTACTTAAGTGTGTTCCTTGAATGTTCGCTCTGCTCACTAGTGCAAATGGAAAATCAGCATCTCTTGCATAAATAGGAGTTAACCAAAAATAAAAAGCAAATATAATGGAAACAAGAGGTGTTATTAATCTCTAATTTGATCCTATATTCTGTAAGACACAGTCTGAGGCTTGCTGGTAAAAAGGGAGATGGCTTAGGTGTTAAGGTGGGCTTGCTCCAAAGTGAAACTTTCTCCATGGTGCGATCAGAAGCATTGGGTGATTTAAAAATATCCAATCTTCATCTATGCCAGGTAACATTTCCTACTTCCCTCAATTAAAGAACCCCTGATACAGGGAACAAGAATATTCACACTCCAGCCTATTGTGATGCCTGAATTTCCCACAAAAATCAGGCCCTCGTTAAAACGATGTGCCCCCCAGAGCATCACCTTGCCCAGTGGGATGAGCTGTGAAGCTGGGGAGCCTGGAGCTCTGAGTTCCAAACCCCATTCTGCCACCTAGTAACTATGTGACTATGGGCATGTTTCCTAACCTTTCTGGGCCCTGTTTCCCCTATCTGTAATCAAAGGGGTTGGAGCAAAGGTTCTCCACTTCCTGGACTCTCTGAATTTCAGGGAATGGATATTGGATTCCTCTAAACTTCAGCTTCCCTGTGTCCATTAACCAGCTTCCCTTCTACTGGGTGTCTGGGGTCTGAGGCAGGACTTAGTGCCACAGCGATGGGAGAGTTGGAGACAGGGACATATCATGCCTGGGAGTCTGCATTGGAAAGATCCTTTTTACAGCATGGGTGAAAGGCAGACTGAGGGCTGAAACTAGAGGCAGGAGAGCCTGAAGCTTATGCTGGGGATGAGCATGGGGAGGACAGGTGGGTCGGAGGAAGCAGATGTAAAGTCTGAGCGGGGCCTTCCATACCTTTTAGGAAATTGATCACTTTGCCCCATTTCCCTGCGTCAAAGGGGTGCAGCTTCTCCAGGCCCATGAAGGTGATGTTGTAGCGCGGAGAATACACAATCGGCCAGCGTGTCTCTGGCACATGTTGGTACAGCTGGGTTGGGTGTAGCCTTCCGTGTGCAAAAGGAGAGATGAACAGAAGGGGAAAACCTCAGTGTAGAAAGCAGCCTCCCTCTGCCCTGGGCCCACCTGGATCAACCAGACATTCCTTACCCAGCACCACTTGCTCCCCCAGCCACAGAAAAGGGCCACTTGACAGCAACAACAATAGTAATAACAGCTCCTTGAGGAGCACTGGCTGTCTTTCCCTGAACACAATTCCAACTCAGTCTTCACAGTGACCGTGAGAGGTAGGCGCCGCAGTCGCACCAGAGGCTCAGGGAGGGGACCCGGTGTGCCCAAGGTCACACAGCAGGTACTGGAGGAGCAGGTGTGCACTCAGGTGTGTCGGCTGCAAGGCCGCAACACCTTCTTCTACGCTATACCATTGCACCCGACAGCTGTGCGGCCCTAGGCCCCGGCTGTAAAATGTGTGGCCGTGACTGAGAAGCCGGGCACGGAAAGCACTGGGAAGCCACGAGTCGGGACCACGGGGGCTGCGGCCCCACCCGGAGCCAGGGGTGGGGGTCACTTCGGGCACCGCCGCGGGCTGACACCCCCCATCACACCCCGCAGCTGCCACACAGGGACCAGAAACCCGCTCCACTTGCTGCCACCGTGGGGGCGTCCGCACAGCCGGCGGGGTCTGGGGTAGGGCAACGTCAGAGCCGCGCACGTCGCCGGCCCCCTCCGGATTGGGGCCTCGCGGCCCGCGCGCGTTCCTCGGGCCGCGGAGAACGGGCGCGGGGCCGGCCCGGGAGCACCCGGCCTGAGCACCCCCTGCCCGCCACACCTGGACCCACACCTGGCAGGCCCGCCAGGCCGCCCGCGCACTCGCGCCCCCGCCCACGGGAACCTCTGGGAACCCCCGGGGCTCGGCTCGGCCCCCACCCCGCGCCCCCGCCGCACTCACATCCCGGGGCCGGGGCCTCTCTGCGCTGGCCGCCGCTCCGCGACCGGGCGGGGCGGGGCAGAGCGTAGCCCCGCCCAGCACACGCCCCCGGCCTCGGCACCCCCGCTGGGGGCGGAGCTCGGCAGCTCGGCTCCGCCCCGCTCGCGCCTGCGTCACAGAAGGAAGCAGGCCACGCCCACAACACGATCAAGCTCGAAGTTCCTCCCCCGCAGACAAATACATGGCGTAATCCCTGTGGCCACGCCCCTTGGGGGCGGGCCCCGCGTATTTTCGTCGCAGTGAGTCACGGCTTTGGAACGTGCGGCGTAGCTCCGCCCCGGGGCGTGGCCGCCATATGTCCCGCCCCGTCCTCCCAGACTTCCGTATCTTTCCCATGCGGGTTAGACACCGGGAGAGACTTGGGAGTTCAGCTGGTTTCCTGGCGCAAGGTGCCCGGGTCTCGCTGTGCGACATTGGGCAAGCGTCCCCGCTCTCTGGATCTTTGTTTCCTCTAGTAAAATGTGAGGATGGGGGAGAGTTGCTCTAGCTCTGCCTTCTCTGACCTGATGGGACCATGACCTCTCTGATTTGAGGTCACCCGCCCGGGGTCAGCCCTCCCTCCCCATCTTTGGCTGCAGTGTCCTGAGACACTCACTCCCCACACAAGTCATGCAGCCTCTCTGACCCGCAGTTTCCTCATCTGTAGAACAGGCCTGGTGACCCAATCTTCAGGGTACAGTCGAGGATCTGTGCACACTCTTCTGTCCCCCACTCCCAACCCCCGCCTCCAGGGGAAGGGGAAGCGAGACAAACCCTTAGCGACAGCGAAGGGTGTCTGTGGAGCTAGGACCTGGGAGGAGGCCACAATAGAACCCCAGAGGACAGAGATAATGGGCCTCTCTGTCGGCGCAGCTGTCCCTGTCAACCTAACAGAAGCAGCTGACCCGGGGACTGCCAGGAGCAGGGCAGCTGGGATCCGTGTGGCTCTGGGAGGGTGTCATGTGACAGGGTGGGGCACTATGAAGAGAAAGGATACAGACGTTTGAAGAGTGCCCTCCATGCTCCTGCCACTTGATTGCATGTTGGGATTTGATTTTCACAACCGAATCCTATGAGGGGTGCCCTCATCACCTCAATTTTATCATGAGGTAACTGAGATTCAAGCTGGATTAAATCCAGATTTGGCCACTGCCAACAGCACAGTAGCCTTGGGCAAGTTGCTTCAGCTCTCTGTTCCTCCATTTCTGCATGTGAAAATGAGGTGATGACTGTCCACTTACCACATGGGGAAGTTGAAAAAATCAAGAGATAGTAATGTTGATTATTGTTTAGGGATTATGTGCTGGGTTCAACTCTAAAAGCTTTATGTTCATTGAATTCTTATAACAACTCTAGGAGGCAAACTATGGTTATCCCCATTTTATAGATGAAGAAACTGAGGCACAGAATGGGGCAGTAACTTGCCCAAAGGTCAGGGATGTGGACAGATGTAACCTATCACACAGAAGGAAAGAAGTAATATTTAACACAAGCGAGAAAGTGCATACAGTGGCCCTGTGAGAGGCTGACTTCATCTCAGGGAACTTGCTCTGCAGTTTGGGAAGCCACACTATGAGCCTCTGTTTGGGAGAACAAGGGTGTGGGGCAGTCTGGACAGGATTGGTCTGGGTAAGAGGGTTTTTAAAATTGTGTCCTGGTGGCTAAGGAACGAGATAGTCTGGGGAGCCCTGGTGACTTGGGAACACCTTCAAAATACCATGCCAGCCTGTACCATCTACCCACATTATTTCACATGGAAGAAGTAAACAGTGTTACTCAAGCATTGTGCTTAGGGGCCTCTTTGTTACAGCAGCGTACCGTGTCTGCTCACTAAGACACTGTGCTGGGACGCAGCTGTGTACATAGCAGACGAGAGCTATCGTCAAGCTCACAGTTCAGTGGGAGAGACAAACATTAAACTAGGAAACAAAATCATAATTACAAAGTATGGTAAGTGCTGTGAAAGGCAGAACCTGAGACTGCAAAAGAAAATGATGGGCCTGATTTAGACAGTGGTCAGAGAAAGCCCCTTTGAAGAGATGAATTTTATTTTCACTTTTAACCATGTACATCTTATTTTGAAACATCATCATGATAAAATAAGACACTGACTATTAACAATGTGTGCTTTTATTTTCCCCCTTTCATGCAGTCTTGAAATATATTTCATCTTAAAACAAATAAGAAACTCCCAAAATATGACACTCATTTTGAGAAATGCAGGCATACAAAGGACAATATTACCCACAGAAATGCACCAGTGATGAATAGTAATGGACACAGATCCAATATTTCAATATTAATTAATATTAATTAGATTGATTCATCCTATTACAGGATGTAACTAAAACCATGCCCTTTAAATTCAAGTGAGCACCTCCATTTCCATACATGTGATTTTATACATTTAACACAACTGGCAACAATAACAATGTTAGCTAGTATCTGTTAAAACCTTAATGAGTGCCAAGCACTGCTAAATATGTAACATCTGTTTTATTTGTTTATTTTTATTGATGAAGAGATAATTTTTTAAACAAGCAAAGGATAAGGCAAGTTGTATTCAAAGAGCAGAAAAAGGAGTATCCATAGTATTCCCAGCACGATGGGAAACTCTTATGTACCAGGAGGGCCCCAGGAAAGAGGGGTCCCGCTCAACAGTTTACTGAAAAGAGTTTAATGAAAGGATGATTTACCCCTGTGTGGGTGGGCTGAGGAAACCAGCAGGAGATGGTGCAGCACCAGGGCTGGCAGCAGTGGGAGCCCTCACCCCTAAACCTGAAGGGAGCGGGGAGGAGAGGTTTTCTAGAACCAGCGAGAGCTGCAGCTGTGAGCAGAGGAAGCCTGAGGGGAGGCCATCACAGACACCACCCCTACCCAAACTGGGGGTGGCTAGGGAAGATACCCCAACTTTTCTCTCCTGCCGAACTTTGATGCCCTGCTGATACCTCCCATGAGCTGAACTCAACCGGAAGCCCTAGTGATGGCGTCCATAGGGGACAGCTTCATCTGTAGGGGGGCCACCAAGCAGGGTGGAAAACCATGGTGAGCAGGTTTGCGAGCTAAAGGGTAAGCAGAGAATAACTGCTGATGTTCTGGGCAACTTCAGAGATTCCTCCAGCACTCTCTGAGCTAATTCTGTAGCAGGAGTTGGGCTTGAAAAATGTCCCTGCCTCCTGTCCCCAGAACTGCCTGCAGTGGTCTTGTTGACCTGGAGTACTCACAGGGCTTCACCATGGAAACCTGATACTCAGTCTTGGCCATCTCTACCTACCATCTGTACCCCAAGCCAAAGATCTGGTCCAACCAGGTGACCAAGTGATGCCCAAAGTGACCAGAAATCGCTGCATCTGTTAGAGCCCCTGGGTACAACTTTTAGAGGCCCGGCCTCTGCCAGACAAGTTGGGCAGGGCCTCTGGAGACCGGCTGGGATGTTTGGACACCTGGGTGGGGTGAAATCATCGCTCCCGCTCTAGACTTCTGTCAGGGAGAGGTTTGCTCTGCCTATGAGGGCTGGCCCCAAGGAAATCCCACAGCCATGGGAGACTCATTAGCCCATAGTGCTGCCAACGACAAACACAGCGCGCACACGCACACACACACACACACACACACACACACACACACACACACACACACTCACTCAGGTTCTCCCTCAGCTGCACAGATGGAGGAAGACAGCCACACACACACACAACTACAGGCACACACCTACAGCGCCACACCCAGATGCACAGACAGGTACAGACACACACGCAGATGCTCACAGATGCGCCCGCAGTGCGTGCAGCCCCTGCTGCTCTTCCAGTCTGAGTCTCCCTGATCGTCCCCGGAGGAAGGTGGGACACCCTGAAATATCGAGTGTCTTCATTGCTGTGCCTCCTCCCCAGAAAGGGAAGTTCCTGGCACACAAATATTGAAGGAAGGAAAGAGGAGAGGGAGGGAGGAAGGTACAGATATAAACATACATCTAGATGCACACCTACTGAGCGCAGGTGAAGGTTTTGTGGGGCCTGACAGTCATCCAATGAGAGAGGAGGAAGGCTAAAAAAAAAATTAAAACCATGAATACAAAATTAGAGACCTTGGAAGGAGCCCAGGTTCAGAGCTTATAGCTTACCAGGAAATTTGCTTCTGTCACATGCATGGAAGAGAGAAATATAAGCCCACAAACACGTGAAGGAGCACAGACACAGGCACCCCAGGCTGCCAAGACACACACATACACATACATGTGCACATGCACAAATGCACACATGCACACACACAGGCATGCACACATGCATGCTCTCCATGCCCACCTCCCACCTCCTCACCCCAGACCCCCACTCTGAGGACGTGGAGGAGCAGGGGGATGTGGGAGCTGCCTCTGGAGAGGGGTTCAGGCCAGCACTCAGCGAAGAGTCAGCCACTGCCTTTAGAGCCAGCAACACCCTCAAGTGCCCACACCCCAACCCCGTCCCACTGCCTTTTCCTAACGTGGGGAAACCAGGGCCCACAGAGGGAGGGGCATGATTCGAGTCCTCTGGGAGAACAGCAGTACATACATCATCATGTGCACATGGAGAACCATCACAGTTTTCTGGAATGCGGGAGATTTTTAAAGGTTTTCTTTTTTAATACAGAAAAGTATAAAGAAAATGGCTTGCAATGCCACAGCACAGATAATCCCATTGGCATGTAAAAATAAAGTTAACGAATGCACGCATGTAGAAAATTCAAACAGTTCCAAAGGATTATACAATGAAAACTAAAACCTTTTCCATTGCAGTCGCACTCCTGGAGTGGATCCCTGTGCATTTCCTTCCTGAATGTGTTGGCATTACAGCATTTTTAACCTATAAAAAGAGAATCACTCTGCCCAATATTGCACACCTTGCCATTTTTTCATCTAAAACCCATTTTTGCGGATCTTTGCACATCAACCCGGCCTACCCCACCTCCTTCTTTTCCACAGCTGCGCTTTATTCCGCTGTGTCCTCTGTCAGTGCATGTTTATTCCCAGCATCTCTGCTTTTCAACAGACCCTCGGAGTACCTGGACATGCTGCCAGTATTTACATGGAGTCAGATAGAAGTAGAAGCACTGGATCAAAGGGTGTGTGCCTTTTTTAACTCTGGTAGAGGATGCCAAAGTGCTCTTCTAAAAGATGGCATTAAGAGTCTGTCTCCCTACACTCATCAGTTTTGCCAACCTGAGGAGTAAAGTCATATCTCAGTGTTTATATGAGTGTATATATGAGATATAATTCACATGCTATATAATTCATCCATTGAAACTGTTTTTTAGTATATTTAAAGTTGTGCAACCATCACCATCAGTTTTAGAACATGTTCATCACCCCAAAAAGAAACCCTGTACCCACTAGCAGTCCACTCCCCATTTCCTCCCTTCCCCAGCCTCTGGAAAGCATTAATCCACTTTCTATACCTATAGATTTGCATACTGCAGACATTTCGTGTAAATGTAGTCACACAGTATCTGTCTTTTTCCATCTGGCTTCTTTCACTTAGCATAATGTTTTCAAGTTTCACCCATGTTGCAGCATGTCAGTACCTCATTCCTTTTCATGGCCAAATAATATTCCATTATATAGATACAGTAGGTTTTTTTTTCTAATTCATCAGTTGAGACATTTGTGTTGTGTCCATTTTTGACTATTATGAATAATGCTGCTCAGAACATTCATGTGCAAGTTTTTGTGTGGGCATAAGTTTTCATTTCTCTTCAGTGTAGACCTATGATGCAGTGTTGTTTCAGTAGGCATTTCTTTCCATTCTGAGTGAGGTTTAGCATCTCCATGAATTGCCAGTTCAAATTCATTGCCTGTTTTGGTGTTGGGTTGTTTGATTCTTTCCTATTGATTTGAGCTCTTGGTTAATCAAGGAAATTTAGGCCATTGTCTGGCATATGTGTTATGTCTGTATTTTTTTCAATTTGTCAATTATCTTCTACCTTCATTCATGGGGTTGCGATATTCAGAAATTAAATTTTTCTTTTTTTTTTTTTTTTTTTGTCGTTTTTTTTTTTTTTTTCGTGACCGGCACTCAGCCAGTGAGTGCACCAGTCATTCCTATATAGGATCTGAACCCGCGGCGGGAGCGTCGCCGCGCTCCCAGCGCAGTACTCTACCGAGTGCGCCACGGGATCGGCCCAAATTTTTCATTTTACAAGTTATTAACATTTTCTCTTTAGGCTTATAACCAGTTTAGTAAGGTCTTTACCACTTTACTTATAAATTTATCCATAATTTCAAGAATCTTCAGTTTTTCCTCTTTCTCTTCAGCTGCCTCCTCCTCCTCCTCCTGTTCCTCCTCCTCCTGCTCCTGCTTCTCCTGCTCCTGCTCCTCCTGCTCCTCCTCCCCCTCCTCCTCCTCCTCCTTCTGCTCCTCCTCCTCCTCCTCCTGTACCTCCTCCTCTTCCTGCTCCTCTTCCTCCTGCTCTTCCTCCTCCTGATCCTCCTGCTCTTTCTCCTCCTCCTCCTCCTGCTCCTCCTCCTCCTGCTCCTCCTCCTTCCCCTCCTCCTACTCCTCCTCCTCCTCCTGCTCCTCATCCTGCTCTTCCTCCTCCTGCTCCTCCTCCTTCCCCTCCTCCTGCTCCTCCTCTTCCTTCTGCTCCTCATCCTGCTCTTCCTCCTCCTGCTCCTCATCCTTCTCTTCCTCCTCCTGCTCCTCCTCCTTCCCCTCCTCCTGCTCCTCCTCTTCCTTCTGCTCCTCATCCTGCTCTTCCTCCTCCTGCTCCTCATCCTTCTCTTCCTCCTCCTGCTCCTCCTCCTTCCCCTCCTCCTGCTCCTCCTCCTCCTCCTGCTCCTCATCCTGCTCTTCCTCCTCCTGCTCCTCCTCCTTCCCCTCCTCCTGCTCCTCCTCTTCCTTCTGCTCCTCATCCTGCTCTTCCTCCTCCTGCTCCTCATCCTTCTCTTCCTCCTCCTGCTCCTCCTCCTTCTCCTGCTCCTGCTCCTCCTGCACCTCCTCCTGCTCCTTCTTTTGTAACATTTAAGACTTTGATCCATGTGGGGTTCATTCTGGTGCCAGGAGTAAAGTTTCAGTGCTCTTTCCAAAAGTCAAGTGATTATCTAGACACCTTTCATTGAAGAACCCTTGTTGCCAGCAGTGTGAGATGCCACTTTATTGTCAATTACCTCTTTATGTGCTTTCAAACCTGCTTTAGGACTCTCCAGCCCAGTGGTTCTCGATTCTGACTGCACATCAAAATTATTTGGGGTATTTAAGAAAATATCAGTAACCAGGTTTCACCCCATTGGGTGAGAATCTCTGAGGGTAGGGACCAAGTATTGCTTTGCTCTGTTTTTTTGGAAGCACTGCAGCATCACACTGACACATCTACTGTTTCTTCTTTTTTACCAAATTGTGTTTTAGTAGGTTTAGTAGAGTCATTATTCCTCTTTTTCAGAATTTTCTTGGCCATTCTCCATATATGTATTTTTCCAGATGAACTTTACTATCATTTTGTCAGTTAAGAAAAAAAGTCTGTGTTACTATAATCTGAGCCACACTTTTTTCAGCCAACAAATATTTATGGAGCATCTACTATGTGCCAGTCACTGCTCCAGGCAGGGGACACAGAGGTGAACCAAATAGTTAAGAATCTCTGACTTTGAAGAACTTGGTCCCTAGTGGAAGGGACAGACAATAATATGTGAGTGGAGTCAAGGGAGGCTTCTTGGAGGAGGTGACATCTGAGCTGAGCCTGCACCAGGAGGAGGCAGCCCTGAGGAAGAGCAGCTCAAGCAGAGGAAACAAGAACTGTGAAGGTCCTGTGAGCCCTAGCCAAGGAACAGAGAGCCATGTCATGGAAGCCTGGAGAAGGGCACATCTCCTGAGGGAAGGAGGGGACACCCTCCAAGGCAGCTGAGGCCGAGGCAGTGCCTGAGCCTTTCCCCGCAGGTTAAGAGCCTTTCAATTATGGAGCTAATAAAAGCCCAACTGGAACGAGTTGAGAGAAAATGGTAGTTAAGGAGGCAGAAACCCTGCATGCAGAGCACTGTTTTAAGGAGGTGGCTGTGGAAAGAAGAGAAGGTAGGCAGAGGAGCTATGGGGCCGAGGAGAAGGTTCAAGAGATGAACATAACATCTCTCTAAACTTGAAGTTTATGGAGTGGGTGAGGGCAGCAGGAATGCTCAGGCAGACCGGGGGATGCTGGTAGTGCCAAAGGGACAGGAGGATGACAGTGAGGAAGGGTGTGTGCGGTGGAGGGGACAGGCAGCAGACCCAGGGCAGCAGGAGACCTTCTGTTGTACCTGGCAGGTGGGCCAGCAGGATGTGCAGATGTGGGTGGCAGGTTGGAGATAGGGAGACAGGCGGTTCTGTGGGATGGCTTCTGTTTCCTTTGAACCATGTACAGAGGTCATCAGCTAAAAATGATATGGGGCAGGAGGGATGGGAGATTTGAGGACAGGCAGGAAGATGCCAAGTGACTACCCAGGCAAGCATGGTGGGATTTGGGTAGCACGTGTGCCCACTTTCGTATCTATTTGAAGAGAGAATTGAAAGCCTCACAATAGTCCATTTGCCTGTCTTACCATTCACGTATGTCTTCTTCCATCCCCTCTGTGGAATTTAAGTGTTCCTGATATCTGTCCCACACATTCCTTCTCACACTTCCCCTAAATCCTATGAGGCAGACCTGGCAGCAGCTCACACACACATGTCCTCTTCCCCTGGCTGACAGCCCCCAGCCTTGCTCCGGGCAGCACTGTGCCTTGCCTAAGTGACACCCTCGTAACCCCAGCCTCCGCTGCACACAGTCCTGGCCAAGGAGGCCGGAGCAGAAGTCTGCCAGACACTAAGGAAAGCAACACTCTCAGAATAAGAGCTGACCCAAAGCATCCAGTTGCATGAAGAAAATAAATCCCAGGTTTAAGCCATCAAGAAATGGGCTTTTTGTTACTTTCACCTGAAAAGTATTCCTAACTGATACAACCTGCACCAGGTGCTACATGAAAATAACCCATCCATGTCTGTGACGTTGCAAATTCAATAACAAGTAGGAATCAATTTGGCAACTTAGGAGGGTAGAGGAACTGTTCCAAAATTTAACACAATTCAGCTACCCATGTCTCTCGGTTTTGTGTAATTGTGATGAAAGCCATAAAATTTATCATTAACTATTGGTATATGTACATGTCAGTAATCTTTTGTTGTACAACAGATCTCTAGAACTTTTTCATCTTGCAAAACTAAAACTCTATACTCATTGTATACTAACTCCCCATCAGCCCTCCCCCGAGGCCCTGGCAGCCACCATTCTACCATCTGTCTCTATGAATTTGACTATTCTAAGTACCTTATGTAAGCGGAACCAGACAGTGTTTGTCATTTTGTGACTGGCTTATTTCACTCAGCATAATGTCCTCAAGGCTCATCCGTGTTGTAGCATGGGTCAGAATCTCCTTTTTAAAGCTGAATAATATTCCATTGTATGAGTGTACCATTTTCTTTATCCGGTTCTCTGTCAATGGACATTTGAATTGCTTCCACCTTTCGGCTATTGTGACTAATGCTGCTATGAACATGTGCATGCAAATATCCATTCAAGTATCTACTCTCAGTTCTTTTTGGATATATACCCGGAAGTGGGATTGCTGGATTGTATGGTAATTTTATGCTTAATTTTTCAAGGAACTTCCATACTGTTTTCCACAGCAACTACACCATTTTACATTTCCACAAACAGTGCATACAGGTTCTGATTTCTTCACATCCTCACCAACACCTTTTATTTTCTGGTTTTTGTTTTTGTTTGGTTGGTTTTTTATGTATGGCCATCCTAATGGTGTGAGGTGACATCTCATTGTGGTTTTGACTTGCATTTCCCTAATAATTAGTGATGTTGAGCATCTTTTCATGTGCTTCCTGGCCATTTATATATCTTCCTTGGAAAAACGTGTATTCAAGTCCTTTGCCCATTTTTAATTGGGTTATTTTTGTTGTTGAGTTGTAGGAGTTCTTTATATATTCTGGTTATGAACCCTTTATCAGAGACATGATTTGCATGTATTTTCTCCTATTCTGTAGGTAGCCTTCTCACCCTGTTAATTCTTTCCTTGGATGTGCAGAAATTTTTAAGTTTGATGTAGTCCCATTTGTCTATTTTTGCTTTTGTTGTCTGCTTTTTGTGTCATATTCAAGAAATCATTGTCAAATCCAATGTCATGAAGTTTTTCCCTGGTGTGTTCTCCTGGGAGTTTTATAGTTTTAGCTTCCACATTTAAGTCTTTTATCCATTTTAGTATTTGAGTTTAAATTAAAATATGCTCTGCATGGTCAAGAGTACATAGGCTGCAGAGAAATCCATGAAGTGCTCAACCTTGGCCATGGTTGGGCCTAGACATGGTTCTCTCCAGATTATTGGGTCCAGGGCTAGAGAAGCTTTGGTGGAAGCTGAGCCCTTTCCCAGCACCAGTGGAGATGCCTGCTGGTCCCCATCTTAGGACAGTCATTCAACAGTTGCCAAAAGTTCATCATCACCAATGTCACTAGCCTCCCATCATACAGGTGTGCATGGTGTAGGCAGCAACCACTACATCGATCTTCCCAGATGCTGCTGAGAGGGCAGGCCAGGAGCAATGCTCTTTCTGCAGCTGAGAAAAATGAGGCTTAAAGGAATTTTCACATAGCAAGCATGGTTCTCAATGCAGAACTCTTTCTGTGAAACTGAAGTTCTCGCTCTATAAATTTTTTCTTAATGGATGTCATACAATGACCCATCCTGGGAGAACTGAGCTGAAATAATTTAAAGGAAATGTTAAGTCATTGTATATAAAGGTGCTGCTACATACTATTTGTAGAAGCAACAAAACTGGAATGTACCCAATCCCAAACAACAGGGAAATAGTTAAGCCAATAAGTGACGTACTTTTTAGTTAAGAGAAATAAGCTCTGTGATGTCTCTGGGGAGATGGAGAAATGTGTATCTTCACCAAGCAAAACTAAGTGGACCCGGGTTTATAAACAAACGCCAACCCCTGCTGTAGAAAAGCTGTGTACACCATGCCATCAACTGCCCTTGGCACAGATCCTCCTCTGCCCTCCTGTTGCACTCTGGTTTCTTGTTTGGCCAGTGGTCAGCAGTGCTGGAACATGGAAGGGTGGGAAGAGAGGACGGCCAGGGTATTTCTCCTTCTGTCTCTTCCCTTGGCATCTGTGGCAGAGAGAGGGGGTTCTGTACCATGGCTTCAGCTACCTTGGGAACTTCTGTTGTCCCAGCTCCTGGCAGGAAGCTCTCTCCATGGCTCCTGGCTGGCACCATGCCTCTCTTTGTCCCTAGGGACGATAGCAGCTTCCTGCTGTGCCAGTCTCTCTCCCTGTTTGGCTTCCCACATCCTGCACCACCTGAGTAGCCAATTCCCTGTATTAACTTCCATGTGAAAGCCTTGAGTTTTCCTGGCTGGCTCCAGGCTGATACCTATACTGATGGATAAAAATAAAAAGTTGGGTTCTTTCCCAGAACATAAAAATGATACGTGCCCATTGTACAAAGTGTGGAAGATCCAGAAACTTATGAATAAAAATCAGCCCTAATCCTACCACCTGAATTCAACTGCTGCTACCATGCCCCACGTTTTTGAACACAAGATTGCATCCTGTATAATTGTGTAATCTGTTTTTTCAGCTAAAAGCACAACACAAGCATTTCCCCGTGTTGTTTATGAGTTCCTTGTAAGCATTATTTTAAGTATCTATACATAACAAATCATCCACTGGTTGTATTGTAATTTACTAAACTATGTTGTCAGACATTTAGATGTTTTCTAATGTTTTGCTAGTATAAATAACACTATCAAATCTTTATAGAACGGTTTTTAAAATTTTTTTCCTGAATTTCAAATTATTTCCTTAGTCAAATTGAACCAAAGATGTAAACAATTTAAAGGCCTTTGGTACACATCATCAAATGACATTCTCCTAATACTGGGCCTATCTGAATTCTCCAGAATATCAAGAGATGACCTTGCCTGTCACTTCATAAAGGGACATCAGGTGCATTGGATCACTAAACTCTGTAAGTGACAGGAGAGCTTCTCCTGTGCATGCTATACAATGCCAGCAACCCAGGAGGATCTAGGAAGAAGGATGCAGGTACTGGAGTACGTGAAAAAGGCCATGTATCAGCTATTGCTAACAAATCATCCAAAACTTAAAGGCTTAAAAACAAAAACATTAATTGTTTCCTATGCACCCATAGGTCAGCTGGTTCTATTAGCCTGGGAGACACTTGGCTGACCTTGGCTGTGGTCGGCTGGCAGTTCAGCTAGCACACCTTGGCTGGGATGACTCAGCCTCCTGAGTTAGCCTGCCTTTAGCCCTCTGTGTGTACCTCCTACATCATTCTATCCAGCTAGCCTGGTTGTGTCCTCATAGTAGTGGCAGGATTCAAAGAGACAAAGCTATGATAAGCAAGGACTTTTTCAAGCTTCTGTTTGTATTCTGTCTCTACTCCATTTGCCAAACCAAGCCTGCAGCCAGCGTGGAGGGAGGGCTCTACTAAAGGAGGTGAATATTGGGCAGGAAGAAGAATTGGGGCTGATATTGCAATCATCTATCACAAGGCGCATCCTCAACAGATGGGAACATGATCTCCATGGCAACCAGCAAGGACCACTCCTGAGGCCCAGATGGTACCAAGGACATCTCGGTGGAGGCTGATGAATACTCCCCACATGTGGCTTGGCACCACCTTTAATCTCTCTAGAGCACAGGTGCCTCCTGGGGACAGGAAGCGGGGAATCCTTGCATCACCACCCTAGAAGAATGGGATCTAAAAAGAGAAATTAAGTTGGGGTACGAAAACCAAAGGTACAGTTCATGCACACCTGATTTTATAGGCTAGAATTAGAATCCACTATGACCGAGAGAATAATCGGCCTCAGGTGGAATGCAGACAGGGCGATGAGGCAGTAGGATTCCGTGGAAATTTTTCCAGAGTTGGAGGGAAAGTATCCTCCCGCTCGCTGGAATCGCCCACTTTGAGGCCAGCAAGGTCCTTAAATATCAACCAGCATAACACCCTCACTTCCTAGTCCAGGAAACAAGCCCAGAAAGGTGAAATGGCTCGTTTGAGGTCTCACAGCAAGCTGACGCGGGGGGCCAAATCCTGCACCCGTGGTTCTTTGCTACGTGGGGTGGCTGCTGCGGTTGGCTGCAAACACTCGAATTGCTTCTTAATTGGAATCTCCTGCTTCATGAGCTGCTTCCTGAGCAGCCCGTGTTCCCTGTCTGGGAATCTCAATCAGCACCATCTTCTCTAAATTGGTGTGACCTTGCTCTTCTCATCTTCTCCGCACAGGATTCACGTCATGGTTCTGCCCAGAAGGACAGCCGGGGAGGGGGTGGTGAGGGCAGGCAGGCAGCCCTTGGAGAGAGAGAGCGGCTGTGCCCTCCACTACCCCCTGCTCTGGGGACTTCAGAGTGCTTCGCGCCACCCCACCTTTGCCCTCCCAGGACTGGCTGCGAGCAGGCAGACTGGGCTCAAGCCTGGACTTGCCACTAGCTCCCCGTTTCATCTGGAGTAAATCTCTGTCCCTCTCTGGGCCTCAGTGATCACTAAAACTCTCCCCCAAATTAGGGGTACCAGGTTTAGCAAATAAAAATGCAAGATCCTCAGTTATATTTGAATTTCAGTAAGCAACAAATAATTTTTTAGTGTGTGTTCCATATAGTATTTGGGACATAGTTATAAAAAAAATATCTTTTTGTGTAGTGTAGCAGATTGAATTGTCCCCCCAAAACTCACTGAAGCTTGAATTGTGTACCCAAAGTTTTATGTATTAGAAACTTGGTCCCCACTGTGACTGTTAAAAGGGTGGGAAATCCTACTACTATGGCAATTGAAAGGTGAGGTCTTGAAGAGATGATTGGATTGCAGGACCGTGCAGTCATGAATGGATAAAAAATAGTGGTCAGGGCATGGTTCTGAGGGCTTTAAAAGAGAGAAGAGAGTCTGTCTCTCTCTGCTCCACCATTTCACAATGTGATACCCTGTGTCACTGTCACCACCACCAAGACCCTCTCCAGATGTCTTCCCTGTACTGTGGGCTTCCCAGCCTCCAAAACTGTAAGCAATAAATTTTGTTTTCTTTATAAGTCACCCAGTTTCAAGTATTTTGTTATAAGCAACAGAAATGGACTACTACATGCAGTGTATCTGAGTTTCAAATTTAACTAGGCATCTTGTATTTTTTCTGACAACTCCACCCCAAATGGACAATTCTGTTCCATTCTGCTTCATGGAAGCAGTCTGATGAAGCTCTGAGAGCAGAGTTTGGGGGTTACAAAGGCCTGAGTGTGAATCCCAGATCTGCCACCTATTCCTGTGTGATCTTGAGTGAGTCAGTTCACCCCTCTCAGCCTCAGTTTCACGAACTAGAAAATGGGCATGTTAATCCCTGATTTGTTCTCTCTCAGAACTAGTTCTCCCTCAAGACAAGTAAAAGGACATAATTAAAATCTCTTATTAGACTGCAAAGTGAGCTACAAACTGGAACACTTATTAAGAACCTACTGTATGCAACACTCTCTACCAAATATGGGAAGTAGAAATAACAGTGCAATTGGAAAGACATTTTGAAGAAAAGCCTGAGACTATTTTTCATAGAATCCTTCCATAAAGTGAAATCCCATCAAGAATCTGAATTCAGACTGCTATGAACTGATAATTAGATGCTTTAGGAAAAAAAATCTGTGTCATCGTGGGAAAGAGTTGCCTGGTCTTGATGCCAGAAAGAGCTGGAGTGATTCCCTGGAGAAGCTGGACTTCCAAATTCCCTATGGCGGCTAGTGTCCCGTTTGGGAGGGGACTTGACTGATGGAGAGTGATCAGATTCATGAGTTTAGGTGGGATCTTTCTCACCTTGCCTCTAGGCCTTGGAGATGCCTCTGTTGTCAGGGAAGATCAGACTTCATTTTATTCCTGCCATCCAGAAGCCTGTGCTGTAGGGGTGGATGTCAGTGGAACTGCCAGCCTAGCCTCCTCTTTCAGGGAACCAGCTTTCCCCCACTCAGTCCATGAGGTTCTCCAGGGGTGGGCATATAAGTCACACATGACCACCGCTATTGGTCAGAGACAGGCGTGCGACAAGCTGGACCAGTGAAAACCCTGCCTGAGGCTGCTGCTGCTGGAAAGGCGGGCTTTTCCACTGAGGCGGCTAAGTTGGTAGATGAGGACCCTATGACAGGAGTGATGTCTTTGCCATCAAATAGCAAAAGCCTACCTGAGAATGAGGCCAACTCATCAGGAAGCAAAGTGGGGAGACTGAGGGAGACAAGGTCCTGGGATTATCTGGCCAGACCCAAAGCCAGTTCAATGCCTGCACAGTCAGCTTCCTGAGTCAGCTACTCCCTTCGTAGCAGCACTAGCTGGACATTCTGTCACTTAACTGACTGACACATTGCTCCAATATGCTCCCCACTGAGCTGGCCCCCGAAGAGAGAACACTGGCATGGCACGAGTTCAGGTGCATGGAGATGAGTTCACATGAAGAGAAAAGCAACCCGTGGCTCAGCCCACTGTTTTTGATGGATTCATGCACGGTTCATATGCACTGAGCACCTGCTCCCCGCCAGGCCTTGCCATCTTTACGACAGCCTCGTGTGGGGAGCTGTGGTCACTGCTGGGTGCAGCGAGCCTCAAGACAGGCTCCACCTGTGCTTAGGATCCACTGTCTGGGTCACCTGAGAAGTGCTTCAGCAGGGTGGGCTGTCTCCCATGCCTCCCCTCCCACCAAACTCCCCCTCATGGTGGCACTCAAGGTTCACCTTACCATCCCCCTCACCAGCTCTCCAGCCCAGACACTCCCCACCCCCTTCACTCTTCACACTCTCTAATCCCCAAAAACAGACCCTGCTTCCGGCCTCCCCACCATTCCTCTTCCTTCTGCCTGATGTGCTTTCTGCTATTCTTCCCTGAGTATAGGCATAGAGGATATGCCCTCACCCCAAACGTGTCCCTGGCTCCTCTCCCTGACTGACACTTAGTCCACTCTAACAGCCTCCAGAAGTCCTTGGTCTGAGCCTCAAATGGAGCATTCTGTGATGCATTGGGTGGCTGGGCCCCAGCTTGAGCCTCAGCCAAGCCTGCCCCTGTGGACTGGAGTTGTCCGAGTGCATCTGATGAGCTAGTGGGGCTGGAGGGAGATCACTAAGTGGCCATCTTCAAGACTCAAGGCTAAGTATGGGCCCTCTCAAGCTTCAGTTTCCACGTCTATGAATGGCAGCTGGGGAATAGTAGTACCTGCCTCATACAGTTCCCGTGAGATTAAATGATATGTCCATGACATATAGTGTCCATACTATATTTCACATGACCAGTTACTTGCTGGAGTTATATGCACATTCCACTTGCAAAAAATCAAACATGGGCAGGGGGGCTTTTATGAACCCCCGACCCCTTCCCTGATTTCCACCCCACTCAAACTAGACCTTGGTCTTCGCTCTCTCAAGGAAACCAAGGCCATAGCCAACCAGAAGAGAGAAAGAAATTATTAGCTTTTGAACTTCTAAGGGCTCTAAATTCTACTTATTTAGAGTGATTTAAGGGATTTTCAAGGGTAAATTGACCATGATATAATTTGTATTTATATACAGGCTTTAGAACTTAAGCTCCACATAAGGCAGAAGTCCTTTTATATCCTCCTTGAGGCTCCTTCTCCAGACCTCTGGATTTAGGACCCTGGGGGCTGACTCAGTGCAAAGGGGCCAGTGCTGGTTGTCAGCACCAGGCAGAGATGACTAACTGGAAAGCCCTGTCTGCGGCCTGTTGCTCTCCTCACTGCCACAAGGTGTCGCTGTGGAACACCAGCACTGCACATTCCAGTGGAAGCTTTTTATTTGCTCTGGGGATTCCCTGCTGGCCCAGAAGCTGGAACAGCCTGGTGAAGTGTCTGCATTGGTGGTCAAGGGCAGCAGGGGAACAAATACACATCAATTCTTAGTTGTGATGGTGCTGTGAGGAGGGAGTCACTTTGTGTTGCAGGTGTCCAAGTAGAGATACTTTTGTTTTATTTTGTTTTGATGTAAAAGAAGTTGCTTTTTAGAAGTGGTATTTTGGGCTGGCCCCATGGCTCACTTGGGAGTGTGCGGCGCTGGTAGTGCCAAGGCCGCGGGTTTGGATCCTATGTAGGGATGGCCGGTGCACTGGCTGGCTGAGCACAGTGCAGACAACACCATGCGAGGGTTGTGATCCCCTTACCAATCAATAAATAAATAAATAAAGTGGTATTTTACTTTGTCTAGGTGAACTAAAAAGTCACTGTAGAGCAAATTGTTATTTTGAGAAAAATCATTAAGTGGCTCCTCTTAGGTAAATAAAAAGCAAGTGGGGGGGTGTCCATTACTTTGAGAGAAGGAGATTATAAGGGGACCCACTAGTTAATCAAAGTTAGTGTCTGGAGAAAAGTTAAGAAAGTTTGCATTGGAGCCAAATTACCTCTTGGGCACAAAGTCTTCAAGACCCAGCCCATTCTCTCTTGAGATTCCACAATAGTGTGCCTGCCTGACAGATGGGGGTGTTCCTGACTAACACACCCTTGTGAAAATGAACATGGACAGCCATCAGGGGGAAGTCACATTGGAGCATAGTGACTCATGCTCAAAGCCAGCTCTACACTGTGTGGAGGAAGGGAGCTACGTACTGTGTCCACACTAGTAGCTCTGGCATTATGGGCACAATTTGGAGACAATTGTTGATCATGAGATTAAAGATGAAAGCCATAGGCAGTGTGGGGTAGTGCTCTAGCTAAAGTATCCAAACCAGTGAGGGCATTAGCACAGCACCAGATTGCACAGGGCTGATGTTCAACAGAAACACCATGTGTCAGGGACGTAATTAATCACTCCCCAAAACCAGGCCCTGCTAGAGGCTTCATCCAGTTCTCTTTTCAAGAGTTCCTTTGAATTGCTGGACTGAGCAATCCTCGAAATTTTCCCAAAATGTGGGAAGAGAAACAACACTTACCTGGTATGTGCAGGGTCAAGCCTGTTTTAATATGAAGAATTAGAGGTGTACCCCCACGCTGCCAAATAGAGCAAAATGTACGTTACCCCCAATTTTGTTGTCAAATTGTCTTTTCAATGACGGTTCCCCCTTTAGACACAGCCCCTACATGAGCTTGCTCTTTTCCTTTCTTGTTTGCTCCCAGATCTGTAGCTGTGACTGCAAGGTCACAGGCTCAATTATGAGGATAAGGCTTAACTGCCTCCCACCTGAAATGGAAAGTGTATACTTGGCCAGGTACATATCTAAGATAATTCCAATTTTTGAACCAGCCTTAACATCTGTCCAGGAATGTGAAGTTTATCCTCAATTTAAAGATGAGGTCATTGATAGAGAGGTTAAGGTAACCTGGAAAGTCCCAAAGTTTAGAGTCCAAGTGTGATGGATCATTTGCAAAAATGGTCCCAATCGTCCAATCTAAATATCCATGCCTTTAAAAAAAAAAAATTTTTTTTTAAGTTTTGGTAAAATACACATACCATAAAGTGTACCATCTTACGAATTTTTTAAATTCTTCCTAACCTAACTGAAACTTTGTGCCCAAAGTTTAACCAACATCTCCTCATTTTTCCCCCTTAACCATTTTTAGGTGTGCAGTCCAGTGGCATTGAGCACATTCACATGGTTGTGCAGCCATCTCCACCGTCCAGCTCCACAACTTTTTCATCTTCCCAAACTGACACTCCACACCATTAACACAACTGCCTGCTCCCCCTCCCCCAGCCCCTGGCAACCACCGTTCTACTTTCTGGCTCTGTGAGTTTGACTACTCTAGATACTTCATGTAAGTGGAATCATACCATTAGCAGTCCTTTGTGACTGGCTGATTTCACTTAGCATAATGTCCTCAAGGTTCATCCATGTTGTAGCATGTGCCAGAATGTCCTTCCTTTTAAAGACTGGATAATATTCGATTGTGTATACAGACCACATTTTGTTTACCCACTCATCCATCAATGGACACTTGGGCTTGGGTTGCTCCCACCTTTTGGCTATTATGGATCATGCTGCTATGAACGCAGGGGTACAAATACCTTTTCCAGACCCTGCTTTCAATTCTTTTGGGTATATACCTAGAAGTGGAATTGCTGGACGGCATGGCGGTTCTGTTTTAATTTTGTGAGGAGCTGCCACACTGTTTTCCATAGAGGCTACATTCCCACCAGCAGTGCAGGAGGGTTCCGATTCCTCCACATCTTCACCAACAAACTTGTTTTCTGTGTTTCAGGTGGCATCCTCTTGGTACGAGGTGGTGTCTCACTGTGGTTTTAATTACATTTCCCTAATACCCATGCCTGTTGTAGTGTGATGTGGCAGCTCCTCCCATCAAGAGGTGGAGACTGTGGCAGCTCAATGCCTTGCTTTCGTCCTTAGAATGTGACAGGAGTGAGGCTGTGCCCATTGCATGCCTGGGCCTCAAGGGGCCTTGCACGCTTGCACTCTCTCACCGGACCCCACCTAGCTGCCTTAAGAGCAAGCCCGGGCTAGCCTGCTGGAGGGTGCAAGACACGTCATGCCCCCAGCCAACAGCTGGCTGACTGTTACTCTAGACCTGCCAGGCCAGCTGAGCTGCAGGTGGACTATAGGCGGATCCCAGGTAGGATCAGCTGAGCTAGGGCCACGTTGTGAGCAATAATAAATCAGTTTCTTTAAGCCACTCAGTTTGGGGTGTCTTGTTATGAAACAATTGTTAAATGCTATACCAGCTCTCACTCCAGGATTTTGTTCCCCACATCCCATGGACAGACTCGCCTGATCTAGGAAGGACAGGTAAAACTCTCATCTAATTCCTGGGAGAAATCAGAGCAACTGCCTACCTGGCCTCTAGGACACAGAGGTGGGAGGGCTCCCTTGGAATCCCAATCTTAATTACCGCTCTTCATGGGATGCCTTTGATCCAGTCCTCCCATGGCCTGTAGACCCTCCACACCTAACACACATTGACCTCCTCTACTCCCCAGGTGGCAGCAGAAATTGACCAAGCATGACTGAGGTCCATGCCAACCTCTGTGTGCCTTTGTCCTAGAAGATCACTAAAGTGAGGAAGGAGAAAACCTCCGGAAGGCACAACCCCCTCAGATGCTTCTGTTGTTCTGTTCTGGGACTCTCACCAGGGGGATCTGGGAATCTTTACTTTTAATAGGCTCCCAGGTGGATCCCAGCTCAGCCAGTTCCGAGAACCATGGAGGGGAGGCCTGGTCAGGCCACCGGGCTCACTGGGTTAACAGCGCCCCTCCCCTCCACCCCATCCCTTCCATCCTCACAGGTGGAGTAGGGTCTTGCCCCCTGCGTCCCCATGGACCCTGGGCACGCTCTGTGGTAATCCCACTCACACACAGTCTCCTCCACTCGGCCAGGGCTCTCAGTGCCGGCAAGGGACTCAACCAGGTAGCATTGTGATAAAGAGCACAAACCTCCGAGTCACACCTCCAGGAGTCAACCCCCTTATTCACTGTCCCTCCCACCCTGCAAACCCTGTGCTCAGCTGCTTTGCGTTATGTTTTCTCGCATATAAAAAGGGCACAGCAATAGCACCTGCTTCTAGAGGTGCTGGGAGAATTCGGTGACGGCCACACACAGGACACAATAAATTGGAGCACATTGGGTGTCTGAATATGTTTAACTGATTAATTACCAAAACTTGTAATGCAAAAAATTGTTTTAATGGAAGTATAATACGCACGTCTTAAGTATATATGCACGTGCACAATCGCCAAATCAAGATATTGAAGCTTTCCATCACTTCAGAAATCAGTTTTCCATTTCCAGTAAATTTCCCTGCCCGCTAGAGGACACCACTGCTCTGATTTCTAATTCGATAGATAAGTCTGCCTGTTCTCAAACTTCAAATACAAATGGAATCATACAGTCTGCATTCTTTTTCTATCTGGTGTCTTTCATCCAACACTGTGCCTATGGGATCTGTTCATGTTTTCCTGTTTCTCAGTGGTTTGTCCCGTTTTACTGCTGACTAGTATTCCATTCATGATTACACCACAACTTATGCATTCTCCTGTTGATTGACACGGGGTTACTTCCAGTGCAGAGCTGTTATGAAACAAGGCTCCTACGAACATTTGTGCACAAGATATTTTTTGTGAACCTAGCGTTTTTCTTGGGTAAACAGCCAGGAGTTGCTTGGGTTATAGAGTTTGCTTAACTTTACAGGATACTGCCAAACAGTTCTCCAAAGCAGCTGTGCTATTTCAAGCTCTCATGAGCAGTGTGACAGGGTTCCAGCTGTCCCACAACCTTGGCAACATTTGCTGTGGTCACTCTTCTTTTGAGCTGTTCTAATGGGTGGGAGAAGGCATCTTACTGTGGTATTAATTTCTCTGATGACTAATGATGGTGGGTGTTTTTTCATATACTTAATGGCCATTTGTGTATCTTTTATGACGTATCTGTTCATTTTTATTCACGTTTTTTAGGTAGACTGTTTTTTCCTTATTAATTTGTTGGAATTTTAAAAAAATATATTCTGGAAACAATTTCCTTGTCAGTATTTTCTCCCAGTTTATGCCTTTTTTTTTTTTACTTTTAAAAACGTATTGGGGGGGGGGCTGGCCAGTTAACTCAGCTGGTTAGAGCATGGTGTTGATTAACACCAAGGTTCGGGGTTCAATTCCTGCTTTTGGCCAGCTGCCAAAAATTTTTTTAAATTTAAAATTAAAAAGAAAATAAAAACAGCTTTGGGGTATAATTGACATATAATAAACTGCACATATTCAAAGTGAGCAAGTTAAGTTTTTACACATACACATGCATGAATGATACCCCAACAGTCGTAGTGAACACATCCATCCCTCCAAAACTTTTCTTGTGACTATTTGTAATCTTTCCCTCCTGCTTCTCTGTAGCCACCCATCCCCCAGCAACCACTGATCTCTCTGTGGCTATAGTTGAGTTTGCATTTTCTAGATTTTTATATAAATGGAATTACACAGCATTCCCCTGTTTATGTCTGGCTTCTTTCACTCAGCGTAACTATTTTGAAATTCATACATGTCATAGTATGTATCAATACTTCTTTTATTGCTGAGAGGAATTCCATCATATGAATATACCACAGATTGTTCATCCACTCATCTGTTGATGGACATTTGGGTTGCTTTCAGTTTTTTTTTCTATATCAACCAAAACCATTGTGAGCATTTGTATACATGCCTGTGTGAGAGATATGCTTTTGTTTCTCTGGGTAAATACCTAGGAGTGGGACTGCTGGATCACATAGTAGGTGTACGTTTAACTTTTTTAAAAAATCTGCCAAACTGGTTTCCAAAGTTGTTGTACCATTTCACGTTCCCACCAGCATAATATGAGGATTCCAGTTCCACTAGATCCTCATCAACATTTGGTATGGTCAGATTTTTCCATTTTAGCTATTCTAATAGGTGTGTATCTCATGATGGCTTTAATTTGCATGACTAATAATGTTGAGTGTCTTTTCATGTCATCCACGTAATCTTCTTTGATGAAGTGTCTGTTCAAATCTGTTGTGCATTTTTTAAATTGAATTGTTTGTTTTCTTATCAAGTTTTGAGAGTTCTTTATTCTGGATACAAGTTCTTTATCAGATATATGACTTGCAAATATTTTCTCCTAGTCTATGGCTTGTCTTTTCATACTCTTCCAGTGCCTTCAAAGAGCAGAAATTTTGAATTTTGGTGAAGTCTACTTTATCCAACTTTTCTTGTATGGTTTTGTGATTTAGAACTCTTCAAGCTCACAGAGGTATTCTCCTATGCTTTCTTTTAGAAGATTTATGGTTCCGGCTATGCTGTGTCTCAAATTATTTTTTATAAATGAATTTGGCTACCAGTTGTTATTGCACCACTCATTAAAAAGCTTTTATTTCCCAACTGAGTTACCTGGGCATCTTTGTCAAAATTCAATTAACTGTATATGTAAGGGTCTGTAGTGATGTCAGAGGTAGGGTCTGGAGGGCCAATAGCTGGCCTTAACCCACCCCCTCCTCTTACCAGGTTCTTGACTCTGCCACAGGAAAGAATTCAAGGGCAGAGTCACAGTAGAAATTGAGAATAAGTTTAATATAATAGAGAAGAAATACAGGTTCCACGGAGAGATTGTGGCATGCTCCAGAGACTGAGCAGGTCCCCCACCAAGTTTAACACAAAGGTAGGTTCAGTACAGACATCAAGTCTAACACGAAAGCAAGAGAAACATACCTAACATTCAGCACAAAGTGCAGGCTAGCTCAAGAGAATGAGCAGCTGCTTGCTGAAAGTAAGTTAGTTACAAAGTAAAATATACACACCTGAGCCAGGGAAGTGCAAGGCGCCCCAGACAGTGAGCAACAACCCTACTGTCCTCTGGGATTCAGCTTAGTTTACCTAATGAATATTCAGCTGGGGAGAGTGGGTCTCAGTGATGTAACATTTAGTCTTGCTCATGTTTAGTCTGTCTCTTCCACGAGCATGTTCATTGGCCAGACCCTATCACATGCACCAGGTATATTCAAGAATGTTCTGTGCTCTGTTGAGCATGTCCAGCCACTGGATTGCATACGCCAGCCCTTGTGGTCTCGTTTTCCCTGTGTTCATGCTCTAAATAGGTATAACTGGCAACAGTAAATTTCCTTCAGGGAAGAGCTCAGAGGAGGGGGCCTGAGACCTCAGAGTGGTCTCAGGAGTGGCTCGTTACCCAAAGGCATGTCCTGAAACCTGAACCCCAGGAAACTGAGCACCTCATATATCAGTTGGACTCTATTTTGTTCCACAGATCTATTTGTCTGTTCTTATGTCCACACTATACTGTCTTGATTGCTATATCTTTATAGTGAGTCTTGAAATCTAAAAATATAAGTCCTCCAAATTTGTTCTTTTTCAAAATTGCTTTGGTTTTTCTAGCCCCTTTGCATTTTCTCATAAATTTTAGGATAAGCTTGTCAATTTCTATTTAGCCTGCTGGATTTTTTATTGGATTGTGTTGAAACTATAGGTGAATTGGAGGAAAATGAACATCTTAAAAATATTCACCCCTTCAATCCATGAACATAGTGTATCTCCTGATTTATTTAAATCTTCTTTAATTTCTGTTAGCACTGCTTCATAGTTTTCATGCAGAGATCAAGCACTTATTCATTACATTCATTTTCAAATAGTTCATGCTTGTGATGCTATTCCAAATGGTGTCCTTTTATATTTTTTCCAGTTGCTAGTATGTATAATGTTTTAGTTCGTTTGTGTTGCTATGACAGAAATACCTGAGACTGGGTAATTTATAAAGGAAAGAGGTTTATTTGGCTTACGATTCTGGGACAGCTGCATCTGGCGTGGGCCTCAGGCTGCTTCTACTCATGGTGGAAAGTGGCAGCAGCCGGCAGGTACAAGCAGATCACATGGCGAGAGGAAGCAAGAAAGAGAGAGGAGGTGCCAGGGTCCTTTAAGCAACGAGCTCTCGTGGGAACTAATAGAGCGAGAACTCACTCATTAATCCCCCCTCCCCCAGGGAGAGCATTAATCCATTCCTGAGGGATCCACCCCCATGACTCAGTTTCCAACACTGCCACATTGGAGATCAAATTTCCACATGAGTTTTGGAGGGGACGACACACGAACTCCATCATATAAACATAATTTTGTCTGTTGATCTTGTACAGTGCAACCTTGCTAAATTCACTTATTAGTTCTTGTAAGTTTTGTATTTTTTAAAAAGATTCTTTCAGATTTTCTATATACAATATCATGTGGCCTGAAAATAAAAACAGCTTTATTTCTCCCTTTCCAATCTGTATCATTATTTTTTCCTTACCTTGTGGCACTGGCCAGAGCTTCCGTGCAACGTTGAATGGAAATGGTGAGATTAGACATCCTT
Organism: Cynocephalus volans; assembly: GCF_027409185.1. Taxonomy (NCBI): domain Eukaryota; kingdom Metazoa; phylum Chordata; class Mammalia; order Dermoptera; family Cynocephalidae; genus Cynocephalus; species Cynocephalus volans. The sequence continues at coordinate 95,161,072 of NC_084470.1, read as the reverse complement.
GCCTTATTGCTGCCGTGGAGGAGAGCTTTCGGAGGTACACTATTAAACACATTATTCATTATCTGTATTTCACTGACGCACTTTGTTAGATAAGAGGTTCCCTCCTCTTCCTGTTTTGCTGAACAGTTGTTATCATGAACGGGTGTTGAATGTTCTCAGATGCTGTTTCTGCCTCAATGAGATGATCATATGATTTTCCCCTTTTTCTTGGTAATGCTGTGATATATATTTATGGAGTTTTGCATGTTAAATCAAACTTGCATTCCTGAAATAAGCCCTACGTGCTTGTGCTTTTCATGTATTACTGCTTCTATTCCCTAATATTTTGTTAAATTGTTAGGTTTAAGAGGGATATTGACCTGTGATTTCTTTTCTTGTAAGGTCTTTGTCGGGTTTGTACCAGGGTCGCGCTGGCCCACCACAGAGTGGGGAAGCCTGCCCACCTCTTCTACAGTCTGAAAGAGCTTGTGTAATCGACCAAGTGATCTTCTTGTCCTTAGATGATTATACACTTCTAATCTTTTCTGAGATAGTGTTTAGAGCTGTATTAGTATTTACAATTTTCTAAATTAATATTGTTTCTTCCATAAATGTTTGATAGAATTCCTTAGAGAAGCTGGAGTTTTCTTTATGGGAAAGTATTTTATTATGAACTTAGTATTTTTTTATAGATATAGGGCTGTTCATATTTTAAATTTGTTTTTGTACTTATTCGGGTAAATTGTGTTTTTCAAGTAATGTGTTCATTTTATCTAGGTTGCCAAGTGTATCAACATAAAGTTGATCGTGATATTGATGATTTTAACACTTCAGTAGATAAAAAGGTAAATGAAACATCAGTAAGGATATAGAATATTTAGACAACACTATGAAGAAACTTGTCCTAATTGATATTTACAGAATATTATATTGAACAAGTGCAGAGTACACATTATTTTCAAGTAGTCATGAAATATTCAATGCATAGAGACCATATGCTGGACCATAAAACAAGTCTCGAAAATTGTATTAAATTGATATTAATTAAAGTACACTTATACTCTTTTAGGATGACTACTTTTTTTTTATTGAATCATAGTTGACTATACATATTTTTGGGATTCAATGTTGACATATGTTGATCAAATCAATATTACTAGTATATATATTGTTACAAATTGTACTTATTCTTTATGCCCCTTGTCCAATCTCTCCCCAGAGAGAAACCCTAGATTTCTTCTCTCCTTCTGAAAGAATAATGGTTACTCTGTTGATTTGTTGCCTAGATGATATGTCCAATGCTGAGAGGTGTGATCAGGTCCCCCAATATTATCATAGAGCAGATGTTTCTTCTGTCACTCTGGAATGGTCTTTGTGGAGAGAGACATTCTTTTCTTTTCTTTATCTCTGCTGGTGACTCTCCTTGTGTCAATGCACTCCAGTGGCTGGTGGACCATCTGTGTAGTGGTTGTGATGTCTAGCCACTTTCACAGCAGCCATGGTTACTGTGGTGGCTGTGGTGGGCCACCCACACGGAGGTGATATTTTTGGCATGCTCCTTTGGAGCTGGCGGTGTGGCTGGTTGTGGGCAGGGGGGGTCTGGTCCCTGACTCCATGCCTCAGGTCCCCTGGAGGGCCCTGAGGCACTGGTGTTGTGCCTGGTCAGGAACTAATTTTTTGTCCTTTGCTTACTTCTAAAATGGGGGGACTTCCTGTGGGAAGCAGTACTTGAGCTGTGTGATTGAGCTAAACTGCTGCTTTGCTGCTGATTCCCTAGGGAAGGCTTTTTGTGCAGCTCAGGGTTTAATGGTTGACCTTATAGGTACTTCTGGCTCTCCAGAGACTGAGTGCTCCTGGGTTGTGTAGAAACTCTGATTTGGGTCCAAGTGTTTTCATCAGACTGCACCCCATGTAATTCTATATTCCTGACCAGTGTCCTCTGAGTGGTCCCGTGCTGACTGGGGGGCAGATCAGCTGTCCTTGCTGTGTCCCAGTGTTCTCCTGATGGGCCTGTCTCCACCATCGCCCATGCTCCAAACACTTCCCATGGGACGGGCCCTGCACCAATCCCTTGTGATGACTCACTGGCCTCTGAATGGCTCCTTTTTTCAGTTGTTCTGGCTCCTTGTTCTTGTGTGGGTCCATGGGATGCATATTAGTGGTCTCACTGTCCCGAAGGCCACCAAGGCTCTCTTCTCCCCTGCTGCCTCCAAGCAACTCCATCCGAAGGGCACAGCTGCAGCTTCGGCTGGCTCCTGCTCCGTGCACTCAGCAGCCCCAGCCTTAAAGTGGCCACGGCCTGAAGTACTCCGAGCAGTTTTTTCTTTCTCTCACCATGGTTTCTCCCCCTTCACGAACTCTGTAGGTCTCTCCTCCTCTTCCCCTGAGCTCCAGTGGCCCCAGCTTGGCTGTTGTTACATTTTTATAGTTGTAAATGTGTTGATTTGTGGGAGAGAGTGATGCTGGGGACCCTCTATTCTGCCATCTTGACCAGAACCTCAGGATGACTACTATTTAAAAACAACAGAAAATAACAATTGATGGTAAGGACGTAGAGAAATTGAAACCCTGTACACTGTCAGTGGGATTGCTAGATGGTGCAGCGACTGTGGAAACAGTGTGGCGGTTCCGCAAAAAGTTAAAAATAGATTTACCATATGATCCAGCAATCCCATTTCTGGGTATATACCCCAAACAATTGAATGCAGGGTCCCTAAGAGATATTTGTACCCCCATGTGCATAGCAGCATTAGTCACAATAGCCAGTGATGGAAGCAGCTCAAGCCCAGTGTCCACTGATGGATGAACGGATAAAGAAAATGTTCTCTATCCATTCAATAGAATATTATCCAGTCTTGAAAAGGAAGGAAATTCTGACACATGCTACAACATACATGAACCTTGAGGACATTATGCTAAGTGAAATAAGCAAGTCACAAAAGGACAAATACTGGATGATTCCACTTCTGTGAGATATCTAGAGTAGTCAAATTCATAGACAGGAAGTAGAACAGTAGTTACCAGGGGCTGGGGGACGGCAACGGGAAGTTGGCGTTTAATGAGTTGTGGAGTTCCAGGCTGAGAAGATGAAAACGTTGTGGATATGGATGGTGGTGATGGTTGCATGACAGTGGGAGTGTACTTAAAGCACACTTTAACGTGGTCAATTTTATGCTATGTGTATTTTATCACAATTAAAAATAAAATTAAAAAGCTGTTCACGAAATCCCCCAAATATTTGAAAATCAAACACACTTTTAAATAAGAAATGAATCAAGAACAAAGTCACAAGGGAAATTTGAAAATATCTTGAACTGAACAATCGTAAAACTACAGATGTTCAAAATTTGTGAGAAGCCAGGGAAGTCCTGCTTAGAGGAAATCGGTAGCTCTCGTGATGCTTAATTGTATGGATTGCTTTGACTGCACCATGGGGTACCCAGACATTTGGTCAAATGTTATTCTGGGTATGTCTTTGAGAGTTGTTTCTGGATGAAATTAACATTGTATCTATAGACTGAGTAAAGCAATGGCCTTCTCTAATGTGGGTGGGCCTCATCCAATCAGTTGAAGGCCTGATTAGAACAAAAAGGCTGAGTAGGAGGGACTCCTCCCGCCTAACTGTTTGAGTTGGGACATTGGTCTTCTCCTGCCCTCAGACTGAAACTTACTCTACTGGCTCTCTTGGGTCTCCAGCTTGCTCACTGCAGATCCTGGGACTTCTCAGCCTCTATTTATGTGAGCCAATTTCTTATACTCAATCTCAATCTTTATCTCTCTCTCCATATATATATATATATATTTATAAACATATATATATATTTCCAATAGGTTGAGATACATTGGTTCTATTTCTCTGGAGACCCCTGACTAATACAGCTCTAAACACATATCAGAAAAGACTAAAGGTGCATAATCAACACTCTAAGGAAAAGAAGGAAGCTGAGATTACTTGGTGGAGGCTTCACAACTAGTGAGAGCGCCAAGACTTACTGCAGAGAGGCTCCAGGGCAGTGCTATGCTGCGTTCTGGCCCACACTGTTACCATATGCCTATATGAAGCTTGCAAAGGACCAGCACTAGGAGAGAGGGCAGTGATTAGGCTGCTTCTGTGTGTGTGCTCCTGAGGGTGGATGAAGAGACGCTATAGGAAGGCAGATTTTGGATTGACATAGGGCAGATCAAGTGGACAGGCTGGCTGAGATGGTAATGAGTCCTTTGTCCCTGGAGGTACACAAAAGGGCAGTTAGAAAATGATGCTTCTTTACTCATCATCAAAACCTGTAATTAAGGGCCGGCCCCGTGGCTCACTCAGGAGAGCGCGGTGCTGGTAGCGCCGAGGCCGTGGGTTCTGATCCTATATAGGGATGGCGGGTTCGCTCACTGGCTGAGCATGGTGCAGACCACACTGTGCTGAGGGTTGCGATCCCCTTAACGGTCACAAAAACAAACAAACAACAACAAAAAAAAACTGTAATTAATTTCATGTTCAAACCAATATTTAATAGACACTCTTCAAAAAGCTATCGTGGCCATCCTGATCTATCATTAAAAAAAATTATTTTTCACATGCCATAATTTTCTAGTCACATGAAGATATTTTAAATAGGAATGCTATCCATTTTCCTGTTTGAAGAGAAATAATTGAATGAACCAAAACCCTCTTGTCCTCAGGGGTATGGAGAGGGGATTCTAACCTCATCCCAATCACAGCCCCCAAATACAGGCAAATACTTGGGCTCAAGTTCTGGGTCAGGCTGTATGGGATCCTGGGCACATGACTCTGTCTCCCAGGTCTCAATATCCTCATCTGGAAGATGGGAATAGTAATGAAAGCATGCATTTTCTGGGTCTCTTCAAAGCACTTTCCCAATTGCTGTGTCTTGTGCTTTGGGTTTTTTTGTTTGTTTGTTTGTTTTTAATAGATGACTGGTAAGGGGATGTTAACCCTTGACTTGGTGTTGTCAGCACCACGCTCTCCCAACTGAGCTAACTGGCCATCCCTATATAAGGATCCAAACCCACGATCTTGGTGTTATCAGCACCACACTCTCCCAAGTGAGCCATGGGCCGGGCCTATGTGCTTTGGTTTTTAATGAGGGTAAAAGATCACAGATGCAAACAGCATCTGAAAAGTCAAAAGATGAATGCACACGGAGGGTGTAATTTTCTTCTGCCTGGGAGGAAAAGAATCTTATCTTTAAAGCTGAAGCTTTTCAGGATATCACCTCTTTAGCATCCGAGTGTGGTCCATTTTTTGCTGAAAGATACATTCAGTCCTGTGGCAGGCAAATAGCTCACCCCACCTAAGGCATCAGACTGGCATTTGAAACTAACAAGGCCCTTCACGGTGGTTCACAGGACAAGCTTTTTCCTTTTTTAATGACTAATACCCTGGGTTTCTGTGTCGCTGCATTGACCCTAGCAAAAATAAAAATGAGACTGATTAGTATTAAAGAGATAATACACATGGTCTAGTTCCTGTGTTCATGGAAAAGGACATCTCAAACTCGAAGTGAGAATAAAAACAGGAAAATCTAATTTTTTTCTTAAAAAGTGTTACTGGGAATCTCCTTAGCAGTGGCCTGGCTGTCAGGACAGCTGGGTTTTAATTTTTACTCTACCAACCAAGTGGTTGTATGACCTTTCAGAAGTCACTTTCCTTCTCTGAGGCTCAATTTCTAGATCTGTAAAATGGGGTTGGTTTTCCTTACCCTCCCTAGCTGTGAAGAGGAAATTATATTAGAAAAACAGTTGTGACCCTATAAAGAGTTCATCACCCAGTGAAAGAAGTCCATGCTTCTTGCTTTAGAAAAATGCTTTGGGACAACTTCCCCCACTCCCACGCCCTGAGTCTGGGAAGTCTGATGTGTTCCAGAACACCCTGTGTTTTCCACTCTAGCATAACTTTCACTCTATTACTTTAAATGTTAGTTTGTTTCTATTTACAGCAAGTAGACATGTCCTTGCAAAAATCCACACATTAAAAAACATACATAAGGCAGAAACAAAAGCTTCCCTGTTCTTCCATGCCCCAGATGTAACCTTGTTTGGTTGCCTGCCTTCCCCACTAGACTGTAAACAACCTGAGACACCATTTCATTCACCTCTGTATCCACAATGCCTACATACCAGGGCACCCAACATATGCCCACTGAGTGAACAAGCGACCCACCAGCTTCTCCAGTGTTTTCTTTTTATTTTTTTAAAGTATGCCGTTCAGACTAACAAATCTCTAAAGCTAATATTTTATACAGTTACAAGAACCTAAAATCATTTTATTGATTTGTTATTTGTTCTAAGTTAAGGCATTCATGTAAAATTAGGCAAACAGCAAGAGCATCCATATTATAAAGGCTTACTGTAAATGTAATACAAATGTCAAAGAAAATGCGGAAAGCTTAAAACAAAAGGAAAAAAATTCCTTAGGTTTACAATCATAGTGCAAAAATCCTTAGTATATTGGTTTATTCTCTTTTCAGTTACTTCCTTTTTTATTAAATTTTTAGAACTTACGTTTAGATTTTTAGAATGTGTAAAATTTTAGAGGTTAAAAAGGTATAGAAATATATACATAAAATAAATCAAACACCTATAGTCCCATAAATCAGAATCAGCAACCACTATTACTATGTTTGCTTTCACTTTTTAAATAAATCAATCTGTATAAAGTTGGCTATAATGACCATCACGACTTAGGTGGGAATCCCTCCTATATAAACACATAGACATTCTGTCAGCTCCTAGCTCTATTTCCACCCTTCTTTGCTCGCTGCTGTATCCCATGGGCTGGAAGCCTCCAAACTTCATTTCCACCATGTACCACCTCTGGCAGACTGGTGGTGCTTTTGATACAGGAGGTGTTCAGTTTCCCTGGGCTCGGGTTTCAGGACATGCCTCTGGGTTTCCAGTCACTCCCTGAGGTCTCAGGCCTCCTCCTCTGAGCTCTCCCATGGAGGAAAGTTAGTGTGGCCAGTTAGACCTATTTTCAGGACCAACCAGGGGGAAATGAGACAATGGGCTGGCTTATGCAAATCCAGTGGCTGGGCATGCTCAATAGAGCACAGAATATTCTTGAATATGCTTGGTGCATGTGATAGGATATGACCAATGAATGTGCTCCAGGAAGAAACTGACTGAGCATGTGCAGGACTAAATGTTACATGACTGGGAACTACCCCCTTAATTAAATATTCATTAGCTAGAGAATCTATAAAAACTGAATCCCAGCAGAAGGAGGGGTTGTTGTTCACTTTCCTGAAGGCAGCACTGCTTCCTTGGCTGAGGACTGCATGCTTTATTTTGTATTGAACTTACTTTCAACAAGCAGCTGATCATTCTCTTGTGTGAGCCTGCACTTTGTACTGAACTTTAAGTGTGTTTTTCTTGCTTTTGTGTTAGATTTGGTGTCTGTGCTGAACTTACTTTTGTGTCATACTTGGTGTGGGCCCTGCTCAGTCTCTGGAGCTATGCCGCACTCTCTATGGAACCTGTATTTCTTATCTATTAAATTAAACTTGTTCTCACTTTCTGCTGTGACTCTGCCCTTGAATTCTTTCCTGTGGTGGAGTCAAGAACCTGGTAAGAAGAGGACAGTGTGGGTTGAGGCCAGCTATTGGGCTTCCCGGACCCTACCTCTGACGTCACTTTCAGCAAAAGCAGCAGAAGTATAGGCTCCTGCATTCGTGGCCAGGGGCAGATCAGTAATATGAGCTCCTGGCTTCAGTCCACAAGCAGAAGGAGACTCCTGATGTCTGGGCAATATTTCCTTTCCCTTTTGTTCCTCCATCCCTTACAACACATTTGAAACCAGTTATTACATTAAATACCTTTGCATTTAAAATAGCTAGAATGACTTCTATTTTTCTGATCAGACATGAATGGATGCAGAACTATTGATTGGCATTTTCCTAAAGTGTATATAAACAGCATCATGTTTATATACACTATAAATAAAGCTAATTATAAATTACAAAAATGTAGAAAAATGTTCAGTTTAACAAAAAGTTACAAAGTAGACACTCAACGAACCTCCACACAGGTTAAGAAACAGCATTAATGGCATCAGAAATGCCCAATATAGGGCCGGCCCTGTGGCTCACTCAGGAAAGTGCGGCACTGGTAGCGCCAAGGCCATAGGTTGGGATCCTATATAGGGATGGCTGGTGCGCTCACTGGCTGAGCGTGGTGCTGACCACACTGTGCTAAGGGTTGTGATTCCCTTACTGGTCAAAAAAAAAAATGCCCAATATATCCTTATAACATACTTTTTTCAGGCAACACTGTGATTTTGTGATGTAACCATGTTGGTCTGTAGATTTGGCTCATACTTCTTAACTGTTGTATAGTATTCATCCCATGAATATACCATGGTTTGTCTATCCATCCCTTCTCTGACAAGAAATTAGAGATGCTTCTGGTTTTTTCACATTCACAAAAAATTTTGCAATAAATACCCATCCTCACATCTCCTTTTATAAATGTGTGAGAATTTCTCTATAGCTGTTTTGTCATACTGTCGGTCAAAACTTATTAGTGGGTTAAGAAATAATGTAAGGGATTCCAACGAAACTGTTTTAAGCTTTACTAATATATATCTCATATATCATCAAACTCACCAATTTAAAGTGTCCAGTTCAGTGGTTTTCAGTATATTCTACGGAGTTGTGCAACCATCAGTATAATCTAATTTTGGAGCAATTGAATTTCCACAAAAAGAAACCTTGTAACTGTTAGCAGTTACTCCCCACCCCTGACCTCCCCTCCCTGCCCCAACCCCAGGCAACCACTAATCTATATTCTGTCTCTAAGGATTTGCTTATTCTGGACATTTCATATAAATGGAATCATATAATGTTTGTCCTGTTTTGACTGTCTTTCACTGAGCATAATGTTTTGAAGTTTCATCCATGTTGTAGCAAGTATCTGTACTTCCTTCCTGCATATTATCAAATAATATTCCATGGTACGAGGGACCTTCACGAAGTTCACTGAGAAGAGTGACATCATACAGATGATGGAATAGAGGAACCCCAGCATCGCTCCCCCCGACAACTGATCGATTTACAACCAGTAAAATGCAAAAACTGCTATCCTGAGATCACTGGACATTGACGGAAGAGGAGAGACCCCACAGTTTATGAAGGCATGAAAGGCCACAGCAAGAGGCGGAGGGGGGAGGGTCCACTTCAACCATTCCAAGCACCAGGCTCTTCTGAAGCCTGAATGATACAAGGTAAGGAGCAGCAGCTGCTAGCACATGGAGCAGCTGCCGGGAGACAGCAAAGCCTTAGCAGCACCCTTTGCACGAAGATACATGGAGTCTGCAGGACAGAAGGTTGCTTCAGATTGCACTATCCCATCTCCCAGGCTGACAAAGCCACTGGCAAACTTCCCCTGGACCCACATAGGAGTGAGGGGCCGCAGCCAATGAGAGAATATCCCCAAATTCAGAAATTAACTACAGGACAGCAAATTAGTTCCAGTGCAGAGTTTAAGTGGTAGTCATACCTATTAATCCACCACAGAATGAAACAAAACAAAACAAAACAAAAAACCAGAGACAAAGCTCTGATATTAACTGATAAAGGTCTAACACCACCGAGGACACCTGTAAAACTTGATAGAGGTAGCAGTCTCCTCAAATGCTCAGGAATCAAGATAAAGGCACAAAGATCAAGAAAGAACAGAGAAATATGACACAACCAAAGGAAACAAACAGAGCACTAGGAATGGACCAGAAGAACAGTGGATTTTGAAATATCTGACAGAGAATTCCAAATAACCCTCTTAAAGGTGTTTACGGAGTCATAAGAATATACAGAAAATGATGTCCAGAAAACAATTCAAGAGCTGAATGAGAAACTTGACAAAAGAATTGAATCAATTTTTAAAAACCAAATAGAGATTCTAGATATAAAGAATACATTATCTGGACTGAAAAACTCTATAGATTAAGTTCAACAGCAGACTTAATCAAACAGAGGAAAGAATCAGTGAGCTCAAAGACAAAACACATGAAATTATCCAATAAGAGGATCAAAAATGAAAAAAAAAAAAAAAAGAAACAGCAATGCATCAATTATGGGACTCCCTCAAGTGAAATAACATCCACATAATTGGCATACAAAACAAAAAAGGAAGGAACCTAGAAAGTATATTCAAGGAAATAATGATTGAAAATTTCCCAAGTATGGAGCAAGATGACAGCATCCAGGTACAGGAAACTGAGAGGTCACCAATCAAATTCAATCCAAACCCCAAGGTATATCACAATAAAATGATTAAAAAACAAAGACAAAGAAAGAATACTGAAAGCAGCAAGAGAAAAGAAACATATAACATTCAGTGGATCCCCAATATGTCTCTCAGCAGATTTCTCAGTAGAAATCCTATAGGCCAGAAGAGAATGGGATGATATATTTAGAGTGCTGAAGGAAAAAGACCATCAGCCAAGAATTCTGTATCCAGCAAAACTAACCTTCAAATGTGAAGGAGGAATAAAGTCTTTCCAGACAAACAAAAGCTCAGGGAATTCATCAACACTAGACCTGTTGTGCAAGACATGCTAAAGGGAGTTCTTCAATCTGAAAGAAGACAATGTTAAAGAGTAGCAAGAAAACACTTGAAGATATATAACACACCAGTAAAGTAAGTTCACGACAACCTCAGAATACTCCAGTATTGTAAGGGTGATGAATAAACTGCTTACATCTTTACTGTGAAGACTAAAGGACGAATGTAACAAGAGAATAACAAACACAACAGCCATATAAGAGATAGGCAATATTAAAAGGTGTAACTTGAAACAACAAAATGTGAAAAAGTGTGCGTGTGTATTGGGATAACATAAAAATGTAGAGCTGGCTTTTCCCCCTAGATATCAACATTAGTATTAGTTTAAATAATCTGTTGTAACTATGACATGTTTTTTGTAAGCCTAATGGTAACCATGACACATAAACTTATGATACATGAGAAATCAAAATATAATGCTACAGAAAACCACTCAACCACAAGGTAAACAGTAAGACTAGAAAAAAGGGAAAAAGGATCTACAAAATCACCACTAAAAAGTAACAAAACGGCAATAACAAGTCCCTATGTATCAGTAATAACTCCAAATGGAATTGGATTAAATTTCCCAATTAAAAGACAGAGTGGCTGAATAGATTATAAAACAAGAACCAACAATATGCTGCCTACAAGAAACTCATTTCATCTATAAAGACACACATTGACTGAAAGTGAAGGGATGGAAAGAGATATTTCATGCAAATGGTAACCAGAAAAAAGCAGGAGCAGCTATACTTAGATCAAATAGACTTCAATCCAAAGAAAGTAAAAAAAAAAAAAAAAAGTCATTATATAGTGATAAAGAGATTAGTGTAACAATAGGATATAGCAATTTTAAATATATGCACAACCAACTCCAGAGCATCCAATTATATAAAGCAATTACTATTGGACCTAATCAGAGAGATTGATTCTAACACAATAATAGTTGGGGACTTTAAAACTCCACTTTCAGTAAAGGACAAATCATCCAGACAAACAATTAACCAAGAAACATCAGATTTAATCTCTACTCTAGGCCAATTGGATCTAAGGGACATATATAGAACAATTCACCCAACAGCTGCCAAATACACATTCTTCTTCAGCAGCATATGGAACATTCTCTAGAATAAACCATATGTTAGGTGTCAAAACAATTCTCAACAAATTTCTAAAAATTGGAATCATATCAACTATCTTGTCTGACCACAATGGAATAAAAATAGAAATCAACAAAAGGGACACTGGAAACCAGACAAATACCTGGAAATTAAACAACATGCTCCTACAAACAACAAATGGGTCAAAGAAGAAATAAAAAAGGAAACTAAAAATTTCCTGGAGACAAATGAAAATGGAAACACAACATACCAGAACCTATTGGATACAGCAAAATCAATATTAGAAGGGAAGTTTGTAGGAATAAATGCCTTCATCAAAAGAGAGAGAGAGAGAGAGAGAGAGAGACCAAATAAATAATCTAACATTATGCCTCAAGGAAATAGAAAAACAAGAACAAACCAAACGCCAAATCAGTGGAATGAGAGAAATAACAAAGAACAGATCTGAAATAAATGAATTAGAGATTTAAAAAACAATGGAAAAGATCAATGAAAAAAGTTGTTTTTTAAAAAAAATAAAATTGATAAACCTTTACCTAGACTAATGAAGAAAATGAGAAGACTCAAATAAAATCAGAAACGAAAAAGGAGACATTACAACTGATACCACCAAAATACAGAGGGTCATAAGAGACCACTGCCAACAACTATATGCAAACAAACTAGAAAATCTAGAAGAAATAGATAAATTCCTGAACACATACAACTTACCAAGGTTGAATCAGGAAGAGCTAGAAAACCTAAGCAGACCAATAATGAGTAATGAGGTTGAAGCAGTAATAAAAAGTCTCTCAACAAAGAAAATCTCAGGACCAAATGGCTTCACTGCAAAATTCTACCAAGCATTTAAAAAAATCTAATAACAATTCTTCTTGAACTCTTCCAAAAAATTGAAGAGGAAGGAATACTTCCAAATTCATTCTACAAGGCAGGCATTATCCTCACATCAAAAATGGAAAAAGACACACACAAAAAAACTGCAGACTGATATTTCTAATGAACACAGTAAAAATCCTCAACAAAATGCAAGCAAACCGAATATGACAACACATTAGAAAGATCATTCACAGTGATTAAATGGGATTTATCCCAGGGATGCAAGGATGGTTCAACGTATACAAATCACTAGCCATACTATATCACATCAACAGAATGAAGGGAAAAAAACCATGTGACCATTTCAATAGATGCCTAAAAAGCATTTGATAAAATTCAACACCTCTTTATGGTAAAAACACTCAACAAATTAGGTACAGAAGGAATGTACCTCAATACAATAAAGGCCATATACGACAAACCCACAGTTAATATCACAATGAATAGACAAAAGTGGGAAGTTTTTCCACTAAGATCTGGAACAAGACAGGGATGCTCGCTTTCCCCACTCTTATTCAACATAGTACTGGAAGTCCTAGCCAGCACAATAAGGCAAGAGAAAGCAATAAAGGGCGTCCAAATTGGAAAGGAGGAAGTCAGACTATCCCTATTTGTGGGTGACATGATCATATCCATAGAAAACCCTAAAGACTCCACCAAAAAATTACTAGAACTAATACATGAATTCAGTATAGTGGCAGGATACAAAATCAACACACAAAAATCAATAGGCTTATACACCAATAAGGAAATAGCTGAAGAAGAAATCAAGAAAGTCATCCCATTCACAATAGCTACAAAAAGGACTGAAATACCTAGAAGTAAATTTAATGAAGGAGGTGAAAGATCTCTACAATAAAACTATAAAACACTGGTGAAAGAAATTAAAGAGGACACAAATAAATGGAAAGATATCCCATGTTCATGGGTTGGAAGAATTAGCATTATCAAAATGTTCACATTACCCAAGCAATCTACAGATTCAAAGCAATCCCTACCAAAATACCAATGTCATTCTTCACAGAAATAGGAAAAACAGTCTTAAAATTTGCAGGGAACCTTAAAAGACCCCATATAGCTAAAGCAATCTCGAACATAAATAACAAAGCTGGAGGCATCACACTATCTGACCTTAAAATATAGTATAAAGCCATAGTAACCAAAACAGCATGGTACTGTCATAAAAAACAGACAAAAAGATGAATGGAATGGAATAGACAATCCAGAAATAAATCCACTCACAGCCAACTGAGTTTTGACAAGGCACCAAAAAATATGCATTGGGGAAAAGACAGCCTCTTCAAAAAATGGTGCTGGGAAAACTGGATATTCACATGGAGAAGATTGAAAGGAGACACCTGTCTTTCACCATACACAAAAATCAACTCAAAATGGATTAAAGACCTAAATTCAAGACCATAAACTATGAAACTACTAGAAGAAAATATTGGGGAAATACTACATGAAATGAGAGTGGGCAGCACTTTTTTGAGCACAGCTAAAAAGGCACGGACAACTAAAGCAAAAATACACAAGTGACACTACATCAGACTAAAAAGCTGCACAGCAAGGGACACTATTAACAAAGCCAAGAGACGACCTACAGAAGAGGAGAAAGTGTTTGCAAGGTACACATCAGACAAGGGGCTAATATCCAGAATATATAAGGAACTCAAACAACTCAACAGCACAAAAACAAATAACCCAATTAAAAAATGGGCAAAGGACCTGAACAGACATTTCTCAATAGAAGACATACAAAGGGCCAACAAACACATGAAAAACTGCTCCAAATCACTAATCATCGGGGAAATGCAAATTAACACCACAGTGAGATATCATTTCACTCCAGTTAGAATGGCTGTTATCAACAAGACAGAAAATAGCAAATGCTGGCAAGGATGTGGAGAAAATAGAACTCTCCTACATTGCTGGTGGGAATATAAATTGGCAGAGCCATTGTGGAAAACAATAAGGAGGTTCCTCAGAAAACTGAAAATAGATCTAACAACCCAGCTATCCCACTACCGAGTATATATCCAAAGGAAATGAAATCAATATTTTGAAAAGACACCTGCACTCCCATGTTCATTACAACATTACTCACAATAACCAAGAGATGAAATAAACTTAAATGCCCATCAACAGACACATGGACAAAAAACTGTGGTATACGTAAACAATGGAATATTATTCAACTTTAATAAAAATGAAATCCTATCATTTGGAGCAACATGGATGGAACTGGAAACTATCATCTAAAGTGGTCAGGTACAGAAAGACAAATAGCCATGATCTCACTCATGTGGCATGTGTACATGTACACACACATGACTTTATATACCTATATATGTGTGTGTACGTGGATATATATATGTGTGTGTGTGTGTGTATATATATATATGTATATAAAGTCATTCTCATAGAAGTAGAGAGTGGAATAATAGTTACCAGAGGCAGGGAGGGTAAGGGGGAGCAGGGGGTGGGGAGCAGAAAAGTGGTGGACTAATGGGTACAAAATTATGCTATTTACCTAAAGTGAATCATTGTGCAGTACACGCATGTGTTGAAACAATGCTATACCCCACAAATATGCAAAAGTCAATATTAAAATAAAAATTTTTTAAGTTCATGGAAAATTTCATATTATCTTTTAATTTTATTTTTCCATGAACCTTTTGAAGTACACTCCTATGGCTATACCACATTTGTTTATCCATTCATCAGTTGACAGATGATTGGGTTGTTTCCTCTTTGGGGCTATTAAGAATAATGCTGTTACAAACATTCATGTGCAAGTTTTTCTGTGGTAGGTTTTCATTTCTCTTTGGTAGATACCTAGAAGCAGAATTGTTCGTTCATATGATGACTCTATGATTAACTTTTTGAGGAACTGTAAAACTGCTTTCCAATGTGGCTGCACCATTTTACATACCTACCAACGGTGCATAAGGGCTCCAATTACTCCATATTCTTACCAACACTCGTTATAATCTGTTTTTTTTTTATTACAGCCAGCCCAGTAGGTGTTAAAGGGAATCTTACTGTGATTTTGATGTACATTTTCCTGATGGCTAACGATGTTGGACATCTTTCCACGTTCTTATCGGCCATTTGTGTATCTTCTTCAGAAAAATGTCTGTTCAAATCTTTCGCCCATTTTTTAAATTAGGTTATTTGTCTTTTTATTGTTGAGTTGTAATCCAACAACTTTTAAAAAATGAAATACGGGAAAAAATGCTTAGAACTGTGCCCAACACATGTTAAATATTCAAAGAGTGAAATATAGAACAGAATAGATGCTATCAGAGTGATCATCTCTAGGAAGGGTAAATATTGTTTCATAAAACTTTTGTTTCACTTATATAAATGTATACGTGAATTGTATTACACATGATTTGTAGTTCTCATTCTGGATTGTACTCAAAGTTCAAACCCCATTATACTAAGGAATGTACTTGGGATATGAATTGGTGTGCCACGTTCAAGTTTACTACACACAGATCCAATATTCCTCTCCACAATTCTGAAATCCAAAAAACTCTAAAACCACTTTCCCCATATTTCTGTAACAAAGTCCTTTGGCAGTGAAAACTGACCTAACATGAGCTAAGGTTATCTAAAGTCTGTATTTATTTCATTTGGTGTGAATATTCATGTTTCACTGCAGAAAAATTAACTGTGGGCAATAGAATGCTGCTCCTGAACCCATCGGGAGTGTTAATGTAAAAATAGTATCTGCACCTTTTACCTTTCAAACTGGGGGGGAAAAAAAAAAAACCCCGCCCCAAAACACATCTGGTCTCAAAGATTTTCAATAAAGGCTTGCCGATGTATGTACCAAAAAGCTCTCCAAATTGCCTGAACAAATTTTACACTTCCTCCAGCAGCATGAGAGAGTTCATTTTCACCCAGTCTTTGCCCAGACTTATATTGTCAGACTTGAAAGGTTTTGCCAATCTGATCAGTGAGAAAAGACAGCTTGTTGCAGTTTTAATTTGCATTTCCCTGGTGTCTAAAAAGGATGAGCACATTTTCTCATGTGCATTGGCCATTTGGATTTCTTCTTCTGGGAATTGTTAGTGCATAATCTGCCCATCTTTTCAGTATTATTTCTTTAGATCTACAAAACAACTCCAACGCCATGTTCAAGTAATTTTAGTTTTCAGCTAGTAGAGAACTTCGATTTCTCCTCCCAAACTTCTCTTTTCTTCCCTGAAATAATAATGGTAGGAGAGAAACTAAGAAATTTCAAGTAAGGATGATTTCTGCCTTTCTCAATACAAAGAGAAGTGTTCAGGGCCCACAGTGTAAAAATGGCACAAAAAGGTTTCCTCCTCCCTCTGAATTAATTAAAATTTGAGCTCATTAAAATTTCTAATGGGTGCAAAACCCTGATAGCTAGGTTATTAAGCCAAGCCAATCTATGACTTAAAAGACATTATGGTTTCACACAGTCTAATGTGTACCCTTTAGGTGTAAGTATTGAGATATCATCAACCACTTAGTTAAAGATACCTGGATGTCCACTTAAATGATTAAATTAAGTAAATTGTTGGGGTGGGAGGGAGACTGAAGCATCTCACAGGAAGTCACTCACCTGCCCACCTCCCAGGAGGTGGGCAAACAATCTGAAAGCTGAGAAATTGACAGAAGAAAAACTGTGGCTTCCTCCTTCAATGAACATAATGGAAAATTAGGAAAACCCACAGTTCCTCTTGATCATTGTGTTGGTGAGGTGTGAATGAAATGAAAGTCCCCAACATGTCTTTTGCTGCCTGGGTGTAACTTTTTATTTATGTGTAATGTACACTCTATTGGTAGACATACTTGGGATGGAAGGACTACACTCAGAAGAATGAAATGAGTAGAATATTCTGATCCCATCTCAATCAGAATAAGTAATTATTGACATTACCAGAGTCCTTTACTGTTACCACCTGCTCCTATATTAAATATATCCTTTGACATTTTCAATACTCTGTTAAGAGGAAATTTGTTGGTTCCGTTTGTCAGTCCAGAAAACTCACTTAGAGAGGAAATGATTTTTATTTAATTCACCTAAATGGGAGATACGGGGAATAGGACAGGGGATAAGTTACAGATAGATTTTGAGCAAGGGCCATGCACTTGTAGGCTTACTGGACTGGCAGGTGATGGGCATGATTGAAGCTGGCTGGAGCACAATAGGGAGTGGCAGGGACTGTGGCAAACTGGAGAGATCACAAACCCTTCTTCAACAGGCAGCTACCAGGCCTCTCTAGTACATCATTGCCATGTGGGAATGTGGGCCCAGTGTTGCCAGAGATTCTGACTTTCTAGGAGAAATTATGAATCCGGATTTTACATAAAACACCTTTTTAAATGCTGGCACACAATTCAAATTAAGGAAATCTGAATAGGTGCTTTTGTCTGATGATGAATGGTGAGAGTTGGAGACTCCCAGTGAAATTAATACTTTAACACATACTAAAGTACTGTCCTAAGCACTCCGCGTGTATTATTAATTGGATTCTTATCCCAGCTCTGTGAGTTAGCTACTGTGAGGATCTCCGTGTTATGGATGAACATGTAACTAAGTAGCCGCCTCAGGGTCACAAAGCAATAGGCAGCAGAGCCAGGACATGGCCAGCATCTGCAAGGGCATCAACGTGAGAAGCGTTCAAGGGTGGGCAGTGGGAGCAGTCTGCTGTAGGTGCAGGTTTAGTATAACAGGTGAATTGACTATAGAGAATTTTCAAACAGTAGAAAAAAGTGAACTGAAGATGGTCTAGTTTTATTATCACCAGGCACAGGCAATGTTAATCAATGTCACTGACAAAATACACATCCCTAAAAACTTCTGTAGGTCTAAGTTCTAAAGAATTGCCTTGGCTACGGTTGAAGCTTTTCTTTTTGAATCTTGTGTGTGTGGGGGGGTGTAAAATACACATAACACCTATCATTTTAACCATTTTTAAGTGTACAATTCAGTATTGTTAAGTATATTGACATTGTTTTGCAACCAATCTCCAGACTTTTTGATCTGGCAAAACTGAAACTCTATACCCATTAAACAGCAATTCCTCACTCCCGCTCCTCTTAGCTCCCAGCAACAACCGTTCTACTCTCTGTCTCCATGAATCTGACTCCTCTTGATACCTCATGCAAGTTGAATCATATAGTATTTGTGCTTTTGTGTCTGGCTTATTTCACTCAGCATAATGTCTTCAAGGTTCACCCATGTTGTAGTGTGTCAGAAATTTCTTCCCTTTTAAGGCTGAGTACTATTCCATCACGTGCACATAGCGCGTTTTGTTTGTCCACTTGTTCGTCAATGGATGCTTGGGTTGCTTCCACCTTTTAGCTATTGCAAATAATGCTGCTATGAACATGGCTGTACAGATAATCTCTTAGGGACCCTGCTTTCAATTGTTTGGGGTATATACCCAGAAGTGGGATTGCTAGATCATATGGTAATTCCATTTTTGACTTTTTTGAGGACCTCCATATTGTTCTCCATAGCAGGTGCCATTTTATATACCACCAGTGGTATACAAGGTTCCAGTTTCTCCACATCTTGTTTTCTGTTTGTGTATGTCTATGTTTATAGTAGCCATCCTGATGAGTGTGAGGTGATAGCTCATTGTGGTTTTTGATTTGCATTTCTCGAATGATTAATGATATTGAACATCTTTTCATGTGCTTGTCAGCCATTTATATACCTTCTTTGGAGAAGCGTCTATTCAAATCCTTCACCCATTTCTTGTTTTGTTGTTGTCACTAAGTTGTAGGAGTTCTTTATATGTTATGGATATTAATCCCTTATCAGAGATATGGTTTGCAATCTGTAGGTGGCCTTTTCATTCTGTTGATTGTGTCCTTTGCACAGAAGTTTTTTTTTTTTTTTTTTTTCGTGACCGGCACTCAGCCAGTGAATGCACCGGTCAGTCCTATATAGGATCCGAACCCGCAGCGGGAGCGTCGCCACGCTGCCAGCGCAGCACTCTACCAAGTGCGCCACAGGCTCGGCCCTGCACAGAAGTTTTTACATTTGTTATAATTCAATTTCTCTTTTTCTTTTGCCTGTATACTGTTCTGTTGTATTTTAGTAATATGTAAGCTTTAAAATAACACATCTCAAAACAATATGCTTTAATGAACAATGTATTCTACATGGGTGTTAATTTAGAGAACTCCCAGTTATATTGTCTGCTCCTCCCCCAATACATGGACATAGCTCCTGTGTTTGTCGCAGAGTAAGTTTGTAACTTTTTAGAATCATTTGAGCTTGCTTCTGGGACAGTTCTTGTCTCTAACCCCTGTGGTATTACACATTCCTGGTTTAAACAGAAGATTCTGAATAACCAGAGGTGGCACAGTGATTGTAAAGACAAAGAACTTGAGTTACTGCTATTCAGCCATTTTAAATGACACTTGTATTTCTTATTTGGTTTAAATTTTAAAAAGTGAATCAATGTGACCTACTAGGGGTAATATTTTGGTAAGTTCAAGTCTTAGCTTATACATGAACTATTTTACTGAAAATCCATATTAGCTTAAAAGTTGAAATTCCCATTTTTTTTTTCTTTTTGTGGCTGGTTGATATACAGACCTACTGTTTTATTGTTATTCCTTTTCTTTATTATTTAATGGTCAGGACACTCTAATGTTATTCATTATTCCAACAGGCCAGTAAGTAAGTATAAGTTAAAAGACAAACAAACATATATTAATGCAATTAAAAATGATTGAGTCACTATCTTTCCCTTTTTTGGTTGTGATATTATTTTTTATTAAAACATTTTTGCTGCCTTGCTTATAAAGTTCAAAAATGTTATTTTTTCTTAGCTATTATTACATTGCATTTAATGTCTGTTACTGAAAGGAACTTTGTCTTATAAAGGAGGAGTGTTTAAGATGATCATCCCGAGGAAGTCAAATTCCTTAGGTGTGCTACCAGAGATAAGAAATATCCAGGTGTGGCCAGGCTGGGGGCATGAGTAAGAGATGTTGCTAGTGTGGTAAGCAGAGACAGCTGGAGGGCCTGGGGACCATGGGAAGGAGTTTGGGTTCTCTACCACAGGCACCTGCGAGGCTCTGGAAGGCTGGCCAGGTGAGGGGTGGTCCATGATCTGTGTTGACCCTTCTGGTACCCGTGTGGAGATCAGAAGCAACATAAGTGAATTAGCAGGGTTCTCCAGAGAAACAGAAGGGTTGTGTGTCTGTGTCTGTATAAATACATATGTGGGGGTAGACTGATTATAGGAATTGGCTCATGCAATTATGAAGGCTGCGAAGTCCCATGGTCTGCTGCCTGCAAGCTGGAAGCCTAAGAAAGCTGGTTATGTAATTCAGTCCAGGTCCAAAGGCCTGAGAACCAGGGAAGACTAACCAGTGGAGTCCAAAGGCCTGAGAGCCTGAGGGGTGGAGGGAGTGGGGGACGCTGGTGTTAAGCACCAGCGTCCACAGGCCCAAGAACCAGGAGCTCTGATGTCCACGGTCAGGAGAAGACGGATGTCCCAGCTTGAGCAGTGAGCAAATTCACCCTTCCTCCACCTTTTTGTTCAGTTCAGGCCCTTAACAGATCAGATAATGCCTGCCCATGTTCGTGTGTGTGTCATCTTCTTTACTCAGTCTATTGATTCAGAAGCTAATCTCTTCCAGAAACACCATCACAGACACACCCAGAAATAATGTTTACCAGCTATCTGGGCATCCCTTAGCCTAGTCAGGTTGAGATGTAAAAGTCACTATTACAAAAAGGGACCATGAGAGCTGTTTGGTGGGCTGGAGTGGTTCTGGAAAGCAAGGAATGGGAAACTTGGTGATGCCTGAGGACTCCCTCATGGGTCCAGCCAGGGTGCTGGAGTCAGGTTTAGGCAGCTGGAGTAACACACAGTGCCTAGACTTCTGAAGGGTGCTGAAGGTGAGACAAGCTGCCTGCTATCACTTATTCTGCAGCCATCGTCCTATGGGATTGCCTGTGGGGAAGAAGGAAGTGGGTGGGTGAGGAAGAAGGGCCCAGGAGCCCACAGGAAGCTGACTGGCCAAAGCAAACAGCCCCTGATGGTGGCTGAGGACGAGCGTGGCAGGTGTGAGAACACCATCCTGAGTGAGAGTGAGCACACACAGAAAACAGATCTCATGAGCAGACAGCATGTCTGGGCATTGATAAAAAGCAGCCATTTCTATAATTAAATGGTGCCATTATCTCAAACATAATGAGGTTTTGGAATGCACTTTGTAAAGGAGGAAGCCACTTCAATGCTCCTGTCTTATTCCTTCTTTGTATTTTCCCCAGAGCCATGATTTCCAGCTCAGAGACGGTGCTGAAGAGCCATGGTGGGTACCCCTTTCCTAAATTTCCAGGGACCATGACCAAAACCTGGGGGCAGACTCACAAAGTGAGGAAACAACCACTAACGTTGCAGCAGTGCCCATGTGTGATATGCCCTGCTACATGCTGGGGCCAACATGTGTGGCCCTAGGGGAGGCAGGACTTGGCTTGGACGTGTTCTAAAATGCAAACAGCTGCTTCAAAGATAAAAGGGGCAACACATAAATTGTCGGGGGAAAAAGAGATGGAGAAGGAACCTATAGGTTGAAAGAGACTTAGAAGACATTTCTACCAATTGCAATGTGTGAACCTTACTTGGATCTCAATTCTTAAAACACAAACTGTAAAAAAGTATGGCATTTATGGGACAGTTGAGAATTTGAACTTTGACGATATTTTATGACTAAGGAATTATTTATTTTTTAGGTGCAATAATAGTATTGGGGTTACATTATATATATAAAAGAGTCCTTATCTTCTAGAGATACACACTGAAATACATATGAAATGCTAGGAGATCTTGGATTTGTTTCAATATGATACAGGCAGGGCTGACTGCAGAAGAAGCAGAATTGGCTGTGGATTGTGGCCACAGGACTGGACAGGCAAGGGGCTTCCATATACTATTCTGTTTACTATTGTGACTGTTTGAGGTTCGGCATTGTAAAATGATTTTTAAAAATTACTGTTGTTACAAAAAGATGGTGGATAGGTGCTAATATGACATTGCACTAGGAAAAATTTATCTCAGCCTTTCTACGCTTAAGGAGAAAGGAGATGAGTGTGGTTGTGTCTTGGACACTGTCACGGGCTTGGTCACCTTTCCACTCAAGGTCCCGAGAGCAGGCCATGGGCTCTGAGGCTTTAGCAGGAAATACTATCTACCGGTAACTTGAAGTCATGCCCTTTGTTTCACTGTATTTATTTTATGGCTATTTCTATTTTACAACAGATATCGCTCTATTTACAGAAGCAACAAATTTTGTTTCTTAAATAAATGTAAACTCTTTGATTTAAAGACAAATAGGAAATAACAATATGGTTGTAAAAAAAAAAAAAACATAGGGTGATACGAAATAACAGAAATCTTATTAGGTAGACAACCATCTCACACAAACTGGGGGTCTCTGTGCCTGGGACAGAATGGTCTTCTTAGGCCACTGCCACTGCTGCTTCCCTCTATCACAGATGAAGTACTGACACCCAGAGAAGGGGGCCCAAATAGACCACACAGAGAAGGTGGGGGTGGCCCTGCACCCATGGACCTCCTGGCTGGGCCCCAGATGCCATCCCTTACTAGGTTCATAGGCAACTAAAAAGGGGTTAGGGGGATGAGTTCAAAGACAAAATAAAAGGGGGAAATCTCAAATGGGGAAAATGTTTACCTATCATTTTGATGTTTTCCATCCATAGTTTTCTGCTGGAAAAATGTCCTGATTGCCTTAAATCAAGCACACTGGTAATCAAGTTGTGTCCACTCAGATGTGTCTTGTTAGGCTTGTCTGTATGTTTTTATTTGTGGAATTAACCCTTTTTTTTTTTTTTTAAAGATAATTATAGATTCACATGCAGTTGTAAGAAATAATACCGAGAGATCCCATGTATCCTTCACCCAGTTTCCCCCAGTGGTAACATCTTGCAAAACTATAAAACAGTATTACAACCAGTGAACTGACATTGCTACAATCAAGATATAGACCATTTCCACCCCCACAAGGACCCACCCCCTTCCTTGTTATAGGTGGGATCAACGTGTGCCCTCCCGGCTACAAGTCACACACACTTCCGGCACCTCTTGCACAAGCTGGGCCTGTGCACTCTCACACGACCCCTTTCCTGACTTCCCACTAGGCTGGACCTTTCCTGCCAAGACCAGATGAATATTTTAGAGACACTGAGAGACACATGGTGCACGGGGACCCCACTCCTTCATGCAAGTCACGATGAAGACATCTACAAACCAGAGAGCACAAAATGTAGACTGAGTTTAAGATGCATACAGATGAATGCAGCGACACTGAACTTTCCCTTGCAGATGGTGGGGAGGAGGGGAAGATAGGGTGCGCTCTGGCAGTGTTGACGCCTTAATCTGCCCTTTGGGTAACCCCCTACGGCTTCCGGAAGACAGTGGCGACAGTGGCTGCAGCACACAGAGCAGGGCCTAGGGTTCAGAAAGCCCCCAGCGCTGCCCTGCTGGCTGAGTGATCTTGGAGCCAACCAACCAGTTTCCTCCTGAAGAAATAGGGATGATAATGCCTCACTGGCAAGGTTGTGAGGAGGTTTTAGAGAGAGGAAGTCCCAGGCCCTCAGTGCTTTAGCAAGTCGCTTCCTCTTGCAGAGCCTCAGGTCCCTCTTCTGCGAAGCATGGCCTAGGATGAGACACGCGCCAGCACTACACATCCTAGATGTCCTGGGGTGCGTGTCCTTTTGCATGTTGACTGGTCTCCCCATCTGAGCGCAGGGTTGCTCACTGTGCTCTACCGCCAGAGGAATTCAACATGGCTGGAAGGTTCCCCATTCGCGTCCAGTCCTGGAGAAGTGTCTAAAACCAGAGGGGACGAGCGTGGAGGCCGGAAAACTGAGCAGGGCTTCCCGCGTGGTCGAGGGGCCTCAGCCTTTCCCCACGCGGGCGCACGCCGCATCCCTTCTCCCCTCCCCAACCCCCAACCCCCAGTCACCACGCCGGCCGGCAGGCCGCGCGCCTCGTCCCATCCCCACCCGCACGGGGGCGCGCAGGAGGCAGGGGCCGGGTGGCGTGGTCGAGAGCTCGGCCCCCTTGGTTCCCGCGCTCCGGCAGCCGGGCCCAGGAAGTGGCCTGCGGCGGCGGCCCTCGCCCCGCCCCCCGCGCTCATCACCTGCTGCCGGCGCGCGCGGGCGTGGACGGAGGGCGCGGGGAAGCGCGCGGGCGCCGGGTCGCCGGGGGCAAAGCACAGCGAGGATGGCGGCGCGGGGCTGGGGGCGGCCGCCGCTGCTCGCGCTCTCGGTGCTGCTGGCATTGGGCCCCGCCGCCGCGGCGGCCAAGCTCAACATCCCCAAAGTGCTGCTGCCCTTCACGCGGGCCACGCGCGTGAACTTCACGCTGGAGGCCTCAGAGGGCTGCTACCGCTGGTGAGGCGCGCGCGGGGGCCGGGGTGGGCGCGGGAGGGGCGCGCGCGGGGAACGGGCCGTGGGAAGCCAGCTGGGCCTGACCGCCGAGCCTGCGGGCGCGCGCGGCCTGCGGGCCTGGATGGCGCCGGAGCGGCGGGGAGGCAGGTGCGCGGCGCGCTCGCCCGGCGGCCGCAGCGCCGTAGCGCCCCGGCGGCGTGCGCGCGGGGTCCCGCCCCTGCGCATGGCGCCGCTGGCCTCCACGCCGCCGGGGCGGGAGGAGAGCGGGCCCGGCCTTGACCTGTGTGCGTGGGTAGCGGGGGGAGCTGTCGTGCGGGAGGAGGGCCCCGGGGTCGGCCTGACCCGGGAAGGGCCCGAGGACTCGTGCGGGTATAGGAACGCCGCGGGGAGGCGGGCCGGGGCCTTGCAGAGCCCGCAGTCCCGCAGAGCCCGCGTGGAGGCCCGGGCGTCTCGGGTTCGTCCGGCGCCGGGGGCTTCTCCGTGGCTCCGGCCTGGTGCGGGGACTGGCTTTACGGAGGAGCGTGGAAGGCGTCCGTGGAAACGGCTTATATCTCTTCGGCGCCCTCGGGAGGGACGCAGCCTTTGCTGAAGTTTTTCAGAGGAAACCCTAGGGATCCCTTCTCCAGATGAGGACTGGGAGGCGGAGAAGTGGTTGGTGGCTCTCCCGAGGTTGCCGGCAGAGGGGGGTCGCCCTTGAGGCCCACACTCAGGCACTTTTCAACACTTTTCCTCTGGGCTTCTTGGGGAACTCGGGAATCCTCCGTAATGTGCGTGTGTGAGCTGTGGAACCCCAGCATCTATAGAAACCAGAAGCCGCTGTCCTCGCTGCCACCCTCCACCCCCTCCGCGGACGCCTGGCTGGGTCCCGACTGGGCGGGGTGATGTCGTCCAGCCCTGCCACTTTGCAGGCGGCAGGAGTGGAGCTCCTACCAGGAGGACGGGGGCTGCGCTGGGCCTCGGTGCCAGCCTTGCTAGAGATGAAAAGAAGGTAGAACCCTGCCCCACCCCTTTCCCTTTAATTGCCGCTCCCTTCGTTCCCAAGGCTGGAAATGCTTGAGTCTGCTTGAGTATTAGTCCGTGCGCGTGCAGGTGTGGTGCCCAGAGCTCAGACTAGCGTTGCTGCTGCTCGCACTACTTCCATGTGTTTAGTTCTTGAAAGTCCGCCTCCAAAAGCAGGGACCTGCCGCGTCAGCCCATCGCACTTGGGAGTTGGTGCCCTGTGTGCGGGAGGCTCTTTATTCTGGCTTGATATAAGAGGCTGAGTTTGGGCTTTAGGCCATATTCCCGTCTAGGCCCTTGTCTTGTGTGGGAATATCCGCTGTTAAGTTATTCATTCCCTGGTAGAAATTGTCTCTTTTTTTGATATTTGGGCGAGAAAGAAGGAAGATGGTTATTAAAACACAGCTGGCTTCGAGTGAATCCCTTTGGATGCATTTGTATGCTACTTCCTCTGAGATTCTGTAGCTGTGCTTTCTTTTTTCTAAAATAACAACCCTTTTCTTTTCTCCCTCACTGCATTTTCTTTTCTGAGAGGAGCTGATGGATGTTGGCGGATTTTAATTTACTTGGTAGGAGGAAGGGAAAAGACATTCCTAGTCTCTGATGCATCAGAGAAGTGCCAAGTATTTTATAACCTTTTATAGTGTCTCATCCTTAGTTTTTATTGCAAACGTAGTTTTTATTGCAAACGTAGTTTTTATTGTAAACGTGTGACTGCTTATTTTAAACGTCTCCTCAGAGGTGTTTGGTGGTTGTGATTTCCCTTTAACTTTACAGAGAATTAGTCTGTCAAATCAAGCATTGAAATTTCATTTTTAGTAGTGCATTCCTAAGTGTAGTCATCTATTGCTTTAGTTCTGAAAAATTTCGATCTGGAGAGTTGGCATGTGACTAGCTATATATCTGCAGTCATCTAAACCTGGAAGGAAAATAACTTCTTCATCCAACAGGTTCATTGTTAAGTCTCTCAGTTGAAGAACAAAGAAAATTAAAATTCTTTTGGACCCTATGGGAATCTTGAATCACTCTTTGAACTTGCTGTCAAGCTCCAAGTTTACTGAGATCGCTGCATGCCTGAGCCAGTGGCTTCAAGTTTACTTTTCCTGTTTCTTGGTTTTTTAGCATCAAGATTGGACAATTTTAGGGCCAGGGGTACCTTAGAGGTCATTTAGTCTAAACTGCCCGCATTTCAGCCTGGAAAGTCTGAGCCTCAGAGAAGGAACTGGTCTCTGTGAAGTGTTGTAGAGTAGTGGTAGAGATGGAGCTGGAGCAAGAGCCACCATGAGGCCCCCGTGTCCCACCCTACTGGTCCCCTCACCTACAGCCTCTGGCTAATTTGCCAGATTATAATTGAATCCCTCCAATTGCACCTAGCAGATATTGCTGGTTGTGTGACAAGTTTTGATTCTTTTTAGATATTTTACATTATTGAAAGTGCATCATAAAATATACTCGTATTTCATTAGCTCTTTTTAAAGGTATTTTTTATATGCACAATGACATTACGTAGAAAACTGGGAGAATAGAGAAAAATGAAATCATACCATCGTTCTTCGACTGTAGTACAATCACTGTCACCGTTTTGGTTTACTTAGCCACTTATTTTTCCCCTCACAGCTTCTTTCTTACAGTGCCTCAAACCTGGTCTTTGGGGTACTTGGTAACTACCTTCTCTGCCAGCCACCAGCTATTACTAAAGTCTGAGGATTTTTCTACGCTGCTTCATAATCTTCCTAGGTTTTCTGTGGCTGAGCTGGGTAGATGTTGCGTTATCCATTTGTTTTTTTCCCTGCACGTGGATTCTGGGATTCTTCAGTGGGCTGCCCTGTGTTGGAGAGAGTGAGTGGCTTAGATTGGTTTCCCAGAAGCAGAGCCTGAGACATGATTCTGTTGCATGTAGTTTTTTGAGAAGGTGCTCTGCTGAGAAGCAGGATAGAGAAGGGGGAGGTGAGCAAGGATGTGGTCTCAGATAAGTCTAGCCTTGGGCTGATCCACATGGCCCTGTAGAGTTGAATTGCACTGCAGGTTGTCCTGCTTTAAGGGGAGGGGAGAAAAAGGCTTTTGAGCTTTTTTACCCACGGGCTTCCCTGTGGCAGCCTCCCAGGCCTCTGAGTGAAGCTCCCTGTTTTAAATTATGAGCTACAGCACTCCCTTTGCCGGGCGTGGTGTGTGGACCTGCCTGGTAAAGAGCACCCGGACACATCATTCACAGCACCCACTATGCTGAACTGTGCTCAGACTTCTCCTCCTTTCCTGTCCTGAAAGTCTCCCCAGGGCACCTTGGAGCTGCCTGATGTGTTTGCCAGGCCTGGTCCTGACCCAAGGTGTGCCCTCTCTCATATGGCCTGGTGAACTTCTCAGCCACGGGTCTAAAGGTTCTCAGGCAGTAAGTAAGTGGGAGCCCTTTCTGTAAGGGCGTGGGCCCCCACACTGGGGAACTTTTCCTTGGAGTGTGCTGTAACTCAGGCAGCTCAAATGACCCTTGGGGAATCAGTGGGCATGAAGGACCCCACAATCCCTCTGTCTCTGCTGACTGGTGACAGTGGGAGGTCAGAGGCCAGTACCACCCTTGGATGTGGATATCCCTGGTCCCTCTGCCTGCCCCAGCAGGAGGAGCCAGCAGGGAGTCATCTTGCAGCCCTATGTAGAGTGAAGCTGAGGGAGAAAAGGTGAGGTGAAAGGATTCCTCTGGCTCTTCTGGAGACCCCTCCGCATGCTGAGCCACGCTAGAGCATTATCCAGCCCAGCTGCCTTCTGCTGGGCTCAGGGACTCCAAGCCTTCAGGAGAGAGGCAATTCGTGTGCTAGAAGCTGGAGGAAATAGGGCCTGAGGGAAACTGGCCCAAAATTAAAATTAAAAATTTACAAAATGGAAACCTAAAAAAAAGTGAGTTTTAATTCAAGTGGAGGCCCTTCAATTTGCCCCTTCTGCACCCTGTTCATGTGGCCTTCTCTGACCCTAGACCGCACTTCTGGTTCCTTGGTCTAGAGTGTTTTCCCCCTTCCTGCTCCATTTGTGTGCGGCACTCGTCCTTACACCCCCAGATCCAATCTCTCTTCCTCCCTTCTGCCAGGCTCTTAGAATCATAGCCTTTGGTCGAGTGTGTTCTCATCTGGGGGTCCTATCTGGCCTCATTCCTGGCAGTTAGAGGGTGGGGTGTGATTCCAGAGTTCCTGCAGGGCCCAGGAGAGTGCACACAGCAAAGACCATCCTGTTCCAATGCCCTGCAGGATAAGCTCTGCAGACACCACACATTCACAGATGAGGGCTGGAGAGTCACTTAGTAGGTGACAAATATCTGTGACTCTTGCTATGAGCCAGGCACTATTCCAGGTCCTGAGGACGTGGTAGTGGAGGAGCAGGTGATGCCCTTTTTACATGGAACTTGCAAACAGTTGATTGTCGGAGTTAAATACTTAGCCAAAATGAAACCACTGGACACATTTGATATAGGAATAAGTCTGTGCGGGAAACAGAACAGCGTGCTGAAAGAGGGCTGCAGGAGACGGAATGTGCCTCTGGGTAGGGTGGTCACAAGACACCTCTGTGGAGTCAAACTCAAGCACAGAAGAGGTGCGTTGGCAAGGGCAAGGCGGTCAGGAGGTGAGGGTGGAGAGGTTGGCGGGGCGGGCCCTGTGGGAGCTTGTAGGCTGTGGTTAGGAGACAGGAAGGGGTTGCAGGTCAGGCATTGGGTGGGGTTAGACTGGGCCTGGTTCTCCGGGCCTTGCTCTCTCTGATGCACCCTGGGCCCTTTAGGGCTGCTGACAGCTGTGGCTCCTGCAGGGCTGGAGGGAGCCTTACTCAGCTTCCCCCACCAGACCCGCAGGAGGGAGCTGACAGAAGCGGCTGTGGACTTGGGTTGACCTGGAACCCAGGTGTTTTTCCAACTGCTTCCTTTGTAGGTCCCCTGCTCTGCCCAGGCTGCAGCAGCCCCACGCATGAGGTGGCTTCCGCTCCGGAGGCCCTGCCTCTGTGCACTGTGAGGGGCCAGACCCTGCAGATGGATGGAGGGTGGGCTGTGTCATTATCCAACCCCCACTTCTCCCCCCAACACCCTGTTTTTTCCTCAACTTTCACTTCTCTTTTTTTTTCACTATTGCTTTCCACCCTGACCCTTCTGGGTCTCTGGGTCCCTGGGTCCCCCTGCCCACCTCCTGTCACTGTGTGGTGAAGAGTTGGAAGCAGCCCCCTCGAAGGGTGGCTCCCAGAGTGCTGGCACACTGGGGTCTTGTGTGACAATGGGAGTAAGAAAGAATCAAAATTCACTGTCAGTCAGTCTTTTAGATGTCCTCAAAATAAATGTTTTCTTCTAGTGCCAATATGTTTACATTTTTTTCTTTTATTTTAAATTGTGATAAAATATATATATGACATGAAGTTTACCATCTTAACCATTTTTGGGGGTAGAGTTCAGTGCATTAAGTACATTCATACTGTTGTGCAGCCAGCAACACCATCCAGCTCCAGAACGGTTTCATCTTGTAAAACTGAAACTCTGCACCATTGAACACTATGAGTGTTCCTCCTCCCTCAGCCCCTGGTAACCGCCATGCTACTTTCGTGAACACTTTTTAACATCTGCCTGTCTTCCAGAAGAGCAGGGAGATGGGCTCAGAGCTGTTGCAGGCAACAGCACCCCAGAGCCTAGCAACACTGTCTTGATTCATCTGGATGTATGGCACACAAGATGAGTTTACTATTTACATCAGCATAAAGTGCTTTTTCAGCAAAGAAGGATCAATTTAAAAGAAAAAAAATAAAAGGATACAAATAGTACCTGTACGTGACTGGACTCAAGCAAGTGGCCGACAGAGAGGTGCCGAATGGTGGGACAGAGCTGTTGGAAAGTACTGGTGTCCAGGCAGCTGCCCCCGCCAGCCAGAAACTGCAGGTCCAGAGGCAGGGACTTCCAGTGATTGTGTGTGTGTGTGTGTGTGTGTGTGCATTCATGTATGTGTATGTGTGTGCATTTGCATGCATGCAGTGGGTGGTGAGAGCACGCAGGTCCAGAGGCAGGGGCTTCTAGTGTGTGTTAGGGGGAAGAGGGGACAGAAGGGACCAAAGTAGCAGAATCAGTTTTTCTGCTAATCCATTTGCATATGGTTCTCCACTTAATCCTATAACAAACAAAAACAAAAACCCCCTTTGGTAGGAATGACTCCCCACTCTACAATTGAGCCTGAGACCAGCAGCCTCACAGCCAGTTAAGAGTGGAGCCCTGTTGAGAACCAGGTCGTGACTCTGGGACTGCACTCCATCCTTGGATGCTTGAGGAAATGTGCCAACCCTTCTTTGCTAATGGTCGGTTTACCCACTTTCCTTCAATAGGGTTTTAAAAAATCAATGACATGTTTAAAAAGCAGGATTGAGGATCCGTTGGAGGTGGGGGCTGATTCCAGTGGAGGTTAAGGCCATCTTCTGCTAGGACCTGGCAGCCTAGACCCTCCTGTGGGCAGCTGCAGCTAGGGCAGGGAGGCCTTTAGTATTGTTTTTAACTCTGCACAGCAGCACAAGGGAGCAGGACAGTGTCCTGACCGGGGGTACGGAGCAGACTGCACAGAGGTCCTTTCCTAGAGATGTGGCCTCAGGCAGGGCCCTCACATCCATGGCTAAGGTTTCCCCATGTATCTGATGGGGGTTTTCATAGGATTGTCGGGAGGCAAATGAAATATCTGTGATGTGTTACACTCTGTGCTTGACACGTAATAAGCATTTAATAAATGAAAGTTGCTGCTGTTGTTTTAAAGTACAGTACCAGTGGTCTGAATAAAATAGCCTTAAGGAATTCAGCCTAGGGGATTTCATCTATCCAGACTCTTTCAATTATATGTGACAGGAAACCCAAATGGTTTAAATAAAACAAAGGAATGTTGTTTTGGCTCATGAAGGGGAAACATCCAGGCAGAATTTATATCAGTCTTCTGTATTGCACAACTGATGTGATGTCACCAGGACTTGGTTCCTCACTCCTGTGTCTTGGCTTTGGCCACGTACTTCCCTGGGGTAGCAAAATAACAGTCTGAGCCCTACAGCTTCCCAGATTCAGATCTAGTGGGGCGTAAGCCACAGCACCTGTTGTGACTGGACCTGGCTGGGATGCATGCTCTGTGGCCAAGGGAACACATAGCTCTGATTGGCCAGGCCCTGGGTGCATGCCTCCAGTGTCCAGAGGCAGTGTGAGCACCCTGGCACCTCATGGACTGAGTCGGGAAGAAGTGGTCTTAGTCTGTTCAGGCTGCTTTAACAAAGTCCCATAGACTGAGTGGCTTGTAAACAACAGAAATTTATTTTTCATGGTTCTGGAGGCTGGACGTCTAAGATTGGTGCCAGCATGGTTAAGTTCTTTCTGGTGAGGGCCCTCTTCTGGGTTGCAGACCATTATCACATGGTGCAAAGAGATGAGAAAGCTCTCTGGGGTCTCTTTTGAAAGGGCACTAAGCCTATTCATGAGGGTTCTGCCCTCATGACCTAATCACATCCTGAAGCCCACCTCCTAGTACCATCACTTTGGAGATTAGGATTTCAACATGTGGATTTTGGTGGGAGGGGACATACTTTCAAACCATAGCAGGCAGGTACCCACAGAAATGTTGGATGCTGTTACTGAAAGGTGGGTAGAGGCTGGCAGCCAAAACCCCACACCTGTCCCCTGTAGGAGTGATATTCACGTGCCAGCATTTGCTCTGATTCCCTATTCACTGAGCCATTTGGGGGGTGGGGATGGGGTGGGGAGGGCATACGTTTGGACCCTGGCTTGCAGGAGAGCTGGTGTGATTGCGGAGGGTATCAGTAGGAAAGGAGGCAGGTGCCGGTGGTGAGCCAGCGTGGCTGTGTGACAGCCACCAAACTCAGTCTCCCCAGCTGTCAGGTGGGTACAGCTGACCTGCTTGCTGTTTGGAACTTTGGGGATGGTTCTGAAAACACTTGGAAAGGCACGTAGGCCTCAGTGCCTTCTGTTCCACTTGGTACATTTGGTAAAATTAAGTTTGTAACTAAAAACCTCATAAAGAGCACTGCAAGCACAGATGGCCTCACTTGTAATTCTATGAAACATTTAAGGAAGAAATGGTAAAAGTCCGTTACATACTCTCAGGAGAGAAAGAAGGAACGACCATTTCCCAAGTCATTTTATATGAGGCCAACAGTACACTGCAAACTAGACAAAAATGGTACAAGGAAAAGAAAACCACAGACCAAAAGAACAAAATTCCTTAACAAAATATTAGCAAATTAAATCTAGATAAATATGACAAGAATAATGTATCAAGACCAAATAGGGTATATCCCAGGAATGCAAGGTTGGCTTAATATTTTTTTTAAAGTCAGTGTAACTCACTTTATGCACAGAAGAAGAAAAGCCACACAGTTGTCTCAGTAGATGAGGAACATTCACCACCCATTCATGATAGAGAGCCCACGCCTGCCTCTCCTTAAGTCTCTGCCTGCATGTTACCCCCTCAGTGATGCTCCTCTGACCATCCTGCTAAACACTGTAACTTTCCCCTTCCCTGCTTTTTATTTTTTCTTAGCTCCTGTTGTCTAAGAGCCTGTGTTCACTCACTCATTTTGTTTATTTTTGTTCTCCTCCTGCTAATAAGCTCCACGAAGGTAGAGATTAATGTGTATTTTGTACTTTGCTATATCCCAGGCACCTAGACTGGTACCTGGAACATCACAAATAACCCAGTAAATATGGATCCAGTGAATATATCAGCGACCGCCAGGAGGACCAGTGGTGGGAGCTGAGAGGAGGGCGTGGGTGAGGAGAATCGGGATAGGTCTGTGGAAGAGTTGCCACTGGCCGTGTGCTGTGAAGATTGGGCAGGGTGAACGTGGAGAGAAGGCACGTGTAGAGCTGGCAGCAGCAGCAGCAGAGGAGGGAGGCGGGAAAGCTGGGAGGAAGGAGGGGCTTCTGAGCAGAGGTTAGACTTGACATCAGATGGTTCAGGGTCTTGCCAGCCACATGATGGGACCAGCAGCCCGTCCTGGGCCTGAATCTTTGCTCATGACTCTGAGGATGTCTGTGATTGGGTGGTGGGGAGGCCTGTGAGAAGATCCCGATGCTGGGGGATCAGGGCCAGGCTTCATTCAGTGAGGAGGATGGACACGTTCAAGCATGACTAATCATAATAGGGAAGGACCCACATTTTCTCCCTTCCTTAAAAAGCAAAGTTCTTGTGGTCAGAATCATGCCAGATATTGCAGGACCATGAACCCCTCATTTGGGAGCCCCTTCCTTTTTCCTAAATTTGAGAGCTTTATACTTATTATGTAATCACCCCAACCCCTTGCAGTAGGTACTATTTTTATTCCCATTTTGCAGATAAGGACGTGGAAGCCCTGGGGAGTTAAACCTTTTACCCCCGATCACACAACTGGTGCGGGGCAGCACCCTTCTATGTTATAACTTTACCTTCCAGCAAGTATCAGCAGATGGGAGAACTGAGAGGCCATGTCACCATCACCGGGTGCCGCTTACTGCACCTCACCAGGGTCCTGGGGAAAGACAGATGCCCCACTCCCGACTGTGAGTCCTGTTGCATGTGCCTTGGGGGGCGTTAGAGAGTGGGAGGGTGGAGCAGACGTGCTGACCACCAGCTGAGAGGCAGTGAAGAATGATGTACAGTCATCCCTCGGTATCCACAAGGGATTGGATCCAGGACCCCTGTGGATCACAGAATCCGTGGATGCTCAAGTCCTTTACACATGTGCCAGTGGGAGGAGCAAGTGTCCATTTTGAGGAGTGGCAGTTGATTTTAACTGGGCAGAAAGGGGAAGGCTCTTCAGCAGAAAAGCCATAGGAGCCAGGCTCTGTTTCTTCGGCAGAATGTGATGCTGAATCGAATGAATTGGGCTGTTGGAGCTAGTGGGGTTGGCTTTAGTGCAGACCCTGCTGCCTCTGCTGGTTAGTGCCCATCTGTCCCTGAGCCCTGCGTCCCTGGGCTCCGTCATGAGTATGGGACGAGCTGCTGCACGGGCCAAGTGCAGCCCTGAGCCCCGAGGGGTCAGGGCCTGTGGTAGCTGTGGTGACCATGTGCACATTCAACAGTTCCTCTGTTCCTCGTGTGGGTCCTACCAAAGCAGAGAGGATTGTCTGCTTTTTAGAGCTCCTGATAATGACTCCAGAAGTTGCCCTGCCCTTGTTTTTCCAGAAGCATTGGAAAGTAGCAGCTTAGAAGACTCAGCGTCAGAGAGAAGGCATGGCTGGAATGGGAAGGCTCAGTTTCTCTCCCTCCCTCAACCCACGACTCCCCAAGGTGTCATGGGAAACGCTGTTTCCCAAACTGCAGTCACTTCATGCTACCATCAAAATGTTGCCTTTTTAATATCCTGTCTATACTAGAATTTACTTAATATTTCCTTCAAAATGATTCACTTTTTAAAACATTGACATTATCTTCAATATTAACATTTACATTCTCTAAGTTACATGAGTTTGATGTATTCGTTTTTCCTAAAACACTTTATAATGACTATGTAATAATTAAAATACACAATGAGCCAATTAAAAAATAGTCCATCTGTACATCATCTAAACTCCTGTCTGATGGTGCGTGTATCATACCCTGGGGAAAATGTACCTGTAGCAGGAGAACTGTCTGTTCTGGTGTTGCCCAGACCTAGCTGTGATCGCTGGCGCTGCTGGTTACAGCTTTGGGAAAATTACTTCATGTCTCTGAACCTCAGTTTGGTTTTCCCACATAGGGCTGCTGGAGCATATGAGTATTTAGTTCTGGGCTTGACACATGGTGGGCCCCTTCCTCATTTCCTACACTCTCCCTGACTAGTCAGGGTTTTGGGGAGAAACAGAACCAATAGGATGTATATATTTATATATCTCTCTCTCATATGTATAATCTCATCCTTATGTATTTTTATACACACAGACAAACACGCACAGTTGTCCCTTGGTATCCATGGGGCATTGGTTCTAGGACCTCCCACAAACACAAAATCTGAGGATGCTCAAATCCCTGATATAACATGGTGTGTTTGCGTGTAACTTATGCACATTCTCCCATACATTTTAAATCATCTCTAGATTACTTGTAATAATACAATGTAAATGCTATGTTAATAGTTATTATATTGTATTATTTAGGGAATAATGACAAGAAAAAAGTCTGTACATGTTCAGTACAGATGCAACTTATTTTCAAATATTTTCAATCCACTGTTGGTTGAATCCATGGGTGTAGAACCTATGGATACAGAGGGCTGACTCTGTGTATATGTGTGTGTGTATACATACACACATTAGAGAGATATATAGTCAGGCATTGGCTCACATGATTGTGGAAGGTCCCAACAGGCCCTGACAGGTCCCAACATCTGCAGTCAGCTTGAATCCTAGGAGACCCAATGGTTTAATTGCAGTCTGAAGGCAGGAGGACACTGATGTCCCGGCTGAAGACTGTCAGGTGCAGGGTACAGATTCTCTCTTGCTCAGCCTTTTTTGTTCTACTGAGGCCCTCAACTGATGGGATAAGGCCCAGCCTCATAGGGGAGGGCCAGTCCACTGATTTAAATGCTAATCTCATCTAGAACCACCCTCACAGAAATGCCCAGAATAATGTTTGACCAAATATTTGTCGCCCTGTGACTCAGCCAGGTCTACACATAAAATTAACCCTCACACTCTGCCAGCAATACTTTTATATTTTAATCAAAAAATTGTCTTCGGTATCTCAGAGCTCTGCAGAAATGAGATGTGCCTGCCGCCATGTCCTTTCTTGTCTCCTCCCGCACTGCCCATCTCTCTCTGCCTGGCTCGGTGCGATTAACCACTGTGTCTGTGAAGACTGATCCACCCTCCCTTCGTGTGGAAGGTGATTCTTCTCTCTCCAGATCCTGGAAGCAGGACCATTCCTGAATTGCACATGTGTGACCAGCTTTTCCATTCCCAGCCCAGGGAAAGAGCCAGCCTGCATCTCCAGGGGCTTTTTCTAAGGCTTGTCCTAGAGAGCTGAGACACAGAGACAATCCAGTGAAGTCAGGGCACTGCTGTGAGTCCAGGGGTGACTCAGATGGCAGAACTTGGCCATATTTGGGCTTGGAACGCCTATGGCCTGGCCTGGCCTTTGGTGTGGGCTTAAACCAGTCCCCTCTTCCTCCTGAGCTTTTTTTTTTTTTTTTTTTTTTTTTACTTATTTGTGAGATGAGGGCATCGCAGTAGTTCTCTAAGTCACGTCCATTGTTGGGGGGAGATACTTTTATTTAGAAGTTAGAATAACACAGAAAAAACCACAAAGAATAGTGTAGTGGATACCCATGTTCCTACCATCAGAATTAGCCATGCGTAACAATGTTATGTTTGTTTCCAGTGTTTTTTTAAAAGAAATATAACCGTACAGATAAAAGTGAATTCCCTTTACTGCCACCCCCACCCCGCAGCCTCTGTTTTGTGTTTGGTGCGTACCTTTCCCTGTGCAGTCCCCCAGCAAATGCTCTGGTGTGCTTTTTCACACAGTATCCCACACTCGCTGTGAGGAAGTCCAGGTGGGTGGTGGTATTGTCTTACAGACGAGGACACTGAGGCCCAAGGACACATAATGGCTGGATTCTGTGGTGCTTTTGTGCCTCCTCAAGGTTCACCCAAGGCACCTGGGTCACAATGCCTCAGACGGAAGTCAGAAGACTGAAAGGGACACTTGGGCTGGTGACGGAAATACCAGCCTCAACGGCCTCAAACCCTCTGGCAGATGGTTGTGGTGAGGTCCTGATGCATAGAGAAGAGACCCCAGGGGAACGGGGTGGGGGTGAGGGGACGAGGCAGGGTTCTGTGCAGAACCAGGCTGGCTGCTGCTGACGCTTCTCGGCACTTGAACGTTTGTTATGAAGTGCTTTCAAGTCTGCTTAGGGTTGTTGTGAGGATAGCTTTGCTCCGCTGCAGAGCTCAGCGCAGTGATGTACGAGGATGCAGGGTCCTGGCCCAGTCCCATGCCCAGGGGCTGTGGAGGGGAGGGGGAGAGGCTCCTTTATTGGCTGCACACCAGACTTCCAGAGCAGCTTCTCCAACCTCCAAGCTGCATCTGTCGCTGTTATCAGCACTGAGTGCTAAGAGCAGGGTCTTTCTTTTTCATTTAAATTTGTTTATTTTTAATTGACACTTAATTTTAAATATGAGGGTACTTCAAAAAGTTCATGAAAAGATTTGTATGACCTTTTAATTCTATTTTTCCATGAACTTTTTGAAGTACCCTCGTACTTATGGGGTACAGTGTGATGTTTCAGGACATATGTAATAATAAGCAATAATCAAATTAGGGAAATTGTCATATCCATCACCTTAGACATTTATCATTTCTTTGTGGTGAGAACATTCAAAATCCTCTCTCCTTGCAATTTTGAAATATACAATATATTACTGTTAACTATAGTCACCGCACTGCGTAATGGAACACTAGAACTTATTCTTACCTTACTGTAATTTTGTAACCACTGACCAACCTGCCCCCACCCTCCCCTTTCTCCTCCCTGTCCCAGCCTCTGGTGACCACTATTCCACTTTCTACTTCTATGAGTTGGGAAGGTGATAAGAGGACTCAGCACCTGCCACCTCCCAAGCAGAGCCCTTGGCAGAGTTAGGTGTCCACGAAGATCCCCAGGAATGAAGAGCACTAAGTTTGCCTTTGCCTGCCAGCTCCTCTACTGGGAGGCCAGACCTTAGAACTGGATTGGGACTGGGCTACTCATCACAAACTGTGGTCTGAATATCTGTGTCCCCCTCCACATTCAAGTGTTGAAATCCTCACCCCCAAGGTGATGGATTTAGGAGGTGGAGGCTTCAGGAGGTGACTAGGTCACAAAGGTGAGCCTCATGTTTGGGGCTAGTGCCTTATAGAAGAGGCCTCGGGAGCTGCCTCACCCTTTCCACCATGTGAGGACAGTGAGAAGGTGCCACCTATGAACGAGGAAGCAGGACCTCACCAGACACCAACTCTGCTAGCACCGTGATCTTGCACTTCCTGGTGTCCAGAACTGTGAGCGATAAATTTCTGTTGTTTATAAGTCACCCAGTTTATGGTAGAGTCAGCCCTCTGTATCTATGGATTCTGTATCCATGGATTCAACCAACCATGGATCGAAAATAATTTGAACAAAAAAATTTTGCATCTGTAATGAACTCATATAGACTTTTTTTCTTGTCATTATTCCCTAAACAGTACAGTATAAGAGCTATTTACGTAGCATTTACATTGTACTACGTATTATAAGAAATGCAGAGATATTTAAAGTATATGGGAGGATGTGCATAGGTTATATGCAAGTACTACACCGTTTTTTTAATCAGGGACTTGAGCATCGTGGATTTTAGTGTCTCAGGGAGATCCTGGAACCAATACTCCAAAGACACCGAGGAAGGACTGTATTTTGTTACAGCAGCCCATATAGACTAAAACGTGTGACTGAGAGCATTTAAAATGTGGCCGGTACCATCTGTTAGAATCACAATGTTTGTGATGTGTTAAATTGCATGTATTATTAAAATAACCTGTTACTTTTAAAAAATATGGCTCTTTAATAGAGATTTTGAAAAATAGGGATGAATAGGCAGAGCACAGAGGACTTTTAGGGCAGTGATACTATTCTGTATGATACTCTAATGGAGGATAAGTATCATTACACATCTTTCCAAACCATGGAACTTACAACACCAGGTGTGAGCCCTCATGTAAACTGTGGGCTTTGAGTGATTGTGATGTCAGCGTGGGTCCATTCATTGTAACAAATGGACCACTCTGATGGGGGATGCTGATAGTAGGGGAGGATGTGCATGGGGGAGATGAGAGTATGTGGGAGCTCTCTGCTTTCTGTTCAATTTTGCTCTTCACCTAAAACGGCTTTGAAAAATAGTCTACTAAAAATTTAATTTCATCTGTTTCTTTTAAATACAGCAATTAGAAAATGAAAATGTGCCTTGTGCCTTATTTCTATGGTACAGTGCTGTCTTGGGCCTATAGCTGTCCACGACATGGGAAAGGAAGGACTGCCGGTATCTGTTTGGGGGTGTTCCCCACCATTGCTTTTTAATGCCAGGTTTCCTTCTGAATGCCCCAGAATGTCGATGTTCCAGGGAGG
Organism: Cynocephalus volans; assembly: GCF_027409185.1. Lineage (NCBI taxonomy): Eukaryota > Metazoa > Chordata > Mammalia > Dermoptera > Cynocephalidae > Cynocephalus > Cynocephalus volans. Next base: position 95,121,034 of record NC_084470.1, on the reverse strand, counting down.
TTAAGCAAAGGTGGGGGAAGGACGGAGAAAGTCCAGAGTGCCATGCCTCTGTTGGCTGCTGCAGCCCTGAGAGATGAGCACGCTCTGCCCAGTGCCTTCCCCTGTGTCCTTGATTGCCCGTGAGCTCCCCGAGGGTGGCACATTGCTGTTTCCCGGCTCGGGCCTTTGCACCAGCTCCTCCCCGCCTCCTCCCCGCCTCACCACCAGATCTCCACGTGGCACTGGCTCGAGGCCACCCCCCAGAAAGGACCCCAGCAGCCGTCTGCAGGTGGCGGCCAGGGCACATCTGGCTTAGCACTTGGCACAGGGTCTTCTGTGCCTCCCGACTCTCTGGACCCGGGTGCTGCTGTTATTCTGTGTCATGGATGAGAAACCGAGGCACAAACACTGGTAGCTCTCCTGACACACTGTTGCTTTGTCCTCCTGGGACGTCTCTCCTAGACTTGTCCTGCTTCATGCGTTGATGTGTTTACCCGCCTTTCTCCCCACCTTGGCTGTACTGTCAGCTCAGTGTGTGCAGGACTCTGAGACTGTCGTTATCATTGCAGTTAGCGACCTGCAGGGTTTGTAGAACCTCTCTGGGGATGGAAGCTAGCATCCTGGAGCCTGCTGTGTGCCCAACCTGGGCTGGAGGTTAACTGAGACAGTGGCATTCCCTCCGCACACCTGAGCTGCCTCACTGGACACCCTGAGCAGCATTCTGACTGATGCGGAATGACTTCTCATGCAGGGCAGTCTTGGGGCAGTCTTGGACAGAGGCCATCTGTTAAACACCACGTTGTTTCCAGGTGTCAGTCTCCTGTTTGGTTGCTCAGTGGGGAGCGTGCTCCATGCCCTAAGGTTGTTGAGGTCTCCTTGGAGCGGCCTGGGCTGGGCCCCATTTCTCCTCTGGGTTGGAAGCTGGTGTGAGAGCGCAGAATGGGAACCACAGCCCTGCTTCTGGCCTGACCAAGCAGTGCAGGTCCAGAGAGTAAACTCTTGTCTTCTCACCATAGGTCATCGACCCGGCCCGAGGTGGCCAGCATACAGCCGCTGGAACCTGATGAGCACCAGTGCTCCCAGAGGGCAGTGGTGCAGGCCCGGCTTACCCAGCCTGCCCGCCTGACCAGCATCATCTTTGCAGAGGACATCAGTAAGGGCTTCGAGGGGCCAGAGGCGGGAAACACCCTGTTCAGACCTCCAGCCCCAGAGGCTGCCAAAGCCCATGCAACACCCATCCCGGCCCCTCGTGCCAGTGCTTCATACCATTCTCCCTCTGGGGAGGCTGGCTTTCTCAATTCCTTAGTTATTGTTGGTAACCCAGATACCTCTCAATGAGTATCAAGTCAAAATGTAGAAAGCTGTCCCAATCTAAGAGATCACTCCTTTCCCTTCCTTCTATCTAATTGCCATATTATAATTGTAAAATACTTAGAAAGCAAAATAATTTTCTATAGTGCTTTTTCCTCACCTACCATGATATGAAGTTTTTCATTTTATGGCAGAATTATTTTTCATGCCCAATAATATTACTAACAGGAGGTGTATCTGTAAGCATTCCCCTGTATCGGCACGTAGAGTGTTTTCAGATGTTTGTTTCAATGTTATACATAAAAATTAATATTTTATGTACAGAGAAATTTAGGGTTTTTTTAGGTTATTTCCCTCCTAGGATAGATTCTCAATTTTGTTAGGTCTTAGCATGTGAATATTTTTAAGCCTTTTGATACAAGGGGCCGTGTTGCTTTGCAACAGAACTTTAGCACTGCACAAGCATTTTTATGTGGTGCCTGGAGAGTGTTTGGAATAATTTTGTATCACATTCTGTTATCCTTCCACTTGAGAATTTCCTGGGTAAATGCCATTTACATATCTTGTTTATGGAGCAAGTAAAAAAAATCTGTGTCTACACGCCCTTCTGTAGCACAGTATAAATAAACAGAGAACACCAGTGAAATTCCTAATCTCAGTGTAGGACAGGGCTTCAGGACAGAATCTTCCTGTGGGTGTCGGCTCATGCTGTAGCTCTTGTCATTTCACTTAAAGGTTACACGCTGGACCAAACTACATTTTCCTAGAGGAATTTTTTTCCACACAGCCTCATATGCTGGTGCTCAACTTGGAAAAGCTCGAGATGGGCAATGACAATACTCCAAAGCCCATACTTTCTGAAAGTCCCTGTTAACACTCAGAAGGGCCTTGTGCTGGGAAGTTGCTTGGCTTCTGAGGGTGAATTTTGTTGGTTGCTGAAGCCTTTGCCAGAGTGTAAGGTGCCGTGGCCTCTGAGGCCCGGAGGCATGAGTATGCTCGAGGCACTGTCCTCAGGGCTGACCTCTCCCTGTCCCTGCAGCCACGGGCCAGGTCCTGCGCTGTGACGCCATCGTTGACCTCATTCATGGCATTCAGATCGTCTCCACCACCCGTGAACTCTACCTGGAAGATTCACCCCTGGAGCTGAAGATCCAGGCTCTGGACTCTGAAGGTGAGGACATGTCCCTGCCTGTGCGTCCTCAGCAGCGGCAGCTAGATTGTTGCCCCGACCAGGACCATGGCCTGTTACTTTCCTCTTGTGTCCAGCCCTGCTGTTCCCCACAGAGGACTGCTCCTGTCAGGAAGGTGAGGTTGGTGCTGGGGGAGATGTTGAAGAGGTAGAAACCACATCTGAAGCAGTCCCCACACCCTTGGTGGCATTGGGACATGGCTGGTCCTCTTGCTTGGGGGGCCCCTGCAGTGGGGACTGTGTGCTCAGCTTCAACAGGCCCTAGAGGCAGACTCCGCCTGTATATAGTGGTGGTCCTCGATGAAGCTGTCATAGAGAAGCCAACATTCTGGGCAGTGATGAGAAGCTGGGAGGGCTGGCTGGTGACTACGCTGTGAATGGCAGGAGACATTCTCCCTGTTTGGGCTTCCAGGGCTGGCTTTGGCTTCCTGCTCCAGACCTCAGAGCATGTGTGCGGGCACCTCTGTGCCACCGGCTCCTTGCACTGTCCTTCCCCACTTCACTTCACCAGCATCAAATGTCGGCACGTGTATGCCGGAGTTCTTGCAGGTGGTCTCTTCCGGTGGTAGGCCAGCCGTCCTGGCTGCAGCCTGGCCACTTGGTAAATGGAGTAAGGGAAACTTTGTGGGTTAAGTTTCTCATTAAGGAAGATAAAAGTCAGGCAAAAGACATATTTCAGATGATCTTCCCAAACTTCAAGTCTAAACCAAGTCCCACCTGGTCTTTGAAAACTTTTCTAACTACTCTAGCTCTACCTGCCCCCCTCCCTCACCCTTTAAAAAAATGTTCTAGATCAGGGTTTCTTAGCCTCGATGGTACTGGCTGACATAGACTGATCTTTGTGGTGGGGGCTGTCCTGGGCGTAAGATGCTTAACAGCATCCCTGACCCCCACCACTAGGTGCCAGTAGCACCCCCCAAGTTGCGACAATCGAAATTGTCCCCAGTCATGGCCAATTGTCCCCTGGGGGACAAAACCACTGTTCTAGGGCTCCTACCAGACCCCTCCTCCCTCTGTTTATTCATTTGTCACATAAGCTCCTTGACTTCGCTGATGCTGTCCTCTGATCTATGCAACTGCAGCAGTGATGCTACCCAGGAGCTGAAGGAGCTGGTGAGAAGCATGTAACGTGCCTAGCAGTGCATGTGCTCAGTAAACATGGGCACTTTACTGGGCACTTTCTACAAACTGGCACTGCCCAGGTACCAGGGGTGCTGCAGGGGAGAAGGGCTGGCCTCTGCCCCCAGAATCGTAGCCTGTGAATAAATGGTTACACACATGTAAGTAGATGCTGTTTATCAGAGTGTGTAGTTGTGCAGAGACCCTGCAGTTGGCAGGGACTCTTAACCCACAAAGTTTCCCTTACTCCTGAGAAGGTTGAGATGGGTGTGGAGGACAGAGGTCAGGACACACGTCTCAGAAGAAGTGGTGTTGGAACTGAGTCATGAGCATGGAGCTTGCCAGGCAGGGAAGGCCGTCTTATCCTTAAGGGAGGCCAAAGTGTGGAGAGGGGATGGGCTGCAAGGTGGGAAGGGTCCTATGCATCAATGTGGGATTTGCCCTTTGTCGCAGAGGGTTGGTGCGGTGAGGTGATAGGAGCTCATCTGCAAGACTTGGGTGATCACTAGCTGCTCATGGGAATCAGAAGACCAAAGTTGGAGTCCGCCCTGTTGCTGGGCATCCTGAGCACTCTCCTTGTGCAAACTCACTTCATGTTCAGGAGATGGGATGACTAGGACACGGAGAGTGATGCATTTACACACACACGCATGCACATACATGGAAAAGACATGTAGTTAATATGTCACAGAGCCAGAATCTGAGCTCTAGCCTGGCCCCACAGTTCACTCTCCTTGCCAGGGGTTGGCAGACTTACACAGTGAAAGTCCAGACAGTAAATATTTTAGGCTTTGCCAGCCAGGCAGTCTGTGGCAGCTCTTCAGCTCTGCTGTTGTCACTCCACAGCAGCCATAGGTGACGCGTAAATGAATGGAGTGGCCGTGTTCTAATAAAACTTTATTTACAAAAACAGGTGGTAGGCCAGATTTGGCCCAGGGGCCCTAGTTTGCCAACCCCTGCTCTTGTCCTCTCTTTTCTGTTTCCTACCTTAGGGTCACTTAAAAAATTATTTTTATTGAGCTTTATATACCATGAAATTCACCTGTTTAAAGTGCACAATTCACTGATTTTTGGCATATTCACAAAGTTGTGCAGCCATCACCACAAAAAATACCCAACACCCATTAGCAGTCTCTCCCCTCTCTCCCACCCCAGCAACCACTAATCTTGTTTCTGTCTCTATGGTTTTGTCCATTCTGGACATTACGTGTGACTGGAATCATTTACTACGTGGTCCTTTGCATCTGGCTCCTTTCACTTAGTGTTTTCAGGCTCCATCCATGCACTTCATTCCTTTTTGTGGCTGAGTAACAGTCCATTGTATGGACAGACCACATTCTGTTTATGCACTCACCACTTGATGGACATTTGGCTTGTTTCTACTTTTTGGCTATCATGAATAATGCCACAGTGAACATTTGTGTGTAGGTGTTTGTGTGGGTGTGTGTTTCAGTTTCTCTGGGGTAGGTACATAGGAGTGGGGTTGCTGGGTCGTGTGGCAACTGTGTTTAACTTTTGGAGGAGCAGACACACTGCTTCCCACAGCGGCTGCACGGCAGCGCTGATTTCATGCTCCCACCAGCAGCATGTGAGGGTGCCAGTTTCTCCAAATCCTCACCAGTGCTGGCTGTTGTCCCTCTTTGTTATAGTTTGGTCTTCTTTGTTTTTTTAATAAGTCATTTTAAGTCTCTTTTTTCCCTGAGTTTGCATCCTTTTCCCCAGGCAGTTGGTGGCAATGTCAGGAGTGGCCTTCCTGTGCCCACTGCCGTGCCAGGACAGATGCCCAGCAGCATGTGATGGTTACCTCTCACCTTTCCCCGACTCCTAACGTTTTGATGGCAGCTGGTTCCAGAGTAGGAAGTCATCTGGTGACAAAGACCAGGCCATTCACAAGTGGCCCACATCAAGGCTGTAAATAAATGGTTAGGTCACTTCCTCGCTATTTGCAGTGAGGCTGTCATGCTTTCTAGTTGGTGTTCTCTGCCCAGAAAGAAGTACCTTGACTGGTGTCTTTATCACCCTTCTGCCTTTGTCCCGAGCCTGTGACCTCTTTACTGGTCAGAGTCTCCTCTGTGAAGATGAGTTTGCCTCTTGTAACTTTTGAGGACTTTGTAGTCTCAGAAGGGACATGATGTAGATTGGTGGGTATTTGTCAAAAAAGACTCAATAGCTCAACAAATGTTGTTAGGTGGATGGCCCGTGTATGCCAGGCACTGTGCTAGACCCTTTACAAGTGCAATCTGTTACTCCACAAGGATGGATGGTACGATGCCCATTGTATAGACAAGGAGGCCGAAGCCCAGAAAGCTTAAGTAACTTGCCCAAGGTCACGCAGCTCATGGGTGGCCGAGCAAGGGCTGGATCTCGGGATATCTAACTCCATTACCTGAGCTCTTTTCCACTGGGCCACACTGCCCATCTCCTGCTACTGCATGTTTCCTGGGCTGGGGGCCATCCACACGTGGCTGGGGTCTGCCTTTTTGCCCTGAGGTCCTTTGCGGAGTGCTCGCTAGACTTGATGTTTTTGCAGTAATTTCCCAGCCCACACATGCTAGCTCAGGGTTACCAAAGACCCCCTCTTCACCCTTCCTCATACCCCATGTTCTGCCCGAGCACCTTCCCCTCCTGAACTCTGCTTTCAGATGTCTGGGTTCCTGTGGACATTCCCTCTGAGGTGCTCCCCCCTCCAGGGAGCCTTCCCTGACTGCCTGAGGTGGAACTTAGTCCTCCCTTCTGATGGCCCTCAGCTCTTCTTCACTGGCCCCTGCTCAGGACACCTGGCATGTTCTTCTTGGTGTTGTCAAGCTCAACACTTGGAGGGCAGAACAGGGTCACTTCATTCTTCTGGATTCTTCTGTGTTTGACAATGGACTTTGGTCCCAGTGGTCATTTGGCAAATGTTTGTTAAATTGAATTGCTCAATCTTTCTCTGCAGCCTCCTGGGACCAGGACAGGGGAGGTGGGTTCCTCTGGAGACTGGACCCCTGGCTCTCCTGGTTAACATTAGCACTCAGCTATGAGGCTTCAAGATCAAGGGCTCTGTCTGTTGCACATAGTAGGTGCTAATAGCTACCTTTTGAATGGAAAAAGTAAAACTATAGGCAGAGGTTTCTTGAAAACATTTTGTACTCCCTCTCATCCCCTGCAAACCTGCAAAATCCTCACTGCATATGTCCATCTCGGGGCTTTCCCCTGAGGGGGATTGGGGGTCACAGGGAATGAGCCACACCTGGCCTCCTGTGGTTTTACTTTGTCAGCCGCAAGTTGGTCTCTTCATGCGCACAGTGCCAGCTTCACACAGGGCTTTCTGCTCAGAAGGGCCCTAGGTTTGGCTTAGTGCTTGGCAATACATTTATGTTTGTACTTGTGTCTTTTGAGTGGAGTCGGATGGGACAGTGGAGCACGTGAGGGGCTTGGAATCTCAGTAATTCCTGCTCCTGCTTCCCTGCCACTCCCTGACTGTTGGGATGGGTTCTTGGCCACCTGCTTCCTGTCCCCTGGTGTCCTGGGTCCTGCCTGGCCTCTCCCTCTCCTTCCTTACCCCTCACCACTTCTACCCTCTGTTCCCCGATGGGGCCTGGTTGGGGAGGAGTGGGTGCATGCTCCCCAATGGCTGGAGTGTTGCATGGTGATACATCGAGGATTTGGAGAAACTGGCACCCTCACACGCTGCTGGCAGGAGCGTGAAAACGGCATGGCTGTGCAGCCGCTGTGGAAAGCAGTGTGGCTGCTCCTACAAAAGTTAAACACAGTTTGGTCTGGAGGCTGCATCTCAGCCGGGGTGAGCCTCTCATGACTCGCAATCCAGGTACCAAGGGCATCCTGGTGCACAGACTTAAAGATGCGCAGCAGGCCATGGGAAGGAGAGATACCTGACTTGACTTCCCGGAGCCCAACCCAGGTGGGAAACAGTGTGTTGGTCCAGTGGCTGGTGTGGAAGCAGAGCCCAGTGGCCAGCAGCTGGCAGGCCCACGTGAGCCCAGAGTTGCTGGGCAGGTGCCTGAGGCACCTCCCAGGCTCTGTCCTCACCCTGTAGTATTCCCACACGCCGCAGGAACACTCTGTGGCTGACTGTGTGCCCAGGGTCTCTTCTTTCTTCTTGCAGCCTTCCTGAGTCTGGTTTGCCTTCTTTTGGAACTTTCCCCTACCTTTTGAACCAAGTGCCTTCCTTTTCATCTGCATGGAGCCCTGAAAATTACACAGCTGGTCCTGCTTGTGCATCTGCCTGAGTTGGCGAAACTTCTGGAAGCCCAAGGACACTTTCTGGCCTTGGCGTTATCACACATTTGTCATTTCTTCCACATTTAAACATGCAGGACAGACTGGGGGGAGCAAGATAATGAAAAACAGAGCTCCGTGTGCAGCTGCTGAAATGTCGGTGACACGATTCCCTGCCACTGTCTCCTTGTCCGTGTTAGGGCCGTTGTGAACAGTACCAGGTGATTTATCGATTTGATCTTCCCAACGACCCCATGGCTTGATCTTTTCACTCTCATTCTACAGAAAAGTGGTGCTTGGAGGTGACCTGGGTGGAAACCCCCAGGGTTGGTGTTCAGGACACTCCTGTGATGTGTGGATTGACATGCGTTAAGGGAGTGGACTGCCTGATGGGCTTTCGTGTTGAATTTCTGGTCGTCATTTCACAATCCAGTGAGATCACAGGAGAACCCTTCCTTACCCTCACTGAGAGCATCCTGCAGTCAGCCTGCCTGTCTCTGCCACCAGACAGCCTTTGCTTTGTGGACATCTCACCTCGGCTTGGTATGAGGAAGAAGATTCTTGTGGTCAGAACTGTTATGCAGAGGAAGGGGCTGTGCTGGGAGGTGGTGAGCTGCTCCTCCCTGCGGCATGCGAGAAGGGTCTTGGCCCCCATGTGATGGGGGTGCAGCAGTACGTTGTGTCCTCGGGTTAGGCTAGAGGATGTCTAGGTCTCCTGCAGCCACTTTCCTTCCCAGGTGTGGATTTAGCATCTAGCTGCTTTGCCTAATGCTGTGGATGTTAGGAAGACAAATTACTTTGGTTAAAATGCTTTGGGGTTTGAGAAACCACAGGCATTTTATTTGCTCAAAATCCTCCCTCGGGCCAGCCCCATGGCTCACTTGGGTGAATGCGGTGCTGATAGCGCCGAGGCCGTGGGTTCGGATCCTATACAGGGATGGCTGGTGCGCTCACTGGCTGAGCGTGGTGCCAACGACACCGAGCCAAGGGTTGTGATCCCCTTACTGGTCAAAAAAAAAAAAAAAAAAATCCTCTCTCAGACCACTTAAGAAAAAATCTCCATGCCCACGTTCATCATAGACAGGGTGAGCAGGTGGCTTCGTTCCTCTGTTTTTCTCTGGTCAGTTGCCCAAGCAGATAGACACCTGGGGAACTGTGACGAGAGGCCTCCCTTCACTCATGATGCCCCGAAATGTAAAGGCGGGGACAGCTCAGGTTTCTGGAGCTTTTGCTAAGCACTGCTTCATTTGGCCTTTGAGATGTCATGGGGAAGGCAGGGTGCCAGGCCGGCCTGACTCTAAATACCATGCCCTTTGTACTGTAAAAGGACTTTCTCTAAACCCCAGATGCTCTATTTTGGGGGCTGGCCAGGCGAGGAATGTAGATGAGGGACATGGAGTGGGTGTGGGACAACAGAGTGTGGTGGAGAGAACATGGCCCCTTCTACCCTTCAAGAGAGGCTGAGCCAGTCGCTGGTCCTAAGAGAGAGTGAGGCCCAGGCATCCAGATCTTCAGGCTTTTCAAGAGAGCTTGGAAATGGCACTTGTGTGTGCATATTTCTCATCTGGAAACAGTGGGTCAGAAAGCTCGTAAAAGCAAGCTAGGACTTCTGAGCTGAGGCTGGCTGGGTCTGGTCTCTGTCCCCTCCACCCTGGGACCCTGGGAGTCTCAGTCAAGGTGACAAGACGAGAATAGCCACCTGGAACCAGACAGTCGAGGGTACTGCCCCCTCATCCCTCAGTTTCCTCCCCTGCACTGGGGTAGGAGGGAGGAGTTTACTCCCCAGGAGACAGTGAGGAGTGAGTGACTCAGTTCTCAGAGCAGCCTTCTAGACGTCAAATGCTCACAGGCATGAGGGGTGATGGTGTTATGTGCTACGAGCCTTTTGTGAGCAGTTGAAAGCAGTCAGGTACTATGGGAAGAACAGTTTTTCACCTGAGACGGGCCTGGGTTCCAATTCTGGTTCAGCCCCTTGCAGTTCTGACGGGGAGCAGGTGCCTTCCTTCCATTCAGCCTTGGTTTCCCCTTCCTGATGTGGAGGTCATAGCACCTGCTTTGCAAGGGGATGGCACTGAGGATGGTTCCTGCATGTAACAGAATGCTCCCCTTGGCCCTGGGGAATTAACTCTGATGTGTTTCTGCCTCCCCCATTTGCCCTTACAGGGAACACCTTCAGCACCCTGGCTGGGCTGGCCTTTGACTGGATGATTGTGAAGGACGCAGAGGCGGATGGGTTCTCAGACTCCCACAATGCACTGCGGTAAGAGGTGCCTTCGCTGGGCCTGACCCCTTTTGAAGGGAAGTGGGAAGGGGGATGTCTGTGGCTTTCACCACTGTCAGCGAGGAGCCTGGGGCGATTCCCAGAGGTCTGCCGACATTCCCAGTGACTGATTAGGGAAAAGGGTTTCATCTCACACAGTTGTGCGGGAGCCTGGCTGCTTCTGCTGCCCACTAGGGGGTGTTCTGTGGAAAATTGTTGAGGGGCCTGGGGTGTCCAGCTGCAGAAGGCTGTCTTGGGGAGCAGAGGAAGTGTGTGTGGCCCCTGAGGGCAGCACTTCCATTGGGAACAAATTAAAGGGGGGGACAAGTTTTGGCTGAAAGGATGGACCAGCAGTGACAGGCATTGTCAGGTAGTGCAGGCTGGGTTTCCCAGCATGGGTGTGCAGACAAACGTGCATGAGGTGGACGTCTTAAGGATCTTGACTCGTTTCATCCTCTCACCAGCTGCATGGGCTGTGCATACGACTGTTCTATTTCTCAGATGTAGACTCTGAGGCTAGGAGAGGTTGAACCATTTGTCTGAGGTTGGTAAGTGGCAGAGATAGGATTTAAACTCAGATCTTTCTAATCTGCATTATCTAGTATGGGAGCCACTAACCCCATCTGGCTGTTTTAGATAGAACGAAGAGTTCAGTTCCTAAGATGCACTGGCTACATTTCAAGGGCCCATTAGCCACGGGGTTAGTGCTGCAACCTGTTGGGCAGAGCAGAAGCACAGAGCCTTTTCATCTCTGTGGAACCTTCTTTTTGCCAGTGCTGGTACAGACCCAAAGTCTGTGCTTGTATTTCCTCATGCTTTGTTAAATAATTTTTTAAAAGAGTACAGTCCCTTTTGGGGCAAGAAGATTTAATTTTTTAAAATTTTGCAACAACTTTAAGCCTATTGAATAGTTGCGGGTCCTGCATATCCACAGTCATCAGGATTAGGAAGTGAACACTGAGGGTGACAGTCATCAGACCTCATTCAAGCTTTGCCAATTGTCCCAATTCTGTAGCCAAAAAAACCCAACCCAGAGTCACATGCTGTGTGTCATGCTGTTTCACTGGGTTTCAGTCAGCCTGGGACAGTTTCTTAGTCTTTTCTTGACTTTGGGGACCTTGACATTTGTGATGGTGACAGTGCGGTTATTTCGTAGACCACCCCTCATTTTGGGTTTACCTGATGTTCTCTCATGACTGGACTCAGAGCTCTGCATCTTTGGCAGGAATATGAAGAAGTGATATTCTACATTCTTTTAATTGCTTGATGCCACAATTCCAATCAGTCTATTACTGATGATGGTCACTTGGGTGAGGTGGTATCTGCCAGGGTTCCCCACTGTGAAGTCACTTTCTTACCCCTTTGCAATCAGTAAGTACTTTGTGGATGCATTAAGAGCCTCGTCTTCTATTTACACCTTCTATTTACACCTTTACTCGGGGCGGTAGGAGATGGTGGGAATGTGGTGGAGTCTCTGTCACACTATTCTCTAGAGCTCAGCTCACACCGTCTCCAGGGCAGATGCTCCGACACTGTGCGAGCTGAGTTGCCCTCCTGGAGTAAGAGCTCTTTGGGGCTGGACCCTCATCCTCTACCTGTCTCCTGGACCAGCTCTGGATTTCTGATGTTTCATAAAGCCAGGAACATGGGCTGTAGAGTCAAAGACACCTGGATTCCAATCCTGGCCTTCTTGCTTCCTGCCTGTGGACTTAGTCAAGGAATGTAACCCACACGAGCCTCAGCTTCCTCCCCTAAAAAATGTGTATAATTACTGTGTCCACTTCTGAGGGCCACTCTGTGGGTCGGCAGGTTGATTGTGGCTCAGGGCCCCTCTCTGGGCCTGGTACATGCTAGATGTTCAGGGAACACAGGTGCCCTGCCCACCTCTGGGCCACTAGGCCCATTTGCTGCTGCCACAAGACCCCAAGCTTCCAGGCAGCTCCGTACGTGAGCTGAATGTTAACCGAAATCCACAAAACTCGGGCGTGTTGGAACTGGATTGTCCTGGATTTTCATTCAGTTCAGCATACGACAGCTGGTAAAACTGGGTGAGGAAATACTTCATGGCATGGCATGGTGTCCGGTGGAGCTTAGGAGCATGGAAGCGTGTCCAGCAGATTGCTCTTTTGGGGCGGAACGGTGGGCACATTTGTAACTTGCAGGTTGGAATGAGAGACTATATCAAGAGAGTCCCTCAAGCCAGCTCTGCCTGCCGCCCCACACTCTGGGGATGGGCCACCACATCCTGACTTCTTCCCCAGCCCAGAAGCTCGGGGTGGAGCAGATGGTCACTGAGAATCATTTCCCAAAGTCAGGCACTCTGCTAGAGGGGAGGGCTGGAGTGTGGCCGGCAGCTCCAGGGACTGATGGGCACTGCTGATGCTGCCCGGGCTGGGCGTGTGGTCTTTGGCCTGTGGCCTGTTTTTCTTGGGCTCCACTTTTCCCATTTGGACTGTTTGTACTAAGCTGGAGGTTCTCATGTGTGGAGTTTGATAACATGCAGATTCTCAGGCTCCCTGCAGACAGTCTGGGCCAGGGGCCAAGAACGTGCATTTTTCACAAGGATGTAGGAGGCTGCAGGGGCATGTTTCTAGGCAGCACCAACGAGGGGGCACCACTTATTCCAGTGTCTGGCTTGTAGTGGCGGGTATTGATAGAAGTGAATGTGGTGTTAGATTCTGCTGAACCTTGTGCTCAGGTTTGACGAATGAGCTTTGATGACATGCTCTTCTTCCAGAATACTCACTTTCTTGGAGTCTACGTACATCCCTCCTTCCTACATCTCAGAGATGGAGAAAGCGGCCAAGCAAGGGGATACCATCCTGGTGTCTGGGATGAAGACCGGGAGTTCCAAGCTTAAGGCCCGCATCCAGGAGGCTGTTTACAAGGTGGGTCCTAAACACCCGTGGACAGAGCAAATAGTGGAAATGGCTTTAGGGTGGGATTCTGTATTGGTGTTTGTTTGGGTTGGTGTGTTTGAGCTTAGGGAGGGGAGCTAAGGCACCAGAGCACATCATCTCTGGAGTCACATGCATTGTTCATTCTCAGTTTCCAGGGAGGTCCAAGAGCAGCAGGGTTCCCAATAACTAGCTTATTTCCAAAAGGTGTACCTGTCCCAGTACTGGAATACACCCAAGCGCTTGGGATTCTGACAGCATCTGGGAGCTCCCAGTTGTCTTCCATGCCAGCTCTCCCTGTGCACCAGTTGGAGCCCTGAGTCTGGCTGCTCTGTGGTCCCATTTGTGCACAGCTAGGTGTCTTCACCCCTTCCCCACTCCAGCCCGCCCTACCCGACCCCAGCCCACGTCACCCGGCCTCACCAGGACCTGCTTCCCCATCAGTGTCCCATTTTCACAGGGTGGGACTGAGGAAAGGAGAGTGAGGAATAGGTTTAGCCCAGGTCCTGGTGCCTTCCCGGTTCTAGTGGGTGGATGTCCCCCTACCCATGCCTCATTTTGAGCTGCAACCCTGAGATCTTCTTTTTCTTCTGGAGCACAGGCAGGAAGGTTGTGATACTTTGTCTGATGTTTAATTTTGTAGAGTGTCAAAGAGAAATCGTCTTCTGATTCACTCTCTTTAGTGGTTTAGTCAGTAGTTTGGGAGTCCTGGAGGGCTGTGGAAACATGAGGACACACCATGTTACAGGGGCTAATCCCACAGGACTCTGCACATGGTAATTGGAGATAGTTTGCCCTGTGTGGTGCCCAGGGATGGGATGGGGGCTGTGGCCACTACTGGGCTGGAAGGGCAAATTCCTTGTCCTACCTGTGATAGGAGTTTCCCTGCCTTCTGTGCTGGAAAACACCCGCCACAGAACCTGGCCTATGGTAGATGCTTGATATGTTTTTAACGTGTCAAAGATAGTATTGAACTTTCTGTTAAGTGGGGAAACCTGCAAGATATTACAACAGGCTCAAAGGAGAATCCATAGAGCAGATGCGTGCACAGGTCCTCAGGGATGCTGAAATGGAAAACTGCCTGCTATCCACAGGTTGCACAGCCAGCAGAGGAAGTGTATTTACATTTCTGTGGACAAGTATCATTTGCTTTGCTGTCAGCGTCCAGTTGGAGAAAACCAATGGCAAAGCAAATGATTCCCATCCACAGGGTTTGGGCTGTCAAATAGCCCAAGACAGTGACAGGAGCAGGCCCTGCAGAAGCCAGTAACTGGTTGTGCACTAGACAGGACACGGAGCAGTCTTTCCCCATCTCAGGTCTCTCACAGGTTTTCCTGAGGAGGCGCTCACTGGTGGGGGATGAGGGGTGGGCAGGGGGAAGGGTCTGAGAAGTGGGGGCTGAGGGCTTGTTAGAGATGCACGCTCTCCCTGTTTTCGTGTTGGCCTGAGGTTTCATAACCTCCCTGGGCGTTGGGGCTTTTGTGGGGAGAGAACTCAAGCTCCTCGTGGCCCTAGAATCTATAGATCCATAGAGATCACTCCCAGCTCCTCTCTTTTCTTTCTGTTTAATTATTATTTTAAATCAAGGTATACATAATGCAAAGTGAGGTGCTCAGTGTGTTTTGGTAATGGCCTTTGAATGCATACCTGCCATGCGTACAGGGCTCCCCTGGGATTTCTGTTGTCTGGAGGTGTGGGGTTGTGAGTGATGTCTCGTTTTCTCACCCTTAGCTTTCATCTTCCCATGTGAACATACTGAAAAGTAAAAAAAAAAAAAAAAAAAAAACCAACTCTCTTTCTCTTGCCCACACCGTCCCCACCCCCACCCCCACCCCCACCTCGCCTTTCCTGCCCTCTTCATCATTCCAAGAACGTACGCCCTGCGGAGGTCAGGCTGCTGATTTTGGAGAACATCCTTCTAAATCCTGCTTACGATGTGTACCTGATGGTGGGGACCTCCATCCGCTACAAGGTGCAGAAGATCAGGCAAGGGAAAATTGCAGGTGTGTCAGTGACTCCATAATCATGGCAAATCCTCCCCCTTTTCCTTACTGTGCAAAAATACACATAACGTTGACCAGCTTAACCATTTTTAAGTGTGAAGTTCAGTGGCATTAAGTATATTTACATTGCCGTGCACTGTCACCACCATTCATCTCCAGAACTTTTCCATCTTCCTCAACTGACACTCTGTCCCCATTAAACACAAACTCCGCATTCCCCTCCCCAGCCCCTAGCAGCCAGCATTCCACTCTCTGTCTATGAGCTTGACTACTCTGGGACCCCATATAAGTGGAATCATACGGTATTTGTCTCTTTGTGACTGGCTTATGTCACTCAGCACAGCGTCCTCAAGGTTCATCTATGTTGTAGCATGCGTCAGAATTTCCTGCCCTTTAAAGCTGAATAATATTCTTTGTGTGGAACCACATTTTGTTTATTCATCTGTCAGTGGATGGACACTTGGGTTGCTTCTACCTTTTGGTTATCAAGAATGCTGCTCTGAACGTGGGCGTGCAAATATCTGAGTCCCTGCTTTCAATTATTTTGGGTATATGCCCCTTTGGTTTTAGTAACTCAAGACTTTGGGTTTCACATTGGATTGAGTTTTGCCCCTGATCTGCCACTGACTGCTGGCTGGTCTTGGCAGCCACTGCCCCTCTCCAGTTACTCATCGGAGCCCTGGAGGCCTTTCTGCCTGGGCTGTGAGGACAAAATGAATGAATAGGAATGGAGTTGTTCTAGAAATTCTGAAGTGCTGAGTACACGTGATATAGTTTAGGTGGTGAGTGTTCTGAATGGAGCACCAAATCTCCTAAGAACCATTATCATTATCATTTTGTTCAAAGTTACAAGTGTTTAGTGGCCAGAGCACAGGGTGTAAAGGGTCTCAGGTATGAGAGTGTCGTGCTCAGGCCCAGTGCATCTGAGGGCTTTGGACACGTGTCTGGGCATCTGACTTCACCAGGTCGGCAGGGCTGCCCCACCTGTGACACAGGGCGTCCTTTAAGAGGCACACAGAAATCCTTCAGCACACAATAGCTTGAGTTCTGTTCCATAGATGCAGGCCTGAAAGATTCTGTATTGTTTAGTCCTGCTCAGTAAAGAGCAGGCATCTGGTTAGTCATTCCCATGTGGCAGAACACTTGGACCCTCAGAGGGCCACCTCCTGCCTCTGGGCCCAGCTCTTTCTGACAAGGGGCCTCGGTGAAGGGAAGCAAACTCATGTTTCTTGAGTGTCTCCCATGCCCTGGGCAGGTGGCGTCCACCCTTCTGCATGGCGTCAAGTCAGCAGGGTGAGGATGGTTTAGATTAGGATGTGTAGGAAGCTGGCCCACATGTCCTGGTCAAAGCCTGATGTTTACCCTAGACTTCAGGGAAGCAGATTCTAAAAGGACAGAGAAAGTCCTAGGTGTGGCTTCCAGATACTCTGAAAGGGGAGGTGGCACAGAGGCGGGGTTCTGAAGGCACCAATTCAGCACCCTAAGGAAGAATGCAGTGGGCAGGTGTTGAAAGGCCACAGGGTAGGAACAGGGGTTTCTCGGAAATACAGAGCTGTACATGGATGCTGATGAGAAATGGCACTGCAGCCTAAAGGGAGGCCACGTGGAAAGCCATCCACTACTGACAACATCTGACCATGACCGAGCACCCTCTACGTGTCGGCACGGTTCTAAGTGCTTTTCATGTTAGAAGCCAGCAACTCTTTGGGGTGGATTTCATTGACACCCCGTGTTATAGATGAGGAAACCAGAGCACAGACAATCTGAAGTTACAAAACTGTCGGGTTCCTTGCTCTGAATCACTTTTGTAGGACCAAATGGAATATCCTTCTGACCCCATCTCTCCAAAGGAAAGTCCAAAACAATGTTAAGGATAGCAGAAAGGGCTTTATAGTTCTCTCAGGGACAAGGTGAAGATGGTCTCTTTGTGTGGGGCTGATGTGAGAGGGCTGATGTGCCCCAGCTGGGCAGGCAGAGCTAGTGTGGTTAAGAGGGGTGGGCTGATTGATCCTAAGTGAGTTTAGTCATCATGACCCAAAGGGAGGACATGTCCCATGGGACCAGAAAACTTGTGGGTTTAGTCGCTGACCTGCCATAGAAGCCAAGGAATGGAAGCACATGAAAGAGACCGAAGACAGGAAAGAGGCAGGTTGCCTTCCTTTCCTCAGTGGGTTAGTGAGCTGGAAGAGTCCTCCAAAAATAAGCACACCTGTGTGGGTGATACACTGGTTGCCATGGCACTGGAGGGGCTCCCAGATGGATGCTTGAGTGGGGCCGAGCCAGCGATGGCTCACCAGAAACAAGACACAGACACGGAAACTCCCTAATTCTTTTAAATGGATTATTAAAACTTGAGCAGTAATTCACATCACTGTCATTCTTATCAGGCTTAGTAGGCAGAAAAGTCAGGGAAATGATGTCATTATGGGACCTCGATTTTGGCAAATCCTCTTCCCACATGGAACCCTATGGAAAACTCAGAATTCTAGGTCAGATATCAGTTACATGGATTTATTAACATGCTGGATAATTATAACCCCAAATAAACTCTTTTCGTTTTCTTTTCCTTTGGTTTTCCTTTCTTAAAAATGTAATTTTAATTCTTTCCTTCCATATTTTTTACTTCCTTTATGTCTGCCTTTTTTTTCCTTTGGCTGCTTCCTTTCTTGCAAACACATTTAGTGAGCACCTACTGTGTGCCTGCACTTTGCTGGGTGCTGAGTATACCGTGGTCAGCAGGGCTGCATGGCCCCTGCCCTCCTGGACCTCCTGTCAGTGGGAGAGGAAAGCAGTCAATCAATGTCTATAAGTGGACACAGGTGAGGAGCTCCTGGAGCTTGGAGCAGGGGCATCTGTGCTGCCTACAGTCAGGGCTTCTAGAGGGGGCCACAGGACCTATCTTCAGTGCTCAGTCCTGCTGGTGTTTGGATTGGTTTCAGATATGACCAGCATAATAATCAAATTACTAGACGTAACCAAGTGTGAGGACATGCTGGCTGATGGAATCGGTATCTGAAAAGAACTTGAGTGTCTTAAATGGTGGAAATTACTGAAATAAAATGCACAAGGGTTTGGAAAACTAACTGCATAAACATATGTTGGGCTGGGGTTCATATGACTCAGGTGTTGAAGAGACTTTGAACCTAGTATGCACTTGATGCCCAGAACGAGTGCACCCTGGACCACATGAGCGGACTGGTGTCAGAGTCTGGACTGAGCACTCAGTGTTCCTTGGCTCAGACCCACCTCCCCAGGAGCTCTGTGTCATCCTTGCTGCCTACATGGGGTGGGAGTTCAGGGGGATGCTGACAGAAGCACATCTGGAGGATTGGCTAGGTCAGGAGGGGACAGAGTCCATGTCTCCTAGAAGACATGGGCCTCTTGGCCTCTAGGAGGGCAGCCTTGGGGATGGCCATTTGCCACCTGCAGATCATGGCAGGGCTGTTCTGGGGCCCCAGGGACACCCTTCCTCTGTTTATGGCTTAAGAGAGCAGAGCCAGGAACTGGACAGAGACAGTGCCCTTAACATCTGCAAAGACTTCCATACACGGTGTCTGCTACAAGTATAGGTCGAGCATCCTTAATCCGAAAACCTGAAATCTGAAATGCTCCAAAATCCCAAACTTTTTGAGCACCAACATGATGCTGAAAGGAAATGCTCATTGGAACATTTCAGATTTCAGATTTTCAGGTTAGGGTTGCTGAACCAGTGTGCATTCTGCAAATATTAAAAAAAAAAAAAAAAAATGCAAACTTGGAAACATTTCTGGGCCCAAGTGCTTTGGAGAAAGAATACTCAAATCCATAGTGAGTTCTGCATTACAAGAGGTACTTAAGGAGTCTGTCAAACAAGCTTCTTATTTTCATAGTCTTAGGGTTTTGTAAAGAGGGTTACATCTGTGCTGTGTAAGACCCCTTGGGACTCAGTATTTTCATTTTCCAAAAGGACCTCACTCCTTGGAGAACTTTAAAGTAACTAAGGGAAGAAGCTAGTGCCTCACAAGGAGCATAAATTAATGCTGCTTTATGGAGCAGTTGCATTATTTTATGATGATGTTTATCCTTGGTGCACTGCTGCCACTTCGAACACTGGGTACGTAATCCGCAAGAATCACAGAACGACTTGGCTGGGCTTCCCTTAATGAGAGACAAGGAAATGGGCTATGTGTATGTGAAGGGATTCTCAATTCTAGCCTGTGTCAGGATCACCTGCAGGGCTTGCAAAGGCACAGACTGCTGGGCCCCACCTCCAGAGTTTATTCCGCAGGTCTGGGGTGGGGCCCATCATTTGCATCTCCAGGTGATGTGGATGGTCCAGGGACCACACTTTGAGAACCCTCTGCTCTAGGGCAAATTATTGTGGATGTATTGGAACACATGAAAGATACCCCAGAACAGGAGATAGGCAAGTTGCCTTCCTTTCAGAATTCTCATCATAATTCCTGGGAATTCTGAAAGATGTTTTAGCTGGAAATTAGCCTTGACTTGGGCACTTCCCATGCCAGACCCTGAGCAGAGACCCAGAGAGGAGTGGTGAGCAGAGACATTGTCAGGTTCCCTGCATCCTCTCTCCTCTCTTGCCGCAGGGGCAGAATGTGGCCACACCTACAGGGTCAGTAAGTGGGTGACTGGTTAGGAAATTCTTTTTTTAAAATTTATTTCTAATTGTACATGTTAATGGGGTACAGTATGTTGTTTCAATACATGCATATGTGGTATGCTGATTTCCTCCCGGTAGTTAGCATATACATCACCTAAACATTCATCATTTCTTCGTGGTGATAACATTCAAGATCCTCTTTTCTAGCTGTTTTTAAATATACAATTCGCTGTTATTAGCTGCAGTCACCCTAGAGCACCAGCACTTATTCTTCCTCTGTAACTGTAACCTTGTACCCATTGACCAAGCTCTTCCCCTTCCCCTCATTCCCAGAGTGATAGCCACCATTCTCTCTACCTCTATGAGAACCACTTTTTTTTTTTTTTTTTTTTTTTATGCATTCACATATGAGTGAGATCGTGTGGAATTTGTCTTGACTTACTTCACTTTACATAATGGTCTCCAGTTCTATCCATGGCGTTGCTAATGACAGGATTTTGTTCCTTTTTTATAGCTGAGTAGTATTCCATTGTGTATACATACCACTTTTTTTTTTTCATTCATCTGCTGATGAACATTAAGTTGATTCCCTCTCCTGGCTCCTGTTAACAATGCTGGAAAGAACATGGGAATGCAAGTGTCTCTTCAGTACACTGATTTTTTCCTTTGGATATATACCTAGTAGTGGGATTGCTGCATCATAAGGTAGTTCTATTTTTAATTTTTTGAGAAATCTCCTAGTTTACATTCCCACCAACCGTGTATGAGAGTTTCCTTTCTCCACATCCTTGCTAGCTTTTGTTATTTTCTCTTTAAGATAATAGCCATTCTCACTGGAGTGAGATGATATCTCCTTGTGGATTTCTGTGACAATTAGTCATGTTGAACATTTTTTCATATATCTGTTGACCATTTGTATGTCTTCTTTTGAGAAAGGTCTATTTAGGTGTTTTGCTCATTTTTCAATTGGCTGATGATGATGGTGATGATTTTTGGCTGGTGAGTTGAGTTCCTCATATATTCTGGATATTAGCTCCTTGTTGTATGTGTAGTTTGCAGATACTTTTCTTCCATTCTGTAGGTTGTCTCTGCGCTTTGTTGATTGTTTCCTTTGCTGTGCAGAAGGTTTTTAGTTTGATATAATTCCATTTGTCTTAGTTTTGCTTTTGTTGCCTGTGCCTTGGAAGTCTGTTCAGAAAGCCTTTCCCGGTCCCAATTTCATGAAGCATTTCCCCTTAATTCTTTAATCCATTTTGAGTTGATTTTTGTGTATAGTGAGAGGTGGGATTCTAGTTTCAATCTTCTCTATGTGGATATCCACATTTCCAGCACCGTTTGTTGAAGAGGCTGTCCTTTGCCTGTGTATGTTCTTGGCCTCCCTGTCGAAAATCAGTTGGCTATAAATGTGTAGGTTTGTTTCTGGGCTCTCCATTCTGTTTCACTGATCTGTGTGTCTACTTTTATGCCTGTACCATGCTATTTTGGTTACTATAGCTTTATACTATATTTTGAAGTCAGGTAGTGTGATGTCTCCAGCTTTGTTCTTTTTGTTCAAGATTGCTTTGGCTCTTCAGTGTCTTCTGTGGTTCCATATACATTTTAGGATTGTTTCTACATCTAAGAAGAATGTCTTTGGTATTTTAATAGGGATTGCATTAAATATGTAGATTACTTTGGATAATATGGACATTTTGATGATATTAATTCTTCCAACTCATGAACATAGGATACTTTTCCATTTATTTGTGTCTTCTTCAGTTATTTTCATCAGTGTTTTATAGTTTTTATTGTAGAGATCTTTCACCTCCTTGGTTAAATTTGCTCCTAGGTTTTTTGGTTTTTTGGTAGCTATTGTAAATGGGATTACTTTCTTGATTTATTTTTCAGATTGTTACTGGAATATAGGAACACTACTGATTTTTGCATGTTGATTTTGTATCCTGCAACTTTACTGAATTCACTGATTAGTTTTGGTAGTTTTTTGATGGGTTCCTTAGAGTTTTCGATATATATAATCATGTCATCTGTAAATGGGGATAGTTTGATTTCCTCCTTTCCAATTTGCATGCCCTTTATTGCTTTCTCTTTCCTTATTCTTCTGACTAGAACTTCTAGTACTATGTTGAATAAGAATGGTGAAATTGGACATCCTTGTCTTTTTCCAGATCTTAGAGGAAAAGTGTTCAACTTTTGTTCAGTATGATATTAGCTGTGAGTTTGTTGTATATGGCCTTTATTGTGTTGAGGTACATTCCTTCTATACCTATTTTGTTGAGTGGTTTTATCATGAACTGGTATTGAATTTTTTTCCAATGTTTTTTCTGCATCTGTTGAAATGATTATATGGTTTTTGTCCTTTTTGTTGATACGATGTGTCACGGTTATTGATTTGTGTATATTGAACCATACTTGCATTCCTGGGATGAATCCCACTTGATCATGATGAATAATCTTTTTAATGTGTTGTTGGATTTGGTTTGCTAGTATTTTGTTGAGGATTTTTGCATCTATATTCATTAGGTATATTGGTCTGTAGTTTTCTTTTTTTGTTATGTCACTTTTCAGTTTGGTATGAGGGTAATGCCTCACAAAATGAGTTTGGAAGTATTCCCTCCTCTTCAGCTTTTTGGAAGAGTTTGAGGAGAACTGTTCATCTTCTTTAAATGTTTGATAGAATTCAGCAGTGAAGCCGTCAGGTATTAGGTTTTTCTTTGATGGGAGATGTTTTATTACTGCTTCAATCTTATTACTCACTATTGGTCTGTTTTAGGTTTTCTATTTCTTCATGATTCAAACTAGGTAAGTTCCTGTGTCTAGGAATTTCTCTATCTCTTCTAGATTTTCCAATTTGTTGGTGTATAGTAGTTCATGGTAGTCTCTTATGCTCCTTTGTATTTCTGTGATATTAGTTGTAATGTCTCCTTTTTCATCTCCATTTTTATTTATTTGACTCTTCTCTCTTTTTTCCTTCATTAATTTAGCCTAAGGTTTATCGATTTGGTTTATCTTTTTGAAAAACCAACTCTTTGTTTCATTGATCTTTTGTTTTGTTTTTCTGTTTCGTTTATTTCTGCTCTGATCTTTATTATTTCTTTCCCTCTATTTTGGGTTTGGTTTGTTCTTGTTTTTCTAGTTCCTTGTGGTATAATGTTGGGTTGTTTATTTGAAGTCATTGTACTTTTTTTGATGTAGGCATTTGTTGCTATAAGCTTCCCTCTTAGAAGTGCTTTTGCTTTATCCTTTATGGTGTGGTATGTTTTGTTTCCATTTTCATTTGTCTCCAGGGATTTTTTAACTTTCTAATTTCTTTTTTGACCCATTCATTGTTTAAGAGCATGTTGATTAATTTCTACATCTTTGTACAGTTTCCAGTGTTCTTTCTGTTAATGATTCCTAGTGATTTCATTGTGTTCAGAATAAATAGTTGATATGACTTCACTTTTTTGAGATGGTTGTTAAGACTTGTTTTGTGACCTAACGTATGGTCTATTCTAGAGAAAGTTCCATGTGCTGCTAAGAGGAAAGTGTATTCTGCAGCTATTGGATGGAATGTTCTGTAAGTGTCTGTTCGATTCATTTGGTCTAGAGTGGAGTGTAACTCTAGTGTTTCCTGCTTGCATTTCTGTCTAAATGATCCATCCATTGTTGAAAGTGGGGTGTTAAAGTTCCCAACTACTATTGTATTGGAGTTATTTTGTCCCATTAGATCTAATAATGTTTGCTTCATATATCTGGGTGCTCTGGTGTTGAGTACATATATACTTAAAATTGTTATATCTGCTTGCTGATTTGGTCCCTTTGTCAAAGATCTTCTTTGTCTTATTGTTCCTGACTTAAAGTCTGTTTTATCTGCTACAAATATAGCTACTCCTGCTCTTTTTTGGTTTCCATTTGTATGGGATATTCTTTTGTATCTTTTTACTTTCAATCTATGTGTGTCTTTATAGGTGAAGTGAGTTTCATGTAGGCAGCATATAGTCGAGTCATGTTTTATAATCCATTCAGCTGCTCTTTGTCTTTTAACTGGGGAATTTAATTCATTTACATTTAGAGTTATTATTGATAGGTAAGGACTTACTACTGCCATTTTGTTACTTATTTTCTGGTTGTTTTCTAGATTCTTTTTTTCTTTTTTTGTCTCTTGTTTTCTTCCATTGTGAGTAAGTGATTTTCTCTAGTAGTACGTTTTGATTTCACACTATCCATTTTTAGTGTATCTATTATTGGTTTTTGCTTTATGATTACCATGAGGCTTACAAAAACATGTTATAATCAATACAGATTATTTAAAACTGATAACAACTTTACTTTGATTGCTAAGAAAGGAAACCAAAGCAAACGCTTCACTTTAATGTAATTCCCCCCACCTTTTGTCTTTTTGTTGTTTCAAGTTACATCCTTTTTATAATACCTATCTCTTATATGGTTGTTGTACTTGTTATTAACTTTAATAGGTTTGTCTTTTAGACTTCATTACTCACCACACTTACAGCATTAGAATATTCTGAATTGTCTCTGTACTTACTTTACCAGTGAGCTTTATATCTTTGGGTATTTTCTTGTTACACATTAGCATCTTCTTTCAGATTGAAAAACTCTTTTTAATATTTCTTATTAGACAGGTCTGGTGTTGATGAAATCCCTCAGCTTTTGTTTGACTGGGAAATCTTTATTTCTCCTTCATATTTGAAGGTTAGTTTTGCTGGTTACAGTATTCTTGCTTGACAGTCATTTTTCTTCAGTGCTTTGAATATATCTTCCCATTCTCTCCTGGCCTTTAGGGTTTCTGCCAAGAAATCCACTGAAAGCCATATGGGAGCTCCATTGAATGTTATGTGTTTCTTTTCTCTTGCTGCTTTCAGAATTCTTTCTTTGTCTTTGGTTTTTGATAATTTGTTTATGATGTGCTTTGGGAATTCCTTTTTGGGTTGAACTTGATTGTTGACCTCTGAGCTTCCTGTGCCTGGATGCTGTCATCTTTCTCCCTACTTGGGAAATTTTTAGCTATTATTTCCTTAAATATGTTTTCTAGGCCTTTTTCTCTCATCACCTTCAGGAACTCCTATTCTGTGGTATACGTTATTTCTCTTGCTGTTGTCTGTCTTAGTCTGTTTTTGTGTTGCTGTAACAGAATAACTGAGACTGAGTATTTCATTTACAAAAGGAGGTTTATTTGGCTTACTGTTCTTGGACAGATGCATCTGATGATGGGCCTCTGGCTGCTTCTGTTCATGGCAGTAAGTGACAGGTCAGCTGGCATGTGTAAGGAGATCACATGGTGAGAGAGGAAGCAAGAGAGAGAGGGAGGGAGATGCCAGGCTCCTTTTAACAACCAGCTGTTATGGGAATTAAGAGAGTGAGATCTCACCTCCCCCCTCCCCACCAAGGGAAGGCATTAATCTATTCACGAGGGATTCGCCCCCTAGGCTTTACCTCCCAACGCTGTCATCTTGAGGATGATATTTAAACATGAGCTTTGGGGGGTTAAGCTATATCAGTGTCCCATAATTCTTGTGGGCCTACTTCATTTTCTTTTTCTTTTTTTTTTTTTTTTTTTGTTCCTCTGATTGGGTAATTTTGTATGTTCTGCTTTCGAGCTCACTGATTCTTTCCTCTGTTTGATCTAGTCTGCTGGTGAAGCTTTCTATTGAGTTTTTCAGTTCAGATAATGTATTATTTATTTCTAGAATTTTTTTTTCATTTTTTCAATTGATTCTAGTACTTTGGTTTTTCTTTCTGCTCTTGGCTTGTTTTCCAGATATTTAGTTTTCAATTTTTATTTTGTTACGATTTTCTGAACTTTTTAAAAGAGAATTATTCTAAATTATCTGTCAGACATTTCATATATCTGCAGTTCTTCTGGTCTGCTGCTATAGCTTTGTTGGTTTCTTTTTGTGATGTTATATTTTTCTGTTATTTCACAATTCTTGTGTCTTTATGTTGATGCTTTTGCATTTGAGGAGATGTCCACCTCTTCTGGCTTTTGCAGGTTGTAGTGGATTAAATTATGGCCTCCGAAAAGTCCCTGAAACTTGAAGTGTGTCCCCCGAGTTTTATGTATTAGAAACTTAGCCCCCACTGTGACTGTTAAGAGGGTGGGAAATCCTATTATGGTAATTGAAAGGTGGGGCCTTGAAGAAGTGATTGGATTGTAGACCCATGCAGTAGTGAATGGATTAATAATGGTGGTCAGGGACATGGTTTGGAGGACTTTGAGAGTTCATGAGGAGGTCAGGCTCTCTCTGCTCTCTCTGATCCACCATTTTCTCAATTTGATACCCTGCCTTCACTGAGGTCACCACCAAAAAAGCCTTCACCAGATGTGTTCCCTGGACTTTGGATTTCCAGCCTCTGAAATTGTAAGGAATAAATTTTGTTTTCTTTGTAAATCACCCAGTTTCGAGTATTTTGTTACAAGCAACAGAAATGGACTAATACATAGGTGTTCTCTGGTGGCGTTAGACTTTTACTTCTTAGTATTAGAACTTTGTCTCTGGCCTGCAGTTGTTTCCTGTTCTGGGGAGAATTTATAGTAGCACCACAACTTAAATACTTCACTGGAACTAACTCGTTGTCCTGCCATTGCCTCCTGGTCCAGGGAGGACTGATTTAATTGCAAGGACTGGAGTTTAATTGTCGACTTTTTAGTCACTCCCAGGTTAAGGGAAGACTTCACAGGCACACATGGGTTATATGGAAAATCCAGGTCAGAGTTGGGTCTTCCTGCAGATTGTGCCCCCTGTAGCCATGTGGTTCTGGCCAGTCCCCTCTAGTGTGGCACCCATGCTAATTGGCACACAGAACATCTGCCTGGATTGTGTCTCAGAGCTCCTTGGTGGCTCAGCCAGCATGGCACTCCAGCTGTTTCCTCTAGAGCAGACCCTGGGTGGGCTTCCTGTGAAGATTTCTAGACCAGTGGGCAAATCACACACCCACTTCCTATTTCCTCCTGTCACTTGGGAAACTGAGTCCAGTGAACTTCTCCGTGTGTGGCACTGTACCAGCCTGGGGGATGGACTAGAGTGGTTAATGATATTTCCTCTCACTGGACATGGCTTTTCTCACTTCTGTGGGCTCAGGGGAACTTCTCCATGAGCAGCCACTATGCCAGCTTCGGGGAGGGGATGGAGTGGTCTGAAGCAATCTTTCCTTTCACAGTCGTGGTTTAGCTTAGTCCCATGGGCTCAGAGGACCTCTCTGCTTCTTCCCTCACATTCTCGTGTGTCAAGAATGGCAGTTTTGTGCTTGAATTATTGCTAATTGTATTCTTGGTAGGGAGAGTGATGCCAGGGTTCATCCATTCCTCCATCTTGGAGCTGTCCCTCTCCTGGTTAGGGAATTCTTCAGACTCAGGAGAGGGAATGTAAATGTGGCCCGGCTCTCTGGACTTGGAATCTGGGCCTCACTAGCTGTGGGACCACGAGTAACCTTCTCACCTAGATTCCTCAGTCCCCCATCTCTAAAATGTGGGCGTCAGTAGTACCTGTGTGCAGCCCTGTTAAAGGACAAGATGATGGAACGTGCTTATTAGACCCCAGCACCGTCCTGAGGTGTCTTGATTCCCTGGTCAGTGGTGGCCATTTCTATCAAAACTGCTCATGGTCTCTCTGTTTACAGGGTGGGGAAGATGGACATAGATGTGGTACCTTCGTAGAACCTGTTAGTTCCCAAGGAAGTTGTTCTCCATCCTGGCCCAGGTTCAGCGAGTTCTTTTTCCACAAAACAGACTCAATGTGACACAGAGTAGGAAGGCGTTGATGATGGTCAGGAAAGCAACAGTAAATTCTTTGCGCGTTATCAACCCAGCTTCTGAAACCCACCCAATGGGAGACCATTGACCAGAGTATTTTTGAAAAAGTGGCTAGACAGAACCAGTGTGACCCACCTGGCCTCCTGCACACAGAAGCAGAGAGCCTACTGGCTTCCGCAGTGATCAGAGTGACCTACTGTTAGTATTCTTCAAGCAATTGGCGATTTCAGTCAGAGGAAGTGGTTTATTAAAAACAACAACCAACAACAAAAACTACAGCTATGGCAGTCCCAAAAAAACTGATTGCCTCTGAAAATCAATGGAGTGTCAGCTTTGTTCACAGGTATGGAGAATAATTTTAAAATTTAAAGACCTGAAAAAAATTAAGACCAAAACAAACAAACAAAAAAAAAGCCAGATTGCTCTACAGACAGCAGGGTGCAGAGATTCAGGGGTGGCGTTGACACACTGGCTTCTAACATTCCATGTCTTTGCTCTCTCTCCTTCTTTGTTCCTTTTTGTTTTTGGGTGGTCAGAACTCTTCATGCCTTCTGATCAGTACGAGCTGCAGCTTCAGAACAGCATCCCAGGCCCTGAAGGAGACCCAGCCCAGCCCGTGGCTGTCTTGGCCCAGGACACATCGATGGTCACCGCAGTGCAGCTGGGACAGAGCAGCCTCGTCCTCGGCCACAGGAGTATCCTCTTCCTGGGCCAGTGTGTGTGTGTTTGTGTGTGTGTGCACAGGCATGTCGTGTCTGCAGTTTCCCCCCCTGAAAGTCAGGCTAGGCTAAAAATAGCCCTGTTTTCCCTCAACAATCTGAAAATCAGAAAGAACTGAGATAGCAGCACCGCTGAATGGAGTTGCTCACCGCTGTGTGTGACTCACAGGAGAGGCTCTCAGAGATGGGGGGTGGCAGAAGTGTCATTCCTCACTTCTGGAAACTTCTCCAGTGCCTGCTGCCTCCTCAGGGGCTCCGGTGGAGGCTATTTCCACACTGGCACATAGATTGTTGATTTCACAGACTTGTTGGTGTGCCCTGTGTGGTCTCTGGTGTCCTTTGCAGAGAGGCCTCTTTGCTAGTGTAGAAAGTGCTGTGTGGCCTTCAGTTCTAAAAAATGTCTTTGCTCCTCTTGGCCTAAGCCAGGGGAGTTTTCATCCCCTCTTCTGTCCATGTGATGTCTTGACATCTGGGCCATGCTGAAGGCTGCCAGCTGGTGCATGTACCAGCTTGTGCTCTGTCCCTTAATTGAGAATTCAGGTATTCGCATGCAGGGTGCTTCCCGGCTACCCAACAGCACTGTCTACGTGGTCGAACCTGGATACCTCGGTGAGTGTGGGCTCCTGGAGCCTCCTGAGTCCTGCTCGGTGTGACAACATGAGTTAAAAATTAAAAAAGAAAAGCAGTAGCTCCACAGGAGATGCTTCACTCTCAGCAGCTTTCCCACCTGAGAGGCCCGGGGCTGTCAGCACCAGGCCCCACCCTTGCCTGGGCTGTATCCCAACCCTTCCCTGGTCAGTGCAGAAGGGAGCAGAGAGTGCAGCCGAGGCGGGTGGGTGGAAGGCTTGGCAGCAAGAGAAGTGGGACAGGGGACAGTGGGGGAGGGTGTGTCCCCTTATGGTGTTTGTACCAGGGCTTTGCCCAGACCTGACCATTGCTATGGATGGTTGGAGATTGAGGACCCAGTGGTCAGCTCAGTTATAAACGGGCCCTAAGGTGACATGACAGTTGGCAGATGCCTTGGCAGGTGCCTTGGCAGGTGTGGGAGTAAGGCATCTGAGAGATGAGGGGAGGAACCTACAACGAGGGAGGATCCTGAGAGGCCTAGCCAGGGCCCAGGAGCTGCTTTGACAGACAGCAGCTTAAGAGACCTCCAGGGCACGTGTGTCATCCCATGTCACCATGGCAGTGCTTCCTGCAGTCTGAGGTGACTCACCTGTTGAGTGCGTTGAGGTGGTTCAGTCACTAGAGCATTTGACTGATGCTCAGCAAAGCCCCAGGGCCCTCTTGTTAGCCACCAACTGAGATTGTTGTTTGGTGCAGACCCAAGTTGACAGGGTAGTGACACCAGGTAGGAGAGTGCTCTGTGCCTGAGGAGCTTCACTGTCTCAGAAATGCTCTCTTGGTGCCTTCCATCTGCCTGGCTCTGCTGGGCATTGGAGCTCCAGGGGAGATAACACAGAGTCCTTGAGTTGGTTTTAGAGGGGAGAATAGTGCAAATAGGCTGTGACAGGACAGCAGTAGAGAGTTAATAAGTGTGAGTACAATGAGAGACTTCTAGGAGATGATGGGCGAGGCAAGAGTTTTCTCTGAGTGGGCTTCTTTTGCAGGAGGGGTGTCCTGGCTGTTGGAACAGCTTGGGCAATGGTATGGAGGTTAGAAAGCACCCGCATCACAGGGACAGCAAGTGGCTAGAGCGGCATCCTGTGTGGCATGGGGGCAGAGAGCCCTGGAGGGCAGGGCTGGCTCATGCAAGGAGGGTGCTCATGCCAGGTCTCAGAGACTAGACCTGCTGTGTCCTCAGAGCCTAGACCTGCTGTGGCTTCAGAGTGTAGACTATAGATTCAGAGCCTAGACCTGCTGTGGCCTCAGAACCTAGACCTGCTGTGGTCTCTGAGCCTAGACCTGGCGTGCCCTCAGAGTCTAGGCCTGCTATGCCTCAGAGCCCAGACCTGCTGTGGCTTCAGAGTGTAGACTGTAGATTCAGAGCCTAGACCTGCTGTGGCCTCAGAACCTAGACCTGCTGTGGTCTCAGAGCCTAGACCTCCTATGGCTTCAGTGGACCTACTGAAGACAAGATGGGTGTATTCAGAGCAGGATGTGTTCAAGTTGGTCCTGGGGAGATCAGCTCAGGATCTGAGGGCTCAGAGCTAAGTGGGGGTGTCAGGTCTTGCCCTCCTCAGTAGCTGGTCCTTCTCCAAGAAGGAGGGCAGGCGAATAGTTGTAGGCCCTCCAGGTGGGCAGTTGTGGGGCCTGTGTACTGATGGTGCTTGGTCCATCCTCTTCCTCAGCCCCACTGCCCCTGAGGCCTGAATGCTCAGGCTCTCCCCTTGCCTGTTTTAGAGTTCACCGTCCACCCTGGTGACAGGTGGGTGCTCGAGACTGGCCGCCTGTACGAAATCACCGTAGAAGTGTTTGACAAGTCCAGCAACAAAGTCTACCTGTCGGATGTGAGTGCCCACTCGGGTCTTGGTAGGGTGATGAGGTGGGGTCATCTGGAGCAGCTGCCCAGAGAGTAGCCCCAAAGTGATGGGCCCCCACATAGGCAGACCAAGGAGGGGTTCTCTGCTTCCTAGTGGTGCTCCTAGGTCTGTGGGAGACATTGTTGTGGGGTCCCTGGGGCATCTTAAGGCCCTGTGAGCCTTTGAGTGTGCACCAGGCCCTACCAGCAGACCTCCCTGCATGGGGGGCGGGGAGAGGACACCACAAGCAACAGGGTCTTCAGAGGTGGTGATGGGAGGTGGCCTGTGCCGCTGCCCTCCTGCCCTTCTCAGCCTGGGGATCGCAGAGGCTGAGAATACATTCTCTTCCTGCTCTGCAGAGGGATGGGATCTGTTCCTGGCCTTCTCCCTACTGGGCCCCCAGGAACACCTCTAACCCTTCCAGAAGTCCCTGTGTGACTGAGGCCCACCTCAGCTGGCTTTCTGGCTCTGAAAAGGGGTGTCAGACGAATGAGGAGTTGTGGAGGAGTCTCGGCTGTCTTTCTGTCCTTTGTGAGAAAGTCCTAGGATCGTCAAGTGGAGCATTCAGGACCTTCCTGGCGGCATTTGAGGTTTTAGGAGAAGGAGGCGAGGTTCCCCTTTCAGCTTCTTTGCAGAAGTCGTCGCTTTTCTCATCTTGGCAAACAAAGACTGAGTTGGTCACCTTATTTTGTGTTTTCTTCATGTTAGCTGTAAGGAATTAGGTGTCCTTTTTGGTATGTGGTGTTTCCTTGTTGAGCCCTCGGGCCTAAGAAAGCTGACAGCAGGCTTCAAGCTGCCCCGAGCACCACGCAGGAGCTGAAACCAGAGTGCGAGGTCATGGGCCATGTTGCGGGGGGGGGTGTCAAGGGCCTGGGTGGCCAGAGCATCATTCCAGGGTGTCATCCAGCTAGTCTGTCTGCTTTTGGAGGCCTTGGAGCCCCAGGAGCCCCCTTGGCCTGGCTGGCTGCTGCTTTCCTGCATTCTGACTTTCCTGAGTCACCCAGAAGCACCTCTCACTCATCCTGCCTTGCCTTCCAGAACATCCGAATTGAAACTGTGCTTCCTTCTGAGTTCTTTGAGGTGCTCTCATCTTCCCAGAATGGGTCATACCATCACGTCAGGGCTATAAAGAGGGGCCAGACGGCCATCGACGCGGCCCTCACCTCTGTGGTGGACCAGGCAAGTTGGCACCTCCCCTCATCCACGCCCTTGGCCCTCAGCCTACAAGCTGCCTCTGTGGCCAGAAACGTCCACCCAGGCAGGGACATGTCCAGGGAGTCGGGAGCCCCAGCTCAGCCTGGCTATGCTGCTCTCCCAAGTGCTTGGGGAGGCCCTTCTGTCTCTGGGCTCAGGCCCCAGCTGCACAGGAGCTGCCTGGAGCCCAGGGCTTAGGCTTTTCCTGTCCGCACTCTGGGCCAGAGTGCCTGTCTTCCCTGCCTTTACCCTGCCTCTGTGAAAGTAGCTTGTGTCTCCTAGGACTGGGGGTAGAAACCCCTGTCTGGGGAAGCAGTGTTGGGCCTGTGTGGCCAGCTGTGTCCCAATGTCCCTTTGGCTGTTTTGGCTGCTTGGGTCCTACAAAGACTCCCCCCCCTTTTTTTTTTTAAATTTTTTCCCTGTATTTAAAAAGCTAATCAGTTTTAGGTAGGAGCAGCATTTTGCTGACTGGGAAACTGGCGTGTGGGTTCTGCTTTTTCTACCCTGCACAAAACCTCCCACAGACCTGTATGAGGCCGTTGGATGCAGCAGAAAGAAATGGTCTGTGCACCAGACAGCAATTCCTATCAGAGTCTGCCACCTCAGCTCTGGGGGTTTGGGCGAGTTGCTGTAGTGCTTCAAGCCTCAGTTTCCCATTTGTAAAGTGAGGAAAACCACGTCCATCCTGGCAGGGGTGCCCTGAGGATTCAGTGAAGCAGTGTTTATGTGAGTGGTCCTTCCAGAGCCATGGGAAGCCTTCCTCATAGAGACCAGGAAGACTGCTGGCATCTTCCTTTCTGCTCTCCTACAAGCACACATCTGCCTTTGTAGCCTCATCTTCAGAGAGTAGTGGGGTCTGGATTATTGCGAGGAGCCATGCTGACCACGTGGTTGTCATGATGACATGCAATACCCTCACCCTTGTAGGATGGAGGGGTCCACACACTACGGGTGCCTGTGTGGAACCAGCAGGAGGTGGACATTCACATCCCTATCACCCTCTATCCCAGCATCCTGACGTTTCCATGGCAACCAAAGACAGGGGCCTATCAGTACACAATAAAGGTATGTGAGACCCCACCTCTAGGTGCATTCCTGTGGGTGTTTCCATGGGACTGTGGCTTCTTGTTCATTCTGTGACTTTTAGTATTACTGTCTAGTGGGTGAAGAGAATTTTAAATCAGAAAGTGTTTATGATTTTTGTGTTTCCATTACAGCAGTGTATTTTGATAATCAGAAGAAAATACGATTAAAAAAATCATCAAAAAATAGAGAAAAGAGTACACAATAAAGAAATTCTGGAATACAGATTTGAGTTTCACTTAAAACTTATTTTTCTAAAAAATATTGTTTTTTGAAAGTGGTGTAAATACACTTAGAGAAAAATTTCAAACTCAAGGGGAATATATCTCCCACACTGTTGTATACCAAGTGTGATTGCTCTGACATTCATGTTTCCATGTGGCATGAGCCAGCAGGGACAGACCTCAGATGGGGCTCAAGCCCTCCTGGACAGCACGGTGCTCAACAGTCTTGCTGTCTCCTACACTAACGACAGTGTCCTGTTTGTGCACTGGCACTTGTTCCCCTGACCACTCAGATGTGTCTCCTCCTGGCTTCTTGGGTGCTGGTGTCGTGACTTCAGATGTGTGAAGAAGAGGGACTGTCATTCACTTTCCAGCAGATGATTAGGAGCGGGCAGGGCTGTGTGCTGGGGGAGCTTGTGTCTGCCCGTGGGAGCAGCCTCCTGCAGCTAGCTGCATGGCCAGGGGTCCTTCCCATTCCAGCCTGAGCTCTGGGAGGAGCCACTGAGTTCATGAGGATGTGTTTCAGTCACAAGGTCCCCAGGATATGAGAACCAGAAATGAGACAGAGCAGAGAAAGTGGGAGACAGAGGGAGCCTCCAGCCAGACGCCAGTTGATTCCATGTTTTTTCATGCAGTGGGGTGTACTGACCTTGGGAGTGTGTGGTCAGTGTGTGTGTGTGTAGGTGTGAGAGTGTGAGGGTGTGTAATTGAGGGTGTGAGTATATGTGTGCATGTGCGCGTGTAAGAGTGTATGAATGTGTGTATTTGTGTGTGTAGATGTGCATGAAGGTGAATCTGTGAGAAAGTGTGAACCTGTGAAAGTGAGTGTGTATAATTGTGAGTGCGTGTGAGTCTGGGGTGAGTATATGAATGCGTGGGTGAGTCTGGGTGGTTAGTGTGAGCACGTGTCTGTGTGAGCATGTGAGTGTGAGCAGGAGAAGGTGTCTGGGTATGAGCATGTTTGCGTGGGTGTCTGTGGGTGAGTATTTGAGCATGTGAGTGGGAGGAGGAGCTCAAGCGTGTACAGGCACACACTCGTCTCCCAGCCTCTGGTGTGAGTGAGGGTTCCACGTGGGGTCTGGGCCAGGCGGCTGATCCCGTGCTATTTTCCTTCCAGGCGCACGGTGGCAGTGGGAACTTCAGCTGGTCTTCCTCAAGCTACATGGTTGCCACGGTAACTGTCAAGGGCGTGATGACCACAGGCAGTGACACAGGACTCAGTGTGATCAAGGCACACGATGTCCAGAACCCACTGCATTTCGGGGAGATGAAGGTGAGACCCCCTCCAGGGCCAGGACAGGCTCAGGGAGGCTCGGGGCGGTATTCTGCAGCAGCCCCTTGTCACCAGTCCTCAGGCTTCATCTGGAAATGCCCTGTAGCCCTGTGGTGTCTGTGGGGTTGGTGAAGGGGGAGGGGCCGAGCCCCAGCCCTGCCCTGAGGAGCTCACAGCCGTATCAGGGAGAGGGACAGGACGTCCCGCAGCAGACAGTGATGGGAGCAGCAGAGCCAATGTCCACAGAGCTGGGGTGTCTGGAGGGGAGACCCAAGAACACAGAAGACATGAGATAATCAAAGAGCTTTTCTAGAAAATTCCCCAGACCTGAAAGATAAGAATCTCACATTGGAAGGGCCACCGAGTGTTGGGTTGTAAATCCACAGCGAAAGGGAGCCCCAGCTCCTGTTCCCTCACTCCTGTTCAGGTACAGCGGCTGTATCCTCTGCGCTGGTCCCATGCCCACCTTTTGACCCTAAGTGCTGTGTTCTCTCTCACTTAGCAATGGTGGCAGGTCTGGGTGGTCACCTCAGCAGAACCTCTGCCAGCCCCACCTGCAGCCCCTGAGCTCAAGCCCTACCTGACCCCTGCTCTGACCTCAACCCCTTTAGTACTTTATTTAGGGCAGAAATTGAAGCCTCGTATTGGGCGAGTCACAGCCTTCTCTTACTTGGTTTGGGATACAGCTGGACAGGTTGTCGCCGTCTTCTTATTGAGATCCACACAGATACACTCACGTCTGTCTAAAGATGGGTCAAATTCTCATGTAGAGAAGTATTTGACAGAGACCCTTTGCCCCCTGCCTTCTCCCTCCTCCTCTCAGTAAATGGCCAACTTTCACCCTGTTGCTTGGCCAGAGCCTGAGACCGGTTCCTCCAGAGCTGCTTGTGTGTGCTGGTGAGAGGCTGGCGTTGGGCTAGGATGCCTGGTTCCCACTCAGGCCCACTGTAGCTCGGGCAGTGACTTTCCTCCTCAGGCCAGTTCTTCCTTGGGTAAAGGAGGTGGGGAGGAGGGTGTCCTTCACGGGGAGGGTGAGGAGGTGGCCGGCAGTGTTCTAGAGCAGAAGCAGGAGTGGGGTGGATTTTGTCTATGTGTTAGCTGCGGCTGCCTCCTTTCAGCCTTTGCAGCCACCTCATCCACACTCTCCATCAGCTGCCCATTCAGAACGTACCTCAAACGTCACTCGTTCCTACCCACCACCACCCTGGTTCACCCTGCCACCATCTCTCACAGGGATTTCCCAGCAGCCTCTTGGCTGCTGAGTTTTACAGACAGGCCACAGGGATGGGAACCTCTGAAGTGTGCCCTGCTCAGCCACATGCAAAACAATGTCCTGCCCACAGCCACAGGCCCTGCATGACCGGCCCACTGCCTCTCAGACCCCATCTCTTTTACTCCCTCTGCTTAGTACAGTGCAGCCACACTGGTCTCCTTTATATCCCTTCAATGTGCCGAGCTAGTATGTGCCTCAGGACCTTTGCACAGACCATCCCTTCATGGGGAATGTTTTTCCCCCAGACCTTTGCTGGGCTGCCTCTGATATAGCTTTCAGGTCTGAGCCCCTAGGTCATCTTCTCAGAGAGGCCTTCCCTGACAGCTGTGCCCCTGAATCACCCCAGTGCCCAGCACACACCATCCTCTCGCCCAGCCCAGTCTTCTCATGGCCATGTCCTCAGTGCCCAGCACACAGCAGCGCTTGGTAAATCTGAGCAGTGGACCCTCTCTCTCCCGTGCGGGCTGATGAGCCCAGGCCATGCTCCTTTCCCCAGGTGTGTGTGATCGAGCCCAGCAGCATGGAGTTCGCCCCGTGCCAGGTGGAGGCACGAGTGGGCCAGACCCTGGAGTTACCACTGAGGATCAACGGTCTCATGCCTGGCGGGGCCAGCGAGGTGGTCACCCTGAGCGACTGCTCCCACTTTGACTTGGTGGTGGAGGTAGAGAACATGGGTGTGTTCCAGCCACTCCCAGGTAACGCAGCACTGCTGAGCAGATACCAGACAGTGGGATCGGGGCCACATCACCTGGGTTCTCAGCATAGACCACCCAGATTCCTAAATAGAGGGCCGAGGCAGCAGAGGAGCCACAACACAGGAGTGGCATTTGTCCTCTTGACCCCATTAGCACTAGTCTGGTCTGAATCTTGCCTGCTGTGTGACCTTTGGCAAATCACTCACCTCTCTGAGCCTCAGTTTCCACATCTCTAAAATGAGTGTCATCTAAATAGAATCATGTGTCAAAGTGCCTATTTCAATGCCTGGAACACAGTAGGTGTCAGACTAGGAGTTTTGGCGGGTCACAGAGTAGTACCTCCTCTGACATGCAAGCCCCCCGCCCCCCGAGCACATTGATCTTTCTCTTCAGCATCCCCTGCAGAGCTTGGGTAGTGATATTGGTGGTGACACTGGTGGTTAGTTACTCGAGTGTCAACCCCGCTGTGTGCAGGGTAAGCACTGTGCATGCCTGACCTTTTAGATTTTGCAAGCACCACAGGAGAAGGAGCTGTTGTCGGGCCATGTGTCAGATGAAGAAACTAATGCCGCATAGCTGCCCAGGGTCACAGGATGGCATGGGACAGGGCTGGGGTGCAGAGCTGGGAGTGTCCAACACTAACCCTGGGGCTTTAGTCACTTGTGAAATGGGCCTCCAGGGGACTTGGCCTAGGCAGGGCAAGGATTCCTCTTCCATTCGCAGATGGAGAAAACCAAAGGCCTGGTGAGCACTTGAATAGGGGTGAGATTTGGGCAGGACATTGGAAGTAACAGGGCGGCATTTGGTGGGAAGGGGAGCTTGCGCCAGCACCCAGAGATGGGCAGGCCCTCGTGCATACAGAATGTACTTGGAGCAGCAGAAACTGTCTCACCATAAACCTAAGTGTCCAGTCAGTGGGGAGCCACTGAAGGTGTTTGAACAGAGGAGCGATGTGGTCCTGGCAGAGTGTAGGAAGCTTGATTGGCAGAAGGGTTTGTAGAATCACCTGTGGTGCCAAGTGGCTTTGCACACTGCTGTAGTTGTGATTATGTAGAGAGCTGTTGCAATCTCGCGTGCGCTCTGAAAAATCCGTGAGTAACCGCATCCAGGAGAAACCAAGCCTATGTCTAAGGTGTCATCTGCGAGGTCACCATTTAGGCTGGAGGAAAGCAGCATTGCATGGGGAGAGGCCTGCTGGCAGCAGGAGACGAAGTACCCTACCTCTATCCTGGAGGGGGGTCTGTAGGGTGCAGCCCAGGCATGGGGTCAGGGCCTAGGAATAAAGTACATGGTTTGGAATGCCACAGGCCTGATCTGAGCCACTTCATCCACTTATTGGCTGTGTGACGTTGGGCATGTTGCCCAGCCTCTCTGAGCCTTGGATTCTCCATCTATAAAATGGGAATAATAGCCCCTTGCTTTTTTGAGGGTTACAAATGAATACCCCTCAGCACAGTGCAGGGACATTTTTCAAGGAATTTGAGTCTGAAGACAGCAGCCAAGACAGATCCCGGGCATCAAAATTTCTCTGGAAAGTGCCTTAACTCTCCCCTGGTGTAGCGTGTATGTGGCTTTGTGTGGACTTGTATGGGGGGGCTCAGTTTATATGAAAACTATGTATCTGAGAACCGCGGGCTCCTAGTCAGGGCCCCGAGATGCCATGGACTGAGGGAGATAGACAGATGGACATGGATGCTCCCTTCATGGTGCTTCTGGGCTGGCCAGACAGAGTTTACCTGGCTGTTCAGCGCCTGTGATAAATGCACACGTGGGCAAGTAAGCACAGGGGCCATGAGCGCCATCCCACTCCTAGGCACCACCTGACAGAAGTGCTTCAGCAAGTTCCCCAGGAGAGATACCCAGAAGACGGGTGGCTCAGCTAGTTGGGGGGATGTTCGGGAAGGTGCTGAGGGAAGTCTTAGCTCCACTGAGACCCAGAGGGAGCAGGAGGACACATCGGGGTAAAGGCGTGTCCTGCGACTTGGCAGGGGTGTGTGTGTATCAGAGCATGGGGAGGGGTTCTCTGAGAAGTGTGCGTTTCACAGGGTGTAAACTGGACCTTGAACTGTAGGCGATCACATGAATACTAAAGCATTTAGAATGAAGGGACGCAATGTCTTCATCTCACTTGTAATTGCATAGAAAATAAAATCAATTGGTAGAGCATAGAGGATGGTGTGCAATGAGAGAAACAAGCAAAGGGTCACTGTGGCATCCAGGTGATGGGTAAGTGGTTCTCACCGTACAGTTCTTCCAACTTTCCTGTGTGTTTGAGGACTTTCATAATAAAATGTGATGAAAGCAAACGTGATGCCACTGCATGCCCACCAGAATGGCCCTTCTAGAAAAGAAGGAAACTGCCAAGGACGTATGGGCAGAGATGTAGAGCATCTACCGGTAGCAGTGTAAATTGCCGCAACCGTTTGGGGAGAGATATTTGGCAGTAACGACTAAATCTGAACAGATGCACGCCCTGTGATCCAGCAGCCCCACTCCTAGGGAAACACCCAACAGAAATACTGAAATACCCCCAGCAAAAGCAAGGCTCACAGATGCTCCTAGCAGCACAGTGGATCAGAGCCCCAAACTGGAAAGAATTCAGCTGTTCACATTAATATGGGTAAATCTATTGCTGTATATGCACACAATGGAATAATGTATAGAAATGTGGGTAAAGGATCTACAACATGCAGAACATGAGGAATCTCACTACAAGATTGAGTTGGGGAAGCCAGACACGAAAAAGTTTATGCTCAGTGATTCCCTTTTAGATAAACTAAAAAAATAAGCAAAATTAAGCCATGCTGTTAGAAGTCAGGGTAGTGGCTTTCCTTGGGGGAGGGGCTAGAGACTGGAAGGGTCTACAGGAGATTTTGGGGGGTGCTGGTAGTACTCTGTTCCTTGATTTGGGTACTGGATCCAGGGTGTGTTCAGTATATGTTGGTATGTGAATTATACTTAAATTTAAAAGACTTAAGTTAAAGAAAAACCCAGTTGTGAATCAAACCCAGGATGAAAGACCGTCATGCCTGTCCTGCCAAAGGCAAGTTCACAGTGACCGTTTGGGTCTCCTCTTTTTGCAGGGAGGCTTCTGCCGGGGTCTGAGCACTGCAGTGGCGTCAGGGTGAGAGCCGAGGCCCAGGGCTACACCATGCTCCTCGTGAGCTACAAACACGGCCACGTCCACCTGAGTGCCAAGATCACCATCGCAGCCTACCTGCCCCTCAAGGTGAGCCCAGGCCCCTGCCTTTTGCCACCCCCTGCCCCGCTCACTTCTTCCCTGATGTGAATTATTCGTTTGCTCTGACAAATTTGTGTTAAAGCCCTGATGGTTCAGGCATACCTGGCTGCAAGAGAAGTTGGGAAATATTCTAGCTGGGCAATTTACCACCCTATTAAAATGGGGTTCTTTCCCTAAGGAACAGGGAAGTGTGGAAGTATGGAAGGCTGCTAGCAGTCATTGCTACAACCTGTATTTCCTAGTCCATCTATCAGTTCACTCTGTAGATAGTCCCTGGACACTTGGTTGGTGCCAGATCCAGGCCAGAGAGACAGGGATCTAGGGAGAAGTCCCACACCCTTTGCCCAGGGAGGCTGCCAATCTGTGGGGATGGCGGGCTCTGCAGCAATTGCAATGAGCACAGTAGAGGTCATGACGAGTGCCAAGGGGGACAGGACATGGATGGACAAAGAAATTGGAGGGCCCAGGGGCAGCAAGCTTGGCTGGCAGGGCACTAGAAGGCCTGTGGTGTGTCTCCTATGGGAAGAGATACAAGTCCAGAGAGTCACTGGGTCGGATTGAGGAAGTCTGTGAGTGCCAGGTTAGGAGGTGGATGTTTTCATGTAGTTGTGAGCAGCAGGGGAAGGTCAGGGAAACACCAGTGTCAGAGGCACATGCAAGGCCATGCTGGCTGGCAGGGAAGGGGAGTGCGTGTGTCTTTAGAGCACAAAGAAAGACCCTCTCCAGATCTTGTGAGTTCTGCTCTCCCCTCCCCACCACCCATACCTACACCCAATCTCTTCCGTCTGCTTAGCCATGGTGGACTCATGCGTGACGGTTCCCTAATTCCCTCCTCTATTAGTCAGGGTTCTCCAGATGGCGTCAGTAGGATGTATGGAAAGGGATTTATTCGGGAAGTTGGCTCACACAATCAAGAATAGGCCAAGATAGCAGGGGACCCTGAGAAGCCAGCGGCATGGTTTAAGGCTGGTAGCGTGGCTCAGTCCAAATCCAGAAGCCTCAGAACTAGGGAAGTCAACAGTGCAGCCCCCAGGAGGCCATTGGTGCAAGTCCCAGCGTTCTAAAGCCAAAGTACCTGGAGTCTGATGTCCAAAGGCAGGAGGAGAAGTATCCCGCTCTGAAAGGGGGACAGAGAGCTAATCCCCTCCTCTGCCATCTGTTTCAGCCAGGGCCACACCGAGTGGGTGGAGCCTGCCCACACTGAGGGCGGGCCTTCCTCTCACGGTCCACTGACTCAGTCTTTTCTGGACACACCCTCACAGGCCACCCAGGAGCGCTCCACCAGCCGTTCAGGCATCCCTCAGGACAGTCACTTGACACCTAAAGTGAACCATCACACCTCCACAGTCAGCACCCCAATTATTCTTCAGCCCTGTGCACCTGCAGGTTACTCCGGGAGCCCCTGACAGTGTGTGTCTGGGCAACCCCACCTGACTTCTTCATTCTGTCATTGTCCGTATAGACTGTCTGCTTTGACCTGGAGGCTCTGGGCCAACCAGGTGCGTGTGGGGCCTTAACCCCCGACTGCCCAGCCCCTCTGGTTCTGTCCTGATCTAGCATGAGTGTTAGTATCCCATGAAGGGGCGTGTAGATCTGTCTCCTAGAAACATCAACTGCTAGTGCTGGGGGCCTCTCAATGATCAGGCCCACCTGCTGTTTTGCAAACTGGGAAACCGAGACCCAGAGGGGGGAAGGTCTTGTCTGATGTGCACAGGGCCTTCTCCTCTCCAGCTTTGCCTGTTTGAATATGTGGGCTTTGACACCCACCAAGGAGCCTGTGGAATTCACGAGTGTCCTTCATGAGCTGTGTTGATCATTAACCTATCTCCCTGGCACAGGATTTTGTGACACTTTTATGCCTGAGAGGGAAAGGAATTAAATGTGAAGGTGAGAATTCATAGTCCTCCGGTTGTTAATGATAGGACTGCAGCTCCATCACACATTCCTCCCCTTTGGGCTGGTCATAAAAAAGTCTTGGCAAGATTTACAACGGCCTTCTGTGCTCATGGCGGAGTTTTGCTGGTTGTGGCCATGAGCCACGGGTAAGAGCCAGGAATGTGGAGTCAGAACAGATGCGGGCCCACCCGCTGCATAATTTTAAATGGCTTTTCTTTGCTGGGATTTATGTTTTCTGTCTGTGAAATGGGGATGAGAGTTAATAATAATGACAGTTAATAACAGCAGGGGCCATTGATTGCACACGTGTTGGACGTGTGTTCAGGACTCTCATTCCTGCTCCCTTGAATCTTACCAGTAACCCCATGAGGCAGGAGTTATCATTCCACTATTTTGCAGGATAGGGAGACTGAGTCTTGTAGAGGTTAACTAGCTTAAGGTCACATAGCTACCAAGTGACAGCTTCATCCTAGGTGTGGGGACAGAAAAGCAAATGCACAAACTAATGTATATAAGTGGTGGCAGGTAGTGATGAGGATAGTCAAGCAGGAAAAGGAGGTAGCCAGGGGTGGGAGGCCCTGCTTGAGATGGGGGTCGGCGGAGGACTGTCTGAGAAGGGGACGTTTGAGCAGAGGCCTAATGAAGTGCAGAAGCCGACTGCCTTTGTCTTAAGTGGGGAGCTCCTGAGAGGGACCCAGAGAATGGCCCTGGGCATGCTCAGCAATTCACCTGCAGGAAAAGGGCCCTTTTGATGGTTTCCAAACCTGTGCATGTGGAAAGGTAGAGTCTGGGGATGGATTTCAGCAGGGCTCCTTTTCACCTGGGCTCCTTGAAGTGGTAAATGAACACACACAAGCACAGGTGTGCAGGGAGAGATGGCCAGAAGCAGCTGGTAACCTATGGCAAATTCAGAAAAGTGTTCATATAAAAAAAAGTTCGAAGAACTGATTTCATTTGAAAAGTGTCTTAGTATGTTCAGCCTGCCAAAACAAAATACCATAAACTGGGTAGTCTGTAAACAACACACATGTATTTCTCATAGTTCTGGAGGCTGGGAAGTCTAAGATCAAGGTGCTGGTAGGTTCAGTGTCTGCTGAGGGCGCACTTTCTCATGGATGTCTATAATTTGAATGTCTGTGTCCCCCTAAACTTTATCTGTTGAAATCCTAACCCCCATTAGGAAGCGGGGCCTTTAGGAGGTGATTAGGTCATAAGGGCAGAGTCCTCCTCAATGGGATTATAAAAGAGACCCAACAGCACTAGCATGCCCCTTCCACCATATGAGAACACAGCTAGAAGCTACCCTCTATGAGGAAGGGGCCCTCACCAGATGCTGAATCTGCCAGCACCTTGAACTTGGACTTCCCAGCCTCCAGAACTGTGAGAAACAGATGTTTGCTGTTTATAAGCCACCAAGTCTTTGGTAATTTGCTGTAGCAGCCTAAATGGACTTAGATGACTCTTCACTGTATCCTCACTTGGTGGAGGGGGCAGGGGGGTCTCTCTCAGGCCTCTTTTATAAGGGCACTAACCCATTCATGATGGCAAGAATGATGACATGTTATTATGTCCCTCCCTTTCTTACTCAGATGGTAGCATGCTTTATGTCCTGCTCTGCACCTTGCTTTTCCACTGGATGTGATAACCTGAAACTCACTCCCCATCTGCCCAGAAAGACCTTTTTAATGTTTCCCAGTATGGATAGACCATAATTTATTTAATCAGTCCCCTGTTGATGGACATTTTGACTTTTTTCAGGTTTTTGCTCTTAAAAATTCTGCTGTAGTGAGTAGCTCTGTGCCTCTATTTTACATTCGTGGAGGTATGTCTTCAGGGTCCCTTCCTAGAAGGAGTATTGCTTGGACAAAGGGCCAGTATGTCTGTAATTTTAGCTGATAATGCCACATTCTCCTCCTTGGGGGTTGTGCCTGTCCATTTTGCCATCTCAGCAGCAGAAAGAAGAGTACATGTTTCTCTGCAGATTCAGCAGCAGAGCGTGTAGTTAAACTTTTGGAGGTTTGCTAGTCAGACGTCTGAGAAATAATATCACAGTGTCATTGTCATTTGTTTTTTTGTTTTTTTGTTTTTTCTTTTTGAATATTTTTCTTTTGTATGGTTTTTCCTTTCTCATGTAGTTGAGATCATGCCAAGGACACAGAAGGAAACAGATACACCCTACCCTTAACAAGTCCATAGCATGATCAGAGAGACAGACACCCAAATAATTTCCTTGTGCTGTGATGAGCACCGAGTGAGCAGGGACCAGGGAACGAGGGAGGAAGCGGGGGCTTCCTGGAGTCACCTGAGTGAGGAAGGGTCAAGAGCAGCAGGACAGCCTCTGCGTGGTGTGCCGGAGGAGATGCTGCTGGTCTGAGGGCAGGACTAGGGCCAGCGTGGGAGAGCCTGAGTCCCATAGGGGTGCTATGGAACAGTTTAATGCAGAGGGGACATGGTCAGGTCTGTGTCTGAGGAAGGCACATGGGGTGGCTCTTGGAGGGTAGGATGGAGGGGCTGACAGGGAGTGACCCCTTCTCTCTG
The DNA here is from genome assembly GCF_027409185.1 of Cynocephalus volans. NCBI lineage: Eukaryota > Metazoa > Chordata > Mammalia > Dermoptera > Cynocephalidae > Cynocephalus > Cynocephalus volans. Next base: position 95,077,110 of record NC_084470.1, on the reverse strand, counting down.
CACTGCAGTGTTGATGGAGGGAGTGTCTTCATATGGAGCGACTCACGTCTTCCGTGGCATCATGGTTACCTTAGGCCCTGAGAGCTCTTTGTAAAAAGTTACTTTAATTCTTTGTTTGTTGCGTACCTTCAGGACTTTATAGTTGTACTTGGCGATTCACTCTTCCATCTGATAGATAATGATTGAGCAACAGCTATGTGGCAAGTACTCTCCTCAGTACTGGGGACAAATCAGGCCAAAAGGTCTGTGCCCGAGGCGTGTGCACACACACTGTACAAAGTGTGAAAAACACAGTGGAGGCAAAAGTCAGGGAAGCCAGCCATCTATGATTGTGCCAGCTAGGACACCACAGTCTACCCTTCCCTCCGCTGCTATGTTTCTTTTCAGGACTGCTTCATGCTTTTTAAAGCAACATGGGGGTTCCGGTCAAGATGGTGGAATAGACTGTTCCCAGTGTCACTCTTTCCCACAAATCAACCAATTTACAACTATTAAAATGTAACGTCAGCCAAGCTGGAGCTCAGGGGAAGAGGAGGAGAGACCTACGGAGTTCATGAAGGCGGGAGGAACTATGATGAGAGAAAGAAAAAGCTGCTCTGAGCATTTTGGGCTGCGGCTGCTTTAAGGCTGGAGCTGATGAGCGCATAGAGCAGGAGCCAGCAGAAGCCACAGCTGTGCCCTTCAAATGGAGTTACTTGGAGGCAGCAGGAGAGAAGAGGGCCTTGGTGGCCCCTAGGACAACAAGACCACTAATAGGGTTCCTTCCCATGGACCCACACAGGAGCGAGGAGCCAGAACAACTGAAAAAAGGGAGCCATTCAGAGGCCAGTGAGTCATTGCAAGTGACCAGCGCAGGCCCAGATCAGAGTTTCTACACAACCCAGGTGCACTGAGTCTCTGGAGAGCCAGAAGCACCTATAAGATAAGCCATTAAACCCTGAACTGCACAAAAAGCCTCCCTTAGAGAAACAGCAGCAAAGTAGCAATTTAGTTCAACAACACAGCTCAAGTACTGGTTCCCACAGGAAGCTCCCCTGTGTTAGAAGCAAAGGACAAAAAATTAGTTCCGGCCCAGGCACACCACCAGCACCTTGGGGCCTGCCTGGAAACCGGAGGCTCAGATATGGGGACTGGACCCCACTCCCACTTCCAGGCAAACTGTGCCAGTGCCTCAGGGCCAACCTGGGGACCGGAGGCACGGAGAAGGGGACTAGACCCCCCTCCCACAACCAGGCACACCTAGCTAGCACCTCAGGTCCTGCCCAGTGACCCGAGGTATGGAGCCGGGGACTGGACCCTCTTCCCACAACCAGGCATACCATACCAGCACGGTGGGACCCACCTAGTGACCCAAGGCAAGGAGAAGGAGACCAGACCTCTCTCCCACAACCAGGCACACCTGGCCAGCACCTTGGAGCCCACCCGGGGGCCCGAGGTATGGAGAAGGGGACTGGACCTCTCTCCCACAACCAGGCACACCACGCCAGTGCCTCGGGGCCCACCCAGTGATCCAAGTATGGAGCCAGGGACTGGACCCTCCTCCCACAACCAGGCACACCATGCCAGCACCTTGGGGCCCGCCCGGGGACCTGGGGTATAGAGAAGGGGACCGGACCGCCCTCCCACAACCAGGCACACTATGTCAGTGCCTCAGGGCCCGCCCGGGGACCCAGGGCATGGAGAAGGAGACCAGACCCTCCTCCCACAACCAGGCACACCATGCCAGCATCTCAGGGCCTGCCCAGAGACCTGGGACATGGAGAAGGGTTCCAGACCACCCTCCCTCAACCAGGCACACTGTGCCAGTGCCTCAGGGCCTGCCCAGGGACCCGGGGCATGGAAAAGGGGACTGGACCCCTCTCCCCCAACCAGGCACACTGAGCCAGCTCCTTGGGTCTTGCCCAATGACCTGAGACATGGAGAAGGGGACCAGACACACCTCCCACAACCAGGCACATGGCACCAGTGCCTTGGGGCTTGCCCAGAGACCAGAGGCATGGAGAAGGGGACCAGACACACCCCACAACCAGGCATACCGCCAGTGCCAAGGAGCATACCAAAAACAGCACCTCCATGTGGGTGGCCCACTTCAGCCTCCACAATAACCATGGCTGCCGCAAAAGCGACTAGACACCACAACCACCACACAGATGGTCTGCCAACCACTGGAGTGCATTGACACAAGGAGAGTCACCAGCAAAAAGAAGAGGATGTCTCTCTCCACAAAGCCCATTTCAGAGTGACAGAAGAAGCATCTGCTCTATGATAATATTGGGGGACCTGATCACATCTCTCAGCATTGGACAGATCATCTAGGCAACAAATTAACAGAGTAACCATTAATCTTTCAGAAGGAGAGAAGAAATCTAGAGGTGGGAGGGGAGTGAGAGGAGGGGATGGGGAGAGATTGGATAAGGGGCATAAAGAATAATTACGATTTGTAACAATGTATATGCTAGTAATATTGATTTAATCAACATATCTCAATGTTCAACCCCCAAAATATGTATAATTGATTTTGATTCAATAAATAAAACAAATTAAAATAAATAAATAAATAAATAAATAAAGCAATGTGGTTGTGACCTGGCTGTGCAGTCAGTGTCATGGTTTGCACTGGCAGCTCTTTGTCAGTACTGCTTTAGGGGCCTGCATGAGGCTCCATCACCTGCCGTGTTTACTTAACCAGCCCTGGTTGTGGATTGTGGATGGTTGCTGGTTATTTGCCATGATAAGTAATACTGTGGTGAATAACTCCTTGTGCATAAATTTCTTTCTTTCCTGACTATCCTGTTGTTAGTTCAAATTCCAGATGGGGAGTTCCTGGGTTCAGGGGCTACGGGTATTTTCAAGGCTTTTACCAGGTCGTTTTACAAAAGACCAATTTACATGCCCAGCATTACATCAGAGTGAGGACGTAATTCTTTGCAAAGCACCCTGACCCCTTTGGGTCTTCACAACCACCCTGTGTGTTGCAGACAAGGAGACCAGGTTTCAAAGAGGAGACAGGGCTTGCCTGCCACCCAAGCAGAGTGAGGACCCGAGGCCTGTATGCCAGCCCCTGCCCGCACCGCTACCTCCCAGGGGAGGGCTGACTCTTCTCCCTCGTCCTTGCACAGGCTGTGGATCCCTCTTCTGTTGCCTTGGTGACCCTGGGCTCTTCAAAGGAGATGCTGTTCGAAGGAGGTCCCAGGCCCTGGGTCCTTGAGCCTTCCAAGTTCTTCCGGAACGTCACCTCTGAGGACACTGACAGCATCAGTCTGGCTCTCTTTGGCCCCCCTGCCTCCCGGAACTACCAGCAGCACTGGATCCTTGTGATCTGCCAGGCCTTGGGCGAGCAGGTGAGCAGGCAGCCCCCAGACCTACCTTGCCCAGAGTGAGGGATGGAAAACCATGTTCCCTGAGCATGGCTGTGTTCCATCCTCAGAGTAACCCTGAGAGATAGCTGCTGATGTCGTGTCCACTTTACAGGCAGGCAGACTAAGACTGGGTGTGGTGGGATGACTGCGTGAATACCAGGCAGGTTGGGCTTTTAGCATCCTCTGCTGCAAACAGGAAGTGGGGGCTGGGGTCACAAGGTCAGGCAGGTGTCATAACTGAGGCTGGCCGCAGGCCCAAGGCAGGCATATCCCTTTAGTGCCTCAGGATACTCTGTGTATTAGTCCGTTTCTGTTGCTTATAACAAAATACACAGAACAGGGTGATTTATAAGAAAATGAAATGTATTGCTTACAGTTTCAGAGGCTGGGAAGTCCAAAGTCCAGGGGACAATCTGATGAGAGCTTCCTTTGGTGGTGACTTTAGTGGCGGCAGGGTATCACATTGTGAAATGGTGGGGCAGAGAGAGCAAGAGAGAGACAGACGCTCCTCTTTTTTTGAAGCCCTCAGAACCACGCCCCTGACCACCATTTTTAATCCATTCACTACTGCATGGTCCTACAATCCAATCACCTCTTCTAGATTCTGCCTTTTAATTACCATAACAGGATTTCCCACCCTCTTAACAGTCACAGTGGGGGCTAAGTTTCTAATACATAAAACTTGGGGGACACACTTCAAGCTTTAATGGATTTTGGGGGGACATAATTCAATCCACTACATGCTGGAAATCCAAATTTTTTGTGTGGGAAATCTCTTGATTTTTTTGTTTTTTTTAATGCCAAAAAACAAAAAAGTTAGGAGGCTGAGTGGAAGGGACAAAACGCATGTGTGATCAGAACCCCGACAGAGCTGGCATGGCTGGGTGAGAGTGGCAGCTGGCTGTCCAGGTCCCCTGGTACCCGAACCCTCTTTTTTCTGGCCACGCCAAGGCTGAGGGCCATGGGCTTGTTTGGCTTATAGCAGGATCTGCTGCTCCATTCCTGGGGTTGCCCAAGGGCGGGAACAGAAAGTGAGGTGGGAGGACAACATGAATCAAGAAAGATAGGAGAGCCTCTTTCTTTAGGGAAGTGAAGAGTATTCCTGCTTGTTTAACAGTGCAAAGAATGTGAATTCATGTTAAAACATAGACTGCTCTGGAATGGGCAGCAAAGACACATGGTGAAAGGTCCCACTCCCCACTGGGTTTGGTTTTTGAAAAGAACAATGAACACATGATAATAATTCAATAATAAGAAGATTAGTCATGAATTAAGTTAGAAAACTCTTTTATTCCTATTTGACTCTGTCATCCAGGTCTCCGCCCTGAGCTGTAAGAGTTCCATCCCCAAGCAGGGTCCCCTCTCGGCCCTCCTGACTCTGGTGCTTTGAGGCTTGCTCACTGGGGGCATCGGTGGAGGCAGGAAGCCTGCACAAAGTCAAGGGGTAGAGCCCTTTGTCCTGCTTCATGGTCGGAAGGATGAGGGGCTCTGGGACCAGACCACTGAGCTCTACAGAACACTCTCCTAGGCTGTGTCCTCCAGAGCCTTTTTCTGCTGATCTGTTCCCGGTGGATCTTGGTCCCTCATTCGGTAGCATGTTCCTCCCCACCTCCGCACTTTTTTTTGATGTATGTTTGCAGGTCAATATGGACTTCTCATTTAAACACCCACAAACTTGTGAATTTGATAATGTAATCACAGGGTTCTTGCAGGGTCCTGGGAAACCATGAAGCATCACCAGGTCTACCTCTTCCTGGGACAGGAGCAGCCCATGGCTGTGGCCGAAGTTTGCAGGGGGCACTTGGGGCTCCCATCTGAGAGTCTCGTGCATGTTGAGAAAGTGCTTTCCCACACACACGTCCCTGGGCCGTTGTGGCCCCTGTGGTGTAGAAGCTTCATCACCCCATCCTACACAAGAGAAAACTGGGTTAGGGAGCTCAGGTTGCACAGCTCAGAGAGGAGCGGGGACTCAAACCTGGGGTGTCTGACAGCTCCTCCCACCCTACCAGGTCATTGCCCTCTCGGTGGGAAACAAGCCCAGCCTCACCAACCCCCTCCCCGCGGTGGAGCCCGCTGTGGTGAAGTTCGTCTGTGCCCTGCCGTCCAGGCTCACCCTCACACCTGTCTACGCCAGCCCCCAGCTGGACCTGTCCTGTCCACTGCTGCAGCAGAACAAGCAGGTGGTAAGTGCGGGCCACGCTCAGGGAAGGAGGACCCAGGGGGTCTCTAGCCTTGGTGCCCTGCAAGTGGGGTGCTTTTATTCGCATTTTATATAGAGGTGGGACCCAAGGCTTGGAGAGGTGAGGTGGCTTACCAAAGTCATAGCTACTAGTAGCAGTGCTGGGTGAAGACAGAGTCCTCTCTGATTCCAGACTCAGCTGCCTCTCTCAGCTTGGCACTTGATAGTTTGTAAGAGTCTCGTCATTATCCTCTGTGACTTGAGGGTGTTAAGGTGGGGCGTGTCTGTGGGCAGAGTGCGTGAGGTCAGTGCAGGTCAGGCTGCTGGGGAGAGGGGAGCAGCTGCCGCATTCTCCATGGATGTGGGGGAGATTGGGGCTGTGTTTCAAAAGCAAATATTGGGAGCGAGGAGAAAGTCACTGGGGGAGGGGTCAGGTTGACAGCAAGGATGTAGGCCTGCAAGTTTGGGGCCCATTCAGTCCTCAGTCCCTTCGGCATGCAGAGCCGGCAGGGAGGGGGTGGGGGGGACTGAGAGTGCAGCTCAGGATGCGGAGCTCCCTCCAGCACAGCCCCCAGCCCCTTCTTGGAGGTGGGGCGTAGGCTCCTCTGCGTTCGCTCAGCTTAGGCTTGTGGAGTGCCCTCTCTCTGCCAGACAGAGTCCTAGGTTCTGAAGTACTGAGTGATCGGATAGATGAGGAACCTGCCTCCAGGAACCAACAGGGATGCCAGGGGGCCGCAAGTAAGGTGGATTGGAGGTGGTGAGTGCTGTGAGGGGAGTGAAATGTCACAAGGAAGTGACTGGAGGAGGCCGCTTCAGGAGGAGCTGGGCAAGCCCTCTGAGAGGAGGGCTTGTGCATGCTCTGGTCCAGGGTCGGGAGATGCCAGCCTAGCGGAGCCAAGGTGAGGGGTCCCAGGCAGGTAGAACAGCATGTGCAAAAGTGCTGAGGCCAGACTGGGCTCTCTAGCGTCCCTACTGCACACGCAATAATCAGAACAGTTTTGGGTGCTGGGAACATCCACCTCTGTGGCTGGCTTCTCACCATGGCCCCTTTGGAGGCTAGGGTTGTCACACCCCTTCCACAGTTTTGCCCACGAGGCCCAGAGGCAGGCAGGGCCACAAAGGCAAAACCTAGATCTGTCCAGCTGCAAGTGCAAAGCCTCCCCAGTGGCCCCCAGGAGGCAGCTCTGGGGTCAGAACCCTCTCACCTGCCTGCAGGTGATTCTCCCTGCACACCTAACTGAGCCTTTCTGAAGCTTGCAGCCTCTTCCACCTTGGGGCAGCGAGGTTTGGGAGCTGGGTCCCAGCTGAGTAGAGGAGGACAGCTTCATGTTTGATCTGAGTGTCTCTTTGAAGCTCTGCCCAGCTCCAATGTCTGGAATCTGGGAACAGTTCTGCTGTCTGCACTGGACTCTCCGCCTCCACCTTCCCTGCTGGTGTGTAGCTTGGCTTTTCTTCCTGCTGCTCTGGTTACCGATGGGTTTGGACTCATCTGGAAAATCTGGCCTGTTGGGTCCTCCCTGGGTAAGGCCAGGAGCCAGAGACAGTGAGAACAGCTCCCTCTGCAGGCCCAGCACTAGGGACCGATGGCCTGGGCCCAAGTCTTACCTCACAGCTGTGGGAGCTGACCTCCTCTTAAGCAGTCGTGACAGTGATGAGTGACCTTCCAGTGCTCTTGTAGCAATAGGTATGGCTGGACACAAGGTGTAAGAGGTATAACTCTTACTCCTTTTAAGTTGTTCTCTGCTTAAAACCTACCAGAGGCTTCCCTTTCTTCCGGAGTAAGGGGCCAAAGGCCCTTCTGTGACCTGCAGACCCTGTGCCCCGGCCCTGGCTTCTTCCCTCTCATTCTGTGGATGTGCCATGGGACCCCTCCTTGGGTCTGTGATTGCTGCTCCCCCCATGCCCCCTCCCTGCCTCCTTCACTTCTTCCCTTGGCTGTTGCCTTCTCAGCGCCTTCCCCAGCCTTCATACCTTGTCTGAAGTTTCACCGTCTCAACATGTCATGTTCCAGCCCCCCTACCCCTCAGCACTCACCGTGGTCGAACACTGCAAAATTTACTTAGTTTATTCTTTGTGTGCCTCTAGGACAGATCCTGGCTCATGGCAGCAGCTCAAGAAATACGTATGGAGGCACGAGCAAGCCAGTGAGCACGCTGGGCTTGTGTCCCCACTGTCTGTTGCCCTTGACTCCTGCAGACTCAAAGGCTTGTAGAAGCCAAACAGGGACACTGCTGGAGGAGGAGGCTAGGAGTAGATGGTGCTGAGCTGGAGAGCAGGTGCACTTCTGAAGGAGCAGCCTGCTCTGCTCGGTGACAGCTGGTTCCACACCAGGCTGGATGAGCTTTTTCATTTTCAATGGGAAAAAATCACATCTATATGCATCTTCTGTGCGCTTAGACCTTGGCTACGAACCTAGCCAGCCATGTCCGGGCTGGGTGTACCTGGTCTGTCTGTCAGCCGGGGCCTGGTCTAGCCCAGGGTTGTCTCTCTTGACTGAAAGATGGTCTGGTGGAAGAGCTTGGCTCTGAAGTGGCCTGCATGTGTTGTAGATGTCGCCAGGAAATAATGGGCCTCAACCACAGAATTGCCATGTGATCCATTAGTCCTCGGGTTCCCAAGCCATGAACCATCCGTTCAAGCATGGCCCCTGCAATTTATGGTTTCATTAGGGGACTTTGAAGATCTATCCCTGTGATGCCTGCTGGGTGTAGTATCAATTTAACTATACACCTTTCCAAATCCAGAGGCCACCCAAGATGTGTTTGCAGAGTAAATTATTGGTGAGGGAAGACATCAGAACAGAATTGACCGATCAGAATGACAAAGCGGAGCCAGACTCCAGCCTGGCCCTGGTCTTCCATCCATGTTGTGTCGCATTCTGCTCACTGTGGTTGGGCTCCAGCCATGTGCCAGGAGACTGATGAGCCAGGGCTTAGATGGAACTGCCTCCTGGCTTGGGCACCAAGGAGAAGCCGCACAGTGTCAGGGAGGGTGGTTGGGCTTTAAAATCAGACCAGCTGTGTTCCAACCCTAAACCTGTGTGACCCTGGACAAATTGTTTAATGCCCCAGAATCTCTGCCTCCCAGTTTGTAGAATGGGAATAATGCTGCTGGAAGCTTGATTGGAATGCTTCCAATCAAGCGGCCATTGGAACATCCAGTCACCTTGCGAGCATGCTTGTCACAGTGCCAATGTCCCTCCCTGGAAGTGTTGGTTTTTCACCCAGGGTTGCATCAGGGGTAAGGGGTAGGGCATCTAGGATGGACTCCTGCAGTCCCTGCCACACTTCCATCCCCTGTGCATGTGTGAATACCTGTAGCACCCTTCGCATGCCAAGGTGATTGTCTGAGCTGCCCTTAGGAAGCTGTAGCACGCTTGGCTCAAGTGTCCTCTGGCGGCAGGAAAGTTAGAAGGAGTTGGAAGGAATCATCAGGTGGAGGTAGGGAGGCTGGTGACTGTATCAGTACGAACAGTCTTGGCCATGCTGCAGTAACAACCCCACATGCCAGTGGCTTAACAGGTTCACTTCCTGCACCTGCTGCGTGTGTATCGCGGGTCAGCTGGGGACCCTGCTTTGTGCCTTTGTTACCTTCATTCCAAGACAGGCTATGGAGCAGCCACTGTGTTGAAGGTGGCCAGGTGCTTTGTGGAGGGAAAGAGTGTGGAAGACCTAGGGGAGTGAGAGACTTGGGGCTTGGACTTAAAGCCTGGCTGTCCTGACCTGCATCTCCTTTGATCTGTTCCTTTTCTTCCCTGGGCCTCTGCCTGCTCCTCCATAACAAGAGGTGACCACTCCCACCTCCCTGGGGTACTTAAGAATTGGGTGAGAACTCAGCCCTTAAAGGAGCTTTGCCAACCTGGTGACTCTGGGACTTCCTAGGTGCATTGGCAATGCATTAATTGCCTGGGGTGGAGGATGGCAAGGGTTTGGAAAGGTGAGGGCAGAGGGGAAGGAGAGCAGCCTGCCTGGAGTGGGTGGGGGTTCCCAGCCTTTGCATGTTGACACCTGGGGCCAAATAATTCTTGAGGGCTGTCTTATGCATTGTAGTGTGTTTAGCAGCATCGCTGACCTCTCCCTACTAGATGCCAGTTGCACCCCTCCTCAGTTGAGGCATACAGCCCAAAGTGCCTCTAGACATTGCCAGAGGCAGTTCCCCAGGTGGGGAAGCTGGAGTTCCTTGTCCCCAATGGGGAACCACGGTCTGGAGTCAGAGTTCAGGCAGGCCGGGGCGATGAGGGCACCTGGATTGGCGACATATTGAGGATTGGTTTGTGACTCATCCCTACTTCCTCTCCAGGAGCCCCGTGAGCCTCAAGGCAGCTGACCAGCTTCAGGGTGCACTGTGTGGTCAGCAGTGACCATGTCTGATCTTGGGTGTGGCCATGGTGTCTGACCTTTGCGTCTTGCAGGTTCCGGTCTCCAGCCATCGCAACCCCCTGCTGGACCTGGCCGCCTATGACCAGCAGGGCCGCCGATTCGACAATTTCAGTTCTCTAAGTGTCCAGTGGGAGTCCACCAGACCGTTGCTGGCCAGCATCGAGCTTGACCCACCCATGCGGCTGGTGTCCCAGGACGATGGGAGCGGCCAGAAGAAGTTGCATGGTGAGCTGGGGTGGCGAGTCTGATAGTAGAGGGCAGGAGGATGGGACCAGTGAAACCCAGACAGAGAGGAAGTGTGCCAAGGCGGCTGTTTCTGTCGGGCGTGCTGGGACTCCCGTTCGTCCAGATCTAAGACTTGGGGTACAAAATGAGCCTCCTGCTCTCCTTTAATCCTGCACAGACTTTGTAAGGTAGGAACTAGAGGCTCAGGACTCACAGGAGGAACATCTCAGCTCCCGGGTCATACAACAGATCCATCAGCTCTAAGACCTGTGACCCCGTGCCATGGCACGTCCCAAAACTACTCAGTAGCCACAAGTGGGTCCAGCTCCTCCAGCTCACCTCAGCTGCTCTGTGGGGCCTTGCTCAGGGCCTATTCACTCTTGTACTACATATGGTTTCAACATACTCTGTTATCTATGCTCAGATGTGAGGACGGGGTTGCTTCAGAGGCAGCCACAGGGCCAACATCCACTTTGACGTGGGTTCCCTCTTCCTGGACTCAGGTTTGCAGGCCATCTCAGTTCACGAGGCATCGGGAACCACAGCCATCTCTGCCACTGCGACTGGCTACCAGCAGTCCCACCTCAGCACAGCCCTAGCGAAGCCGCTGGTATTTCTCAGGGCCCAATGGCGGGTGGGGCCGCGGGCGAAGCAGGTGGTCCTTGTGCTTTTGCCCGAATTCTGCCTACTGTCCGAGTGTCCTGAGCCCCGTCGCTGGGCCCCAGCCCGCAGCTCCCTGCTCTGCTCCCCCATATGGTGCCACCTCCCTGGCCCTGCTGCCCCCAGTCTGGGTCAGGTCAGCAGTCTCCCTCGAATGACAGTGGCAAGAAATTGAGGTGCATAGCGTGCCGCCCAAGGGAATGAGGGCTGTCCTGTCCTCTGTGAGCCAGCCATGGAGGCTCTTCCACTGGACCCTCCCTCACTCCCTGGCCTGGTCAGCAACTTCACTGTTTGCCCAAGCCCCCCATCTCCCACGGTATTGCTGTGGCATCCTGAAGGCCAGCGGCTGTGTGTGAGTCGCCACCTGTGTGGCCCAGCAGGGGGTGTGGCAGCATCTAGGCAGGACTGTTGATGACCACCTTCTCTGATGCGAGCAGGGAGGTGGCCACAGGCTCCACCTTGGTAGGATGAAGAGAGGCCTCAGAGGGGACATGGCCTTTCAGCCAGGCTGAGGAGCCACCATGGTTTGATTGGGGCTTGTGTCCTGGAACAAGGCCAGGACTGTGGCTCTAGCTCTGCTCTTGCCTGGGAGCAGCCTGCAGGCTTGCCCGGTGTTGGCCCGTGGCTGCCTGGAGCTGATGGCCTTGGCTTGCCCTTCAGCACGCCCCTCCCATGCCTGTGACGGCATCCATAGAGCTCATTCTGGTGGAGGACGTGAGGGTGAGTCCAGAAGAGGTGACCATCTACAACCACCCTGGCATCCAGGTACAGCCCCTTGCCCTGTCACCACCCTGCCTGGGCGAGATCCCTTGGAGGACCCTGGCCCTCCGACACACAGCCCGGTCTCCTCCTGCATCTTCCTTCTCCAGGTGGAGCTCCGTGTCCAAGAAGGTTCTGGGTATTTCTTCCTCAACACGAGCACCGCAGATGTCATCAGGGTGGCCTACCAGGAGGCCAGGGGCATTGCCACGGTGAGCGTGGGCCTTCAGTCTTTGCGGTGGTTTTAATTCCTTATTCGGGCTGTTGTGTGGTTAACAGATTGATTATTTCAAAAGCTGGTAGTTAATCACATCAACTATAATTAGCAAGGCCTTAAGCTTCTCTGATATATTCTGAAACTTTAGTCACTGTCATGTTATCTTTGTACAGAATTTTATTCCATATCCACAAGCTATCCACACTATTAGTTACCTAATGGTTTCCTTTCTATCAGTCTTTTAATTAAGACTAAAATATTGTTACGTAAGCAGTACTGTAACAACTGCAAAGAAAATTGGTTTTAAAAGATATATCAGCCTTTTCTGTTTTTCCGTGTTTCTCTCTTGAACCTCTCTCTACTCTTGAAGGTATTCACTTAGCCGTGTCCTTGGTATGGAAGAATTTAGCATTCTGCTTATTTCAATTACATTATCTTGGCTTTCTTTCCATGTTGCTGTGCAGGCTGGCTGATTATTTTCATGCAGTTTGTACTTGAGCCATTCTCTTGTAGAACATATTTGGGTTATTTAAAGTTTTTCCTTTTTAAAAAGATATTGCAAAACGTAGAATAAAAAGAGTAAATACAAAGAAACAGTATCCTAAATGTCTGTATATATGCATAATGTGTTATTATGCCATTGTGAAAACTGAGCGTACTTTAAAAGGAAACTCTTAGTATTGAATGTGTAAAACCACTCCTGGAAATCATAAATACAAGGCAGCCCCAAACTAGGGTAACAATGACAACCACCCCAGCAATGTCTTTGGACTGCTCTGAGCCCGAGACCTGCTTTCCCTTTGTTGCAGGGATGGTTGCCACACGTCAGTGTTGCAGTCATGACAAACGGGACTTGTACTGGACTCGAAAGACACCTGGGTTGATTCAGCACTCGATGTGGGGTGGGGATTCAGACTGTGTAGCAGATGAGGACAGGATAGGGCTCCTCTTGGCCGTGGGCTGTCTTGCAGTCCTGAGGCCTGTGTTTGCTCTTGGCGTTGCCTTGTTCATGCAGGTGAGCCCTCACAGGCTAGCAAGAGCATCGAACAAACTTCCTAATTTCAGGGAAGGCTAAAATCAGAATTAACCTTTGCCCTGACCTAGCCCTAGAGTTTCCTTTCAGAAACACAGCCAGGGCACCTTGCCCACTGGTGTGCGGTGAATTTGTAGCAAAGGCGGAAATCAGGCATGTGTCACCTGACTCTCTGTGCAGATTTTTCCAGCCATGACTGCCTGTAATTCCATTTCTCTGGCTTTTTACATTCATTGACTGTCTTAACATAGGGATTACAAAATTAATTTTGCTTCTGGGCAGGGAAGGTGTAAAGTAAGTGAGGGATATAAGCAGGGTGTGAAGACCTTAGCTGCAAGTGGACTTGGTGCTTAGACCTATGCCATATGGACTTGGTGCTTAGCTTCGGTGTTGAGGAGTAACAGGAAGTGGTGGGGACTGTGGCAAATTGGGGAACACGGGCCATGGCTAAGTGCAGCCACTGTGCACCTCTAGTTGATTTCTGTTGTTGTTTTTGAGGTCTTTATCGAGGTATGATTCATATGCTACACAATTCACCCACTTAAAGTGTACAATTCAGTATTTTTTAGTATATTCACAGGTATGTACAGCCATCGCTACAGTCAATTATATCACCTCAAAAACAAACTGATACACTTTAATTCTCACCTCTATTCTTACACACACACAACACATGCACACATACGTGCGTGCACACACACTCCCTGCCCCCAGCCTTAAGCAACCACTAATTTACTTTCTCTCTTTATAGATGTGGCTGTTCTGGATATGTTACATAAATAGAATCATACAGTATGTGGTGTCTCGTGACTGGCTTCTTTTACTTGGTGCGTTTTCAAGGTTGATCCACATTGTACTTCCTTTTATGGCCTAATAATAGCCAACTATATGAATATGCCACATTTTATTTATTCTTTCATCTGTTGATGGACATTTGGGTTATTTCTCCCTTTTGACTTTTATGAATGATGCTGCTATGAACATTTGTGCACAAGTTCTTCTGTGGACATATATTCTCATGTCTGTAGAGTTTATACCCAGGAATGGAATTGCTGGGTTCATATGATAACTCTGTATTTAATTTTTTGAGGAACTGCTGGACTATTCCCCAAGTGGCTGCACTATTTCACATTCCTGACAGCAGTGCATGAGGGTTCCAGTTTCTCCATGTCCTCATCAGTGCTGCTTGTTATTATTGGACATCTTAGTTCTAGCTGTCCTAGTGGGAATATGCAGCATCTCATTATGGTTTGGTTTGCATTTCCCATGGCCAATGACACAGAGCATCTGTTCATGTGCTTATTGGCCACTCATATGTTTTCTTTAGACAAATATCTATTCAGATCCTTTGCCCAGTTTTTGTTGTAGATGTTCTTTATATATTCTAGATACAAGTCCTTTCTAAAAGCTTTCAGTTAATTCAGTTTTGGGGGTTGTTTTTGTTTTTACATTCTTCCAGTGTTCAACCTGGTCTCCAGCTGTCTCTTGGAGAGGATGCTTTCTCATAGTGTGGTCCCTTGGTGAAGTGTAGGGAAGTCGTGATGTTTCTATTCATCTCTGAGGCAGAATCTCAGGTGGCAGGACCCCTAGATTTATCACTGTAATTCAGAGCAAGAGAAAACATTCCTCAGCACCTGGGAACAATGTGTGTGGTTAGAGGGGGCTTGAGGACGCTAGAAGCCTGAGACGGCAGGAAGCACCCGCAGCGTTTTATTCCCTTTATGAAAGCAAGAACAATTCCCCAGCCATTCCTCCTACTGTGTTAGTGAGTATTCATTGTGGAACCTTTCATATTGAAAAGAAAATTTAAATTGTAAGTAATTCTGACTGCTTGAAATATGCCTTGTGTTGCTTTGCTTCTGGAAATTAAAAAAAAATTCCCCACTATCAAGAAGAGGGAAGTCTGAAGTTAGGAAAAATGTATATATGCCAACAAAACTCGGGAGCCCTTTTGCTCACATTTGCTATGCACCCAATATTTGGAGTAAGCCCCGAGGGCAGACCTGTGGCCAGAGAGAGACCTTTCATTCAAGAACAAGAGCACCTGAGAGTCAGTGATGGACTAGGCTGCCTCTGCAGGTAGTGAGCACCCTGTCCCTGGGAGCATTTAAGCAGAAGCTGGGATACTTGTCTGAAAGACTCAAGATGGGATTCCAGCATTGGGGTTGAGTTTCCTTCCCCAGGAGGACTTTAAGCCCCTGTTCAGTCCTAAAATGCTGTGGTTCTAGAATTACCTCTATGTGCTCCTAGTTAAGACAAGTATTGAGGCCCCCATTTTATGGATGGTCACAAGGGAGCTCTAGGAATTCTTCTGGACTGTGGACTGGCCTCTGACCTGTCTGCATGCCATTCTTTTACGTGGGTTCCTGTTGAGTGGGACAGAGTGCCCAGTTGCAGGCATGATCCAGGACAACTCTGTCCCTATGGGAAGCTGCATCCATGTGGCAGACCCCTGAGAATTGCTTTTGCCCCAGAAGGAGACACCTTGACCACTGGACTCTACACTTCCCCCTAATCGTGGGCTTGTGCCAAAGGCCATTGCAGCTCCAAATGGGAATCAGGTCCTGGTTCCTTCTACCTTTTCCATAATCTGCTGGAGGCATTTTTTGCAGAATGTCAACAATCTGCGACAGGCCCTAAAAGCTTCTTTCAGATGGTTGTTTCTGAAGGATGTTTACACATTTCTTTGGCATTTTCCAGCTGCTAATTAGCAGCATTCTCATTTCCCTTAATCACAGAGACAAAAAAGCCCACAATGGTTCTTCAATTAGCTCATAGAAAATGTTTCTTTCTTTCCTATTCATACACATTCAGGTGGCAAGGATGGCTCCTGCGTGTGTGTCGGCTTCCGAGCATCTCTGGAAGACAACTCTGGAGCTCCCTCAACAGGGCTTTGGTGGAGGCTTTTGTGCCCACACAATGCACCAGGGGCTGTGATTAGTTCTGTTCATACAGCCCCCAGAGCCCTTTGTATGGGGCCGCTATTTCGTTTTTGGCTGGCTTGCACATAGGAGTGTTTACCTGATGTAAACTTAGGTTTCTTTCTTCTCGACCATTCTTTGCCCTTCCAAATGGCAGTCATGGAGCCATCACATGTCCAGGGAGGAGGCGCTTCAGGGTGAGGGTAGGAGTTGGCAGCTACAAGGCTGGAACTCAGGTGTGTCCACTTTTCCCCTGCAACTGATCTGTGGACAATGTACCCATGCCCAGCCCTTGCCCTCCAGGAAGCCACAGGGCTGGCTGGGCCCTGCATGAAGTTTCATCCAGCGCCCAGGTCGGGACTCTTCCCAGTGCCTGTGATTTTCGTGTGAGTATGGGTTATCTCCTGTGAGGAACTGGGGACACAGACCCCAGCACTCTTGCACAGAATGGCCTGGCCCACCACAAATTGGCAGGCACTCTGTGGGAAGCAGAGGCTGATGGCTCAAGTGACATTCAGAAATATTTGTAGGGTGCCTACTCCTCTACAATATCACCTGTCAGGATGAGTCCAAAGTGGGATCAGGGCCCAGGAAGCGGGGAGCCAAGATGAGCCTTGGGGCCTGGCGAGCGCCCACAGATGTCATTGTTTGGGTCTGCATGTGAGCAGAGCATCTCAGTGAGTGCTAATGCATTCGTCGTCTCTGACTCGATGACAGGACTTTCCCCTCGGCTCAGTATCTGCTGACGTTCTTAGGTGGCACGTTCAACACTTAGAAATTAGAATGCGTTCTGGCATGGACTGCCCCCACCTCCTTTCCCTCACAAATGTTCTCCCATGTGTCAGTCAAGAAGCAAAGGGTCCCGATCGCCTGGGGAAGCAGGCAGTGTGAATCTAGAGTTAGGAGTGGGTGCGGGGCCCCACATTGCCGTCAGCTGGCGGCTGAGTCCCCTTACCTCTCCAAGCGCAGTTTCTTTGTCTCCAAAGTGTCCTCGTGAGCTCTCCCTTAAAGCATTGTGTGGGGGTGGAGCAAGCGGATGTGTGCAAGAGTACAGGGCAGGCCGGCCACGTAGCCTCCGCAGATGGGAATTTCATGCCATCCCCTGCTGCCATCATCTGGAAGGAAAGCGCCTGGATGTCTGTCTGCTGGGAAATCAAGCAGGAGAGGAACTGATTTCCCCACTGCCATTTTATATTTTTGTTTAACGCATGCAAACAGTCCTTTTGATGGAGAGGGAAAAAAAGGAAATGAAAGCCTTTCCCTGCGTTCTGCAGCGTGGGCCTGTCAGCAGGAGGCGCACTGTGTGATTTCTTCCCGTGGTAAAGGAAGCACCAGCTCCTAATAGCAGTCACTTTGTGGGAGTGTCGGATCAGAGCTTCGAATTGTGTTCTCAAAGAAACTCACATTTCTCTCTGCAGTTTCTCAATGAGTTTTCTTTGAGGGAGGTATAAGCCAGGGCGAATGGTTTCCTCAGCAAAACCAGAGCCCCATTGGCTCCCAGACCCTGTTCCTCAGCTGGTATGTGTTACCAGGCAGGCTGGCAATGGCACCAATCACATAACCATCCTTTTGGAGTTCAGTGTGACTTCCACTCTGGAATCTTTGTTGATCTCCTCCAAGTCATTGTATGAAATAACTCATGGGTGCTTGGTCTGTTGATGTGCCCTTGAGCTCAGGTGTTCTGGCAGTTAGTAGCTTGCCTCAGTTTGCCAATCCTCTGTGTCCTTGACTGACTGCAAGCTTGGGCTTTTCTCAGCTTGGCCTTTTCGTACCGTCACTTCTCCCACCTCCCCTACCCAGCGGTTCCTTTCTGGTTGCTGGAGGCATCCTGCGCCATTCCCCTGGGAAGTGGAGAATGTGGTAGAAGGAGCCCCAAACTGGGAGCTAGAGTACCTGGGTCATGTCCCCAGCTCTGCCCCTTCAAGGCTGTGTTTCCATCTGGGCCTCAGTTTTCCTATCTATACATTGAAAATGTTGGACCAAAATCAGCACTTCTCAAATACATGAGGGTACATGGTCTTTGCAGAGTTTTTTTCAGACTGTCTAAGTCTTAACTGAGCTATTTTTACTCTCTGTAAAGCCGAGCAGGCTGAAGCACCAGGTTTTGTTACTTTATCCAGAATTACTCAGAGCAGTGACCCTGGATCTTCTGCTAACCAAGTGTGTGTATGGGAGGCAAATCTGTGCCAGACCCTAGACTCAGTCCTGAGGCTACCGCAGGGCAGAGGACAGCCTAGAGGGGGTCAGATGAGCTGAACAGTGGTCCATGTGAAGACCGAATTACGAACAGTGATAATAGCCACTAGGAGAAGTGAGTCAGGGCCATGGAGGAGCCTGACCTGTCTGGGGTGAGGGAAGCCTTTTCTGAGGCAGGATGCTGAAACTGGGGCCTGAGGATGAGTTGGAGCCAGTGGGTGATGACTGGGGAAGAAGAGTTCCAGGTCTGTAAGGTGGACTGTAAGGCCCTGAGGCTGGCAGGCAAGCAGGTGCTAGCTGGCTTGGAGGATGAGAGAGAAGGCCAGTGTGGCTAGAGTTTGAGGACTGTGGGGGATTGTGGCATGCAGGGAAGCTGGAATGGTAGGCAGGATTTATAGGGCATACTAAGGGTTTGGGCTCATTCTCAGAGGTCTGGGTAGCCATTGAATGTTTTTAACTTGTATTTGGTTTTATCTCTTTTGAGTTAGAATCCTGATGTTTTTTCACAGGTTTTTGATATTAAAATTCTAGTTTTGCATACACTGAACTGCTTGCTATACACATCATCCCCCACCCCATGAACATGAGACCACAAGCCACAAGTGACAAAGCCAGGCCTGGGTAGAGGTATGAGGTAGCCCCCAACTTCACCCACTAGCTCCATGACTTGTCCCTAGCTTCACAGGCCACCCAGATGAAATACATGCCTAAGCAATATGACAAGCTGCAGCAAGTCCATAAATAGACCAACATGCAACGTGCAAATGCCCACTCTCCACAGCATGAGAGGGTGATAAAGATGCCATTTGTAAGGGAGAGATTCTCTTGAAGGTGGGATGCCTGGAATTGGGTGGAAAGAAAAGGAGGATTGAAAAGGGGGATCTTAGGCAGTGAAAAGATTAGAAAACACAGATTAATACACTCACTCAGAATATTTTACGAGGTCACTGCTTCAAGCAAAGCTGAGTTGTAGAGATGAGTAAGACTCAAAGAGCTCACACTTGACCTCTATGGTCCATTCCAGGTTCTGAGACTCTGAGTTCAGGTTGGGAACTCTAAGAAGAGCTCCCTTTGGAAAGCAGCCATCTCCTGTTCCAGCAGCCCTGACCTGCAGTTTCACATAAGACCACACTGGTGCTCTTCTGTCACCAAGGCTGCAGGGGCATGTGGCCAGAGCAGGACACGGAATCCTGGGCTTCAGTCTTCACTCTGCCTCTGGGTTGCTGTGTGTCCCAAGACTGCTGACTGCCCGCCTTTGAGCAGCTTCCATTTTCTTCTCCTTGTAAAGCATTACAAAGTTGAGATAAATGCTGAGATGTACCCCGGCCCTAACATTTTATACTCTGAGCCCTTCCCCTGGCTGGCAGTGGGGCTCATGACAAGAAGTGGGCAAAACACTATTTGGGTTAAGACTTTCCTTGTCCCAGACTTCCAAGTGCTGGCCTGGCAGTCCCCAGGCAGGGTGTCCTATGAGGTGATAGGCCAAGGCTGAGGGCGAGGAAGAGAGGCGCTGCAGAGATGGTCCCCTCCAGCTTCCTCACCCGGCCCGCATCTGACCCTGCAGGTGTACCCTTTGCTCCCGGGCTCGTCCACCATCATGATACATGACTTGTGCCTGGTCTTCCCGGCCCCAGCAAAGGCTGTCATTTATGTCTCGGACATCCAAGAACTGTACATCCGTGTGGTTGACAAGGTCAGTGGAAGCTTCATGACGTGACCTTTTCTCTGCTGATTCGCAGGAGCTGGGAAAATGAGGTGGCTGTAGGAGGCTTTTTCTTCACATCCTTTTACTTTTCCTCCTGGTTTCTGCCTCCGTCCACCCCTCCCGAGCTGCTGTGCGCATGCTGTCTCTTACCTCCATCATTTTGTGTGGATGAGGCAGAGTGACCTCCTATATTATATTTCTTCATCCCAGTTGACACCAGTAGAGCTCAGCAGTAAATCCTGCTTAAGGTTGTCTCTAAATTAGCCTTGACTTGGGAATTCATGTCCTCTAGCTCATGTAGGTTCCTAACCAGCCAGGCGCACACTTTGCTGAGCACGGATTTTCTCCCCAGAAGATAGGATTTGGATTCTCTGGAAGTTCAGTGGCAAATGAGTAAAACCCACTAATGCCAAGTACTTTTACAAAATGAATAAATAATCTAGGTTTTTCTTTCACGTAATTAGGGACTTTTTATTACTCCAAATATTTGAGGTAACTGAAGCTAAAGCTGGGCTTCTAGAGGGTGGCTGTCGAATGTTTATTTTCCTGAATGCACAGACTGGTTAATATTTAAAAGGGGAATGTTCAAGCAGCTTAGACTACTTAAAGAGCTAATATTCTTACATGGCCTCAAATCCATATTCCTCCCATAATCTTATATCCACTGTTAACTTGTTGTCTAGATTTCTGTTTCTTCACTAAGTACTTCTGACTCATTTCCTCCAGTTCTTTATGTATGTTCTTTCTTACAGCCAGACGTGAGCTTGTATTTGGTCTGTGAGCATATATGAAGCTCCTTCTATATGCCTGCTGCTGTGCTAAGCTGTGTCTTATCTCCCAAATTAGATTGTTCTTGAACAGTGGGGAATGGAATTTATGCCTCTAAGTATCCCCAAGCCCCTCATATACAGTAAGCAGTTAATCCATTTTAATTTGTTGATTGACTGATAGTATGGAGGTACACGTGGGTGACTCATCCCCCATTTCCAGGTCTGTAGGTTTGAGGTTGGTGATTCTCAGAGAGTCGTGGGTCGCCATAGGTGGTGGGATTGGTCATTCCAAGGCCGCCTCTGAGGCTCCATCCCCTACAATGTAGGTGGAGATTGGGAAGACAGTTAAGGCATATGTCCGCGTGCTGGACTTCTACAAGAAGCCTTTCCTAACCAAATACTTCGCCTTCATGGACCTGAAGCTCCGAGCAGCCTCTCAGATCATCACATTGGTGTGAGTCCTCACAGAGGTCAGAGGAGGGCATCTGCGGGACAGCGCTGACCCCAGGCACAGGACAGGTCTGTCTAGGGGGAGAAGTCCCAGACCCAGCCCTTCCCTCTGTTCCAGGGCCCTCGATGAAGCCCTCGACAACTACACCGCCACGTTCCTCGTCCACGGCGTGGCCATTGGCCAGACCAGTCTGACCGCAAGTGTGACTGATAAAGCCGGACAGAGAATCAACTCAGCCCCACAACAGATCGAAGTAAAACTGGTCCTTTTTACACCATGTGGGATCAGCCCACTGATGGGGGGGGGTGGGTTTCATTGTAACAAGCTGGGAATTTTTGCCACAGTCCAGCAAGCTACCTTAGAAAAGCCATGTTAAAATCTGTACCCAACAGTGTTCACTGATGAAAAATCAGCTTTCACCAGTCCTAGGGATCTGGGAGGCAGCACAGTTAGACTGGCAACTTTAATTTCCCTCTGTGACATAGGGGACCGTGTGGTCTAGAGAAGGAGGTGCCTTGCCCCATAGCAAGGGGAGAGATGAGAGCTGTTCCCAGAGGGCAGAGGCCAGTAGGAGCTCCAGGCAGGTTTTGGCTCGTGTAGAACTCCTCAGTGGTCAGCTCTGAGCCTCAGAACAGGCACTTAGAGGGCATAGGGCTCCTGGCATGGGGCTGTGCAAGCAGAGACCATCATGAAGGTGACTCCTGGACGAGGGATCTCTGAGTCAGTGTATGATGTGGGCTTGTCTTGTGATGTCAGTAGGCAGAGGCCAAGGCAGCCACAGCCAGAAAGCCACACCCCAGTGTATCCATTAGCAGCACCATTCAACTTGCTCCTGCCAGCATCCTCTGAGGGTCCCGGCCACACGGAGGCTGGCAGGCTTTATTAATGCATGTTCCAAAGCCAGTGGATGAGTTTGTGCCTCTAGATGGAAGCTCACCTTTCTTCTCCTGGTGATGAGGAATTCATTTCTGCCTATAAATCACGCAGCTCTCCAGCGACTAATCCTTGCACACAAAGCAGTGCCTTGGCCGACCCTTGCGCTTGCTCACCTGCAAGCACTCCGTAAACTCCTCCCAAGTACAGACTTGTGGGGGCTTTGCCCTGCTGCAGAGATGGGACCACCCACATCCCTGGTCCCCACCCGGGCTAGTCTCTACTCCTAGAGCCCCTCTTTCCTCATCTGAAAAGTTTTGAGGGCATCGAAGTAGAGAACTATCCTAAGGCATTTTTTCAGTAGAAATTTGGAGAGATTTAGTGAAAGAGGCAACCTTCTAAGAAGGAGCTGGGAGGATCTCAAAGGCCAAAGGTCACAAACTTGGATACCCATCAGAATCTCCTGGAGGATGTGTTAGAACACAGGTTGCAGGACCCCACCTCTGATTGTGTAGGTCTGAGTGGGCTGAGAAGGTACATTTCCAGCAAGTCCCCAGGCGATACTGATACTACAGGCCAGGGACCCCACACTGAGGACCATTGCTCTAAGGGGATGTCTCAAGTGAATAAAAGGTCCTTATTTTTGTGGGGTTTGGCATCTGGAGAAATGAAGAGCCTTGGCCTATCGGGTGGGATGCAGGCTACCCAGGGTTGGACTGGGCCCCGCTGGTCACTCTTCACAGAAGTGATGTCTGTACCCCATGTTTTGCTCTCATGGAAGATGCTAAGTGTGAATCATGCTGGGCCACTGTGAGCTCGGAGCACAGCAGTCCCCTTCCCCCTTGTGTCTCCATGCCTAGGTCTTTCCTCCATTCAGGTTGATACCCAGGAAGGTGACGTTGATTATCGGGGCTATGATGCAGGTAAGAGCCAAGAGGCCACATTCTTCCCCACGCCCACCCCAGGGCACTGGGCAGCCTGCCGGGTACAGGTGGAGGTGGAGGGCTTTGGTGTGGATGCCCCACTCTCCAGGAGTGAGGCGCAGGCTGCACAGGTGGATCACGAGTACTGATGAGCGCTGCCTTTTTTCACCCCACAGATTACCTCTGAGGGCGGCCCCCAGCCTCAGTCCAACATCCTCTTCTCCATCAGCAACGAAAGCATCGCTGTGGTGAGCGGTGCTGGGCTGGTGCAGGGCCTCGCCGTGGGCAATGGCACCGTGTCAGGGGTCGTGCAGGCAGTGGATGCAGAGACTGGCAAAGTCGTTATCGTTTCTCAGGTAACAGATGTGCCATCAGCAACTGGCGCACTGTCCGAATCTGCTCGGGGATGGGAGCCACTGAAGATGGGCTGCACTGTACCCAAGGCAGCTGTTTCCGTGTGATCAGCTGGGACTGGGACAAAGCCTTGTTTACTGGGTTTGAGCTCTGCCTCTGAGGACCACCCACCCCTGTCTGAGGTCCCTGGTTCTGCCATTTGGGTCTGTAGTCTCTGCCTGTTACCCTGCCTGGGACAGCCCTGCTGACAGGAGCACTCACACCCCTTGAGGTTGCTCTTCTTCAG
The DNA here is from genome assembly GCF_027409185.1 of Cynocephalus volans. Classification (NCBI taxonomy): domain Eukaryota; kingdom Metazoa; phylum Chordata; class Mammalia; order Dermoptera; family Cynocephalidae; genus Cynocephalus; species Cynocephalus volans. The sequence continues at coordinate 95,053,820 of NC_084470.1, read as the reverse complement.
GCTGAGTCTCCCCAGTCTTCCAGCTGCTCCTTATGGGACAGGGTCTCCAGCACCCCTGGCCTCTGGAACTGCAGTGTGCAATGACGGCAGCTGTGTGATGGCAGGCCTTGTACTGAGCACTTTGTGTTCATCACCTTTGGTCCTCCTGGCTCCCTTTTGCATGTTGCTACTGTCCATGTTTGCAGATGAGGAGCCTAAGGAACTAGCTAGCGGCCCATGGCCACTTCATGGCATTTCTGGGACTTGGCCTGGTACAGCCCGCCCTCAGAGCTCTTGGTCCTTTTGTTTGTTCATGTCCTGCAGGACTTGAGGCATTGTTGGGAGAGAAGGGGGTGCTGTTGGCTGAGACGCACTTTGAGGATTACAGTGCATGTCATCAGAGATGTGCACTGTCAGCGTGGATAATTGAAAACCAATAGTATTTCAGACCTGGATTTGTATTTCCAGGAGAAAAAGAAAACTTGAGTCATCTACTAGTATCTTTTGCTCAATCAGAGGTTAAGTTGCCTCCCACGCCTCTTTGCTGGGGTGGGGGACATTTCCTAACTGCCTTTCTGGGTCAGCAGAGAAGCGAGAAGGCTGAGTCGGGGCATCTTGTCCCCAGGAGGGCCTCCCTGCCCCACATCAGTGGGACTGACTCCAGGCCAGTGGAAGTCAGTGCCTCGAGAGTCTGACAATTTCCCTTCTTTCTAGGTGTGGGCTCTTTTGTCCTCTGGGAGGGAAGTGGAGATCATTTCCAGTTCCTGAGAAAGGTTCGGGACTGAAATTCTGGGGCGTTTGGATTCTTCCTGACAACCTTTGCTGCAGTGACCTGCAGAAGCATGTCAGGGAAGCCTGCTCTGTGTCCGGCTCACAGTTATGCCAGAAACCTGGTCTGTGAGAAGAGCATTTTTTCCTGTGTCATGCAACTGTGGGCAAGTACCTTTTTTAGAACTCACTCATCCCAGTCCTCATCCAGAAGTAGGTCCCTTGGAAGCAATCCATGAACTCCTCTGAGATCAAAGCATCCACACACACGGCCTGAGGGAGCCAGTGAGTGTGCCGTCCTGGAGAGGGGCCGAGTCTGTGTTCTCCGAGGCTGACTTTGATCTGACATTGAGTTCATTGATTTACTCCTTTTTACAGCAGTTTCAGTGTCTGCCTCCGAGTATCCCAGTTAAACTGCTTAGTCTTTTTGAATCACAGAGGTGGATGCCCTGGATCCTGTGTGTCGGGTTTTATAAAGACAACAAGAAAGCACTGGAAGTGTAAAAATCTGTGGTGGTGGTGGTGGTGGTGGTGCAGCAGGGTGCAGATATGCATCCTGGAGGATAAAATTCAGGACCCCAGGAGGCCTTGCATTTTTTTTTTTTTTTTTTTTTTTTTCCTTTCAAGAAAGGATTGTGGCCTTAGGAACTGGCTCATTTTCCTCCTCCTGGGGGCCCAGGTGGCTAGAAGTTCAGCCAGCGGGGCACACAGCTATATTTCCCTCCTGGCCGTCTCTCCTCCTTGTGGTCTGACCTTGCTGGGCCACCTCCCTCCCTGGGCCTCCCATCTGGCCGGTTGGGGGAGGTACTGGGGAAAGGCCCTGGTGGTCCTTGGCAGACGGAGGGGCTGTGCCACCAGCTCTGTCGAGAGGCAGGGGCTCAGCCTGAGGCCTGTGTGTCTGTGCCGAGCGTGTTATTCTAGTCATATGCTTCCAGTTCCATCTGTCCAGTCCAGGTCACAGAATCAGTACCTCAAAGCTGAGAAGTGGGCCAGGGCTGGCAGGAGGAGACTGAGCAGTGAGAAGGACGAAGAGAAGGAAGGGAATGAATGCTCATCAAGCGCACCTACTGTGTGCAGGCATTAGCCCAAATCACAAGGTACAGAAGGAGGGCTTGGCATGAGTACATGTCAAAAGGGCTTTAGTAGCTTGAGTTCAGCTTGACTCATCAGACCTATGGAGAAGCCAATGAGATTAGTTTTTGGCTAGATTATTAGGAGTATAGTGTTCATAATGGAGATCTGCTCTAATCAAACTCTAATTGGCTGCAGCCTTTATCCCTGTACCCTGCTCAGTCATAGAGACAGGCTAGATTTGGGGTTAGTAGGGTCTGGACAACTGTCCTATGAGGGACAGACAACCTAGAGAAGAACAGACCCTGGTCCCTACCCCCAAGTCTGCAGTGCTGACCTGGAGCAGCTGGCTCAGATAGGTCTGCAGGCTCAGAGGACCAGGCTGGGACCCCTGAGGGCATGGGAGAGGCTGTGGCTGGTCCATGTGGGGCAAGCCACCCACAAAGCCAGGTCTCCTTGGGCAGATGAGCATGGTGCTGGGCACCCTGGAGGTGACTTCTCACCACGTGACTCCAAGAAGAACCTCCTTTCCTTGGAGGGCTCCCTTCCTAAATCACCCCTCACTAGCACAGAGTCCCTACCCCCAGCCAATCTAAGCCCCGATCTCTCTTCCAGGATCTTGTGGAGGTGGAGGTACTGTTGCTCCGGGCAGTGAGGATCCGCGCCCCCATCACACGAATGAGGACGGGGACCCAGGTGAGGTGGGAACCTTTTGAGCCCTCATGCCCGGACTCTCCGCACAGCCTGTCGGGAGGTCTTGGGCTCTGAAGCCTGGGCCTGGATGAGCTTGGGGGAGCCTCAGCTAGAACTCTATTCCTTGTGCTGGAACACTTCTTCACCCCCCTCAGCTGCTTGCCCCCGTTTATCTGCGGGGTGCAGCTCAAGCTTCACCTCCTGCCCCAGGCCAGGGAGGCGTCTCCCTTGCTCTCTTGCGGCACAAGCTCCTATGAGGCATAGCGTTCATCCCCTCGAGTTGTGAGTCTACCTCCCCACTGGACGGCCACCTGCCCACACCTAGAACAATACTGGGTGTGTTGCAGGAGCTCACCTGTCCATGGCACTTGCTCCACTGTGTGCATTCTGTGTACCGGTCCTGCTTGGTGTTCATGACAACCCTGTGAGGTTGGTGTCAGAACCGTCTCCATGTGACAGATGAGCCAGTGAACACACAGAATGTTTTAAGACATGTGCCCAAGGTCACCCAGCTAGTGAGTGGTGGCTCTGGGGATCACCTTGGCAGCCTGGCTCAGCCTGTTTTTGCCTCTCGCTGTATCACCTCCACCTGTGCCCTCTGGCAGGTGCTCAGCCAGTAGAGACTGAAGGAGCCCACCCCCCACCGTGTGAGGAGGGTGCCCTGCTGGGTTGGGGGAGAGAGGGGAGGAGGCTTAAGGACTATGGGGCAGCGCGAACTGTGCTGGAGGTCCACAGGCGCCCTAGAGATCCAGGGGACCACACAGAAATGGGTCTCTTGGCCACGGGGAGGTACAGCCCACAGCAGGAGAGGGACAGGGTGGGGAGGGACTGGTCATGCCTCTGGTTTGATCATTTGGTATCTCACCAAACCTTACCTAAAACGTGCCGTGTGCTTCTCTAGTTAGGGAAGAATTGGGCACAGCTCCTCTTGCATGAAGGAAGCAGAACAGTACCCAGGTGGTGGAGGGCCGTCCAGGCAGTGTCCCAGGGGTTCCTAGGGGCATTCCCAGTGCTGGGACTCAGTGCTCACAGGGCCTGGCTTCTCCCCTCAGATGCCTGTCTACGTCACCGGGATTACCAACAACCAGAACCCTTTCTCTTTTGGCAATGCTGTGCCAGGCCTGACCTTTCACTGGTCTGTCACCAAGCGGGATATCCTGGAAGTCCAAGGGCGGCACCACGAGGTAACCACCCTGCCCGGGGCCTTCCCCACCCCTGCCCCAAGTCAGCACCCCAGAAGTAGGGAGGGTTTCCACCACATCTGCTCACAGGAGGTCTTACACCTTCGTGCCCAGAGTGGTTCTGGCCCTTTCTGCCCTCTCCTGAGGCTCATCGGGACTCCTCCCGAACACTAACCACTACAGTTGGGTTGACAGGTAATTCTACTATCAGAAGGCAGCAAAGTTAGCAGCCTTGTGGGGAAGCCATGGAAGTTCTAGAATGTCACAGAGCTTAGTGTGCAGCTTCTGACCCACCTTCTGAGATGTTGCCTGCCAGCCCTGGCGTTTCCTCCTGCTTTATTCCAGAGGCCAAACTCGCCTTCTCTTAGCCCTGTCTAGGGGCCCTATCCCCTCCTGAGGTCTCACAGCTGGATGGTACTGTAGAGAACCTACTAAACCCCTCTTTAACTGAAGTCTAGAAACAGGAAGGGACATGCCCAGGGTTGCCCAGGAAGCTAGTGGGTGAACAGGACTGGGCACTGGCCCCTGTGACCTCAGGCTAGAAGTCCAGGCAGGCTTTGGTCACAAGGGACCTGAGTGGAGGTGGTTAGAAATGTCACTTCCTGCCTCATCCGTGGACAGTGGGGATAGAGGCCTGGAGAGAGGGCCAGGCACGGGGATGGAGTTTCTCAAGGCTGCCTGAGTTTGCCTAGTGTAGGACGAATGCCTCCCTTTCCCCATCTGGTGGGGACAGGGTCCTGTCCCCAGTGCCTGGGGATTCTCTAGATTGCTTCCATGGGACACAGGCAGTGGGACATATTAACAGATGTCCCATAATAGCAGGCTCTGTAGGAAACACCACAAAGGCTAGCATCCCTCTGGTGATTCCTAACAACATACCCCCATACACTAAGACCCTCTGGCAGCCTGCCGCAAAGACCCTGGCTCACATGGGTTGACCCAGCATTTTGCAAATGCACATCATAAAACACGGCAGGGTTAGTGCTGGGGTGACTGCGGTCTGCATCACCCTGAGGTTAGCAGACAAAGCCTGGGTGGGAAGGCAGCCCCTGGCAGGGCCTGAGGGCCAGGACTCTGTGGATGCTGTCTGATTCTGCCTTTTGGGGGACGCTGGGGCCCCGGGCCTTTCCCCTGAAAACATGTTTGTCTTTCCCAGGCATCTGTCCAGATCCCGTCACAGTACAACTTTGCCATGAACGTGCACGGCCGGGTGAAAGGCCGGACGGGGCTGAGGGTGGTGGTCAAGGCTCTGGACCCTGCAGCTGGGCAGCTGCATGGCCTCGCCAGAGAACTCTCTGATGAGATCCAAATCCAGGTAAAGGACAGGTGGGCAAAAGCCACATGCAAGAGGGAGAGTGAGTGTCAGCGGCCCCTTCTCCCAGGGGCCATATAAGTGCGCATCAGCCCTTCTGCTGGCCTAGGGCTGGGCCTGGGGGTGCTGATGTGAAGAGGGCCCTCCCTGCCCCCGAGGAGCTCTCAGTCTGCTGGGGGAGCTGGATGAATTCATCACATTGTGCTGAGTGGAGGGCACATACGGGGTTGGGGCGTATAAGGTGCTGTGGGAGCCCAGAGATAGCACTGACTGAAGGCTCCATGGAGGAGTGATGTGTCAGGACTGGAGGGGTCAGCAGAAGGCCAGGTAGAGGGGATGGCATATGCAAAGGTCCGGAGGTTGGAAATAATTTGATGTGTTCCAAAAATAGCTAATTCTGAGCATGGGGTTTGGGGTGTGCCTTCATGGTAGGAGTCTGGAGCTCACTGTGTCTGATCTGGGCCATTAATTTAATTATCTGTGTTTGTTTAACAAACACTCATAGAGCATGTAATAGAGGTAGATGCCCTTCTTCATCCAGTGTACACATGAAGCCTGTGGGGCAGGTGCTGCCACTGGCTGATGAACCCGAGGCCCAGGGAGGTGAAGGGTTGCAGTATGTGAGAGGTGGCCTTAAAAGAGGGACCATGCCAGGCAGGCAACTGGAAAACAGAGCCTCAGAGGGAGCGAACCTATTTAGAGCCACTGAGTCACAACTCAGAGCCTAGCGCTTGTCCTGCCCAGAGCCTGGCCCCCACCTCTCTCTGTACCTGTCCCTCGTACTCACAAGATGGGACTTTGAGCAAGTCCTTGCCCCTCTGGGCCCCTCTGTGAAATGGGAGAGTTTAACAGTTTGGCTCTAAAGGGCATTTTTAGCTTCAAGGGCCTCATTCTGCTCATCTGGGACTCAGTAACTCCTGGGTCCTCCTAAACTACAAAGAGAAACTGAAAGCATGCACTAAATATCATGAGAAAAGAAATGGATTCAAGCCCCCTCCTCAAGAACAAATAAACTATTTCTAACCCAAGCACATGCCTAATCAGGAGCAAAGAAGCAGATTTTCAAAGAAAGAAATACCCATTTGCCAGCCCCTCAGCTCTGCACAAGTGCATGCATACACACTCGACACAGACACATAAACAGATACATAGGCACACAGACACACATATATACAGACACAGACACACACATTTACAGACACATACATACACAAAGAGAGATACACGTATCCACACAGACACATATACACACAGACACATATACACACACAGATACAAACACATAAACATGTTCTTCCTGGCTAAAGATGAAACAGTAAGTTCTGGCACCTATTGTGGAATTAAAGACAAGGCTTTGCAGCTTCCAAGTTCGGTGACCTCAGCTGGGTCACTTAACAGTTCTGTGCTTCAGTTTCCCTACTTGACAGCAGATGGAGATTGAGTGAATCAGAAACTAGAGAAGCTGTATCCAGCCCAAAGATGTTTTTATCCAGTTCTCTCAGACCCTTTAAACAACTTTTATTTGTTGCCAACATTTAAAAATAGGAAGATTGTGTATAAAAATTTAATATGCAGCTTGTCTTGAAGACATGGCATTTTGTCACATGTCAGAATCAGCAGGTGAGAAGCAGCCTTCCCTTTAGTGGAGCTGTACTCTCCAGTTTGTTGTAGGCCCTAACAGGGAGATAACTCCCTGTTATCTTCCTGACGGTGAGGTTGGTTATCAGTTGCCATTTACCATGGTGCTTGCACTGCTGCTTTGCTTGAAGACCACCAGAAAGTGAGATATCTCTTGCAAATCCACCTCTATCTAAAGAGGGAGGGCAAAGAACTCATGTTGTAAGAAAAGTAGGAGGAAGCCTATTTGTGATTGTATTTGCCGTGCGGTAAGTGTGTCCCAGTCACAGTCAGTAGGCTGCCTCGCTCTTGATGCTACCTGCCTGGAGGAGGTGGCATATGAGCCTGCCCTGGACTCACCTGACACCAAAACCCCATCCAGCTCCCAAAGACTGTTTCTCAGTCACCATTTAGGAAGTTCTGCATCACATCACATGATTCCCATAGCTCTTTAAGACAGGCATTCCAAGGATTATTTGTTTTAGACCCATCTTACAGACAAGGAAATTTAGGCTTAAGTATAATCAGAACACAGAGGTGCTGGAAAGGAGGGGAATCAGGCCAGTTTCCTCCTGAAACCTCATCCATCAGCTCAAGGAATAGAGACACTGGCCCAGGTGCTCAGGCCCTTTAGGGAATCCAGCTGGTCTGATCAGAGCTGGTGGGGCGCTCAAAGCACAGGTTTAACTGCCCAGCATGTGACTGCTCCTGAGAAGGGGACTTAGATAGTGATGGGCATGCCAGGAGGCTCGCAGAGAAGGGGTGTGGAGTTCCCAGGTATGTGCTGCCACTGTGGGCCCTGGGAGAGACAGGATCAGATGTGACCTGCCATTCTCAGCTTTGTCATCTGCTGGACTGAACTCATGACACACCCCTGCACCATCTGTGGGGGATCCTGCAAGAGCATGGCAAGAGAAGGGAAGCGAGGGAGGGCCAAGGTGATGGAATAGGGGTTGTTCTGAGATGGGACAGTGAGGCGCAGGTGTCTCAGTGAGAAGACGGAGAATTTAGATGGTGCTTCCCCAGGCTCAGTCCTGGCAGAGTTACACGTGAGCAAGACTCCAGGCCCTGTAGTTCTGCTTGCTGCCTTCCGTGTACACATCCTGGTAGGTGACGTTCTCTCTACCTGGGAACAGAGGGAGAGGTGGTGTCTCCTGGCTCCATGAAGCAGCTCCCATGGGGTGCACAAATGCGAACCTGCCTGCTTTTTCTCATCACTCCTTTGGCCTCTCTTTAAGCTCAGCCCTTCCCATCACGTCACTAGCTTCCTGGCCAGGTGCTGGCAATGGTTTTTCTCCTCTCTGGTCCCCCTTGGCTCTCACTACTGGGAGAAAGGCAGATACCTGGACCGCATGTGGCTCCAGTGTACCCTAGGAAATAAAACTCACCCTCTTTTCCAGGTTTTTGAGAAGTTGCTGCTGCTGAATCCTGAAATAGAAGCAGAACAAATACTAATGTCTCCCAACTCATTTATAAAGCTCCAGACAAACAGGTATGTGACTCAGCTCTTGTTTTCAGCAGGGCTGTGAAGCTGTGCTTGCATCAGACAATTCATTTGTCAAAGTTGTCAGGAGCCGTGGGGGCTTTAAGTGAATCCTCCTTGGTATTGTGCTTGAAATGGTGGCAGCTTCCATGTGCCTCCTGCTCTTCACCTGGGCTTCCTCTGCTTCTCTACATCATTTCTCTGCATGAGTCCCTTTTTTCCTCCCTAAAGCCTAGAAACATTTCCATTCTAGCTGCTGAAATTCAGTATCTCAGAAGGAAAAAAGTACCAACTTGAAAATATTACATTTTTCAGATGCCCCTGTGTTTTCCTGACTTGCCACTCAAAGTGTAGTCCATGAACCAGCATCACCTGGGAGCATGTTAAAATGCAAATTTCAGGTCCCACACCAGATCAGTAGAAGCAGAAGCTGTGCTCTCACCATACCCCCAGCTGGTGCCAATGCACAGTAACGTTTGGGGAGCGCTGTTTGAAAGTGTCTGCAGAAGTAATTCCTACTTTCGATGTGAAGATCCCTTTCATAAGGATGACTTGTGTTTAAACAGCAGTTGTAAAGTGGGCCTGCAGTGCCACTTATATGTTGCATGAAACACACCCATACCGTGTTCATTCAACCAAAAGCAACTAAGGGTCCAGCTCTGTGCTAGGCTCAGAATACAGAGATGAGTGACATAGGGTGCCCTGGAAGAGTATAGCCCAGCATGAGAAGGCTATAACAAAGCGAGCTATAACGGTTAAGCCGGGACCCAAAGAAGGGCCCTCCACTGAGGATTTAGGGGAGGCATGTCACAGACGGAGGTGCTTGAGGTGGGGGTCTTGAAGGGTGAACAGGGGTTCCTCAGGTTAAGAGGAGGGGGTTGGTGGAGGAAGAAAGTCAAGGCAGAGGCAGTACCATTTGCTTAAAGTCACTTGGGGAGGATCTGTGGGGCTGGGACAGAGAGGGAGGTGAGGAGCAGGGCTTGCCCTCGGAGCTGGAGGCTTTTCCTTCTTGTTGATTCTTTACTATGTTAATGAATATGTAAAAGAGTATAGAATACTGCATAAGTCTCCTACCCAGTGTATGGTATCAGTAGTTTACAAGCCTCTTAGCGGGTAGCCCACTTTTATCCTATTAACAGCCCTTGGAAATAGGACCAGGCAGAATCATCACTCCCCCTTCACATTTGAGGAAATTGAGGCTCAGAGAGGGGTCAGAAAGTGCACACAGCTGTTGGCAGAGGGCATTGGGACTGGCCTTGGGCTCTGCCTGACTTGAAGCCCCTCCTCTCTCCACTATGCCAGGCTGCCTTGCTTCAGTAAATTGAAAACAATTTGCCACAGAAACGATCTTTTACAGTAAATGTCCTGTGTAGCTGATGAAAGAAACTCAGCCTTCGCGGTCTCTCTGTCCCTGCTGGCCGACCTGTGGCAGGCACTGCTCTTGGCAGAGAGAGATGTGGTGCTCCCCTCTGAATTGTCGGTTTTATGTAGTAGGTTTTCCGTGGTGACTGATGAGGCTTCAGACAGCTGATGCACGTGGTCCTGATGCACTGCGGGCCAAGATTGGGCTTTATTCTTCTCCCAGGAGCAGTTGGGAACTTCAGACTGTGGGATCTAGTGGCATTGTACGTGGCCCACTCGCTGTGACCTGCTCCTGCCACCGCCATTTGTAAAAACAGGCCTGTTTTATTTTCCAAAGGGATAGTGTGGCCTCTCTGAGCTACCGAGTTCTGGATGGGCCTGAGAAGGTTCCTGTCGTGCACATAGATGAGAAGGGCTTCCTGGTGTCGGGGTCTGTGATCGGGACATCCACAATCGAAGTGATTGCTCAAGAACCTTTCGGGGTCAACCAAACCGTCATTGTTGCCATAAAGGTATGATTGTATTTTCCTCCATTTTGAAGTAACAAAAGCAATAGCACTGCAGTCCTGTTTTTCTCTCTTGGGTGTAAAAGTGAGTATATTCACCTCTCGACTGAGAAATTTTAGGTAGGAATTTATTTAGGAATAATTTAGAGGCAAAGGTCCTAGGTAGATAAAAAGCTATGGCATCTTGTGGCTGTCAGAGCCAAAAATCCTTGGAGATGATTGATTCCAATGACCTTGTTTCATTAAACTGAGGCCCAGTGAGGTCCATGATTGGCCTAAGGTCACAGAGCTGGGATTAGTGCCACAGCTTCCTGACTGGCATGCTGGTGCTCCACCCAACTACTGACATCATCACCACAGATCGACAAGCCCCTGCTCTGGGCCTACCTGGTGCCTGGAATGGGGTCGGCTCTTAAGAGCCTTGAATGAAGTGCTTGGTATCTGACATGCAGTCATGATACATCCAGTCCATGACAGGCACTGCACCTTTGAGAATGAGATGGCCCATTTTACAGAGAAGGAGACTGAGACTCAGAGCAGAAGTGACTTGCTCAAGGTTGCACGTGATTGAGAAGCAAAGAATGCCTGGCCAGGGCTTGTATCCTTTTGTCTCCTCCGCCACACTGTGTTCCTTAGTGACAGGGACCTTCTCGGGCATCCTTGGGTCAAGTTCTTGGGTTTATTCTGAGCAGAATTTTCCTTCCATATCTTATCATGGCCACTTTCTGAATCCTAGGGGACAGAGAAAATACATGACCACTTGAATTTTTAGACTGTGTCTAAAATTCAAAGTTGGTCACAGGCCTACTTTGTTAATGTCTTTTTGCTCCAAAGTGAATGCCTGGCAGGAAACTTCCACCCTGGTTTTGAGTGAGTGAAAGCAACTGAATGCTCGTCCTATTTCAACAAATACGTAATGAGCACTAACTGCGTAACAGATGCTGCAATGCCAAACTTTGTCAAAGAAATTCAAACTTTTGGCAGCTAGCTTTTTGGCCAGGGTGGATTTTTACCTGGAATCAGAGAACCCGAGCTGCTTTTTATGGAGCTCGGGTTCTTGGGCTCCAGAAACCCATGTTTCACTCCTCCGCCTAGAGCACCTACAGGCATGTGGTATCCCTGGTCACAACTGCCTCTGCCATTCACGTGGGCATTAAATGCCCCATGAGCCAGGTCCTCTGAAGAAATAGAGCATTTGCACCCCAATGGCTCTGTTTACAATGTGAATAATGATCTAACTTTTCAAAGACATGGATTTTGACTCTCCTGGGTTGGGTTTTCTTTAAGCAAGGCTGGTCCACTGTGTGGAGAGGTGGGAACTCTGTCACTAGGTTGGGACGTTCTGGGGAACAAGGCCTTCCTTTCCTCTTCTTATGACCCCAGGTTCATTCCAGCCCGCAGCTGTCCCTGAGATGGGGATTTTCTGGGGCAAGCATTGAAATTGAGTTTTGGGGGAGGCCAGTCCCCAGCACAGTGATCATTGTACTTCCTTGTTGCCTGCCAGGTGTCTCCTGTTTCTTACCTGAGGATTTCCATGAGCCCTGCCCTGCACACCCAAAGCAAGGAGGCTCTGGCAGCCCTGCCTCTGGGAATGACCATTACCTTCACTGTCCACTTCCACGACAACTCCGGAGACATCTTCCACACTCACAATTCAGTCCTCAACTTTGCCACTAATAGGTAAAGTGGGGGTCATACTTATTTCTCACATGAAGGCCTATCTGGATTTTTCCTGGATTTAAATTAATTAGAGGTGACTGGGTGATGATGCAGGAGGCCAGTGCCCGTGAAAGATGATTTTTTTTAAACTGAAACATAATTGATTATACATATTTGCCAGGTATAGAGTTGACCATCAGTATTTGTGTACTGTATGTGATGGTCAAATCAGGATAGTTATAGCATGTTTGTCATTAGAAAACATACTCATTCTCTGTGTCCATTAACCAGTTTCTCCCTTTCCCCCCTTCCCGTCCCCCTTTCCTCTTGCTAATAACCACAGTTCTGTTCTTTCTCTCTGAATGTTCAAAGTATTGTTTGTTGCATATTTGTTTCTTTCTTTTTTAGCTCCCACTTATGAGTGAGGACATGCAGTATTTCTGTGCCTGGCTTATTTCACTTAACACAATTTCCTCCGAGTTCATCCGTGTTCCTGTGAATGGCAGAATTTCATTCTTTTCTATGGCACAGTAGTATTCCATTGTGTATATAAATCACATTTTCCTTATCCAGTCATCTGCTGATGGACATTTAGGTTGATTCCATATCTTAGCTATTGTAAATAGAGCTGCAGTGAACACGGGAATGCAGGTGTCCCTTTGACATGATGATCTCCATTCCTTTGGGTATACACTCAGCAGTGGGATTGCTGGATCGTATGGCAGTTCTATCTGTAGTTCTCTGAAGAAACTCCATACCGTTTTTCTCAATGACTGCTCCAATTTACAGTCCCACCAACAGTGTAGAGGGGTCCCCTTTCTCTGTATCCTCATCAGCATTTGTTATTCTCTGTCTTTTGGATAATATAGCCAGCCTAACTGGGGTGAGATGATATCTCAGTTTGGTTTTGATTTGTTTTTCCCTGATGATTAGTGATGTTGAACATTTTTTCATGTACCTATTGGTCATTTGTATATCTTCCTTTGAGAAATGTCTATTCAGCTCCTTTGCCTGTTTTTAATTGGATTATTTGTTTTTTTAGCATTAAGTTGTTTGAGTTCTTGTATATTCTGGATATTAATCCTTTGTTGGATGCATAGTTTGCAAATATTTTCTCCCATTCTGTAGGTTGTCTTTTCACCCTGGTTGATTGTCTCCTTTGCTGTGCAGATGCTTTTTAGTTTGATATAGTCCCATTTGTTTAATTTTTCCTTTGTTGCTTGTGTTTTGAGGATCTTATTCATAATGTCTTTGCCCGATCCTACTTCCTGAGGTTTTTCCCCTATGTTTTCTTTTAGGAGTTTTATAGTTTCAGGTCTTATGTTTCAGTCTTTAATCCATTTTGAGTTGACTTTGGTATGTGGCAAGAGGTATGGGTCTAATTTCATTCTGCTACATAAGGGTATCCAGTTTTTCCAGCACCATTTACTGAAAATTCTGTTCTTTCCCCAATATATGTTCTTGATGCTTTTGTCAAAGATCAGTTGGCTGTAAGTGAGTGGATTGATTTCTGGGTTCTCTATTCTGTTCCAGTGGTCTGAGTGTCTGTTTTTAGGTCAGTACCATGCTGTTTTTGTTACTATAGCTTTTTAGTATAATTTGAAATCAGATAGTGTTATGCTTGCAGCTTTATTTTTTTGTTGTTCAGGATTGCTTTGGCTATTCAGGGTCTTATCTTATTCCATATGAATGTTAGGATTGTTTTTTCTATTTCTGTGAAGAACGTCATTGATATTTTGATGGTGATTGCGTTAAATCTCTAGATTGCTTTCGGTGATATGGACATTTTCACAATGTTAATTCTTCCAATCCATGAACATGGAATGTCTTTCCATCTTTTTGTGTCTTCTTTAATTTTTGGAAGAAGATTTTCATTACTTGGTTTCCAAGAGAAGGGCATACCACACAAGGCCTGGAGAGGCGGCACCAGGTTTGGTCAGGAGGCAAAAGGATCATGGGAGAGCCCACATGGCAAGAAGCAGAACACAGATGGTGGGGTTTGTGGTTGGAGCGTTTGTAATAAGATTTTCATGTGTCAGTGAAAGCTGGGCTGCAGGGCAGATGTAAACAGTCTTGGCTGTTATTTTGGCCTGTCATCAATCATAGCATCAATCACAATACCTATAAATGTTGGTTAGAGCGAGGCACACAGCTTTGAATATTCAGGTGCTAGTGATGAAAGAGTCCAGAGTTCACTGAGGGTCTGCTGTGCTTCAGTCCTTCTGCATGCCATTATACTGACTCTTCACTCTAGCCCAGTTGTAGGGGCTCAGAGAGGTTAAGCCACTTGCCCAGTCCACACAACCAAGAAGTGGGGTTTGAATACCAGGTTCATCCAGCTCTGAGCATGGTTCTTTTTGCATGACCCTTTCAAGATACAACTGCAGGCACAGTCCTGATGTGAAGAAAGGCGGCAGTCTCCAGACTGGAGGAGAGAGCCATGACTTCAGCCTGGGCCTGCTGAAACTTGTGAGCCTCTGGAGCAGTGGTTCTCAAGGTGTGGTCCCCAGGACAGCAGCACTGACACCCCTTGGGGACTGTTAGAAATGCTCATTTCCAGAGCTTAGCAGTCTGTGTTTTGGCAAGCCCTGCAGGTGACTCTAAAGGTGGAGAAGCACTGCCTAAGGGGGCTGCAGACGAGCTCAGAGGAGGAGAGACAAGCATCAGTCCCAGGAGGAAGGGGGAGGGCTTGGGACAGGCTCCAGAAGATTACATCCAGGTGTTGGTGCCCATTCCAGCCTGGGCATCCCACAGGCCCTGTAGTAGATGTGTTCCCCTGTCGCTGAACCACCCTAGGACAGGTGTGAGGGTTTTTCATTATGGGAAGAACCTGGTTTGGATTTAGGCCTGGTTCTGGTCCCGGCTCTGCCTTTTGTGGGGCCTGTGAGCTTGGGCAGGGCAGGTTACCTCCCCAAGCCTCTGTTCTCACACCTGTCACATGGTGAACATGGCCTAGTCCCCAGGGCCATCGACTGAGGGAGTGGTCATGAGGGCCTTTGGCAGCTGTGGAGCTCTGAATGCACAACATGGCCATCTGTCAGTCCAGAATATAGGCAGCCCCGGAGGAAATGGAACTGGTTCTCCCAGCCCCTGAGCTACACTGCAGAAGTCCCTGTGGCCCTTTTGTGGCAGGAGCACCTCTTCATAGAGACCAAGTCAGGCAGGGCTCAGGAGTTGGAAGGCATGAGGGAGGCAAGGGAATGGAGCCAGAGACCCTAACCCTCACCTATGCCATCCAAGCTCCTCCACCAAAGCAGCATTAGCTGATACTGGCAGAGCACTCACCACATACCAGGTGCTATTCTGAGTGCTTTAGACTGTGATGTCATGGGATACGTACGCTGAGCCTGTGGCACAGGTACGCTAGTCTCCCTGTTTCACAGAAGAGGAAGTGGGCAGAGGCCGCACCACTCTTCCAAGTTACCTAGTGAAGGGCAGCCTGTGCCTCCCTAGTATGTCTGAGTGCCCTGCTGGGAAAAGGGTCAGAAAGCACTTTGTGATCAGAAATGGCTTTTCTCTCTGGGCTTTGGCTTTCCCTTCTGGAATTCAGGGATGCTGCTGCTGCCACTGGCAGTTCCCGGCTGAGGGCCGTGGGTCTGTCAGGGTAATGAGAGTGGAGGTCAGCTGTGCACGCCTGTGGTGGGCTCTCATCTGGGGCAGTGGCCTGGGAAACACAAGTTGGAGCCCAATCGGGGACCTCAGTCACTCAAAGCTTCGCTCAGCAGAGGACTTGGGCTGCATTTCTCCTGCCGGAGGTGGGGGCATCTCTCCTGAGACTGAGAGCCCTTCTCTTTGTCCTGTGCCTAGAGATGACTTTGTGCAGATTGGGAAGGGTCCCACCAACCACACCTGCATCGTCCGCACTGTCAGCGTTGGCCTGACACTGCTCAGCGTACAGGACATGGAGCACCCGGGCCTCTCTGACTTCGTCCCGCTGCCCGTTCTACAGGCCATCTCCCCGGAGCTGTCTGGAGCTGTGGTGGTGGGGGATGTCCTCTGCCTGGCCACAGTTCTGACCAGCCTTGAAGGTAAGAGAGATCCTGACCAAGGCAGACCTTTCTGAGTCAGGGGCACTTACAAAGATGGGAGTGGCTCCCAGGCAGGAGCCCGGTGCCTCGGTGTGGTACCTTGTCACTTCACGGGAGGTGTGCCTGTAGAAAGACTCTGAAGGCCAGATACAGCCTGCTGCATCTGTTTTGCAGTAGGCCGCATTTTACTGGAACCCAGCCACGCCCATTCATTTATGTCAATGGCTGTTTCCACCCTACAACTACTAGGCTGAGATGTATCAACAGAGATCATATGGGCCACATAGCCTCAAATATTTACTGTCTGGCCTTTTACAGAAAAAAGTTTGCCAAATGCTACTCTAGACAGCATCATCCATTAGAATTTTCTGCTCTTATGGAAATGTCCTGTATCTACACAGTCTAATTCAGTAGCCCCTAGCAAATGAAAACTTGGGATGTGGCTAATGCACCCGAGGAACTGAATTTGTAATTTTAATTCATTGAATAGACATGGGGCCAGTTCAGTGGTTTCCGCATTTCAGCCGTTACCATGCCACCATGTAACACGTGTACAATTATTTAATTTTTTTTTCAAACTGGTTCCCTTTTGTTACCTCATTAAGTTCATTTTAAAAAGAAATTAAACACTACCTTTAAAGAAAAACAAATATAATTTTCCATAAACAGAATGTGGCTGTTGAGTTCTTTTATTATATTTATCATATAACGTGATTGACTTTTAACTCAGAAGTGCTGTCTAATGACAGCTCTGAGCCTAACACTTGCTTTCTGTATCCTAAAAAGGAATTGATAAGTGGGGGCGGAGGAGATGATGAGTGAGGGCCTTCAGAGAGCAGGGCCTGGGGGCAGCACGCTGCCTTTCCCAGGGCAGGAAGGCAGATAAAGCTTCATTCAAGGGGCATTGCAGGGGTGGCAGCAGGGCTGAGGCCATAGCTGTGCAGAGAGCAGGTGCGGGCTGGAGCTACAAAATGTCCCCAAGTGGCCGGAGCTGGCTGCAGCGGCAAGCAGTGTGGGTTCTTCCCTGAGACTGCTGAGGGACCCCCCTTGGGCAATGGGGCCCAGCTGGGAGGCTGGCCGGTCATCCAGGTGAGATGGGCTTTGGCTGGAGTGTCCAGTCATGGGAAAGATGGGTGACATCTGGGACTTCCTCCCCCAGGCCTCTCAGGAACCTGGAGCTCCTCAGCCAACAGCATCCTCCACATCAACCCCAAGACAGGCGTGGCTGTGGCCCGGGATGCAGGATCTGTGACGGTGTACTACGAGGTCTCTGGGCACCTGAGGACCTACAAGGAGGTGGGGCTTGAGAGCAGCCAGAGGCACAAGGGGCTCTGTGGCCTGTGAGGCACAGCTGACCCTCTCGGAGGCACCATTTGGCTTGTGTCTTAGTCCATTTGGTGCTGCTATGACAAAATACCTGAGAATAGGTCATTAATAAAGAGCAGAGATTTATTTCTTACAGTTCTGGAGGCTGGGAGTCCAAGGTTGAGGGGCTGGCATCTGGCGAGGGCCCTCTTGCTGCTTCATTTCATGGCAGAAGGCAGGGCAAGAGAGTACATAGGGGAGTGAGAGGGGGAGGGAGCAAAATTCGTTCTGTTATCAGGAGCCCACTCCCCTGATAATAGCATCCATCCATTCATGAGGGCAGAGCCCTCGTGACCTAATCACCCCTTGAAGGTCCCACCTCTCAACACTGTTGCAGTGGGAGTTACATTTCCAGCACATGAGTGTGGGGGACACATTGGAACCACAGCAGCCTGTGATCACGAATACCTTTCCTTTAGGAAAATGCCTTATGACTCCCTTTTGTTTAAGAAAGAAACACTGGCCACTTAGTACCATCTGAGGCGGTGGAGACCTGGGAGTCATGAGCCTGGGATCAGCCACCCACTCTGAGATGGGGACAAGTTCTCTTTTCTTCCCAGGCCTCTGTCTCCCCATGTTCAAAATAATGTAATGACGAAAGGTGACCTCATGGGGTTGACGCTTGGGCCTGGCAGCCACAGGCCAGGCGTGGGCGTTTCCCAGGGAGTTGCGGCCGTGGGCAGGCAGCACTGGGATTTGGCGTCACCAGCAAAGTTAAGCTTCCTCCAGCAAGTCACCTTTTGAGTCTTTATGGAGGCGAACAAAAACCATTCTCTCTTCTATTTATCTCCAGCCGAGGATGAATCAATGAGCAAGGTCTGGCCGAGGTCCAAATGTGTCTCATTTTTAGAGCCAGCATGTGCTTTATCGAATCCAGCAGTTTAACCTAATAGTTTGCATATTTAGTGCCACGACTCTGCGGTTTGGGTGAGCTGGTTGCAGATAGAGGCATTCTGACTGATAATAAAGCTGTGCTCTCTGGAAGGAGCCTCTGAGAATGGTCAGGGGAGGGGACGGCATGGGCAGAGGTTTGTGGGGTCCAGGAGCTGAGCCTGGGGGAGGCTGGAACATGGGGTTGGGGAGAAGCAGGGTC
This sequence comes from Cynocephalus volans, assembly GCF_027409185.1. NCBI lineage: Eukaryota > Metazoa > Chordata > Mammalia > Dermoptera > Cynocephalidae > Cynocephalus > Cynocephalus volans. The sequence goes on along the minus strand of NC_084470.1, from coordinate 95,035,703 downwards.
TGGCTTTGTGATTAGATCACGAAATGCATTGGATTCAGGGTAGTTTGGTGCAGGTTAAGAGTGTGGGCTCTAGAGCCAGGCTTGGCCACTGAGAGGCTGTATGACCTTGGGCAAGTTATTTAACCTCTCCATTCCTCAGTTTTCTTGCCTGTAAAATGGGGATAATGTTGTAAAGGTTAAATGAGTTAACATGTGTGAAGCACTTAGAAGGCACTTAGCACATAGCAAGTGCTCAATAGGTATTAGCTGCTAGTGTTGCAGTTCCAGCATAAAGAAGCTGACGCTTATGCCAGACACTGTGGATTTTTTTTAGTGTGAAGAGTGATGTAGATCAGGGGTGTGCTTGGGAAAGATTACCCGGTGCCTGTCGGAGCTCTTGAGAGAGGGAGTAGCTGCAGGGTAACCGGCCAGTAGGCTGAGGATGGGGCCTCAGCTCGGACCATTGGGAGAGCTGGAAACTAAGGGTGGATGTGGAAGGGATTCTGGAGGGAGGCTCCCCTAACCCTGGTCAGCACATGGAAGTGGGGGTGTGTGGGTAAAAGAGAAGATAGGAGGCAATGATGGGAGCCAGGGCTGGGAAAGCGCTGGGCAGGGCAGCGGTAGGCAGCTTGTCATTCCCTCGGGATGGCAGGTGACCCCTGAGAGGAGACGGTGCTTTGGCAGCAGGAGCCCCTGGGGAGTCCAGAAGTTGATAGAAGCCCACCCAGGGCTCTGCATTGGCCACAGCCCTGGTGGATTTGGGACGGAGTGAGACCCCATCCTCACTCTCAGGGGGTTCATGCTGTGCTGGAAATGAGACCCGTGGGAGGCAAGGAGTGCTCATGCCCGCTCCGAGGGGTAGATGGCCTTCTAGCCGGAGCCGGGGTGCTGGCCGGAGGTGGTGGGCTGGCTGGGCTCTGGAGGAGGGTGGAGGGATCCCAGCAGAGGGAGCTGAGGAAGGCCATCCTGTCACAAGGAGGCCGACAGCCTAGGGGTTTGGGTATGACTGGGCACAGGCTAGGCCAAGGGGGACGAGCCAAGGAAATCTGGGCAGACTGGATTCTGTGGGCCCTTCACTACCTGGGCTGTGTGAGTTTGCATGTTGGTCAGGTTGATTCTGAGGAAATGACAATAAAGTAAAACAGATCCTTCTCTCTGCCACAAGATTAATTAGCCAGATTCATTAACAGAGAAGAAATCACACCCCAGACCAGTGAATGAATGCAGGCCGCCATTCAGCTCCCTGGGTCTGCTGCTGGGAGCAGCAGTTGGATCAGTAGGAGAGCACTGGGCTGCTAAGTCTGACCAGCCTGGCTCTAACCCCAGCTCTGCCATATGCCTGGCAGGCACTTAGGCTTTGAGCCTCGGTTTTGTCCCCTGTGAAGTGGGTAATGCCTGTGTCACAGGCCGCATGAAAACACCCACCATGGGACCAGCACACAGTTGGCACTCAATGAAGCTGCCTGGGCTCCCTCCCCAGATAGTGATCAGCGTCCCTCAGAGGATCGTAGCCCATAGAGTCCACCCTGTCCAGACCAGTTTCCAGAAGGCCACAGCCTCCAGAGTGATCGTCACTGTGGGAGACGGAAGCTCTAACTTGAGAGGTAGGGAATGAGAGAGGGCTCGGGCAGTCTGGGGAGGGCCCTGCCGGACTCAGGGGAGTGGGGAGGTGGATCTGTGCCCTTCTAATGGGGTTTTATCTGTTGTTCCTATTCAAACTCAGACCACCTCCAAAGAGAGCACTTACCCCCAGCCTGTCCACTCCTTGCAGCTTTTTAGAAATTTGAGTTCCCCACAAGTCAAGCCAGTGAAAGGAGTCTTCATAAAAGAGCTCAGCTCCCAGAAATTGCCTGTTTCTGAGCTGGAAATAAAATTTCAGCCGTAGGGCACCAGAGCAAAGGAAGCCACAATTTACAACCATTAATCCCAGAAAGTAATGACTTAGCAGGCCTAGTCGTGGATTTTAATTTTTATAATTACCTCTCCCGAGTCATGCATAGAACATTCAACCTCGTCCTCTGCCCATGACAGCCCTTGATGGGAGCTGCCAAAAATAAATAAGTCAATATAAGCTGTTTTTCTGAAACCACTTACCTGGCAGCATTAAACACCACCATTCTCATCCTGATTAATGGAGCCACTTTATTACATCCTAGTAACCTCCCGTTTTCTACCCCAGTGCAAGTGGCTAATATTCCGCAGTTGCCGGAACGATGCTTGGTGTATTAGTGTAGAACTATTACCCTCCTAATATCCAGAAATAAATCGCCCGTTTTTTTCCTGCTGACAGGAGCAGAAGACACACGTTAGGGGGCCCAGTCCATCTGCTGTGCCCTGGGTACAAGCTCTAGATCAAGCGCTGAAATTCTGATCAGAAATTACCTGTGATTCAGGATGCCCCCTCCTTTGTATAATTTCTTCTTGGCTTTTGTAAACCGAGGCACTACCACCAAGCTTTGGGCAGCCTGGGGGCCCTGCATGGCAGGCACGGGGGCTGGCCCCGCCCTTCTCACCCTCCCCATCTCTAGGTGCGTGCTCCCCCACCCAGATGGAAGTCCTCGAGACCTTGCACCCAGAGTCCCTTCTCAGCTGCCAGCTGCAATTCAAGCAGGACATGGTGGATTTCTCAGCACGTGATGTTTTCACTGTAGAGCCGGGGTTCGACGCTGTTCTAGGTAAATGTGCAAGGATTTGAAGATGAAAATGAACTTGCAGAGAGCCATTGCCTTCTGTCTTTTGTCTTCAGTGCGTTTGGCTCACAATGGTTATCTGTCCAGAGGGGCAGAGGTGGTTGGGGCCCAGCCTAGGAATTGGTTCCAAGGCTCTGGCCTCTGGTTCCATGTGGCTGCCCGGAGGAGTTGGCCATCCCGAGTCAGGTCGTGGCTGTCCTCAGCAAGTACCTGCACCAAGAGAAAGGATGCAGAGTGTAGAGTCAGACCCAGGTAGAGTCTTCTGCTGTTCTTGCTATTCCACCTGTGGGGTTGAGGCTGCCTCCCCTCCATGAAATGGGGACAGCGGGGCTGGCCCTGACTGCATGGAGCAAGTGAGGGGTGGATGGAGTGTTCCCTTTAAATAGTCCAGAGCAGCAAGTGAGGGGTGGATGGAGTGTTCCCTTTAAATAGTCCAGAGCTGCACAGCATGCTGGGTTCCATGTGCTCCAGAGACCAGGAAGCCAGAGCAGTGGCAGTGAGGGCCAGCACCGTGGGCTGCCCGAGGGGTGCCATAGTATCACCTCACGGCTCTGAGAAGAGTGGTGCCCCTCACAGGGTGCTTGAGGATTCAGTGGGACAGTTGCTGTGATGTGCTTAGTGCCAGGCTCATATGGAGTCCTCAATGGCAGTAGTCAGGATTATTGTGATAATGATTATTGGTTGTCATCGAGCACTTTTTTCAGCTCTCACGACAACCCTGTCAGCTGGGAGAGCTTGGCACCAGCAGGATGCCAGGCCATAAGCCCAGTCTGCAGTTGTGGTCAGGTCTCAGCGTCCAGGAAGCCAAGGGTGGAGGCCCTGCTCTGCCTGTGCTTACCTTCCTCCTCCAGCCTCTGGCAGCAGCACTAGGGCATCCTCAACACCTGCTGCTGTCTGACGTGCAGGAGATGTTTCGTGCAGGCACAGTGGGTGCTGGGCCCAAGCTCAGGGCTTTGCCCAGCAGTCAGCACAGGGTAGGCCCTTACGTGGTGGTCCCGCTGCCCTATTTATTCCCTAATGCTGACCATAAGGGCTGTGATGTTATCCCTATTGGACTAAGAGAAACAGGACCAGCAAGGAGGTGGACTCATGTATGGGCCCCCGACAGGTATGGCCATGGAAAGGACTCTAGCCCAGGCATCCAGGTCCCAGGTTTGCAGAGCTTCCTAAGGCCCTGCTAAACAGTGTGCATTCAACTCAAATCTACCCACTCTGGGTCAGGCTGGAGGATAGGACAGGAACCAAAGTAGACATGGTCCATGTCTTTACAGAATCTCCTGCTGTGTCTGGGCTGAAGGCCATCCTGGAGTCAGCCTTGGCTTAACCTGCAGCCAACTTCCCAGTACTTTTGGTTTTTATTCACCCTCCTTCTGGGCCAGGCAGGCTGGGTCCTGAGATGCAGAGCCTGCCCTGACATGCTCCCTGCCCCCAGAGTGCCACTTGAAGGAGGATCTGGTGAATAGATGATTCTGAGACAAAGAGAGGGAGTGCTGGGCAGAGAAGATGTCCACCTGGTCCAGGTGCCCCACAGGGGGACTCCCAGGAGGCTTCCTGGGGGAGGTGACTTGTCACCTGGACTCTGGAGGATGCATAGGAGTTCCCTGGTTAGAGAAGTAGGGAGAAGGAATAGCACCTGTGCATGGGAGAGGGGACAAGACAGGACACTTGTCTCCACAGGCCAGTACCTCTGCTTGGTCACGATGCACAGGCTGACGGACAAGCAGCTGAAGCGCCTGAGCATGGAGAAGACAGCTTTGGTGGTCACTGCCTCCATCCCTGGCAGCCTCTTCTCTGTGGAGCAGGTTGGGGCTGAAGTGCCCTTCAGCCCAGGGCTCTACGCTGACCAGGCTGAAATCCTTTTGAGCAACCACTACACCAGCTCCGAGGTCAAGGTCTTTGGTGCCATGGAGATTCTGGAGAGCCTGGAGGTGAGTGGCTTCCATGTGCCTCAGGTCAAGCCGGAGCCAGGGGCATCAGGAAGGACCAGGAGGAAAGTCCTGTGCCACCACTCTTAAAATTAAAAATTGAAATTGGAAATTTAAAAATATTGAAATACTCTTACCCTTTTCTTTTCCATAGCACTGTTGCTATGTATCAGCCTATATAATTTTCTTAATTATTATAATTCCTGCTGGTCTTCCCCAACTGAAAGTTAAGCCTGTGAGCACAGCACTTAGAACACGTAGCATGTGCTCAGCAAACATCTAGTGTGTTGAATGAATGAAATGAACAAATTCAGTGCCAGAACACACACTGACCTGGAGCAGGAAGAAAAGCCCTGATCACTACTGGGGACAAGTCCCCTGTCTGCAGGCCTCACTTTCCCCATATGCTAAATGGCAGGTGAATGATCTCTAAGGTTCTGGAGTCTGGCAAGCCTGGGAAGAGATCTGGTGTGAGGACGAAGAAGTTTGCTGGCTTTTCCACCTGCTCCTTCTCCTGTCTTGCACAGCAGACGTGGCTATCTGTCCTCCAAGAGACAGGGAATTAGTGCGTTGTTGATGGTGCAGGGCTGCCAGGCCTGGGGGTGAGGGGGGTTGCTGTTGGAGATGGGCCTGTGAACAGAGCTCTGGGCTGCTCCTGTGCAGAGCTGGTGTTTGGTGATACTTGATGTTGGTTTAGCATTTTTTAAAATAGCACTTGATTAGAATTCAATGATATTGATTTGTCCTTTCCTTAAAAAACACCCTGCATATAGACAGTGCTTCCTGATGTTGCAAACTGCATGCCATCCAGATGTGCCCAGGCGTTATCACCTGCCTAGGAGGTGTGACCTGGGCAGCGGGTCCCCCCACACACAACCCTTTGGGCCTCAGGAGGGAAGCCCAGCATGTCAGGCTAAAATGGGGGTGCTTCTAGAGATAACCTGGACAGAGCTAAACTTCTGCCTGGGGATCCCGCAGCCCCACACGATGGTCCATCCACTCTGCAGAACGTGCTCCCTTCAGCCCTAACATCTCTCCCAGGTGAAATCCGGATCCCCGGCTGTGCTGGCCTTCGTGAAGGAGAAGTCTGTCGGGCCACCCAGCTTTATAACATACATGGTCGGTATCTCAGACCCTGCAGCCGGCAGCCAGGGACCTCTCTCCACTACCCTGACCTTCTCCAGCCCCAGGACTAACCAAGGCATCATCATCCCAGTCACTGTGGCCTTTGTGATGGATCGCCGTGGGCCTGGTCCTTGTGAGTCCGGGGATGACATCAGCTGGGACAGACCTGGGCAGGGAGAGACAGGCTGGAGTGGTCCTGGTATTGATCAGTTGAAACCTGGGGTGTGAGAATCAAAGGAGTCAGAAATGCAGAATGTCCCTCAAAGTGACAGTTGCTCGTTGGGCCATCATACATGCTTTTCTTCCCCTGCTTTCCCACCTGTTCTCAACACGGCAGCCAAGGGATCACGCCCCTCCTCTGCTCAACATCTTGCCATGGCTCCCATCTCCCTCAGGGGTAAAGCCAGAGTCCCTACGAGGCCCCACATGATCTGCCTCCCTTATCCATATATGGCTTATCTGCCCCAAGCACCCCTGCTCCAGCCACACTGGCCTTCCTGTTTCTGGAACACATGTGGCCCTCAGCTGGAGCTTTTGTCATCCACCGTTCCCCTGATAGGCCCTTGGCCAACACCGTCACCTCCTGCAAATCTTCCCTCTGATCTGATCTTCTCAGGTGCTGTTGAAATCGGTCCTCTCTCCCAAGCACTCACACTCTCTTCTTACCGCAGCACTGCTGCCCCTCTCAGCCTGTATAATACTGTAACTAATCATCGTTTCTGCTCATCCTCTCCAACGAGCAGTGCATGAGGACAGTGCTTAGACCAGGGCCTCCCTGACCTGCAGCAGATGCTCAGTGAGTGTTTAGTGTTGAATGGACGGATTCAGTATTCTGTAGTCACTTGTGAGCTCCTGCTGTGGGCCAGACCCTGTGCTGGGCGGATGAATGAGAAGCCCCCCCCCCCCCCCCTCATATAGAGAGGACACAGGGTGACCGATGCAGTAAGAAAGGAAGGGTTTGCAAGGTGCCTCTGCAGGGCGGAGAGTGCTGGTCAAAGGGCCTGCTTCAGCAAGATCTGCAAGGCGGAGTAGGCCGGGGGAGGGCGCTGCAGAGAGAGACCCTGGGGTGAAGTGCCGGGCAGAGTGGCTAGACCATCAGGAGCCTGAGCTCAGTTGGGGGTGGGGGATGGAGGGATATTGGGAGAGGACTGCAGGGGGCGGGCCGGCCTTTAGGGGCACTTGAGGCCATCACCTTCTTCCTGACTCAGGGCAGCCCAGTGAGGTGCAAGAGGGGCGGAAACATAGCCACACTGGGTCCCTGATGAGGTGTCAGGGTCAGGGGAGAGGAGGGGGAGATGGATGAGGGAGCCAGGTCCCAGGCTATCCCCCAGGTGGGGGACCCAGAGCAGGAGCAGCACTGGGGCAGAAGATGCTGGGCTCCACTTGATCTGCGAGGCTCTGATTCTGAGAGTCATGGTGCCCCATGCAGCCAGTGGACTTCCAGCCAGTATCTTTGTTTTCACATCTCTAACTCATGACTGGACATTTTGAAACCACCTTAACTGGCTTCCTTGTGTTTGGGGCAGCAGGGCTGACTTGGAGGCAAAGTGGATGTATAAGCCTGACCTACCTGCCGGACAATCAGCCCTTCCACCAGAAGAGCGTTTCCTGGAAGGAAGCAGAGTCTCGGCAGAACAGGGTTGGGTTCCGATGGCTCCAGGTGGAAGGGGTGAAGTACTAGGGTGATAGAACCAGATGCTGATCTGGGCTGAGAGCAGGCCACCTGGCCCTCTGAGGTCCCCTGTCCTCATATCTAAGATGGGCTGGGGCAGCAGGGGTTGGATAGGACCATGCAGATGTGCAGTAACACACGAACATGACAGGACACCGCTGCAGCCCCAGCGGTTTTGGTCACTTGTCTTTCTGTTGATGGCAGACGGAGCCAGCCTCTTTCAGCACTTCCTGGACTCCTACCAAGTCATGTTCTTCACGCTCTTTGCCCTGCTGGCTGGGACAGCTGTCATAATCATAGGTGAGGTGGACTATGTCACGATCATAGGTGAGGTGTCTCAGGTTAGCTCCCCACCCCCACCCGCTCTAACCAGCCACGTACTCTTGCAGCCTACCACACAGTCTGTGCACCCCGGGAGCTCACCATGCCTCCAGCCCTCGTGCCTCCAGCCAGCCCCCAGCACAGCCCCCACTGTGAGTAACACCCTACCCCGCACCCCACACAGCCAGGCACAGTTGTAAAGAGGAGTAGCCCTGAGGGGGTGGGCAAGGCCCTGAACCCCAAGTCTCACGGGCCTGTCCTGAGCAAAAGGAGCTTAGGCTGAGACCTGAGGCCCACAGGGCAGATCTGGAAGCTAGTAAGCAGTAGTGTATGGGCTCAGATGCCGTTCCTGGGTCAGCAAGTGCTTTCGCAGACAGTGCTGTGCAGGTGGAGAGGTTGGCAGCAGCCAGCTGTCTCTGCAGGTGTGTGTGCCGGGGCTGGGCTCCCAACTGCTCAGGCTGCTACAGAGCTGTAAGCTGGAGTGGACTCAGAGATGGGGATTCAGGGTGGTCCTGAGGAGGGGTTTCCCAGATGGGGAAGAGGGGAAGAGCCCATTCCTTGCAACAGTCCAGTTGTCTCTCGGTGGGCCCGAGGCCCTAGTGACCCTGCACACCTCCAGGGAGCACCTCTCTGTGAGTGGTGTCCCCTGAAACTGCAGTGCCCCCCCCGTCCCCCATGCAGGTGTACACAGTAGCCCTTTACATCTCCTGATTCCAACCCACAGGTTCTCTTCCTGCACAAGGAATCCTTGAGCTGGGTTCTGCTGACCCTAGGAGGGCCATGGACAGGCTTCAAGGGGGTCTATGAGGGTTTTAAATGAGGACACAGTTGTGTAGATAGAAGCATTTTCCTGAGGAGCATCCTGGACCCCTAGAATCATGGCCTTCTACCCAGCAACCTCTCACATCTGAGAAGCAATGTCCAGGGAATGCCGTGGAATGCTCAATGGCTCGGTTCCCCCGCAACTCTGACACATTACGTGGGTGTTCTTGCAGCAGGCTCTCGCCCTTTCTGACCACATCTCCCAACATGCTTCTCCCTGGGTCTGCTGGAGCCACACTGGAGTCTTTGCACTGTCTCCAAAACACTGCAGAGCCATCTGCTCACCTTGGAGTCTGTTCATGCAGCGTCTTCTGCCCAAGATGCTGTTCCCACCCAGAAGGACGGGCCCTCTCCCACATTCCCATGGACAGACGCAACCACATGGTCCTGAAACCCAAGACTCATTCTCCCCTGCCAGGCCACTCTGCATGTCCAACAGTCGTCCCTTCCCTTTCAGGACTGCTCAGCAACCCCAGGGAGACCCCAGAAATGATTAGGAAAGTGGCTGAGGCATGCAGCAGGCACCTCCTAAACGCTCGTCTTGATGCAGACACTGATGAGCAGTTGCAGTGTCCAGTCTCCCTTTGGTTCTGTTTCTCACTTTGTCCTCTTTCCACCCTAGATTTGGCTGCCTCATCCCCGACGTCTTTCACTGCTCTGCCTCCTGGTCGCAAATCCAGCCCTGCCTCGGGGCTGTGGAGCCCAGCCTACGCCTCCCACTAGGCAGCAGCATCGAGGGGCCAGGGCCAGGGCTAAAGGCCACTCCTCACGGAAGCCCTGAGACCTGCCTCGCACACTTCGATGACAGGGACATCCCTATCCCGTTTGCGCTGGAACAAGCCCCTCCACACCTGAGCCCCCGTCCCCAGGCCAGCCTCACTGCTGCCGCTGTTTTGATAGTGTTTTAGATAAGTGGTGCTTATACGCAGGAGTTTCACGTTTGTTTTTTATCCTTCCAAATCTTGCATAGCTAAGTAAGACTTTTTGGCTCATTCCTTCATGAATGGTTGTCTAGGATTTCTAGACAATGTGCAGTTGTGTTTTTATCTTCCTAGTTTCACTAAAATCCCTCTCTTCTCAAGAATGAGCAGTTAGAAACTGTGTTTAGAAGTTGTCTGTAGTGGTGTTATGGTAGTGCTCTCAGGGATTGTCTAATTACTTTTGGGTTTTTTGGTGGGTTTTTTCCCCCTGTGAAACGTACTTTTCCCCTAGTCCGGCTGCTGCTAGGAAATTCGGGGAGCAGAGGGACGTGAGTGTCCCATGCCTGCCCCGCCATTGCACAAGAAGCCTCAGGAACGCAGCATGCTGAGCCCCTGGATAGCTGAGCCCGTGGCACGTGGGAGGCTGGAAAGCCATGTGTGCCCAACACGGGCCTGCTTTTCCTACTCTTCAGGCCACTGTGAATAGACTTCAGTCCCTTGTGTTTTTTTGTTTCCTAAGCTGTTGGAACATCTGGTGGACTTGGCTTCAGCCCCGCTGAGATGTCCTGAGTGGGGGTCTCTCTCACTCTCCCTGTCCTGGCTTCTCCATCAGTGTAGGGATGTCCAGTGTGGTCCTTAGGAAAGCGTCCTTGAGCCGGCAGCAGGGATCCTCTTTTCTGTTTGTTTTGAGAAGCCGTTGTGTTCTCTGCCTCAGCACAAAGACCAGTGTTACTCGTCCCTCTCTTTTGTACAATGCTGATGATGCTCGAGTACCTCAGCAGATCTGAGCCACTGCAGCCAGCTCCTAGCAGGCCCCGGAGCCCAGCCCAGGCTAAGCTGGGGTGTCTGGGGGCCCCCCTCCAGGAGGGGACTCCCCACAGAGCTGGGGGAGGAGAAGGACTCTGGAAACCCCTCCTCTGCCCAGCTCCTGTCCAGGGTTGAGACTTTCAGAATGTGATGCCATGGTGCCGCACCACTCTCAGGGAGATCCAGAGGCTTGTGCCCCATAGCTGCCCACGTGTGACGTTGTGTGTGGAGAGGCCAGTCTGACTCTGAGGATCCAGTGTGATCCACTTCCGTCCTTTGTGGCTAGGCCATGCAATTGAGTTTTCTAAAGCTGGAGAAAGGAAGAACTGTGCCTTGAATTACTTGAGCTCAGACTGACAACCTGGATGTAAACAGGAGCATTTCTACTTAGTTTATTTAATAAAGCTCTATGACTTCTCAGGAGGGGCATGATCATTGCTGGGGTTTCGCACACCCTGCCCGGGGGTGACCCAAGCCCTGCGGACACGGCTCCCACTGTGCAGATTCAGAGCCCCCTGTGGCACTTCCATCTTCCCTCTGGCCACCAAGCCTCCCCTCCCACCTCAGAGAAGCCAGTGGGGCAGAGCCCGCTGCCTCCCCTCCAGGAGGGCACAGCCCTACCCACACACCCCCAGGCCTCGGTCCTTTCTCGGGCACATCTGAACCCCCCAAAAGAAAACTCCTTCCCTTCCCCACACCCTGCCAGTGTTCACTTACTGCCACTGCCCCTTGTCCTCCCCCACCCCGCTGAGGCTGCTCTCCCCAGGGCGCCCAGCACCTCCGTATGGCCCCTTCCCTCTCACTGGGCTCTCTGCAGCCCGGACACCCTTCCCCTTAGCCCTCCCACCGTGCTGCCAGCTCCTCTGTCACCCTCCCTGGCCCACTTCTCTGCTCATCTGCCCATGCCCTGTGCCCGGTCTTACTGAGTGCTCACAGGTACTGTCCTGAGCATGGCGCCTGTGTTAACCCTGGAATGCTGGCTGCACTGGTGGCCCGTGTCACAGGTATGGAAGAGCGGGTGCTCAGGGAAACCAGGTAATTTGCCCAAGGTCAGCCGGCAGGAGGCTCTGCTTCCAGTTGTCCCCAAAACCCATCCCCCTTCTTCCTAAGGGTCTGTACCCTGTCTGCTGGGCAGAAAGTAGCCAGAATACATGCAACCTTCCCCAGCCTCTTTTGCTGCTAGCAGCCAACATTTGACAACATTTTAGGCACAAAGGAGAGCAGGCGTCCCACACAGCTCAGGAAGGGTCTCCTAAAGGAAGGACACATCCTCACTCCGTTCCCAACATCCACCATCTCCAAGGCCCGTGAGTCTGTCCCCTCCTTGTCTCCCCATCGCCTCCCTTCCCCAGCCTCTCCTCTCAGCAGCCCTCTCCCCATTGTCCTGCTGTTCACAGATCTGTCCCTGGCTCTTCCACCCCTCCTTAAACCCCAACTCAGTCCTCATCACTCTCTCCCTTCCAGACCTCTGTCCACACCCAGTGAACTGCAGTTTCCCAACAGGCTGTGCTCTCCTTAGGCTCCCTTCACCCTGCTCCTTGTCCCCAGGTGCGACCTGCCTCCCTTGTCCCCTGCCAGGCTTTGAGACCAGACAGAGCTGGATTCGGTCCTAGATCCATCCCCTCCTGTCTGCATGCTCCTGCTCTGGTCTCTTCCCCACTCTGGGCTTCAGTTTTCTCCTCCATGAGAGGAGCACAGCAGGGCTTGCAAAGTCATTGTAAAAACAGATAAGATACTGGCTGTGTGCGAAGTCTGTCGCTCAGGCAGTGGCTTGATGAGTGGGGATGTGCTCCTCTCCTGGAGGAAGTGGGGCAGAGGAGGCCTCGGCTCCCCAGCAGGCCGGGCAGAAAGGAGGCCGGATCCGGAGACTGCTGGGCGTCGGAAATGGGAGGTGACTGGCCCCAGAAGTGCTTGGGGGATACATGACAAAGTTAGAACATATAAACCCTTGTCCTGGGAAGCTACATGCAGAAGGTTAAAGACCATTGCAGCCGCCATCGCTGCCCTGGTCCTGGTTTCCCTGGCTGGAAAATGGGGAGGACTCTGACCCCACGAGGACCCTGTGAGGACTCAGTGAGCCGATAGATGCAAGGCACTGCACTCACACGTGCTGCTGGCACTGGGCCCCGTGAGGAGCCAGGACAGAGAGAGCATGTGCAGAGTGGTGAGGTGGAGGGACAGCAGGTGAGCACAGGAGGGTGCTCCCGACCTCTGTTGTCATGGCATTTGCATGCCGTGGTGCCATCGCTGGACTCCCTGCCTAGGACCTCCCTCGGGGGTGAAAACAGGCCTGATTCTACTATGTCCCCAGAAGTCCATGCACAAGAAGGCCCCGAAAGTACTCAGCCAATGTCAGATATTCAGCACAGGGCCCACCTGACACTCAGTAGGTGTCAGCACTGCCCTCAGGCAGGTCCCTCAGGAATGCAAGATCCGGACATCACTTCGCTTCCAGACATGGCACATCTGCAGAAGAGGGGCAGAGCAAGCTCTCCCTGTCTCCTCCTGAGGACCAAAGAGGTCTTCCCTGGAAGCTCCTCAGCAGGCAGCTCCCGCTATCCCATCCTGGGGTCATCTCATGGCCGTTCCTGGCCCATGGCTGGTGAGGGTGCTGGGTGATCACGCCTGTGAACAGAAAGCCTTCAGGGGCCACTGGAGGTCAGGAAGCTGATCTCCTCAACTCCTTTCAGACGAAATGGAAAAGTCTCAGCATCTGCCTGCTGCTTTTCTCTCTGATGGTGACAGTGTCCTCCCTTCACCTATCTTGGATACTCTGGGGCCTAACAGACGGAGCCAGAGGTTCGAGCTTTCTCCTCCCCAGGGGCCAGCAGCATTTTAGAGCATATTGGGGACAGCAAGAGCGGGGACAGCTGGAAGCAGTGAGTGCACCCGATGAGGCACATTGAGAAAACCTGGTGACACAGCATGGTTCGGCTTTCTGTTCCCAAACTAACCACGCGACTGTCAATCTCTAAAGGGTGCCAAAAAATGCTTTTAGCACCATTTAGCGCTAAAAATACAGTATTGCACAGATTTTTTTTCTCTAGAATTCCCAAGTTTGGCCAAAAATTAACTCTCTCGCTCTCTCTACCTCTCTCTTTGTCCGTGTGTGTGCGTGTGCGTGTGCGTGTGCGTGTGCGTGCGCGTGCGCGCACTCATACAGCCTTGGGCATTCTGGAAATATAACATCTGAGGTCTGCTACACCAGCTAGAAGGGAACACAGAACTGGGACATTGAGGGTGGGTAGCAAAGGGCTAGGCTGGTGGAAAACCCAGGGATCTTAGACATCAGGTGGCCGGGAGCCTAGGTCCACCTGTTCTGGGCGGCAGGTGAGATCATTTTGCCTCTCTGGACCACACTAGTTACCTTACCTGCAAAGTGGCCCTCCTGACATCTGTCCTGCTTGCTGCCCAGCGTGGCCCCAGTGGGAAGCAGATGGCAAACTGTACCACTATTCCAGCCCTCACCTCCCTACATGCCTGCATGGTCTCCCACGTGACTTTGAGGTTCCTCCTGCTCAGTGAAGTTGGGCGTGGTCACGTGATTTGCTTTGGCCAATAGTGCATGGGTGGGAGTGACAGTGTGTCAGTTCTGAGTCCCACCCAGTGCCCCACTTGTGCTTCTGCCTGACACAGTCATCAGGAAGCCCAGGTGGCTGCTGGTCCAAGGAGGAAGCACAACACCTAAAAGGGACCTGAGACAGATCTGCCCATCCCAGATCAACTGACCTGCAGACCTGTGACTATGAGAGTAAATGATGGTTCTTTAAAACCACTGATTTTGGGGACTGCTTGTTAGGCAGCATTATTGCAGCAATTGGTGCCTGGTACTAAACGTGACATGGATTCCCTTCTGGTTGAGTCCATTTCAGGCAGGTTTTCTGTCACTTGGTCCCCTCCCTTCAGCCTCTTCTCTCTGGGGCTCTGGCACTGCCCCCTGAGCCCATCCTGCTGGGACACGGTTTCCTGAGTGTTCCTGCCTCAGGCTGGCCAGGTACTCAGGCAGGAGACTCTGAGGACAAAGGGCACAGGCAGGCCGTCGGAGGCAGGGCTTCCCCTCCTGTGCTCCGATTCCCTCCCCCATGGGGCCAGGGTGCAGTCAGCTGCCCGCGAGAGGCTGCCATGAGGGTCGGTGGAAATGGGGCTCCGAGGGACACATTGCTCCATCCATGCGGGTCCTGTGTCCAAACTAAACCACCCACCCAGCCTCACCCTCCATTGCAGCCCTTGTGGTGGGGACTGCATGGGGAAGGAAGTTCTCAGGCTGGTTTGTTGACTGAATACATGAGTGACTACATGAAGGAATAAGTGGTTGTGGGTTTTCCCCGGCTGTGGGGCTCTGGTTTTCTGGAACACTCTGAGCTTCAGGCTGGTGGGAAGAGAAGCAGGGGCCAGGGAGCCAGGTGAATGCTGAAACTCTAAGTCCATCTCACCCCAAGGTCCTGGGGAGGGGCCTGTCTCAGCCTCCTCCATACTCCTCCCATTTGCCTGGGCCAGAGCCAAACAAAGACAGCTTGGTAGAGTCATTGCCCCAGTCAGCACAGCTCCCTGGGCCTGTGTGGACTGTTGGGAGAGGCCTGCACTCCACGTGCCAGGTCCTTGCTGCACACCGCACAATACCCACAGCCCTGGGAGGTGGGCACAGCTACTTATGGTTGGGGAAACTGAGGCAGGCAAGGTGAAGCCACTCTCCTGGTGTCACGTGCTGGCAGTGGCAGGATTTGAATTCAAGCAGACTAGAGTTTGAGTTTGTCCTCCATACCCGGTCCTGCCTCTGCCTCTGCCTGCCTGGGCCGGGGCATCCACCAGGAGGGGAGAGAGCCAGGGCCCACACCCATGTCCCTCAGAGCAGCTCAGCTCTGACTGTCTCATGGGTTATTCTATGATCATGAGAAAAAAATTTAACATAAGCAAAAAGAAGTTTAACATAGAAAAAAGTTTTCATAAGAAAAATATTTAACAGAAAAATGCAAAGAATTATATCACAGACCCCTGTGCCTACCACTCATTGTGAGCAATTGTTAGCGTGGTCTCATGGGCTTCCAACTGTGTTCTGTTTTTGGTTTTTTCCCAAAAAACAATCAATATAACTAAAGTCTCATTTAGCTTCTGCCTTCAAGCCCCTCCCCTCCCTTCTCAGAGGCAACTACTTTTATAAATTTGGAGCCTATCTTGCCAAAGCAACTTGTATTCTTAATAATAAACATCAATAAATAAATAATTACTGTTTTGTGTGTTCTTTTAAATTTTTATATAATTGTTGTCATACTTGGCAACATGCAGCATCTCGCTTTTCCCTCTTAGGTGTTGTGTGTCACTCCCTCACACAGCCACACTTCGGTCCGATCCTTCATTCCCCTGTTGTTGGACAGGGAGGTTATTTCAAGTTTTTGCTGTAATAAGCAATGCTGCGATGAACATCCCTGTATAAGACTCCATGGGCACAGGGGCAAGTTTCTGTAGGATGGGATATCAAGGAGTGGAATTACTCATGATCAATTTTGCCAGTGTTGCTAAATTAATTTCCAAAGCATTGTGCCAATTTGCACCCACCAGCTGGATATAGTTTGTTTTCCTCATCCTTACCAACACACGATATTGTCACACATGTATGTTTATCTTTGCTGGTTTGGTAGGTGAAAATGCCATTTTATGAGTTTAATTCGAATTTCTTGGTTACTAGTGAGGATGAGTTTTTTTGTTTATTGGCCATTCATATTTCCCTCTGTGAATTATCTGTCCTCCATCCAAATGTTTCCTCTTTTTTTAGTCATTTCTTTGTGTCACTCCGAAGGAGAGATACTGTAAAATACCTACTCATATGCCCAATTTTGTGCTAGATGTATCACTTAGCTATTGCTATGTAACAAACTACTCCCAATCTCAGTGACTTAAATCGGCTAACATTCATTATTTCTCATGAGTCTGGGCTTGGCTAACCTAGGCGGGGCTCTGCTCCAAGTGTCTCTCCTCCTCCCCCAGTTGGGAAACGTCCTTGTCATGATGACAGCCCAGGGGCAACAAAGTCCATGGAGACACACATGGCCTCTTGAGGGCCAGGGGACACTGATAGGCTATCCTTTTGCACTTCATTCTATTGGACAAAAAAAATCGTGTGTCCGAGTCCAGAACCACGGGGTAGGGAAAGAGTCACTCCACCTTGTGTTGGGAGGAGCTGCAAAGTCCCGAGGCAGAGGGTGTGCCAGGAGGGCACAGAGTCCAAGTCAGTGCCGCGGATCTCCCACAGTTGCCGGTGATCATATTGGTCCTGATCAGTCTTTGGCAGCTCTTGAATCAAGACACTCTTTGGTATTTTATACACTGATATTTTGAGTGAGGCAGTCTGCTTCCAAAATAAAATTTGGAAACCCACTGATTCAATTCAACTCCTTCATTGTCCAGATGGGGAAACTGAGGCCCAGAGATGGGAAGGGATAGGCCCAGGGTCACACCCTAAGCAAGACGCCACATCCCAGCTCATGACGTTGCAGGTGTGCATGCCTGGGTTGGCCACAGCCTCTGAGAGAGTTCCTGTGGATGTATCAACAAATCCTCGGGATTGTTTTACCCCATGATTAATTCTCAAGGAGCTGATTTAGAGCCACAGTTTTGACATCAAATAAAGTGAGCAACCTCAGTTAAAGAGTGAGAAAAAAGGGGGAAAAACCCCCCGAGACTGTAGGTTTGGTGATCATCTATCACTTTGTTAAGTTTTATGTTGTGTGTAATTAGCAAATAAAATTCTGTGGAGGATTTCATTAGCAGCCTCATCAGGTGACCACTTTCATTTGGGGAGTATTTACTGAAAGCAAATAAAGACAATTTGCAGGAACCAGGAAAATGGAATCTGAAGGACCCAGTGCTTCCCTCCTTAAGGAATAATTGCCCTTGGGCAGGGGTGGATTCATCCTCTGGGTCCTCCTTGGTGGGGGTGAGCCTGGTGGGGCCCAGACGTGAGGAGAAATCCTGCCTCAGCCAATTACCAGCCAGGTGACCTTGGGTCCTTCCTGCCCAAGTCTGTTTCCTTGTCTGCGAAACTGTAATTATAACATGACCTCCCTCAGGTTTGCTGCATGGGTTTAGTGAGCTCCTGTGTTGAAAACCCCCAGCACAGTAATGGACAAACTCTTGGTGCTCAATAAATGTGCACTTTTCTTCCTTCTTCTCCCTCGGTGGTCTCCGGCAGCTATCCCCAGGCTCCTGGGGGCCATGACACATACTCTCCAGGAGTTGTCTCACAGCAGTCCCCTCTGCTGCTCATCGGATCAACAGAAGCCAATCCATAATCAAGTCCGGGGGTCACAACAGGGACTTGACAGGCCAGATAGACACACCCCAGGGATGGGCTCGAGGTGATACTGGTGACCTGGGGTGCATGGCCTCACCCACTCGGCTCCAGCCGCCATGGTCAGGTGGCAACAAACCCCAGTAGGGCCAAATCTTCCTGTACTCTATAGACTCCGAAATCCAGCATTTTGGGGGATAAAACCTTCTATTTTATAAATAACGGCAATAAAATTCAAGTTTTGAAAAATTTAAAAACAACCTGCATGATCCAAAGAAACCTGTCGTCAGGCCACCAGTTCGCAAGCTGAGTTTCTTCCTAGGTGTTGATGGTCTGCACTCATGTCCCCACACCCACCCCATGGCCCTGGCAGACATTGCTAGTCACTCCTGGCTTCCTCCTGCTGAAGCGGGACTCTGCCTCCAGATCCCTTACAACCCAGCACTCCGGGCAGCCCATGGCTGTCAGCTTGCACAGGCAGAGGAGAGGAGGCTGTCAGCGCCCCAGCCTACTGCAAGCGCGTCCCCAGTGATCGCAGATGGGAACCGTCGGCTTTTCTCTGGCAACTCAGCCAGGGTGGACACACAGGAGGATTAAGGCAGGAGCTAGAAGATGCTGCATGTGTGAGAAGAGTGTTTTTGTTTTTACCTTCAGAACAATAGGTTTGGGGCTGAAGCACGCTGATGTGGAGAAGGAGCAGGCGGCGGCTGCAGCCTGGCTGCTGCTCCCACTCCCCACGGGGTCCTCGAGGCAGCAGGCGATGGGGTGGGGGTGGGGGGTTACATGTGTCAATGTAATCACTTTGGTAAGTTTTAAGGAACCACTGAAAGGGCATTTCCCATCAGCCTGGGGGAGGGGAATGGGGGTTCATGGTCTAGTTAAAGGAACATTGTCAAGGGCTGTTTCTTGGGCACCTGAGTTGGCTGCCAAGTAGATAATTTTGTCCCCAAGCCAGGAGAGGTGAGTTGCTGTAACCGCCTCCAAGTGATGTTGGCATCTTTTACAGATGCCCTGCGTGCCCTGTACGTGCTCTACAAACACGTTAGCTTAAGGTGTGTGCTGGCAGCTTCCTGAGGGCTGGTGGGAAGCAGGCAGGGCCGTGTGTCAGGCGGGGCTTCTCTCCGGGGACACGACCTGGACCTGGGATGAATTGGGGGGATGGAGCCTCGGAGGAGAGACTGCCCAGCTGGAGACTTGGGGGAGGCTCCTGGGAAGGGTAGAGTAGGAACAGGGCCTGAACCAATGGGCATCTCAGTGGAGGGCCAGTGGGAGGCCAAGGTCAGAAGCTCCTGGCTTGACACATGGGCAGTGTGGAGCAGTGGGAGGAACGGGCAGTGGCCTGGTTGGCACCCTAGCCTGCTTGCAGTGAATTATGGCTCATCGTGCTGGGTGGCAACACCTCCTGGGCCCCCAGACGAGGGGGTGACAGGAAGTGCTAGTTTGGGATGCCTCTGTCCTGATCCCTGCATCAGGCCGCAGGCTTCCTGTCCTTCCCAGTGCTGTATGTGACGTTCCCTGTGGGGGATGCCCAGCTGCTCTGAGACATTCTGAATTCAGGACAGACGGAGAGCGGAAGTCAGCGAGATCCATTCTCAATGTAAGTGGACGCGTTTTTAGGTTTCTCACATTGTGAAATACGAAGTGGATAAAACCCACTCTACGAAATGTCACATAATTTCAGACTCTATGTGGGTTATTAATTTGATTATTAAAACTGATTTTTATCAAATCATGTCATCAAATATTCTGATCACTTATTCCTCATTGCATTTCATCCTATAAAATATGTAATATTTTCTAATTCCTATTAATAAAGTATGTCATTAAACATAGGACAGAACATTATAGACATCAACTTAGAAAGGTTGGGGGGATACAGTTTTGTCAAAATTCTTGTAGGGAGCAGAAATAGGTTGTCCAGCCTCTGCTGTGGCAGTGGAGCCGTGGACGGTGCAGAGCAGGGTGTGGTGTATTTGGAGACGGGCTGGGAGCTACTTCTAGGGTTGAGAGTGGGTGTGTATGGAATCCCCTCCGCGGGGGCTGATGGGACGACGACCCAGTCCAGGGGGAGCAGACGGGCCTGTATTTGGGGAAAATGTGTCCTTGCCTTGCCTCTGCCCCTTTATCCTTTAACCAGGCTCCCTCTGAGACCCCAAGTGGCAGAAGGAACAGGCCCAGGCTTCTGCTTCTAGCCCGACTGTCCTGCCAGTCCCCTCCCCATCAGTTCTGATTCGAGGCTGAGTGTCCAGGCAAGAAGTGGACGCAGCAGCCGGGCCCCCCAGCCTGCCCACCACAGCCGTGCCCTCAGGGACAAACCTGCTGGCCTCTAGTGTGCTGCTCGGTCTGTCCTTGGCAGTAGAGAGATTAAACCCCAGGGGCCGCAGCTCAGCTGGGCTGGGGAGGGTACAGCAGCCACCCCCTATCCGAACCTCAGTCCTGTTTAACCGAAGGACACAATAAGCAGCTCACCTCTTTCCCAGCCTGAGAGCACATGGCACTAGGACATGCTTGAGAAATAGTTCGAGGAGGGAGCTCCTAATACCAGACCCCTGAATGGTACCTTCTGTCCTGCTGGGACAGTACTGCCCACTCTGGTTCCGTCTCTGTTAGACCCGCTGTACCTCATTGCCCCCTCCCAGCCACATGTCCACTGTGCCCTGGAAGGCACCACCTGGGAATGCAGACTCTCAGGCCCCAACCGAGACCTGCCGAAGCAGAACCTGCCTGACAACAAGTCCCCAGGTGTCTTGTACGTGCTTCTCTAATCACAGCATAATCTGAGTTAACTGAAGTAGAAAATACAGAGAAGCAAGAAAAGAAACGTCACCTGCAGCCCCTTTTCTGATTGCTAACTCCATTTTCAATTTGCCCTTCTCTTTTCCAAAATTGTTTTCCGATGTGTGTGTACACGTATACACACAGAAATACTTCTTACGCAGAGTCAGCAAGGCGTACAGATTTTGTAACCTACTTTCTTCCTGGATGTAAATGTATCATCTTGCCATGCCAATAAGCTGGATCTATATTCATTAGTTATTCATTACACATTCATTAACAAGCATTAAGCACCTACTGTGTGTCAGGCACTGTGCTAGGTTCTGGTTTTACACACAGGAACAAAACAGATCAATTCCTGCAATAATGGAGCTTATAGTCCAATTGGAGACAAGATAAACCAATAATCACACTAACACATGGACCATTGCATATAACAAATTCCTGGAAGACCATGTCATTGGGGGGTTTGACCTGGTCAGGAAGGGCTTTCCCAGGGAACCTATGACTTGGCAGGGATTTGAAGAGTGAGTGGTAGTTAACCAAGTAAGGAGGGGAGAAAAGAGAGTTCCAGGCAGCAGGAACAGCACGTTCAAAGGCTCCAGGCTGGAGGGAATGTGGCTGTTGTGGCAGATGGGCAGAGGGCAAGGGGAGAAAGTTGACAGCTGCAGGTATAGGCAGAGGCCTGCCCCATGGACAGACATAGCACAGGTGACTTAACCAGGCAGTGGGCACTTAGCTTGTTTCTAGTGTTTTGGCATTATAAACAATGCTGAAATGAACATCTTCATGCAGACAGCTCTGCACTGTGTGATCAGTTCCCTAGGATAGCTTCCTAGAACTGGGCATGTGCTTTCCTCTGGCTGGGTCTTGAGAGATGTTGAGCCAAAATCCCACCCTGGATTTAATTCCTGCAAGCCCCTCCCTGAACTAGGTGCCTCAACTCGGTGGCTGTCTCTGCTCCAGTTCACACCAGAGGTGTCAACTCTGGTTGGCCAGGGACAGCCTGGGATGGGGACCAAAGTTGTTCTGAGGACAGAGAGGGTGAAAGCAGCTGCAGGTCCCTGCTGATGGGAGGGACGGCCCTCGCAGTCCTCACTTATCTGACCTTCTCAGCCCAGCCTGCACTGGGCCTGGGACCTTCCAGAGCCCGTGGTCCAGAGCAGAGACAGCCCAGGATCAGACGAGGGCCAGAGTGGGGCAGTCCCGAGGAAGCTGAGAGAAGGTCCCAACCTAGTACAGAGGAGGGGACAGTCAGGAGGGCTCCCTGGAAGAGCCTCCCTGAGGCTTGCTCTGGCATCTTGAAGGAGTGGTGAGACAGAAAGAGGGAAGGGGTCCCAGAAAGGAAAGAGCATGTGCAAAGACAAGCAGGGAGAGGGCCAGGAGCTGTGCATGTGCCAGGTGGATGGTGGTGGTGGCGAGAAGGGCAAGGCTGAGGTCGGGAGACTGTGGGTTGTGTGGCTGGGTGCGATGGGCCTCCTGCGGGTCTGTCAGAAACATTAAAGAGAGTGGAGCGAGGGGCTGGGCCAGGCTGCTGTTTTCTAGCTGCAGGCGCTGGGGTCGGAAGGCCTGCGCTCCGGTCCTGGCTCCACTTCTCATGAGCTATGTGGCTGTGAGCAAGTTACCTGACCTCTCTGTGCCTTTGTGTCCTTACCTAGCAACTGGAGGCAATAATAGCACCTCCTTCATTTGGGTTGATTTGAGGATCACAAGAGTTAATTCATGGAAACTACTTGGAAGAGTGCCGGGCACGTGGACAGTGCTCTGTGGAGAAGAGCTAACACTATTGTCATTAATGCTGTTAACACTCGTATTATTACCACGATTGCTGTCATCTCTATGATGTTTACTACGTTCATGGACATGCTATGTTCTTTTTTACTTAATATTTTTCTTTAAATTGATTTTGAATTTGGCCTTGTCCTGAGCAATAATATCCACAAAATCACAAGTTTTCTGACTTGTCATATATTTTTTCTAATGTACATCGAAACAAACCCAGAACCATTAAAATTACAAAAGTGGTGTCCATGGGCCATTGTTGACACTGTAGCTGTGCAGCGTGCACGGGCTGGGCTGTGAAGGGGCCACACGGGAAAACCTTGTGCCTTCCCACAGGCTTTTCTCCTCCTCTTGGCCTCATGCCTTACAGGCCCTTCACAGCCCAGCCCAGCCTCCTCTGCTCAAAAGAACCGACCCCTTCCCTGTGCCTTCTCCTCCCCACCCCTGATTTATCACATAAGGTGTAGTAAATATGACAACGGCTCATGTGCATGTAATGTGGGACAGCATATGAAGTGCCAGCCAGAGACCTCAGGCAGGTTACATGCCTCTCTCTGCCTCGACTTCCTCTGCTGCAGTGGGGGCAAAATGAAACCTGTCTTGTGAGGGTGCTTACAGATATTAAACACCATTGGAAAGTGTGCATGGAGTGCCTGCTGTGCCCTGCCCGCTGCTCGTCAGACTCAGCTTCTCGCATGGCGCTGATGCTCTAGGCTGGGAGACTGAAGAGACATCAAAGATAAGCCTATGTTCAGAGGCAGGGTTAAGTGCCATGAGGGACATAAAACAAGATCGTAGGAGGGAGGATAGGAGGGTGGCTACTTCTGTTTGGTGTTCAAAGGAGGATATGCTGCAGCAGTGACATTTGAGTTGATATCTCAGTGCCAGGGAGTCAGCAAAGAGGGGGTGGGAGTGCCCAGGCCAAAGGAGCAGTGTGTGCAAAGACCCCGGGTGGGAAAGTGGTCAGTGACTGCAGAACAGCAAGGGGGCAGTGTGGCTGGAGCAGGGTTGCCAGATTCAGCAAATAAAAATACAGGGCTCCCAGTTAAATTGGAATTTCAGATAAACAACAAATGATATTTTTTTTAGTGTAAGTATGTCCAAGAAGTCGTATGGGACATATTTGTACAAAAAAAAAAAAAAAAAAATCATTTGTTGTTTATCTGAAATTCCAGTTTAACTGGGCACCTGTATTTACCTGGAAACCCTAGGCTGGAAGGGGTGAGGGGAGGCGAGTCAGTAACAGGACAGGGCTCCACAGGCCTGGGGAGGCAGCTGGGTTTTCTTCTAAGGGTCTTGGTTACCAGGGGCCAAGCCCTCCAGTCTCCAGCTGGTCCACGTGCTCCTGGGTGAGTGTTCTTTGCTTAATGAGGGAAGCGTCTGTCAGGGACTCCGGGACAAACGGTTGGAGTCACCCACGTTACAAAGAGCCCTCCAAAAGATGACTCACCCCAAGCTGCAGGCAAGAGAGCCAGGGCTGCCTCCTGCTCCCAGGAGGGAAGACATCCCTTATATAAATGACGGGGAAGGGGAGGGGATGGAGGTAGTATACGAGAGGGATGTTAAAATTAGAATAACTGTGTTCTCTTCATTAGGAATGCAGTAGGTGCCACACGCATCTGTAATGGGCTTCCTTGCAGACTTCTGGAAGGGGGAGGCCTGGGTCAGTGTGCGAATATTCATGAGGAGCTGGGAAGGGTCCCAGGGGACGCTGGCCTGCCATGTCCTCTCTGTGCCTGTTTCCCCATGGGTACAAAGAGGGACTTGCCCTGGGGGAGGTGGATGGAGGGGGAAAGTCCAGGACGGGACAGAGAGACAAGGGCCAGAGGGAGGGGCTGAGGAGCTCACCCCGCCTCGGCAGGACGCGGCCCTTCATCTGGGCTCCGCTGCCTTCGCAGGCTCATCCGAGCTCGCTGAGTGAATGCTTGAGGGCTCTTTGGTGAGCCCCTTCCTTCTGTGGGCAGGGCTATTTTAAGACCTCTGCTAGATCCTAGTTTGGCATTTCCATACTGCGTCACATCAAACATATGAAAAGGCACCCACATGCCTCATTAAATAAAATTTATGTATAACTATGTGAGAGTGGAGTTGAGATGCAATTGACTAGTTGACTAATGTTATGTTCTGTGGACATTTAATTAAACATTTATTCATTTTGACATGTCAGTGTGTTTCTCTCCCCCACCCCCAACTCCCTATCTCAAGTATATTCACACACTCCTGACAAGCTCCTGGCTGAGATGCTCTGCCCCAGGGCCTTGCCTCCAGCCTCAGTCTCCTTGTCTGTAAAAGGGGAAGGTTGTGTGAGATGACCCTGCAGGGCTCTTCCAGTCCTGGCTTTGTGAATGACACCCACGGCACGTGCTCCTGGGAGTGGAGTTCCTGCTGGGGAGTAGGCAAGCTACTGTGACAAACCTAGTGCTATGGTCTGAATGTATGTGTCCCTCCAAAATTCATATGTTGGAACTTAAGGCCCAAGGTGATGGTATAAGAGGTGGGAACTTTAGGAGGTGATTAGGCAATGAGCAACCTGCCATCGTGAATGGGACCAAAGCCCTTAGAAAGGAGGGTTCAGAGACTGACTGCCTGGCCCTTCCATCTCCTCTGCCCTGCAAGGACACAGCAACAAGCCACCATTGTAGAAGCAGAGAGCGAACCTTCACCAGACACCAGATCTGCTGGCACCTTGATCTTGGACTTCCCTTCTCCAGAACTGTGAGCAATAAATGTCTGTCATTTATAAATTATCCAGTCTAAGGTATTTTGTTATAGCAGCAGGAATGGACTCAAACACCCATGTGTCCTGCAGAGGCCAAGGCCTCAAATAGAAGCCAGAGAGAGGGAAGCAGATCTGCCAGCCCTCCCCACCCAGCTGGATTTGAGCTAGTGCTTAGAGGGAGTCATCCCAGGGGCCCCTCCAGCTGCCTAGGTGTCAGCCATCCAACTGGGGATGGGGGTATTAAAGTTGCTTCCTCCTTCAGTGTTATTATGGTAAGAACAACCCTAACTCCACAGGAGGACACTGTGTTGAGTGATTTACATATTATCTCATTTAATTTCATGGCTTTC
The DNA here is from genome assembly GCF_027409185.1 of Cynocephalus volans. Classification (NCBI taxonomy): domain Eukaryota; kingdom Metazoa; phylum Chordata; class Mammalia; order Dermoptera; family Cynocephalidae; genus Cynocephalus; species Cynocephalus volans. The sequence continues at coordinate 95,010,531 of NC_084470.1, read as the reverse complement.
AATATCCCTCAGCAGTAGATATTACTATCCCTACTTTATAGATGAGTAGGCAGAGACTTGAGTGGGGTGTGGTTAGGAGAAGCCCCGTGGGGCCCCTAGTACACCTGAGTCCCTAAGGTTGTTTGAGGACATGTGGACAGAAGCACATTAAATAACATGAAATGACAAGGAGAGAAGGGCCCATTTCTCTTGCAATACTTCTGATTATATGAAGGAGACAGTCTCAGTTAGGTGCTGACAAGTCTTTAACACCTCTCTAGCACTTGCAGATCTCCCTTTTTAACAGAGAAAGAACATCCCTCAAACTCACGGTTTAGAATGACAACAATTTCTAACTGAAAACCTTTTTTACTCCATTTCATTTTATGGGTTACCTTCAATTTACAGCAAGTGACATAAAGTTTCATTATAAACTAAGTATATTTTGGTAAGATAACTTTTAAACTAAAGATATTGTTATCAACAAAGAAAGTAGAGGCACACCGCCAATGCCATAGGGCCTGCCCAGGGTCCTGAGGTATGGAGCCAGGGACCAGACCCCTCTCACAATGAGGCACACCATCACTGCCAAGGAGCATGCCAAAAACATCACCTCCATGTGGGTGGCTCAACACAGCCACCACAATAACCAGGGCTGCTGCAAAAGTGGCTAGATGCCAGAACCACCGTGGAGATGGTCCGCCAGCTACTGGAGTACATAGACACAAGGAGAGTCACCAGCAGAGACCAAAGAAAAGAAGAGGATGTCTCTCTCCACAAAGCCCATTCCAGAGTGACAGAAGAAGCATCTGCTCTACAATAATATTGGGGGACCTGAACACATCTCTCAGCATTGGACAGATCACCTAGGCAACAAATCAACAGAGTAACCATTACTCTTTCAGAAGGAGAGAAGAAATCTACGGTTATCAGTGGTGGGAGGTGGGAGGGAGAGAGGGATGGGGAGAGATTGAACAAGGGGCATAAAGAATAAGTATGATTTGTAATGATATATATGCTAGTAATATTGATTTGATCAACATTTGTCAATGTTGAACCCCAAAAATATGTATAATCAATTATGATTCAATAAAAATTTTTTTAAAAAAGAAAAAAGAAAGTAAAGAAAAAATTAAATACATGTTTTTAGAGTGCTCCTAATCATGGCAGAATTCATAAAGCCAGTATTTGAATGACTATATTTTGGGTTACATTAGGAAGGTCTGCTATCAACATGAGGTGTGTCCTTAGTCAAATTGCTCCTCCTCTCTGGGCCTCAGTTTCCCCACTTGTAATAAGGGATTGTTGGCCCAGAAGGCTCCAGCTAGTGATCTAATTCTGATGACTCCTTTTTCTGATCCTCTTCCCTTTCTTTTAAGGGAAGTTCAGATTCTTCCATTTAAATCCAGCAGAGAGTGGGCCAAAGACACTTAGAACAGGGCTGAATCCTGATACTATGCCCATTGTACACAGGCTCCAGGAGCTTGGCACTTGGGACAAGAGATGCTGGGAGGGACTGCAATCCCCCCAGAGGGCTGTGTGCAGCTGCTCTCAGAGTCTCTGACAGAAGCAGCTTTGTAGCCAAGTTCATCCCCATGGAAGGTGGGACAACTGAGGAATGAGCATCCTTCCTGATTTGCAGAAAGAAATTATTATTATTATTATTATTTGTCTTTTTTTGTGACCGGCCGCACCGTGCTCAGCCAGTGAGTGCACCGGCCATCCCTATATAGGATCCGAACCCGCGGCGGGAGAGCTGCTGCGCTCCCAGCGCCGCACAGCGCCGTGGGGTTGGCCCAGAAAGAAGATTATTGACAAGTGACTGCAATAATCAACCAGCCCCATCTGGAATAACCATGAGGTGCTCTTCAGCTATCCTCAGAGCAAGGGGGCCAATGGCCAGATTTGAGGATTAAAGGCTTGGAACATCAGGGCAGATGAAGGAGTTGGTAGTCAGGAACTCCAACTCTGGGGGAGCTCTTGAGATCAACACATAGGCCCTTGTACATGCTCGTATAGCTGGGCTTCATAAAAAGCCTATCTGGGAGTCTCTGCCTTTTAACAGGTGAGTTGAAAACATTAACATTTATTGCAGTTGTTGATCTGTTTGGACTTATTCAGCCATTTTACTTTGTATTTTCGATTAATCATAATTTCATTTTTTAGCAAATTGGTGGCCAAGCAGGATTTCCTAGTCTGGGCTCTTTCCATCAGCCTATCCCTCCTTTGTTTGGCACTTCCTCAAGGAACAATCAGGCAAACTACAGAAAGCACAAACAAGAAAGGAATGCCAGAGACAGAGATGAGAGCACGTGGGTGAAAGGGAGGTCCTCCCTTGCCATCTGGCCTTTGCTTCCTACCAGTGTGTGTTCAGGGTGCCTGGCAGCCTCAGGGAGCCCTGGGTGAGGTACCTTCCTGCCCGCAGACTCTGGGAGGACACCTTTACTAATTCAGGTCTGAACCAGGAACTCAGGGACTGCCCCAGCCTGGTAATATCACAGGCTTCTCATTCATTCATTCATTCATTCATTCATTCATTCATTCATCACATTTTCTGAGCTCTTCTTGGTGGCAGAGGGTGGGAGCTGAGAGCCAGGGATTGATCAAACATGGTCCCCACCCTCAGAATACAGGTTGAAGTGAGAGGGAGATATGCATAGAATTTAATGCCCCCAGATTATTTGTTCCCTTTATGGTTATATTTTGAAAAAGCAATACGTGTACATGGAAACAATTTTTGAACTTTATAAAAGGCTATGGAGTCAGTCTCATTCTCACCTCTCGGCTATTGTTACTTTGTAAAAAGGTAAAATATACATGAGGAGGTATTAAAAAAATCCAGAGGCACCTACTGTTAGCATTATCTGGAGTGCTTTTTCTTGAAATAGTCTATGCATAATCAAGCACATAATTCTGCATATTCCTTCAGGTTTTTACACTGTGGGGGCTGTCCCATGTCTACTGTTCTGTGCCTGACTTTTGTCACTGAATCCTGAGGGTCACTCTCACCAGTTTGTAAAGAGCCTCCGCAAACTCATCCAGGGTTGCAGAGCTCCCACAGAAGGGATTTTCTATGATTCCTTCCAACATGTGAGTGAGTTTATCTGCAGAATAAATTCTTAAAATTGGAATTGTCAGGTCAAAACACGTGTGTATTTGAAATCCAGTTGAAGGTTCTCCAGTTGTCCTGCAAGGAGCTTATACCAATCGTCACCCCAGCAATGACTGAGAGTTTTTATTTCTCCACATCCCCACCAAAATGGTGAAGACCATCTTTTAAAAACAGTACGATGAAGAGCCTCAGGAGCCAAAGAGAGCCCCAAGTGGGCTGGGGAAGTCAGGGAGGTGTCAGTGGGACTGGGTCTGGCAGGATGATGAGTTTGCTGATCTGGGAGTGTGCGGAGGAGTACCTGGAAGAAGGAACAGCATGCACAAGCATGCATAGGTCTGAGGGCACATGATGTGTCCAGGGTGAGAAGTGCAGGGCATGAAGAGGGGGAGATGCCCCGTGATGAAGGGCACTGCTAGCTGTGTGCTGTTTCCCTTCCTTCTCGCTGTCCGCCGTGTAGGGTGCAAAAGCAGCTGTCACTGCGGGGTAGTCAGTAGACCATGAGAACTGGTGCAGAGTGGCAGAAGCAACAGATTCGGGGCCTGGAATTCAAGGTCACAATCTCACCCTGCCCCTAACACATCGAGTGACCCTGGACAAGTCACTGCCCTCTTCAGTCTCAGCTTCCTCATTTCTAGAGGACACCCCATAGTCCCACGTCTGCTTGTTGGGAGCGCCCCTGTGCTGGGAGAGGGAGCGGTGTGCGGAGTGGCTGCTCTCGCCTCGCTCGCTCACCTGGCTGCCCACCTCTGGGACCTTCTACACCCCGCTGTGCCCCTTCCCATCTTGGCTCTGTGTTCTGCAGCGAGACTCAGGTCAGCGAGCGACGCAGTCTGTCTCAGTGCGACCCCGCTGTTCGTGGCTGACGGGGCAAGAGGTTCGCTGTGCAATGTCCTCCAGAGGTAGGTAAATGTGGCCACTCCAGCACCTGGCAACATCAGCAACAATGACAGAGAGCTTCTGACAGGGGCAGTGAAGGGCAGAGGGACAGTGACAGCTGGGAAGCCGGGCAGGTTGGGCTGTCCTGAGGGTGAACCCTGTCCTCACCCCTCCGTCATCCTGGCTCCAAGCCAGGTTAGGGGTGGGGGACAGCTTCAAGAAGTGATGAAACACCAGTCGCCACTTACTGAGCCCCCGTTGTGTGCCTGGCACCACGTAAGCCATGAGTACACAACAGCCCCATTTCTGTACCCTGGCCTCTCCCGCGCCTTCTGCAATGTGGCTTTGGAGCATCTCCCATCAACAGGCAGATTCTATTTCTCTCCTTTTGGACCTGGCCGTCCTCACGTCCTTGCTTTGGCCAATGGAACATGGCAAAAGTGACACTGGGCCAGGTCTGTGCCTGGGCCTCAGGAATCCTCGAGCCCCCACTTCTACAACATAAAGGAACAGTCAACCGAGCGAGGGCCAAGACTGTTCTGGAGCCCCCAGCAGGTGGGCTGGCAGGCCTGTGGGAAACAGGGTGGCCAACTCACATGATCCTGTCAGACAGGTGACATGAAAGCACCAAGGGGCTGGCCTGAGGGGAGGCGGCCACCCCTGTCACCTGGGGACAATTGTAGCCAGGTGGGACCTGTCCAAGAGGAGCTCCAGATCTAGAATCTCAGTATGAGATCTCCTGCCCTTCGAACAGTGGCAACTGTGCTCATTATTTTGAAAGAGCCCATCTTGGGCTGAGAGGGTGGCGCTGCCCCATTTGCAACCTTTGTCCTGGAGTCCAGTTCAGTCATGCGGATGAGAGCCTTGTAATGATGGTTCACACATCTACTCCTTCAGCAAGAGCCCAATATTTCTGGCTTCTTTGAGCCAGGACCTTGGGTGGGGGTTGCCGAGGAGCAGCCAGGTGAGAGGCCGGCAAGATTCCCTGGCAGCTGTGTCCAGGGCCCCGAGCCAGCACGAGGCTCCTGGGAGGGCTTCATGCTGAGCCTGGAGAAGCCAGTTACCCACCCCCACCCCCACCCATCACCCTACTCAGTGGTGAGCCCTGACAAGGAGACTGGAAGAAGAGCGGTCAGTACACTTAACGTAAGCCACTCTGCTAGGTACGCAGTGATGTCTCATTGTGGTTTTTTCCTTTGGACAGTTTTATGGAGAGAGAATTAACATACCATCCAACTCACCTGTTCAAAGTGTGCAACTCAATGACTTCTAGTGTATTCACAGGTGTGTGCAGCCATCGCCACAATCGATTTCAGAACATTTGTACTACCCCATAAAGAAATCTTCACCCTCCAATCCCACCACCTCCCCCTCCAGTCCTAGGCAGCCACCAGTCTACTTTCTGCCTCTAAACTTGTGCCTATTCTGGGCATTTCATATGAAAGGAATCACATAGTGATATGTGGTACTTTGTGACTGGCTTCTGCCATTTAATGTAATGTTTCCAAGATTCATAATATTCCATTAATCTTGAGTTTATACCTAGGAGTGGATCTACTGGGTCATATGGTTTAAATGTTTCAATGTTTCAAGAGCTGCCAGACTATTTTCCAAAGCAGCTGCACCGATTTACAAGCTGACCAGAAGTGTATGAGGGTTCCAATTTCCCCGCATTTTCACCCACACCTATTATCTGTTATTTTTATCTCAGCCAACCCCGTGGGGAGACGTGGTATCTCACTGTGGGACTGATTTGCATTTCTCAGATGACTGGTGATGTTGAGTATCTTTCCATGTGCTTATTACACATTCTTGGGAGAAATGTCTATTCAGATTCTTCGCCCATTTTTAAATTGGGTTTTCTTTTTTATTATTGAGTTGAAAAAGTTTTTTTATATGTTCTAAATAAAAGTTTCCAATCAGATATATGATGACCAAAATTTTTCTCCCATTTTGTGGGTTCTCTTCTTACATTCTTGGTTGGTGTCTTTCGAAGCACAAGTTTAATTTTGATGATGTCCCGTTTATTTAGTTTTTCTTTTGTTGCTTGTGCTTTTGGTGTTATATTTAAATCACTGTGATTTTAATTTGCATTTCCTTAATGACTAAAGATGTTGAGCTTCTCTTTAGTGCTTGTTTGCCATTTGTATACCTTCTTTGGTGAAATATCTGTTCAAATCGTTTCCCTTTTTTAATTGAGCTGTTTGTCTTATTATTGAGTTGTATAATTTCTTTTGTATATTTTAATACAAGTTCTTCATCAGATGTATAGTTTCAAATATTTTCTCCCAGATTACAACTTGCCTTTTCATTTTCTTAACAGCATCTTTTGGACAGAAAGTTTTTTATTGTTAGGTCCAATTTATTGAATTTTTCCTTTTAGAGTTTTCTTTTGATGTAGTATTTAAGAAATCTTTGCCAAACTCAAGGCTGTTAGGAATTTTTTGCTAGGAGTTTTATATATTTCACTTTCTCATTTAGGTCTACCATCTCGTCAAAGTTAATTTTTGTAGATACTGTGAGTTATGGGTCAAGGTTCATTCTTTTGCATATAGGTATCCGATTGTCCCAGCAACATTTGTTGAAAGACTGTCCTTTCCCTCAGTGAGTTGCCTTAGCATCTTTGTCAAAAATTAATTGACCGTTTATGTGTGGGTCTACTTCTAAACTCTGTTCTATTCTAGTAATCTATGTGTCTATCCTGACACTAGCACCACGTGTTTGACTTGCTCTTACTTCATAATAAGTCTTGAAATCAGGTAGTGTAAGTCCTTCAACTTTGTTTTTCTTTGTGGCAATATGAGTGGGACAATTTTTATTGGATGAAACCTCCTCCATGTTGTACCACAGACCCCTACCCACTGAATACCAGAATATCCCCAGTCATCATGATGACCAGAAATGTCCCCAACCAGATTTCCAAATGTCCTGGTCAGGGACAATGCCACCACCCAAAGATAATCACTTCTTCAGAGGAACAAGAATCAGACTAGCATCAGCAGCACTAGGTAACGAAGGAAAATGGAACAAACTCTTCCAAGTTCTCAGGAAACTGATTTTTAACCCAGAATTCTATATCCAGCCAAACTATCAATGAAGTGTGAGGGCAAAATGAATACTTTCAGACACACAAAGACTCAAAAACCTATCCATAGGGCTATCTCTGAGAGAACTGCTTGAGAATGTACACTGCAAAAGTAGAAAATGAATCCAAGAGAGAGAATACACAGGATCCAAGAACCAGTGGATCCAATCCAGAAGTGTAATGCCAAGAAATCCCGATCATAGCTGTGTAGCAGGCCCAGAAAGCAGCCAGACCAAATTATAACATGAGTTAGAGAGTTTGCAGAGGAAGATTTTTAAGGAGAAAAATGAGTTTTCAACAACAAATGGCGATATTAAAAAGATGGATGATCCCACTGAGAAGCTTAATTTGGATACTAATAGTAAAAAATAATAAATAATTATAAATAATATGCTTTCCTTTTCCCTGTCTCCTCCTCCAAATTTCTGTCACCTTTATTTTCTTTGGAGTGCATTCTTACATCTTTTCTATGATTCAGTTTAAACTTCTTGGCCTTAAATTTACATGATTACAATATTGGAAAAGCCAGTTACATGTTTTTAAGATTTTTGAATCTAACTGTATACAACCTTAACTAGAGTTACACGATCGCATTTACATCCTATAAATCTTAACGAGGTAGAAGCAGTGGTATAAAGACAGGAACGAGAGAGTATAGGAAAGAAAGGTATCTTAGGTTACTCACCAGGGAGACATCTGAGGCGGAGCTTTGCAAGCAGGTTTCCTGGGGAGAGCTGGGCCCAGTCACCAGCAAGGGAGTGAAGAGGCAGGTGTGCAGAGAAAGAGTTGGGCCTTGGTGCAGACCCAGAAGAGGCCTCAGCTCATCCTCCTGAGAGCTCTGGAGCTGGCACGACCCTGCAGAGTTGCCCAAATCGAGGTAAGGAGGTCAGACTGTTGTACCCTGCATGGAAGGGTCACTGGATGAGGACTGCCTGGGAAGGGGGATACAACTTTGCGGATTCCAAAGCAGATTCCATTAGACAGGGCAGTTTCCCAAGTGACTCTGAGCTGCGAGCCATCAGCTGCCAGATGCCTGGCTTGTGAGGAGTGAAGACCTCGTCTTGAAGTGGGAATCTGTGCAGCGACCACACTATCCACTGCAGAGTGTTCACAGGAACCTAGCAATTCTGAAGCTTCCATCATACATCGCAGGATCTCACACAAGGAGGTGTCCAAATTGGACAGCCTCCAGTTTGTTTTGTCAGCTGTGTTAAAGCACCCTGCTCTGCCCCACCTGTTCATCTGCTGCTCTGCTCATCAGTGTGCCTCTGTCAAGGGCTTCCATGGGGAGACGCGAGGGATACCTGGGTGGGTGAGTCCAGAGTGCAGTCAGAGTCCAGAGGGAGGTCAATTCTCTCACCACATCTGGGGCCCAAGACCAGGGAGGCTAGAGGATGTGGCAGCAGAGCTCGTGGAAAGGTGTGGCCAGTGTGTGGATACCTCCCAATGTCATACGGACCACCTTCCAACGTCCGGCCTGTGGGGCAGGGCTGCTAGGCATGGCAGGCCTCCTAGGTAAGGAGTGCTGGTGGAGAAGGGCACTGCCTCGCTTGGAGCAGGGCAGCGGTGTGAGTGGAGACTGTGCGGTGGGAATCTGCCTCCAGCTCTCAACCTTCTTTGGCCTAAAGGCGCAGCCCGTCCACTGACGTGTTGTTATCACTATCAGGTTCATGTCGAACCTTAAACTAGTCCAGCCCCATTCCACAATGCTGCAACACCCTGCACTTTGTCTACACTGCTCATTGTGTGGAGTTGGCTTGCACAGGTTCGTGATGGCAGACTGTGCCGTTGTCCCAGCTCCACCCACGGTCACTGAGGTCATACCCCTCACTTGAAATCAGCCATGGTAGGAGTATTTACACCATGGAAATTGGCAAATGCTGCAAATGGTGCTTTTTTCTGGTTGTTAAACACTTACTGGCACCCTCTGCACTCCTCCAGGACTGGCCTTTTGATTTGGGGCACCCAGTGCAAAATGAAAATACGGTGCCCCTTGTTCAAAAATCAAGACTACTAAGACAGGGATGGCAGAGCATTAGCCCAAGTGTGGGTTCTTTTGAGCGCAGGGTCCTGTGTGACTGCCCCATCACACGCCCACTCATCGCACTGGCTCACTTTCTCCACGGGAGAACTCCAGGAGAGCAGGGGACATGTCTGCCCTGCTGGTGACCCCAGAGCCTGGCCACAGTGGAGGCTCAGTAACATTTGCTAAATGAGTGACTGGCCGATGCTCTTTGAGGAGGAGACCTCTCTTCTCTGGTGGGGACAGACTTTGTCCTGGGATGTGGGAGCCAGGGAGGACAGTGCACTTGGCCTCAGTACTGGTGGCAGACTCTCTTGTAACCTCCAGCTCTGGGGATGTGGCTGTAATTGGAACACCTCAGACAGAGTGCCAGGAATGGAGGTCAAGGAAAGTGAGGGCAGAGGCAGATGGCAAGCCGGCGCTGTTCATCCCTCACCTCTCACATTGCCTAAGGTGAAGACCCAGCGATGGAGCTAGAAGGAGCAGAGGAACGCATCAGCATGCCACCCATGGGTGTTCTCCACTTGTGCCCCAGGGACTTTTCTGCTTGGGGCTGAGGAGTGGCAGGTCTAGAAGGACAGGGTTCTGCCCAGTCCTAGGGCAGAGGTGCCGCTCCCCTGAAGCTCCCATAGCACCTTGTGTGCCTGCTGTCTGCTTCTGCCCTGGCCAGGCATGCAAGCTCCTGGCAGACAGGGCTGGGGCCTTGTGCCCCAGGGTCTCCAGTGCCACGTGAGCCTGGCACAGACTCGGAGCTTTGTCTGCTGAGTAGTGAAGTGGCAAGTCTCAGAGAGCAGGGAGGCAGCACAGAGCTTCAAGCTGGAACTGTGGAGAGGGGTTGTGGAGGGGGAAATATGGGTATCAGGGCATAGGAGGGGAGCCTCGCTGTTGCTTCTCCCCACCCCATCAGCTCCTTGGGGAATTTGAGGAACCTAGTAAATGGCCCCACTACCACCCTCTTCCTCCTCATAGGCCCTAGCAGGGGATATCCAAGGAGGGCTTAGGGCCCTGGAGGGTCTGAGGTCTCTCAGTGTGGACTCACCCTCTCCTGGATGTGGAAGGATATCAGCAAACATGGGTGTGGGTACTGAGTGTCAGGGAAGCCAGTGTAATGCCAGCCTTTAAAAGATGATGCCATCCAAATGTAAGTAACAGACCTTTAGAAACTTATGAGATATGGCCAAAGCTTTACCCAGAGGCAAATTTATAGCCTTGAATGCATTTGCTAGAAAACAAGAAACAATAGAAATAAGTCAAGACGATAGAAAAATTAAGTTTAGCCCCAAAGAAATCTGGAGTATGAAAACAATAAAGGTTAAAGAAAATCAAGAAATAGAAAACACCATGGCTGAGGAAAGTAAGGCTCAAAGAGGTAGAACAGATTGCTGCAGGTCTGCACGCCAGTGCGGAGGCGCGGCTTCGCTCCACAGGCTGCTGCGTTCCGAGAGCCCAGGGTGCGGGTGGGGATGGGACGCCTGGGCTTCAGCACCAGAACAGCATAGACGTCAGGAGGCTTCAGGGCCACCTTCTGGTTGCATCGCGCAAGGGACGGTCTAGGAAACTTAACTTGCTCCTGGGACTACAAAACAAACCCCGTGTTTTAGTAAACTTAGATCGGAAAAAAATGTCAAAGTTCTCCTGAGTTTATTATTTATTTTTCTATTCACACTTTCCCTAAAATCGTCGACTGAAAGTATGAAGATATATTTTGCCAAATTCCTTTGGATCGAATGTGTACAGGGGCGCGGGGCGCGGACGCGGGCGGGTCCCGGCAGGCGGCGCCCTCCCCCGGCCCCCCGCCCGCTCCCGCGCCGGCCGCTCGGCCCCCCGCCCGCCTCGCGTCGCAGCCGGCACTTTGCAAACTCCTCGCCTGCCCGCGGCGGCCGCGGCTCCGCGCCCTGCTGGCCCCGGCGCGTCCGTGGGGCGGCGGCGGGCGGTGGCGCGCGGCGGCGCGGGGAGCGGGCGGCGCGGAAGCACCGGGGGCGGGCGCCGGCGGAGGCGGGAGCCGAGGCGGGGCCGCGCCAGCTCCGCGCTGCCGCGCCCCCCGGGCCGAGCCCCGCGCCGCGCCGAGCCGCCGTCCCCGCCGCGCAGCCATGGCCGCGCCGCCGCCGCCCCGCCGCCTACTGGCCTGAGGCGCGGCCGGCCGGCGCGCGGGGGCCATGGCCAGCGCCGCGGAGCCCCCCGGCAAGGCGGCCGAGTACCTGCAGGAGCTGACCCGGATCGTCGCGGCTCAGCAGGAGCTGCTGGCGCGCCGGCGGCGGCGCATCGAGGAGCTGGAGCGCCAAGTGGCGCGGCTGAGCCGCGAGAACGCCGGCCTGCTGGAGCGGCACCGGCGGCACCTGGCCGCGTGCGCCCGCCGCCCCGACCCGGTCCCCGGCCCCGGCTCGCAGCCGCTCGGCGCCATCCCGGAACTCGGCGGCCGCCGCGACAAGTAAGCGGGGACCCGGGGCGGCGGGCGTGTCGGGGGCGGGCGAACTTCTTGGGGGACCCCGCGCCCCTCGCGGCCCGGCGGGGAGGCGAGCAGGGCGCGCTGCCGGGGAGCGCCCCCGCCCGCCGGGCGGCCCCCCAGGCGCACTCGTGGACTCTCCGGCGGGGTCGCGGCCCCAACCTGGAGCTCGATCTCGGCGGGGACTTATCTCTCGGGAAAGGGACTCCAGGGCGCTGTTCGGCGCTCCCACTGGCCCGGCTCTCTGCGGACAGCGCGGGACTCGGGGTCCAGCCTCGCTTCGGAGGGCTGTCCATGGAGCGGACCTGGGGTTCTGGGCAGCGGGGCCAGAACTCCTGACCCGGAGATCACGAGAGCCGGTGGGCAGGGGGCGCGGCAGGCGCAGATCCGGCCCTCTGGACAGTCTGGGGCACTTGAGTGTCGGGATCCCCGGGAACGGACCCTGTGCTATGTCCAGCCCGGAACGCGCTGAGCCCTCCTCCCCCTGGATTCCTCTGTCTCTTCCTTCAAGGCTCTGGGTTAATTCCCCGCCCTCTTCGCCCTGAGATTATCCAGAGCTATTTCGGACCTGGGATTTAGCAGGGGACGGGGATAGGGCGGGACTGTCTAGCAGTCCTGGACCCCAGCGTCCCTGTGAGCTCACAGCCTGCGGGCCGGGTGCCCGTTCACTTCTCGTGGGTGCCGGTGCAGACACCCGTCGCGCGGCCCCTCCCTGCCCAAGTGCAGGCACCCACGTGGGGCAGGGAGAGGGGACACGGGTGCTTCAGGAGACGCTGGGGTGAATTCCTGCGTGCTCTGGGCCCTCTACCTACCCCCTCTATCCCCGCATAATATGCTGCTGGGACAGAGTATGATTTGAACTGGGGCAGACTAGAAAAACAGTGTGTGTGTACTGGCGGTGGGGCGGTGATAGTGGCTGTGGTCAGTAGCTTTAGGACAGGTTTCCTGGGAGAGGCTCTGGGGACAGAAATGATGGTGAGGACTTAGCCTTGGCTGCCACATGCGGGCGAGGCAGGTCCTGATTCTTAGGAATCTGAGGACAGTCACCAGAGACCTGGTGTCTCCCCCATTCCAGATGCCATGGGACAGAGGGCTCTCTCGGATCACTAGTTCTGGGCAGTGTGGTGGGGTTGGTGGGCTCTTTGCAGGAGGAGAGCTGTAAGGATAGGGTCAGGGCACAGGTGAGCTCGGTAGCTCTGTGCATGGCCCACCCAGGTGGCTGACTCCTGCTCTCGGTTTATGTGGGGAGGGAAGAGTGAGGCGTGTGGATAGCTCTGAACTGGTGTCTGAGAGAAAGCAGAGACTCTGCTGCCCCTCTGCGTCCTGCTCTCTGGCATCTTTGAGACTCCCTCGATCATTCAGTGTCTTCCACGTTGGTTGTGGGTCACCCGGTGCTAGTCTTGCAGGAGGACGCCCCCCAGGACTGAAAGAAAAGCAGGGGGCTACTCGAGTGAAGTCCTCAGCAGCTTAGGCCGCAGCCCCGGGGCAGGGACACGTGTCCCTGTTTTCAGAGGAAACAGTGACACACGTTGGCTGTTGGTCGGCAAATGCCTCACAACACCATCCAGGTGGATAGATTTCTTTTTTCCCTTCAAAGTCACCCCTGGTGACCAAGCAGAGTGTAGGGACAGGAAGATTCTGAGAGGCGGCACCGCCTGTCTGCCATGGGGAATCCCCAGTGAATCCAGGCAATGGCCGGAGTTGGGGAGAGGGCGGCAGAGCTGGGGATGCCAGTGCTGGGATTTTGTTTCAGAAGCACCCAGCTCTGTGCCCCTCTGGCCTCTCCTTAGTTGAGAAACATCCAAAGCCTATGATTGTATCACCTTTAAGGAAAGCAGGGTTGGCAGCAGAGCCCTCGGTCCATGGTCTAGGTTGAGGGCAGCTTCCAGACTTGAATGTGCACAGTGAGAGCCTGGGAATCTTGCTAAAATGCAGATTATGACTCAGTAGGTCTGGGGCCGGCTGGAGACTCTGCATCTCTATCAAGCTCCCAGGACGTGCTGACACTGCTGGCCACGGACCACACCAGGAGGAACGAGACTAGAAGGAACCGGCATATTTACAGGAACTGAGAGTTCCCTTCAAGACAGAGCATGCCAGACCCCTTTTCCTGCATCGGATTCATTGCCCAGCCTTTTGGGAAGGAAACTGTTAGAGCCTCCCTCCCCTCACAGGACATCCCCTGGATCCTGTGGTGTTCTGCTTGCCTGCTCACATACTTGGGGTTCTCAGTCACTGAGGGCTGCTCTTCAAAACATGGATTGGATGTGTCCCACTGCCCATCTGTGGAGCAAGGTGATTTATGCCTAAGGAACATGGGATAACCATGCCCCCCCAAAAGCTTTTAGTAAGCACCTACTGTATGCAGTCTCATCAGCGATGTGCTTGGAGGCACAAAAGGAAGAATGGAGAAGAGAGGAAGAGAATAAACAATCTTGCATAGAGAAAGGAACATGGGCGGACCAACTTGGGTCCAAGGCCTGGCTCTATACTTCCCAGACAGTGGCCTTGGGACGAATCACACCACCTCTCCTAGCCTCAGGTTTTCTTAAATGTACACAAAACAGGAATGATCATAAGTGCCTCCCATACTTTTTCTGAGGACTAAGTGAAGACAATGGGCATGAAGGAAACTGGTGCATAGTAGGTGCTTAATGCATGTCAGGTTCTTCCCTGGTTCATCGCTTTCTCATTTCTTTTGGGCTAGCTGAGCATGGGCAGGAGGTGAGACCTTTGGGACCGGGTGCACGGGGCATGGAGTGGGAAATGAGGTACCGTGGGGAAGTCTGTCCAGAAGTCATGCTGGGGCTGGGCTTGGCCACCCATGATGGACAGGGCAGTCACATGCCAGGGCAGTGCAAGGCCACGGCATTGGGATTCATTTCCTGCTGGGGGACTCGACTCCACTTCCCCCTGTGCTGATGAGCACACCTTTGAGCATGCCAGGCTCAGTAAGGTCTGGCTGACTTTTTCTAAGTAGCCTCTCCAGCCACTCCAGCCTGAGTCAGGAGTCACCTGCCCACTGAATATGCAGAAGTTGCAGTGGCCTACCGGGGATACGTAGATAGATGCAATTTAGAGACCACTGAACAGGCTCATCCAGGTACAACAGGTAGCTTGATAGCACTTCAGTCCATGGGGAGACCACTGCATGTGCTGGAAGCTTTGAAGCCTAGAAACCTTTAAAACCTTTCTCAGAGAGAGCCCTCTCTCATGTCTTGACTGTGCTGAGAAATAGCATCATGAGTTTTTCAGCTTTGGGGAAAACAGAATGATAATAGGAAAGAAATACAATGAAATGATGACTTTGGTTACTTAGGGTTACTTAGTTATTATTATTATTTTTTTCTGACATCAGAATTTATATCCAGTGTTTAGTCACTACTTTCCAATGATCTGTTTTTAGAACTGCCTTCCTCTCTAGACCTTCAGGCACATAATAGATGCTTAGTAGATCTTTGTTGAGTGGTTGAAGCTGTGGGGTTGATTCAAACCACTGTGTTTTCTTCAGAGAGTCAGCTTTAGCAGTCCTGGCTGGTACTGATGAGCCTACAGACCCAGATCTGCAAGCAGGGCTGGGTGCCTCAAGGCCCCTCCCACTGAGGGTCTCCTGTGTGCCCGCACTGTCGAGGTCTTGGGGTTTGTCAACTCATCTCATTGTCTCCTCACTCCTATGGGGCAGGCACAGTTGCTGCTCCCATTTTACAGATGTGGAAACTGAGGCTTACAGAGGTCATGTGACTTACCTGAGCTGTCCCATCTGGCTAGTGATGGAGCCAGGATCTGTACTCATTCTGGCTCCAGGTCCCCCCTCTTACCCACCCGCAACCTGCCCTTCATGCTGTTGAGCAAGCTGACCATCTCCTAGGATCCATGTAACTCCAGTCTCTTGTGCTACAAAAAGCCCAGTGTGCATGGCTTCCCTCCTGCCGTGTGGAATCTTGTCACTGAGGCAGGGCTCTCAGCATCACGTGAGATGGCCATGCAGAGGGGGCAAGGATTGGACGAGTTCATCCCTTCTAGCCTTTGATCCTCCCAAATTACTCGGCAGAAGTAAACACTGACCTAAGGAAGCTGGGAGGGGACCCAATGGAGCACCTGCCTCCCTTTCTTGTCCGTTCCAGCCCTCAAGTGCTGTCACATCACTTGGAGAGGACGTTTTCCTGAAGCTGTGAATTGGTGACTCACTCTGGGGGAGGTTTCCAGTGACATTCAGTCTCTGTTGACTTACCAAACAAGCGCTCTTCCCGGGTTTGTGGTGACATTAACTGTGACGGTGGCACATGGGTTCAGAAGCAAGCTCAAGGATGGCCATTGAAGAGGGGGCGGCAATTGTCCTAATTGGCAGTAGGCTGATGACGCAGGAAGCTGTACTTGGGAGGGTCGTGGCAAGGTGCCTCTGCTAAGTGTGTTGTTTTTCAAAGTAGCTGGGAAGTACCAAAGCTGAGGTCTGCGGCTGAGAGCTGAGGACACTCACATTCAAATTTCCCTTTCCCCCTCCTAGCAAAGAGCAGGGGGCTGCAGAGAGGCCGAGAGAGGCCAAGAGGGCCCTTCTCTGATCTGCGAGTGTGGTGGGGGAGATACTGTATTCCTGTTTCCATGAAATAATGCTCTTGTTCTCCCAGCTGAGATAAGCCTGTATCCAGTGCTGGGGAGGATGTCCCCAGTCAGGAAGCAGCTGCAGCATCCTTAGGAGACGAGTCCTGGCTGGACAGAGTGTATTAAGCTGTGAGGGAGTAGTGCGAGCGATTCTGCTTTTTCCAGCAGATGGTGGAGTCTGCAGAAAGATGAGGAGCATTTCTCCGAAGCTCTGTCCCAGCCGTCTGACAAGCTAAGCAAGTTATTGTTTTACAACCTGGAAAACACATCATGAAATGCGTCTTTATCTGGCTGGAGCTGAGAAAGCCCGCGAGCGGCACTGTGTGAAATGAAGTCGAGACCTGCTTGTGTTTTCAACGTCAGTCCCACCTCACCTTTCTGGGTTGATGCAGCTGCACCCTGCAGAGATCTGGAGCCTTGGCCATGGTAGAGGGCAGTGTGGGCATTGGGTCACGTTGAAGAGGCCTTGAGTCAGGAGTTTGGGGACATCAGCATTTTTTGTCAGATGCTTTGTCTGTGACATTGTTTTGAGAGCCGATTGGGTCTTTTGTGCTTTGTTTTCTGTTTTTTAAGAAGGAGCGACGCTTTGCCTAACTTGGGAAGAGCGCCATTCTGAGCGTGTCAGGGTGTCATCCGTGTAATCGCCACAGAGCAGCGGAAGGAACAAACAGACGAGCGGGTGCTGGGTGAGAGCTGGAATACGGGAAAATGAACTGACCTAATTGAAGTGGAGCAGAAGCTGCAGATGAGGCCACGAGGCTGTCCAAGTTCAGGGGCCTCCAGTTTGCTACCCCCACCCAGTGCAGCCGAAATTGCCCCAGCTTTGGACCTGGCTTAACCCGGAGACATGAACAGGAATTCCGAGGCAGCAAGGCCTTTGGAGTTGGAATCCCGCCCCTCCGCAGGGCTGATCTTCAAATGCGACGCTTCTGTTTTAATCGGTAAAGAGCTGTAGCCCTGACTCTGTCAATGCCTCCCTCCATCCCAATCACCCTGGCTTGCTCTGGGGACCCTCCAGGCCTCCCCGTGACCAGCACCTGAGCAGTCAGCCCTGCCTCAGCAGCGGGGTTGCAGCATCCCGGTTCTGCCTCAGCCATTCTCAGCTGCTTGGACTTTCTAAGTAAGGCAGAGCCCCAGCCTTTCCGAATCCCTGTGTTTCTCCCCATGAGGAATGTGGAGAGCGACTTCCATCAGGAAGATTAGGTGTGGAAATTGCCTGTGGTACCCGGCGTTGCAGGATGCAGTAACTGGTAGCTGCAGGCAGAGGAATAGCTAGGGTGCTGAGGATGCTTTCGAGGATTGTTTTTCCTCAATATTTCATTACGAAAATTTTCAAACACACAGAAAAGTTGAAGGAACTGTATGGGGCACACCCCCCTCCCCCTGCCCTCGTTCTACCATGAAGGGTTTGCAGTATTTGCTTTATTACACACCTCCGCATCCCTGAGGATTCTGGAACCATTGGGCGAGGAGCTAACATTCGTGAAGTAACCACTGTCCCAGGAACTGAGCTCAGCGCTGCACACCTGTGATCTCCGGCTGCTCTACTCAATGTGCACTGCTGGCCTGCTCATATGGGACTCATGTCCTTGCTTGCGGCACCTCCCCACTGCCTCCATTGGAAACGTGTGACTGGGAGACACAGACCTGCAAAGGGAAGGTAGCAGAGGGATTGGACCAGGCAGGGTAGGACATGGGCCAAGTGGTGTGCAGCCCCAGAACAGAAGTGAGGGACCACCTATGGGTGTCAACAGAGGCTCCTGGAGGAGGTGACATTTGAGCTGGGGCTTGAGGAGCAACAGAGGGGAGGAGGATGGTATGGGGCAGGCAAAACAGCATGTGGGGTATGTGTGCAACTGGTGTGTTGGGAGTGGGGGCTGCCATTGATAGTTGTGGCAGGTCTGTGAATGGGAACAGTTGGGCCAGGTGAGGCCCAGAAGGCATGGACCAGCCCAGGTCACTCACCTGGCTTAGGACCCAGATTTGAGTCCTGCTTAGAACCCCCTCCCAAGCCATGCCTGGACTGAGTCCTGCTTTTGAAATGCCCAGCTTTCACTCTTGGAGGAGGCAGGACTCACAAAGGAACAGGACAGTTGTTTTGTACCCAAACTTAGAATGCTTCGATTATGATAAAACCACAGTAAGTGAGCCTGTTCCAGGTGCCTTGAGTTTGGTATATTAATCTCAGTGTCTCCTTTGACACTCTAACTGTGTGACAGGTGTGAGCTGATAGCATGCCATTTTGCAGATATGAAGACTGAGGCTCAGAGACTTAGTTAAGCAGCTTGTCCATGATCACCCAGTGGCAGAGGTGGGATTCACACACACATTGGTCTGCCTCTGGAGCCATGGTTCACCACCACACTGCGCTGCTTCAAAGCTGCTCATTGCATTGCGTGAATGTTTTGTGAAACATTTGGAGTCGTTTCCAAATGTGGCATGGTCAACTTACTCGGCTGTTTTGCTTCAGGAGCCAGAATTAACTCCAGCTTTGTCACACTCTCAGAGACAGCTGTGTCTTTCCCCTTGTGTGTCAAATTTGGCCTCTTACTTGCTACCTGGGTCACCTTGGAGAAGTCATTTTGCCACCAGGAGCCTGAGTCCCTTCTCTGAAAAGCAGGCAGCAGTGGTTGTGCCCAGCTGGCAGCGCTGCTGTGGGCAGCAGGTGCAAGTGTGCCGAGGGAGGGCTAAGCCGTGCAGCACCAGCCAGTGCTCCTCCGAGTTGGTCTGACTTCCCCATTCCAAGCACATGAACATTTGCTAACCTCCTAAAAAGCTGTCAGTGAATCACCCCTGTGCATTTTCACATGTCTTCGTTCAGGCAGGACACGCTTGGGACACTTGGTCACATGTGAGAATTAGGATTTGTGTCCCCTTTTCTGGCTTTGTCCCTGCTCTTCCTTGTTGGTTTGGGCATCCTGTTTGCTCTGCATACCTGCCTGCATAAAGAGTGTCACACTTGAGAGAAGCAAGGGACCTGGGCCCAGCCGTCCCCATCTTCGGGAAACATGGTTCACCAAGGGCAAGAGAAAGGGTGTCCTTGGAGGGTGTCCTGAGCCGGCAGGGCTGGGGTCCTCTCCCGGCTAATCATTTGCAGCCTGCCTGCAGAACATGTGACCTGTGGGGACGAGCTGCTGTGGGAGGCCCACTGCTTCTGGACAGCCTCAGTGCTCAAGTGAGAATCCCTCAACAAGTGTTCAGCGGTACTGGGGGACAGCCTCTAGAGACCCTTACAGAGGGGCTGCAGGGCTGTGAACAGCCTCAGGGCGAGTGGGAACGGGTGGACCAGCCCGTGTGGAAACCCGGGACCCACTTCTTCTATTTCTCCCCGTCGGGTGTGAAATGAACCTCTCTGAGCCTCAGCTTCCTCATATCTACTCTGGGACAGTGACAGCAGGATCTCGCTTTTAGGGTTGCCCTGAGAGGGGAGGGTGCCCGGTGTGGTTGAGGCTTAGAGAGAGGACCCACGTATGTGGGACAGGAGAGAGGATGGGGAGCCAGGGTATGCATTAGGGGGCGTAGGCTCATTAGGGACTTTGGCTTTAATCTGAGGGACACAGGAGTCCCTGGAGGGTGTCAAGCAGAGGAGGGACACGGTTGGACTTAGGCCTGGACAGGCCCTCTGGCTCCTGGGACAGGAGGGGGACTGTTGAGAAGGAGGCTGCAGGAGGTGCTGTGGAATGCGGTGGATGCTGGGAGCTTGGCCCAGTGGTGCTGGTGGAGGTGCCAGGAGTACGTGGGTTTTAGGTAAAGGAATGTGGTCCCAGCCTGTCTTTTTCCCCCAACGATCACCTATCCAAAGGGAAAGAGGGAGAATTGCTTAATCAGAAAGGAAGGTCCCCGATGGGGGATTACCACGTCAGTCTTGGTTGCCTGCAGTGGTTCTTGGAATGGAAAGTGTGTGGGGGCCAGTGACATCCCTGGACGCTGCCTCCAGCTCCCTGCACCCAGGCCAGCCCCCACTTGCTCCCCTCACTGGAGGAGCAGCTGAGCAGGGACATTCCCCTCCCCCATGCTCCGCTCCCCCGGGCTGGCCGGGGCCTCTCCTGGTCAGGTCCACTTTTAGTAGTGGACAGTGCAGTGGTCAGGACACAGACCCAGGGGACAGGGTGCCAGCTGGAATCCCAGCTGCCTCTACCACACACCGGCTGTGGCTCCTCTGGCTAGCGACTTAGCCACTCTGTGCCTCAGGTTCCTCACCTGTAAAATGGGGTTATAAAAAATCACCTTCTTCTAGAGGAATGGCAAGGATTAAATCCTCAGTATAAGTAAATGCACACAGTGCCCTCATACGTGCTAACTTGTATCACTGTTGTTCCTTCTTTCTAGGTCCAGAAGAAATTTGATGTTAGAGAAAAGTCATGGATGTAGAATCAGAGGACTCGGGTTTCAACACATATAGAGCTATTATCTATCTACCCACTTATCTCTCTTCATGTTTAATGCATCTGGTTTTGAATCCAACCCTTTGTAAGATGGGCCATCTCAATCACTCTAACACTTGGTTATAGCCTCTTCACACCTTTTAAAGTTGTGAAGACTTAAGTTATTAAAACCGAATGGAGAACTCCCCACAAAAAGGTAGGGGCATCTGGAATGTTCCATCCCCTTCCACAGCCTGCTGTATGCTCACATCTCTGTCTGGCCTTCTTTGAGGCTTTATTTTCACGTAGCTCAGCAGTTTTCAAACCTCAAGTTTTGTAAAAATTCTCTACCTAAACGGGATGTCTGGGGTAACTTTGACCACCTTCCCGGGCACTTACTGTGAGCCAGATGCTGGGCTAAGGCCTCAACAGACACCACTGCACTATGGCTTCATGAGCACCAACTTTTTCCCATTTAACACATGCTCCTGCAGGGCTGCAGTGAGGACCAAGTTAAATAATGATAGTGAAGACGTTTTGAAAGTCAGTGGTTTACCTCATCTGGAAATGGAACGTGAGAGATTGTTACTACCACGCTCAGTCAATAATGAGTAATAGTAGCTATGATGACTGACCGTTTATTGTAAACACTTGCTGTAACTCTGTGAGGAAGGGACCATTATTATCCCCATTGTACAGATAGGGAAACTGAGTCACAGAGAGGCAAGGGTGGTGGGGAAGGTTGTGGTTTGAGGAAGGATCAGCCAACCGTATTCCCGTCAGAGCTGTCATCTAGACATTTTTAGGGGAACCTTTTCATTTCAGTCCATCGTGTTCAGAGAACTTTTTGCTTTTTGTGATTTCACTCCTTGTACATTTATTGAGACTTGTTTTAAGGTCTAAGATGTGGTTTATCCTGGGGAATGTTCCATGTACACTTGAGAGGAATGTGTATTCTACTATTGGTGGAGAGTTCTGTATATGTCTGTCTTCTCTAGTTGGTTTATAGCACTGCTTATAGCTTCTATTTCCTTGTTGATTTTCTGCTTAGTTGTCCTATCCATTATTGAAAGTGAGGGATTGCTGTCTCCAACTGTTATTCTTGAATTGTCTATTTCTCCCTTTATTTCTGTCAGGTTTTCCTTCATGTATTTTGGGTTTCTGTTATTTGGTGCCTATATGAGTATGTTTATAATTGTTATGTCTTCTTGATAGATTGACCCTGTTATTATAAAATGTCCTTCTTTGTCTCTAGTAACAATATTTGCCTTAAAGTCTGTTTTGTCTGATATTAGTATAGCTACCTTAACTCTCTTTTGGTTACTATTTGTACATCTTTTTCCATCCTTTTACTTTCAACCAATTTGTGTCTTTGAATTTAAAGTGAAGCTCTTGTAGGCAGCATATAGTTGGATTATGTTGTTTTGTGTCCATTTTGCCAGTCTCTGCCTTTTGATTGGAGTTGTTTAATCTGCTTATATTTAATATAATTATTAAAAAGGATGATTTACATATACAATTTTGTTATTTATTTTCTAGATGTCTTATGTCTTTTTTCTTCCTCTGCTCCCCCATTACTGCCTTCTTTTGTGTTAAATAGGTATTTCTGGTGCAATATTTTAATTCTCTTATTGTTTATTTTAGTATGTAGGGGACCTTTTATAAAATAATAAAAGTTATTCCAGAGGCAGAACATCCCACATACCTTACCCTCACCCAGAGAGAATAAAGGCAGGGGAAAGAACTGGACAGGGAATGTTGGCAGGGAAACCCAGAAGTGACAGGCCCCAGGGGAGAAAGCTGCCAAACATGGGTTTGGGCTTATGACAGATTGGGTGGGTTCCAAGGAACCAGCTCAGAAGCTCCCTACTATTCCTGTAAGGGGCCCTGCCTCCAGGTAGGTTTTAGTGAACATGTATTGAATGAATGAATGAATCAATCAATCAATCTTCCAATCACTCTAAGTGTCTAGTTATTTGTTGCTGTGTAACAAATTAGTCTAAAATTTAGAGCCCCCAAACAACCAGCATTTTATTATATCTCAAGATTTTGCACGGCAGAGGTTGGGCAGAGCTCAGCTGCGTGGTTCCTCTGTTCCCTGTGTTGTCAACGGAAGTTACTCAGTGATATTCAACTGCCAGATGGGCTGGTCTGGAGGATCCAAAACGACCTCACTCACACATCTGGCACCTTGTGGAGATGTCTTGGAAGCTGGGCTCAGCTGGGACCACCTTCTCAGGGTGGTAGTCTCAGGGGAGTTGGGCTTCTGACATGATGGCCCAGTAGTCCCAGATCAAGTGTTCTAAAAGGCCCAGGTGGGATATGTGAGGCTTCTTGTGATTGGACCTCGGGAGTCCCAGAGGTCACTTCTGCCACATCCTGTTGGTCAGGCAGATCACAAGGCCAGCCTGGGTTCAAGGGCAGGGGGATTGGATGCCATGCTCCCTGGATGAAGAATGGAGATTTGCAAAGGCCTTTCATCCACCCCCTTGGGTCTGCCCATGCTCTGTCTCTCCCCCAAGGCTGATGGACATGTCATATGGGGCTTTCCCACAGGTGGGGCCCAGTTCTTACCTCTCTCTGGGTGAAATGTGGCCACCAGTCCTGCCTCTATTGTGCTGACCTTTCTGTGTCTGCTGAGGATGTGTCCTAGGCCTGGCACCTACCAGCACCCTGGGTGGGGGCCTGGAGCAAGCCAGGATTCCCTGCTAGTTACTCTGGGAACGCTTGCCCATTCTCCTCCGCATCCCCCTCTCCCCTAGCTGTATTTTTAACTCCTGCCATATGGCAAAGCAGCCAAAACATCCAAAGAGGGAAAGGGGGTCTGAGCAAATCATCGTGGCTGATGTGATCTTGATACCTGCAGTGATTGAGAGCACTGCGTTCTTGTTCCTCTCCCCTCACACTGAGAGTGTCACCAGCAGCCTCACTCCTGCCTGGCTGTCATCCTGCCAGGGGCAGGGAGCATGCGCAGACCCTCTCATGCCCTGCCCGGGGACCATGCTGGAGAGGGGTCGCACATGGTGGAGGTCCCCGAGAGTATTCAAGCATTCCAGAGATGCTGTGGAGGCAGCCACCCCTCCTCCTCCTGCTCTATCCTTCCCTTCCCGGCCACAGACAAGGTGTGGGCCTGAATGCACCATTGACTCACACAGCACCCCGGCACAGCCTCGTGCCCCTTTAAGGACTGGCTCTGATCTCGGAATCTTTCGTGATTTTGATACACATTAGAATAGGTCTACTCTCTATATTTATTGCATTAATCCCTCCTGCCCTAGGTCCCGCTGGGAGCCTCCCGTCTGATCTCACCATTGTCTGCCTGGGTGTCTGCCTCTGCCCCTCAGTGGGCAGGTGGCAGCCATGCCCTGCTCACCTTTGGATGCCCTCCCAGCACACTGTTTATATTCAAATGGCATATTTTAAATAAATTCATGATTGTTATGAAGACAAGACCAGGGTCTCCAAAGTGGAGTGAGTACACCCCTAAGGGTGAAGGACACGATTCTTTGAAGTACATGGAAAAAATGTTAGAGCTTCTGTTTCCATTTATTATATAATATCATCCTTCAACATCTTTTTGGTGGCTATTTTACGATATGTGTGGCATCAGTGCAGTCACACCTGCACATAATTTATAGATACTACATACATTCATTTATTGTGGGGGTGTGTGCTCAAATGTTCTTTTGATTGGGGAGCCTCATCAGAAAAGTCCAGTGACCAGGACCTTGACCTCAGCTGAGTTTTCACTGCTTTTCTCCTCAAGACAGCTCCTTTCCTGGCAGGGGGGTGTCTCCACTATGAGATTGGCTGAAATAAGCATTTATTGAGCACCTGCTATGTGCTAGCTGGTCTCTTTTTACCTGCATGGCCCCATTTTACAGAAGAGGAAACTGAAGATCGAAAGAGGTGAAACCATTGCCTGGGGTTGTACTGTACAGGCCAGATGTGAACCTAGTCTGTGTGACTCCCAAACCAGTGCTCTCTGCGTTTTGCCTCGTGTCTTGGGCTCTGCCCATGGCTGGGCAGTGGCAGTGATAGGACCTGGCCTCTGTGTTTGTGTGGCCTCTGCAGAGGGTGGTCCTGCTAGCAGTGGTTTGATGCTCATCCCTCATGGACAGGACCCAGCAAGGTCCTTCTCTTCGTCCCATCCCCAAGATACCTGAAAGTTGCAGCCCAGGAGATAAGCAAATGGGCCTGGAGGAGAGCGGCCGAGGGGGCATGGCGTCCGTTGGGCACCCCTTGTTTAGGAATTGTGAGGACTCTGGCCCCAGGAGGCACAGGCCCCAGTAGAGAAGAACTGGCTCACCACCGTCTTCCCAGATTTTCATTTACCAGATGCCAAAAATTGCATCCTCCTGGGCTGGAGACCAGAGGGATGGAGAACACAGCTGTTGTTCATAGGCATGTCAGCGCTCTTCTTTGTGTGGACTGTTCTTGTAAAAGGTGGCTTCTTTTATCTCTCCACCGAACTGGCACTTCAGGCTTTCCTTAGTCTGTTCAGGCTGCTGTAACAAAGCGCCACAGACTGGGTGGCTTATAAACAACATACATTTATTTCTCACAATTCTGGAGGCTGGAAGTCCAAGATCAAGGTGCTGGCAGATTCGGTGTCTGGCATGGCGCCTGCTTTCTGTCCTCACATGGTGGAAGGGGTGAGGGTCTCTCCGGGACCTCTATTATAAGGGCATCTCCCGAAGGTCCCCTCCCAATACCATTGCCTTGGGGGTTAGGCTTTCAGCATATGGATTTTGGGAGACACACATTCAGACCGTAGCAAGGTCCAATTCAGTAACGTTTGTGGAGCCTCTTATGTACAGATGTGTCCAGGGCCCTGGATAGCAGCCTGGTGGCTAGGGCGTTCCTGCCTCTTGTAGCCTTGTGGGGAGGCAAATGCCCCCCAGGCCTCTCCCCTGTTAGGGGGGCTGAAAGAACTTGCTGGAAAGACCACCCAGGCTGGGAGAGGAAAGAGGGGTGCTAGAAGGGACAGTGAACCCCTGACAGTTTCAGCTCCCCCTTTTGAGCTGTTTTCCAGGGTCTTGGCGGGGGGCTTGACATGTGGGGTCTGCCTGTGCCACCCTCAGGAGGGGCTGGCTTTTGATTTTTTGTCAAGAAAAAACAGCTTCAGCCGAAGTTCACAATTTTCTCCCTGAATGGTTCTCCTTTGCTTGAATCTAATCACAACAAACCCTTCCTCCCCCACTTGTGAGCTGGTGGCTCTTCTCTGTGCACACTGCATGTAATGAGAAGGTCCCCACCCAGGGTCTGGGCTTCAGGCACCTGTGGGCACACCCAAGTGGCCACACTGTGGGCTGAACTTGGCTTTTTGCCTATAAAAGGCCAGCATTTGGTATAGTTAGGGCCGTGCTGCGTCTTCAGATATTTTCCACTGTCGAGACACCTCCAGGGAAAGCTGTGTCTCAGGCTGCTCGACTCTGTGCAGAGGTCAAGAGCTGTGGCATTGAGATCAAACCTCTCTTGCCCCAGCATGCCAAGTGAAGTTTGGCTAAAACAAAATTGCTGAGGAGGTGGGTGCATGCAGGCCTGGGTTTGGAGACTGGCTTCACCCTGAGCAGGCTAAGAATGTTTCATCTGGGAAGTGGAGGTAAGAACAGTACCTCCCTTGCAGGACAAAGCCTGCACAGTGCTGGGAAAGTAGGAGAGCAGACGGCATAGTGGTTCTCAGTCGTTAGTGTCTCAGAGGGTGTGGGGAAAATAGTACCAGGAGTCTGGGAGGTGGAAAAGGGGGTAATCCCTGAGCTGGATGGGGATGGGATGTGTGGCTGAGACCATTGGCTGCCTTCAGATATCTGCTTACTCCTTTTCTTTAGCAATAAAATGTCTTTTTTTTTTTTTAATGGCCGTGAGCAACCAGAATCAAGACTGCATTTCTCAGCCTCTGATAGTTAGGTGTTTCTGTTGTGGCCAGGCAGATGTGAGCAAAAGTGTGGTGGGTAATTTCCAGGAAGTGTCTTCGAAAAAGATGGTGTGTCCTTTGCCACTTTTTCCTGCTTCCTCTGGGCTGGAGTGAGGGCATGATGGCAGGGGCTTAGGCAGCTGTTCTGGATTGTAAGGATAAGGGCTGCACCGCAGGGGTGAGAGGGCAGTGAGCCTTAAGGACCCTGGTTCCCTGATAACCTGGGGGACTGCCCCACCCAGCCTGGACAGCCCAGCTCAGAATCTTGCATGAGAGAATAAAACCATGTGTTTAAATCTGTGTTAGTGTATTTGGTTTTGGACCCTTTTCATCATTCCTAACCCTAAAATTATAATGAGGTGATGTTTCGGCTGTGATTTGAAGATGTTTGTCTACATCTCTGGGAGCCTGAGACCTCAGAGTCTGAGTCAAGTGCGAGTGGAGGTGGGTTCCTCCAGGGTCCTCATGTTGAGATAGTTGCTGAATTTAACAACTCAGCTGGTGAGGGCCAGCTCCTTCATAGTGTGAGATACAGAGGCAGAGGGTGCCCTGGGCCCTGACCCTCAGGGGATGGTGGGTGTCTTGTGACAGATAGGGTACCATGTGGGATGGGGCCTGACAGGATGTAATGGGGGCCGGCAGGGGCCTCTTAGGGGAAGAGCCTATGGCTCAGCTGGGCTGTTGCTTCTTGGACCAAAGAGGGGCAAGACTCAGGCCTGTGGACAGGGGAGGATGGACACCTGGCCAGGCCTTCTGGGCCTGGTCACTCCTCAGGGGGCTAGAATGGGTGTACCCTTCCCCTTTCCAGGGGGAAAAGGTGTATTACAGGTGCAGCTCACAGCCCCCTGGTCCTTCTGCTCTCAGCCATGCTGCTGGGGTGGGGGGGAAGACTAAGAGAGACAAAGAGAGAGAGAGAGAGAGAGGGAAATAGAGACACACACACAGAGAGAGAGAGACAGAGACAGAGAGATGGAGACGGGGACAGAGGGATGTGAACAGGGAGGCAGCCTCACGGAGAGGCCGAGCTGAGGACACGTAGGCGAGTGTGCTCGTTCAGCCTCCCTCACTGTCTCTTCCTTTCTCCCTGTGTGTTGAATGAGTCACTGATTCATGCATGTATTCACCCACTTAACAGGCACTTGCTGAGCACCTCCTGTGCCAGCCTTCTGGCAATGCTGGAGCAGTCCTCAAGGGGGCGCCAGTCTGGGGGGAGCGAGAAGGGGGTGGAGTTAGGGGAGGGGAGAGGGGTGCTGGGCACCCATTAGAGGTGCCATGGGATTTGAAGGTGATGTATGTGCAGGTTGGCATTGTGGCCAATGGCACTCGTCATAGGAATGGGTGAAAGCAAGACTGACAGCCCCATGGGGAAGGCCCCAAGGGAGCCTATTTCTCCCATTTGCTCCCAGCCTGCCCCTCCCCTTCCTCCCAGCTGTGCCCCCTGCTGCCCCCGTCTTCTAGAACCCTCTGCTTCCCCATGGGTAGGGCAGGGGCCTGGGGACTTATGATTCTGCTTGGGTTTGAAAACCAGTTTGAGTTTTCAAAGGGAAATTGAGACAGGCGATGGGGGATGGGCACAAGGCCTGCACTGGGGGCTGGAAGGCCAGAGGAGGTTGTGGCTCTGCTTGCTGGGTCCTGTGCAGCTGCCCACTCCAGGGAAGGTAAGTTTCGAGCCAGCTTGCTGGAGCCACCAGCCCGGCCCACGCTGCCTGGCTCAGAAGCCACAGCCAGGAGCTTTGGGGCTATTTATATCCACTCCAGCAAATCTTTTGATCTTGATGATCCTGTGCAAAGCCTGCACGGTGCTCGCTTTTGCATGGTGGCCTCCCAGGCGGACAGGCTCAGGGATAAGGACACAAATTCAGAGAGTGGCTGTGCCAGGAGATCTCCTTGTCCACATCTTCATCTCAGAGAACTGCAGCTCAGAGGGAGCAGAGAGCATGGCCGTGGTCCCCAGCTAGTGCATGCCCAGCCCTGCACTCCGTGCTGCTCTAGGCTGTTCCTTCATCCTTAGGGCAAGGGGGGAGGCGGGCATGGACTGGGTATTAGTGAGCACCCACTATGTGCCAGGTACTTCCAAAGGAAGGTTGTTTATTTTTTTTAAATTGTGGTAAAATACACATAACATTGACCATCTTAACCATGTTCAAGTGTACAGTTCAGTGGCATTAAGTGCATTCATGTGGTTGTGCAGCCACCACTGCTGTTCATCTCCGGAACTTTCCATCTCCCCAACTAAAACCGTCCACATTAAACACTAACTCCTCATTCCCCTCCTCAGCCCCTGGCCCCTACTGTTCTACTTTCTGTGTCTATGAATGTGATACTCTAGGAAGCTCATGTAAATGGAATCATACAGCATTTGTCTTTTTGTAACTGGCTTATTTCACAGTGTCCTCAAGATTCACCCATGTTGTAGCACATGTCAGAATTTCCTTCCTTTTTAAGGCTGAATAATAATCCATTGTGTGTATAGACTACAGTTTGCTTATCCATTCATCTGTTGATAGAAATTTGGGTGTTTCCACCTTTTGGCTATTGCGAATGCTGCTGTGAACACGTGTGTACACATATCTCTTGAGACCCTGTTTTCAGTTCTTTTGGGAATGCATACCTGCAAGTGAGATTGCTGGATCATGTGGTAATGTGTCAGGTCCTTTTAGATACACGAACTCACTTAGTCCTCACATAACCCACCGAGGTAAGTCTTATTATCTGCATTTTACAGATGGGGAAACAGAGGCCGAGGAATGGTGTGGTAAAGATACAGGTGGTTTCAACTCTGAAAGGGCCACATGACCCTTCAGTGGGCAGGCTCTTACCCCAAGAGGCACATGGCTCCCTCACTTCCTTTTTTTAAAAAAATTAATTTTGGCTTTTTATTAAGAAACTTTATTTTTGAATAGATAAGAAATAGAATGAAATCCGTGTAACCATCCCCCAGCTTTTACCGTTCTTATCTCCTCTATTCCCTCTACTTCCCTCCCACATGTCCTTTTGGGGGTCTCTGTGCAGACGTTGCCTGTTGGGGGGCCTTTCCCAGCCCCCACTCTCTCACACGCCAGTGCTCCCCACCAGGTCCTCCCTTGCCCTCTGTCCCTCCTCAGCACAAGTCCCCATGTGGCATGTGGACTTGCTGCCTCCCCAAAGGAGGGTGCTTCACGAGGACAGGGTTTTGTCTGTGTTGCCCGCTCTCACAGCTCCAGTAGCTGGCACATAGAAGGCCCTCAGGCTGGCCACTACATGACTGATGGCAGGTGGCCAGGCATCCCCTGGTTTTCCTGCTGGTGCTGCATAGCTGCTGAGGAGCTGAGGGACGCTGCCCCCCACCCTGCCCCTGCCTCACACAGGCTCCCCGGCCGCGTGGCTCTGCTCAGGGCTGACAGTGAGGAAGGTCCCTGCTGCACTCCAGTTATGACCTGGGCCTGTGGGGCACTAGCCGCCCTGGACTCAGGGTGGCTGTGTTGGTGGTGGGAGCTTCTCTGACACATTGACCCCAGCTGCAGTTTGCAGGGTCTCCTTGCCATCCATGGCTATTGTGACTGCGGCCACCTCCCCCCTTTTTTCCTGACCTCCACTGTGGAGAGGTGAATTAATCACAGTGGCAGGTGCTGATGCATTTATCATCCTGGTTCAGCCAAGGCTTCTCTTCAGCTCTGTCTGTTAATTTATTCTCCAGGTCCACATCTCTCCTACTCCTACCCCTGACATCAAGGCCCTACTCTTCTGCTTTACAGTGTCCCTGTTCCTTGGTGTCCCACTCCGTGTGCACTGTCATTTGCATACGTGGTTTGCCGTGGGGTAGGTCCCTTACCAACCATGGCTCCTGGTGGCTGCATCCCCAGCTGTGGCCTGTACTATGGCCTTCTCCACCCCTATCTTTACCCTTGGCTGACAGGACCTCACCCAGAGAGTCATGGGAGCTCACATGCCCACCCTGGGCCCCGGGCCACAAAAGACCCACAGTGGTGCCACCAGGGCTGATGGCTTTGCCTCCAGGCGGGATGTCGCTGGTGAGTTTCCTCTCCAGGTTCGGGGGCTCAGGCTGCACAGAGCCTCTGGGTCCCTGCCTCCCTTGTGTTCCTCGCAGGCTCCCCTGAGAGCACCCTCAGTCCTCCACAGCCCCCTTGTGTCTTCTCCCGTGTTCTGCTTAGTCAGCTGGTTGTTAAGCTCCATCCACGACACTGGTCCACAGCTGACTTGTTGCTTCTCTGATCAGAACCCTGGCGAGGTGTGGGGGGCACATTCATGCTCTGCCACCCACTCCCTCGGGGATGGGCACCTGAGCTGCCCCTGCCGCAGGCTGTGCTTGGTGAGCTGTGTCCTCCTGCATGTCATAGTCTCAGCCACATGAGAATGTCCCAGAGGTAGCTACCCTGGCGTGCAGATGCTGGTCACCACTGGACTGAGCAGGGTGGGTTGTCCTCTAGGAAAGCGACACCAGGCTACATGGCTATAGGCGCCCCCATGCCCACACTCAGCATTGTCACCCCCACCCCCTGCCACCTTGCCAAAGTGTTAATCTGCTTATGCCCCTCCTGGCTTTATGGCTCTCTCTGGAGATGCCCTGCCTCCCCTAGAGCCCAGCCCAGCTCCTGCTCTCTGGTCCTGGCCAGCCTCCCCAGCTTGGCTCCTGCCCTCATCCCTGGTCCCCTGACATACCCCTGGCTCTCCAGCCCCGGAGATGGGTCACCTCCTGGTGACATCCTGATCTTTCACCTTTGTATGGGCCATGCCCCTGCCTCGCTTCCTGACTGCTGGTGGGTGCCTGAGCCCTATGTCACCTCCTCCAGGAAGGCTTGCTAGGGGCCCTTGCCCTTCAGCAAGTCCAGCTCACGCACAAGCATGTGTGGTGGTGATGTGGTGACACTACAGGGTTTGGGGTCAGCCTCCTCTGACACAGATATCGGGGCTGGGGACCCCGAGGGCTTATGTCTGAGTTCCAGATGTGTCTGTTGAATGAGCAGAGACGAGGTCTATGGGGGTCCTGTCCAGTTCACAGCCCTCCACTCTGTGGGGAAAAGCCCTGTCCCCTCTGTCTCCTGTCCCTGCCGCGCCTGTGTTCCTTTCTTCTGCAGGAACAGATGTTGGTAGAAGGTGACATGAAGGCAAGCTGTCATGTGAGGCCTTCTCCAAAGTGACATGGAGGCCTGTCCAGAGGACGGCTGGAAGCCACAGTGCACCTGCAGGAGTGGCCTCCATGCCTCCTTCCCCTGCCTTCCCTGCTCCTGGGAACCGCAGGTAGCTCCAGGGAGGGTCTTTCTTGTCCCCACCAGCAGGAAATAGGCTCACTCCCTCTGTATGTCTCGCTTCCTCTGTTTGCTAGGGACTTCCAGCAACGACCACAGGGAATGGCTGGAGACAGAGGCCCAGATGTGGGCCCCAGTCCTGGTTCTGACTCTTAGCACATCCTTTCTCCTGTCAGTGCCTGTTTCCAGCCAGGGTGGCCAGGCTGGAAATGTGCTTACAGGAGCATCGCTTAGCGGCTTAACAGTACCTGCTCTGCGGCTGGATTGCCTGCTGGGGTTCCACTACCAAATAGCTTCTCTGTGCCTCGGTTTCCTCATCTGAAAAGTGGGGACAATAATGGTACCTTGGAGGACTGTTGAGGATGAAGACGTGAAAAGCGCTGAGCACGCGGGCCGTGGCATGTAGCATGTGGTCAGCAAACGCTGACTACTGTCATTCTCATGTTGTTGACTTACATGACTGACCGTGGGCACCCAGGGAAGTGGGGTTCAGGTCGGGTCGCCCTTGAGCACCCAGCACACTGAGGGGCTGTTCTAGGGTTTACACACACAGGACAAGACCCTCGTTCCTGTCGCCTGAGTTTACAGCAGTGAGAGCAAAGACGCCTTCATGCTATCACGGGAGCTGCTGGTTTTCCCAAGACATAAATGAACAGATTTACAAAATTTGCCTTAAAAAAAAAAACTGGGCAGATATTTCACAAATCCATAAAACTCCAAAGCAGGGCATTTTGTTGCTGGCTCCTGGCTGAACTGCCTGGGACACGGCCACCTGGGGTCACTCTTCACAGACTTGTAGCATTGAACTCCATAAATTACGGAAGGAACTCAGCTGTTGTGAACTTCATGGGTGAATTTCATGGGTACATTGTCCAAGGAAGATTCATCAGGAACTTCAGGTGAGGCTTGGCCTCTGTAAGCTCTCAGAAGATGCCACGTCCCTACATTGCCTCCACCCTGGCTGTGCCCCGAGAGCCCAGGGGAAGGTGCACAGTCACCAGCTACTGCCACACAGGTGGCAATGGAGGGAGTGGGGGCAGAGGGCAGAGGACGTAACTCTGACAGGGAGACTGGGGGCTTGCTTGGTGTCTTAGGTCAGGTTCCCTGGGACAGACTCTGAGATGGGATCTGTGTGAAATCCTGGGGGGCTCCTGGGAACAGCACTTGTGAGAGAAGCAGGACTGGACAGCAGGGGATGTTGGGCATGACACAGTCTCAACAGAGGCCTCCCTCAGCTAATGCCACTGGAGCTCTGGAGCTGGGGTGGCCTTTTTGAGGTGTCCCTAATCGAGGAGAGGGGACTGGCCCTTTGTCCTCCTGCATCCACTAGATATTGGCTGTGGGCTGCCCCCTGGGGAAGGGAGGCGTAACCTTAGCCAGGGACAGCTCCTGAGAGGGACTCAGCTGAGAGTGATCAGCAGCCAGCAGCCCTGGCAGGTGAGGACGAGCTTCCTGGGGGTACCTGGGCAGCCACTATCTTTCTTTATGCAAATTAGATGCCATCCCTTCTACTCTGAAAAAACTGTCCTTTGCTCTCCTTTCCCCCTGAGTTGGCAAACCGGGCACCATGGACCACACCCAGCCCACAGATAAATAATTTACCAGCAGGAGTTAGTTGTCAACATTTACAACTCAGGTGATTTCACATAAAACCCAAGCTTTCCAGTGTCTCTTGAAAACTAAGCCATGCTCTGCCCCCACTGGAGGAGCTTTGAGGCTGTGCCTCTCACGGATACAGATAGGTGTTTGGGGTTCTGGCTGTGTACCAGGCTCTGTGCTGTGGCTTTCCCGTCTTGGAGAGCTCACGTTGTAGTGGGGGCAGGCAGTAGGGAGATGGGCAGGTCATCCTGGTCTGCAGTTTCAGGTAGAGGTGGGGGCT
Source organism: Cynocephalus volans (assembly GCF_027409185.1). Lineage (NCBI taxonomy): Eukaryota > Metazoa > Chordata > Mammalia > Dermoptera > Cynocephalidae > Cynocephalus > Cynocephalus volans. The sequence continues at coordinate 94,977,008 of NC_084470.1, read as the reverse complement.
ACTCAGTAAGATTGAGCAGGACAAGGAGGTGGATGGTAGAGTCTGTCAGGGAAGGCTCCCAGGTGGTGGCTTTGAGCAGTGAGGGGTGAGGGGTGTGGGGTCTGGGGGTGGTGCCCTGCTGCACCCTCTGGCCTGGTCCCCACCCAGCATAGGGGCTCCTTGCACACACTGCGCAGCTTACAGCCCATGTGCTTGCTCAGCCTGGGGCACCCTTGCTCTGCCTCTTCCTCCAGCTCAGCTTTGGGCCACCTCCTCCTGGAGGACTTTGGGGTCAGGGTCAAGGTCAGCATCTGGGCCATCATGCTCTCTGTGTCCTCAGATCCCACTCTGCCTGGCACAGAATAGGGCCCCAGCTTGAGGTCAGGAAAGAGGCGAGGGCGGGGCAGGCCTCGAGGTTACATGTAGGCTCCAGTGAGGGGCATGGGTTCTCAGATGGCCTGGGATGCTGCTGCTTGTGCAAATCCCCCTCAGGGATGTGGGTTGTGGCCACCTGTGCCAAATGCATGTGTTTTGACCAAAAATGGTCACTCAGTGAAAAATTACAAAGCCTAGCCACTCACTGGATGGAAATCAGCAAGGGCATTGTGAGGACAGAAGCTGATGGTGGATTATTACCCACCAGCCCATATTGATCAGGGTTTCTGAATCATTGCATAGACGCCCCTCTTCCTCTCCCCGTGAAATGTCACCCTGGGAATTAGGCAAACCTGTGCCTTTGTGATTGGTTTCCATGTTGCAGAAAATGTCAGGCCGGAGAACATAGTTAACTAGCATCATACAAATTAAGCCTCCGGGCTTGAGGATTGTAACTTCCCTTCCCTCCACCATCCTTCCCTCCTTCTCCCCGCTCCCTCTCCTCTTCTCCTCCACCCCCACCCCCCACCCTTTCCAGCCCTGCTAGGTGTCCTCCAGGCATGGAGAGCCCTGGCTGCTTCCTGAGATCCAGCACCTGGTTTTGCCTCTGGCAGGGGCAACTTTTGCTAGAACGATGTGGTTCCTTGCAGAAGTCTCCCCGCCAGCACGACTGTTCTAATTAGTCATATTTTGAAAGCAGATCTTCTTAATTGCAAGCAGTACTAAATATTGGTATATAAATAAAGTCATTAATAACTATACACGGAAACCTCTCCTGCTGAGCGCCACAACAGATGGGCACCGCTGTGGTGACCTTCTCTCTAGTGGCTTCCGCTGGATGGTGGTGCCCTGCTTGCCCCTCCCAGCATCTATGGATGGTCAGAAGTGGCCACAGGTGGAAGTGAGCCCTGGAGTTGCCCACAGGAGGTCAAGAGCAAAGGGAGCGGTGGGGGACCCCGTGGAGCCGAGGAGATGGTTCCAGAGCTGTCAGTTTGAATGGCAATGGCATAGCTCAGTGGGTCTTCTGTGACCATCAGCTTAACATGCACTTGGTGAAAACAGTTATGGCTTGAATACTCCATCCACCGGCCTGCTTCCAGGCCCGCGGGCAATCAGCTGTGCTTCCCAATTCAGAGGCTGGGCCTCTGGAAACAAGCACGTTGCCTGTAATGAAGGCACCATCTCCCCGGCCTCTGTTGTCACGGCACAGGGGAGAATATGGCACTGGGCTTAGCTGTCTGCAGTTGGGTTCAGCTGACACTACCCAAAGGCTTGGTGACCTTTAACTGTGCCTCACTTTCCCTGTTTATAGAATGTGGGTAACATCTATGCAGCACATTGTGGATTTGTTCATTCTTCGGTATATTGTTCAAGTATTTATTGAGCACTTATATGTGCCAGGTCCCGTTCTAGTGGAAACTGTGGTGCCCAGTGCCTGCATGGCGGAGGTGGTGGGAGGGGGAGCAGAGAGGTCAGCAGGGGCTGTGAGGGGAATTGGGATTTTGCCCTGCTTGCTCTGGGGAAGCATTGGGAAGTTATGAGTTTGGGCTGATATGGTCCAATTATCATTTTAAAGACCTCTCTGGCCGTGGTGTGAGATACTGTAGGCACAGGTGTCAATGCCCGGGGCAGATGTGACAGGTCTTGGGCAAGGGAGGCGTGGAGGGGTCAGAAGCCCAGATTCAGGGGCTGTTGTGAGGCAAGGCCACGAGATTCTCAGATGGTGCTGTGGAATCCCGAGGACTCCCTAGGTTTCTGGCTTGAGTAACTGAGAGACGTGGTGCCATTTTGCAGGGTGGCGAGAGGCGCAGTTCCAGGGGTCAGAGTGGGGTGTTTCATTTTCCCTGTTGGTTTTTCTTCTCACTGGCTACAGTCCCCTGATTCTGTCATCTTCTCTGGGTTCTAGACTTTTTAAGTTTTTTTGTTTGTTTTTGTTTCATAGACTTTGTTTTTTTAGAGGACTATAGTTTTATAGAAAAATTGAGCAGTAACTACAGAGAGTTCCCTGTACCTTCCGCCCCTCCAGTTCTCATGTTAATATCTTGCATTGGAGTGATAACTTTGTTACAATCCATGAACCTGCCTGGTCACATTGTTATCACCCAGAGTGTATGGTTTACGTTAGGGTTCACTCTAGGTGCTGGACATCCCGGGGGTTGGGAGAAATGTGTGATGACACATACCCACCGTCATAGAATCACATGGAGTATTGTCACTACCCAGAAAATCCCCTGCACTCCACCTACTTATCCTTCCCTCCCCACAGCCCCTGGAAACTACTGATCTTTGTACTGTCTCCAAGGTTTTACCTTTTCCAGAATGTCGTAGTGTTGGAGTCATGCAGCTTTTCCAGAATGGCTTCTTTTACTTAGTAATATGCATTTAAGTTTCCTCTATGACTTTTCGTCGCTGGATAGCTCATTTCTTTTTAGCGCTGACTGATGTTCCATCATCTTGATGAGCCGGTTTGTTTATCCAGTCATCTGCTGAAGGACATCCTGGTAGCTTCCAAGTTCTGCAATTGTGAGTATAGCTGGCATACATGTATGTGCAGGTTTTTGTGTGGACCTAGGTTTTCAGCTCCTTTGAGTAAACACCGAGGAGTGTGATTGCTGGATCCTATGGTAAGAGTGTGTTTATTTTGTAAGAAACTGCCAAACTGTGTTCCAAAGTGCTGTGCCCGTTTGCGTTCCTAGGGTTCTAGATTTTGGACCCCTTTAAGGGGCTCTGGGTTCAGAGAATTCCACAACTTGAGTGCCCTCACCCCCCCATTTCCCCAGCCTTCTCAGACCAGGGGGAGGGCGTGGCACCCACCCAAACCTGAAGGTCTCAGTGGGCACAAACAAGGAAGGTGCCCCTGTGACTCCTGGCGTTGGCCTGGGCTGCAACAGGCCGCCAGCAGGTGGGGCGGGTGAATTTAGCGAGTGCTGGCCGGCTTGGTCTTGTTGGGGGTGAGGCTGTGGGGCATGACTCAGCTGGGGACTGTGTAAGACTGAGTGGAGGGACGTCACCAAGGTGTGAAACGGCTGTATGGGGGCTTAATAGGGTCTGAGACAGTGGGGCGTCTTTGGAAATACCCGGCCTTGCTGGAACATTATTTCTTCTAGAGAATGCCTGTCTGTCTGTCTCTTAGGTACACACAATGGGGAAGCTGTTCACGGGCAACTTACATGTGAATGTCACGCGTGTGTGAATTGACATGTGGAGATGTTGCCCTGAGCCCCGGCGTTGCTTCTGCGTGAGTGTAGCTTCATCGTTCTCCTGTGATTATACTTATTTAGTGCTGCCCTCCTTGACCCTGCCTATGTGCCACGTGGGGTGCTAGGTAGTGGACACATACCACGTCACTAATCCTCAAAACAACACTGAGGGTAGGTTTTAGCTTCTCCATTTTACAGAATGAAAAACTGTGCACAGAGAGGTTAAGGGCCTGCCTGTGAACACACAGTAAGTTGGCTGGGATCTTGTGCAGAGCTCCAGGCCTGCTCTAGGGTTGGGGAGCAGAGGTGGGGCAGGGGCTGCTTGCTGCTGGTGCTGTACCCTCTCCTTGGGGTATGTGGGGCTCCTCTCCGCCTTTAATTCTTGGTGGGCGCCCTCTCCCCAGGGCTTCCCGTTGCCTTCTGGTGCTTTGCTTCTCACTATGGATTCACAGTCTGATGGGCCTTACAGTTTGTCCTTTTGATTTTTGTTCCTGTTCCATTTTCTGTCTGCCCACCATGGCCTCGGCTCCACACAGGGCAGGTTTCTGTTTATCTGGTTCCTTCTTCATCCCTAGAGCAAGTGCTCAGTGACCTTTGTTGAGTGAAATCTCCTGAAGGCTGCTTTGGGGTTGGTGAGGTCAGCTCGGTGGAGAACAGAGCCCCAGGAATACAGGCCTTTCCCTGAGCACAGGAGAGACTGGCCCTTAGGAACGCCAACTGCCCAGGTGCAAACTGCCTGGGTGTCCCCTGCCTGGGACTCTCTCTGCCCAGCAGCTGTAGGCGATTTGCCAGGCTTCTGTCCACTTCAGTTGTTCATCTGTCAATGGGGATGACGATGGGACTGATGTCATAGGTTGTAATAGCAATCAGCACACAGTGAGCACGTGACTTCATGAAATAATGATAATCATGTAATTATATGTGATATATAATTATATGTCTTGTTATTATATACCATATATTATAGATTTTTTTGTTGTGGTAAGATGTGCATAACAAAATTTACCATTTTAACCATTTTTAGATGTACGATTAGAACGGCATATTCACAGTGTACAATACAGTCATGTACGGTGTGTAATGTTGTGTACATTACACCCACAATGTTGTGCGACCATCACCACTATTCATTTCCAGAACTTTTTCATCATCCCAAATAGAAACTCTGTCCCCAGTAAGCAAACACACCTTATTTATTATACTATAATAGTTGCCTATTATTATTTTTTTCCTGAGGCAATGTCAGCTGTGTCAGGCTGTTTCTCAGCCTTGGCATTGATCATTCTTTGGGCCAGATCATTCTTTGTTGTGGGGCTGCCCTATGCATTGTAGCATGTTCACACAGAATCTAAATGCCATTAGATGCCAGTAGCATCCCCTCCCCCATTGTGACAAGAAAAGATGTCTCCAGACACTGCCCACTGCCCCCTGGCTTTGGATAGAAATTGCCTCCGACTGGGAACCCCCGGTTTAAAAGTTTGAAGCTAGTTGTAAAACCAGGAACCCCGTTTTGGGGGAGCAAATCAATTACTAACACACTGAAGCTTTTTCTGTCACCAAGAGGAGCTGCTTCTCCCTGCTGTGTCTGCCCCTCTGCACAGGACTCTCTCCTGTGTGTCAGCTGAAGCTTTTGGCCTTGAGTTAACCACAGAGTGAGATGGTGGCTCGGTTGTGCAGCCATCTGAATTGAGGCACAAATTCTACCTTTCAAGCACTGACATCCTCCATCCCCTCTGCCTCGTCCTGAGGAGAGAAGCGTGTCCTCCCCCTCCCTTGGGCAGGGTGTACTGGGGAGCGCCACATACCGGTGTGTTCTCCGGTAAAGCCCAGCTGCTTTGGAAAGAAAAGAACATGCTCCTGGTTCCTTCTTCAGTACCAGAAAATTAGTCTTTAAGATGAAAGCAGCTTCTAGAGCTGCCTGATGAGGAGGTCAGTAAGGCCCTTCCAGATGTTTCTGACAGTGTGTCTGCTCTCTGGGCCCAGTTTCCTTGCTTGTTCTGGATTGTTGAGAGTGGGGCTAGGTGATGGCTGCACAGGTGTGACATGTTCAATGTGGAACTTTATCAGGATGTTGGGGTGATGTGGAGAAGGCCGTGTGGAATTGTGGGCCGACTCAGGGTTCAGATCCAGGCTGGCCTGTGCCAGACTCCGTGTGGTTGGCTAACTGTGGCCTGGGAAGGCCGGGCAGCCCTGGGCCTCAGTTTCCTCATCTTAACATGGGGGTTGGGGAGGGTCATGCAAGATTGTCAAGCAGCCTCCCAGCACCTGGCTCTGCTGGCTGTTGAGTGCGGCATGATACGAGCTGGGAGAGCCTTTCCTTGGGTTGGCAGGGAGAGGCGGGGGGAGGTGAGTAGGAACCATGCGTGAGCTGTGCTGTTAAAGTACAGGCATGCGTCTCTTAAGGACCGGGACACGTTCTGAGAAATGCATCGTGAGGCGATGTGTTGTGTGAACATCACAGAGTGCACTTACACAAGTCTGGATGGCATGGCCTGCTGCACACCTAGGCCACATGGTACAGCCTGTCTCCTGCTGCAAACCTGCACGCCATGTTACTCTGCTGAACATGTGGTAAGTATTTGTATCTGGACATATCTAGACATAAAAAGGTACAGTAAAAATACAGTGAAACACAGAAAATGGTACACCTGTGCACTTACCATGAGGGAAGCTTGCGGGCTGGGAGCTGCTCTGGGGAGTCAGTGAGTGAACGGGAGGGCCTAGGACTCAACTGTGCACTACTGTAGACTTTACAGACACTGTGCACTTAGGCTGCACTACTTTTATAAAAAAAAAATCAAGTAATTACGCTATGACATTATAATGGCTATGGCGTCACTCCATGGTAATAATTTTTCAGCTCCGTTATAACCTTACAGGACTGCCGCCATATACGCAGCGCATCGCTGGCCAAAACGTCGATGCAGTGCACAACTGTAGTTATGTCGGAGTTTGAGTGTCTCTCAGACTCTGTAGCCTCTCTCGGAGCTGGGCTTGGGCTGGTTCACCTGCCAGCCAGGTGCTGGCTGCGGTGAAACCCACCTCCTGCCCTCTTGCTCTTTGCAGCAGATACCTCTCTAACACCTTTTTGCAAAGGGATTTGGACATGCCTCTGCTCAGAACCATTTCAGACTCATCTTGAAGGTCTCCGTGGTCTCCAGCTGGAGGCTAGTGGAGCTGGGAGGAGGGGTCAGCTGGGGGCCTCAAGGCAGGACCTGTGCCCTTGGGCTCCACGCTCAGCCCAAGCACCTCCCACTGAGGCCTCAGGACCCTGGGGCTCCCTCAGCACAGCCTGGCCAACAGAGAGCAGGCTGCAGTTCATGTTTGCTGAGTGAGCAGTCAGACGAAGGCCGCGGGGCATTCCGATGTGGGTAGAGCCCCTCGCCTAGATGGGAAGAGGACGGGTGAGAGCAGATCAAGATGACAGAGCAGTGCCGGGAGGCTGGCTGCACCTCTGGGTGGACACACACAGGGCATTGCTGTGGGATGAAGCCCCTCTGCCCTCAAACAACAAGGAGGAGGCATGGATGGGAATTATGTGTAGGGTGCTGTGCTGAGTGTCGGGGCCCCAGTCGGGTGTGTGTGGCTATTTCTAGCTTCCATCTGGTTGCCTGTGTTCTGGGCCCGTCTTAATGGTGTTCCATTTCCAGGGCACTCTTGGCATCAGAGCTATTGGTCATGACCACTGCGGTGCATGGAAGAGCATGGAGGTGGGTTACCTTAGCCCAGTAAAGTCCGGCCTGCTATTCCCCCAATGTGGCCTCTGCTGTGCAGCCGAGCTCCGGGTGTCTGGTTTCTCCCACACATAGTAATCTCCCCAGAAAATGAGGTAATTGATGCTTCAAAAATAGAGTTGCTTAAGAGTATCATTACACTTATCGCCTTTATGTGCACTTACGTTTTGTGTTTTAGAAATCGAATGCTGACTGTTCCTTATCTAATATTTTGATGGATAGAATTCTTATGAAAATGCAGTTGAATTCAGTATTCTCTGTGGCAGCATGGAAATGTGTTTATAGTAAAGTATTACTGAAGCTTCGCTGGACCATGGAGTGAGCTCTTCTGCCCCTCCCCTGCCAATAGCACCATCCAAGCTGAGCCAGGTGGGCTGCATTTCAATGCTCTCTTCTAGTGAGGTGATTGCTTCCGGGGAGGAGTCTGCTGACAGGTGGGAGCCATGCCCCTGCTCCGGGCACCCTTGCACTCTCCTTGGAGTCTGACACTCTGGGTTCGAATCCTGGCTCCGCCATGCATGGTATTACCTTCTGCATCTTTTGGCAAATTACTAAGCCTGTCTGCCTCGGTGCACACATCTGCAAAATGGGGGAAAATAATGGTATCTATCCTATAGGGTTATTTGGGACTGAAATGAATTAATATACGCAAAGCACCTTAAAGTGTATCTGGTTCTGCTCAACTAATCGTTAGGGAAACGCAAATCAAAACGCAGCAGAGTACCACCTCATGCCCGCTGAGATGCTTCTATCAAAAACACAGGAAATGACAAGTCTGTTGGGGAAGATGTGGAGAAATTGGAGCCCTCATGCACTGCTGGTGGGAACGTAAATGGTGAAGCCACCATGGAAAATGGTATGGTGGTTCCTCAAAAAATTTAGTATAGAATCACCCTATGATCCAGCATCCTACTTCTGGGTATATACCCAAAAGGGTGGAAAGCAGGATCTTGGAGAGATATTTGTATACCGTGTTCATAGCAGCACCATTTACAATTGCCAAAAGGTAGAGCAACTGACGTGCCATTGATGGATGAATGGATACACCAACTGTGGTCTGCACACATAATGGAATATTATTCAGCCTTAAAAAGGAGGGAAAGTCTGACACATGCTACAACATGAGGACACTGTGCTAAGTGAAATAAGCCAGATACAAAAGGACAGATACTGCATGATTCCCCTTAGTTGAGGTTTCTAGGAGTCAAATTCATAGAGCCAGAAAGTAGAGTGGTGGATGCCAGGGGCTGAGGGAGGGGAAGGAGGAGTCAGTGTTTAATGGACAAAGAACGTCAGTTTGGGAAGATGAAAGAGTTCTGGAGACGGATGATGGGGACAGCCCTACAGCAATGTGAATGCACTTAATCCACTGAACTGTAAAATGGTTACAGTGGTAAGTTTTGTTTTGGATATTTCACCACAATAAAAAAAGTTGGGGAAGAGTAGCGTGAGGGCCATAGTGAGCACTGGGTTTTGTGGTTGCTGTTGCTGTTGTACTTATTAAGTTGCGAGCTACACAAGGTCAGAAACCACAGTGTTTGGGCTCTGTGGTCTCAGCACTCAACTCTGAGGAGGTGAACCTCCTGCCTGGACTCTAAATCTGGCCTGCGGTGGACAGTTGTCCGTCAACCCTGCTGAGCTGTCTAGGTCACCTTGGCTGGGCCCCTTGTAAGGTGCAGTCCTTATCAGGGCCTTTGTCCTCCTTGACCAGGCTCTGGCTCACAGCTGTCGTATTTCACTCTTTTGGATGCCAGTGTGTGAACACTGTGGTTTCCCTCCTCTGGGTCCTATCTGTGATAACGAGCTTCTCAAGTTTCTCCCCTGCATTGTGCTGGCCAGGAATCAAAGCAACACTTAAATTATTCCTGAGTGTGAAGGTTCTTTCAGCAAACACCATTCATTCATTTGTTCATTCATTCAAGAAATATTTACTGAGCTTCTGCTACATGTGCCAGGCACTGTTCCAGTTGCTGAGCAGTTACAAAAGGGCACAGAACAAGAAAATGCCTATCTTCATGGGCTCGCATTTCAATGAGGAGAATCAGACAGTATGGAGATAAATATGGATAATATTTAGTGTGTTAGATTAGAAATGTGCTTAGGAGAAAAACGGAGCAGGGTAGGGAGAGCTGGGGTGGGTGGGCGGTGTTGGAATTTTAGGTAGAGTAAAAGCAAAGACCTAAAGGGAGGGAGGGAGGGAGATGTGTGTGTATCTAGGAAGAGCGTGCTGGGCAGAGGGCACAGCCAGTGCAAGGGTCCTGAGGCAGGCAGGTGCCTGGCAAATTGGGTGAATGGCCAGGAGGCTGGTGTGGCTGAGGGTGAGCAGGGAGGAGGGTCACAGGAGGTGCAGACACAGAGGTCAAGGGAGGGGGAGTTCACATAAGACCCTGAGAACTCTGGCTTTTACTCTGGGGAGGAGGAACATCTTCTGAGCAGAGGAGGGACGTGATTTTGATCTGGAGCCCTCTGGATGCTGCATGGGGAGGAGGCCAGGGGCATGAGGATGGAGGGAGGGAGACCAGGGAGACCACGGCAATAATCCAGGCCAGTGATGATGGTGGCTGGAGCAGAGGGGGTGGCGGCAGAGGTGGGCAGAAGCGGCTGGACTCTGGACATACTTGGAAGGTGGTGCCGACAGCATTTGCTGGCCAGTGTCTAGTAACTGTCACCTACCAGGTCACCATTCCTCTTGCTGCCCTCCACACCAGACCCCCATGCTCACTGTGGCCTGTGTCATCTGCCTTGAGGTGCTTCTCGTGTGTTCGACCGAGCTGGGCTGTCTCGCTCTGCCTGCGCCTTCATCTCCGCTGCACTGTAGCTCCCCTTCATGCTTGCTCCAAACCGGAGAACCTGGCTTGTCTTCTTTGGGTCCACAGACCTTTTGCTGTTTGCTCTGTCCCCTGAAATCTTGTGACAAGCCCTAGAAAGGCCAAGAAGGAAATGCCATCCCTGAATCCTGCTCAGGGCAACGTAGAGCCATGCTGTGAATGGTAACCATGGCAGCAACAAAAGTGACACCGCTGTACATCAGAAGCAAAATCTTAGAAGCTCAGACACCCAGGCAGCAGTGGAGCTGGAGGGGCCCTCACTGTACAGATGGGGAAGCCAAGCCCCAGAGAGATGGACTGTCAGCCCACAGGCTTGGTAGCGGCGGGGCTGCCATGGAAACTGAGAAGTTCAGAACGGCCAGGTTCCTGGGGTAGTGCTCCTGAGACGACAGCAGCAGTGACCACTGCGTCCACGGTGCTTCCTCAGTGCTAGGGTCTGGGCTTGTGCCCCTTCTTATCTCATCCTGCGCTCCCCCGTGACCTAGGCTGTCCCACCCCTTTTCAGAAGAGGGTACTGAGGCCCAGAGAGATGGAGTTACTTTCCTAGGGTCACACAGCAAGAGCTGAGATCGAACTCAAGACTGGCTGATCTTCATCAGCTCCATGTGGCTGCTAAAGTCAGCTGAAGTATGTGGAAATACGCTGATGGAAATGACTGAAGAATATAAATAGAATGAGCCTTCTTTAGTGGAATTAGGAAGCTGTAATTCCCAAAAGGAAGTTTCCATCCTTTCTATAACTGTGCACTGAAGTCCCACCATTTGGGAGGTAGAGCTGGAGCCCCAGTAAGGAATTTTGGTGATGAAAGACAGACCCTGCCCACAGTGAGAGTCAGGAGGTAGAGCCTTTAATAAGAGACGAAACGGGGTCAAGAGCACAGACTCAGGGGCTTGAGTGCCTGGGTCCAACCCCGGCTCTGCAGTGACTAGCTGTGTGGCCTTAGGCTCTGTGCAGCTGTATGACCTCAGGCTCTGTGCAGCTGTGACCTCAAGCAAGTTACTATACCCCTCTATGCAGTTGTGTGACTGAGGCAAGCTACTTAACCTCTGTGTGCCACTGTAACCTCAGGCAATTTACTTAACCTCTCTGTGCTTCAGTTTTTTCCCCCATGACATGGAGATAATAAAAGTAGCCTCCTCCTAGACTCATGGCGAAGATTAAATAAAGGACTATAACTGAAATGCTCAGAACAGCACCTGGTGTGTCCTCAGTGCACGGTAAGTGTCAGCCATCGTTACTGCTACAGTCACAGAGGGCTCTGAGGAAGTAGGGTGTCATGTGTGGTTTGTAGCCATCAGGAAAAGCCTCCTAGAGAAGGGGATGGTGAGGATGGGCCTTAGAGGGTGGAGGGACTAGGGACAGAGAAGGGCAGTGTTCCACAGAGGAGAGACTGGGAGCAGGTTTTGGGTGGGCCTGGGAGTCTGACTAGAAACCAGAGAAGAGGGACTGGCTGGTTAGCTCACTTGATTAGAGCATGGTGTTGTAACACCAAGGTCAAGGGTTTGATCCCCTTACTGGCCAGCTGCCAAAAAAAAAAAGAAAAAGAAGAGAAACCAGAGGGGAGCTAGTGTGCCTGGCGTCTGGCCACGGTGGGGAGTGGGGCTGGGAAGTGGGGAGGTGAGACCAGGAAGGCCAGAACACAAGAGACTTGAAGGCCCGGGATGTTCCACCTTTGTTCAGGGTTATGATGTGGTCAGCACTGTCTGTGAGGAAGTTGGAGGGTGCAAAACCCCAGCTTCCTCCTGAACAGAAGCAGATTCTGGATTTCTGATGGCGATGAGGACACAATGGGGGGTCTGGCCTCTTGAAAAGAGCACAGGTGTCCAAGCCCAGAGCTTGGACACTACACTCCCACGAGCTTGAACTTGACCTCAGGTGCAACGCTGGAGAGGGTTGTTAGGCAGAAGGCCCAGAATCCTGGACAAGACTGCAGGGTCAGTGATAGCCCCCGGAGCCCTGGAAGACAGACCTGGCAGACACATTTGTGCAGGGTCTCCAGGAGGCAGTCGCTTCCCTAACATCTCAGTGCAGTTGGGAGTGAGTGTGGGGATAGCTCCTGTGTGCATGATCGGGTGGTAGCTGGGGACATCAAGAGCCCAGAGGAAGCCCCAGAGACCCCTCCAGATCAGCCCACTTATCAAATTTGCACTTGACACTGAAGTGAGAAGGTTGCTGATGTGATGGAAACTGGACCTAAATGATTTTGACACTCCTAATTGCTAGACAAAAGCTCAGGTGGTGACAGTCATTGGAGATAAATATCTGGTGCAGCTTTAGGTTAAAGAAGAGAGCTGAGGCCCAGCTGACGATGGGAGGCCTGACAGTAGCGAGGGAGAAGATGGGGTGAGCTCTTTATCAGGCAAAGCGGGGGCACACTGCTGTGAGCCAACCCAGGCCACTGTCCCAAGGAGGCCGGTGAGACTGCAGGAACCTATGCCTTTGGCTGTCTCTGGACAGAGGTGGGGACTTGCCCTGCCTGGGAGGCCCAGAGGAGAGGCTGGAGACAGCAAAGGAAGTGACAGCAGGACAGACATTCAGGTCATCATGTTATCTGACAGAGTGGAGGCAGAAGAGGAGTCCCAGCACACCCTGGGGGTGTCTGGGTGTTGTGAGGACCTGTCCAGAGCCAGTCTAGGCAGGCATGTCTATCAGGTAATTTTAGTAGATTATGGGGGTGAAGGCACTTATGGATGAATTAACAACCATCCTCTCCAGGCCTCACTAGCAGGCCCCAGGAAAGCAGGTGTCAGAGCAAGTCCCGCCTTGTGAACAGACAGCTGCAGGCAGGCTGTCACTGGCAGCTTGCTCTGTGAGCTCAGGGAGGTCTCACTGGGTGTTTGAAACCTTTCATGAAAGGCTCAGCCAAGGCTAACAGGTCAGTGTTCTGGAGGCAGTATTCGCCGATCAGCTCTGGGAACCAGGAGAGTGCAAACTCACTCGTGGTGGGAGTCGGGTCTGGCTGGGGACTCAGCTGCGTACCCCACACAGGGTCACAGGACACAAGGGAGGGGAGGGTGTCTGTGGGATTCTGGTGGGATACTGCCACTGGACCAATGAGAACCCATCCCCACATCAGTCACGCTAAGTAACAAGCCACTCATGTCACCCTCATGAGAACCTATTCCTAAACATGCATTCTGCCAGTCAGCAAATCCTCTGAACTGCACTGGAGATAAAGAAAGCTGGAGTGCAGGCAGAAGCTGCCTAAGGTGTGTAGCTTCGATGGCCTGCGGCTGACCATGCTGGGCACTGCCCCAGGGCATGCCTTGCACTGACTCTCACACCACGTGCTGTCCGGGCTCAGGACTCCAAAGTAGGCTATGCTGTGGACTCTGGAGCAAGAGACGTCTGCCCACTGCTGTCATAGTCTTTGCCATGTCTGTATTTCCTTTGCACTGCTCTTTTTCTGGTTCTTGCTTTTTTATGCTTAATTGTGGTAAAATACACACAACAAAAAATTGACCATCTGAACCACTTGTAAGTGTACAGTTCAGTGGCATTAAGCACATTCACATTGCTGTGCAGTCACTACCACCGTCCAGCTCAGAACGCCTTCACCTTCCCAAACTGAAACTCTGTCCCCAGTACACACCAGCACCCTGTCCTCTCACCCCCCGCCACACTTGCTGTCTCTGTGAATCTGACTGCTTTAGATACTGCGTGTAAGTGGACTCACACAGTGTCTATCCTTTTGTGTCTGGCTTATTTCACTCAGCATAATGTCCCCAAAGTTCAATCATATTGTAGCACATGTCAGAATTTCCTTCTTTTTTAGGCCAAATAATATTCCATTGTGTGGATAGACCACATTTTGCTTATCCATTCATCCCTCTATGGACATTTGGGTGCACACTATTGATTTAATATTTTTGTGCAAATAATTTTTGAAACAGAAAAACATTTATTTTAAAAGGAATCATCACATCACCAATGTAAGTGGAAAACCCGTATCCCTTTCCATGGTGGGACAGACCTAGCCTTCAAACTTAGTTGGAAGTTCAGATCAGTGATAGCACAGGTTTCTTAGCTTGGGCTCCCCAGCAGTGTGCTGGAGTGTGTGTTGAGTGAAAAACTGTAATTCCAGGGTCTTTGTGTGACTGGCGGAGTGGTGAGGGGCAGTGGGTTGATTGTGAGAATGGCCTCAATTCTCCACTCCGCCTGCCTCTGCATCCTTGACAATGTGACTGTGCAGCATTTCCCATTCTGAGCTGGAGCCCAGTGCCCCCACCCCCACCCTGAGCCTGGGCTGGCCGAGCGACTTGCTTTGGCCGGCAGAATGTGTAGAAGGAATGCTGTGCCCGCTCTGAGCCGAACTCTCTTTCTTGGAGCCTGACACAGCATCAGCGTGAGCCTGGGTTAGGTCTCTGGAGGAAGAGAGACCATGCGGAGAGAAGCCAGGTCACGAACCAGCATCCTAGTTCAGCCATCCCCTGCTGAGCCGTGGGCTGACACAGACATGTGAGCCAGCCCTGGAGAGATCGGCCACACCCAGCCCAATCAGAAGAGTCCCTGGCCAACCTCTATGCTTGTGGACAGTAAGTGGTGGTTGTTCTAAGCCACTAAGTTTTGGGGCAAATTGTTTTGTAGCATCACTGCAGCAGTGGGCAGCTGGTACCCTGGGGTCCTCGAGAGGTGTGGACTCCTCTTGTATGTCTCCATGGAGGTTCCTTATTCCCCAGTGCTGTGAGGCTGGGATTGAGAGTTGACAGGGCGTGGCATGACTTCCCACCCGCCTCGACCAAGTGGCCTGTGGCAGGGTGCCTGTCTTTGTTCTGTATTATGTTAGAGTTGCAGGCATGTTTTGGTGTTTGCCTGGTGGGATTCATGGCTGTGAGGTCCAGAGAAGATTCAAGTCTTCCTTTAAAGCCTTCTGCTCACTCCTTGACCATTGTTATCCCTGCCACAGGCTTATCACACACCCCAGCCACTGCCACCGGAGCAGGATCAGTGTGGAGTGTCTGGACAGGTTGCTCACCACTGTGGTTAGAAGCTTGTATCAGACATGGGCTGAAAGCCATAGGCTCAACGTCCATTCTTTGGGGTTACATTATTCTGAGCACAGTGGACCTTCCCATTCATATATTTGGCAGACATTTATTTAGCACCATTGTTTGAAAAGCCCAGTGCCCAACGTGTGAATGACAGGTGAATTACATTTACTGATAATCACTAGGATATTGATGTATAATTGTAGCAATTTCAGCTGTTTCTGCATTTTTGTAGAGGAGTGATTTATAAGTGTAAAAAAAGTAGACATCCTCGTATTTAATTATCATCAGTTGCTTTTTAAAAATTTTTGTATCAGCTGCTTTTTTAGAAAGCAACAGTGTGTAGTGGAGTCAGATAGGCTGGAGATTGATCTTCAGCTCTGGTCACAAAGTGAGGCCACCACTCTACCTGGATCTGTACCTGGCACAAAGCAGGTGCTCCACAAATCTGTGTTAAGCAAGCAAAAGGACATCATAGCTCTTCTGTGTGGCCATCTGTGGGCAGACACCATCATTTCCACTTTGCAGATGAGGGAACTCTGGCCCTCAGCCCATGGAGCTGCCGAGGGCTGCATGGTGAGGACGTAGATGCAGGATGGAATTCCAGGGCTCCAGGCTATTTCCCACTCTGCCAAACTGCCGCCCCAGAAACACAGACAGTGCCCCGAGAATGACTGCAAATCCAGATGCTTCTGCAAGGGAGACCATGCAGGGATAGGGGACCACACATATCCCTTCATCCCAGACATCGAAGAGGAAGCACATGGGCTTCTCTGTACTAAATGTCTGTTTCTAGAACTCCTCCTCAGTCTTGAGGGGTCTTTAGCTCTCGGCAAATAAGGATGTCTCTTGGCTGAGCGCCTGCGTTTGACTTCGGCTTCTACTGGGGTGCAGATGCTTCTGTGAGAGACAGAGAGGGTGGGCACGAGGCCAGCTGCACCTCCTTCCAGCCATCTGGAGCAGAGAACCACCCACAAGAGACGGCTTCATTCCAGAAAGGTCTGTCTGAAGCATCCTCTCGAAGAGGCTCTTGGCTGGGCTGGTGCGGACCTTGGCGGGCTTCTGATGTCCAGGTGGCCCTTCGTTCGGTTGTGGGCTGGTGTGGCAGCCTTCAGTGGACACGCTGGCTTGTTCACAGGCGGCTGAACCTCTCTGTTGCTCAAAGCTAGGACACTGTCACGAGTCCCCTGTCCAAGGACGTGCAGGGATTGCCATGGGGAAGGCTGCTGAGGGTGGTGGGATTGTGGGCCTGGGCCGTCAAGATGGGACTGCAAATTAGGAAACATTTCTGAGCACCTCTCGGTGCCCAGGCCTGGGCCAGGGGCTCTTCCCTGTGCCTTCTCTTGCACTCCTCATGGCCATGAGACTAGCCCCTCACTGTGTTTAGGACAGTTCTGAGACCTAAACTGGGAGTAAACCTTACAGGTGAGTGGAAGCACTCATTTCTCTAATTGTCGCCATCACTACCGGATTAAGGAGTTTCCCATAAAGCCTCAGTCTCTGCCAGAGACAAACCCTCTCTTCCCTCCCTCCCTTCCTCCTTCCCTCCTTCCCTCCCTCCTTCCCTCCCTCCCTCCCTCCTTCCCTCCCTCCCTCCCTCCTTCCCTCTGATCTAGCTCCGTGGTCCTCAGACTTTCCTATGCATAGGATCAGTTATTGGGCTGTCTTCCCAAACCCAGAACATGGTGCCCTGAGGGTCATTCAAAGAACTTTCAAGGTTCTTTGCCTCTGCCTGATTATTACCTCACACGTGGATGTTAAAGCCATGTCAGATGGCACTCCAGTTCAGTCTCAGTGAAGTAAAGCCCATGAAGGAAGTTTATGGAGACAAAGTGCTACATTTTTTAAATGAGCTACTGTATTGAAGTAGAACGTCCGTTTAGAAGCATAAGCACCAATCTCAGAGCATGACCAGGAGGACCTCCCCTTGCCTGGGAAAACGCTGTGCAAGTGGATGGACACGGAGACCTAAGTCCTGGCCAAGATGGCAGATATGAGCAAGGTCTGCAGGTGTGCAGCCAGAGGACCCAGCCTGGCCTTGCTGGCTGTGCAACTCTGGACAAATTACTTAAGCTCTCTGAGCCTGGCAGATTGCCCCTATGCCCACCTTGTCTCTCAGAGGTATGGTGTGGGTCAACTACAACACAACAGCCAGGAAGCACTCTGGAAAATTCTGCATCAGACTGGTCACTGCATCCCACACTGGTCATCTTGTAGATGACCAGCCCATCTCCCACACTCTGTAGGTCAAGACTCTAGAAAGGCTGAGGGACTCACCTAGATCACAGCCACTAAGACTAGAGCATGGACTTAAATCCAGCATCTCCTGATTCTGCCACAAACACATCTCGGGTGCCACATGCCCAGCCCCAAGCGAGGCCCAGGGCTCTCACGGTGAATGCAGCACAGTCCTTGTGTCTCTTTGCCCTGTAAGGGTTGTTTCATTTTTTAAAAATTGTGGTAAAATACACATAGTATAAACGTGACCATCTTAATCATTTTTCTGTGTACAGTTCAGTGGCATCAGGGACATTCATGCTGTCAGGCGACCGTCACCACCACCCATCTCCAGAACGTTTTCACCTTCTCCACTGAACTCTGCACCTGCTGCGTTGTTTAACGTGTCATCGCACAGCTGCTGCTTACATGCAAACAGCCTCGGAGGCTCTTAGAGGCTAGCACGTGCATGTCAGAGAGGGGGGTCCGGTTTGGCCAGTGGGGCCCTCCTCCCAGGTAAAGGGAACCGTCGTCCCCATTTCTGAACCACGCACCCACAGGAACTGGGTTAGCAGGTGCTGTGGTCACTCTGTGCTGAGTTCAGCAGATGCACAATCATTTGTCATGAACTCTGGGGACACTGGGGACTCACCCCCACGCCCTTCCTATTTTGGAAGAGGAAGACAAACCACCAAAGTCCTCGTTGGCCTGGAAACCAGCCCCTGAGGGAGAGGCTGTGGCTTCGAGGGCTGGGCAAGGGAGGTTTTGGCGAAGCGTTTAAGCCACAGCTGCCAGCATCGTTATTAAAGGACCTCAGAACTGACACACCTGCTCCCAGGTATTGATAAAGGACAGAAAGAAACTGCTCTGGGCAGCCTGTGGTCTGGTCGACAGAGCCCGACTTGGGTGGAACAGCAAGGGGGGTGCCAGGTCGGCTTTAGAACACTTCCCACTTTTAGCTAAAACCTGCTTTTCCTGCTGATGTATGACCTCTTTGCATAACAAGGTCCTGGAATTCAGCATTTTCCAAACAAACGTCTATAAAGTCATGAAGTAAAATGTTTCATCGTCAACTAAGCTGTGGGAATTCTGGGGTCCATCCAATTTCTTTATGGTGGGACTTCTCAGAGCCTTTAGTGAGCTGACGGATACGGCGAGTGGACAGGATAAAGTGGGACTTGAGGCACATTCTGGTGTCCTCTGACCATTGGGTGCTGAGTTTGAAGATGTGATCACACCATGGGCCCACTTGTGTGCTGCCCAGCAGAAGTGGAAATGCTGTTGAAGGGAAATGCTTACGGGAAGGAAGACGCTGTCTATGTTTTTCCCAGAACTTCTTTAGTTAGTGACTTCAGCCTGGCGTGATGAATCCTGCTTCGGTCTGGTTTCCAAATTTGATGAACACAACGCAAAGTCTCGCCCACATACAAACTGTGTCAGGACCTTTAAAAAGTATTTGATAATCTCTGCCAGCCTTGGTCATGCCCATTTTTGCCTGTGTTTTCCTGGCTCAGGATTTGTTTTGTTTTTATAATTTTTATTTTGAATTGTAAAATATGCATAACAAAAAATGTACCATTTTAGCCATTTTTAAGTGTCCAGTTCAGTGGTATTAAATGCATTCACACCATCCAGGTCCAGAACTTTTTCATCTTCCCAAACTGAAACTCCGTCCGCATTAACCACTGACTCCCCACTCCCCCTGGAAACCACCATCCTGTTTCTCGGAGTTTGACTTCTCTGGGGACCTCACACGAGTGGAGTCATGCAGCACTGTGTGCTGGCTCATTTCACTCAGCATAGTGTCCTCAGTCTTCGTCCCATGGTAGCATGTGTCCAGTGGCTCATAGCCAGGTGGCCTCTACTGGTGAGCTCTGAGGGTTTGTCCTCTAATTGGTGGCACTTCCTAGGGGGGTCTCACTGATGGGCCCATCTAGAGTCCTTGCTACGTCCTGAGGGGTGGGCAGCTTTGGTAAATGCTGCCCCACATGTCCGAGAGCGAGGGAAGAGACCTTGGTCTTCCCAGAGACCTCATGGCCAGGAGGACCCAGAACACAAGGAGCTTTCTGTCTCATGAATCCTGTGCCTCTGATGCCTGTGTGGTAAGGGATGGAAAGGGGGCCCAAGGCAGTGAGGACAGTGCCTCGAAGTCTGCCAGAACTGGGCCCCCTCTTCCCTTTCTGCTGCCTCCTTGCAGCTCAGCCGGGCAAGATGACCAGGGCTCAGTGGGGCAGGTCAGGGCCCCAGAACCCTGGCTGAACCCAGCCCCGTGTCTGTGATGTGGGTGGCCAGGGCTTCATCCTCATGGTAGCACAAGTGGCCCCATCTGGCTGGGGGTGAACCACCGTCTGCATGTGTAAGTTGGAAACTTCCCATCAGCAGGCAGCAGGGTTCCAAGGGAATTCTGCAATTTTAATTTAATGAAACCAAAGGAAATCTGTAACTTGCTCTGATGCTGTTCCTTTGAGACACTAATTGTGTTGCCTGTCTCCGCCCCAGCAGGGAGGATTTGCAGGGAGCAGTGGGCGTCATCTGGAGAGCCCCACATCCTGTCCGAGGGGAGACAGAAATGACAAAAGGCTGATGGGCAGGTGGGTTGTATCCCAGGATGGGCTCAAGGGATCTTTATAACACTCCCTCCCCCTCCCCTAATGGAACTGGAGATAACTAATGTAGTGTGGGACTTTTTATGCCCAACTCTTTAAGAGACCTCAGGGCCAATCTGAGATCTGAGGCCCGTTCCTAAAGCCCAGAGCCCCCCTGGAGGGCTGTGGGCCTCCTCCCGGGGGCTGGTGCACACCCAGGTGGTGGTGGGCTGCCTGGAGGAGAGACCCCCCACCTCGACTGGACTTGAATGGGGGTTCATCCTTGAGGACATCAGGAAACTGAAGCAGGAGCTCATTCTCTTCAGGAGTAAGACAAGGCAGGGGGCAGAGGACAGCTTAGTGCCCAGGATGATGATATTGATGGCCTCGCTGAGCAGGTATTGATGCAGTGCCAGCCACATGACAAGTGCTGCTGTAGACTGTGGGGTATGGTGGGGATAAGACACAGCCCTGCCCTCGTGGAGCTCCTGGTGGGAGGGACGGATGATAAACATCTGACAAGAGAACCGCAGGGGCTGTGAAGATGCCAGCAGGGATGGGGGGTTCTTGAAGGAGGCCACGGCTGAGCTGAGACCTGGAGGAAGGGCCATGGGGATGTCTGGGGAGAGCTTCCCTGGCAGGGCGATGGTAAGTGTAGAGGCCCTAGGGCGGGATCTTGGGGTGCAGGATGCATGCAAGGAGGGGAGGAGGCCAGAGCTGGACGTGAGAGTCTGGAGTGAGAGGTCTGGACTTGGGGAGTCATCGAGGGTCCTGTGAAGGAGTGATGGAATCCTTCATGTGTCTTGACAGGACCAGGGGAGGGGAGCAGGTCATAGGCGGTGACCACCCTGGGCTGCCAGCACTCCATTTTCCAGATGAGCATGTGGACAGGCAGAAAGGTGCAGCTGGCTGCTTAGAGCCCGCAGTGGGAGCAAGATCTGACCCAGGCCTGCCTGACCACAAATCATGGTGGTTCTGTCTGCAGGTGGACGTTTGGTGGTCATGGCCATAGCTCAGTCTCCTCCGGCAGGTCCTAGGGATGACTCAGCAGAAGGGCTTGGGGCCTGGCCAAGCCTCGACAGGGAGTGACCCCAGCCCTTCTGTCCATGTCTTGGGTCTCGGCTGCCCCTGGCAGTGGGACCTGTGCTGAGCTCCTGGTCTCAGAGCTGAGCTGGGGTTGGGCAGCATCTGCCTCCTGCTGGCACCCGTGGGAGGTCTCTCATCTCCTTTCCAGAGTGCCTTCGGGGCAGGTACCAACCCATTTTACAGATGAGGAAACTGACCCAAGAGTAAGGACTTTCCCAAGTGCACCCATCTCCAAGGGCAGGGCCGGGACCCAAGCGCAGCTTTGCTGATGGGAAATCCTGTGCTTTCCCATGAGATTTGCCTTGCAGCCTCAGAGCAGAAAGTGTGCAAGGCTGTCCCTGCAGCCGCTCCACAGCCTCCCGTAGTGTCCGCCTTCCTTGCTTCATGGTTTTGTCATCTGGGTGCATTTGCTCAAAGATGGTAGGTGACAGGGACCAAAGGTGGAGGCAGAGATTACTGGAGGAGAAATGCAGAATGGGAGACTGTTTTGCAGCAGCTCTGCGTGTCCTAAGACTGTCGGAGCGTTACTCGGCTTTATGTAGATGGGCAGGCCCTGTCCAGAGCCCAGGAAGGAGGTGGAGGCACCATCATGTCTTTCATGCAGGCCACTGTGGTCCCTGGGCTGTTTCCTGGTCAGCCAGTGACTCTGTCCTGGGGGACCCCTGACTCGGGGCCACCCACACAGGAAGGGAGCTTTCATGGCAGTATTATTCAGGCCCTTTCTATTTTTACATTTTTAGCAGCAGAACCCTGTCTTCGAATGAAACCTTCTCTCTGGAACCACACTGCAGAAATCAGAGAACAGCAGAGGTGCTGAGGGAGGGAGCAGGCGAGGCCTCCCGCGGCAGCTCCACCCAGGGCCCGGCATCCAGGGGACCACAGTCCACAGTTCCTGACCCTCTGTGGTCAGGAAGCCCCTCCTAGGGCAGGTGTTGTGAGCTGGGTGTGGGACAACCCAGAGCCCCGCAGACCAGGCCCTTGGCCTCAGACAAGCAGAGCAGCCCCCCGAATCTGCTCGGGGGGCCATTTTGTTGCTTCCACAAGAACAGCTCTCCCCAAAGCCCCCTGGGGTACTTGAAGCCTGGCCAGTGGGGGTGGGGGCAGCACCGGCCGTGTCCAGCAGAGGCCAGAGGATCCAGTGCAGAGAACCAGCAGGGGCAGCCCTGAGGGGGCATTGGCAGCAAACCCACTGTGTCCCCAACCCTGGCACAGAACGCTGCATGGAGGTGGCACCTTCCTGTGTCTGTATACACAGCTGGCTGCCGTCTCCACATCTTCAAGGGGAGTCACAGGCAGAGAAGGCCAGGGAAGGACTTTCAGTTAACTGAGAGGATTCTATGATTTGGAAGCTCCTGGAAGCCCTTGTAAGATAGTGAGCCTTCCGCAACTGGGTTGTTTGCAAGCAGGCGCACGTCCATGTACAGGGTGTGGGAGGAGTGGAGTTGGAGGAGGGTCTCCTCGGCCTTGGATGGCTTTCTTGCCTATGTCTGTCCTCTGCTTTCTCGGCTGAACTTCTCTTAGGAAGCTGCCTGCTGTGGTCATTTAGAGTGGGGGTCTGCAGCGGGGCATCCTGGGTGCCAGTCCCATCACCAGCCACCACTGTGTGACCTCGGTTTTCTTCTCTGACAGCTTGGGGGTGAGACTGGGACCCACCTCATAGGGCTGATACAGGGCTGAAGCGAGTTAATACACACAGAACATTTAGCTTTCGTCCTTTCTGAAAATCTCCTGGTTGCCTGCAGATGCAGCTGAGCACATGAGGGTGTGAGGGCAAGTTTGGGGCACTCCCGGTACCATCATGGCCGTAGGGCAGAGGGCCTGGCCCATGGAGATGTCATTGAGCAGACGAGGTGGCACATTTCATTTAGAAAACTCTGGAAGATCCTGGTTGTCTGAATGGTTTCCAGTCCGGCTCCTCCAGGCTATGTCCTTCTCCCCAGTTGGCTGTAAGGTGAAGGAGGCAGGCCTGGGGGACTGGGGCACTGTGACATCAGCCTTTGGGGGTCCAGAGGAGCATGCCCACTGCATTCAGACCTGGCACAGGCCTTGTCTCCTGACCCCTCAGCCAGGAGCTGGCAGCCCTGTTCTCTTGCCCTTGAACTTGTCTGCAGCGGGAGCAAAGGGAACAGAGATGAGCAAACACTGCACAGGGCCCAGGCTCTGTGCTCATGCTCACATCCATCCTCTCAGGGAGCTTTGGGGAGACCCAGTTGCCTCATTTTGCAGGAAACAGTGTCTCTTGCTGAGGATCTGCATGTAGAAGGCGACAGGACCAGGGTTAGGACAGCCTTTCTGCAGGAAGAGCCCCTGTGCTATCTGCCCAACGTCTTGTCTTTTTTTTTTTTTTTTTATTGAAACATAATCGATTATCCATATTTGTAGAATATGGAATTGAACATCAATTTCTGTGTGCAATATGTGATGCTCAAATCAGCATAATTAGTATATTCAACATTACACAATGTAATCATTTTTTGTGGCCTTATACTAATTCCTTGCTACCCCCCCCCCCCCGTCCCTTCCCCTTTCCCACCTCTGGTAACCTCAATTCTGTTCTCTCCTTTGAAAGTTCAACATATTATTGTGTTTGTTGTATGTGTATTTCTTTTTTTATTTATTTGTTAGTTTTTTTAGCTCCCACTTATGAGTAAGGTAGTTCTCTTTTTGTGACTGGCTTATTTCACTTAACATAATTTTCTCCATGAAAATCATATGGAGAATTTATCCATGTTCATCCACGTTGCTGCAAATGGCCATATTTCATTCTTTTTTATGGCAGAGTAGTTAGTATTCCATTGTGTATATACCACATTTCCTTATCCAGTCATCTGTCGATGAATATTTAGGTTGGTTCCAACTCTTGGCTATTATAAATAGAGCTGTGATAAACACAGGAGTGCAGGTATCCCTTCAACGTGATGATTTCTGTTCCCTGGGTATAAGCCCAGCAGGGGATTGCTAGATCGTAAGGCAGTTCTTTCTGTAGTTATTTGAGGAACTGCCGTACCGTTTCCATAATGGCTGCACTAATTTACAGTCGCACCAACAGTGTAGGAGGCTTCCCCTCATTGCTTGTTCTCATCTGTTCAAGTTTTGCGTTTCTTCTTGGTTCAGTTTTGGTAGTTTGTATGTGTCCAGAAATTTATCTGTTTCCTCCAGGTTTTCAAATTCGTTGGTTTTACAATATAGTTGCTCATACTAGTCTCTAATGATTTTTTGTATTTCTGTGGTGTTGGTTGTAATGTCTCCCTTTTCATTTCTGATTCATGTTACTTGGGTCTTCTCTCTTCTTTTTTTAGTTAGCCTAACTAATGGTTTGTCTATTTTGTTTATCTTCTCAAAAAACCAACTTTTCGTTTCATTGACCTTTTGTGTTATTTTGGGGGTCTCTATTTCATTTAGTTTTACTCTGATCTTAATTATTTCTATCTACTAATTTTGGGATTATATTGTTCTGGTTTTTCTAGTTCTTTTAGATGTAGTGTTAGGTTGTTTATTTGAACTCTTTCTATTCTTTTGGTATAAGCATTTATTGCAATAAACTTACCTCTTAGTAATGCTTTTGCAGTACCCACATGTTCTGGTATAATGTGCTTTTATTTTTATTAGTTTCAAGAAATTTTTCAATTTCCTGTTTAATTTTTTCTTGGACCCATAGGTCATTCAGGAGCATGTTGTTTAATTTTCATGTGTTTGTATAGTTTCCAGAGTTTTGCTTGTTATTTATAATTCTTCATGGTCTGAAAAGATACTTGAAATGATTTCAGTTTTTAAAAATTTGTTGAGATTTGATTTGTGACCTGACATGTGGTATATCTGGAGAATGTTCCATGTGCTGATGAGAAGAATGTATATTCTGTAGTTGTTGGATGAAATGTTCTCTAGGTATCTGCCAGGTACAATTGGTCTAAAGTATAGTTTAAATCCTGTGTATCTCTGTTTATTTATTGCCTGGATGATCTGCCCAATGTTGAGAGAGGGCTGTTCAAGTCCCCAACTATTATTGTATTGGGGTCTTCTCTTTCTTTAGATCTAATAGTGTTTGCTATATATATCTGGGTGCTCTAGTGTTGGGTCCATACTTATGATTATTATGTCTTCTTGCTGGATAGATTCCTTTAACATTATTTAATGGCCTTCTTTGTCTCTTATGGTTTTTGGTTTAAAGTCTATTTTATCTAATATAAGAATAGCTACTCCTACTCATTTTTGTTTTCCATTTGCATGGTATATCTTTTCCATCCCTTCACTATTAGTCTGTTTGTGTCTTTACAGATGAGGTGAATCTCTTGAAGATAGCATATAGTTGGGTCTAGCTTTTTAATCCCAGCAATCAGTCATGTCTTTTGAGTGGGGAATTTGATCCATTTACATTTAGGGTTGTTATTTAAAGATATTGTCTTACTCCTGGAATTTTATCAATTTCTGTTTGGATGTTTTAAATATCTTTTGTTCTTTCTTCCCCTTTTATTGTTTGTCTTTGATGTTTGTTGTTTTTTTGAGGTGGTAAGACAGTTTCTTTCTTGTTTGCATATTTGTTCTAGCAGTGGGTTTTGTTGTTTCTTATGTATTCATGCACCCAGTGTTCTTTCTCACAGGCCATGGCTGCAGGGGAGCGATTCAAAGCCTGGACTCCCTAGGGAATCCCAGGACATGCCTTTGCTCCTTCTCTTTCTCTGCTGTTACTGCAGCACACCTTCCAGAAACAAGCATTTTACATTAAAAGCCTGCAGTGCAATGGCTTAAGACATTTCATAAATGTGAGAATATCCTGCTTGGGCATTTGTCACCCCCGCAGGGTCTTGTTCCTTACTTGCCCGGGGCCACCTGGGACTGCAGAGTAATGCTGACAGGCAGAGAAGGCAGCAGGTCAGAGCTTAGGAAAGGTACCTGGACTAGGTACCCCTCGGCACCAGCAGACAGCACCAGCCTCCCAAGCCCTTCTTGGAAGGAGGCTTTTGGACCAGTGATTTCATTGTTGGGGGTGTTGTTGGGGTGCATGGGCCCCACCCGTGAGCAGGGATGTTACTGGATGGATCTGGGCTGTTCCCACCTCTGAGCCCAAGGATGAAGGTGGCTGCAGGTGCTCCCATGGCAGTACCAGCAGATCAGATGGATCACATAGCCCTGCCACCAGCCAGGGGAAGGCTGTGGTCACACCTCCCAGACCCCAGTGTTGGGAAGGGTGTGGTAGGGTGTGGAAGCCGGGCCATAGCAGTTCCCTGGAGAGCCGGGAGAAGCCACCTGCATGAGGTACCAGGGCAGTGCAGCCCTACTTCTGGTGGGAACCTTCCCTCTTAATCTTTCTCTGGGTCTCAGATCCCATAGAGGAAACCAATGGATCTCCTCTGTCAAAGAAAATGAAATGCAGACACACAAAGCCAGCTCACCTCGTCAGCCCCTGGAGCCCATCCCCAGACCTGGGGGCTCCAAGCCCCTGTCCGCACATCCAGTCCCCTCCTTCGTCCACGCTTTCCCAGGGCCTCAGCAATAATCCACGTCTCACAGCTGACTGCTGGCAAACTCAAATCACATTTCAAGATAGGCACCGTGTGCAGCAGCCAGGGGAGAGAGAGATTTATTAGCTTTCATGGGGTTGAGAGACCGCAAGGACCAGAATAATAGGACACATTTCTCATTAGCTGTAAACGCTGGAAAGGAATTAAGGAACACCAATATTTTCTGTCTTTAATCAAATACTATGAGAGTTTCAAGAGGCAGGGGAAAGAAGGGAAAGAAAAGCCGCTTTTACCTGTGGGATTTGGGGATTGGGCACCCACCAGGAAATTTCACTTTATTTTCGCTGTTGCTGCAGATGTAACCAGCATGGGATTTTTTTTTTCTTTCCCCAACCAGACCAGCCCCTGCAAGTATGTGTTAGTGTCAGTGGTAATGGGATGAAATGACAGGGGGAGGGAGTGAATTTAGAGGAAATTCTGGTGCCTAGGAAGGAGGAGAGTTCTGGCCTCCTGGCGGGAGGGTAGGATCCATGGGCTTCCTTGTGGGGAGGCGTCACCTACATGTGCTGCTTAGACTGTTGTCTCTGTCCCTTCTCATGCAGCTGCCCCAAGTGGGCCTGAGGTGACAGGAGACATGCCGTGGCCACGCAGGAGGACAATGACAGCAGCCTTGTGTGCAGAGGGTGGGGCTGGCAGCCTGCTGGGGGCGCCAACACCCTGTTGGGCACACAGGCCTCTCCAGGAGCCCACAGCACAGCACAGCAGCGGGACAGTTGGGAGGGCGCCTGCTGTGTGGGGAGGGGCGGGGGGAAGGATTCACAGAGGGGGGTGTACAAGAAGCTCTGGGTCAAAGGAAAGGACATGCTGGGGAGGCCCACAGGGGCTGGGGACGTGGTCCTGAGAGAGTGATTTGGGGTCCTCTAGGGGAGGGAAAGGAGTTCAAGCTGTGGGACATCATGTGCAGAGATGCAGGGTCTGACAGTGCCCGTTGAGGGAATGGTATATTGTCCATGTGGGGGGCTTGGGGCATCTGGGGCAGAGAGGACTGGAGATGTGGCTTGAAGGGAAGATGGGCTCAGTCTCACAGGACAGGGGAGATGCCTCAATTCTGTCTTGCTGGCAGTGGGCACATCCCAGGGGTGTCTTTTCTGGGGACAGACAGGCCAGCCTGTTTGTAAAAAGATCACATACAAACGTGCACACACACAGGCACACACCTACAGGTACACACAGACACAATCCGTGCCAAAGTTTTGAAGTATAAAATCAGATAAACCCAGTATTCGAGAGCTCGAAGAAACTGCTATGTTTTTAAAATTCCGTTGAGATCCCAGAAGTAACATGCAGAGAGCGTCTATTTCACGTTGTCAGCAATAACAACAGCAGACATTTAAATAGCACTCACCCAGTGCCAGCCTCTGTTCTGAACACTTTGTACATTTTACCTCCTTTCGCCCTCCCAGCCACCCTGCAAGGGTTGCTAGGTACTAGAATGATCCCCATTTTATAGGAGAGGCCCAAAGAGGTGAAATGCCATGCCCTAAGCCACACAGTGTGTAAGTGGCGGAGCTTGGATTTGAACCCCAAGAGTGCGTCCCAGAGCCCTCACTCTTAACCTGGGGAGTTGGTTGCCTCTGGACTTTGTTTATCAGGGAGAGGACAAGGAATTTGTATGACAAGAGCTGGAGGACAGGTGCAGACTACTATAGACGGGAGAATTAATGAGCGGCTTGGCTGGGGGAAACATCAAGCAGACAGGGTGGGGAGGAAAGGAAGCTTTTGGGGGCCTGTGTGGACCTGAAGTGAGGGAGAGGCTGGGCCACAATTCAGGACTGGACCATGGGTGGGAGGTGTGCCAGTCAGTGGCAGTCAGCTGTGACCCGCTTACTCCAGCTGTGGACACCCCACCAGGTCCATCTTTGGCTGTGGAACTGGCCACTAAGAGGCTCACAGTGGGTGGAGGTCCGAGCTGCCCAGCAGAGCCCTGCCCACGCCCTGCCACCCCTCAGCCCTGCAGGTGGGGGAGCCCTGGCCTAGCCTCACGGGACCTGATCCTGGTCATGCCCCCTGGGAGCCAGTGTAAAGACAGAATGTATGAAGGACAGCAAGGGCCTAGACACATGGCAGGGGCCTAGTCCACACAGTGCTCTTTCCCTTTGGGCCATTCTGACTCTGTGGCCAAGGGGACCAGAGAGCTGGGATCTCCAACAGGCAGCTCTGGGCAGTTAGAAACAGCCTGGGCAGCAAGAGGCGGGAGACTGGAGCAGGCCAGAATCTGGGTTTGTGCTGTCTGGGTTCCAGCCACTGCCCACTTCTGTGTGATATTGGGCAAGTGATTTAACCTCTTTGGGCCTCAGTTTCCCCGTCAACATAATGGGTGTGATAGTGGTTCCATCTCCTGGGGTCCAAGGATGAGGGCTCAGAAAGTGTTAGCAGGTGCCTTGGCCAAGTCCATGGGGGCAACCAGGGCAGGGGCCTGAAGCCACAAACAAGTCTGCAGCCGTCAGTGAGCAGCCAAGGTGGCAAGGCCTGGAAAATCCCCATCAGGCTGGAGGAAGGGACATGCTGGAAAGGCGGCACTTCTCAAAGTGTGTTCCCTATATCCGGGTACCTGGGGTTGTTGGGCTGTAGCTTCCCAGACCCCACCCCAGACCTGCAGAGCCTGGATCTCTAAGAGACTCTGCCCTGGAATCTATATATTTCTAATGGCACCTCAAGTGACACTAACATCTTTCATATTGTTATAAAACATACATAACATAAACCATTTTTAAGTGTACAGGTCTGTGGGCATTCACAATGTTGTGCAACCATCACCACCACCTATCTCAGAACTTTTTCATCTTTCCAAATTGAAACTCTGTTCCCATTACACACTGACACTACATTTTCCCTCCCCAGCCCCTCGCACCCACTGTTCTGCTTTCCGTCTGTGTGAATCTGACCACTGTAGGTTCCTCATGTGAATGGAATCACACGGTGTTCGTCCTTTGTGACTGGCTGATTTCACTTAGCATAGCGTCCTCAGGGTGTACCCATGCTGCAGCGTGTATGAGAATGTCCTTCCTGATTAAGCTGATGACATTCTGTTGTATGGACAGACTGCATGCTGCTTACATGCTTCTCTGTCTGTGGACACTTGGGTGCACTACCATGTCTTTGTTTATTATTATTTGATGATATTTATTATTTAATTTTAATATTATCCTCCAAGTCTGTGCAGGCAATAAGCCTGTGGGTCTCTCCTGAGTTTCTGACTCCAGCCCATCCGCAGTGGACTCTTTCTCTGTCCAGACCCCCTGTCGGGCTGGGCTGGGCCCTCTCCCTGCCAGTCACCACCCTGCCCAGAGGCCTCCTCACCATGCTTCTCTCCAGCGCCTTTCTGCCTCGCTCAGGAAAATAGGTGATACCTCACCTGGGAGTTACTGTTTTCATTATGTGCCTTTCCTAAGGCAGCCCCCCACCAGAGGGGCTGAGGTCATTGGGAAGGAGTGGACAGTGAGATCAGTGTGGGAGTGGGGCAGCTGGATACCTCCCTCCCAAACAGAGAGGACGGGGCAGCAGGAGGGGCCCAGTGCTGGTGCCCCTCAGACCCTGCCAGCTGGATGGCTCGGCCTGTGGTCTTGGTCTCTGTGGGCCTCTGTTTTCCCCTGTCTGTGATGAGACACAGGTGGGACTGAGGGGCTAGTGCAGGGGTCTCAGACTAACCCATCCAGTGTAGCAAACACTTTGTGACCCCTTTCGTTATCCTGAAAGCAAACCTACCAAATAACAATTTAAAAGCCAATACGGTGTCCTAACCGTACTATAAAGTAAAAATCAAGGGAAAGTGATTTGTGATTAAAAAAAAATCTTGTCCAAGATCACACAGCTGGGAAGTGGTGGATCTAAGCAGAGCCCTCCAGAGGTGGTGGCTGAGCTGTGCAGAGGAGCTCAGACGCTGCATGATGTGGGGATAAGCCTTGCAGCAAGGGGGAACAGCATGTGTACAGGCTCCGGGGCAGGAACGGGCTTGGTGAGTTTGAGGGAAGAATGAATGAATGGGAAGCCCCTGCTGACCTCTCAGGCACCTCATTCTGTGTCCCCTGCACCTGTCTGTAAAGCACTCAGTCCTGTCTGTAACATGTGACAGTCTGTTGTGGGCAGCCTGGGACAGCTCAGTCGCTGCTGCCTTGATTGATCCTTTATCTCCTGCATGTCTCACAGAAGTCCATAAACATTTTGAGGGCTGAGATGGGGGCTTCCACCTCAGTGTCCCCATGATGGCAGTGCCTGGCTCATTGTATACTCAGCAGACATTTAAAGGCTGAAAAGTCTGTGTTTTTGGTGGTCGTAATGGTAATGATCTAATGATTGTTAACATGAATGCAGCAGTCAGTGTGGACTGGGCGCTG
This sequence comes from Cynocephalus volans, assembly GCF_027409185.1. NCBI lineage: Eukaryota > Metazoa > Chordata > Mammalia > Dermoptera > Cynocephalidae > Cynocephalus > Cynocephalus volans. Next base: position 94,946,163 of record NC_084470.1, on the reverse strand, counting down.
TCACCATAGGATCATGTGTATATCAAGCCACATGCCATTGTGATACAATGTCATGATGCTAAGATCTTGGCAAACCAAAACAATGTTGTAGCTTTAAAATTTGCAGGTAACTTATCCAAGGGCTATTTAGGGCAAAGGTGGGATTTGAACTCAGGCAATCCTTAATTTGGCACTACTCTATGCTGTGTTGTACTGACTATGGAATGGTGTTATGAGAGTGTGTGCATGTACACCAGTGGTGCCAACTCATACTACAGATCTGTTTATTTATTACATAACCTTTACTGTGTGCCAGGCACCAGACTGCACCCTAGTGGTGAAAAGAAAGACAGACAGATGCTCTTAGGGAGTTCTCAGACTGGTCAGGGATTGTCCTAAGTGTGGGAAGTAGAAAACGGGCTGGTAGGAGAGGGACTAAACTGAGATGGAGCAGCGTGGAAGGCCTTGCCTAGGAAGGAGCATTTGCATGGAAGCCTGAAGGAAGAGCCTGTTGTTGCTGAGTAGAGGGAATGGTGTGCCAAGCTGAGGGAACAGCATGTGCAAAGGCCCTGAGGTAAGCATCAGTTTTCTTGTTTGGAGAGCTAAGAGGTCAGCGAGGACATAGCACCGAGGGCAGGGGTGAGAGGAAGGGACTGAGAAGGGAGGAATGGGCAGGGCTGGATCCTGCAGTGCCCTATAGGCCACAAAAAGGGGTTTGGCAAGGTTTTAAAAGAAGATTTCAAAAATTTTTTAAGATGTTAGGACCTTTGTAAGCTAAAGTAAGATTTTGGCTTCTTTTCAAAGTTGCAAGTATATTTCAATAAATATTAAATTCAAGTTTCAAGAATAGTTCGATAAGATCAATAAAATAATTACTATAACGTTTACTATTTACCATTTTATACACATTTTCTTTGATTCTGACCACACCTGCCCATAGGTCATTGCTGTCTCGAGTTTGCCAGAGAAGGGGTGGCTCTGTGAGCAAGAGTGCCTTGCCCAAGGTCACACGGCTGGTGTCAGGGCTCCAGGGGCATGTTCTCTCCAGAGCTTCCAAATGAAAGTGCTTGAAGAGGTAAGAAACTGGGCACAGGGGACTCAAGAAGTGGGCTATGCTGTGGAGGAGTGAGCTCCAGCCCACCAAGCCCCTTTGCAGACCTCTCCTTTTCTCTGCTCCTTTTGTTAAATGGGGATGTTTAGTGAGCTTCAGGCTTTTGGCGTGTTCTCACCATGATGTGTTCCTGTGAGCCTGATAAAGAAAAAGCAACGGTGAACTTCTTAGCACATGTCATCAAAACATCAGTTGTTCCCAGACGACGCCTGGGGCACTCCGACAGAGCTGGGATTAGAAAAGACGGACTTTTCAGTTCATTTATTAGTGGAAGCTGGGCTGCTGGGGCTCATGGATGAATAAATCACAGCTCCTGCGTCTGCAGGGAGAATGAGGAGAGCTTCAACAGAAGAGGCCATCGCCTCCCCTTCACCCATGTGCAAACTGAGGCCAGGCTGCTGGGGGATGCTGGGTGGGCTCGGGGTGAGCAGGGGCGAGGAGGGGGATGGCAGCCCAGGCTGGAGAGCCGGCCTCAGGCCTCAGGTCGTGTGGAGTGAGGCTTCCTCCTGCAGATGTGAGCCCGGGCAGGTCGCCCCTGTCCCCACATGGGGACTTCTTCCTGAGAGGTGCTGCCCAAGAGTCCCCATGGCCACTGGCCCACCTGCCTGGCCTCCCATCTCACACCTTCTCATCTGTGCTTCATGCTGGGCCCTGCACCATAGCCCTCCACCACCCCACCTGTCCTGTCCACCGCCAGCTCTCCGTAGGGTTTTGCTTCAAGTCAATGCTCATCTCTCCTCTGCTCGGTACCTTCCCACAGATCCTGCCCCACCCAGGTGATGGCCAGAGTCCTCACAGTGGGCATAGGCCCTGCACGATCTGTCCCTGTCACCCCTCTGACCTCATGTCTTACTGCGCTTCCTCTTGCTCATCTGGTGTCCACCACCAGAACGTGAGCTGCAAGAAGGCAAGAATTTGGGTTGTGTTCCCGGTTGTGTCCCCAGTGCCGAGAACAATTCCTGGCATGTAGTAGGTGCTCAGTAATTATTCGCTGAAAGAATGAACAATGATCTGAGATAGGCACAATTGTTATCATCTTGAAGATGAATAAGTTGAGGCACAGAGAGATTAAGTAATTAACTCAGGGTCATTCAAGTACCAAATGGCAGACTTTGGAATTCAAATCCAGGCAGTCTGGTTTCAGAATCTGTGTTCTTAGTTCCTATGCTGTATTGCCTCTCTAAAATTTGATGAATTAACAAGTAAAATAGCCTTTCTAGCTTCTCCTTGCATACTGTACATCAAATCACCAAATCTTTTCTTGCTTTGGATTCCACTCCTTGCCTCCATTACTTTGCACATGCTGTTCCCTCTCATGAGAAGGCCTGTTCACGGAGAACTCCTATTCATTCTTCAAAACCCAACCTAAATTGCTCCTCTACCAGACAGAGTCAATTTCTCTCTCTTTCTTGCTTCCATTGTCCTGTGGTTATACTTCGGTCACAGTCCTTAAAACCTGACCTATGCTTTATTTTTTGTGTCTCTCCAAGCCTGTGTCTAACACATGTCAGAGGCCTAATAAATATTTTGTTTTGAATATTTGAATATTTATTTGAATGAGTGAATAAATGTGTTTCTGTCACTTCCTGCCTGGCAAGTGAATATATGCATGTTGTAGCCTATTTATGATGAAATTTCATTTTAACACTGCCCACATGTTCCGAAGAGAGAAAAATGGGCCCAAATCGTAACAAGATCTAAAAGAGTCACATCTAGTGATGACTTTTTACATCATTCGTTTAGAGGGAAATGCTTCTGCTAAAACCCTGTTCTATCTCAGTATTATCCAATTGTAAAGTTACAATCCTAGGAACAAAAGACATAGGGGGACTATAAAACTAACTGGCCATAAGCGAAGTCCACTTGGTTAGGGGATAAAAGGGATATTAATGCCCCGTTGGGTAATACAAATTCTGGTGTTTTTAATGCATTAACTTCTGTGTAAAGGTCTTACCGAAAGGTCATAATAGTGGGCTGTGGGTGACAAAACCCTTTCCCTTCGTGAGAATTTGACCTTTGGTTAACTTTCTGTTTCCGTGGGAACCAGATAAAGGCAGAATGTCACCTCTGTTGCTGAGCAGTGTTGCTTATGGTAAAATGTCCCCTGCTTGGTGAATTATGTCTGGATGGGAGGGGCTGTAGTTGCCTGATGTCCACCATGCTTGGGCTTCACAGAGCACAGTGACTCTGCTGGACATGTCTTGTGGGGCACCTGGCCACTTTGCTGCTGGAATTGTTAGTAGAGATGTTGGCTCCTGTGGGGCATGAGGCTTTTAAACCAGGCTGGCTCCTACACCTACCTGATGTGTACCTGGTCTCTTTGCACCTCAGTGGTCATGGGGGTGTGTGTGTGACAATGGAGAGAGTCCCCAGATGGCTGTGTGGGCCGTCACAGAAGAGGAATGCTTGAAGCTACTCAGCTGGCAAGCTGTGTTCCTGTCCTGTGTCCTTCTCGGTGGATTGTGGCCTAAGATAGTTGTGTGATTCTGAATATCCAGTTGAACCCAAAACACACTCTGGTGGACACTTCAGAAATCAGATATAATATTTGCCTAATACAGTACTGGAGAGTAAACAAGTGGTAGTTATTTCAACCCTTACGAGTCTAAGGAAAAGCACTTTGGCTGAATAGAAGTCCTGAGGCTGAAGATCCCCGTGTGTGTCCCACTGCACCCTGGAGAGCGGGCAGTCCTAGCCTTGGCTGAGCAGGGCCCAAGGATGGGAGGACTGGCGGTTTTGACACTGACTCTGCCGCAGAGATTGCTCTCCTCTCAGGCTGCACCACTCCTCCTGGGGCCTGATAGGCACGGGGAGCGTCTTTCTGCTGAGACTCAAAGAGCTTAGGTAGGGCCTCTGTCTTCTCCCTCCCTCTGGTTGGGTGGGCTGCAGAGGGGATCCCCAGCCCTGGTGGGGAGGTAGAGGTGTCAGTTCTAACAGCCCCCGTCACCAGCTCTCACTCTGTGCCCGCCCTGAATTGATCGCCTTCCTGCCTTTGCCCACGTAAGCCTCCCGACAGCCTCACGAGATGGGCTCCTTGGCCTCGCCGTTTCTTAGAGAAGGAATTGGCAGTTCAGAGAGGTTCAGTAACTTGCTCAGGGTCACCCAGCGGGTCTGCGGCTGAGAGAGGACTCAGCCCGGGCTCTGACTCACTGCCTCGTGCTGACCTCCAGTCCCCTTCCAAAGCTAATTAAGGTCCCATAATTCTAAATCAACGCCGCCTTAGGAGGCAGCTCTGGGCAGTGAATTTCTAGGACACAAGATGTCCCTCTTCCTTCCCTCCTGCCTGAGTCTGTCAGTTCAGAAAATGCTGAAATGGGCCAGGTGTTAAGTCTGGAATGGGGCCCAAAAATTAATAAGCTTTTCCTCTTCTCTCTAATGCCTTTGTTTTGACTTCCTCCGCAGAAAGCCATGGTCTTCTGAGTGTCCCAAGTGTATCTCCTGCAGGCAGAAGCTTGGATTCTCAGCTCTAGCATGGCAGAGAGGGGAAGTGGGGGCGGGGTCGTGGGAAGCCAGCTTTCCTGCCCTTCTTGCCACAAGCAGTCCCTCTGCAGCAGGAAGGATTCTGCTCAGTGCACAGAAAAGCTTTTTTACTTACCAGGGGTGAAGGAGGCTGCCCCAGGAGGGGGTGAGTGCCCCGTCCCTGGAGGTGGGCAAGCAGAGACTGAGTGGCTGCTTGCCTGTGATCTGGAGGGTTTCCATTTTCGTGGGAGGATTTGGGCCTTTAGGTTCCCTTCTAAACCCAAGCTTCTGTCTTTCTATGACTCTTCCTGCAACCCAAGTTTCTAACTGGGAAGAAGCCAATTATGCCAGAAAGCACTTATTTTTCCATTAAGAGAGAATATTCTGGGGAATGATTTACAAAGTGTGGGGAGGCAGGGAGACCAGCCCACCACATGCCCACTTACTGGGAAAGCCAAGGGGTTTGGGTGGGTTATACCCAAAGTTCTATGTCAGGGCCTTCTAGAACCATAGTTCCCCATCTCTCTCTGATAAAAGACCCTGTTTTGTTATTTCCAGTGCAGCACAATCAATACTTTGGTAAACTGCAAAATCCTGCGCTGGGTGCCAGAGTGGTGATCGACTGTGAATGCCTTTGCATGCTGACTCTGGCTTTGTGAACTCACCCTGCTGTGGTCCTGTAACAGGGTGGGCTGGCCAGTCCCTGGGCCACCCCTCAGAGCGCAACTCCTCGGCAGCCCTGAAAGAAGCAGAGGGCCTGGGCAGCGCCACTTACGCTGTCTCTTGTCTGGTCTCTGAGCCCACTGGCACATCAATAGTTCTGAGGAGTCTTCTGGGAAAGAAATGTGTCTCTGTTTCCCAAACCAGTTTGACCTTGGGATGCTTTTGGATGGGATGCCATCCAGCATGTACGTGAGTCTTCTGCAGGAACCTCTTCTCTGGTTGGCAAGGACATGGAGAAATGGGAACCCTGGTGCTTTGCTGGTGGGGATGTAAATGGTACAGTCCCTGGGAAAACAGTGTGGCAGTTCTTCAAATAATTAAACACAGAATTACCATGTGGTTCAGCAATTCCACTTCTGGGTATATTCTCAAAAAAATTGAAGTTAAGCACTTGAACAGATATTTGCACACCCATGTTTTATTTTATTTTATTTATTATTCACAATAGCCAAAATATGGAAGCAACCCAAATGTCCACTGATGGATTAATGGATAAGCAAAACATGGCCTATATACATATTATTCAGCCCTAAAAAGGAAGGAAATTATGACATTTGCTACAACGTGGATGAACCTTGAGGACACTATGCTAAGTGAAATAAGCAAGTCACAAAAGGACAAACACTGCATGATGCCACTTATATGAGGTCCCTAGAGTAGTCAGACTCAAAGACAGAAAGTGGGATGGTGGGTGCCAGGGGCTGGCGGAGGGGGACGGGGAGTTGCTGTGTAATTGGGACAGAGTTTCGGTTTGGGGGAATGAAAAAGTTCTGAGACTGGAGGTTGCACAGCTGTGTGAATGTAGTTACCGCCACTGAACCGCACATTTGAAAATGGTTACAGTGGTAAACTCATGTATCTTTTACCATAACACAAAAGAAAGAGAAAAGAAGCTCCTCTTGGGGCTGCAGGAGCAGGGAGAGGTGGCCCTCCTTTCTCCTGCTGCTCTGCTGCAGGGCTCCTGGCCCTGGGCCAGGTTTGGTCCTGGCTGAGGAAACTCGCTCATTCCCAGAACACATGAAATTTCAAGATCAGGCAGCTGCCTGGCCCTGGGGTCCTTTTGGAATCTGGTCACCATGGGCGCCAAGCCTCATTTTCCAGGTTGTTAATTTCAGGGGGAGCTTCTGGGTCTCGTGGCAGATGCCAGCACCGGCAGCTCCATGAGGAGGAGGCCAGCTCCTTTGATCAGCCACGGAGCCATATGCCACCCCACTTGGGGCCATTGAGACACCGGGTGGGCATGATCCTTCCAGGCATCTGTTCCTGGAGTCCCTGGAAGCCCCACATTTTATGAGCTCATCGGGCCCCTGGACCTGGCAGGGGCTTGGGCGCAGGCAGGGGTAGGGCGTGCCCAGCAGGTTCTTCACGTGCCTCCTGGGATGCCTGAGGTGTGCAGGAGGCCTCTGTGTGACCCTACATCTCTGTCTTAGCTCCACCCTCTCCCTGGCTCCTCCCACAGGGTCTTGGGCCTCTTGGAGGAACAATGCCATCCTTTTGGTGGAGCCAGAGGGCCCTGCAGAGGGGCAGTGGGCCGGATGGGCAGCCTGGGAGCAGGCAGGGTTGGGACCTGTGTCCACCCTCAGGAAGGACCCTCTGGGCACGGCCCCTGGGTGATCCCACCATGACCAGGTGAGTGCAGGCCTCGCCTCTGCCTACTGGCCTCAGTGGCTTCTGGAGCCTCAGGGGCAGAAACCCCCTCCCCTTGCCTCCTCAGCTTCCTTGGCTTCTGCTCAGGCCATCCTGTGATGTCAAATCTAGGGTCCTTCCAGTGCCAGCCCTAAGGGGTGGTTACAGAGCCAGACACCCTGGGCTTGTTCTGGCTTCCTGCTCACTGGCCTCCTTGCCTTGCTCTCCAAGACATCGTTGCCCCGACTGTGGATGGGGTGAGCCGCTCATGGAGCTGGTTTGAGAAATGGTGGCATTAGTGCCCGTGGAGCGTTCCTGTAGCTGGTAGCTATTAATAGAAACAGGAGTTTGGCAGCAAAACCCATCCATGCGGATCTACATGCCAGCGGCTACGTGAGAGGGTTTGGCTGGACTGTTAATGAGGATGTTTAGCCAAACATTCCAAGATGTGGTGTCCAAACGGGCATCATCTTTTATGCCTGGGGTGTCGGTTGTTCTCTGCAAGGGTGAAAATGCACATCAGGATATTTCTGGCAATGCTTTTTAGGGAACTGCTCCTGAGATTGTGAGTAAACCAGGAGTCAGTGATTGCTGTAAGGCTGTACCTTGCTTTTAAACAGAAAATAGACTTGATTATTAATTACCAATTTAATTCAATGAGTACTTATTAGGAGGTCCTCCTCCCTGGGTACCCAGAAGGCCCGCCTTTGTTGGACTCCCAGTCTGGACCCACCAACAGATGATGGCCACAAGGTGGGAAAGGACTCTCAGTGGGCATTAGTAGGGTGAGAGAGGCGAGTGGCAGAAAATAAGGTCGGAGAGAACTCAGGGCAAGGCCCTGGGTCCCAAACTGGCCCTGTGGGTCACAGGGCACCTTTGTCCTCTGAGACGATGTTTTCCAAGTTTGAAATTTGGAACTATCAAAAGGTCTCAGCAGGGCTGTCCCTTGAGAGGACGGGCGCACCTGGCCTGGGTCTCTCATTCACAGGCTCCCAGCCTAGTAGGCAGGTGAGTTTGCAACCCCAGCTCTAGGCACACCGGGGCCTTTGAAGATGTCAAATTGGGTGCATGGCATGAGCCCACTTGCAGTTTAGAAGCAGTGTCCCAACAGGAGAGGGTGAGGCAGGAGTGGAGGCCACCTGAGCCCTGGTGGCTGCACAGTCCCCAATTCCCTGGACTGGGCTGCAAGTGACCATTGCTACTTTCCACACTTCAGGTGAGGAGCTGACCTGCCGGAAGTGACTGAGAGAAAGCAAACGCATTCAGACCCCAAAGCCAGGCTCCCCGATGTTACAGGCAGTGTCTCCAGACCTGCTGACAAGAGCGAGGACTCACAGATCACCACGCACCACCTCCCTCCTTGTTAAAGGCACCCCCCCCAGTGGACACGTGGGCGGCATGGACCATCCTCCATGCTGTCCTGCTAAGGTGGTCAGTCCTCGGGCAAACATTAGTGCCGCTGCCCCAGTGAGCAGAAAGCCGCGGAGAGTTTGGCACAGTCTGCTTGTCATTGAATTATTTAACGTCTTAATGAGTCCATTTTCCACCACCTCCTCTGCTCCCCCGGGGCCACAGGGTGGGCAGTTGGCAAAGGCAGGGTGACTGTTCATGAGGCAGCTCATGTTTGGTGTGTCTGCTTACTGTGCTTCCCACCAGGGGCCGGGTTCGGGGCACCTCCTCTGTAGCCGGCGACCATCCCAACATGGGGCTACCAGGGCCCCAGAAATATTTTTCCAGTATGGGGAGGTCCCTGGGGAGCTGGGGGAGAGGAGATTACATCACTGGGTGGGGTGGATTTCCAGCACCTGGACAAAGGCACCCGTGAATGGCCTTTGAATGAGCCGAAGGATTGGTTCTTGGGTCCACCGACCTTCCGCCTCCCCTTGCTGGTGAACTTGGTGGAAGCAGGGCTGTGAACACTGTGCAGCGAGTCTCTGGGAGTGGCTCGGCAAGGCGGATGGACCAGGGCTGTCGCTGCCTGCAGGGAGTTCACAGGCTTTTGGGGGAGACAGAGATAAACACGTGTCAAACCGATGTCAGAGAAGCACGGCAGTGCTGGGAAGGGAGCAAGCGGGGAGGGGACCACCTGCAGCACCACAGGTACATGTGGAAGGACTTAAGTACATGGGGAGTGTGGGGTGCTCCGCTGGGCTCCCAACACGGTCCACACATGGGAACCCTGGAATTCGGGAGCGACAGGGTAGGCCTCAGAAGCAGGAGCCACCCTCTCCTCAGGAGGGGGGCACAAGGAACGGCAGCGCTGCTTCTCCAGGCACTGATCCCGTGGGGCCGTCACCCCGTCCCTGTTCTTTCCAGCCGTCTCAGGTCCGTGAAAGGCTGGGTTTCGTTCTGGTCCTCCATCAGGCCTTGGAGTGAAACAACCAGCAATTTGGAGCCAAAATGTGGTATGTTTTGTTTTCATGGTGTTTGTTTTTAGGGTTCTTTTCTCTTTCGGGCAAGTATTCCTTACATTTAAAGTGTGAATATAAATAAATATGATTTTCTTTTCAAAATAAATTTAAGTAAAAGAGTGAGCCAATTTAAAGGAAGAGATTAAGGGTTTGGGTCCCCGTATTAGCCAACCACCGAATAAATAAATAAATTTTTTAAAAAGTAAAGGAAGATATAAGTAACTAATAGTGACAAGGCACAAAATTAGGGAAGGGGGCTGGAATAAATCAAGTTGGGGAAATTTGGAGCCAGTCAGGTCCAAGTCTTCTGGAATGGGTGTAGGTGCCCCTTTCTGCCCTCTTTCTGGAGAGCAGGTCCCTCTTGGTGGCTTCTAGGTAGAAACATTCTAGGAAACTGTGCAGATGGATAGAGAAAATGCAGTACCTCCATCCGATGGAGCACTATGCAGCCCTAAAAAGGAACAAACGACTGATATGTACTGTCACAGAGGAACCTCACAAACAGCACTAAGTGAAAAAGGAGCCAGCTGCGCAGGACTGTTCATGTGGAAGTTCTGAGCAGCAGATCCGCAGAGATGGAGGCAGAGTCGTGGTTGCCGGGGGCTTGGATGGATAAGGAGATGCACTGCGTGTAAATGGCATCAGGGGTCTTACTGGGGAAGAAAATGCTTTAATGCTGACTACGGTAGTGGTTGCACCACTTGGTAAATTTACCAAAAGTCATTGAAGTATAAAACAAAACAAAAAAAAACTGAGCCATGTTCATTCTCTTCAGTCTGAGCGGAGCAGAGTGTGTCTGGGTGTTGTGTCCATCTGTCCGTCAAGGCCCACCCTCCGCTGCTCTCCATGCTGTGTCCTGGAAGGACACCCTCTCTCGCAGGCTCTCGCCCCCTCCGGCTTCCTGTTGGGTTCACCAGCGGGAGGCACCGACAAGAGATCAGTGGGCAGGACGGAGAGAGGCCGGGGTTCATTCCTCTGTCCCCTGCCCTGCCATCTACTGTCCGCAGCCACAGCTCCCTCTGTGCAATCCTTTCAGGTTCTGCTGACTGCTCCCTCCCCTGTCCTATGGGACTAGGGGTCCCCACTCCTGCCTACCCTGGGGGCTTTAGCGTCTCTGGCTGGTACCCTGACCCTGCCCACACCTCTGTGAGTCGTCCCCTCATGCAGCTCGCTCCATGACCCCTTTTGAGGGCCTTCTGTCCCCACTGGGAACAGAACACGTTTGTGCACTAAACGTATTTGACCACATATTTCTCGTGGAGGTCACATGGGGCTAGTGGTGTGTGGGAGACCAGTTGGGACATATTCTACAGCAGCATTTTTAGTGGCTACATAATTTCCCATATTGCGTGTGTGAAATTATTATATATTTAATCTCCTCCTGTTGAGCGGTTGGTCACTGCCAATATCTTTTGCATCTTTGTGCAATGATCATGTCCTTTGGATAGATTCCTAGAGTGGCCAAAGGACATGCCATAGATACTTCTAGTAGGTATCAGACAGTGGTCTTGAAGGCCTGCTCAGGTCCAGCAGTGTGGCTCAACCAGTTCGAGGGCACTGTCCCTTGCACCCAGTATCTGGGATGTTTAGGAATCATTAGAAAACAGACTTTGGCTATGAGAGCTGAAGACAGCAATTTGGTTTGGAGGCCCTGGGACTGGTTTGTTCTGGGGCATTGACGATGCTTGTTCTGTGGGCTCTGTAGTAGGCCCTGCCTGAAGTACCCTGGCCCAGAAATCATGGGATGTTTAAGAAATGGGTTCACATCCCAGTGTGTGACATGGGCACATTGTGGAGCCCTGCTGAGCTCTGGCCCTCATGGAATTGTGGCTTGTGGGGTTTGCATGGGATTAGCCAAAACAGCTTGAATGTGCTGACTGCTTTGCCCAGCCCCTAGTGGGGGGAACATACCATGGCCGTGTCTCTGCCGTCTTCAGATTTCTATGACGAGAACGTTTTATGATGTCTTGGTGTTTTACTGTCTGTGTGACTTTGCCTCCCCCAGTCCTGGCACCAAAGAGTATTTATTAACTCCTTCACGTGTATAGCGTGCTCTGTCTTGCTAATTATGATTCTGAAGCCATACAGCCTTAAAATATTTTTTAAAAATACTAATTTTGCTGTTGCCATCCTTTGCACCGCAGGCCCCAGAGCTGATCATTCTCGTTAACTTAATTGGCGGGTCCTTCTTGATTTCATCAGGCAGCCAGTGTGTAGCTCGCTCTGTCCTCCAGTAGTCCCTTGTGCACCTCGACTACTGTTTTATCTTGGAGTCTCTTTCATTCCCCAGGTTGAAGGCTTTTTCTCCATGTTCCTGTCTTGTGTGCTGTGGGAGCCTTTCTTAGGACTGTCTCCCAGTAGTGAAGGCCACGCTCCCTGCCCTGCCGGCACAGGATAGGTGATGGACGAGTGAAGAGTCACCATCCCTTCCCTTGCCAGATGGCCAAAGAGGAGCTGAGCCCCCCGTCTGCATCTAACCCCCCCAACTTCTGCAAGACACACCCAGCGTCAGCAGCTACATTCAGGGGGTGCTCACTAATTCATTCTGCCAGCTCTCCAACACGTGCTAGGGCCTACTCTAGACCAGGTCCTGGGACTCACCATGCAGTGAGAGTTCGTTCATTCATTCACTCACTTGCCCATTTATTCAACCAGAGTTTAGTAGAACCCTGGTCAGTCACTGTGCTCAGCTGCATACATCAGAATGAACTCTTGCTAGTTGAAGCAGAAATATAAGTTGTTCAAATATACATGTCAGGCGCTGCACCCCATCTGGGAGGCCCAGAGAGCCCAGATGCACAGGTGAGAACGGCACCCCACTGAGACCTCAAGTCCGTTCCCTGGAGACTGTGCTCCACTGGACACCAGCTTGTGTGCTGCTGCAGCCCCTGAACGCTGGCCATCTCTGCTGCTCTTGTCCCTGAAATGCCACTTGCTCACCTCCCAGGCTTCTGGTGGCATTCCTGCACAGGAACACCCAATTGGCAGCGAGAAGCCCCTGCTGTGCCCAACGTGCAGCGGAGGCTGTGAAAGTGAGTTTTCCATTTATCCATCAGAGAAGGGTGGGCTTATAAGGAGGGATGGGCCCCAGACTCAAGGCCAGGGGGTGATGGCTGGAGTCACACTTGGGTTCGCTGCAGTCCTACCATGTGCCCCTGTGCTGGCCTGTGGCCTTTGAACAGGTCCTGGACAGGTATGTCGTGAGCAGCAGAGAACCACGTGGGACACGGTGTTCTGGGTCCTCTGAGGAAGGTTTACATGAATGACTTAGAAGGCACAGAGTAGAACAGGTCAGTCTCACTTGGGGCTGTGGCAGGGCGGCCGTCTCAAAGCCTTCTTAAAAGCCCCTGGAGTCCCACTACTGGGTATATACCCAAAGGGAATGAAATCAATATATCGAAGGAACACCTGCACTCCTGTGTTCATCACAGCACTATTCACAAGAGCTGAGAGATGGAATCAATCTAAATGTCCACCAACGGATGAATGGATAAAAAAAAAATGTGGTATATATACACAATGGAATACTATTCAGCTATAAAAAAAGAACAAAATCCTGCCGTTTGCAGCAACATGGATAGAACTGGAGACCATCATGTGAAGTGAAGTAAGGCAGGCACAGAAAGACAAATACCCATGCTCTCACTCATATGTGGAATCTAGGGGAAAAAAGTGGTTCTCACAGAGGTAGAGAATAGAATAATGGTTACCAGAGGCTGGGGGGTGGGGGGTTGGGAGGAGAAGGGGTGGACTAACAGGTACACAACTGTGCTGTCTACCCTGAGTTCATCAGTGTGCAGCACATGTACGTGTTAAAACAGCGCACTGTACCCCACAAATGTGTACAAGTAAATGTTAAAAGAAGAAGGGGAACAAAAAGTGCCTGCAGTGAGGCTGTAAAGATAAGAAAGGGGGTTGTTGGATCAGGGATCATGGACTATTTAGGGGGAGGGGGAGAGAGATGGGAGCAGAGGGACCAGCGCGTCAAAGGCCAGGAGGGGAAGACGGCCTGGGTGGGAGGGGTTGTGACAGTGTGGACTGAGCATGGTGGACGTTGCAGGTGCAGTCCTGTTGAGTGAGGGGGCTGGAGGCAGGGAGGGACCAGGAAGAGGCCCAAGGGAGATGTGGGGTCTGGCCTGTGATGGAGGAATGGCCCTATAAGGGGTTTTTAAGAGGCAGAATTGATGAGGTTTGGTGAGTGATTGGCTGGGCTGTGGCTCTGTGATGGTGCCTGGCCCCTGGCTTTGTTGACTGGGCAGGTGATGGTCCAGGCATTCACTTACTTCTTCTCTAGCTGCTAGCAGCACATCCTGGTCACACAGGGCCGGTTCACAGGGTGGCAATTGCCGTAGCTTACAGTCCAGTAATTACTAACTGTGCATATTGGTTGGATTTGATCAGGTTTAACATGATCTTTTATGGCTAAAAGCTTCGCTCAAAGTGAAGGACATGAGGTTTAGAGGCACCCTGCATAAATCCTGCTGTCAGTTTCAGGTGGTTCAAGAATGAGGGTAACAAACTGGGCCTGTGATTCACATGCAACTGCAATGAGCTCAGGACAGCCAAAACAATGCTGAAAAAAAAACGAAGTAGATCTTACACCTTCTGATTTCAAAACTTCCTACAAAGCAACAATAATCAAGACTGCAGGGCACTGGCACAAGGAAAGACAGATCCATGAGACAGCAGGGACAATCCAGAAATAAACCCATACATCTGTGGTCAGCTATTTTCCACAGGGTGCCAAGATCACTCAATGGGAAAAGAATAGTCTTTTAAACAAATGGTGCTGGGACAATTGGAAATCCACCTGCAAAAGAATGAATTTGGACTCTTATTTCAGACCATAAATGAAAAAAATTAATTCAAAATGTAACTGGAAATGTAAGAGCTAAAAATGATAAAACTCTTATGAGAAAACATAATAAATCCTCATGACCTTGGATTTTGCAAAGGATTCTTAGATGTGACACCAAGAGCGTGGGCAGCAAAAGAAAAAATAGACAAATTAAATTGGACTCTATCCAAGTCAAAAACTTTTGTGCTTCAAATTATACTATCAAGAAAGTGAAAAGACAACCTATAGAAAGGAAAAAAATGTTTGTAAATCATATATCTGATAAGGGACTTGTATCTAGAATGTATAAGAAACTCTTACAATTTAATAAAAAGACAACCCAGCTAAAAAGTGGGCAAAGCAACAGCAAAAGAACAAACAACTACATTAAAAAATGGGCAAAGGACTTGAATAGACATTGCTCCAAACAAGATATGCAGGTGGCCGATAAACATATAGGAGGATGCTTGATTAGTCATCTAGGAAATGCACATCAGAACCACCGTGAGATAACACTTTACCCCCACTAGGAAGGCTGTGATCAAAAAGTCACAAAACAGCAAGTGTTGACGAGGGTGTAGAGAGAGCAGAGCCCTCACACACTGCTGGTGAAATGAAATGGTGCAGCCGCTTTGTAAAACAGTCTGGCAGTTCCTCCAACATTGTTAAATGCAGAATAACCATATGGCCCACCAATTTCATTTCTAGATATTTACTGAAAGAAATGAGCATCTATATCATCAGAAAACATGAATGTTTGTTACAGCATTATTTGTAATAGCCCCAAAGTGGAAACAACATGTGTCCATCAATTGATGAATGGATAAACAAACTGTGGTATGTCCATACAATGGAATATTATTCAGCCATAAAAAGGAATGATGTGCTGATACATGCTACCACATGGATGAACTCTAAAAACATACTAAATGAAAGAAGCCATTCATAATAATTCAAATTTTATACAATTCCATTGATATGACATGTCCAGAATAGGGAAAACCATAGAGACAGAAAGTAGATCAGTGGAGCCAGGGGCTGGAGTGGAGAAGTGTAAAGGAATAGAGAGCTGATAGCTAAAGAGTTCAGGGTTTCTTCTTTGGTGATGGAAATGTTTTAAAATTATTGTGGTGATGGTTTTACATGTCTGTGAATAAACTACATACCATTGACTTGTGTACCCTAAATGGGTGAATTGTATGGTATGTTAACTATACCTCAATCAAACTGTTTTTTAAAAAGTACAGGGGTGAGTTCCTCATTCCAAGAGGTAGTCAAGAAGCAGCTCAGAGCTGTCCCTCAGTAATGCTGTAGAGGAGGTTCCTGACCTCTTTGGGGTTGGATGGATGACTTTTTCAAAACACCTTTATTGAGATACAACTTTTCAGTCCTTTGCAGCCCTGTGGAACTTGGCTTTCTGTGATTTTCTTGAAACTCCTTTTATTCATGGGTTGGTGGAGGTGGCTATGGGTGGGACAAATATGAGGGTCATTGTGACCTTGAATTCTTTGATTGATCAATTTGCCTATCGATGGTGTGTGTTTGGGGCTTGCTGGGTTGTGCTGAAGCTGCTTGCATGGCCTTTGGGACACAGAAGTGGATGAGCCTCTTACCACATGTGCCTGCAGCCCTGAGTCTGGTTTTTTAATGCCCTGGAGCCTTGGTTTCCCTGTTCGTAAGTGAGATTGCTGGATCTTGGTGGAGGAGGGTGTACAGAGCCCAGTGCCTGTTAGTGGGCCCAGGCCCATCAGCCTGGTGCCCTGTGCAGGGACATTCCCATGCAGTCAGGTGATCCGAGGACTTCAGGCCTGGGCCACAGTTAGGAATTGCCACAGAGATTGCTGTGCTTTCCCTGGCCCGGTAGTCCACCCCAGACAGCAGAGGAGGAAGCTGGAAGAGAGGCCTGCGTGGATACATGATGAACAATCCTGTGGTGGACGGAGGGACCTGGACTCTTGGGCCCCCCAGGGAATAGCACTAGTGACATGCAGTGGTCCACATGTCCTTGGCTGAGCACACACTCCTCCCCTGCACTGGTGTGGCCAGGCTTGGTGACCAGTAGGGCACCCAGTGTCTGGGGAAGGGGACCCATCAGAGGTCCACTGTGAAACCCCACCTTTGCCTCTGAGTTGCATTTAGCCACTCACCAGGGAAGGCATTGGATTCACAGCCTAGCTCTGCAGCAGTGTTTTAGTGTGTGCATGTCATGTGTGCATGTGTGTATGTGTGGGCACATGAGTGTGTGTGTGTGTGCTACATGTGTGTGTGTGATCTGGCAGAGACCTTCCTTCTTTGCTTTCAGATTAGGACTAGGGAATATAAAATGTGATACCTTTGGCACTTGACTTCCTTTTGGGGTGCGGGGCTTCTTAGGTTCTCCTCCCTTCCCTCATCCTGCATGCCTACGTGCTGCAAACATTTCCTGATTCCCCACTCCATGCTCGTTGGCTTTGGCCCAACTATCTTCCCAGTGATCTAGGTCTGCCTCCTCTCACCAGCACTGTCGATGCTAGGGGGCCATGGCCACCTGTGGGCTGGGCTAGACCAGGGCTGCAGAATCTGTTATGGGATCTGCTGGAAGCAAAGGACCCTGGGAGCTGGGAGCTGGGAGCTGGCTGGGAGCCCTCCTGGCCAAGAGGGCCCATGGCCGCAGCTGACCTGTGCAGGACCTCAGGCCCAGAGCAGACTTCTGGGGTGGGGCGGCTAGGGCAGGAGCTGTTCGATTAGTTCCTGTGTGCAGATCTCAGGCCTGATGGACAGGGCTCCTCAATGCCTCTGCTTCCATCTGGAACACTTGGACCCAGACTGTCTCCCCTGGCTGGTTGGCCTTTTCACCCCAGAAATTGGTCTGCCTGAGCTGCTGCCTCAGGTCTCTCCTAAGCTATACAATTCACTTGCATTCATTAAAATTCACCAGATGCATATGGAATAATATTATTATCATTATTGTTGTTAATAGCTGCAATTTATCAGAACCTCCTTTGTGCGGGCTCTGTTCCAGGAGTGTGACTTCTGTTATCTCATTTAATCTTCGCAACAACCATGCTGAGAAGGTACGATCAGCTCTGCTTTACAGATGAGAGAACCGAGGCTCGGAGAGGTTCAGGAACCTGCCCCTGAGGTTGCACAGCACAGATGGGTTGCACACCACTAAGGTGGTGTTCAGACTCTGGACTGCCTGACTCCAAAGCCAGGGCTTTCAGCCACCCCCTGAGTCTCTTGCAGAGGTTGAGCACACGACTGCCAGAGCCCACAGGCACTCAGGGTTGTGTGGGTTGTAGCAGGTCCTCTGGCCACAGAGCAACATGAAACAGGAGCAGAGGGACTATGGCTGTGAAGGTGGGTGAGTGCTTCATGGAAGGTGTGGCATTTGTGACAGGCTTTTAAGGATTTCAGTTGGTGTGGGAGGCAGGGAGAGAAGGTATTCCAGGAGGAGGGAAGTTCAAGGGCAAAGGCCTAGAAGCTGATTGGTGTGGTTCCTGATCAGGGCTGGGTGGAGCAGGGTGCTGGGGCCCAGCCTGGCCTTCAGGGGTATACTAAGGGGATTAGACCTTTGTGGGCCCATGGAGAGTCATGGATAGTGACTTATCTGCTGGCCTTGTGGGCTGCTACTGGAAGAAGGACACATCCAGGGAGGTGGCTGAAGACCCTGTTCCTGAAAAAGTATTGGGGGGTGGTTGCCTGAAGTCGGGTCTCTACAAGGTTGACCTAGGGCAGGGAGCAGATGGGATCTGTAGGGGCCCAGAGTGTAGAGTAGGGACCCCTGGCAGGTATGTCTCCCTCCACCCCTTTTCTAATTCAGTAAACTTCATAGACACATTATTGGAAGTTCTGGGTCAGGAACAGCAGGATGAAGTGCTCACTGCCAGGAAGGCCTCTCTTGGTCAGTGCTGTCAAGGAGGTAGTGGGGCCCCCATGACACAAGTGTAAAAGCAGATCATGGATCCTCATTTCTCCAGGCTGTGGTTTTTCCAGCATTCAGGAATCAGATAGACATACACTTTTGTCCTGCCCTTCCGTCTTGTCTGCAAACTGTGAGCTCCATGAGGGTGGAGATCTCTCAGTCATTCAACAGACCTTTACTGCATACCTATTTTGTGCCCGGCACTATGCTAGACATCGAAGATATACCAGGGGACCGAGCATATACAGTCCCTACATTCTGAGGAACTCTCTTAATCTCTTTGTCCCCAATGTCCAGCCTCAGAGTGATAGTGTTTGTTGAATGACTCTTACCAGAGGGACGTATCTGGTGTCTGTTCCACTGTGTTCATAGATTCAAGGTCTCCTCCCTTCACACCAGACCTCCCAGAATCATTAACCAGACCATGGTTCTTTCAGACCACAGCAGGCTGTTCGCTCCACGTGGACAGCATTGTTTACAGGGCCTTGGGACCTGTCCCCTTTCTCTTTCTACCACTAGGAATGTCCCCATTGGGGTGGAAAACGGGGAGAACACTCACATGATTCCTGAGGATGCCCAAATGCCCACTCAGCTCCTTGGAGATCTGCCACTAGACTCTCTTCTTGCTAGGAAAAATCAGAGCAGAGGTATGGGGCCATTATTGGCTCTGGAGCCTGTGACACGTGTCTGCCTGCAGTTTCCAGGGGCCTGGCTTGGTCTGTGTAAATTGGAGTAATCTAGAGCAGTTGCTGGGGCTTCTGGGGTTAAGCCATCCAGACACTAATTAGCCTCCTCCTCCTCCCGAGGGCTGTGTGCAATTATCGCAGGGAAGGAGCGGGTGGTCAGGTAGCTGGAGCCTCTGTGGGTGGGTGTGGGGGCTTGGAGATTGGGGTTCCCCTTCCTGAGCAGCCTGGGAGGCGCAAACCTTCACCAGCTTCATGAAACATCCCCCCACAATGAGTGTGTATGTGAGCCCAGGTTAGAGGGAGATCTGGAGGTCCATAAAGGGCATCCAAGGATAAGGGTATCTTCCTGTCACTGAGGACCTACTGTGTGCTGAGCACTGGATACTCACTGGATCCTTCCAGCCCGGGAGTATTATTACAACCCCCATTTTACTCATGGAGAAACTGAGGACTGGGAAGGCAGAGCCACACAGCCCAAGCCACGTAACTGGCATTTTTTTTTTTTTGTCTTTTTCGTGACCGGCACTCAGCCAGTGAGTGCACCGGCCATTCCTATATAGGATCCGAACCCGCGGCGGGAGCGTCGCCACGCTCCCAGCGCCGCACTCTCCCGAGTGCTCCACGGGCTCAGCCCCCACGTAACTGGCATTTGATGGAGCCAGGATTCCAAGTGCACTGAGTCGGATTCCAAGGGTGATATTCATTCACCAGGCTGTGCTGCATCCCACCCAGGCTGAGGACCGGGAATCCGAGGCTCAGAGGAGTGAAGTGACCTGCTCAGGTACACACAGCAAGTGTGTGGTGTTGCTGGGCCTCGAATCCTGGGCCTTCCTCTGCAGGATGTTACGTGAAGTGTGGTAATGCCCTCTCTGTTCTGTGGCACTCTGCTGGGGGAGATGGAAGGGGGGCAGGAGCCGATGGCCCAGGGAGAGTGAGGGAAGTGGTTCCAGTGGGGGGCATCAGCTGCATCCGTGCTCTTTGAAGTGGGAAAGAGAATTCCTGGTGGAACAAACACAGCAGTGTCCAGAACTGGCCCGTTCTCCCTGGGAGGCAGATGGATTATTCATTCTCGGCTATTAGGAGGAGGGGCTGTGGACTAGGACTTAGAAAGCCCCTGGCCACCAGGCTGCCGGTGTTATAGCTTCAAAGTCCAGGCCAACTGGAGGCCCTTCCATGCGGCCCCCTGAGGGCGTGAGACATGAGTGAGCTGCAGGTAGAGCCCAGCCCCAGGCTCAGGGAAGGGCAGGGAGGGCTTTAGGGTGGGGACCGGGCTGCTAGAGCTGCTGCCTCCCTGGAAATGCCCGTGGTGAGCTGGCCTACGAGGAGCTCGAGTGCAGCCGGCATGAGGAAGCTGGCACACACACGAAGGCCTTGGGGGAAGATTCTGCAGCTGTTCAGCACATATCGGCTGGCCATTTAACTGGGCCCTGGGAAAGGAATACGTCACAGAGAATTTCAGTACAGGCCTGTTTAATCTGTGCTAATTTAACCATCTTGGAGAGACGGGGAGGAAGAGAGAGAGATGGAGAGAGACAGAGACAGAGGGAGAGACAGAGAGAAGGAGAGAGACAGAGAGAGACAGACAGAAGGAACGACTGGACAGTGCCCCCTCCTCCTGTGCTGGCCTGTGAGAGAGCGAGAGTTGGGCATGAGAGCTTTGTTTCCTGAGCCTCGAGGGCCGAGTGCATCTTGCCTGCTGAGTGTCTGACGACATGTGCCCCTGAATGTAAGCTGTATGCGTCGTCTGGCTCAGCCACTCTTCTGATGACAAATGGCGCCAGAGACACCAGGCAGCTGGAGGGTGCTGGCTGCGCTGAGTTACTCACGCAAACCTCGGAAGCTGCTCTTTATGGGTGGTTTATGCACTACTTCTGTAGGTCGTCATCTGGGTGAAACTGTGGCCTGGCTACTGACTCATTTAGCCTGTGGTCAGGTTAGCCCTGTGGGCCTGGCCCAGCTGGCCTGCACCACTAGAGATGTGGCCTCCCCCTTAGACAGGGCAGTGAGGGCCCACAGGGTGGGTGCTGTGGCTCATCCTCCAAGAGATGGGTGGACCTGAAGCCAGGTGGACAGCAGGATGGGGTTTGTGCGGGTGGCCTGGAGAGCATGGGCAGAGAGGATGGGGGCTCGGATCAGCAGGTGGGCTGACTGTGGAGAGCACTCAGCCACAGCTTTACTTCTGAAACTGCTCATTTGTTCCTACACTCAAAACCCCACCGGCTATGGGGCAGGCATGAGCTGATCTGGAAAGCTGACACATACATGAATCCATGCAAGAAAGCACGGGGCAGGGGACTAAGGAGAGGTGTGTTTGAGAGGCCTGGGCTCTGGGGAGATGAAAGAGGCGTCCCTGGGTGAGTTCCTGAGCTGGGATTGTTACAGGTGGGTAGGAGTTCACCAAGAGCAGAAGGGATAGATGGAGAGAACTGCATGCGGAGGGTGAACAGCGAGGTTAGGGTCTGAGAGAAGACACTGGTAGCTGGATCCGGAAGGGCCCCATGCATCCTTCCCCGTTGCCGCTTTTCCCTGCAGCAGTGGGGGTCGTGGGAAGGTGTGGGCCAGGAGAGTTATCTGGAGAGGGTTTATCCCCCCAAGTTCTTCTCCAGCCTGACCTTCCAATTAAGCTTGGAGTGGATATTCCATGCCTAGTTAATATGCAGTGTTTAGTCACTGTCTGTTTTGCTGTGTCCATCTGGCCACCCACCTACTCAGTCCTTACTCTGTTCTGAACCACTCCATACTTATAAAACCTGAGTTTTAAAGCTGAATTATTTGGTAAACTGATTGTTTAGTGAGTCATAGAAGGATGTCCGTAATATAAACATCCAGTGGTTTATTCATTCATTCAGGATGTATGTACTGAGCAACTGCTGTGGGTCATGCTGGGGACACAGTAGTAAGAAAGATCTCTTCTCTCATGGAGCTTACATTGTAGTGGGGAGAGATCGGTGGAGGAAATGAGCAAGTAAAAAGGCAAGGGGGCAGGGAGGCCAGTGGAGGAAGACCACCCAGGGTGACCCGACCATGTGGCTGGGGTGGCAGGGAGTGGTCCGAGAGGGCCTCCTGAGAGAGTTGACATGTACACGGCTAATGGCAGGAATAAGCCCCAGCAGAAATCTGAGGGAGGAGGTTCTGGCAGGACGACCGGTTAGAGAGAAGGGAGGCCAGCGTGGGTGGAGCCGGTGGTGGGAGACAGACCCAAGTTACATGGACTGGGCTAAGAATCCAGAATTTATGTGAAGTGTGAAGGGAATCCGCTGGCGGGTTGGCAGTGGGTGGTGACATTATCAGTGTGCTCCGTAGAGGAGGTACCGTGGGACAGAGTTACAGCGGCAGCCAGGGAGCAGAGTGGCCACTGGGGAGGCCATCCCAGTGACCAGGCAGAGGCCAGGGTGGTGGTTGAGCAGGGGGAAAAGCAGGCAGATTGGTGGTGGGTTTTGAAGGTGGAGCTGTTGGGAGCTGCTGATGTATTGCCAGGGAGGGAGAGAAGGCAGGAGGATTCTGAGACAGGAAAGTTCGACTGGGATTGAGAGCTTGGTGTGGGTGTGTTCTGCTGGAGATGCCTGTCTGACACCAGGTGAAGAGGTCGGGGGCAGTGGAGACACAAGTCAGGCGCTCGCTACTGTGCAGTAGATGAAATTGTAATGGCCAGCGACTCCTTCCCCCCTCTAGCAAGCGCAGATGGTTCTCCCAGCCAAACGGGAAAGGACTAAGTCAAGCTGTGGCTAACCAGGAGGCAGGAGTTGCCAGGGGCTGGGCAGCGGCTGTGACTAGGCCCCCATCAGGCTGCTGTGGGAGTCTACATCCCCCCAGTGGCTCCCGGATTCCTCAGGCGCACGATAATCCTGACACCTGGTTCATGACTCGTTCCCATCGCTGGTCCGTGCCTGGCCTTATTTACTTTTTATAACATTATGCACATAAATACCAAGATGCCCAAGAACGAGATAGTACCAGTGAGAGGCATCTTCGTGTGTGTCCCTCCCTCAGTCCACCCTTGCTTCTCCATCCACAGGTGACCACGGTCCTGGATCTTATGTTTCACCAGCCCCTGGTTTTGTTTTTGTTTACTTTATTACATAATGCATACAGAAGTGTTTTTTGTTTTGCCTATGATTATCAAACTTTTAATAAAGGCATACTTATGTATAATAAAAGGCACACATCTCAGCTGGACACGTTGAATTTATGCATCCATATGCACCTATGTATATGAAATCTGTAAGTATCTACCACTGAGATGAAGACTGTAAACACCTCCAGTGCACAGAATGCTCCTGCGTGCCCCTTTCCTGGTCAGGAGTGCCCCCACCACCTAACCACTGTGCTGACTGGTTTTGTTCTATGTCTCAATGGAACTAGACACATCTAGTCCTTCACATCTGGCTTCTTTCACTGAGCCTACTGTGAGATGCACATGTTCGTGTGTAAGGATGGCTGGTTCATTTCACCACTATTCCATGTCTTCTGGTGGATGCATATGTACTCGGGTATGTACCTCGGAGTGGAATTGCCAAGGGGGTGCAAATGGTCAGCTTTCTTAGAAAGTTTTCCAAATCGCTTTTTGCATTCCTGTCAGCAAGCAGTGAGAGTCCCTGTTACCCTGTGGTCTCAAGAACTTTGTGTGCGGCTGGTCTGGTTGATTTTAGCCGCTCTAATGGGTGTGTTGTGGCATCTTACTCTGATTTCCATTTGTGTTTTTTTGATGACTGAAGATGTGGCGCATCTTGTCATAGGTCTCCCAGCCTTTAGAATTTCCTCTTTTGTGAAATGTCTGTACCAGTCTTTTGCTCATTTTTTTACTGGGCTAGGCTATCTCTTGTTTTTGAGCTGTGAGAGATTTTTTAAAATGTGTGTTATGGATATGAGTCTTTTGTGAGATTTGTGTGTTGTGGATATCTTTTCCTGGTTTGTGTTTTCACTCTATTAATGGTGTTTTGGGGAACACGATTTCTTAATTTTACTATAATCCGATGTATGTCTTTATGTAATCTCGTTGCACCTTCTCTACTGATGACACTTTTGCAAATATCTTCTCCCAGCATGTCATTTGTCTTTTCACTATCATGAAGGTTCCTTTTGACACCACTTGCGTTTGCATTTACATCAAAACAGATTTTGAAGTACGTGCCAGGCACTGCTGCAAGCGCAGGAGGCATGTGGTGAGCAAGACTGGGTGCCTGCCACCATCACTCCACTCTGCACAGGAGGAGGTAGAGAGAACGCAACAGCGGCATCTTGGGTGCTGGGGTGGTGATGGGCTTTGGACTGTGGGCATGCAGAGGAGGATCCCTAACCCAGTCCCAGTCTGGGGGGAACATGGATGGCTTCCTGGAGGAGGCGACATCTCAGCTGAGCCCTGAAGGATAGAAAGAGTCAGGCAGACAAAGAGGAGGACGAGAGGGGAAGAAGGATCCAGGCAGAAGGAATTACTGACATAAAGGCCCTTCCTCTGCCTCCCTGCCTGTTCCAGCCCTCTGCAGGCAGCCCAGGATGACTCAGGGTTGCTGCACTGGGCCTGCATGTGACTTGGGAATTTGGTTCCCACTCCTGTGCAGACAGAGGCAAGCTTGGGGGTCCTGACAAAGACTTCCCATAGTCCCCCTGCGCTCTGTGCCTCCTGTGACCAGCTCAGGCTTGGGAGGAGGGCCTGGGTGCTAGCCGCTGACACAGAAAAGAGACAGCCAAGGATCCACACCCACCCCGTCAGAGTAAATGGAGAATCTGCACAGAACTGCCCAAGCCTGTGTGCACACACGCTCAAGGAGAAATAGAGGGAGAAAGACAGAGAACAGATAGACAGAGAACCCAGCGTAGAACCCTGTGGTCCACCTGGACTGTGCTCTTATTAGGAGAGGCATACTGCAATCTGTAGGGGTAAAGTATCATAATTCTTGCAACTTTTTATTTTTAGCAAAAGAAAGACATGTAAATAAGTATTTAGCTGAGTATTCGCAGTATTAGATTGAAACATGAACTTGCTGGTTTTATAGGTCGAAATGCTTGCATGTCAGCACTGTGATGTGGTTCAACTCTAAGCTATTTTTCAGTTTCTCTCTCTGAAAATATTTTTGTAATGTGATGTTAGGAAAAAAAGAATCCCATCTCAAAGAAGGTAAGGAAATTTCCTCATAATTGTTTCGTGTGTAACTTAATAAGAACTCTGTTGAAGAGTTCAACAATTAGAAGACTTTAAAAAAATCAGAATGAGAATGAGATGAAAAGGAAGATTGAAGACTTAAGGAAAAAGTTGAGAATCAAAGCAGTATTATTAAGGAGCTAAAAAAAAAATTAGAAATAGCAGGGAATAGGATATAGACTGATGAAATTGGAAAAAAGTCAGAAAAACAAGATGTAAAGAACGGCAGCGAACGCAACTGAATGGGGAGGCGGTAGAAGCAGTGAGAGGGGAGCCGACCGGTAGAGAAGCAAACACCGATGACCCGCGTAGCGTGACTGACATTCCCAGGTAGGGGGGCTGGCAGTCGAACAGAAGACATATTGAGTATATACTGCAGGAGGAGTGAAGAGAGGGTGGGATCAGCAGGTCGTGCACGCTCACTGCATTCTGGAAACATTTCATCAAAGCCCTCGATGCCAAGACGTATCCAAGTTAAGACAAAAGAAAGAAATCTCCAGGCATCTAGGCGCAGAGAGCACATCACCTGCAGGGACAGACATACCAGGCTGGCCTCCTCTCTGCCAGCTCAGTGCCAGAAAATAATGGAGATGTGTCCACGAGGTTCGGGGAGCAGGGGCAGTGTTCCCTGAGGAGAACACACACGGCCTTGATGTGGTTTATGCGTAAATGGGACAGGCTGCCTTTCTCAAAGACTCAGAGACAGACCACCTGAGGGGACACAACATCCTTGCTCCCTTGTTGGAAAGTCTGCTTAAAAGCAAAATGCATTTGGTTTGCAGATGAATCAAAATGAAGACTCCAGCAGAGGAGAAGCTATGATCAAGGACTGGGACTGAACAGTGAATCCGTTTAAGTATGGAATGAATGGGAAGTACAGTTAAGAACAGAGTGTGAGTTTTCAAACCTGGATGATGTAAAAATAATAATGTAGCTCCCCAAAATCACGAGGTCAAGGGAGGAGGAGTAGGATGGAGTGTGGACGAGCCAACATCCTCATCATCTAAGGCAGAGAATGAAACCAACTGTGTGCATCATGTCACAGCGCCTCCGTCCCTGATCACTGCCTGGTGTTGGCTTGTTTATGCTGCGACGTGTGTATTGCTAGTCTCCTCCTTGTGTCCGTCAGCTCCACAAGGGCCAGGGTTCTTCTGTCTCGTTCACTGCTTGGCACACATGAGAAAGCAAGCCCTTAATCCTGGTTGCTGAGTGGATGGAGGGGAGGAGGGATGGATGGAAGGAGCAGGGTGGACAGAGGAGGGAGGGAGGAGGCGGCCAGGAAGCACGTCATGTATGAACCGCAGACATGTTTAAGCTGCGGGCTGCTGTTGTGTCGTACTGGGCATGGCACAAGTGAGCATTTATAATCCAGTCTGCTGGTTCTGCGATGGGCTGAGTGACTGAACTGGTCTGTTGTTTTCCAGCTGGAGGGGAACTGGTGCACAGAATGGTCGCTAGTGTTTCACGGGGTACAGTTTTGAGATAAATAATATGTCAGCTTCTTGCTATGGTCTTATTGTCCAGGACAGAGTGGGAGGAGGGTGCTGGGCTACTTCCCCTGGGAGCAATGGCAAGAAGGAGCTGGAAAACATTCTCTGCATGACACGTGTGACTTGGTGGAGGTGGGAGATTGGACAGCACAGAAGAGCAGGAAAGGGACAGGGAGCTGGCCCTGCTGAGCTCCTATGGAGCACCTGGCACAGCAGTGAGGAGCTTTTACACCCATGTATTGCGTTCAGTCCTCACAAAGCTCCGGAAAGCCAAGCATTCTTGGCTTTCTCTGGAACTGCCCCCGTTCCAAAGATCAGCACCAGCCACCTCTCACCAGCTTCGGGCAGTCGGGTGACTTACTGAGCCTCTGTTCCCTCATCTGTAAACCGAGAAGAACAGCACCTGCCCTGTAGGACTGTGGGCGGCGGAGATGCAGAAGCGGTTGGGAAAGGACAGCCCAGTGTGGCGGTCATCACAGGTCATTCATATGTCACAGGTGCTGTCATCGCAGGTGATTCAGTCGCTGTTTCTTAGTCTCTCTCCGCTCTGAATTCCAGTGGAGTTGGCGAGCACAGCTGCCTGCTTTCATCCCGACTCCCTTTGACCTGGTGGTTCTGCTGCCCGTGCTGCTTCCTGAGGTTTTTCTTTATGACAGTCCCATGCAGAGGTGATCGGAGATTCTGGAGGCTGTGCCCACAACCACAGCTCTACATGAGCTCTATTTGGGCTGGTAATCTTTACTGACCAACAGGATCTTATCACTGTGGCCCATTAAAGTAGAAAATGCCTACCTCCTCTTTATTGAGGACTGGACAGTACCCACCCCAAAAGGGGTTTCACAGATGAGCAGGCTGGATCAGTGTGGGGGGGAAGGTGGAGTGGGACTGCTCTGAAGGGGAGCTGGGACATTCTGAGCCCAGTTCCATCCTCGGCATGACCTGGACACAGGCCAGGGGACTGGGGCAGGAAGGCTGAGCCTGGGGCAGAGGGCAGGGGTCTGCCCAGAGCCCCCCCAACACCTGCCCAGGTCCTTGTCTGTTCACTGGCGTATTCCTGACACCTAGTACAGGGTCCAGCACACAGTACATGCTCAGTAAATGTGAGAGGAAGTGGGGAAGAAGAAGGAGGATTAATTCTTGGGCTTGGGGCCATGTGGCAGTCATCTTCACCTGCTATCAGACAGGATCTGCCTTGTCATTTTTCTCAGAATCTGTTGTTGTTCACTTATCATTTACCAGCAAGGGGATCCCCCAACTTGGTTTTAAGCCTGCCGTGTCTGTGCATCTGACTGATTTGCATAGCAATCATGTTTTTATTGCTGCTACTGAGGTGAGGTTGTGCGTTCTTGGAACAACCGTCCTTACATTACCTGCATGCTTACTGTGCCCAAGTGCTCTGTGGACATCCCACCCCCATGGCAGGCCTGCAGTGGAGGCATCACCAGGACTGGATCAGGAGCTCTGGAATCTGGAGGTGCCCACTACAAGGAATTTGTCCTGTGCATGTGAGCAGAGAGATGGGTTATAGGGGCCCTGGGGAAACTGAGGCACGCTCAAAGGGAGGCTTAACAATGTGACAGTTTAAAAGGTGTGCATGAGGTAAAGAAAACCAAGGGTCAGTGCAGCACCCAGGGACTAGCAGAAGTGGGGAGCCACTACTACTTCTCGGCCTGAAGGGGAGGCATGTGTGTGCATGTGGTGTTGATGGAACTCTGCAAACACTACAGCTCTAAGAGAGGACTCCCCAACAGGGCCGTGCATGCAGGCAGAGGAGCACAGCTCCTGCCACGCTGCAGGCCAGCAGGAAGGGAGCGGGAGGAATACATACTCCAGCTTTTCTCCGCTCTTTCCTTCCTGCCTCCTGCTGGTGCCTCCCATTGGCTGAAAGAGTTCAGTCCAGAGTTCAGGGGAGCCCCATTATGTGCTCTGTGAAATCAGTGCCCCAGGACACAGAGCTGGGCAGAGAAGACATCTGTGAAATGGGCACAATGGGAGTAGACAACTTGCAGGCCATTGTGGGAAAGAAGTGAGTTACTGCACGTAAAGTGCTCATTATGGTGCTGGACACACCAAGCGTGCTCATACATGGTCATGACGATGACTGTGTGACTTTCTTTCCACCCTAACAGTAGCTTCTGGCACAGGCTTTTTACCTGTGGTACAATACACATCACATAAAACTTACCATCCTATCCATTATTTAAGTGTGCAGTTCAATGGCATTAACTATATTCATACTATTGTGCAATGATCACCATCATCCATCTCCAGAAATTTTTCAACTTCCCAAACTGAAACTCTGTCCCCATTAAACACTAACTCTCCGTTTCCCCTTCCCCAGGCAACACCATTCTACTTTCTGTCTCTGTGAATCTGACAACTCTAGGAACCTCATACAAGTAGAATCGTACAATATTTGTCCTTTTGTGACTGGCTTATCTCACTTCAAATAATGTCCTCGAGGTTCCTCCATGTGGTAGCATGTGCCAGAACTTTCTGCCTTTTTAAGGCTGATCAATAGTCCACTGTATGTCTGTACCACACTTTGCTTATCTGTTCACCTGTGGATGGACACTGGGTTGTTTCCACCCTTTAGCTATTGTGAATAATACTGCTATAAACGTGGGTGTACCAAAGTATTTCAAAAAGTTCATGGAAAATTTTGTATTATCTTTTAATTCTGTTTTTCCATGAACTTTTTGAAGTACGCTTGTATATCCCTTTAAGACCTTGCTTTCAGTTCTTTTGATTATACACTCAGAAGTGGAATTGCTGGATCAGATGGTAATTCTACGTTTAATTTTTTTAGGAATCGCCATACTGTTTTCATAGCAGCTGCACCATTCTTCATTCCCATCAACAGTCCACAAGGGTTCCAATTTCTCCACATCCTCATCAACACTTGTTACTGACTGTTTTTTTTATAGTAGCCATCCTAATGGGTGTAAGGTTCTGCACAGATTTTTGGACATAGTAAGAATGAACGGATGGATGGATGGATGGTTGCATGGGTGGATGGGCAGGTAGATAGGTGGGTGGGCAGGTGGATGGATGGATGGATGGACAGATTGATGGATGGATGAGTAGGTGGGTGGATAGATGGGTGGATGAATGGATAGGTGGGTGGGTGGATGGTGGATGGATGAGTGGGTGGATGGACAGGTGGATGGATGGATGGTTGGATGAGCGGATGGTTGGATGGGTGTATGGATGGGTGGGTGGGTGGATGGATGGGCAGGTGGATGGATGGGTAGATGAATGGATGGATGGGTGGGTGGGTGGATGGATGGGCGGGTGGATGGATGGGTAGATGGATGGATGGATGGATGGGTGGGTGGGTGGATGGATGGGCGGGTGGATGGACGGGTAGATGAATGGGTGGATGGATGGGTGGGTGGGTGGATGGATGGGTGAGTGGATGGATGGGTAGATGAATGGATGGATGGATGGGTGGGTGGGTGGATGGATGGGCGGCTGGATGGATGGGTAGATGAATGGATGGATGGGCGGGTGGATGGATGGGTAGATGAATGGATGGATGCGTGGGTGGGTGGATGGATGGGCGGGTGGATGGATGGGTAGATGAATGGATGGATGGATGGGTGGGTGGATGGATGGATGGATGGATGATGACAACATCTGTTCACCAAAGCAAGACCCCTCTTGGCAGCAAATCCAGTTGGCTGGAGTGTTTCTGTGGATTAGGAAATAATGTAATATTTCTTTTAATGTACTCTGTAATAATTCCCCTCCCTTCCCCATTTGTCCTAACTAGCAGCATTTTGATGTAACAAAGCTTTCCAAAAGCTACAGTGTTTATGACCACAAATGAACTCTCTTAGCGACGTAGATGCCCGGCATTGAGTCCAGATTAATGGCTGTGCTTTGCTGTGGTTGTTAGAACACACTCTTCTTACTGGAATCCTGGGAGTGAAAGTGCTATTTCCGCTATGGGAAAAATTTTGGTCTTAAACCACCACTAGGAAAAAAAGGTGGTGCTTCTGTTCAGGGTACTGGATGCTGTGGCCATGCCTGTGATCTTGGGGGTCTGCCCTCGGCACAGGAAATCTTCTTGAATCAGCCCTTCCCAATGTCTCCTCTCCTGGACCCCTGCCCAGGTTTGAAACAGCAGACAAGGATGACCTGCAGAGCATGGGGGCACGGGGGTGCAGTGGGAAGTTCAGGAGCCCACGTTTGAGTTTCAGTCACCTCCCTTCCTGCCGTGTGGCCATGGGCAGGCTGATCTGTCTCTTTAAGGATTACCAGTTCCTTCTGCTACAGAATGGGAATGAGGAGACTCACCTCACACATTCCTTGTGTGAATTAAATGGGAGAACTCATAGGACAGTTGCATGTGGCTTGTTATGGTGTAGTGAGGTGGGACTCGGGACCCAGCAGTTCAGGAATGCTTTGGGGTAGATGGTCTTAACCCCGTTTCGTGGCCAAGGAACATAGGCTCAGACCACTGCAGTGCCTTGCCAAGGCCACACAGTGAATAAGTAGTCACAGCTAGCTGGCATCAGAGCTGGAATTCAAAGCCAGGAGGCAGTGTCAGGAGCCCAGCTTTAAGGCACCACGGTATCCCTGTCAGATCGTGAGTGTTTCCCTGCATGGCCTCATGCACAGGACTGTCAGTGGCTGCAGAACATTCTAGACATGGTCTAGGGGTTGAGCCTCATGCAATGTGCTCCTCACTTTGGATGGAGCCCCATCTTGCTCCACCCCTGCCTTAGGTGGCGAGTGCTCCTGGGAGCCAGATTTACTCTTTAGACTGTCACTTGTTTTCTGAGCAGTGCAGAGCCTCCAGGGGACATTGAGCTGCCTTCTCAAGCCTTGGAATTGCTGTTTAAATGTTTTATGTTTACAAAGATGTAGGGCTTACGCTTTGGGAGAAAAAAAGCCCACACACAGGTCATAACAAGTGGGAGAAGCAGAGAGTAAATTAACTTTTAATATCCAGACCAGCTTGCGGACCACAGGACTAAATTGCAGAGGTTCTCTGTGGGGGGATGAGCAGGAATTGTTAGAATCAGAGAAAACAGACAAATGACTTGGCCCTGGAATGTTCTGGGCCAAGTTCAGCACTTCTTTGCAGGATTCTCATCCAGGCAAGGGTCATGATTTTTGTCATTTTAGGCCATATATGCTCATGGAGTAGAACTCTGCCCCAGGGCCACAGGGCAGAGCCCTCCCAGCATAGAGGCCTGGGGAGGCCTGCACAGGCTGCCCCACACACCCAGGCTGCAGGCACAAGGTTGTGTGGGCACTAGGCCTTGGGCAGATTCTCCCTCCTAGTGAATGGGTACCTGCTCCCACCTGCATTGTGGCCAACCTCTTGCTAAAGCGTAATGAATTCACCTGCTGGAAGCCTTACTTTGGGGTGAAACATCTGGCTGATTGGCAGGACAGTTCTCAACTTCCCAGTGCCCACCATGGGCATGCGGGCCTGGAGAGAGGTGTGAGGAAAGAGTGGGCTGTCCCCAGCCTGCTTTGGCTGGAGACAATAGGATGGTGGCCACTGGGGGCTTGCTTCAGCTTAGACACTGGACCTTCCCAGCCTTGACGGGCCACTAAATCACCAAATAAGTTAATCAAACAGCTACTCAGAGTGTCAGGTCTTGCAGCTGCCACACAAGGCTGCGCGGCCTTGATCATCTTCCTGGCTCCCTAGACCTCAGTGTACCCACCTGTGAAAAGGGCATTCAGATCCCTGCTGTCAGGTTGGGATGCTGACACCCAGCTCGTGTCTGGCACTTTACCACTCTGAACTACAGTCCCCTCATTGTAAGGTGGGATTTGGCCCTGTGACTTCCTCGTTGCAGCTGTGAGGCTGTCAGGGTTGGGTCTGGACACAGTCAAGATATCACTGAATAGGGGTAGGCAGCTTTGTTTTGGCAGCCCTGGTCATTCTGCAGCCAGTGGGGGATGTTTGAGGCCCTCTGTGCCTGTGGCCTTGATGGGAGTGGATTTGTAAGTCACACCTGCAGCCTAACCCTGCAGGTGGTGTGAGAGGGTGTGCGATAACGCTGGCCTCTGGCAGGCCTGTGTGGAAGCCCATGGCTGCCACACGGTGTTTCCTGACTATAGACCAGGAACCCTGGGTGCCTCCCCCAGCCCCAGGCCAGGCAGGCAGCATCGATCCAGCCAGGGCCCTTGGCCACCCATCTTCCCTACCCTTTATGAAGATGCCTCCTTTGTGCTGCTGTGGGCGCTCTTGGGTTGGAAAAGTCGATCTTTAAAAAATCCCATTTGTGTGCAGAGAGTGAGCATTTCTCATTCTAAAGAAAGAAAACATGGGTTCATTTGCTTCCCCTGGATCTGCCTCAGAGGAAGCCTGTTACGATTTCTGCAGGGTCCCCCAGGAGGCAGACAGATCTCTGCAGTACCAGGAGGGAGGTGGCTTTTGACATTCCTGCCATCATGGCCTGTGATCTGCGGGGGTCCCAAGGTATTATAGACCCTCTGAGCAGAGGTGGCCTCAGGGGCAGGGTCCTGTCTGCAGCACCCCTGACTCTCCCTATGCATCACTGCCCGAGAGAACACTTCCTGAGCTGAGTCTGCTGCCCCGTGACTCCCCCCCCGTACCCCACAACATCTTGGGCTGCCCTGACTTGGGACAAGCCTGCACTGCCCCTGCGGCTGTTCCTCTCCTCCCAGGACAGACTCTTCAGCCCTCTCCCACCCCAGCCTGGCTCCCTGGCCCCTACCTGGATTAGATCCTGTTCACAGGTTCGCTCCTTCCCTCCTGGAGCAAGTCTCGGCTGGGTTGTTCACATACACACAGAGAACAGGGGTGCTAACATGAAGATTTGCCTCTATATTCACAGAGTGGATGGTGCAGC
Source organism: Cynocephalus volans (assembly GCF_027409185.1). Classification (NCBI taxonomy): domain Eukaryota; kingdom Metazoa; phylum Chordata; class Mammalia; order Dermoptera; family Cynocephalidae; genus Cynocephalus; species Cynocephalus volans. The sequence goes on along the minus strand of NC_084470.1, from coordinate 94,912,956 downwards.
CTTCTAATTGGGAAGAAGCAGGGGACTTTGGCAGGCTGCTCACACCACCCTCCCAGCCTGCGTTCACCAGGATGGGCTGAGTGGCAGGCAGACGCTAGCAGGGCAAGCTTACCGTGAGATGCCGCAAGGACACAGGCTTGGTTCAGAGGAGCTTGCAAGGCAGGCAGATTCAGCCCTTCAATTAGGAGGAAGGAAATACTCTGGGTAACACAGCTCCCCAGACCTCAGTGGCCTAAAACATCAGTGTTCATGCACTGTCTTTCTAGCCTATGGGTCAGGATGTCTTGCCTCTGTTCCACAACATCTGGGACACCAGCTGGAAGACTGGGAGAGACTCGATGGCTGGGACCAGGATCATCTGGAGGCTCTGTCACTCACAGGTCTCTCTGTCGATGTGGCATCATCTTGGGGCCTCCCTGAGACTATGGGCTGGAATTCCCCCATGGGGCCTCCCTGTGTGACCTGGACTTCCTCACAGCATGGTGGCTGGGTTCCAAGGATGAATGTCCTGGGGGGGGGAGGGGGAGAGAGAGACATAGATGGGAGCTGTATTGCCTCTTAAAAAAAACAAAAAAGCAAAAAAACTAATTTTTAAAAATTCACCTTCTATTTGAAGACCATTGTAAACTTGTGCACTTGTAAGAAATAATGCAGAGAGATCCATGTAACCTGCTCCCAGCTCCCCCAGCACTAGCATCTTACGAAGCTGCAGTGCAGTATCACAACTGGGATCCTGACACCAGTACTCTCCACCCTTCTCACCCAGATGCCCCTGGTTCTGTATACTCATGTGTGTGTGTGTTTAGTACTATGCAGTTTTATCAGCTCCACCACTGCAATCAAGATGCAGAACAGTGCCATATGTACCTTTCATAACCACACATACCTCCTTCTGGCCCCCAACACCTGGCAGCCACTAATCGGTTCTCCATTTCTATAATTTTGTCATTTCGAGAATGTTATCTAAATGGAGTCATACAGTATGTTCCTTTTGGATTGGCTTTCTTCACTCTGCATAATGTCCTGGGGGTTCATCTAAGTTGTTGTGTATCAGTAACTCTTGCCATGACTGCCCCGAACCCATCACAGTGACTCAGCAGAGCTCTGGGTCTGGGCCTGGACCACGCACTCACCGTGGAGCAGAGGAGGGGGCTCAGCCCTGTGTAAACCTCCAGGTGGGAAGGAGGAAGGGTCAGTGCGCGTAGGAAATAGTCAGAAGACAGTTCCCAGAAGGCAGGAATTAGAAGCTGGGTGGGCAAAGCCAACACATGCCCAGCACAGGGCATGGAAGGAAGGAGAAGAGACCACCCCACTCTCAGATGCTTCCCAAGCTCTGAAGGCAGATGTGCAGACCACCAGAGGGTGCTGAGCTGCAGGGCAAGTAGAAGGGCCAAGAAGGGGAGACAGAGGCAGGTCCTGCTGTGGTCTGAGTGTTTGTGCCCTGCCCCGCATTCATATGTTGAAATCCTCACCCCCAGGTGATGACCAGGAGGTGATTATATCCTGGGCAGAGCCCTCCTGAATGGAATTAGTGCCCCTATAAAAGAGACCCCAGGGAGACCCCTGCCCCCTCGCCCCCTCGGCTATTTAAGGGTAGAGAAGGTGGCTGTCTATGAGCAGCGGGTCCCCAGAAGACACAAAACCTACTGTGCCTTGATCTTGAGTTTCTCTGCCCCAGAACTATGACCAATAAACTTCTGTTGTGTATAAGCTCCCCAGCTATGGTAGTTTGTTACAGCAGCAAGAATGGACTAAGACAGTCAGAAACCAGAAGAGAAGTTTATTTAGCGTGCAAATGTGTGTTGAGCATCCACTGTGCACCAGCCATCACTCTGGGTCTTGGGATGACGCAGGGGACAAGGTTGGGCAGTCACTGCTCTGCTGGTAGCCACATTCCCATGGGAAAGGTGGAGAGTGAACAACTTAAATGAAATGGATTCATAATTCAAAATTTGTAATCCATAATATTTGGTATTAAAATCCTATCGAAGACAAGTAAAACTAATTCATCCATTAGACGTGCACTGAGGGCCTTTGCTGTGCCAGGTACTAGATGTGCCTCCCTCCTTAGTGGCTCCGCTCTTCCCTCTGCATCTGCCTGTATCATGACCCCAGCTGTGTTGTTGGGGGACCGATCTGTCACAAGGCTGTCTACCTGGCTAGACTGTAAGCTCCTCAAGGGGCTTGATGCCTCTCTGCTTAGTATACTGCCTGGCCCATAATACGAGGGTACTTCAAAAAACTCATGGAAAAATAGAGTTAAAAGATAATACAAATCTTTCCATGAACTTTCTGAAGCACCTTTGTAGATGGATGCCCTCTAGGGGTTTGTGGAGTGGGTGGATGGATGAGTGGGATATGGATAAGGGGTAGAAGGAAGGAGAAAGGAAGGGAGGGAGGAATGGGGGCCAGAAGGATAAATGAATGAGAGTGGATGAAGGAATTTGTCCAGATATTCCAATTGCCAACCAAAGTCCTCCAACCTATGTACTTAGACTTCAGGGAGAGCAAGCCCAAGACACTTTGATGCAGAAGATTGTTATGTCACTCAATTTGCTTATCCCTGATCCGAGGACTCCAGGGGCTCTTGATTCCAGTCCTTGGCTGTTGAATGTCTCCTTTGGGGTTTGTGGGCAGGCCCCAGGGAAGACTTCATTCCAGCTGAACCTTAAATTCCCGATGGAGCTTGGGTCTGCCAGAGGGTGCAAGCTTTGCTGTGGGCTCCAGCTGCTACTCTGCTGACTGGGAGACACTGTTCAACCATGCCCAGAGTGGTCCAGCCAGCCCTCCCTGGTGAGGTCCACCACAGTGACTCACCCTGGATCAAACCTGCCCTATCACAAGGAGATCTTTGCAGATCATTGCAGATCTGCAGACAGGCCTCTGCATCTGAAACTGCCTGTGATGTTCAGCCGAGCTGGTAAGTGGGTCCTCTCAGAGTGGCAGGAGGCTCCAGCCCCAAGCTAGTGATTCTCTTTTTAAAGCAACTGCAGAGTAGGCAAGTTTTTAAAATGCAAAAGAGCCAATCTCCCAGCTATTCCCACCCTCAAATGACTTCTTTCCAGGTGTGGGGTATTTTAAGCAGTTGTAAACACCCTTTTTGTTAGACTTTTCGTCTCTGGTAATGATCATATACGAACAAATTCTGTCACTGTTCCTTCCTTGATCACAATTCATGTTTTAAGAGAAATCTATTCCCAACTCAAGCTTTAGGGTATTTACAGAGTTTCCATCCAGAGGCAAGCATGGGGCTGGACACATCCCTCAGGACGCTGACATTGCAGTGGGGTGGCAGATGATCCACGAGACAGGACATAATTTCAGGTAGTGCCAAGTGCAGTGAAGAAAAGTGAGCAGGCAGAGTAAGGGGGGTGGGCGGCCAGTGGTGGGTTCCCTGAGGAGAGAGATAGAGGCCTGAGATCTGGGCAGGCAGAACGGCAGGTGCGAGGCCCTGGTTGGGCATGCTGTCAGTGTATTCAAAGCTGTGCTCTGGGAACAGCAGCAGCAGCGTTAGAAACAGGGAGGGGTCCCAGGGTGGGGTGGGAAGACAGAAGGCTCAGACAGAGGGGCTGCGATGGAGCAAGGACCAAGGGAACCTGCTGGAAACTGGATTGTGCGTCCTCAACTGGGAACAGAGTCCAGAAAAGAAATGCACACACTGGCGGTAGACATTTGGCTGTGAGAAACTTGTTGCAAGTGACAGAAAGGCCTGTTTAAACAGACTTAAGCCAAAAAAAAAAAAAAGGAGGGGGGGAGAATGGATTGTTATTTGTTCTTTGAATTGAGAATTCCGGGGCTAGGTCTTGCTTCAGGCAAGTCTTGCTCGAGGTCTCAAACAAATTCAGCAGGACCTGGGGTCTGTCTGTCTGTGTCTTTCCGTGTTTCTGCCGTGCTGGTGGCTTCTTGCTGAGATATACCTGTCCTTATTGTAAGACTGGCCCGAAAGCACAAATCTTACTTGTTGGGAGACAGAGATCGTTGCAATCAAGCAAGAGGTTTTTTTATTCCAGCATGCTGGGGTCGCTCTGTCTTCAGGACAGAAGCGGCCCCGAGCTCTTAACACGAGCACTTTTTATACAGTTTGGTAGGCAGACTTTGGCAACAGGATGAGTTGTATACAGCTTATTGGTCACCTGAGGTGACTTTTAAATTCATTGGTGGCTTTCAGTGGGGTGGTATACAGACGAGGAACTGGGGAATTGCCCAACAGCCCACCCCTTGTGTGGTTAGGCCCTTCCCAGAACTGGGTGAACTTTGGACAGTTTGGGAAGTCCTTTATCTGCCCTTACCAGAAAGTCCTACCCGCAGGGGCTTGTAAAACCTTGCGCAAGCTAATTACAGAAGCAGAAAAGCTAGTCAGTTAATATTTAAGGGTGGGGGAAGGGGTTCAGGTCCACACTTATGAGCACATATGACATGCCAGCATGGCCCTAAGAACGTGAAGGTTTGTAAGGTGTGCTGTGAGCAACTAAAGCTGGGCTGCAGGGCTGACTTCTATAGCTGGATTTATGGGAACACTTACTGCCCAGCAGACTCAGGTTGGAGTTGAGCCATGTTACCACCTCACGGCGGGGCCCAGGCACATCCTTTCAGTTCTCTGAGCCTCGGCTTCCTCACAGCCCTCTCTGTCAGGGTCACTGGCCAGATTAGGTTCAATTACACATCTGAAAGCTCCCGGCCAGGAACCCAGTGCAAAGTAAGTCCCCATGAGAGTTGAGAGGGAGGGAGGGAGGGAGGGAGGATGAACTTGATCCCCTGATGCAATGATTTACATTTAACAAAGCAGCTACTTCTTAAAGTCACATTTAAGCACAAAATTGTAATATTCTTGTGAAAGAATACTTACAGTCTCAAAAACAAATCCTAATAACCAGAAATTGTATCGCAAGATGAACTTCCTTTCCAGACAGAGTTGGCCTGGGACACTGCTCTCCAGGCCTGTGGTGGGCCTGGGTGGCTGCTGGCTAGGCCCACCCTGGTGCAGGTGACTTGCAGCAATTCTGCCCAGAAACAAACAAAGAGAAACACACCCAGAAAAGTGGGCCAAGCAGTTGGCATCTGGGAAGGATCACACCAGAGTCCTAAAGACACCTGCTCCTTAGAGAATGGATCTCCTAGTGTGTCAGAAGTGCTTTCCAGCAATTGGGATGTAGTGGAAATAGCATTTGGCTCGAACACCATCTCTGCTCACCTTGACCTTAGACAACCTTCTTTCCCTCTGAGCTTCAGTTTTCTCATGTGAGAGTCCTTTTAGCTATAGTAACATTTGGGCCTTTATCTTTGGATTTGTCTACCCATGGAGTAGGCAGTCTCTTTTAGGTAATGATCTCCCTGCTTGTGGAAGCAATCAAGCTGTTATGTTGGCCATTGTCATACTTTGTGCCTTCACTGGCAAGTATTTACTGAGGCACTTCTGCAAACCATGCACAGCTCTCGGCACAGATGAGGCTCTTGTCCTCCTGGAGCTGACATCCACAGGAGGGAGGCTCAGAATAATCAAGTCCACAGAGGCACAGGACAGCTTCAGAGCATTAGGTATGAGGGGGTGATGCGATCGGGTGTGACAAGTCGGGGTAGGGGTGGTGGGGAGAGCCTCTCTGAGCAGGCGACCTGTGAGTGGGGACCTGAAGGGGCAGTGGTGCTAGCCATCTAAGCAGCCCAGGGAGGATGTCTTAAGAAGATAAATTCCACTGCCATGTCCAGGGCCGGGGAAGTGCCAGCTCAGGTGCAGGTGGGGGTGGAGAGAGCGGGGGATATCCTGGGGTGAAGCTGGGATGAGTTGCTGATGGGTGGGTGTGCAGTGGTGAAAAGAAGAGAGAACCCAGGAATGGAGCTGAAGCTCTGGCTTGGTCAGCAGAGGGGTGGTGGCGCCATACTGAGAGGGGGAGGGGACTTGTGGGGAAAGGAAGAAGCAAGAGTCTGCTTTGTGCTGCCTGAACACAAAGATGCCCGGAGATTCCTGGTGGAGCTGCAGAGTCGGAGTGTGCAGACCAGGGAAAGCCTTGGGCTGGGGAGGAAAGGGACCCACGGGGAAGGTGCTAGAAGCCTAGAAGTGGAAGAAATCTCTGAGGAAGGCAGGAGGAGGGGTGGAGGCTGAACCAGGCTCTCCAGCACCCAAAGATCTGGAAGAGAGAAGGAAAGGAGGTGAGTCTGGTGTTCTAGGAGATGAGCGCAGAGGGTCCCTGGAAAGAGAGAGGGGTCAGTATGGCCAAGGCCGCTGGAGGGCCAGATGGGGACTGTGAAGTGGCCACTGTGCTGGGCAGCCTGGCGGACACTGGTGACCTTGACAAGGGCCATGCAGTGGTGGGCACAGGAGCCCTGCTGTGTGCTGGGGAGTGACAGGAGGTGAGAGGAGGAGACAGCGAGAGCTTAGCTTCTGAGTGGGGAAGGGGATGGGCAGTGCGGGGGACAGCGTGTACAGATGGAGCCTGGGAGCACAGGTGTGCTGAGAGGCAGGTACGGGAGAGCAGGCATGGAGCCACAGCCAGGGCAGGGGTCTGGCACCAGATCAGCCCACGGGACAGGTGGCCAAGCCACTCCCACCTGCCCATACAACCACCCTATGGACGATGAGGAGACTGAGGTCAAGTGCCTTGCATAAGGTCATGCCGCAGGTCACAGCAGGGCCGGGGTTCATTCTGGGACTCCCTGCCCCAAAGCCACATACAAAACCTTTACAACTGCCCCAGTCTGCTGCGGGTGGGAGCAGGGCCCCTCAGATCCCCTGAATCCAAAGCTCCTGGCATCTGTGGTCTCAGGTAGATCCCAGGGATCTTTTCCTGCTTCAGATTTTACCTGCTCGTCTATTCATGTTTCTGTCTGGAACTTGAGCAACTGTGGACCCATGGCCGTACCCAGGAGCTAGAACATCATACAGGAAGATGCATCTGCGCCTCTCCTTTTCTCTCATCTGTCCCCTGACACCCCCATGCCCAGGCTCTCCGAGATAGATTCTGTGTTTATGGTTTCCCTGCTTTTTCGTTTCAATCTCCAATTGGAATTTTTATCATGTTGAATTTTTGTCAAGGCTTTTTCTGCATAATATGTTTTTTTTATTTAGTTTGTAGATATCGTGAATTACATGGATTAATTTTCAAATGTGGAACCAGCTGTATTGTTGAATTATATTTGCTAGTGCTTTGTTGAGGATTTTTGTGTCTCTGTTCATGAGGGATATTGGTGTGTAGTTTTCTTTTTCACAACGTCTTTGTCTAGTTTGGTATCAGGGTAATGCAGACCTCATAAAAAGAGTTGGGAAGTGATTCCTCCCTTTATATTCTGCAAGAATCTGTGTAGAATTGGTGTTATTTTTTCCTTACATGTTTGATTGAAATCACTCATAAAGTCACTTTGGCTGGAGTTTTCTTTATTCGAAGGCTTTTTGTTTGTTTGTTGCTTTCTTTTTTTTTAATCAATTCTATTTGTAAAATAGATATAGGGCTATTTATGTTATCTATTTCTTCTGTTGTGGATTTGGACAGTTTGTATCTTTTTAGGAATTTGCTTGAATTATCTAATATTCAAATTATGGACCTAGTGTTGTCCCTGGTATTTCCTTATTTGTAGGTTATATTTTACTCTTTTTCAATTGATCAGTCTTTCTAGATTAAGAGTCAGCAAACTACATCCTGGGCTAAAGCCAGTCCAGGGCCCAGTTTCAAGGGCTTCAAATAAAACAAACAAAGAAAGAAAAAAAAATGCAAGGTTATGTGATGGGGACAATATGAGGTCAGCAAAGACTATAATATTTGCTCTTTGGCCCTTTACAGAAAACGTCTGCTGCCCTGCTCTAGAGGTCTATCAATTATGATATTTTTCAATTTGACCTCAAAGATTTTTTCTAAGATTTTTACTTTCTTGATTTAGTTGATTCCACTCTTCTCTTTATTACTTACTTCTTTCTGCTTGCTTTGGGTTTACTTTGTTCTTTTTCTAATTTCTTAGGGTGGAAGGTTGATATGAGATCTTTTCTTATTTTCTAATATAATTGCTTAATGCTATAAATTTGCTTCCAGGCATTGCTTTAGCTGCATCCCACAAACATTGATATCCTGTGATTTCTTTTTCATTTAATTCAAAATGTTTTCCAATTTCCCTTGTGATTTCCTTTTTGACCTCTAGGAGAGTTAGAAATTATTGTTTAATGTCCAGTTCTTTTAAATTTGTTAAGGTTTGTTTATTGACCTAGAATATGGTCTCGGTTGGTGAATATTCTGTGTGCACTTCCATCTATCCATCTACCCCTCTATCCACCTCTTTACTCATGATTTATCCACACAATTATCTGTCTATTGATTCACCCATTTATCCACTGATCCATCATCTATGAATGTATCTATCCTTTCACCCATTAGAACAGTTCTTGGCACATAATAAATATTTTTAATACTACTATAATAATAATAATAATATAATAATATAATAATGGGTGGCCCATGAGTATGGGGCTGCGATTGGCCCAGATGGGTCACATGCCCACCCCTTGAATGGCAGAGTAGGCTCAGCCCCACATGAAACTTATGCATGGGAATGTGGTTCCCTGAAAGACGATCGTCAGAATACGGTTATCAGAAGGTGGGGAATAGATGCTGGCAGGCCAACACATGCCCATGACGGGGCAGACAAGGAGAAAGAACTAGAAGTGATTCCAATTTCAAGTCCTACAAAACCTCTGAAAGACAGAGGTGCAGTTCAAGAGCAGTTAATAAGGTACAGTGCAAAGAGAATGGATGAAAGTGGTGGACAAACTCAGGAGCCCCATAGAACTTAACATATGTTTATCAAGCACCTGCCATGTGCCAGCCATCACTCTAGGTCCTGGGCTGTAGCAGTGAACAAGACGGGGGCAGTCACTACTCTCATGGAAGTCACATTCCCATGGGAGAGATGGACAGTGAAGGAATTAAATAAAATAGATTCAGTTTTCTTTCTCCCCCTGTGGTCCTTGGAATTGGGTCTCTGCTGTGCGGAGAGGATCCACCTGGCTCTGTAGTAGCCTCTGTGTGCTGTGCCCTGCTCTGGCCATGGGAACCATGTGGAGGACACTGGGACACCCAGAAGCCAGGAAATGGACTCAGTGGCCTTTGAGGATGTGGCTGTGAGCTTTACTCAGGAGGAATAGTCTTTGTTGGATCCTTCCCAGAAGAATTTCAACAAGGATATGATGCTAGAAATTGTCAGGAACCTGGCCTCTGTGGAAGTCATATGCTACAGAGACTCCATGACAGTAAAGACAGTAGCCAATGTGGAGAAAACTTCAGCTGGATTCTAGATTATATTTTGAACAAGGAACTCCTCCTGCAGTGAGAGCGTGTGAGAGCAGTGTGTGTGTGGAGTCGCCATCGGTCATTCTTTTCATAGACATACCACAGCCCACATCAGACACACACTGTATGAGTTTGTGCAATATGTAGAGAAGTCATAGAATTATAAGCAACATGAGAAAGGCTTTAATTATCGTCACTGCTTTTGAAAAGATAAAAGGACTCACACTGAAGAGAAACCCTGTCAATTTAAACAATGTGATAAAACCTTTAGGTCTCCCAATTCCTTTGGAAATCACAGAAGGACTCACAGTAGAGAGAAACCCTATAAGTGCAGGGAATGTGGGAAAGTATTCACTTTTCCCAACATATTTGAAGACACATGACAGCACAGGCTGGAGGTGGACCTCGTAATGTAAGGTGTTGTGGGAAAGCCTTTCACACTCCCGGTTGACATCAACTACATGAAAGAACTCACACTGGAGAGAAGCCCTGTGAATGGAAGAACGTGGAAAAGCATCCAGTCGTTCTAGTTCATTCTTTTTGAGTACATGAAAGAACTCATACAGGAGAAAAACCTTACAAATGTAATGAATGTAGTAGAGCATTTCATTATCCCAGTTCTTTTCGTAAACATAAAGGACTCACACTGTAGGAAAAACATGTGTGTAAGACGTGGTAAAGCCTTTTGTTTTTCGAGTTACTTTTGGATGCATGAAGCGCTGTCACTGCAGGTGCACCGCACAAGCGTGGGGAGCACGGGACGGGCCTGCACTTGTTCCACCTCACCTCAAAAGCACGGAAGAATGTGTGCTGTAGAGAAGCCCTAAATAAAGAATGTGGCAAAGCTCTAAATAAAAATAAAATATATTCATAATTCAAAATTTGTAATCCATAATATTTGGTATTAAAATCCTATTGAAAATACACTGAAGACAAGTAAAACTAATTCATCCATCAGACGTGCACACCTTGACTGGAGCCATCCTGAGCAGGATAGCCTGTCTCCTCCAGGGACGGACAGAATTTATCCACAGTGGGAGGCTCGGGACGTCATCTGGAGCAAGGCTGTCACACTGGAGCCTGTCTCGGCACCACCCAGAGTCTCCCTGACCATACAGAAGCTAGGCCCACTCCTGGAGTTTCGGATTCAGGTGATCTAGGTGGGGACCAAGAATTTGCATTTCTAGCAAGATCCTGGTGATGCTAATGCTGCAGGTTCCCAGACCACACTTGGAGAACCACTGATCTGGACCAATCCCCATGTTTGACAGGAGGAGAAACTGAGGCCCAGAGAAACTGGAGCCACCCAAAGGCCAGACCCACTGGCTTTTGTGCTGTCAGCAGTTGCCATGAAGGTCTTTAAAGGGTTAGGGGCCACATGGAGGGGCCTGACAAATGGACCCTCCCGTAGACAAGACTTCTGGGATTATCCTCAGAATTCACGGGGATCTCCAGAATCCTGTTCAGCATAGAGCAGGACTCTCAGGCCCACTGTTTGAGGGAGCTTGCACAAGGCTCCTGGATCCAGCTGGGCCAGGCTACTCTGGTCTTGTCCCTAGGGCCTGAGGGGACAGGACCCGATGCACGGGAGCCCAGGTCACGCCTATGTTCTGAGAACAGCAGCTGCAGGTGCTCAGAGCCTGGTGGGGGGCGAGGAGGAGGGTCTGCTCCTCCCCATCCCACCCTGACCCAGGATCCAGCACCAGGGGGTCTTGCAGTGCTTACTGTGGAATGACAAGCACTGACAAACAGGAACAATGCGTGAAGGGAGCTATTTCCCCTCTCAAAGCACAGTATATTCTCACGTGACGGGGAAGTCTTCTGGGCTGAGAGGGGTGTTTAGATCTCAACATCCTGGCATCTCCTGGTGGCCGAAGGGACCTGCAGACAGACCGGTTCCCACTTAATTCCCACACGCCCTCCCCCCGAGCCCAGACGCTTGCCTCCTCCAGGGACACAGAGCTGTGGTTCTCGGGCACAACCATTCCATCTTGAGATGCCCGCAGTTATTCAAGTCTTCGTGATTGAGATCTAGTCTCTGCCTCACACTGTGGGCGGACTATTCCTTGACGGCCTGACCCCACCTGCTCCCCTGCCCCGGGGCAGCTGTGCTGACTGGGAGGCAGCCCCCGGCCGTCCACGTGGGCGTTGACCACATTGGCTGTTGTCTGGAATCGCAAGGCCTGGCTCTTAACTCAGATGACAAGTGCTTGTGGGCCTTCCTGGTTCTCTGTGTTCTTCCATGGACATGAGGCCCGTGGGCCCTGCCTCCTGCCCTGCCACACTCCCCACCCCTCCCCAGTGCTCCCGGGGGCCCAGACCCAGCACAGTGTTCCTGCTGTTCCTTTACGTGCTATCTGGTCATCCTGGCACAGCCCTCCAACCCTTACACACTTATCACATGCCTGCTGCACACCAGCTACCCTGCTGAGCTTCACGAATACAGCGGAGAGTGCTAGAATTTACCTAGCAGCTCAGGGCCTCAGAGATGCATCACTGAGAACGCTGAGGGCTGAGGAGGAGCAGGCTGGGTTCGGCCAAGTGAGGGGGAGCAGGGGAGGACCCGCTTGTGCAAAGGCCCAGTGGTGGCTGGCTGGAGGTACTATAAGAAGCCCATGTGAGTTCCAGAAGGGCGGCTGCTACCCTGCCCTTTGACTCAGGACAACCCCACCCTCTCCAACCTGAGGTCCCTCCAGGGGCTGACTTTATAGTCAGGGCTGAGTCCGCATCTGGGTTCTGCACTGCTTACACCTGTGTGACCTGGGCCAGTGGCTTCTCCTCATGAGGCCTTGGTTCTCTTGTCTATAAAATGGAGGAGCAGCTATGTGAGTAATAGGGCCGACTCGCTGAGCTTTGGGGTAGACTAGAGGAATATGTCTAATGCACCCGAAACACTGTCACGATTAATACTCAGTGTGCGTTGCTGCTGTTTATTCCTATTACTATCGTTAAGCCTTTTGTTTAAAGCTGATGTGGTCTGTAAGGTAGTGCTGCCTAGTGGGTAAAGTCACAGGCTTTGCTATTAGACTTGGGAATCCTGTAAATGCCAGCTCCTTTACTTGCCTGCTGCGTGACCTTGGGCAAGTCACTGAACCTCTCTGAGCTGCCTTTTCCTTATCCCCAAATGAGGAGGGTAATTCTAAGAGAGATTTCCCGTAAATGCTAATGTGTGTGGTGTAAGGACAGGCTGTAGACATGAAACTGCTGGCCTTGGTTGCGTCAGGAGAGTGAAAATAGAGCAGGGGTGGAGAGCCGCAGGACCAGGGGCAGATGAAAAACATTCTACATACCTCTGTACTGTGCGATTTGCTCTAAAGAGCATTTGTGTCTTTTACAATAAAACAAAAGCAGAGTGGGGAAGTCAAATGAAATAGATAGTACTTTCCTCCCAGGGAATAGTGAGGATTAAATTAGTTAACACATGTACAGAGATTAGAATAGGGCCAGGCATGTGGGAGTAAATGCAGAGTAAATGTTAGTTGTTTAATAATAATAATTATGATGATCACTATTACATTTCAAGCAGCTCTGAAGAATGATTAACTTTGTTATGAAACTCAAGGGAAACGTGCATCCCTTCAAGACTGGGGAGCAGGGGGCCTGGAGGCCCATGGTTTCTAAGTCATCCAGTCCAGTTAGTATGGTTAGAAGCCCCGAGGTGGCTCTGAGCAGGGCACGAGCCCCTGGGCACACACCCCCATGCTCTGTCCAGCACTGCCAGCTTTGGGGGCTCCTTACACAGGGGTGAGGAATGCAGGTGCATCCCAGCAGTCTTGTGGTTGGGAGGCCCTTGAGAGTCTCAGGCCTGTGGGGCAGGGCAGGCGATACCTGGGTGGAAGAGGAATCAGGGCCAGGCAATGATGACTGTGACCTTGACCTCCAGACCTCCTCTAGCCCTGACAGGTTAGAAGCAGGAGGCAGGGACCCCAAGAAGCCAAGACGTGAGGATTGCTCTTGTGATGCCACCAGGTGGGTGGCTGGGGGACTTCTCCCTTTCTGTGGAAGAAAAGCAAACCAGGCTGGGACCCCTGAGCACTGGCCTGGGGAGGAGGAAGAGGATTTGGTGTGATCTTTAAGATGAAGAAGACCTTCAAAGAGGCATGGAAGCATTTCAGGGGCTAGGTCTCTGTAGATGCCATGTGCTTAACAAGTAACTGAATCATCAGGAATAGGGAAGAACCTGCAAATGAGGATGAACAGAGACACTGTGGAAGCTGAGGCCTCTGAGCACCTATTTCAAGTTTATGACAATGTCCTTGAGCTTAGGGTTCTTGAAAGGAGGGGAGAAGGACGTGGGGAGCAGCCTCAAGTGGGGCTGAGGGTTGGGGTGATCCATGTCTTGCTGGCCTAAAGTTGTAACTTAGATAGATTGGGTAGAGCTTTTGAAGAAGAAGGACCCAGAATTATGTGCAGACTCTAAGAAGGGCCCGTACACGTGACGGGTCCTGTGGTCTGACCTTCTGTGGCTTCCCAGGAAACCTGCCTCTGGTGGGAGTCAAACACAGGGTTCAGGAAGAAAACCTTCCTTTGCATGTGTCCATCCTGCCCAGATAGGCCACGTGCCCTTGAGCCACCTCATCTTTCTGAGCCTCAGTGTCCCTGGATCTCATGAGGTGGTACATTTGAAGGCCCCGTCTCTGCAGAATAAAAGGACAGCAGTGACACTGAGGATTTCAGCAGAAAGAGAGGTGCGTGGCACCAGGCTTTCTAAGGACTGCACATTGGCTGCTGTGCCACATTTCAATGCCGTTTGACTCGGGCACCCTTTAAGTTACTCAACAGCTGGCTGATGCACCTCTTATTTTTGTTCTTGCTTCAAAGCCGGTTGCATTTCCTACAAAGTGCCAAAATTGTGGTTAAAACCTCCTGTGGATGAGAGCAGCCCTCCTCTTTGTTGGTCACTCTACCCTGGTGCTCCCCTCTATTCTGGCTTCAATTGTGTGTGTCCGTGTGTGTGCCCTTGTGTGTCCGTGTGTGTGTGTGTGTGTACACGTGTGTGTGTACACGTGTGTGTGTCTGTGTGTGTGTGTGTGTGCATGTGCCCTCTTGGGGTTTCTCTTCCCTCCTTGAGTGCTCGTCAGAGTGCTTGTGATAAGTGTCACTGCTCAAACTAGTGCTGTGCTGTGCTGGCTTCAGTCCTGGCACCGCTGTGCCCCGACCCCAACCAACTCCAGTCAGCCTCAGGTCTAGCTTCATGCAGGGGCTCAGGTTAGGCCTGCAGGAGTCATGTCAGCCCTGCTTCCCATGTTGGCCTTACCCTCCGATGAGTTGCTGCATGAAGCCGTCCCGGCAGCCCCCAGAGGGAAGAGCTTCTCACTCCTGATAGTCCTGTTGCACGTTCTGGCATGCATGTGCTTGCTTGGTCACTTGTCCATCCTCGAAGAAGCTGCTCAAGCAAAGGGATGAAATCCACCCACTGGCCAGATCTAGGTTAGGTGCTCACCCTCTGACTCTGGTAGTACAGAGGGTTAACTGCCCCAGACCACATGGACTAGGAAAGGCTGGGGGTGTGGTGGTCTTCACAGGAAAAAGAGCCACTGCCAGCATAAGAAGAGAGAGAGAAGGCAGGCAGGAGAAACAGCCACCGATGTCCACTAACCACCCAGGGCAGCAGAGCACCTTGGGATCTGAGGGCATGAGCTCACCCTACGACTGGTAGAAAACCCACTCAAAACCCCTAAGAACCACAAGTAACTTCAGGGGTTCTGGTGCCAGGAATTGAGAGCCACATGGAGGCAGGGCCCAGGGCAAGCAGAGTGGGAACAAGCTTGGGACTTCCTATTGGGGCTGTGGGTCTGGGGGCTGGGGAGGCACAGGTGCGGAGGGCTGCGTTAGTGTGGAGTCCAGACACTGGCAGGATGAGCAGCAGACAGTGAGACTGGAGCCTCTGGAGGACCTTGGTAGAAGCACAAGTCTCCTGTCCACTCCACACCTCCTGGATCAGATCTGAGTTGTCATCAGATCCCGGGTGATTGCTGTGCTCCA
This sequence comes from Cynocephalus volans, assembly GCF_027409185.1. NCBI lineage: Eukaryota > Metazoa > Chordata > Mammalia > Dermoptera > Cynocephalidae > Cynocephalus > Cynocephalus volans. The sequence continues at coordinate 94,897,705 of NC_084470.1, read as the reverse complement.
CTAGTCTAAAGACTCACGTCTTGTCTCCCAGCCCTTGCATTCAGGGTGATGGCTTACATTAGGTCTCCAGTTCACCTTCCAGACTGCAACGTGGCAGTCTGTATAAAGGAGCTTTAAAACTGATCATGCTCTTTCATCCATTATTTCTACCTCTCAGACTATTACGTAAGGAAATCATCAGAGGCAGGGACAAAGAATGTTATGCTCAAAGATGGTCATGGCAGTATTATTTATAACCAGAAATGACCACATATCCACCAACAGGAAGGGTGAAGTCAAGTGCGGCACACTGTACATCGGTTGTTTTATTAACACTGTGAATGTTGTTTTAAAAGAATTTTGTGGGCTGGTCGATTAGCTCGGTTGGCTAGAGTGCGGTGTTACAACACCAAGGTCAAGGGATCGGATCCCTGTACAGGCCAGCCGCCAAAAAGAATTGAAGAAAGAATCTCACAGGGAATCAGCAGGGATATAGTGATAGACGAGACAGACACAGTCCCTGCCCTCTTGGTGCTGACATTCTACCATAGGAAGACAGACTAGAAACAGACAAATAAGCTAATTTCAGACTGTGACAAGTGCACAGGAGGAATGGGGTAATGGGTAGAGGGTCATGGGTGTGTGGGGAGGGCTGTTTAGAGGGGGATGCAAGGAAGGCCCGTCCTGGCAGGTGGCCTTTAAAGTGAAATCTGAAGCATAAGAGGAGCCGGCAAAATCCACAGCCAGGGACAGATCTTCCAGGTGGAGCGAACAGCAATTTACACGATGCTGGAGTCAGGGGGCAAGGCAGTGTGAGGACAGATTGGAAGGTGTGTGGCTGGAGCAGAGAAGCTGGGGGAAATTGGAACCCTGAGAAGCTGGAGAAGAGAGCAGAGCCAGACCCCATGGGCCTCAGGGCCTGTGGGTATCATTTGGATTTTGTTCTAAGGGCAGAGAGACTCGGAGTGGATGGAGAAGAGCCTGACTTGGCCTAAGAGCTGCTCAGAGGCGTCACAGACAAGGCCACTGGGATGCAGTTATAATCACGCTGAGTGAGCAAGACTGGCACAGAATGATATAAACTCTGTCATTTCAACCTCATCAAAAATGGAGAATAACTGAACCCTGAAGCAAGTATGCAGAACACGACGGCCTTTATCTTCAGGTGGCTGGATTACAGATGATTTCCACTTGTTTTTCTCATGCATCTCTGTATCTCACAGCACAAGAGAAACAGTGGAGACGATTTTGGCCCCTGCATTTGTGTCAGTCCCAGCACTTAGTTGCAGATGACAGAATCCTCTGTTTCTAGTTAGAGTCGAGGGGGATTTATTCCTGGATGTTAGGGCTGAGATTCCAGAACTACCAAGGGACCAAGCTTGGATGCCCCATAGCCCAGAAGCACATGGCCTGAACCCTCCCCTAACCTCACCCAAGACTGTTGCCATGGAAACCCCACTACCTGTGACACTCAAGCCTAGAGGCTAGAGCCAGCTGCTCTGGGAAAACCATTCACCTGTGTTCCTGGCCAGCCAGGGCCCCATCTCTGCACCACCCTGCATTGCTCACGTCCACCTTCTCAATCTGGGCAGCCATCTGTCCAGAGGAGCTGAGGCTACCTGCAGGGCCCTAGCTTCAAGGGTGTCTGGGAAGTGTAGATTTCTGTCTTCCAGGGACCCAAGTCCAGCAAGGCAGGGAAGGAAGGCTTGGCTCACATGGAGAAAGAATCGGTCTGCAGGATCCACACAGAAAGGAAACAAGAGCCACCAACATGATAACTTGTACCTTGGCCTTCTGAAAGCCACCTGGAAGAAGGCTGGGTTATCTGTTGTGTGGTCATAAGGACAACAGGAGACTCTCCTTGTCCGGGGAGTGCTGCTGTCTGAGCCCCTTGCCCATGCCTCCCCAGTGTACACCAGCCTGATGTGCACCTGCCAGTACCTGCCCTTGTTTGTCTGATGGAGCCCCTTGGCCCCTATGCAGCAGATGAAATGTGCTGATTTACCACCCCTCAGGTGCATCCTTCAGCCAGCACTCATATACCCCGGCCTTCGGGTGGAAGAGCTTGAAGGGCATGCTCTGCACTGGTTTCCAGGGCTCCCTGGTGGACCAAGCTCCAGTTGCCCACAGTGGTGTACTCCCCATGGTGGTGGGCAGCTTGATAAAAGCCATTGTTAGCCACCCTCTCCTCCTCTTCTCACCTCCCTACCCACTGCCTTCACCTCCCAAACAACCTCCTTGCAGCAGAATCTTTGTCTCCGTGTGAGTCTGGGGGAGCCCAACAAAGGCAGAGTATGCACACGTTTAAAGCCTCATCCTGGCTTTGGAGGACCTGCTGAGGACAGTCCCCTGGGCAGTGCATTAACAAGTATGAGGGCTGCTTTTGTGACTCACATCAGCTAATGCCAGTTTAGAAAATCATCCTGGACCTGGATCTTATCTTCATCCTCAGAAAACCAGAAAGTTCCAGGATGCTCCTGACCGTCTGCTGCCTTTCCCCACACTGACAGATGCCATGACCATGGACACATGCACGCACACACAGGGACACACATGTGTGTACTCACAGACACACAGCAAGCACACACACATCTGCACACATATGCAAACACACATGTATGCACAGGCACATGTGCACACACACGCACATATACATATACCCACGTACACAGGCACAAGCACATAGACACGTGCACTAAGCTCTCATACATACTCGTGCACACACAGGTGCAGACACATGCACACACACAAACACACATACACATATGCACACATGCACACACACATCTGCATACACATAGAGTCACCATCTGCCCCAGGCTTTGCACAGTCCCCCATGCCATTGCTGCTTCTGCCAGAGGAAAGGGATGTCATACCATGGGGTTCAAGGGCATCCTCTGAATGGGCCATCCTTGGGTTTAAAAGATGACTCTGCTGTGTGTTGTTGTTGGTGTGAAGTTGTAGCCAGCTTGGTGATGGCTTCCAGCAACAGACATTTCCTGGAGATGCTCAGTGCCAGGCCCTGTGCTGGGCTCAAGCACATAGGAATGCAGCGCTTACTCTAGGAGTTACCCTTCCCTCCAAGCACCCACAGCTCTGCCCCTAGCAGCCGCCCACCAGCCTCATGGCCAGAGCATGATCACGTTCTCCGTTTACACCTGCAGGCGGGTGGTGAGAGAAGCGCTGTGCTGGGCCGGCCCGTGGCTCACTCGGGAGAGTGCGGTGCTAATAACACCAAGGCTCTGGGTTCGGATCCCATATACGGATGGCCGGATCGCTCACTGGGTGAGCGTGGTGCTGACCACACCAAGTCAAGGGTTAAGATCCCCTTACCGGTCATCTTTAAAAAAAAAAAAAAAAAGAAGCGCTGTGCTGACCAACTGCCATGGGCCAGGTACATTCTTGGGAAATAACTGTCGCTGTCATCCCTAATCCACCAATGAGGAAACTGAGGCTTATAGAGGTTAAGGGACCTCTGAGCCACCTGGTAGCAAGTAAGGGGCAGAGCTAGGGCTGGGACCCAGGAGCGTCTGGTGGCTCAGGGTCCGTGCTGTTCCCTGGCATCTCCTGGCCCTTTAGACATGACATCCCAGAGTGCTGCAGCTCCTGGCAAGGCTGGCGTTGCTGTGCCTCGGCCACCCAACAGGGAGCCTCTACATCGTCTTAGCACTGGAGGGACATGTCCCTTTCCCTTGTGCCGTTGTCACCTGCTGAGGCAGACAGACAGCACACAGCCGTAACTGGGAGAGTGTCAGGCAGTGCTAAGCAAAGGCTGCATGCAGGGGGAAGCGAGGCAGGCTGCAGGAGGAGCCATGCCAGTCACCTCTCGCTGCATCACAGACGGCCCCAAACGTAGCAGCTTTGGATGGAAAGTGTTGATTGACTTGTGTTCCATCCAGCCGAACCCACAGCTGGAGTCACCCCAGAAGCAGCGGCAGGGGAGTTCCCACAAGGGACTGCCCCATACGGTCCCCAGATGGGGCTGGTTGTGACTCCAAAGCAGGAGTCACTGAACGCCCTGTGATGAGTGCAGAGCATTTATTAGGGGAACCTCCATCCCTCAGGCTGCAATGTCCTCATGACAGACAGAGAGAAGGGGGGTGCCCTACCCAGGTAGACCCTGCAAAAGGGTCAGGTTGTGCAGTTCACATGAGGGTTAGAGGGATTTGGCTCAGCACGGGGCTACTTTGTACGGTTTTAGCAACACATGTGATCTTTCAGTGTTTCAGACAACAACCCAAACATCTTCCTTGGTGCCTGGGAATGTTCCAGCCCCAGCGTGGGCTCAGCCCACAGGGAACGCTGGCAGCTGGCCAGTCTCACAGTGGCCAAGGTGCTCTGTTTCTCAGTCAGGACACGGAAAGAAAGTGGGGACAGGGGAGGACCCTACCTTGCGGTTTCTGTAGGTCAGGGAACCAGGAACAGCATGGCTGGGCAGCTTTGAGTCTGCAGTCACAAGGTCACTATGGCTGCAGCCCCCGAGGGCTGGAAAATCGACTTCTGTACTCACTCAGGTGGCTGGTAGCAGGGGGTTCAGGTCCTCCCCACATGGACCCCTCTGGAGCACTGCTTCCAGGACAGAGTAGCTGGCTTCCCCCAGGGTGGGGACCCTGAGATGGAGATGGAGACACACGCACATGGTCTGTCGGCCCCTGCCTGCTTTCTTTTCTGTCCTGGCTATGATTGAATGGAAAACAAAAACAATAAAGAAGATCTTTCTAACTCTTGCTCCTGGGAATCCATTTACCCACCAGTCTATGGCTGGATTTTAATTCAGGCTTCCCAGCACTGGCTTTGGAGAGTCTTTGGCTGCCAGGGGCTCCTCTGTGCCTTGTCCCTTGGCCCCTGGGGCAAGAACACACCATAGGCGTCTGTTGGCCATCCCCATGTCCCACAGCCACCTCACCTGCCAGTGTAGGGACGGTATGAGCCACGCAGGATTGCGCTGATCCCCACCTGGAATTGCCAGACAGGACGTTCTTTGTCCATCTGGGACAAGGGGCTACACTTGGGCGCCTGGGGTCACACATTGCTGGGAACACCCTACTTTCCGTCTCATCTGCTAATGGGGAGTGTGCGGGGAGGCTGGGCAGTGCCAAGGAGGTGGGGCTGGGCAGGAGGCGTGGCACCGTGGGCAGCTGTCTCTCTGCTTCACGTGCTGATGGGGCTGCAGCTGGTGCTGTGACCTCGTCTGTGACATGCCTGAAGGCTTAGTGGACAGAACGACAAATCCTCTGACTGTGGGATAAGTGTGCTTTTATTTCTCTAGCTCTTTGGCAATAAAATCCCACTTGGAACATCCAGAAATTAGGTTCCTGAATGTGCGTGCTCGTAGTCCTTCCTCCTCAATGCCCAGGAGCCCAGCTGAAGTTTTACCGATCGGCTGTGTGGGGTTTAATCCCCAAGTCCCTTCCTTCGATTTGAAGAACGGGAAGTTGTTATTGTCAATACTGCGTATTTCACAGTCTCTGTGACAAAGTTCAAGTGCATGATACGCTCCAATTGTCCAGTTTCTTGACATTCAGGCTTGTCTCCTTTGTAAAGTCATTGTAATTGACGTCTGGGTACTTGAAAATACAGCTGGTAGTGGGGAAACACGATGGAAATACCATGCAGGGGATGCAGCAAGACTGGTTGTACATCTGCCACTCATTCACTCATTCACTCACTCATTCAACTCATCCAGTTGCTGCCTCACAGAGCCCACAGTGTAGGGCTCTAGAACCACAGGCCCCTCCTCTAGGGTTGCTCCCCGACTCCTGGAGCATTCTCAGATCCTGGGAAAAAACATTTACAGTTAAATGATGGGCACTGGAAATAGGTGGGAAAGGACCCCTAAGGCTTTCAGGAGGAGGCGACTTTCAGGGTAGAGTTCCAGGTCAAAAAAGAGCAGTGAGAGAGACCCTGGGGGGCTGGGGCTGGGGCAGCCTGTGGGGGCTGCAGAGGGAACATGGCGGGTAGCTGGGGACCTCTGAGTCTCCCCATCTAGTGTCCTCATGCACGTGTCCTGGGGAGGAGGGTGCAGGCATCTAAGCATGTGTTCTTCTCCTGCAGGTGTGAAGGAGAAAGCTCGTGGAGGGCCAGGTACATGTGCACCCTCCTCTGTCCATGTGTCTGTGTGCTGGGAGCGGGTGGCCTTGATGTCGCCCTATGCTTTGATTTCTCCCTGGTGGGTCTCCCGGGTCAGAACCCTCCTCCCCTGGCCACTCCTCTTCGCCCTGGCCTGTGCCCCAGGGGCCTCAGTGTGTTCTGCAGGAGCACATCTGTTGACTCGGTTTTTTGAACGTGGGCTCTAGTTTGCTGTGGTGTCCTTGAGTGAGGGCTGTAGTTTACTGTGATGTCCTTGAGCAAGGGCTCTAGTTTCGTGGTGTTCTTGAGCGAGGTGCTAGATTACTGTCCTGTCCTTGTGCAAGGCAATAGATTACTGTGCAGTCTTTGCTGAGTTTAGAGTGAACCTCGCAGAGGTCACCCAGGTTTGTTGTTTTTCCTCCATGTGCGGGTCTGGTGGTGGCCCTGATTGCCTAGGCTGTGACATGTCTAAGTCCAAAAGCTTCTATGCTTGACATCCCTGTTGCCAAGCTGGGCAGGGCAAGGGCATGTCCTTGAGATGTTTGGTAATGGGACAGGCTCTGAACAGCTTCTGACTGCTGCTGGTGTGTCTCCAATGCACATGGGACAGAGGGAGGCTTGCTCTACAGTGCTGCAGCCTGAGACTCCTGCCCCTCCCCACTGGGTGGGGGTGGACATGGGGTGGGGTCTCCACTGGGCGCACTTACTGGACCTAGGGGAGGGGCTGGTCTGAGTCTGAACCCTGCCTCAGCCCAGGGTGCTGGGGCCTGGCATGTCTCAGAGCATGAATTGGGGGACCGAGATGGCCAAGTGGGTGGGAGATAGGGGGCCAGCCTGGTGAGGATGGGGAGGGAAGGAGAGACAAGGAGGCAATTTAAGAGCTTGGGAACCCCCAAACCCCCTGGCAGCAGATGTGCTTCCAGGTCTCAGGTGGCCTGAGACAGCTGGTTTGTATGGTACTGCGACCAGGCTGGAGAGATGAGGTGTTGTCCTGGGCTTGGAGCTGGGGGGTCAGGTGGGGTGGGGTCCTCCAGGCAGCCTCAGAGCAAAAGGCAGAGATGAGGGTGGCAGAATCCCATGGAGGTAGGGAGTCAGCATGGAGGCAGAACTTGGACTCTTGGCTTTGTGCATGGGGCAGGAGACACAGCAGGGCTCAGGAGCCAGGGAGACAGACTGAGGTGGAGTGGGATGGGCTGGGTTGGAGTTCCTGGGCCAGGCAGAGTCCTGGCAGGAAAGCGAGGCACACTCAAAAGGGGGAACCAAAGAGTGTCCTAACAAGGCTACACGCAGGGAGTGAGGGCCAGGTTATGACCAGCTGGGCTGGCAAGAGTGGGATCTAAAGGGGATGATGGGAGATGCACTGGGGGACAGAGGATGGCCAGGGCAGGAGATGGGAGGGAGTGGTCAGCTGGTCCTTCTGGACAGCCCAGTGTCAGTAATGGCAGCATGGAGGGGGCTCCTGGTGTGCCAGCTGGAGAAAGCTCCAGAGCACTTCGCTAAGCGAACAAAGCAGGGAACAGGGGAGTGTGTATGGCATGCTACTTTGGGGTCAGAAAGGGCACGTGTAAGAACGTGTATCCTTATTTACAGTGTCTACCCACCGTCAGGGGTAGGGTGCTGGGGGCAGGGACTGTGTGCTGCTGAGCCTCCTCAGGGTAGAGCTGGTAATGTTCCTGTGAGTTTTGCACCATATCAATGTATTACCTGTTCAAATCACTAATAAAAAACAAGGAACAGTCTGTGGGTCCCAGTGCTGGGGTTTGGCCTGATGCTGGGACTTCCCATGTGGAAGGAGACAGCACCCTCAGCCCTTCAGGCCTTCCCAGCCTGCCCCTCCTCTGGGCCACTTTGGGACCTGAGCCCCCCACCCCACCGTGGGCCCCCGGCGGAACCTCTCTCTGTCCTCTGAGATAGTAGCTGCTCACCTGGAACGTGGGTCCCGTAAAGGTGTAGGCAGACAGTGGGCCCTTTACAGAGACGTCCCAGAGCAGCCTGCTTTCCCCCTCAGAACAGAGCACAGTTCCCATGCAAGTCTGGAATGAATGAGCCACGTGAGGCAGGACAGTGTCCCCCACCCTCTCGGCGCTTGGGGCGGTCAGGAAGGTGTTCACCAGGAGGCTGTGTGGAGCTGAGCTGGGGAGGGCATTTTAGTGGGGGAGTAGCATGTGCGAGGGCCCAAGGATGAGCAGCGGTGGCTGCCTGTGGCCCCAGTGCTCACAACCCCCTTTGCACACCCCCCGCCTGTGCAGTGGGGCTGCCCCCTTCTCGGGCGGCCTCACACTCCCAGACATGGTGCTACTCACCATTCCACTCGTGCCCCGTGACTCCTGCTGCCTCCTGTCTGTGTCTGTGACTCGGGCTGATGCCTACATCGGGACATGCTCCAGCCCTCCACCCGGAAGACCCCCACCTTCCCTGGGACCCCCAGCTCAGCAGCCTCCCTGCAGCTCTGAGGGGAGCTGGGGCTGGTGGGGTGGCCTATGGTGACGATCCGTGGTTTTTTGTGCTTTGCTTTCGTGTACCAGTGACTGGAGCACTTATCCTCCTGGGCAGAGTAAGGTGCTGAGGAAGGGCAAGGCCCCGGGCCGGGGCACAGAGCAGGCAACAAAGGCAGGTCTGTGGAATGCATGGGTTCATCTCGGTACCGCTGGGTGCCCCAGGCAGGGGCCTTGCACAGAGCAGGAACACATTAATTAGTGTTTAATTGGATGCAGGACCCATAAATATTTTTAGGCCATAAAGTGAAAAGAGAAAAGTGGACCACCCTCCCTGCTCAGAGGAGACCCCCCCCACCACACACAAACACGCATGCCGGACCTTCACTAAGAACAGTGGGCAGAGGGGCTGCATGTGACAGTCAGTAGCCTGAGGAAGGTATGATGGATGCCAGGAACTGATGGTTCTGGCTAAATGTTAAAGGACACAAATCCTGAGAGACCCTCCTGTACTCCTTGCCCTACTCCCTGGGTCCCTGCTTGTGAGGTTATTATTATTTAGCTCAAATTGTCCCAGCTGCCACCCTTCTGGGTGGCTTTCTTAGCCTCTTGAGCAGCAAGGAATTGTTGTTGTCAGGAGAAGCCTGTTTGCGAATTCATGTTCACTGCTTTTCCCCTAGGCAAAACATTTGCAAGATCAGATGTATTCATTTTCCACAAATGAAATGACTCATTTTTGACCGTTTTGCAAACGTAGGACTTTGCTCATTGTTCCTGGGGAGCGTGTGTCTGCTTTTGGCTCCATTCAGCGGGAGGATTTGGAGGCCCCCAAATTTGAATCTTCTAATGATTTATTTATGGTGGAGGGAGGTGGGTGTGGGAAGAGAAGAGGCTGGTGAAGTTTGGAGTCTGAAAAGAATGAAGAGCTGTTTGGAGGGCCCAGAAAGAGTGCTGATGTTGTATTTAAAATGCAAGGACTTTCTGCAGGGTAAAAGCATTATCTTTTCCCTGACTCTCCATGAAACACTTGAAATTAACTCAGCTATGTCCAGTAACAGGAATCGATGACATTTCATGAGTGCTATCTATGGGTGGGGGCCTCATCTCATCTGCACAACCAGTGGGGGCCTCATCTCATCTGCACAACCAGTCCCACCCCTCCAAGAGAGCTCTGTTTTCTAAGCTCTGGGACATTGAAGCTAAGAAATACTGAACGGCTGGCCTAGGATAACGCGGCTTTCAAGTGCAGAGCTCGGAAGTCACACACCAAAGTGCACCAAGTCAGAATCGCCGGTGGTGCTTGTTGAAAATACAGATTTCCAGGCCTCATCCTGATTGTGTCTCACTCAGTGGGTCCAGGGTGGGGCCTGGGAATGTGTATTTTTAACAAGTTCCCATGTGATTCTAACAGGCAGCCTGAACATATGGCCTCTCTAAGGAAAGAGAGTTTCTGGGCCAGGATCCAGTGGCAGACACACCCACTTCACAAGTGTGGGCTGATCGATATGTGAAAATTCTGCTTCTCACCCTTAGAATGGAATCAGGTGGTTCTGTGTAGGTCACCTCTCATGTCCTGGACTCTGAACGTTGGCTGGCATTTTCCAAAGGCACCAGCAAGTGGCTCAGGGCCGGGAGCAGCAAGTAGAGCCCGAGGACTGCTTGTTTGGGAGCCTAGGGCTGCTTCTGGAGATGGCAGGCTCAGTTACCAGTGGTTGCTTCTGTTGTGTAAAATGTATGTAACATCTCATTTGCCATTATAACCATTTTTAAACATATAATTCCGTGGAATTAACGACAGTCACAATGCTGTGTAACCATCACTGCTACCTATTTCCAAAATCTTTTTGTTAATCTAGACATGAACTCTGCACCCATTAAGCACTGACTTGTCATTTTTCCTTCCCCTAGTTTCTGGGAACCTCTAATCTACTTCTCTCTGGTTATTTTTTTTCCTTCATTGACCCAGGACATTTGTATATATTTATGGAGTACAGTGTTATCTTTGGGTGCCTTTATGATGTGCAGTGATTATATCAGAGTAATTAGCATATTCATCACCTCAATCATTTGTCATTTCTTTGTGATGAGAACATTCAAAATCCTCGCTACTAGCTGTTTGAAGCCATACAATAAATTGTTGTTGACTGTAGTCTCCCTACAGTGCTGTAGAACACCAGATCTTATTCTTACTATCTGGCTACAATTTTGCATCCATTGACCAGCCTCTCCCTGTCACCCCTCTGTGACAATGTTGTCTTAGCTGCAACCAAGACGTGTAAGCCAAAGCAGTCAAAATGAATCCATTTTTCTGTGAACATCTCCCCTCACTCCATACCAACACAAGACAGCTTTTGTGAATAACTGGGCCTTTTTCCTTCAAACCCAAAATGAGAACATGCAATATATTTAGTACACAAGGAGATATGAAAACTGCTGAATGTGGCAGACCAAGCTGGGAGTGTTTGCCACGCTGGGTCAACAGAGCTGAACACTCCACCTCCAGGATGGATTGGAGCAGGCTCCAAATGAGAGAGACGGGCTGGGGCCTTCTCCTGCAGGCTGATCTGCAGGTGTGGACTGAGGGTGGAGCCAGCGGCCTTGGGAGGCCAGCAAACATCTCTCAGCAACGTGGAATAGGAGGATTACAGGCACCGGGGTCAGACAATTCTGAACTCAAATCCTTTCTCCTTGTCTAACCCTCTGTGCCACCTGGACCAGACTCTGACTCTCCAAATCTCAATTTCACACTCATTGAACAGTCTTTCCTGAGCACCTACTGTGTGCATGTCTTTGTGCTAAACCAGTAAGAGCATGAAAACCAATGAAATACAGTGAACCTCTGCTCCATAATGACATGGGAGCAAAGATCTCTGTCTCAAGGCCAATGGACGGATTTAATGAGGCTGTAGATGGGATAGTACATGACATGTGGAAGCATTCAATTAACATCCATCTCCTTCTTTTCTTTCCTCTCCCTCCACCACAGTCTCTGGAGTCTCAGCTCCTCAGAATCCTAGTCCCAGCTTCGAGAGTATCCTGTTTTGACTCTCCTTCATGTTTCCTTCTCTCCTCCTGAGATTCTGGTTGAAGTTTCTTGAACTTTCTTGACTAATGTAGCCTACCTTTTACTTTTCTGTCTCCTTGACTCTGTGCTGCATCCTGAGCAATTTCCTCCGGATGGTCTTCCAATTCACTGATGCTCTCTTTAGTTGTGTCCAGTCTGCTGTGTGGCCCATGCACTGTAGGTCCCCAGGGCTCTTGGATGGACTTTGTAAATGTTCAGCCTGATTCTGGAGGCACCACTGGTCCTTTCTTTACACAAGAAGTAGAAAAATCTTAGAGGAGCCAAATTCAACTCACTGGGCAAAAACCCAACTGACTGGGTGTTTTAGAAAAATCCTCTGGTAACTGTTTAGAAGATGGGCCAGAGATATTTGGAGTGGGGCAGGGGACGCTACTAATGTACTGAATGGCAGATTGGATTAAATTACAAAATATATTTAATAAGCCTTGTCTGAATATTCACTTCTGTTGCAAACAGATCTTAAAGATACTTAGAAGGTAGTAATTCAGCGGGTGTGTGAGTCTGACCCAGGTCCAGTGTTTGGGGGAGTGAGGACTTTGGAACCAGGGTCTGAGCTGAGCAACCTGGGTCAAATGACTCAACTTCCTTGAGCCCCAGTTTCTTCCTCTCAAAATGGAAATGAAAACACCTCACTCCCAGTGTTTTCTTCATTGTACCCTCACTGGCTGTCCATTCTCTCCTGCTCCATCACTGCAGTCAGCACACTCCGGCCTTCCTCAACCTTCATCCCTCTAAGCTCACTTGTGCCCCAGGGCCTTTGCCCTTGCTGCACCCTCAGCCCAGGACATGCCTCCCTGGCCCCTGCCTAGGCTGGAGGCTCCTCCTCAGTCAGATCCCCCTTCAAATGTCACCTCCTCGGACACCTTCTCTGATTATCCCTCCTGACATAGCCTAGCCATTTGCTGTAGATACACCTGTTTATTTTTGTCCTTTGTCTGTCCTCCCCTTCGGAATGGCTGCAGGAACTTTGTCTCATCCGTCACTGCATCTCAGTTCTAGTGGCCACACGTGCTGGCCCAGCAAGCAGTTTCTGTTTCCTTTGTTACCTCTCCCCACATCCGCAGGGAGGCTGGAACTAGACACACTGAGCATCCCTCTCTTCCCTCCACCTCTTTTATTTCTTTTTCCTGCCTAATTGCCTGCTAGGACTTCCAATACTACATTGAATCCAAGTGACAAACATAGGCCTCTTTGTTTTGTTCCTGATTGTAACAAAAAAGCTTTCAGTCCTTCACCACTATGATATTAGCTGTGGGTTTTTCCATGACCTTCATTATGTTCATGTAGTTTCCCTCCATCCCTACTTTGTTGAGTGTCTTTTTTTTTTTAATCAGGAAAGGGTGTTGAATTTTGTCAAATGCATTTTTCACGTTGTTTAAGATGATCATGTGGTTTTTTCCCCCTGCTTCATTCTGTTAATGAATTACACTGAACAATTTTTGAATGTTGAGCCATGCTTGCATTCCAGGAATAAATCCTACTTGGTCATGCTGCATAATCCCTTTAGTGTGTTGCTGAATTTCGAATACTATTTTGTTGAGGATTTTTACATCAATGTTCATGAGGCATATCAGCCTGTAGTTTTCTTTTCTTGGAGTTTCTTTGTCTGGCTTCAATATCAAGGCAATGCTGGTCTTACAGAGTTTGGAAGTGCTCCCTCCTCTTGAAGTTTTTGGGAAAGTTTGAGAAGGCTTAGTGTGAGTTCTTCTTTCAGTGTTTAGGAGAATTCACCAGTGAAGCCATCAGGTCCAGGGCTTTTCTTTGACAGGAGGTTTTTGATGACTGATTGAGTCTTCTTCCTAGTTATGAGTCTATTCAGATTTTCTGTTTCTTTGTGATTTGGTCTGGGTAGCTTTGGTGTTTCTAGGAATTTGTCAGTATCACCTAAGTTATCCAATTTGTTGGCATACAGTTGCTCATAGTGCTCTCTTACAATCCTTCTTATTTCTGTAGAATCAGTAATAGTGTCCTCACTCTCATTTCTCACATTGTAGGGTCTGTTCTCTTCTCCCCTTGGTCATTCTAAGTGTTGGGTTGTCAGTTGTGTTGCTCTTTGTGAGGAACCAGCTTTCAGATTGGTCATTTTTCTCTAGTTGATTTATCTCTGCTCTAATCTTTATTATTTCCTTCCATCTGCTAGCTTTGGGTTTATTTATTTATTTACTTACCTTTAGTTCCTAAAGTCATAAAGTCAGGTTGTTGATTTGAGATCTTTTTCTCATGTAATGAAAGTATTTACAGCTGAAACTTCCTGGCACTGCTCTCCCCGCGTTCCACAGGTTTCATTATGTTGTGTTTTCTTTTTCCTTTGCCTCTGAGTATTTTCTAATGGCCTTTGTGATTTCTTCTTTGACCAGTTTATTTCTTGAGAGTGTATTGCGTAATTTACACAAATCTGTGGAATTTTTTTCCACTTTTCCTCCTGTTATTACTTCATCCCATTGTGGTCAAAGAAGATACTTCTGATGATCACTATCTTTCAAAATGTACTAGGACTTAATTTGTCACCTCACATATGGTCTCTCCTGGAGCCAGCCCTGACCCGAGAAGAATAGACCTTCCGCTGTTGGGTAGAATGTCCTGTTAGGTGTCCATAAGGTCTGGTTGGTTTCTTGTGCTGTTCGAGCACTAGAGTGGTTTCAAGCAGTCTGTCCCATTTCCTTATTCATCTTCTGTCTGGTTGTTCTACCCATTACGGAGAGTGGGGGATTAAAGGCTCCAGCTGTTAATGGAGAACTGTCTGTTTCTCCCCACAGTTGGGTCATCTCTTGCTTCACATGTTTTGATGGTCTGTTATTAGGTATGTAGATGTTGAGAAAGGTCTTATCTTCCTGCTGTTTTATACCTTTTATTATTATACAGCATCCTCCTTGGTGTCTTCTAATCCTTTTGATTTAAAGTCTATTTTGTCTACTATTTGTAGAAGCACGCCTGCTCTTTTCTGGTTACTAATAGCATGGAGTATCATTTCCATCCTTTCATAAGGTGTCTTTGATCTAAAGAGAGTCTCTTGTAGACAACAAGTTGGATCATAATTTTCTGTCCATTCTGCCTATCTCTGTCTTTGATTGGGGAGTTGAACCTATTTATATCTAAAATAACTCCTGATGAGGAAGAACTCACTCTGTTATGTTGCTGTTGTTTTCTATATGCCTTACAGCTTTTTTGTCCTCATTTCCTGCATTGCTGTCTTCTTTTCTGTTTAGCTGACTTTTGTAGGGAAATATTTAAATTCGCTTCTCATTTCCATTTGGGTAGACTCTGTAGCTATTTTCTTTGTGGTTACCATGGGGATCACATTGAACATTCTAAAATTATCTACTCTGGTGCAAATTGATACCAGCTTACCTTCAATAATACACAAAAGGGCTGCTCCTATACGGCTCTAATCCCACCTCTTTCAGTCACTGATGTCACAAAATTACATCTGGATGCACTGTGCGTCTAAAAACAGACTGATTGTTCTGTTTTTTTGTACACGAGTCTCCTGGATCATGTAGAAAACAAAAACAGCATTAGCGTTTACAATCATCCACATGTTCACCTTCACCAGAGATCTTTAGTTCTTCACACAGCTTGGAGTTCCTGCCTAGCGTCCTTCCCTTCCAGCCTGAAGGACCCCTCACGCAGGGCAGGGGTACTGGTGACAGTCTCCCGCAGCTTTCATCTGGGAATGTCTTCATTTCTCCCTCAGTTTTGAAGGACAGTTTTTCTGGATATTTTCCTTCAACCCTTGGGATCTGTCAACCCCCTGTCTTCTGGCCTTCAAGTACTCTGATGATTAACATGACAGGGACTTCACAGGGAAGGGAAGGTGGAAGCTGTCTTGCTCTCAGGTCTAGTGTGTTACTCATGTGCCATGTTACGGCGACTCATGCTGCAGAGCGTGTTCTCCCTGTATCAAGATGTCAGTGAAGTTGGAGCATCATTTTGAGATCAGTCATGGAGGGTTTAAAGAAGAAGAAATGGAATGGTTTGAGTGTAGACGTGATGAGGTCTTTAAAAGCCAGAAGTTATTGGACATTTTCAAATTAGAAATGAAAAGGCCTTTGAAGATTCCTACAGGATTTAATTTCTAATAAACTGAATATCAGTCTCTATAACCCATCTAAACAAACGCACTTTTTCTTTAAAGAGGAAAAGGTTCTTGAGACCAAAAAGTGAGAAACCGCTGTGGACTGTCCCCGGCCATAATTGGTCCTCTCTTGCTCTGACCCCACACGGAGCCAGGGTTACAGAACCTCACACGCCGATAGAAGCCGCACCGGGCCTGGGTTCCGGTCGTTACAGCCCGGGAAGCTGCTTTCGGTCACCTGTCGCACTTTGACCCCAGTTAGCTTGTTTGCTTCTTGGGTTTTTTTTTTTTTTTCTTTCTACTTTGTTAATTTTTTTTTTAACTTTTTACTCATTTTTATTTTCTTTTTTTTTTTTTTGGTTTTTGTCATTCTTTTCTTATTTCTTTTTAAAATTTTTCATTGTTCTTTTTGTCTTCTCATTTTTTAATTTTTCGTTTTTATTTTCCTTTTTGTATTTTATTTTCTCACATTTTCTTTATTCCTTTTTTCCCTTTTCTCTCTTTATTCCTTCTTTTTTCTTTTTCCCGTTTTTCTATATTTTCTTAATTGTCTTTCTTCGTTGTTTTGTTCTTTGTTTATTAAATTTAGTTAGTATTAGTATTGTTACTTTTTATTGTTGGTTTTTGTTAGTGTAGTTAGTTTAGTTAGTATTGTTTGTTAGTACTGTTGGCATAGTTAGAGTAGTTGGTATTTTTTGCTGGTATGGTTAGCATAGTCAGTATTGTTAGTATTCTTAGTCAGCATTTCTAGTTAGGATTTGTAGTTATTGTAGCTAGGAGGTCACCATGCAGCAAGGCCTTGTGGCCACCTCTGCTGATGAGGAGGCCTCTCATGAGAGTTACAGGCTCCTCAAGACCACTGGCCAGGGCAGCTTTGCCAAGGTGAAGTTGGCCCTGCACGTTTTGAGTGGGACAGTGGTGGCCATGAAGGTCATCCCCACAGGTCAGCAGAGCAACTCCAGCCTCGAGATTGTTCTACGAGGTGAACACAATGAAGGCCCTGAAACACTGAAACATCGTACAACTGTCCGGCGTCATCAGCGCCCCACAGAGGCTATACTCGATCCTGGAGTGTGCCAGCCAGGGAGACCTATGTGCCCACTTACAAGAGCACGGCCACATGGAAGAGGAAGAGGCCTGGGGCAAGTTCTGCCAAACTCTGTCCTCCATTCAGTACTGTCACCAGAGGGGCCTGGTCTACAGGGACCTGAAGCCACCAAACATCCTCGTAGATGGTGCCTTTAACTTAAAAATAGCAGACTTTGGCATCAGCAGATGGGTCCCCATGGGTGAGAAGCTGGGCAACTTCTGTCACACTCCCCAGTACACTGCCCCGGAGCGCTTCTGGGGCCAGAAATGCAGTGGCCCCGCCGCAGACGTGTGGAGCCTGGGGGTTACTCTGTACACCATAGTCACTGGGGCCGAGCCATTTGTTGGGAACAAGTTTGGGGAGGTGAAGAAGGAGGTCCTTCGAGGAAGAATCAAAGTACCGTTGTACCTTTCGTCATCTGTGGGAAACTTCCTGAAGAGGTTCTTGACCCTCAACCCCAGGAAGAGGCCCACCCTTGAGCACCTCATGGGCCACCCATGGGTCACCTTGGGCTGGGAGAAGAGACTAAGGTGGTACGCGGAGCCACTCCCGGCTCCCCAGGACCCGCAGCGAGCGGAGGTCATGGGGAGTGAGAAAGACTGAATCCTGGAATTGGTGTCAGCCAAGGAGAAGCCTGGGGTGAAGGGCTCCTGCGACCTTGGGAAGCCCCTGCCCCTGACACATGCCCCCGACACCATGCCTGCTATTACCCCACCCGGCCTGCAGACCAGGATCTCCAGTCCCGGCACAGCCCCCCGGCATGGCTCTGTGGTGACTCCCTGCACGCCCAGCACTGGCAGCAGGGTGGGGACCCGGACGGAGCCCCCGGCCCCCAGGAACCATCCTCCCAGGGACACTCCCTCCGCGCTGGGCAGCCCCATGGTGCGACCTCAGCGTCTCCCCGTGGCAGGAGCCAGGGCTAGCAGGGGCCACGAGGATGTTTGTCAGCTTTCTTCGGAGAACCTCCTGCTTCCTGCCGGCCCGGAAGACCCACCGTGGAGTGAGACAGCAAGTGGCTTCAATGAGACCTGTGGACAATTGAGGCAGGGACGTACACCAGTTATGTGGGACAGTCAAGCAGCGCTCCCTGCCTTTTATTTTGTTATTATTATGATTTTTAACTGGCACATCGTAACTGTACACATGTAGGGTACAGTGTGATGTTTCAGTGCGTGTATATGACGTGGGATGGTTAAATCAGCTAAATGATACGTCCATCGCCTCAGAAAGACAAACACCGCGTGGCCTCATTTATCTGTGGAATCTGATTAAGCTGAACTCATGGAAGCAGAGAGTAAGTGATGGTCACTAGGCTGGGGGTGGGGGTGTGAGGCAGGGATGGGGAACTGTTGGTCACAGCACAGCAGGATGACAACAGTCAATAATGATGGATTGTGTATTTCAAAACTGAGACAATTCCAGATGTCTTCCTGCATTTTCATGGAGAGCAAGAAGACGCTGAGCTCCACGGGTCCTGACTCTGTGGTGTGGGACATCAGCCAGGTGTGGACTCCGCCGGCCACGGTGGGAACCAGGCAGGAAGTCCACGCTGCAGGGTGCCTGGCACACCCGGCCCAGAGGCCTTCATCCCATACCAGGGAGGTGCACAAACTGCCATGGGTCCTCTGCACAGGACTCAGGTCCAGAGGGGACCCGGCACTGATGTGGCATTGAAAAGTGTCCTATGCAGAGTAAGAGGCAAAGTGAAGGGAGAGCCTGCAGCTGCCTGGAGACAGACGGGCCCCTCTGTCCCCGCCTGGGGAGTCGTCAGAGACTGGACTGGTGTCCTGGGCATTTCTCCCCTCCCCCGCTCTTCTCTGCCTTTTCTTCCTAGTGAGGGGGGAGGGGAGATGGATCTTAGTAAATTACTCTTCCTTCCAAATTTCATAATAAAAGTGATGCTCCAGAAAGATGGAGCATCTGAGATATCAAAATATCTGAGATATTTTGCTGCCGTGCATCTTCCCTGCACGGAATTGGGGCTCTGCGTAGTTTAGTTTGTGCGGCATGTAGCACTTGGAGATAATCAGAAACACTCAATAGAGAGTGACTCAGAGAATAAGAAGGTGACCCCCAACAGCAAGAAATCATTAAAAGTGGTTCCTAAGAGCGAAGGCTCTGAGCCAAGTGCTGGGCAGAAACACAGGCATTGCGTCTGCCCTCCCCACACTGACATTCCCTGGCTGACATGTTCAGAAGGAGCAATGGGAACATCAGGTCCTGCCGGTCTCTGTTAATTGTGGCCAAGAGGTTCCCAACAGGATACTGAAGTCCTGTGATCCAGGCTGTGTTGGGAGTCAGAGAAGTAGCATTGATGATGTCCCTAAAGTGGCTTAGGGGTCACTGGACTGTGCTGCTGAGTTTCCTGATTGTACAATGCAGGAGTGTGGCTTTTCTGCTGTGACATTTTCTCCCGTTTATAACAGTGGCGTGGAGCCATCCCTCTGGGAAGCTTGACCGAGCTGTAGGTTTTTCAGCCAGCCCAGGTTTCCAAGGGGTGCTCTGGGGCAAGCCAGACATCCTCGGGGTCAGGGGAGGATTTATGGCAAGAGACAGCAGCCCAGACAGATGGGCGGGGGTGGGTGGTGAGGGGGCAGGAGACTGGCTTTCATGGGGCAAGTCCCAGGTTCCAGGTACCCGACATTTCCATGTAAGGCAGTGAATTTGTGTTTCAGAAAACCATGAGGGACCTTCCTCGTGGGTTCCTAAGGAGCCCAAGGAATGTCCAGAAGGTCCCCTGTCCCTCGTGTGTGGCCCAGCCGCACTGTGTGCTCAGTCTTTAACCTGCATTGACCCTGCCCACTGGTGGTGGTGGCCAGAGACAGTCCTGGAGTCTGAACAGTCAGATAAGATTGTCCTTCTCCCCATGACAACAGGGCTGGAGGAAGAAAGAAGAGGGCTGGGGACATGGTGGGGGGCTTGTCTCCCTTTGTTCCCAGTGCTGATTTTCCTTCCGCTCAACAGCCCAATGTCTGGTCACTGACTGTTGCTCTCATTAAAATCCATTCCTGGCTCTGATGCATTTCAGGGCAAGTCCCAGTTCCTTAGTGGACTTTGAGGACCCTCCGTGACCTGTCCCCTGCAGACCTTTTCACCCCGCTTGCCCTTTGTATCACACACGTCCTGAACCGCTCAGTCCGCCGTGGTCGCACCTCTGTGCCTGTCTCATGCTGTTTCCTCCCTGGAGACCCCACGTGCTGGACACCCGGCCAGGCCCCTCTGGGCTCCCTGGAGTGATGTGCAGCCTCCCTTGACCCCTCTTGCCCCATTCGACCTTTGCTGTTGCTCCCCACGTCCCTGCCCTATCGCCTCCACCTGACGGAGCCTCTGGGCTTGGAGTGGATGTCCCCGCCATTTGACAGCATGCCTAGTGAACAGTGCTCCTGAGCACACGCTTTTCAGCTGGCCCTGATTGATTACTTAGTGCCGTTTGTCTGAAGGGCAACTCAGGAACATGAGCTCAGGGTGGGGAGCGGTTGGGATGGGAGGGAACGTTGAAAGGGGTGGGGCAGGGACATCCCGCAGCTCCCAGTAGCATCGTCCACCTCTCTCAGAGCAAGCCAGCACCCGCCTTTCATCTGGGCACCTAACCACCCAAGACTAAGACCTCCCTGCCTCCTCTACAGCCGGGTGTGGTGTGAGTCAGTTCTCCCTCCAGGACGGGAAGGGAGGCCATCTGTGTGACTTCTGGGATATTTCCTCACGGGGAGAGGCGGGCCCTTCCTCCTGTCACTTCCCAGTCCTGTGCTGGGAGCTCTGAGTCTGCAGCTCCGTGCTGGCCCTGGGGGTGTAGGCGGGGGCAAGGGCAGCTGCCTGGGGATGACAGAGCCACCAAGTAGAGGAGCTTCCTGGAGCAGCCCTGCCAGTCCAGCCCTGGCCTCTCTGCTTCCAGACAAGTGCCAGAGACGCTGGCTCCCTTTTGCCGCTGTCACGTGGGGCTCTCTGTCTCCGTGGCCCAGGCACATCCTCACCAGTCCGGCAGCCGTGGAGGGCACTTTCCTACGGAGTTCCCTGGGGTCAGGCTGCTCCGGGAACCTCGGCTGTCTGAAATCTTCAGCCCTCCCTTGCATGGGTGACAGCCAGGCTCAGCTCCAACCCCTCTCCTCTCCAGGCACCTCTCTGGAATTCAATGCGTGAAGATCCGATGCTGCCACTGGAGGGGTTGGGAGCTGATGTCTTGCAGACGCCTCTTGTTCCTCCCCGACCTGGGCACCCCCGCTCTCTCCCAGTGAAGGAGCTTGTTTGGACATATTCTGTGCCGATGCTTTCCTGGCTAATGTCTGCAGATTCTAATAACTCAGGAAACAGGCCATCTCACGCGTGGTGTAACTCGATTACTGCTAGAAAGATGAGTTTGGAACTGACAAGTTCCCGGCTAAGCTGACAAGTTTAAAAGGTTGATTTGAAAAGCCAGCCACATTCCATTTTCAGGATGAAGGCGGAGATCAGGCCTCAGCTCTCAGTTCCAGGAGACAGAGATTTAAGACTCCCAGGTGTTGCGTGTTGTCCATGCAATTTTTTGTCTGTTCTCCACCGTTACAGAGCCTGCAATGTTATGGAGGAGAAGAACTCTAATATATACGAAAATATTGAACTTGCTGTGAATATTGGGAAAAAGTGAATGGTTCCTCTGCTCATTAGTTCACTCTTGTGTCCAAAGTCTCTCGCATTCAAGGTCGGTCTACAGAATCGTGTATTAAGAAAACTTGAGGTTCAGTGAGGCCGACATATCAGAGACAACTGCCACTGAAAAGACAGTGTGTCACTCAGCTCCCAAGAGGAGGGGCACAGCAGCCACCCAAGCCACACGGGGAAGGGCCAGGGTCCGGCAGGAGGCAGGGGTGGGGGGAGTTGTGGACAAGAGTCTTCATTGTGGTTTCCATGGGAGGGACGCGGGAGGAGGGGGAAGGGGTAAGCAGGCTTAGGATGGGCCAGGTGGAATAACTGCAGGGCTCTGGGGCAATGGGCTGTCCCTAGTTTCCTGATCCCTGTCCCTGGAGTGATTAGGGCAGGAGGACAATGGCTTAGAGTGAACCAAACCAACAGAGGAGGTGGTTGGGGCATGGACACTGGATGGATTTCTCTGTATTTGAGAGTTCACTCCCAGGAAGGGGATATTTCAGGGGAGGGCAGGGGGTGACAAGGGACACACTTCTGCATAACTGGGTCATGCAGAACAAGGAGCGTCTGGCACATGCATGGCAGGCAGAAGGTAAAGCTTCAAGTTACAGACACTAGAAACATCAGTACAAGGGCTCTGCTCAAATATCACCTCCTCAGAGAAGCCTTCCCTGCCTGTGCCATCTGCAGTGACAGCCTCCCCAGCCCAGGTCTCCCTCGCCATTACCCTTCATGGCAGGTGGGGCTGTCCCCTCTGCCCAGTGCCCTGCTGTGGCTCCCACCTCACCCAGGGAACAAGTCCTCACCATGGCCTAACCCCGTCTCCTCTCCCACCACTAACCCTCCCTCAGCCCACTGCTGTCCCCGCACTCCTGATTCCCGGAGCCCTGCCTGGCTCTCCGTGGCACTTATCTCTGCTGTGCGCTGTGTGTGGTCACTGTTGGTCTCCCTCCATTATCAGCTCCAAGGAGGAGCAGGGGCTTTTTTTTTGTCCCATTCACTGCTGTGTCTACAGCCTAGGCAGTGAATGAGCAGTCCTTATCACCACCTGAGACATTCCTTTGGGATCTGTAGTGTTCAGTCACCCAGTGCACACCCACTGAGGCCCTACTGTGTGCCGGGCCTACTCCAGACAGCAGGGCCCAGCAGCGCGTGAGGCACGCAGAGGGACCGGTTCTCACCAGCTGACAGCCTAGTGGGGCAGACAGAAAACGTAACGAAAATAGACACAAAGACCACTGGTGATGTGCACCGTGGAGAACAACAAAGCCACGAAGGACCTTTGAGACGATTCCTGAAGGCGTTTGGGAGCACGCAGAGCATTCCAGCCGAGAGAACAGCAGGTGCAAAGGCCCTGAGGCCTTGGTGAGCTGCGTGCTGGAGGGTGAGACTGTAGCCTGGATTATTACTTTCATCTCGAATCTGCATTTTGCTTTTATTTGTAAGCCTGTATGTTTTAACTGCTAGCGAATTAATCTGAGCCCTGGTCATCAATCTATCGAATTCAGCAAATTGTATTCCAGTGACTGAACGTGAACACCGAGGTATGTGAGTGAGTCAGCACGTGTGTACTGAGTGGCTTCCCTGAGCCCAGCGCTGTGTTAGGCACCAGGAGGGTGTCACATGGCCATGGCGGGTCTCCACCTGGTTAGTGAACGTCCTTGACGTCCTCGGGCCTCTTCCACCCACCCCTGTCTCATCTGGGTCACCAGCTCCACCCTGACCCTCTGTCACACCTTCCTCCTCTATGTCTAGACGTCTCTGCCTGGGTGTCCCTGAGCTTCTGAATGTCAGGGTGTCCCACCCTGAGTCCAGCTCTTTCTCCACTCCTCTTCTTGAAGTCCCTCTCAATGAGGGAAGTCAGTAGTGGCAAGGTCCTGCAGCCCTGGGGCTTGGCCTCTCCCCACCCCACCCCTCTGATGCACCCCACCCCAGGACTCCTCCACTGGGGGCTCCCTGCTGTCCTCTCCCTCCTCTCTGCAATCTTTGGCTGCACCCTGGACCCCCCCTCTTCACCAAGCCCCTGCAAGATAGGTACAATCACACACAGGGACACAGGCCATACAGGCATTACCGCAGGAGAAGATGAGCAGTGTCCCAGAGCAGAGGACAGACAAGGGCTCCCTGTGCAGCCGAGGCATAGGCTATTTTGGGGACAAGACAGCCATAAAGAGGGTGAGGCAGGCATGGGTCCGGCCCCTCCTCACCGTTCCCCCAGTGTGCCCCAAGTTTCCAAGCCTAGGCGTGGGTGGGCTGCCCCGCCCTACGCTCTGCTGGGTGTGTGCCCATTCATTCATTCATTCATTCATTCATCCATTCATTCATTCATTCATTCACACACTCATTCATTATCACATGTTTTGTTCCTGCTCAGTGCCAGGCTCTGGTCAGGTGATGGCTCGTCCTTGGAGACCCAGCTCAGACATCACCTCCTCTGGGAAGCCCTCTGGACCCCCACCCCTCCCCCACCTCCCTCTGGCCTCACCAGGGAGCCTCCAGCCCGTGAGCTGTGTGAGGACGCTGGGCCAGGCACAAGAAGGGGCAGAAAACGCGATGACAGACGAATGACTGAGCAGATGGAAGCGTGAGCCCAGGCCACAGCTGGGTCACAGTCACAACAGCTCAGATTCTTCCCTCCCTCCTTCCCTCCAGGACCTGAGGAACATTTTTACCCCGCCCACGCATTTAGACCATTAACAGTCTGGATGGTTTTTATTTTTAATTTTTTCATGAACTTTGAAGACACGTCATGACTGTATCCCTCAGTAACGAGAAACATCATAGCTTCACAGGTGGGAATCTACCTGTGCGGTCTGAGCCAGGACAGGATGATGTGGAAAGGCAGGACATGGAGGGGACAGCTCAGTGGCTGGGCCTGGGGCAGCAGGAAGAGGAAGAGGGGACAGGGAAGGAGATGGAGGTCCTGTTATTACATCTGTATAAAAGACAAGGACACTGAGGCATGGAGAGGGAAGTGACCTGACCTGGTCACAGAGCTGGCAACTGATCTAGCAGGGGACCCTGCCTTGTCCCAGGCCCCATGGCCCATGTCCTTAACTCCAGGCCCTATGCTGCCTGCAGGGGTGCAGGCCTGGAATGGCCTCTGGAAGCAATTTGACCAGTGCCCCATCAGATGCTGAGTAACCCCTAGGAAACAGCCCTAGACATCTATGCACACGCCCCCGGACAGGGGCTCACTGCCACGGAGTTACCAGAGTCTTTCCTTCCTGGACGCTGGGGTCGGCGTCCCTGGGAATTGGCCTAGGAGAGACTTGTGGGCATGACAGGGCCCTCTGAAGCTTCCTGTCCCCAGGTGAGCAGCTCCAGTCTCCTTGGCCATCCCTGAGCTTCCTATCCCTGGCAGGGGACCTGATGGAGGTGACAGCCCTGCAGCCAGATGTGTGGTGAGGACAAGGAAAGGGAAGATACAATGCCCTCTGTGCACAGATGTTCAGGTATTCACTCAGCAAACACTGGTTCAGGCACCGCAATGTGGCCGACCCCGGCCTGGGCCTGGGCCGTGAATACAACCCAGCCCCCAGAGAGGCTGCCGGCCTTGTGGGAAGGCAGTGTTCTGTCGGGTCATCCTGTCCCTGCCTTGAGGCCTTTTCCACCTCAGGGACAGTGGCATGAGCAGGTCATGGCACCCCAGCAAGGCTGAACTGAGCTTTCTTGATTTGGGGGAGTTCCCTGTTCCACACAACTCCTATCTAGGTGGTCCCAGCAAGGAACAGAGCATTGCTCATTTGTGTTTAGCTTCAGGGCCACCCAGGGATGGGATTTACAAATTCCTGTGGTTCTTTGGGCTGAGATATGTGGAGTGCAGAGCACGTGACTTCAGGGGAGTTATGCCCACCCACCACCACGCTCCTCCTAGGGTAGAGTCAGCCATCTGCAGCCAAGCAAGTGCAGTTCTGTGGGACCACAGCTCCACCCATGCATTTACCTGGGCTCCAGGGCTGGTCTTGCACAACAACAGCAGAGTCCAGTAGTGGTGACAGACCACATGTCCTCAAAGCACGAATATTCACTCTCCGGTTCTTTACAGGGCAAGTGTGTGGCCCTGGCCTAGAAGACAGTGACAAGAACAGCAGCCACAGCTCCACGTGGGCTCACCCTGAGCCAGCTCTGGGCTTTACCTGTTACCTCATTTAAACTAGTCAATACCACCGAACCCTAGGGGGAGATATTTCAACACTCCCCTTGACAGCTGAGGAAACTGAGGCCCACATGGCTTTAATGACTTGCCTTGTGTTGCAGCCAGTTTTGAACCCAGCAGGCTGGTTTCCCAGCCCTTCTCTGAACCCTGCTTTCTGGAGGATGGGGCTCTAGACTCTCGGGCCCCTCATCGTCCACACTGTCCTTTCCTCATGGGCTGAGGCTCCAGGGCCTGCTGTCCCAGAGGCAGGTGGACTCACTCACTGAGTGGACTCACTCTGACATGCTCAGGCCCAGACCTTGGCTGCAGCTGCTCTTGCCACCTGACCCTACAGTGGCTGAGATTCCTGGGCGACTCCCCGTCCAGCCTAGCTGTCCTAAATCCCTGGCCCCTCCATCTGCAGAACTGCATTCCCAGAGCCCTGCTTGCCTGCAGCGGAGCCGCCCACAGCAGGAAGGGAGGAAGGCTTTGGAGTGGGATATCACAGGGAAGCTGACATGTGAAAGTGACAGTGTCTCTGCCCATGATGGGACTTGATTTGAAGCTAAGAACTTGGTCTGAGAGAGACATGGAAACAGAGGAGGGGCTGAGGGATGCAGGGAGCAGGGGAGGGGAGGTTTACTACTAGGTAGTAAATGTGTAATTTAATGAAACACATCAGCACCTGCCATGACAACAGCTTACTCTTTGAGTCCAGCTAAACCTGACCCCTGGTGCTCCTCAGCTCCAGGATGCGATTGTCTGGGCATGGGGGGCCTTAGCTGGTGGGGGCCCTACTCTCAGCCATGGGCAGCCCTGAACTGTGAAGACTTCTCCCACAGCACCCCTGTCCATGTGTGCACCCCATGGGCTGTGGTCCCTGCAGAGGAAGGCCACTCCCCTTTCTGGGCCCAGGAGGCTCCAGATCATGATGAGTGACATGTCTGTGGGCTCACACGTGTGCCCCCATGCAGGGGTGGGCATCAGGTTGGAAGAGCCCCCTGTCTGTCCCCACTGGTGGGTGAATGAGCCCCCTGCAATTTAGCAAACCTCCTGGCTGGGGTGTGGAGGGAGCCCGACGCTCGAGTCGTTTTGGTGCCCTGCGTCGGCTCACAGGGTGCTGCGCAGCACTGAAGCCCCTGCAGAGTGAAAGCGGGGCCTGGGGTCCTGCTGAGGCACATTCACACCCAGCTCTGTCCCACTAGCTATGCGTCCTGCCAGAGCAAGTGGACTGGGGAGGACAAAGGCTCTGGGCTCAGATCCACGCCCACCCTCACCAGCATGTCCCCTTCCCACTTCTGGCCTCAGTTTTCTCCTCCATAAAATGGGACACAGTCACCCTTGGCCCTCCTGCCGCAGGGGTGGGGTGTCCTGTGGCAAGCACAAAGGGATGGGCTGTGGAGGGTCCTGGGCTCTGAGGGCCCGAAGGCTGGGCCCAGGGCAGGTGGGACAGGTGAGGTGGCAGTGTCCCAGATGGGCGGACAGCTGTCTGAAGGACCTGCTGAGTGTGTGCATTCCCATCTCCAGGGATAGGTGCAGCCATTAGCAAATCCATCATTTAAGATCACATCTGCCCTCTCTTGTCAGTGCAATCATCTGTTTGAACAGAGTCTTCTGGAGTATATTAGTGACACTGCTGCCTGTCACAGAAGGGCTCTGCTCAGCTTCCACAGCACGGGGACCTGCATGTCCCTACCATTTCCCACCTCCCTCGTGCCCTCATGATCATGTCCCTTGGTGGCCCCCCGTTGCCTGCCTGCCCCACTCCAGGATAAAAAGTTCTAGGAGTCTTGCCCACCTTTCCCTGCCTGTGCTGTGACCCCGGTAATGACCCACCAGGAGCCCCTGGGCACCCAGGTCTCCTCCTGCACTTCTGCACCTTTGCACATGCTGTTTCCTCTGCTGATCTGTTCCCTCGGTGTTGCGTCCCTGGTCCCCCTGTCCACACCTACTTCAGGGCAGGAGGTGGCTGGGGACTCATGCAGCAGGCTTTTCCTCCTGTGAAAGCTCAACTTAGAGGAATCATAGTTGGTCCAAGCCGGGCACAGCAACAGCTCCTTCTGCTTGTGACTAGTTGGGGCAAGGGCTTGTGACCCAGTTCTGGTGACTGAGACATTACAGGGAGTTGCAGGCACTTCTGCGAGAGATGGTCTTTCCTGAAAAGAAAAGAGGGGCAGGGAGGAAGGTGCCTCCCTTGCTTCTGGCTGGAGTACGACTGCAGGTGAGATGGCTGGAGTGGAGGCAGCTTCACTGCACCATGAGGGAGTGACACCAACACTCTGTTAGCAGTGGACTAAGGAGGCAGGTGGCATCTGGGTCACTGATGACATTGTTGGGCCACCAGACCAACCCTGGCACTGCCTTCTCTGACCTCCCATCTCTCCTGTCATCATCAACAGTGTACTTGAGAGGCCTTTGTCATCTAAGCCACTCTTAGTAGGGTTTACTGTTACTTCAGCCCAACCTGTTCCTATCTGACTCAGCTTTCCAGGCTCAGTTAAAATTCTCTGCCTTTAACTAGTTCTCCCAGCAGACTTGGGGCTCTTCCCTGTCCCCCGCCCTTCACACACGGAAGCAGCTCACAAATGCCATCTGCCTGTCTGTATTTGGTCTGTGACCACCTCTGGGACAGGCCTCTGCCTTTTCTTCTCCATGCACCCTGAGCCTGTACACAGTGGGCCCCCAGTACACCTCAGGGACCTTGCCACAACCTCTGCTGTGACCGCAAGCCTCCAGCCATCAAAGAGCCTGTGGATTCACTGTGGCCCAAGTGCTGATCCAGATCTTGGAGGCTCCTACAGCCTCTTTGCTGTGAAACCTGTGGTCCCTTGTCAACAGAGCTTCCTGGCTGTCAGACCTCAAATCCTTTGTGCCTCCAGGTGCTGTGCAGTTGATTTATTGTCAGTTCAGTGTCTCCTGGGGCAGCCTCAGGAGCCATGAGGCAGAGCAGGGAGCACATGAGCTGCGTTTCAAGGGAGACAAGGATGGCAGTGATGGGCACATCCTGTTCCAAACTGGGTTCTCTGCACATTCTGGAAGATCTTGGTGAGCCAGAGGAAAGCAGGGTCCCCCAGTGTTCACAGGGAGAAGATATCCGCAGGTGTAATGGAGGTGAAAACTCTTGGCCTTCCCTTTGAATGGGAGACTGTCCATGTGTCACGTGAGCACAACTTTCATGACCAAGCAGAGGGAGAGAAAGGGGTGCTGGGCGTGAGGGAGCTGGTGAAGAACGGGCAGGGGAGAGTGTCATGGGGACTCGAGCCACTCTCCCTGCCTCCCTTCAAGTGGGTTGCTTTTGTAAGTCTCATAACAGCCACCTGGTGGTTACCCAGACTCAGGCACCCACAGTGTGCCGGGCACAGGACTGGGTGCCTGAGCCCCAGGCACGCAGACAAGCCACAGCATGCGGCTTTCCAGAATGCAAGCAGCCAGAACCCGGCTTTGCAGTCCAGCTCCACACTTGCTAGCTGTGACTGAGTTCCCTCCCTTCTGTGAACCTCAGTTTTGTCCTCTCAAAAGGAGATATAGGTTGCCACCTTAACAGGGTTAATCCCCTGAGGATACATTTGGGTAACGTGAGTGGCCCAACCTCTGGCAGGCCCTAGACAGATATTGCCTGAGCCCGTGGATCTCCACATTGGAGCCCTGTGTGCATCTGTTTTGGAGTCTCGCAGTGTCATCCGGAAGTCCGTCAGGGAAGCTCAGCTAACTCCATAGTCCTGCAGCTCCAGGGTGCTCTCCTTAGCCAGCTGGTGGGAATGGTCAGAGCTCTCTGGAGGGCCAGTGACAGAAAACCCAATTCAGAGTGGCTTGGACAAGCGAAGACACAAACAAAGCAGGAGAGAATGAGTTACGTGACGAGGAGGTCCAGCTGCAGGTGGCTGCAGGCAAGGCTGTGCGTGGGTGCTGGATGACGTCACCAGGAGTCACCTCTGGGCTCTGCTTGCTTCCTTCTGTGCTGGTGTCATTCTCAGGGGGCCTTCCCTTCAAATGACAGGTCAGCACCTGCAGCCTGGGCAGCCCGACCGAAGTAGAGCTACTCTTGCCTCACGGTTCCCACCCCAACCCCTGGGACCCGATTGGTCACATGCCCAGAACTCAGCCGATCGCTGTGGCCAGGGAGGATGGACTCTGCAGATTGCCAGGTTGAGGTCATGTGCCACCGTCTCTGAAGGGACTTGGGAGCTGCTCCCTCTGTTTCTGGGTGGGGGATTGTGCGAAGCCCGAGAGCGCAGGGCGAAGGGGAGCCTCTGCGTCCTCGGTGCTTAATGTCCTGGGACACGCCTGCTCACATGATGTTCCCACGCCCGCTGTCTGCTGTTCCAGAACTTCCATGCAGCATTTTTTCCCTCTCCCGCCGCCTCCTTCCCAGGCCTATTCCACCCCCATCAGAAAAGAGCAAGACTTCCTGTTTGAAGGTAGGATTTGGGATTTGCTCCCAGCTTCAATGGCTGCTCCTGTGCCTCATTCTAATCGGTTATTCAGTCAACAAATGTCCTACTGTGTAGAGCACCTACTGTGTGCCAGGCCCTCAGTAGGTGCTGGATCCTGGGATCATCAGGACTGATGATGCTCCTGTCCTCGAGAAGGTGACATTCTAGCGGGAGTGTGCAGACAAACTGGGAAACCCCATGCAGATCGGGTAAGTCCAGATAGAGAAAGTACAATAGGGAATGGCATGGAGAGTATCTAGGGAGGTGTGTGGGGAGGTGGGCAGAGATAGCCCCTGTGAGGAGGTGACATTTGTGCAGAGTCCAGGAGAAAATGAGGGAAAGGCCATGTGGCTGTCAGGGCAACAGTGTCCCAGGCAGGGGGCAGATCGTGCCAAAGCCCTGAGATAAGAACCAGCTTGGGGTTCCCAGAGAAGGGGTCAGCAAAATTTTTCTGTGCAGACACAGATAGTAAATATTTTGGGCTTTGTGGGCCATATGGTCTTTGTCATAGCTACTCAACCTGTTATTTTTCAAAAACAGCCATTGACAAAAACAACCATCACATAAATCAATTGGCATGGATGAGCTCCAATGATTTTTTGTTTATAGACGCTGAAATATGAGTTTCCTGTAATTTTCACTTGTCGTGAAATAGTGAGTTTTTAAAAAGAAATTTTCTTAAGCCACTTAAAAGTGTAAAAATGGGCTGTCCTTTTAGCTCAGTTGGTTAGAGTGCAGTGTTATAACACCAAGGTCAAGTGTTCAGATTCCCATACTGTCCAGTTGCCAAAAAAAAGAGTAGAAACATCTCTTGGCTCCCAGGCCCTACACAAACAGATGGCAGGCCCAATTTGGCCTGCAGGCTGTGGTGTGCAGACCCCTGTCCTCAGCGGGTTGGAAAGGAGGCTGCTGAGGGAGCAGGACACTAGGGAGGAAAACAGTCAGAGACAGGTCAGAGAAAGGAGCAGGGGCCGCCCACCTCCCTCCTCCGGCTGGTGGGCTCTGACCTCCTCAGGGAAGTGCCTGTGTGCAGTTTCGGAACTGCAGGTCATTCTGAGGAGTGGGCATCACCTAGGGAGCCTTCCAAAGGGCATGAGTTGTGTGTCTTGAGCAAGGATCTGCAGGCTGCTCCAGTCCCCTTCTGCCACCAACTATGAATCCCTCCCTCTCTGGGCTTCTGCTTTATCATGAGCAGATGAGGCTTCAGGGACAATGAGCTCCCAGAACCCTCTCAGGTCTGACACAGTGTAGATCTTTGCACACGTCTCTCCAGCTGTGGGTCTGCCCTGAGCACCACGGACAGCGGCCATGGTGCTCACATGTTGGGGCTGACCTGAACTGACTCCACCATCACGTATTTGCATGTCTCTCTTACTCTCTCTTTATTGCCCAGTTCACATTCTCTCACCAGTGAGATCCCAGCTTAAGTGTGAGGTACTCAGGAAACGGTTTTCTGGCCTGGGCTCAAGGCACCCGTAGTTCATCTTCTTTGCCATTATATCTCTTTCACTGAAGTGTAAGTTGCAGGAAGACAGAGACCGGGTATTTAGCTGCACCACCACTGTGTGCCAGGTCCTGTGCTGAGGGGCTGGAGGCACAGGGAAGAGGCAGCTCCCACAAACCTGCCCCACTGCAGGGAGACAGACATGCAGCAGCAGCACTGAACCCTCTGTGTGTCCCAGCAGGCATTGAGTACGGAAGACGCCAGGCAGAGAGAAGGCAAGGGAGGCTGCCTGGTGGAGGGGGTGTCTGAGCGGCTGTGAAGGAGTAGGAGTCATCCAGCTGGGGAGCTTGCTGGGGTGGGGAAGGGGGATTGCAGAGCCAGAAGACAGGCGCACAGTTTCCAAGGCTTGAAAGAGGACAAGCCCGGGAGCAGCGGGACCAGGAGAGATGCTTAGGCATGTTGTTGCTGAGAACCTGAGCTTCTTGCTCTGTGCCTTTGCAGGTGGAAAGTGGCAGTCAAGGTTTGCACACACTGTGAGAACCAGAGTCTGTGCCGTGGACGTCTAGAGGAGGGTGATGACTTCCTGCTGGGGGAAGGCGGTGGGCTGGGTGCAGTGAGGAGGAGTCTTTTGAGCTAGGGCTGTGAGGGGAAAAAAGGTGGGTGCACCAGGCAGGGGGCAAGCAGCCCAGGCAGGGGGCCTGGTCCTGCACAGGGAGTGGTAGGAAGGCAGTCCCTTCTGCCTGCCCAGCAAAGGAAGGGCCTCCTGGGGCAGGCAGGCTGCGTGAGTTCATGTGGGCACAATAGGCCATTTCCAGTGGTGCCCTCTGGATGACGGGGGGTGACGAGCACCTGCCTGGCTTCTGTGCTCGTCGAGCTGTTTTCAGGTGCAATGGCCTGACAGGTGATTGCTGTGCACCTGCTCCTCACCCCTGCCTCCTCCCTCCCAGTGCCGCGTCTACTGTGAAGCTCCTGCGTTTCCTAGACTCCCGTCTCTGCCTCTCTGCCAGGTCCTTGCCCTCAGGCATCTCTGTCCCAGTCAGTCCATGTCTAGCCCCATCTGGCTCCCAGGCTCCACTTGTGACCCTCAATCACAGGGTCAGTGAAGCCTTAGGCTCCAGGACAGCCCTGCACAGGGAAAGGCTGTTCGACCTTCTCTGCTCCTAGCTGTGGCTTGACCCTTATCCTGTGATGACAATGATGAAAGTAGGGACAGCTACCTTCCACTGCATTTGTGATATGCCAGACACAGTTCCAGACACCTAATGGGGGCCTCATGACCCAGCAAAGCAGAAACTGAGGCTCAGAGAGGTTAAGTGACTTGCCCAGGGTCACTCAGCAGACTGGTGGATGAGCTAGGGTTGGAACACAGTTTCTCTGGTTACAGACTCGTTGCTCCTCACTATGACACGACACAATCCCTTCAGACTCTGAGCAGGCCCCAAGCTCTGCCTCCTGGTGACTGGTCTCAGACTCCAGTCCCCACGGGGGCTGATCCTTCCTCACAGAGTGTAGAAGGGCTTTGTCCTCAAGCCCTGGATTCTGGTGGGCCTGGGGCTCCCTTGGTCTCCCTGCCCTTTGGAGCATGCCCTCCCTGGTTCTGAGGCTGGGCCCAGCCCTATGTTAAGCATCAGGAGCCTGCAGGGGGTGTCCCAGCTCCCAGTTAAGGAATTCTCTCTTTTGCAAGCTCTAGCAGTTCTGAGAAAGGCCCTGGAATGCTGGGCCACAACCCTCATTTAGAGGATTTCAGACAGCGGAGCTCCTGGGTAGACATGGATTCGTGGAACCTCCTGTCCTTCAGGGGACTGACCTCTAGATTGTTGACAAACATCTGTCACATGCACGAGGCCTGTAATGAATTATGCCATGGCCAGAAATTGAGGCTTGTGCCGCAAGTAAGACACCAGCTCCTAGAAGCAGCTGAAGCATGTCATCGCCAGTGACACTGTTGGTGATTTTGATGTCACTGTCGATTTTGGGGCAGAGATGATGGGAGGCTGCTCCAAGACGCCTAGGCTCCCAGTCAGCTGGCTCTGCGCCACAGGGCACAAGGCTGGCCCTCTTCCTCACCACCACACGCTCCCTTCCTGATCCTCGCTGGCTCCCACCGTATGGGACCAACTGTGAATGTAGGCTCTTAGGGTAGGAAGGGGCTGTTCACTTGCTTGGGAGTTTGAAAGTGGCTGAGAACCTTGCCCTGTGGCCCCTGGGCATCTGGCTCCCAGCTGCGGCCCAGATGCAGGGACACCAGACAGAACCCTGGAGGCTGTCCCATCAGCACCCTTCTTCCCTGGCCCATCCAGTGCTAGCTGGTGGCCTGGAGAGGAGGGAAGGTCCCCAGCAGGTGGAGAAGTGTCTCCTCGCCTTTCTTCTTCCCACAGTCACGTGTTCATATTTGAAAACACAACCTTCTCACCACACCTGAAACAGTTGTTTGAGGCTGTGTAACAAAGGCTGGCTTCTTCAGATTGACAGTCACCAGAAGGCCAAAGCTAGGGGGCAGGGGGCCTGATGCCCTCATTCAGCAAGTATTTATGAGCTCCTACTATGTGAGAGTGTGGCTGTGGCACTGGGGATTTCCTAGCTAGCAGCAGTGCCCCATCCTCATGGAGGTCTCATGAGGTGGCCGTGTTGTGTCAGGTGTGCTAAGTGCAGCTGGCATGGGTAGGTGTGTCGGGGGGGTACCTGATGAGGAGCCATCTGCCCAGGCCCTTTGATAAGGTGAGGTTGGAGCAGAGGCCTGACGAAGGGGGCATGAGCATTCTAGGCTGGGGGAGCTGCATGTGCAAAGGCCCCAAGCTAGGTTCAGATTTGTGGATTGGAGGCTGGTGTGGCTAGAATGGAGTGACAGAGCCAGAGGCAATGACCCAAGAGGGCAGTGGGAGCAGGGAAATGTGTGGGCCGGGGTAGATTTGGATCTCACCCTGTCATGAGAAGCCACTGGATGGCTCTGAGGGCCGGTGTGCAGGAGAATAGGCCAGAGGGCTTGTGCATGGGGACTGCCAGGGGACTATATCTGGGTGCCAAATGTGACCTGAGGCCTGGGGTCCAGTCTTCTGGCACAAGCCTTCTCCTGCTCACTGGCCCTACTCAGAGCCCTCCAATAGCTTCCCATGACACTCAGGGTGAGATCCAAATCCACCGCGGCCCACATAAGTTTCTGCTGTAGGCAGAGCCCTGGCAAAGCTCACATGAGGGCCAGAAGGTGAAAGCCCCAAGTCCCTCTGCCTGAAGCCAGATTTTAGCCTGTGAACCCCACATCCTGCACAGTCTGAGTCATGCATGCCCAGCATACTGGGGTGCCTGTAGCTTCTGCTGCATAACAACTGTTCCAAAATGTAGTGGTTTAGGACAGCAACCATTTATTTAGCTGGGTGGCCACCGGGCAGGTCTCCTGGGCTCCTCATGTGTGTGTGGCCACCTTCAGGGCAGCAGGGCACGTCTGCTTCTGGGATCAGCTGATGGTGGGCAGGCTGTTGGCTGACATGCCTGTGGTAGCAGTGACTGGCTGCGTGCCTGTCATTCTTCCAGGAGGCTAGCTGGGCATCTGCATGCGGCAGTAGCAGGGTACCCGAGAGTGGGCAGATCCTCAGGCCCTGGAGGCCTTTGCCCAGAAGGCGTGCAGCATCATTTCCACCACTAGTCTGCTGGCCAGAGCAAGTCACGAAGCCAGCACAGATTCAAGGCACCGACACTAGACTACACCTCTTGAAGGGAAGAGCTTCCAAGTCACAAGGCAAAGGGCATGGGAGAGGGAGATGGAGAAACAGGACTATTTATGGATCAACCGCTGTGT
This sequence comes from Cynocephalus volans, assembly GCF_027409185.1. NCBI lineage: Eukaryota > Metazoa > Chordata > Mammalia > Dermoptera > Cynocephalidae > Cynocephalus > Cynocephalus volans. The sequence continues at coordinate 94,862,544 of NC_084470.1, read as the reverse complement.
CCCTTGTTCTTGAGGGAAGTGTTATGGACATCAGGGTAGCAGAGGGAGGAGCAAGGTAGGATCCATGGCCTGTGGACCGTCAGCCATGGCTGTGTTGCTGCTGCCTGGAGGAAACCAGACCTGACACTCCAAGACCAGGCTAAAGGTGCTCAGATCATTTGTTCCTTTGTCACTTACTGCCGCTCTTTGATATCACGACTCCAACCTAAAAGATCAGTCCCCATTGAGGTATCTTTCTCTGGGATATTCCTCCCTAAGAACAGCCAAGATCATGTGGCATGTAGCACACCTTCTGGCATCTCCTCCGGGGAGCCCTCTGCATGTGTGGTCATCATTGGTGCCTGTGTGTCAGCCTCCTCAATTGGAAATGCCACATCTTGAGGATAAGGCTGTATCCTCCTCACCCCAAGTCCCACAGCTGGGAAAGGTATTGAGGGGAGGCCAGTGAAGTGTAGGTACTGGGGATGGAGGGCTGCAGTGACACTGATGACAACCAAGACGTAAACATGATTGTGTGATCACAGCACATCCGGGGCTGCCTTTGTGCCAGGCTGCATCCTGTCCCATTATGCACTTCAGGTCATGCTAACCTCACATGTTCCTCTGGGGTTACTGTGGCTCAAAGAGCTCCCGTGCCTGTGTGAGGCCCCCCACGCAGCAAGGCAGTAGCAGCATCGTATGCAAACCCGGGTCTGTCCGCCAGTCCTCCAAAGACCAGGTCCTAGAGGCATTTACCTGGCCATTGGGTAAAAGCCTAAGATGACAGCAGGACCCTAACCATCATCTGGTACCTCTGGATGTTGCTGTTGAATGAAGTGCTTTCAGGAAGCAGAGGCTTGTGCTCAAGCCTCAGCTGAGTTCTTGCTGTGGAATGCTGGTGGCAGGTGGCAGAGGATGTACTTGTCTCTGGGTGCCCTCATTTCCGACTGAGTTTTACCAGGTGTCCGCGTTACTTTTCAAGTGCAAACAGAACCAGTTGACAGGCAGGTCTGGAGTCTCCTCCTCAGCCCTTCACCAGCCCAGGGAAACAGAGTGAAAGACCAAGCCCAAGTTACTCTTCCCGCTGCCCACTGCCATCAGACAATCCTTCCAGGGCAACTTCTTGGCACTCGATCCTGTAGAGGACCCTGTGAGACTGCCCAGAGAGATAAGTTTCCCACTGGTGATTACGGGGTCTGAGACTTTCCTGCTCCTGCTCCTCAGCCCCCAGGACCCTGTCTTCTTGGTACCAGCCCACAGTCCCTTCTCCCACTGTCTGATGGGACCAGGTAGCCTCTTCTAAGTAACTCGGACAGGTGTTTCCTTTTTGTGGCCCTTGCCTCAGTGTCCAGTTAGTGATCCCTGCAATTCTGTGCTGATACCACTAGGTGTCTGGGGTGGGAGGGATGCACCTGCTAAGCCCGTCCGGAGGCAGTGTGGGAGGGTTGCTGGGAAGGAGCGCTGGACACAGCAGCACCAAGAGTATGGCAAGGCCCAGGGCGGACGCCACAGTTGCCTTCCAGACAGAGCAGGTCAGCAGCTCCAGCACAGGCGCTGGGACAGGAAGAGAGTCAGAGCATCACCCCTCTCCAGCTTCAAGGGCGGGATTGGTCTGAAAAGTTAGGCAGGGCCTGTCACCCATGTGGAGGAGAGAAACATCAGTGACCCTTGATGACAATACTTTCTAATTGTTCTAGACTCTACTGTCTGATTTCTGACTTCCCCCAAGTAAATATTATTAGCACTTAAAAAAAACAAGCCAACTGGGATGTGGCAGCTGTCAGTGCAGAGCGTTCTCTACACCACTGCAGTGCACGAGCAAAACCTGCACTGAGTGCTCACATGCTCTAGAGACAGAGGGAGGGGTCTTCACTGAGACTCTGTGCAGCCCATGGTGGGTTAAGCCAGGCCTGCTCGATGCACCAGCCCTCCCTGCCAACCAGGCCATCAGTGCTGCCCATGAGGCTGGGCTGGGCTGTCTCCCTGCGGGGAGGGAGTTTAAAGCATTTTCAGTGTGTCATTGTCTGTTGTATTTAGTAACCCCAGCATCCCAGAGTCATAAATTACCTTGAACTACTTTGCCAACCCCGTGTGACTTGGTGCAACACTCTTCAAAGGCAGCCAGTTATGTAACTGGCTGTGTGCCGCCCAGTCCCTTCAGCAAGGCAGGGTGGAGTTGGGCCTGGCAAGGGCACCAGCCACCCCAGGACCTCGGGCACCAATGCAGGGACATGCTGCAGGTTTGTTCAGTTCCTGGTCTGCCTCACTGACATTTCCATGGAAACTCACTCCCAGCAAAGGAGCAAGGGTTGACAAATTAACCAGCCAAATTCTCATTCTCAGAGCATGGTCACAAAATCTGTGCCGCATGGAAGGGGCAGAGAGTGTGATCTGGTCCAGTCCCCTCTGTGATATTCCTACTAAAGGATCATTCAGCACCTGCTTGCACCCTTCCAGGACTGGGGAACTCCTCACTGGCTGAGACATTCCACACCGATGGGAAATAAGCTTCCTGCTGATTCCAGCTCTCTCTTCTGGGGATACTGTCTGAATCTAGGCATCTGAGACAGCCTGGACAGAATGACGGGCTGTGGCAGGACTTCTGACCAGCCAGTCTGGCACCTCTAGCCTCTCTTGCACCTCCACTGCTGCCCCTCTGGTCAGAATAGGTGTGAATGGGGCCAATTGGTTAGACATACAGGCTTTTACCTCTGCACTTCAAGTTCAGGTAGTCCATGAAAATGTTGATGTCAAATTTTAATATCAAATGATTGCAGGACAAACAAGTCTCGTTTTCTCATCTATAAAAAGAGCTTCAACCCCCTCCTCATTTCCTTTACTCAGACAGCAGAGAGGTGACTCATGGGTTCTGGGAGTGGGGGTGGGACAGAGGTGCAGGTACAAAGGAAGTCTCTGTAACATGGGATCAAGTTCAGGATCCCTGTGAATCCCTGAAATTCTTGGAGAAACAAAACCCATTTGGTGTTCAAAGCCAGGCTTCAAGTGGAATGGAACACCTGAAACTTCCAAAAAAATGGGGAAAATACATGAAACAAGTTTTCAAGAATTGGATATCAGACAGTGAAGGACAGTGATCCCTGAGAGGTGGGAAGCCAACAAGGTGATCTTTGAGATTTTGCCCAGCATCTGCCTTGGAGGAGCATCCAGGCCACAGCTCAGGAAGGGGGAAGCCAGGCAGAGACCAGAGAGGAGCTGGAGGAACTGGAGCTCAAGTTGAGGAGCTGGAGCTCAGAGTCTGGGAAGACCAAGGCAACTAGAGTTACCTTGAAGCGAATACCAGAGAGAACTACACTGCATAGAGAGAGAACCCAGAGGATCTTCACAAGGTCCCTCTTCAGTATTCAGCTTAGTATTGACCAGCATGTGAGGGTGAGAAAACTACCAGAGACTGGGAAATTGTTTGGACTAACTATCCAAAAGAGACCAGAGCTAACTCAGTGCTTGGCACTCATGTATGGACAGGAAAAGTGCCTATTCTCACCAGCCAGACTGGAAAACCTCATGATTCAGAGGACATGGGCTAAAGTATTCCCAGTAGTGGGAAATGATTAGCCGTAAACTACTGGGTCCCACCCAACAATCTTATAAGCAAGAACTTAAAGGATCAGACTATTTCCTTGTAACTTAATTGCATACCAGAACAAAGCTTAAGAAGATTTACAGGAACACAAAAATATCCAGCAAAGTTATATTCACAATGTCTAGCATCCAGTGAAAAGTTTTCAGGTATGAAAAGAAGCAAGAAAATATGACCCAAATAAAAGAAAAATGAGTTGATCAAAGCTGACCCAAGAGAATAGAATTGTGGTTACAAAAGGTTGGGAAGGGGAGGAGGGAGGAAGGAAAAAGGAGAGGTTGGTTAATGGACAAAAGATTGCAGCCAGATAGGAAAAATAAGTACTGGTGGTGTACAGTAGTGCTAGCCATCTCTAATTAACAAAAATATATTATATGTTCCTAAATGGCTAGAAAAGAGATCAAATGTTCTCATCACAAAGAAATGATAAAATTTTGAGATGATGAATATGCTAACCACCCTGACATGATCATCACACATTGTATACATATATTGAAACATAACTCTGTAACCGATAAATATGTACAATCAATATGTTTCAATTTTTAAAAAATATTCCTTTAAAAATAACTGACCCCAAACAGACAGATGCTATAATTAGCAGAAAAGACCTTAAAATAGTAATAACAACTGTATTCCATACCCAAATCAAACTTCTAGAGATTAGAACTATAATGGGATTATAAAAATATTCAATAATCTAAAAGAAGGAAGAAAAGGAAAATGGAACAAAGAAACAATGGGACAGAAAGAAAATAAATAGATTTAAACCTAACCATTTCAATAACCACATTAAATATAAATTGTCTAAATACCTCAATTAAAAGGCAGTGACTTTTAGATCAGTTTTTTTTTAAAGCAGGAACTATATACTGCCAACAAGAACCACTCTTTATATATACAGATAAAAACATGTTAAAAGTAAAAGGATGGAAAAAAGATGTCATACCAACATTAATTAAAAAAACTGGAATGGCTATTTTAATATCAAAGTAGATTTGAGATATTATGAATTTTCAGAAAATTTCTAGGGATAAAGAAGGTCTTTCCATGAACATTAAGGGGTGAATTCATAAAAAGAAAAATGACAATCCTAAAGTAATAATGCATGTTCAAAATACATGAAGGAAAAACTGATAGGATAACAAGGAGAAATAGACAAATCCACAATTACGGTTGGAGATTTCATCCCCCTCTTTCAACATGTGATAGAATAAGTAGACAGAAATCAGCAAGGATATAGAAAGTTGAACTACACTATCAACAACTTGATCTGATTGACACTCCACCCAACGACAGCAGACACACATTTCCTCAAGTGCACCTAGAACATTTACCAAGTTGTACTAAATTCTATGTGATAAAATAAATCTCAGTGCATTTAAAAAGATTCAAGTCATACAAAGTTTGTGAGCGGACCACAAAGCAATTAAATTAAAAATCAATAACAGAAATATTTCTGGAAAAATCCCCAAGTATTTGAAAAATAACACATTTCTGAATAACCCATATGTCAAAGAAGAAACCAAAAGAAAGTCTTTTAAACTGAATGATGATTAAAACACAGTATATAAAAATTTGTGGAGTGCCACTAAAGCAATACATAGGGGAAACTTAGAGCACTAAATGCTAACATTAGAAAAGAAGAAAGACCTCAAATCAATGAACTTGGCTTTCACTTTAAGAAGAAAATAAAAAAGAAAAGAAAAGAGCAAATTAAAACCAGAGAGAACAAAGAAAACATGAATATGAGTGGAATTTTATAAAACAGAAAATAAAAAAACAATACAGGAGATCAATAAAACCAAACCTGGTTCTTTAAGATTAATAAAAGTAATAACCCTTTAGTCATACTGATCCAGAAAAGAAAAGACATAAGTTATGAATACCAGGAATAAGAATAGTGACATTACTATAGATTCTGCAGATATTTAAAATATAATAAAGGAGTACTATGAATAACTCCATGACAATAAAAAAAAAAAACAGAGAAAATGTACAAATTCCTTTAAAGACACAAAGGAACAGAGCTCACTCAAAAGTAAATAGATAGCGTAAATACCTTTATAGCTATCAGAGAAATTGAAACTGTAGTTAAAAATCTCACAAAGAAAACTCCAGGCATACATGGTTTTACTGGTGAACTCCACCAAACATTTAAGAAAGAAATAATACCCATTCTACACAAACTCTTCCAGAAAATTGAAAAGGAGGGACTATTTTCCAACTCATTCTGTGAGACCTGCTTTGACCTGATACCAAAATTGAAGAGATGTTAAAAGAAAACTACAAACTTGAATTCTTCATTTATTATATAAGGTTGGTTTGATATTCAAAATCAGTGTAACCCACAATCCCAAGAGGCTACAGAAGACAGACATCATATGATCATATCACTGACTTAATGATAGGAAAACGTAATGCCCCTAGTGGTAAAAACTCTCAGAAATAAAGGGGAACGTCCTCAACTTTATAAAGAACATCTACAAAAATTCCTATAGCTACCATCAAGCTTAAAGAGGACAGTCTGAACACTTTCTCCCAAAGACTGGGAGCAAGGCAAGAGTGTCTCACTACACTATGATTCAATATATCACTAGAACTTCTAGCCAGAGCAATAAGTCAAGAAAAGGAAACAAAAGACATACAGATTGGAAAGGAAAACATAAAACTGTCCACATTTTCAGACAAGATGTTTGTTTACATTGAAAATCACAAGGAATCAAGTCCTAGAACAAATTAATGAGTTTAGCAAGGGAGATGGATACATGACCAACACACAAAAATCAATTGTGTTTCTATATAACAATAAACATTTGGGAACCCAAATTTATAAAACATACCATTTGTAATTGCTCCAAACAAATGAGATATTTATGCATAAATCTAACAAAACATATATAGAATCTGTATACTAAAAACATGTATGGGTTTTTATACATAAAAATGCAGATGAAAGAAAGCAGAGAAGACTTAACTAAATGGAGACACATACCATGTTGTATGTGTCAACATGGTTAAGATGTCAGTTCTTCCAAAATTGTTCTATAGACTTAATGCAATTCCTATCAAAATCCAAGCAAGGATTTTTGTAGACATATACAAGCTTATTCTAAAACTTATATGGAAAGGCAAATGACATAGAACAGCTTAAAACCATTTTGAAAAAGAAGAATAGAGTAGGAGAATCACTCCATCTGATGTTAAGACTTACATGTAGCTGCAATAATCAAGACAGTATGGCACTGGCAGATGGGCAGACACATGGACCAATGGAACAGAATGGAGAACCTGGAAATAGACACAGATATACCCAACTGACTTTTAACAAAGATGCAAATGGATTCAATGGAGGAAAAGGAGCCCTTCGAACAATAGTGCTGAGGCAATTAGATATTCATTGGTCAAAAAGGTGAAACTCAACCTAAACCTCAGACCTCACGCAACAGTTAACTCAAAATGGATCATGGATTTAAATATAAAGCTATTAAATTTCTAGGGGGAGAAAACATAGAAGAAAATCTTCAGGACCTAGAGCTCAGCAGAGAGTTCTTACACTTAATCCCAAGAACATGATCTATAAAAGGAAAACTTGGACTTCATCAAAATTAAAAACTGATCTGTCAAATACCACTAAGGGGATGATACTCAGCCTCATTGTATATTAAAAATGCAAATTAAAACCAAAATGACATACGACTACACACCTGTGAAGATGGCTAAGATTAAAATGACTGGCCATACCAAGTTCTGGCGAGAATGTGGAGAAACTGGAACTTTCATAATCACTGGTCAGAATATCAAACAGTATAACCATGCTGGAAAATAGTTTGGCAGTCTCTTAAAAGGTTAAACATACACCTATGATATGATCTAGCTATTCCACTCCTCGGTGCTTACCTGAGAGAGATGAAAACATATGTCCATAGAGAACTTGTACACGAATGTACCTAGCGGTATGATTCAGAATAGTCAAAACCTGGAAATAACCAAACATCCATCAACCGATGGATGGATAAATGAATGGTGGTATATCCATAAAAAGGGATACTACTTGGCAATAAAAAGAAATGAACTTTGATACATGCAACAATTTGGATGGATCTAAAATAATCATACCGAGGGAAAGGAGCCAGACTAAAAATGCATATGGTATGATTCCATTTACGTACAGTTGTAAAAAATGCAAACTAATCCTTATAGATCAGTGATTGCTTGGGAATGGGGAAGACACGAGGGTGGAATTATCATGAGGCACAAGGAAACTTTTGGATGATAGATATGTTCATTATTTTAATCATGGGTATATTTCACAGATGTATACATATGTTAAAACTTATCAAATTGTACACTTAAAGTTCAGTTTATTGTATGTCAAATGCCTCGATAAAGCTGTTAAAAATCAACAGGACAGGCTTCAGTATGCAAATGGAAGTTTCCCTTTAATATTGAAAATTCCAAATCTCAGTTTTTAAAAACATTTAGGACTTATGCAACGAGGAAGACATCCTTTTCCTGTGGTGATTTTGTTTGAGAATAACCAGATCAGACTCTCCCAGGGGAAGATGACCACAGCCTTTGTCCAGGTGTCCAGGTCCCTTCAGCAGGGCCACACTGGTAGGGCACACCAGGCCTCGACTGGAACAGCACCTCCCCCTTAACCGCTCTGGTCCTCCTGTCCCATTATTTTTCTTGGCCAGGGCATAGGGTGGAGGAGATGTCTGGAGTCTAGGTTCCTCTGGAACAGTAAGTGCCAGCATGTGTGGAGCTTGTATCTCCCACAGCGTGATTCCCATAAGGCAGATCCTGTGATCTCCATTTTACAGATGAGGCGAGAAAAGCTGTCCAAGGACACAGCTTCTAAGAGACCTGAATGGGATGTGTTCTGGCTGCACAGCACAAGTCCTCTCTCGTGATGGCCATACTGCACTGCCCACCTCTGGCTGGCTGTCCCCTGTGTCCTCAGCTCCTGCCCAGGCCCTACCCTCCCATCACCACCTACTCCTGGACAGACAGCTAATAAGTGAACACCTGTGTAGTTTCATGCTTGCGGTTAAGGAGCACTACAGAGAAAATGAACAGGAGGTGGTGACGGGAAACAAGCAGAGGAGGCCTCACCTGGGAGGAGCGTGTTAGGGGGTGTTCAGAGAAGGCCTCTCTGAGGAGGGGATGATTAAAAGGACAGCCGGGGTGAGTCAGCCACTAAATGAGCCTGAGGGGACATATTCTAGGTGAAAGGAAGAGCAGGAGCAAAACCCCTGAGGTGAGAATGGGCTTGACATGTTTGAGGACGTGGAAGGTGGACAACATAATAAAAAAAAATTTTTTTTTTTTAAGATGACAGGTAAGGGGATCTTAACCCTTGACTTGGTGTTGTCAGCACCATGCTCACCCAATGAGCTAACTGGTCATCCCTATATGGGATCCGAACCCATGGCCTTGGTGTTATCAGCACCACACTCTCCCGAGTGAGCCACAGGCCAGCCCAATATAATGAAAATTTGGTGAGCCAAGGGGAGAGGGCAAGACCAGGTGGGACAGCCGAAGCCAAACTGTAAACCTTATTCTAAGGGCAGTAGGGAGCCATTGACTGCTCTAGGCAGGGGAGTGCCATCATCCGTCCCTCTGGCTGCTGTGTAGACTGAGAGAGGGAACAAGGAGACCCCTTAGGGAGCCTCCTGGAACCCTGGCCAGACAAGGTGGTGGCCAGGCTGAGGTGGTGGCATGGAGGTTGTAAGAGTGGGTGGATTTGGATTTGGGATCTGCCCTCACGATGATGCTGAAGGACTGTTGGCAGATTCAACATGGGGCTGAAGGCAGCCAGCGGGAGGAGGTTGGGCCCTATGACTGAGCCAGGAAAGGTTGTGGAAGACAGGAGCTCTGGTGGGACGTATGGCATACATAAAAACTTCTCTGGGGCAGAGGCGGTGCTGTTAACATCCCCACTTTACAGATGAGCAACTACTCATGGCCTCGGTTTTCTCAGTTGTTAGAGGAAGAGCTTAGAGCCCTATGGTCACTTACAGAGATCCACAGACTGTCCTGGTAGAAAAGAGCCTCAGAAATCATTGCATAAGACATCCCCCCCGACTTATAGATGGAGAAACCGAGGCTCAGGGGTGGGGCATGATGGGCCATGGTTAACATTCTGGAGTCCTAGACTTTTCTGCTTTGGAGGAACAAACAATGTTGTTTGTGAGCTCAGTGGGGACCATCCTGAGCCTCGGGAAGCTGGGTCCCCTGAGCAGTTACCACTTCCTAAAGCAATGAGGGTGACCTGGTCCATGACTGGTCCCCTCAGACTCTGCAGTCACTGCCACTCCCCAGCCCTCTGCAAGCTGTCCACACTCACATCACTTGCAAACAGGACTGTAGGGACAGGGTGCAAACCCCCACTGAGCCTGCGGGGTTCTGACAGCAGCCAGGTCAGACTGAGCTGGCAGCCTCCCTTGGGCACAGTTGCTCTCAAAGTTGCAGTGCCCAATGCAGAAATGAATGGGCTTGGCCATGTTCCAGTATAACTTTACAAAAGCAGGCTACCTGCCGGATTTGGCTCAAGGGCCATAGTTTGCAGACCCCTGATTTACACATACTGACCTCCATGATAGCCCTGTGTCCAGTGTCAATCTGACCCTAGGCCAAGCTGGAGCAGTCATTGGAGGCTGCAGGTCAGTGCAGGGCACTGGGCTGGAATGGAGCAGACCCGGGTCTGAGTCCTTGCTTTCCCACCTTGCAGTGTGATCCTGAGCAGCTTGCTTAACCTCTCTGGGCCTCACTTTCCACAAGAGAAGGCTCAGTCAGGGAGAGCAAACTCAGGGGTCCGCAGAGGACATCAGCCTTGTAACCAAGAAAGTCTGGCTGATAGGGACTTGAGCAAACTAAAGGCTCAGCCAATCATGTCTGGTGGCAGCAATGACCAGATTTTCCAAAATGTCAGAAGTCACAGGTCACACTTGAACTGGGAGCCCAGGGAGGCCTTCATACATGGAGCCCTCCTCGTTGTATGCTGGCCACTGACTCAGCCTCCCGTGTGTGGGGCCCACTGTGGCCACAGGCCATCGTCTCCGCAGGAGCCAGGCATGTCTGATTCCTGCAGCACTGGCCTTCGGTGGTGTGTTAATGTCCTTTTATTAGAAGACGGAGGAGACAGGTTTTCCCACAGATGCCGTTTATAGGTTTGAAATAAATTGCGACGGGGCACCAATATTAGAAATGAATTCCCTCCACTCACCTGGACACCTGTACTCATTACTGCCTGTAATAACCTTCAGAGGCCTTCCATGCTGAGCCAAGTATCTCAGAATCAACCTGCTCAGAGAGCCCTGTTGGCTGGATTTTATCTTAATCATTTGCTCAGTGGGTGTATTATTTGACATGTAATTGTCTTCCTAGGGGAAATTAATTTTCAGGGCTTTGAACAGTCTTTATTAAAATAGTTAGAACGGTAAATTCCAGTTCTGCTCCTGGGGCCTGAGGGGACTCAGCACATCTCATGTGGGAAACGTTCAGGAAGATGCTCCTGGGGTGGGGCAGGGTCCCCAGCCTGCGTCCCCAGAGCTTGCCCAAGGTTCCTGCTTCATTAGATTGACTCAGAAGTAGCTCCTGCCATGTTGAAGGTGTGGGGATGCTGCCCCCCCCTTGGGGGCCCAGAAGCCTGGGTCTGTGCCCACAAGGGTGTGGATTTGAATCCCAAGTGTCCAGTAACAACACTGTGTGACCTTGGCAAGGTCTATTACTCTCTGAGCCTCATGGTTTGGGGCAGCAACATGAAGCCAGGGACCTGGTGGGATGTGTCACTGCAGAGGTCTGTGCGGGGCTCCAGCTTCGAGCTTTGAGGGCATCAGCAGGTGTCTGCAGGACACAGCCCCACGCAGCCCACACGCTGTGTGCGTCCTGGATGTGGAGCTCTCAGTCTCCTCATTCCTGTCACCCTTCCTTCTTTCCTTACTTCCTTCCTCCCCCGCTCCCTCCCTTCTTCCTTCCTACAGTCTGTCCACTCTCCACCGAACAGCCAGATGGGTCCTGATAAACCCAAGTCAGTCCACGTTCCTCCTCTGCTCAGCACCCTCCCTCCCGCAGCCTCCTCCTCACTCACAGTCAAAGACCAAGTCCTCAAGTGACCTTCACAGCCCGCTCATTGCTCCCTCACATACTACGTCTCTGGCCTCAGCTGGTCCTGGACCCCCTCCTGCCCCAGGGCTTTTGCACTGCTCTGCGCTCCAGACATCTGCACGGCTCCAGACATCTCCAAGCTGGTGTGCTTGTCCCCAGACATCTGCACGGCTCCCTCACCTCCTGCTGGTCTTTGTGCAAACATTTTCGTCTCAGAAACCTCCCCCGACCAGCCTGTTGGCATCTGCAGCATTGGCCCCTCCCCTGGGAGGGTACTGCTATTCACAGCACGTGTCACCGACCGCCTGATTCCGTCATCTCCCTCAATGGAAGGTGGGCCTGAGCAGGGCAGGTGCCAGGAGCTCTTGCCTGCCCCAGATGACCTGAATTATTTTATACCTTGCCTTAAGAGACTTGGCCTTTAATTTGGGTGGAGGTCTCAGTTCAATCTCCCATTGTCGTATCCATCTCCTGAGCCCAGTAGGCAGTTCTGTAGGGTTGTACTTCGTGGCACACACCCAGCTCGTGAGGAGGCCCCTGGTCTGTCCCCTCGGTGGCCAGAGCTGGACACTCAGCAGGCCCAGCTCACTGCCCTGTCCTGGAGAATGCTCTCTTGATCCAACATTCATAGAGTACATCCTTGTTGTGGGCCTGGAACTGACGAGCCCCATTCTCTCTGCTTCTTTTCCACTCCAAACTTGGCACTGCCACAAACCAGGTCCCCAAGCCTGTGGTCTTCTTGAAGCAAAAACAGTCTGCTTTGTGCCTTCCTGGCTGTCCCTAGTGGCCAGGCTGCTGCTCCGTCCCCTCAGGACTGGCCTTCTCTTGCTTGTGCCCCGGCTGCCCGAGGCCTGGGCAGATGTATCTTAATATATGTGTGCACAACTGCTCAGGGCCACCACTGCAGGGGCAGCAAGTGCTTTCCTCCCCCCACAGGCCTCCAGGAAGGTCCCTGTGGTGCTCAAATTCCATGCTGAGCAAAGGGTCATGGACTCAGTATTGTCATTCACCCATTCATTCAGCAAATGGTCACCGAGCTGCAGTTCTGTGCCTGGCCCTGTCCCGGTGGGATTGGCCTCCCCTCTCCTAGACTCAGATTCCTCATCTGTGAAATGAGAATAATAATATTGGCTCCTCCAGGTAGATATGGGGAGTAAATTAGACAGGTAGAGAACAGGAGTCAACAAATTTTTCTATAAAGGACCCGACAGTAAATGTTTTAGGTTTCGTGGGCTGTATTGTCTGTGTCATAACTACAGATGCTCCTCGATTCACAAGGAGTTACATCTGGATAATCCCATCGTAAGTTGCAAATATCATAAGTCAAAAATGCATTGAACACACCTCACCTACCCAACAGCATAGCTTAAACTAGCCTGCCTTAAACGTGCTCAGAACACTTAGCTACAGTCGAGCAGAAGCATCTAACACAAAGCTATTTTATAATGTGTCAAATATCTCATATAAGTTATGACAACTGCACTGAAAGTGAAGAAAAAATGGTCATGTGGGCAAGTAGTGTAGCATCTACCGAAAGCCTATCGCTTTTACAGCATCGTAAAGTCGAAAAATTGTGAGTCGAGGGCCTGCGGTACTCAGCCCTGGCGATGACTCAGCCACAGGCAGGATGTAAACACGCGGGCATGTGTGCAACAAACTTTACTGACAGACGCAGAGAGCAGGCTGGCTGTGGCCCATGGGCCATCGTGTGCAGAGTGTCTGGGACAGGTGCAGAGCGAGGGGCAGCTGCTGCTACGATGATCGTCATTGGTGATGACATCGCCGACCTGCTCAGGAAACTCACGGTCTTGGGTTTCTGGGCCTGGGGTGAGCAGGCAGAAGGCGGGAGAGATTCAAGCAGAGCTGCCTCTGTACGTTTTCATTCCGTGTAACTTGGGGTTCCCTGAGTCCATATTTAATCCCAAAGACAACGGGCTGAGTTCTCTGAGAGAGGAAAGCCAGAACTTCACTCATGACTTGGTTCTACCAGGAAGCCCAGGAGAGGTGACCGACGTCACCTGCTGTGCCCTGCCTCGTGCCCTCATTGCGAAGGACGACTGGGCCTTGCCTCTGGGGGCACCTGGTGTAGGCAGGAGCCTGTGTCACTGCCCATGAGACCTGCTGCTGGCCATCCTCCCTCCTCGCTGCTCTTTGCTCTGTTCAGTGCCACCTCAGATTGCATCATAAGTTTTTCTTAATTAAATGCTTGCTCCTCCCTCTAGACTGAGCAGCTCCTCCTCGACGAAGAGAAGAATAATTAACACTGATCAAGTATGTACCATGTGCTGGCCTTGGGGAGGAGTACACTGAGCCCAGAGAGGTTACTCGCCCGCCTGAGGGCGCCCAGCTTTGGCAGAGCAGGAGCAGGACCCCTCCTCCAGCCGCTGCCCACCTGCCCCGTGTCTCATCCCTTGTGGGAAAGGGCAGAGATGAGGAGCTCAGGCGCTGGAGTCAGAGAGACCTGGGGCAAGCGTGCCCCTCTCCCACCAAGCCTCAGTTTCCTCATCTGTTAACTGGGGACAGTGACAGTGCCCACCTTATGGAGTGGTTCTGACGATCCAGGTGGAGAAGGTGAGGAGGGAAGAGGATGGAGAGTCCTTGTCCTATCTCTTGGGGGTCTGAAGGTCACTGCTGCTATAGACTGCCTGGCCGACTTCACGCAGCCGCGTCACTGAGTGGGAATAGTTGGCAGTAGGCCCTTGTGCCTTTAGTGCCTCAAATTGTCCCTGTGCCAAGGCAATGCCTTCTAAGGAACATGCTGCAGAGGCCAAAAGCAGTTTTCGAAGGCTTCCCAGGGGAGCGGAGGGCCGCCAGGGATCCATCCCTCTCCCCTGCCCCAGGCCTTGGCTGCCTCCCAGGCAGAGCCCCAGACCCAAGAGGTTGTGCGGGGCTGAGTGGGGTGGGGCGATTGGCCTTCTGTTCCTGCAGAGAGACTGACAGATGTGCCATTCTGCCCCGGAAAGCAGAGTGGGGCCAAGGACAAAAGCACCATCTCCTCTGGGTTCCAGGCCCACATTGCACCCTGCAGCTTGCCATCAGCTTTGTCTCTCGGTCATGCTCACTAGAGTGGGCCTGCCCATGTCGGCACCCACTGGGAGCTGGGCTGCCTGGCTGCACGAGGGGTCCAGAGACACGGCCCCCAAATCACCGTCTGCTTGTGTGGGTGTGTGTGAGAAAAGTTTGGACATTTACTTTCTAAAAAGCATCAGTCATCACGGGAAGAAACCAGAACTTCGTGGGACTTTCTTAAACCTATTTTGTAGCTTATCAATATGTGATATTAAATTATAAACCATGAGATGCAACATGGAGGTGGTATCAAGTCATCTTAGATTTACACCAACATTAAAATCCTTTAGCTGACTCTCCTTGCTTCTTTCGTCATCAGCGATTTTCTTTAAAATATTTTTATTTCTTAAATGGTCATTGGCAAAAGCAAATTTACAACTAAAGATTGGGCTCCTCTGTTCCTTGGGGCCCTTTTAAGGATGGAGTTGGACAATTCCCTAACCATGTGTTCCCATGGGCATATGCTTTTATTATTGTGGTAAAATATTCCTAACATAAGTTTATCATTTTAACAATTTTTAAGTTCAGTGGCATTAAGTACATTCACATGGTTGTGCAGCCATCACCACCATCTGTCTCCAGAACTTACTCATCTTACCAAACTGGAACTCTGCACCCATTAAACAGCAGTTCCCCATTCCCCCCAAGCCCCCCAGCCCTTGGCAACCGCCATTCTACTTTCTGTCTCTATGAATTTGGCTACTCTGGGTACGTCATATAAGTGAAATCATACAGTATTTGTCCTTTTGTGACTGGTTTATTTCACTTAGCATAACGTTCTCAAGGTCCACCATGTTGTACCATGCGTCAGAATTTCCTTCTTTTTAAGGCTGAGTAATATTTCATTGTATGTATAGACTAAATCTGTTTATTCATTCATTCATCAATGAATGAATGGGTGTTGTGAATAATGCTACTATGAACACAGTTGTGCAAATACCTGTCTGAGTTCCTGCTTTCAGTTTTTTGGGTATATACCTAGAAGTGGAATTGCTGGATCAGGTGGCAATTCTATGTTTCATTTTTCAAGGAACCGCCAGACCGTTTTCCACACGGCTGCACCATTTGACGCTCCCACCGACAGTCACGGGGGTTCCAATTTCTCCATGTCTTCATCAAGACTTTTTGTTTGGCTTTTCTGATAATGGTGTGTGAAGTGGTGTCTCTTTGTGGTTTTGATTTACATTTCTCTGATGATGAATGAAGGTGAGCTTCTTTTCATGTGTTTATTGGCCAGTTACGTATCTTCTTTGTAGAAATGTATGTTTAGGTCCTTTGCCCATTATTTATTTGAGTTGTATGAGTTCTTCATAGAGTCTGGACACTAGACCCTTATCAGATATGTGATTTGCAAATATCTTCTCCCATTCTGTGGCTTATCTTTTCACTTTTCTTGATAGTGTCCTTTAAAGCAAAAAAGCTTTTAATTTTGAAGTCTAACATCCTTTTTTTGTTGTTGTTGTTGCTGCTTGTGACTTTGGTGTCATAGCTAAATGCCAAAAATATTTACCCCTAAGTTTTCTTCTATAGGTTTTATAGTTTTATCTCTTACATTTAGGCATTTGATCCATTTTGAGTTAATTTTTGTATTTGGTATGAAGTAAGGTCCAGCTTCATTCTTCTTCGTGTGGTTATCCAGTTTTCCCAGCACCATTTGTTGAAGGGACTGTCCTTTCCCCACTGAATGATCATGGCTGCTTGTTGAAAATTGTGAGGGTTTATTTCTGGGCTCTCTATTCTATCCTGTCTGTCTTTGAAAGTAAAGTTTTACTAGAACACAGTCTCGCCCATTCGTTTTGTTTATGGCTGCTTTCTAGAGAAAACTGGCAGAGTCAGAGTAGTTGTGACTGAGAACATCTGGCTCACAAAGCCAAAAATACCGTCTGGACCCTGGTGCAGTTCCCCGGGCCCACGTGGTCCCATCCGCCCTCCCCGGACTGTGAGCTGCCCCCCTCCCCGCCCCCAGGCGGCCTCCAGCCCAGCCCAGCCCAGCAAGTGCTTTCTCGTCCTTGAGGTTTCGTTGCTCTCTGCTGAGCTGGGATGCTTTCCACCTGGCTCACCTTCCAAGGGTGAAGTGGCAAAGAGGTTATCACAGCACCCCTTCTTGTTCCCTGAGGACCCCTCGTTCATTCCCTAAGAACCCCTTCTCCCCTATTGATTAGGATGGAGGAAGAATTGAGGTAGGGGCATAATTGCAGGGGAATGGTTAAACTTTTACAGCATCCTGGAGGCTCCCTGATGCACCATTGTTAACCTTTCAGTTGCTGAATTGTGGGAAGGTAGCGAGCAGGTCCTGGCAGGTGGCCAGGCAGTAGGAGGGGCCCAGCATGGGCTCAGGGCCACAGCTATTTACCAACTGGACAAGAGTGTTGCACATTTAACAGTGGAACCAAGTGGATGCCCTCAGTAATAGTACCCACCTCTGGTGAAATGGCTAGGGGGTGCACAGCGCCTGCACAGGCTGGGGGACAGAGGCAGCCACAGAGCCGGATGTCCTGACAGCCTCATTCCAGCTGCCAGTGTGTGCCACGCTCGAGCGACCCTGCCATGAGACAGTGCATTGCTGTCCTGCCCACAGTTAAGGAAACGTGTTCAGGGGGGCAGGAAGACTTATCCACGGGGTCACCGAGGTAAAGTGGCAGAGCTAAATCAGAGCACAGGTCATGCAGACCAACGGTGACACCAGGACTTAGCTGAGAGGGCCAGGCTGAGGGAAGGGGAATGGGGACACCTACCAAGGGACAGCCTGGGGGCCGAGACTTCTGAGGGACACAGCAACTCAGCACCACTCTGGATAGACCTTCATCCCGAAAGTGGGGTCTGCAGAGCATCTGGCCAGGCAGGACACTCCAGAGTGAAGAGAGAGGGTTTGGGTAGGGGAACAGATGACAGAGTGCAGGGGAGCCAGCCCTAGATGGGAGGAAATATGCTAAATCAGGCCAGGACCATGTAGGCACCAGCTGGATGCTCTGGTTGTTTCATCGTCCACTTGACCATGGCACTCCCCAGCCCCAAAATCATCTGTGGCTCCCTATGGACGACAAGACAATCCAAACCCCATGGCCCTACACTCAAGGCCTCAGCTAAGCTTTCCAGGCCCCTGCAGCCCACCTGCCCAGCACTTCCAGGGGCTCACCACACACCCCTGCCAGGTCCTTCCTACTTCCCCGCCGCGTTCCTGCAGGCTTCTGGCCTCTCCTGCTGCTGGCGCTGTGTGGGCGCCCCTCCCCCACTGGCTGAAATGCTCCCTTCTCTCCAAATGTTCCTGGCACTTGGCCTGCCTCTTTGGCACTCAGCACCCGCTGGATCTCCAAGGTCACACATTCTTAAATTTTCTCTTTTAGAAAATGTGAAACCCATGGAAAAGTTGAAATAACAACACAGTGAATACCCATATAGACCTTGCCTGGGTTCCCCGGATGTTAACATTTCACGGGGCCACCACATCTCTCTGTCTGGGAGCACACACCTGTGTCCCACTTTTGCCATCCCACTGTACGAGCACGCAGAGAGTTGTGCAGTTGGCTTGGTGCCCCCTGACCTTTTCAGCCATGTCACTGTGTGGCCCACAGTGTAGCGTCAGTGTGGAAGCGTGGAAGGCACCATGGCATGTTGGGCCAGTCCCCATGGGTGGCCCTCTAGGTGCCTCCACCGTCTCGCTTTCATCCACAGCCAGTCACGTGTGTGAACACTTCCATGTGTGGCCACTAAAACTGGGGATGGCAAGGCCAGAGCGTGTGCACATCCCGTTATTTGACTGGCACCCGCCATGTCACCCGCTGGGGAGGTTCCCTGTTGACCCTCCCTCAACCAATATCTCACATGCCCATGGTATGTCGCCGTCTACTCCCTCCCTCAGGAGACCATGAACTCTCAGAGGCAGAAGACTTGCCTCCTTACCACCCCACCTCCCAATGGCCGGACAGCTCCCACCTCAGCAAGTGGCCCAGAGAGGCAACATTTCCGGGGCCCTGCTTACATGCCAAGTTCTCTTCCAGGTGCTGCACCTGCCGAGCTTGATCCAACCCTCACCACAGCCCTCTGAGGTAGGCAGGTCTTATTGCCACCTTACAGATGTACAAGCTGAGGCCCAGAGAGGCCACAGAGCTGGCCAAGGTCACACAGCGGTAGGGGGCAGGCAGATTGGCTCCAGGGTCTTTGTGTCCACATTGAACCCATCGAAAATGAGCTGAGTCCACCCAGCCCGGCCACCAGCCTCAGGTAGGTCCTTTCACTGCTGCTGCGGCACCTGCCTTCCTGCCTCTCCAGGACTGAGGCAAAGGGGCAGCGGGCCAGGCTCCCGGTCTGTCTTTGCTGCTTCCTCCAAGCTGTGACCTTGGCAGGTTATTGCCTTCTCCTAGCCTGTGTCCTCACTGTGAGAGGGTCTAGTTGCAGAAGCCTCCTTGCAGAGGATGAAGTTGGAGGCCCCCTTCCCCGCTGCCCCAGCATCAGGTGTACAGTAGGAGCCTGGAGAGTGAGCAGTTCCAGGCCCAGACCTGATGACTGATATTCAGAGTGAGTTTATGACACTTTGGCTACTTTTTCATCACAGCAAGATGAAATTTGGCACATTTTATGCTAATTCACATGACAACATTGTCTCGCATCCCACTGTGAGCTGCCTGGCCTCACCTTGGTGTGGGGTGGGAGGCTTCAGCTCTTGGTACTGCCCCAAACTCTTCCAGGCCTCCCCCGCCTCCCCCATGGCTACCATGCACTGGGCCTCACCAGGTTTTCTAGCCAGGCCCTTTGTCCAGCCTGCGTGGCCAGGTTAGAGAGGGGGTGTGGGGGCAGGTGTAGCTGCACCTGAGGCTCTGGCCAGCAGGCAGCTCCCCAGCCCTCCAGCCACATACCCACTGCTGCCGTAAGAAGCTTCTGCTGTGTCCACAGTGACAGATGCTCAGCAGTGTCCAGGGCACCTCCATGCAAGTGTTGCCTCCTCAGGAAGCCCTCCCTGACCACCCTGGACAGACTGCTCTCTTCATACCTCTCAGGGCAGGGGCAGAGCTGTTTCCAAACATCTCTTTACTTTTTGGTCTTCTGTCTCTCCCACTGAGAAAGAGGGCCAGCATCTACGTAGCACCTGATGTGTGCCAGGGACTCTTCCGGGCTGTTCACAGGTATTAACAGTCTTGTGACAGCCTCACTTTTCAGTCAGGGCATAGAGGAGTTGGGGAACTGCCCAGGTCACTGACCTTATGAGGAGCTGGGCTGGCTGGTAACATGGGTGCTGCTGCCCTGCCCATGCTGGTCCACTGTGGACCTCCAGCATCAGGAATGCTTCCAGGCACCTGCCAGGCTCTTGGAGGGGTGGGTGGGGATGAAGCTGCTGACTCTGTCTGTGCATTTGCATCAGGGGTGCTGGGAAATGACATTAGGAAGGTGCCAGAGGCAGGGTGACCCTGCAGCTCTGCCTCGGAGGTTAGGTAGGAGTCCAGCAGGCAGATGGGCAGAAGGAAGGGCAGTCTGGCAGGGGGACAGCATGTTTAAAGTGCCCCAAGTGTGAGGACAGCCATGAGGATGGAAGGGATTGAGCAGGGAGGGGAGACGGGGGGACTCCCAGTGTGACATTGGGGGACGTTGCAGAAACCAGGATCACTCAGTGTCTTAGTCTGCTTCAGCTGCTATAACAAAACACCACAGACTGGGCGACTTAAACAACAGGAATTGACTTCACAGTGTTCTGGAGGTTGGAAGTCCAAGGTCAAGGTGTCAGCAGATTGGGTTCCTGGGGAGGGCTGCCTTCTCTCTGTGTCCTCACAAGGCAGAGAGAGGAAGCTGTGATGGCTCTTCCTCCTCTTCTAATGACACTACTCCCACCATGGAGACTCCACCCTCAGGACCTCATCTAAACCTAATGAGCTCCCAAAGGCCCCATCTCCAAATACCATCACATGGGGGTTAGGATCCAGTATATGGATTTGGTTGGGACACATATTCAGTTCATAACACCTAGCTAACTTAACCAGCGGGTTAGGTGCTCACCAGCTTTGCTGATATGTGTGGAGATGCAGGCCCCAGGCTAGCTCCAAGCACAGCGCTGGAGAACTGACCTGCCAGGGGAGCTGCTGCCTCTGCCACCTGGGATGGTGGAGGTCAGGAGGCTGCGGTCTAAGGGTCGGGAAGCCACCAGCTGCCCCTTACCACCCAGGAGGCTGCCAAGGGAGTGGGAAGGAGGCCCCACCTCACCCCAGCTTTATGGCTCTCTCTCTAATAAAAAGCGGGAAAGGCCCGAGCTGGGTGGGCATGGTAAACCCCTGCATGTTCCTGGGAGGTGGGCAGCAGGGGCCGGAAAGTCCAGGTCAGGACAGAACTCCCATCCCAAACCCAACTGCAGGGGATCAGGAAATGCAGTGCTCAGCTGTCCAGGCTCTGCAGGGCAGGAGCAGCCCCAGACGGAAGGCGGGTGGACGCTGTCCAGTGCACTTTGCCAGGCGGCAGGGCCTGGCCTTCCTTCTTTGTTCCCTGCCTGCTTCCTGGACTCTCATCCTCCTGTCCCTTCCTGTTCCCTGTTTTCCTCTTATGGGTGACAGCTGGGTGCAGTAATTCCCCCCAGGCATCATCATTGTTTACGGCTCAGCCTGTCTGTTCCCTTGTAAGCTCTTTAAGAGCTTACATCGCCCCTTTAATTGGGGCCCCGATCCACCCAGCATAAATCTCCAAACCCTTGGCAGTAAGTGCTGGGCATAAATCTCATGGGCGGTTGAGGCAGGGAGCTGGCCCCGCTCTGCACCTGCTTCAGACACTCAGCAGCCTAGACAGCACTTGTGACCAAGGTGTCAGGCAGAGTTTCTGTGCTCAATCAGAATCCCACTTTGGCTAAAATCAAGCCAAGGAAAATTAGCTGTGAGGTCAGGGTAGGGGTGCTCACACAGCTGGGGGTATACTAGGAGCAAAGCCAGGCCGCTGGAGGACAGAGCCAGGGCGGCCCAGTGCAAGTACGGGGGGCTCAGGAGCAGGAACTGGGAACAGCCTTGTCAGGACACCTCTGTTAAAATAACTCAGCTCCAGTTGTATGTTTCTTTTTTAAGTTACAAACTATTTCAAACCTATGGCAAATAAGAGTAGCAGCCTGTACTTCTATAACTCCTCCTGTGTGCCCAGAGCCATTCTAAGTGCTTTATAAACACAAATTTATTTAATCCTCATAACAACCCCCTGAGGTGGGTACAGTTTTTTTCAAGTGAAGCAACCAAGGCACAGAGTGGTTACGCACTTGGGAAGAGGTGGAATTTGAGTTTGAACTTGGACAGTCCGTATCCAGAGTCCCACACGTCCACAGATTAGCTGGTATTTGTATCTGCCTTATTGCCTCCGTCTATCTTTCTTTAAATAACAAAGAATAAGAGAAAGGGAAAAAATGAAGAGGGTGATGGACAGAGTGGACAGTCCCTGACATCACGTGTGTGGCATTTGCCATGCAGTCCCCACACACACTGTACCTTGGTAGTCGCTGTCTGTGCACCTGCCCCCCCACATGCTCCGTGAATTCCTTCCCACCTGTGCTCTGGCCATCCCGTCCATGCTGGTGCTCAGAGGCCACTAGACCTGCCTCCGGGAGCTGTCTGGAGGTCTGCATCCATGGGCAGGCCCCAGAAGACATGCTGACCATGTGAAGCCTGAACTTGGAGGAGGCCACATTCTCCCCAACCCATATCCACCGCATTAGCCTTCACGATGTTTCCCAACTCCGTCCCCCCACCCACCCCCAGCAGAGGGGCTGTGTCGTCCACAGGCTACTGTTTTATTTGTGAGATTCAGGCTAATTCTCTCAGGCAGTGCTCATCTTTTTGCAAGTGTCCCTTTGTGACTCACGGTTGTGTTTTTAAGCTTTGTCCATGCTGAGAAGTCCTGAATAGCGAGCAAGCATGTCTGGTGGGTTTTCTGCCCTGGGGCCATTCAGCTCAGGATTCCAAACCCAAAGGGATTCCACCCTAGGCCAGAGAGGAAGGGGAAGGGAGACCAGGGTCTCCACTGTGAGCCCACTAAGTCTGGCTCACAATGCAAGCAGGAATTCCCTCAAGGGGGGAGGTGATGCTAAATAGTTAAAAATAGCAGAACAGCACACTGACTGCAACCTGGGCAAATGTAACCTGGGCCGGAGGTCTGCAGGGTCCCCCAAATGCCCACATGTCCTGACCCATGATTCTGCCACTTAGAATGCCCCTGAAGGAAACCCTCATAGATAAAAACAAGGAAACACCGTGCCACATGGCTTTATGAGCACCAAATGTTAGCAATAGCATTGATATCCGAAAATAGGGGTTTCGTTTCATAATTTACATCACAGCCACAGGTATGCGTATAAGGGGGTCATTAAATATTAGAATTTAAAAAGCGAGGTGGAAGGAGACTTACGAAATAATTAGTGGTCAGTGAAAAAAGTAGAAGGCAAAGCCCAAAACTCTGGTGTGGCATCAGCTCTGTGAAGACAGTGCTTAGGGGGAATGAACTGGGGAAAATCCCCAAAAAGGTAGAGCGGTTGATTCCAGGTGGTGGGTTATGGGTAATTTGGGTTCTCTTGTACTTTTTGGTAATTGTCTGTTTTCTGGGTTTAAAAGTCTGTAAGATATTAGTGGCAGCATGAAAGGCTGGTCCCCCAGCACCCACTGGGTGGTGGGGTGGGAGGATCAGGAGCTCAGCTCAGGGCAGTGGCTGGCCAGGCTGGTGTGCACTATGGTGAGGGCACAGGCCTCTGCGCACCTGCCATGTCTCTCTGGCCAGGTTGTGAGGCCAGTGGGCAGTGGGGAAAGGACCCACCACCCTGTATGTCTGTGCCTGCTTGGGGTCAACTGGAGCATCAGACCCAGCAGCCCCAGGTTTGGGAGGGGCAGTGTTCTGGGGATCAGGTGGTCACCAGCAGGGTCCCAGGCCTGTGGAAATGGTGCCCACCGGTAAGAGAACACAGACCACCAAGATGCCAGCAGAAACTGTACCAGTTGCCGTATTTTGGGTTCCAACTCAGTGCTGAGCAATGACTCCTCCTGGAATGTGCATGTTGAAACCAGCTTAGGTCCAATTCCTAAATCTACCACTTACCAGCTGTGTAACCTTGGGCAAGTGACTTAACCTCTCTGAGGCTCAGTTTCTTCATGCGTAATATGGAGAAGACAACGCTTGTTGCCTTAACTGGTTACCAGGAAGAATGAACATGCAGGAAGCATCTAACTGCCTGCCGTATAGCGGACACTCAGCTCATGGCAGCGGCTCAGGCTGGTGTCATGATGGGGATGCCTCTATCTTTACTTATCTGAAGGATTTGCGGAGGGCCTGGACCTAAGGTAGAGCAGGAAATGACTTTATTATTCTCTATCCACTGCCTGGAACACCTGTGGCTGGGCCTTCTGGTTTCTGGATAACCTCTCGGGCAGATCCTACAGTCTGTAGAAACCTGCGGGGAGTGGAAGGAGGCCCCCAGTCTCTGTCCCTGGTGGTCACCCAAGCCGCTGTGCACCTTCTCCGCAGCAGTGAGAAATGGCCGGGTCTGCCGGCTTCGTGGCGTTTCACACCTGTCGTTACTTTCAGTTGGCATTTCATTAAGATTTAAGCTATTCCGTAAAACCACCCATGTCATTTACTATTTTCCTTATTCCCACTAAGTACACACGGTTGGTTAATTCTGCCATCAGAATTAACCTGTGGAGCTGGCATTTGGCATCTCTTCTCAGTCTTGAAATGATGTATTTTGGAAGAAAAGATGTATATTTAGGATTTTAATGTCATGAACTCCAAAGATGTTCTAACTTCCTAAAATAATTGTTGGCATGGGACGTTTGTGCAGTCACTCAGTTACAAGTGTGATTTGAGAGCACGCGCGGGCTGACTTGCGCTTGACCCATTGTCACAGGAGGCAACGGGCGGCACTCGTTCACATGTCCACTCGCTGATTTCTCATTCGTCCATTCTGACAGTCATCCACTTGTTCTGTTGAGAGGCAGTGCTGCCTAGTGGTTAAGAGCATGGAGCCCCAGACAGTCCAAGTTTGAATCTGCTCTGAATCCTACCACCTTGTGGTTTGGGGCATGTTACTTGGCCTCGGTTTCCTCATCTTCACAATTTCATGCGATTGGCCTCAGGACATCCAATGACATAAAGCGCTTAGAACCATACCTGGCATATATAGTAAGTACTCAAAAATGGAGACTCTGATTATCCCAGGCCCAGTGCTGGGTTCCAGAATAAGAAGGGGATTAGCAGTGTCTTGTGTCCCAGGTAGCTGCTATGGGGGTGGGGGCTGGTTGTGGGCAGTGGGAGCCCAGAGAGGTATGGGGGAGGGACAGAGGAGGGTAATGGGGGAGGCTTCCTGGAGGAGTCTAGTTGGATGAGTTGGGGTTTCCCCCACAGAGATTAGGGAAGGGGTTCTAGGACAGATGTTGATTTCTTGCTATTAAGAGTCCAGAGAAAAGCAGGCAGCCTGGGTGAGCTGGGGGCTCTGTTCCACAGGGTCACCCACGAACCAGGCTCCCCCCATGCCTGGGCTCTGCCATCCTCTAGGGGTAGAGTCTGACTCCAAACCTCCCTCTATGGGGAGGGGAGAGAGGGTGTGACCTGGAAACTGCACACATGCCCTTGGCCAGAATTCCATCATGTGGCCATACGTACGTAACTGGGAGGGAGCTGGGAAGTGCAGTCTCTCACTGGCTGGCCACGTGCCTTGCTGACACTAGGGGAGGGGGAATGGAATGGACATGGGGGACCATCAGCTGCCTCTGACACAGAGGGGGAGGGGACCAAGGGAGGGTGGAGGGAAGGAGAGCGTGCGTGTATGCATGGGGCTGTCATTTTTGGTAACTGGCTAATATTTTAAAACACAAATGCCAGTTTGACTGTGTGTTTTACAGGATTCACAGTGCTCCTGAAATTTCTACCCTTCATTTTCTCAGAGCCAGAGGTTTTGCCCCTGCTCATGGGGTGGGGATGTAGGAAGGTGTGGTTATCCCTGAGCAGCACCCTGTCAACTGACCTTCCTAGAGGGCAGCAGGAGGACCCTGGGATTTGTGGTCAGGACCCTGGCTGGCGGCGAGCCTGGACAGGAGACTTGATGTGCAGGAGAGAAGGTGGTTAAGTAGGGTGTGGTAGATCCCTCCTGGGCAGGAAAGGATCAGGGAAGGCTTCCTGGAGGAGGCAGCATCTTTCTGAATAGAGGATGCAGGCCAGAGACCCAGAAACTTTGTCAGGTGTAGAATTTTACTGTGGATTCAAGGGGCCAGAACGTGAAAGGCCTTGAGTGCAGAGCCAGAGATTTCACACCAAACAGGGCAGAAGTCACAGCTAGCAGCACACGGAACTGCCTCTGCCTGCAGAGTGTGGTTTAAAATTAAAATAGTTTTTAGAATTTTATAATGTAATTACCTACTAGCATTGGAAAATCAGACAAAATTTCAGGTAAAATGCCAGGTTTTTGTCTTCTCTTGACAACTCAGAAAATCTGGCACCCTGGGCTGGTCCCCTCCGGGCTAGATAAGAGCCCGCCCCTGCCCCCCACCCACCCCACTCATTGCATCCTCTGCCGGACCCTTGTAGACCCAGCTCCTATACCTGCCACGGTTGGGGGGGCCAGGGAGGATCCAGGTGGTTGTCGGGTTTGCACCTGGTGGTGAAGAGGAGGGAGTTGTGATGGGCACGTGAGAGCAACTGAGTCCAGAGCCAGGGCCGAGGCGGGAAGAGGACGTGGTTAGGAGACTTGGGAGATCACACTAAGATCTGGCCCCCAGTGTGCACAGGGGAGAGGGGGCAGCACCCAAGGTGGTTTCTGCGTCAGGTGCTAGGTCAACGGTGCTAAGCTCATTGGAAAAACTCACTGGAAAGTTCCAAGACTCCACAGGAAAATGAATCGTGACTGTGAACACACTTCGTAGACTACAGAGAGCCCAGAAATCTAAGGGACTCCTGAAGAGGGAGACAGGGTGAAACCAGAGGATCCCTGACTCTGGCTCCCAGCAGTGTATTGCCTCAGGGTCCCCCAGGGATCGCATCCATCTCCTCCCTTCCCCCAGCTGGAGACGCTCGGATGTGCCCCAACGGACTGGTCAGCTTGGTTGTGTTAGGAAGCAAGGGATGCAGAACTCACTCACTGACTCACTCAACAAACATGCACATGATGGTCTGTGTAATGGAAGTCACACGGGCCTTAAGACCCTGTCCCTGGCCTGTCAGCCCTGACAGACGGGGCAGCTGGTGACAAGGGGCGGGGTGATAGTGACGACAGCTCCAGAGCCAGATGGCCTGGTTTTGAATCTCAGCTCCACGACTATGTGACCTTGGGCAAGTCGTTTAACCGCTCTGTACCTCAGTTTCCCCATCTATAGAATGAAGATACTAGAAGTACCCACCTCAGGAATTGTGAAGATTAAAAAAGATTAGGTAGTAAAGCTCTTAGAACAATGCCTGGCACAAAGGGAGTGTCCTAAGTTTTGGCAAGGATTACCGTTCATTTAGCAATGATTTACTGAGCACCTGCTGTGTGTCACACGCTGGGGACTGAGCAGCAATGGAGACAGACAGCCCTGTCCTCGCAGGGTGGGGTGGTAGCATGGAATACGGAGGAGCCCCCAGATGAGAGGTCAGGCCCCCTCCCTTCCCTGCCCTGAAGCTGCAGCTGCCAGCCCCTCTGCTCCCCTGCCAGACAGACCCCCATCGTCCTGCTGCCTCTGGAGAGCTTCCTGCAAATTGCCCACCCCAAAAGACACACTCAGCCCAGGCTTCCGGCCGGGGGCCTCAGGGCACCACTTGATCTCTCTGATCCTCGGCTTTCTCTCTGTCATGGAGGATGCTGCCCCTTCCTCGGAATGTGGAGAGAAGAGGGGAACAGGCGTGGATGGTGTCCAGGTGGCAGGCCAGCTCTTCCAGTGACAGAGGGACAGTGATCACACAGCTTTACACACACCTGCTGCTCCCCCAAGGCGTGTGAAGCCCAGTGGTTCGTGCTTCGCAGAAGCGGAGGGGAGAAGGTGATCTATCAGTGCCGCAGGTGTGTTGGAGGGGGGTTAATTAAAAAGATGCCTGGGAGATGAATTTCTGGAAACACAAATTGGAAACCAGTGGAAGCTATTGATCTGCTTAATGGGAAGCTGATGGTATCGGAGCGAGCAGACAGTTCCAGCTTAGGGAGGCGGCAGGAGATCGATGTGGGCCCCTTCCTGGAGCTGACTGGCCTGGGGCGGGCTGGGGACACAGGCTGTGGGCCGGAGCAGAGTCCTGGGGTGCCAGCCCTACATCAGAGCAGAGGAGCAAGCCCAAGAGTCAGAGACGCCTCTGCTGTCCACTCCCCGGTTGGGGCACCAGGGAGCCAAGCCACCTGATCAGAACCTCCTAGTTGGCTGTGCTAGCCAGGGTAACGAATGTCTCCGTGCTTTAGTTTCCTCATCTGGACACTCCTGACCTCCTGGGGTGGCAGTAAGGACCAAGCACCGTCATAGGTGGGCTGTGGCAGGCACGGTCCTCAGGGATGGGGGTATGACAGTGAACAAGACAGACACCAGACAATGCCAGGGAGGGCATCCAGGCAGAGGGAGGGGGACTGCATGTGCCAAGGCCTGGGCAGCCTGTGGTATACGTGGAATTCTTTTTGCGGCAACCAGCAAGTACCTCCCGCATTTCTGACCCCTCTGACCGGGGACTGCAGCAGTGCATGGAGAGCCACTGGCAAGGGCCTGCTCATTCCCTCCTCACAGAACCCCTGGGAAACACATGCTGTTATGCTCATTTCACAGACAGGCAAACTGAAGCTCTGAGAAATACAGCCATGGGCTCAAGACTGCGCAGCCAGGAAATCAGGCCTTAAACCCAGCCCTCCACACCTACACATGGAGTGTCCAAACAGGGTGGGGCCCAGGCATCCGACACCTGCCTGTCCAGTCTCAGGCCACGCTGCTCCAGAGCAGGTGATGGCGCAAGCCCAGGGCAGCGTTTATCGAGTGCGCGGCTCATGCCTGGGCTCATGTCCTGTGGACACGCTCCCCCACCTCCCAAGACCGAATCATTTTGAAAGCACTTACTCATGAAATCCTCTCCCATGGTCTGGAAGGGGAAGAAGGCCGGTGATAGTCCCTGTTTATTGATTCCTGGACGTTATAAGGGTTTATCTATGAAACAATAAAATTGAAAGATGGCCCCAAATTTATATCTCCAGCCTGTGTCACTGCCCGATCCATACCCCCAAACTCCAGGCTGGGGCCTCAGTGGCCTCTTCCACATTTCCTACATGCATCGCACTGGACACGGCTCAGATGGGACTCTGGGTCTCCTCCCAGGACCTCCTTCTGCAGGCTGGCCTCTTCCTCTTCCTCCCTTGCCCATCTTCCTCCACGGAGACCTGAGCCTGACCGCCTTACCCTGCCCAGCCACCATCTAGCCAGGCACCCCATCACTCACATTCCCACGGCCCCCGGGCCTCCTTGTTTCCTTTCTGTCCTCTCAGCAGCAGAAGGAGCTTTCAAAAACCTCAATCACATCATGTCACTGTTTGGCCTGAAAGCTTCCACGGCTCTCTGCTGCATGGAGCATAAGTTCCTGACTCCTCATGCAGCCTCCCAGATCACTGCGGCCTGCCCTGCCTCCGTCCTCAGAGTCCTCTTCCTCAGTGTGGTCGCCTCCAGCTGCCCAGCTCTCCTGCAGCTCTTTGAGCACATCAGGCACTCTCTGGCCTCAGGGCCTTTGCACATGCTGTTCCCTCTGTCTGGAACGATCCTGCCCCAGGTCTTCCCATGGTGGCCTTGTGTGAGTCTAGGCTCAAAGGCTGCCTCCTTGGGGAGGCCTTCCTGACCTCCCCTCTTACATCGTGACAGTGCTGACTGAGTGCGCTCTCGATGTATCCTTTGTGTGCACCTGTTCATGAGTTTACTGTCTATTCCCCACACCCACGGCAGCAGGAACTATCTTTCCTACTTACTGCTCAATCCCCACGGCCTAGACCAGGGTTCAATAAACGTTTGTAGAATTAACCAATGAACAAAACATGAGGCTCTGCAAGAACTCAGCCGAAGATTCCACCTCACCTGGCCTGGAATTCTGGGCTGTGTTGGATTTACCAGCCCTTGCTGGCTTTGTGCTGAGTCCCCTCACCCTCACCCCAACCACTGACCTGAGGATCCGTGACCCCGTAGTCTCCTCAGCCCCTGGCTCTGTCCCAGCTCTAGCTGCAAGAGGCAGCTCAAGGACATGTTCTGGAAGCTGGTTTGTGCTGAAAGCCCAAATCTATGGGTGAGTGGGAGGGAAGATTGCACCCTGGGGTGCCAGCCCCAGCAGAGGGAGTAATTCCTCCGTGCAAGGGACTAGGGGCTTGAGGATGAGCATTCACCAGGCAGACAAGGAGAGAGGGAAGAGTGTTCTGGGCAGAGGGAATGGGATGTGCAAAGGCCTGGATGTAGGAAGAGCCTGGTGAAAAGAAAGGGGAGGGAGGAACCAGCCAAGACCCTATTAATCCCTGCCCCCCGCCCCCCAACTACTGCGGGGCCAAGACCATGGGGAGATCTCTGCCACGGCTCGTTGCGCCAGCCTCATCCCTGGTCTCCCTGCTCCTGCCCTCGCCACCCCACTGTCTGTCCTCAACACAAAGCCAGCAGGGTCCTTCCTACCCTCCTCTGCTTGGAACCCTCCCTGGGCTGCCACCTCAGAATGAAGCCAAGTCCTCCTGAGGCCTGCAGCAGCTGTCCCTGCCGTCTCTGACTCCTCTTCCTTCCTCCAGCTCTCCCCGTCATTCCCTCTGCTCCAGCCACACCGGCCTCTGCTCTCTTGCTGTTCCTGCAACACACCGGGCACCCCCCTCCTGGCGCCTTTCCACATGCTGTGCCCTGTGCCTGGAACACTGCTGCCTCCTCTCGAGGGGAGGGGAGTGAGCAGGGCCTGAGGTAGCGGGGACTTTCCTAGCATCTGAAGCTGCCCTGGGGGCACCTCTTGGGCAATGCTGATGGCTGTTCTAAAACTCAGGGCCAGGGAGCCCTCCAAGACACGGAGCAGCCCCGGGGCCATCTGGTGGAGTCCGTTTACCTCGCAGCCCCGGGGCCATCTGGTGGAGTCCGTTTACCTCGGCCCAGTTAATTCCCACCAATGCTGGCTTGGCTGCCATCGGCCAAGCAGGGGCTCCCCAGGGCCACGGGTGCGTGTGCGGCTGCTCAGCTCGGTGGGGGTTGGGGGAGCCGTCTTGAATGATGCCATCTTCGCTCTTTCTGAGAAGAGGATGGTGGTGACCTGTGTGACCCCTGAAGTAGCCTGAGCCTAAAAACCCATTTGTCCCACCAGCTTTAAGATAAGGCAACTCTTAGTGATTTTAAAAATGTGAAATTCTCACTCAGCTGGTTAGAGCGGGGTGTTATAACACCAAGGTCAAGGGTTCGGATCCCCTTATCTGCTGCTGCCAAAACAAAAAAAAACAACAAATTCTCATGGAATGCAATCCTGCACTCTTGAAACCTCATCTCCTGGTGGTGCCACACGTGGCAGGCATGAGACCGGCTAGTCTAGCCCCCATCCCATTCCTGGACCCGCAGCTCAGCTCAGATCTCTGCTCAAATGTCACCTCCTTGGGTGCACCCTGCCTGGCCCCCTCTCCCCCATCCTCTTATCCTAATTCCTTTTCCTTCCACTGATCACTACCTGGCACATGACAAAGTTATTTTGTAACAGCTTTGCTGATATGTAATTTATACATTGTGAAATTCACTCATTTAAAGTACATAATTCAGTAGATTTTCATATATTCACAGAGTTGTGACTCCATCTCATAATCAATTTAAGAAGATTGCCATCATCCCAGACAGAAAGCCCATACCTATGAGCAGTCACGCCCCATCTCCTTGTCCCCAGGTCCCTGGCAGCCATGAATCTTTCTCTGTGGGTCTGCCTGTTCTCGACAGTTCATATGAATGGAACCACATACTCTGGTCTTCTGTGACCGGCTTCTTTCACATTGCATGTTATTTTTAGCCATCCCTTTCCCCTAGCTCAGGGCCTTGGCACCGCTGTTGCCTCTGCCTCAAACACTCTTCCCCAGATATCTCCATGGTTCTCTCTCTCTCTCACTACTCAGTGAGGCCTTCCCCACACCCCTATGTAAGTGTGTAGCCGTCACCCCCTGCCAGCCCTGGTGACTCTTGCTGGCCTTTCTTTTCTTTGTAGACTATTTCCTCTCTGAAGTCTGCTTTCTTTACTTGTCCCCGCACTCCAGTGAACTCCTATGCATCCTTCAAAACCCACCTCACATGGCACCTTCTCTGTGGTGCCTTCCCAGTGCTAAGTCGGCTTCTTGCCTTCTATGCTCTAAAAGGGCTTGATTCTTGCTGGAGTGTGAATGTGTGCACTTCTCTGTTGGTCCTGTTGCTTGTCAGCCTCCCCAGGAAAGTCAGGGCACTCCTCTGCTGTACCGTCAGCACCCAGAAAGATGGCTGTGCGTAATAGCTGCTCAAAAAATGTTTTTTGAATGAATGAATGAAGAAATACTGGGGTCTTTGGGGGACCCCTACCTTGTTCAGGCCCAGCCTAGGATCAGGTATGGCCGTGAGCCCTCAGGGAAGGGCAGACATCAGGGGCACCATCATCCCAGAGTTCTGGGGTCGTGCCTGAGTCTCAGCCTCCAGAAGCCCCCACTGTGCTCAGGGCACCGTGGGCTGAGGCCAGCCAGGGCTTTAAGTGTCCGGGGCCTTCCATGTACCCATATGGGGCAGAGGGGCAACTCCTACACCATGGAACTGCTCATTAAGGAAGGGGCCACAAACAGATGCGGGCTCTAGCCTTCCCCAGTGACAAATGGCTGATAATAAATGTTGGGTCTGCACGTTATTAACCAATTTAAAGTCGAGTGTGCGGCCAGAAGCGATTCCAGGAAAATAAATGCTCAGCTCCACATCCTCCCCATTCTTACTCATCAATCACCAATTTTGCAAGCAGCTTATTAAACATAGAGAAAAGCATGCTGGAGAAATAAAAGGCCCTGAAAGGCCCAGAGATGGTTTATTAGAGGAGGGGGATGCCAAGAACAGCAGAGCTGAAGGGCCAGGCCCCATTTCACAGAAGGGAAGACTGAGGCTAGAGCTGGGCCACGGTGTGAAATCCAGACAGGTTGACACCAGCCCAAGAGCATGGCAAGGGGCTGGGACCCCTGGGTGCAGGGCCTGGGGGGCATATGGTGGGCAACCAGGCGGAGTTCAGATGCCCAGCTGAAGACCTAGTGACTGGAAGGGACAGGAGCCATGTCTGGATGCAGGGCAGGGAAGAGCGTTGTTTCAGAGTCAAGCGGATCTGGATTCGAATCCCAGCTCTTCTCCCAGTCAACTGTGTGGGAGCAAGTTGTCTCCCCTTCCTGAGCCTCACTTTCCTCGTCCCTCTGAGAACCAGCAGCAACCAAAGACGAAGCGAGGCCTTGCACGAGAAGCCTGGGAGTGCACCTTCAGCACACAGCAGGTCTCTGTGCATGATAACTCTCTGCCCAGCAGTCTGAAGGCCCAGAGAGGGTCCAGGAGGGCAGCTACGTTGTTTCTGTGCCTCCTTCAGGCATGAAGACAGTATCTGGGCCTGGAGCCAAACGAGTTGCCCTTGCCAGGGCAGTCTTTCAAAGCACAGGAAGCCTCTGTGTCTTTGCTCATGTTGCCCCCTCTCTGGGAGTCTACTTTCTCCACTTATCCCACCCCCACCCCAGAAAACTCCTGTGCATCCTTCAAAACCCACCTCACATGACACCTTCTCTGTGGAGTCTTCCCAATGCCCAATCAGCTTGTTTTCTGCTACACCCCGCACATGCTCGACTTGCTAGATTATGAATCCCTTTTGGGAAGGGTCTTGCCATGTGCAGCCTCGTGTGTGGTGACATGATAAATTTTATTGAATTATGAAGTAAAGGAATGAGTGAATAAATGAATTAATAGTTCCCAAAGCACTTACCTTTGCCCTGAGATCACTTAGAGGCCTGTCCTATACTACTCCCCACCTCCAAGATTGTGAGTTACCTAGAGCCAAGGCCTGGCCTGGGGGTCTTGTCTATGTCTCCCACTGCCCAAGTCAGTTCTTGGTACACACTAGGTGTGCCATAAATGTCTGAATGAAGGAGAAGGGAAAGAGGGAACAAGAAAGCCGAGCCCACACTTAGTGTGGGCTCTAAGGGACAGTGCTGAGCATTTCGCCCACAGAATCCTTTCTTTGCCTCATACCAGCCCAGATCACAGATGTGGATAATGAGGCAGAGGCAGCCAAGTATGTAGAGGAGCCAGGCTTGAAACCGTGGTGTCTGGACCACTCTGAGAGCTCCTTCCACCCCGTCATGATGCCTTCCAAATAGTTAACGCGTGCACGTGTGAATGAATGAGTGGATGGGGTGTCAAGTGAGTTTTGCTGATTCCTGCCTAGGCCTCTCTCCTGTGCAGTTGGCTCAGTGCTTTTATTTGGTGCTATAAAATGAACCTGGCCCACCCTACCATGCCTCTGCAGAAGCCCGCCAAGATTTTCCTGCCAGCTCCCCCTCCTCCCCTCTCCTTCCCCCCCCCCATATCCACAGCTGCTGGCCCCTCCCTCTTCCCTGCCAATCAGATCCCCATTGTCCTGCTGCATCTGGAGCATTTGCAAATTGCCCACCCCAACAGTCACACTCAGCATCCTCCACAGGAGGACGTCCCCACTTCTTTCACATGCGCCAGTTCCTAAAAGGCTGGTGATTGCGTCCTGAGCATCCCCACCGGTCCTTCCCGGAGCTGTGGAGTGGTGGAAAAAGCCCCAGATGTCAGGGAGGGAGGGGGATTGGCAATAATTATCACTGAGCAGGAAGCGGGCTGGGCCTCGAGAAGGCGCCGATATGCATTAAGGAGGGAACACACTTCTAAACTATCCTTTGCTCCATCCGTCCCCCTGTGCTGCTGTTTCCCCCAGTCCAGCATGTCCCTAACAGAGCGGGCATCAGCTTGATGCTGAGATGCTGCCAAGAAGACACAACACAGAGAGGGGATCCTGAAGACTGGAGCAACATGACCTGGGTGGTCGGGGACCCTCTGAGAAGGTGGCATTTGAGCCAAGAACTAAATGGTGGAAGGAGCCAGCTCTGGGAAGAGGGGAAGGGTGCTCCAGGCAGAGGAACGGCAAGGGCAAAGGCCCTGAGGCTTGAAGAAGTTTGCTGTTTTCAAGATGGAAATCTGGCCAGCATGCCTGGAGCAGAGCAAGAGGGAGTGAGCACCGGACGTGAGCTGTGAGAGTGGGCTGGGGCCAGGGTGTGCAGGGCCTGAAGCCTGGGTTGGTGGATTGTGCTCTGCACAAAGGGGGCCACCATCAGAGAGATTTGAAGTGGAAGAAAGGCACCGTCAAGATTCTTCTGGAGCATGAGGAAGCAGAAAGAATTTGGGTTATCAGAGATTGGGAGAGGGCATTGTAGCCAGGGAGTGAGTCCTGGGCATGCAGGAGTGGGCTTGCAGGCAGGCCTGGGAAGGAGCCCGGTGGATTGGGCCTCTTGGATTACTGTGGGCACCGGGGGGTTGGGGGCTTGCAGGCAACCCTTCCCAGGTCTTTGCAGCAGCCAAGAGCTGCCCTCTGCTGTAAGATCTGAGTATTACACCCAGTGCCATCAGGCTGTTCTAACCCCAGAACTTCCCAGAGAATGTCAAGGAAACATCCCTGGGATACAGGGCACTCAGAGCTGGCGGGGACTCCCGAGCTCATCTCCTCCTTGCCCTGCTACACTGTTGCTTGCCTGCTTAGCCCTAGAGACAGGGATCTCACTCTCCCGCTTCTGATGCAATCTGTTCTTACCCTGCACAGCACAATTCAGCTTAGACACCAGAAGGAGCTTTCCTTGGATCCCTCCTGGTCTTGGTCCTGACTGCTGCATCTCAGGACTGCCTGTAGGGACTGGGGATACTGGCCACCTCCCTCGAAGGCTGCCCTACCCCAGGCTGGCTGCTCCAGTACCTCTAGGCCCACCCACCACTCCCCACACCAAGCTGCCCTGTGCCTGCCTGTCTTCCATGGGGGAGGCCTGGACCAAAGAGAAGACCTGGGGGACGGTCCAAATAGCCTAGGCTCCCAAAGAGGATGCGGCTTTCCCAGGAAAATCCCCGCAGGCTTCCCAAACGCGCCACGCTTGTCCTCTACATGCCTGTCTTTGCTTCTGGGTCCGAGCTATGGACATCTCTCGGTTTCCCTGAATCCAAAAGGAGGGTTGACAACGGGCCTGGCCATGTGAATGGCCTGGTGAACAGGGGGGCAAGCAGCTGAGCTCGAGAGGCTGGCCGGGCGAGGCTGCAGCACAGCCAGGAGCTGGGGCTTCTCTGGAGCATCTCACTCTTGTGGGCCTGTCCCACTCTGGGTTTCCAGGACCTTCCACGACCCCTGCATCTGCTTCTACAGTAGCCACAAAGGAGGACGTCCTCATGGAGGGCAGGGAGGCCAGGAGGAGAGGAGAGGAGAGAGGAGGGAAGATGGGCCGAGTGAGCGTGGTGGAGGAGTGGGACCAAGCACTCCAGTGAGAAGCCCAGCGACTTCAGCCTGGGTCTCATTCCAGCAGCCGTCATACAAACAGACTCGGTCATTCAGCAGGTATTTTTTGAGGACCTACTATGTACCAGGCATGGCCTAATCCTTGAGTCTACATCAATGAATAAAACAGACAAAATCCCCTGCTCTTCTGGAGTCTATATCCCAACGAGGAAGGAAGACGATCAACAAACAAATCAGGTGCTTTTAAAGAGTGATGTGAGAGCTCTGCCTGAGTGAGGATGGAGGATGGAAAGCAGGGGACAGAGCTGGGCAGGGGGCCTCTGAGATGGTGTCAGTGAGCTGAGACCTGAGCCAAGTCTTTAAGACCACTTTGGGGGAGGGCAGTAGGAATCAATCACAGAATGAGTCATCAGGAGATAGGAATTTGGGTAGTGAGAAAGGGAAGGCCAAGTGAGTTATAGACAGACTAACTCTCTTCCCCCTGATCAAGTGGCTCGGTGTGGTCCCCACTTGCTGTCCCCTG
Source organism: Cynocephalus volans (assembly GCF_027409185.1). Taxonomy (NCBI): domain Eukaryota; kingdom Metazoa; phylum Chordata; class Mammalia; order Dermoptera; family Cynocephalidae; genus Cynocephalus; species Cynocephalus volans. The sequence goes on along the minus strand of NC_084470.1, from coordinate 94,825,855 downwards.
CAGTAGGATTTCAAGCTCAGCCAAGGGCTCTTGTTAAGGCAGCGGTGGGGACCATGGACACTTGAGTGTCCCCAGCCAGGTGCTGGGGGCTGTAGTCCATCTGGGGCTGGGGTCCAAGCCTGAGATTTCTACCGAGCTCATTCTAGGGTGTGGGGTCCCCTTAGTGTGTCCCTCCATGCCCAGGACAGTGCCTGGTACACGGTAGGTGCACAGCAGCCCAGCAAAGTCGTGTCAGGTGACGGAACACCAGGTCGTGGAGAGAGGAGAAGGAGTCCGGGGAATGTGGTGAGCCTGGGGAGGCTGTCAGTCCTAGCCCAAGGCCCTTTTGTGTCAGGACCTGCCCCTGCAAGAGGCCTGTGGCCACTCACCCTACAGACTTCATAAGCATGTCCTGTAGAGGGCTCACGGTCAGAGGAGGAGGCTGACATGGGCACAGAGAGGGGTGACGTGGGGAGGGAGTGTGCCTGAGCACCGGGACTCGCCGTGCAGCTGTACCTTGAGCTCAAATCCCATGCTTGCGTTCATTCATTCACTCATTCGACAACATTTTATTAGGCACCTGCTGTGTCCTGGGCACTGGGAATGTAGCAGTGAACAAAATAGATAAAAATCCTTATCTTCATGGAACTAACTTAGTAATGGGGGGGTGTCAAAACAATAAATAGAATATTTAACTAAAATATACTGGGTTTTAGAAAAAGTATATGGTTTTTAATACTTCGCTGAGTTGTACAACCATCACCACAATGAATTTTTAAACATTTTCATCATCCCAAATAGAAACCCCATACCGTTGACAATCAGTCTTCATACTCCCTGCACAACACCCCCCCCCACCCCGCCACCCCAGCCCTGGGTAATCACTAATCAGCTTTCTATTTCTATGGATGTGCCAATTCTGGAATTTCTGAATATAAATGGAATCATACAATATTTTTCCTTTTGTGTGTGGCTTCTTTTGCTTAGGATAATGTTTTCAAGGTTCATTTATGTTGTACCATGTATCAGTACAGTCATGTGCTATATAACAACATTTCGTCAGTGACGGACGGCATACACAATGGTGGTCCCATAAGATTGCAATGGCTCTACCACGTAGCCTAGGTGTGTAGTAGGCTAGACCATCTAGGTTTGTGTAAGTACACTCTGATGTTCATACAACTACAGAATCACCGAATGACACATTTCTCAGAACGTGTCCTTGTCATTAAGAGACAAATGACTATACTTCATTCCTTTTTATGGATGAATAAGATTCCATTGTATGGATACACCACATTTTGTTTAACCATTTTTCTATGCAGAGTTTTTTGGTGACAAGCACTAAAGAGAAAAGGCCAGGATGGGGTTTGGCAATGCGTACTGGGAAGGGGTTCAGGGGTCCTCACCGAGGAGAAGACCCTGAGCAAGGCCTGAGCAGGTATCTGGTTGAGGGGTGGGCAGGCTGAGCCAGGCAGATCTGAATAATGCAGATGTTCTGCATTTACACACCTGTCCAGCCCCCTCCTGGCCCTCCTCAGACATCTCTAGGATTTGCAATAAAGCAGTTGATAGCCTAGCAGGAGGTGTTTCTGAGTGGCCAGGGCCAGTGCCTGTTGTTAAATATTTTTAATATCCCCCTGTGCAAAAAGGAAAGCACGTACAAAGGCCCTGGGGCAGGAGAAGGTGTGGCAGGCTGGGGGAACTTCAGGAGTCCAGTACGCAGTGGGCAGGGTGAGGGAGAGGAAAAGCCAGGGGGAGCAGGGCCAAGCTGGGCCTTGTGGGTCATTGCAGGGACTTTGGCTTTTACTTTGAGTGAGGTGGGAGGCTGAGAGGGTGTAAGCAGAACAGGGAATGGTTCACTTTTAGCCAAAGGATTGGTCTGGCTGCTGTTTGTACAAGAAGCTGTTGAGAGCCAGAGCCAAGCCGGGGAGAGCAGGGAGGTTACTAAGGTGACCCAGAGGAGAGAGCGGGGCTTCTGGGACCAGGGTGGGCGTGGAGGCCGAGAGGAGTAGGAGCAGGTGGGTGGGGTGTGAGGGAAGGAGGGAGCAAGAGGAAGAACAAGCGGAGCGTGTGGGGAACGGGTGTGGGGAGGATGGGAGTGCAGTGCACGTGCTGAGTTTGCTCTCCTCGCCGTTCTGGAAGCAGCTGGACCTCGGCTCTGCCGGGAGCAGAAGGGGCATGGTTGGAAAGCTACATGTGGGCATCTTCAGCACACGTATGGTTTGCAAAGCCAGGAGCCTGGGCGAGACCACAGGCCTGGGAGGAGGGCCGAGGAGGGGTCCGGGTGAAACTGGGAAAGAGCCAGCAGCGAGGGAGAGGAACCCAAGGAACATGGTCTTGTTCCCTGTTGTACCCCATCACCTGGCGGGTGCCAGCACACAGTAGGTGGTTACTCAGTAGGTGCTGAACAGGACACAATGGCCTGCTCCTTCTCATCCTCTGGCCCCCTGCTGTCAGACCTCAGTCTTCCCCCCCATTGCTTGAGCTCTGCCCACTGCATGACGGGCACTGGGCTAAGCAATTTGCGGGACACACATGAAGCTGTTGATCCAGTGGGAGAAAGAGACCATAAAGACACAAACTCATCACTGTGACGTAAAACATCAGGGGCTGAGTGGCTCTGTAGAGGGTAGAGGGATGGCACTCTTTCACGAGGTATGTTTCAGACAAGTGATCCTGGTTTTTTCCATTTAGAGTGGTGAAAGGTTTTCCTTTAAGAGACATTTAACTTAAAAAAATCAATTTAAAGAAAAACATTGCTTGGATAATGGAACAGTGAGTCCTAGCATATGGCAAAGTCATTGCGGCTGCTGAGGTTTGGGATTGACTTGTGTCACAGGCTCCTTCCCTGTGAGGCAGGAGTTACAGACCCATTTTACAGATGAGGAGACTGAGGCTGAGAGAAGTGCAGGGACTTGCCTCCAGAACCCCTGCCCACACTCTGGGGCTCTTTCTGCACCAAGAGCTTTTTCTGCTGAGAAGCACCAATGCAATTCCCCAAGTTACGCTTTCTGCTGCTTCTCTTCCTCTTGGCAGACGAATTTGGGGGCTTCCAGCAACATCTGGGGAACTTTCTAGATGCAAATATTCCTTCTGGCCCATTAACTAAAATCACAGCAAATAAACTATAATCACAAGACCTATTATTAGTGTGGATGCGAAAGTAATTACCCCGTGCACTTTTAGACTGTTACAAGAATGTTTGGGTGGGATTTTTACCAAACCCGCAGTGAATTCTCTGGAAGCCTCCTGACTCTGGTGTTATCGCCCCATCTCACAGATGGACGGGGGACCTCCTTCCGAGAGCCGTCCCTGGCCTGAGGGGCATGTGGGTGTCCAGCCAGGTGCAAGGCTCCCCTGGGCTCTGCTAGGATCTCCGCAGGGTGGGGGGTGGCTGCTGAAGTCCCTCCTGCTAAGTTTGGGAGCTGGAGGCCAGGCTGGGCCTGTGGAGAGGATCCCAGGGCAGGACTGACCCTGGGGTGTCGGGACCCAGCCATCTTCTTTCACCCCCACTCCGGGTGGCTGCATGGGAGCTGGAGGCCAGGCTGGGCCTGTGGAGAGGATCCCAGGGCAGGACTGACCCTGGGGTGTCGGGACCCAGCCATCTTCTTTCACCCCCACTCTGGGTGGCTGCAGGGCCTGTGTGCAGGGGCTACTGCCGTTCTCCATCCTGCGGTGCAACATCCAGCACACAGGCCATCAGACCCAGCCCTCTCCGGCATCCGCGGTGCTCAGAATAGAACCGCAGGCCCGGCTGGGCCCATGGCCTGTCCCCCACCACCCTGCTGGGCGCGGCCCTCCATCAGCCTGGCCTGTGCCAGCCTCCTTCCTGCCTCAGGGCCTTTGCTTGTGCTGCTCCCTGTGCGGGAACACCCTCCCCCAGACCTCTGCACGGCTCAGCCTTGGGTCTCAGATCAGAGGTCACCTGCCCTGGAGGACTTCCTGAGCACCCGCCCTGACGCAGCCTCCCAGGCCTCTCTGTCTCCCCACCCATTTTATTTCATCCAGAGCATTTGAAGTCATACTTTTTAATTGTCTTTTTCAGCTCTGTCTTCCCTCAGGAGAATGTTCTGTCCACAAGGCAGGGTCATCATCTTTCTTGGTCACTGAAGCATTCTCCCCGGTGCACTGAATATGGCCTGGCACACAGTAGGTGCTAATAAATATTCACTGACTGAGTGAATGAATGACCTCAATACACACCCCCTCGTTCACCCCCAGCTGGTTCAAGGGGAACGTGGGTACCACCTTGTGATTTCTAATTATCTTCACAAGCTGGCAGATGCTGCTGATGCTTTTTCTGTCACCACAGTGCCAGGGCCACCGTAGCACTCCTCATCTGATCTATGGCATGCTTGTTCATTCATCACTCTCTCCACGGGACTATCAGTTCCACCAGGACAGAGATTTGTTCACTGCTGGGTCCTAGTACCTAAAACAGTGCCCGGCACACAGTAGGTGCTCAGTAAATTTTGGCCGAATGAATGAACAGGCCACCCCTAGAATGTTCCAAGGACAGAGAGAGCATTTGGAAACAGGCTTTGAGATGAAAGTGGAGGGGTTTATGTGGAAGGTGCTTTGGGGGCCCCGGGCCCCACAACAGCTGTAATGCCCAAACCTTGGGCTGGATGACCCCCCCATGAGCCCCCTGCTGTACTCAACCAGGCCACAGGTGGTCAGGTGCAGTTGCCTGCTTAAAGCCCCAGCCTAAGCTGGAAAACCCCACATTCCCCATTACAGCTGGGACCAGCTGAGCTGTCTTCATAGGCCTATCCCCCACCCCCACCCCAGAAACCACCAGAAGAGGAATAAAACCCTGCAGGAGGTGTAAACTCAGCCATGCCCTCGGAGGACGGTCTGGCCTTCTGCCCTGCTCCTGGCCCATTTAGCAAAACCCCATATCTCCCTAGAGGCCCACTTTCTCCATCAGAGGGAAGGCAGGGATTGGGGAGGGGGGTCACTCACACAGAAAACTATGTATTCTGCATGGCATGCCGTGGCAGGAGTGGGAACCGAGGAGAAATATTCATTCAATGAAGTCACTGAGATCCTGCTCCATGCTGGGCTCTGTTCAGGGTGCCAAGAGATGACAAGGACAAGGCAGACCACAGTCCCCATCCTCAGGGTGCTGACTTTCCAGCAGGTGTGTGCCAGGCCCCATCCTGACTCATGTCATCCTTGCCACAGCTCTTGAAGGAAGGGCCATGGTCTGCCTGTCCCACAGATGGAGTGGCTCAGCAGCCTGCACAGAGTCCCAGAGCCCCAGAGCCCCTGGGGCTGGGATTCGGAGCACAGCCGTGGGGCTGCAGGGCCTGCTGGCAGCGCATCTCTTACGAATGTTTGCACAGCAGGAAACACAACCCCACTCAGTGGTGAGCATCTGCGGCGTGCCCACGCAGGGCTACTGCCTCTGGGCATAATACCCTCCCAGTCACACTTACCAAGCAAGCTGGGTGTGTTCCCCATTTTACAGAGTAGCAACAGGAGGCCCAGAGAGGTTGAGTCATTTGCCTGTGTCACACAGCAAGTGAGTGGCAAAGCCAGAATTTGAACCCATGTCATCTGGACTCCACGGCTTTATCTGCTGCCACACTGTCTATTGGTGAGTGAGGGACCAGTGGGTGACTGAGGCAGAGACTCAGACCCTGGGAGAATGGAGCTGCCACCTTCTCTCGGCCCCCATCTGCATTAATGGGAGACAGGGTAGGCTCGAGTTTCCTCTTCTCTGCACAGGGACTGAAGTTACTCATTTGCTTGCTTGTTCAGTCTACAGGTATTAATTGAACACCTACAAGTTGTTGGACTGACAGACACAGTCCCAGTCCCCAAGAGGCTCACATTCTAGTAGGGGAGATGGCAGTATATTAGTAAACAAATGTGTAGTAATATACAGTCCCTTCTCATGCTGATGACTCTGAGGAAGCTATCCAGATCAAAAATAGACATTGCGCAATGGCTAGAATCATGAAGAGGTGCTGGCTGTGAGTGCGGGAAGAAAAACATTCTTGGTGAGGTCACAGCACGTGCAAAGGCCCTGGAGTTAGGAAGAGCTTGGAAGTGAGGGACTAACAGGAAGCCTGTGGGGCTGGGGTGGCATGAGTGGGGCAGGCAGGGCCTGAGATGAAGGCAAGGGTCAGCAGGGGTAGGGGGAAGAGTCAGCAGGGGTAGTCTGGACATGTTCCCGAGAGGCAGAGGTATGACATGGTCACATCTTAGATTTGAACAGATCCTTCTTACTAAGGGGCTAGGGGTGGTTTAAGGGGAAAAGAGAGGATGCAGGGAGGAGGCCAGTGTGGTGGCCAGGCCTTGTCATGGAGACGCTGAGAGCCCAGTGACTGGCAGAGAGGAGGGCTCTTGCCTCTGACCTCCAAGCCTGGCCACATGGGCACCTGGGCCCCATGGCCATCCAGCACCGAGTGTGGAGGCCCACAGAGAGCACACATCAGGCACTGGGCCAGCTGAAAGTCTGGCCCCACTCTGAACTCAGCTCCCAGAACCTTGTTGGGTCCAGACCCCACCTTCTTCCCCAGCCCTGTCCTGAGACTGCTGCAGAAGATGCTTAATTGCCCTTTTTGGGGGGCCAAGAGGCGTTTTGGGGGTGATGATACTGTACATGTCAAATGGTGTGCAGGGCTGATAATAATCACTAAACAGCCATTCAGTGCTGATTACACCCTGCACGTATTGGGCCATGGAACTGTCACAGATTATCCATGAGTAGATTCTCTTATTATGCTTATTTTTTGGAGGTTTGCCCATGGTCAGACAGCTAGCAAGTGACAAAGCTGGGGTGCTGCACTCCAGAGACCACATGCTAAACCAGGGCTGCCACCCTGCACAGCTCAGGACACTTTCTATGGAAGGTCGAGGGAGATGCACCCAGGGGGTTGTGCAGTGCACAGCCTGCTCCACCTGTCCTGCCCAGTGGCCTAGCCCTCACCACCTCACTGTACTGACCCCTGGGGACGTTGATCACCTTTGTCAAGCACCTGTCCTGGGGCATCCACTCTTCTAGCCACACTACATATATTCATTTATTCATTATTCACAACTCTCTGTGAGGGGGAGGGATCAGAATGGATCCTCAGAGGAAACCCAGGCACAGAGAGGAGCCAAGACCTACCCAAGTTCACTGAGGCAGGCAGAGGTAGAGTCAGGATTCAAACCCATGCTTGACTCTGAACCTGTGCCTTGGTCCCTGCAGAATCCCAGTTTCCTCTTCCTTTTAATCAATCAGTGAGTTTTAGATGACTGAGAATTTTTGTAATAACAGATTTTCCTTTATTATAGTTCAGCTTGTTGTAGAATATTTGAAAAATAAAGAGAAATGAAGGAAATAAGGTTGACCAGTAATTCCACCACTCAGACATGCCACCTATTAATGGTGCCATGTCCAGATGTTTTTCTAGTGGTGTGTTACTGTCACATTGTTATGTTCACACTGAATATATACTTTGATAACCTACTTGTTCTACTAATAATCATCAACATCAATGCTAAACATTGTAAACGTCTTTGAAAGACTGCAATGTCCCATTGAGTGCAAAAAACTTGCATGTTCAGCCAGCTCCCAATTTGGACACTTGCCTTAATATTTGTTTGGGGTTTTAGTTTGCTTATTGTTGTAAATAATGCTGTGATGGACATCTTTGAGGATAGAGCTTAGTCCTTATTCTGGATTCATTTTTGCTAAGAAACGTTGTTCTCATATTAGCTCAGGTCCCTGAGCCACTGTGGCAGGACAGAGCAGATGGCAAGTCCTGGGAGGGGCCCCACAGGGGTACTGGGCATGGAGGTACACCACCCGGGCAGTGGCCAGTGGAAGGCATGAGAGCACAGCGGGGCAGGGACACCCTTGGGTTTACTCCCTTGGCTCCAGGGACTCCTTCTCTCTGCCTGCGCCTTTGCAGGCTTTTTCTCTTCCCTTAATTGTCTGCAGGGCTCTGCCTGACCTCCCCCTCCCCCTGCGCCCTCTCCCTTCTCTTCTCAGAGCCTCCAGCCAGACACTGCCAGCCTCCTGGACTCCTCTCTGGAGTGTTCCCCAGGCACCTCACCCCAATACATCCAAAAGGGGGAGGTCATCTCTCTTTCCACCCTGCGCCTCTAGCTGTGTCCCCATGTATGTAAAGGATGCCACCATCCACCTGGTTGCCCACCAGGAACCTGAGCTTTGCCTGGTCCATGCTCCTCTCCTCCCCCACCCACATTTCTCCCCAGAACACCTCTACTCTCCATCCTCACCCCCACGGCCTGGCACAGGCCCCCTGCACCTCTGTCCAGAGTCACCTTCCCAACCTCTCCTCTGGTGCCCTGCCTCTAATCTCTCCTCCTCCAATCTATCCCCTGTGAAAGAAACTATTTAATCGTGAACCTCACACTGTCCCTACTCTGCTCAAAAACCTTCTGGGGCTCCCCATTACCCTCACAGTGAAGCCCAAGCCCCCCATCAGGTAGAGCCTCATTACTCTCTGCTGCTGCTCCTCTCTAAGCCTTTGCACGCGCTGTTCTATCCAAAGCAACACCTTTCCATGCACTGTCTGCCTGACAAGCTTCTACTCACCCTTCAACACCCTGTCCCTCAGGAAATTTCTGTCCTTCCTTCCTATGCCTTTTCCCCAAACAACTGCCTGCCTTCCCTCCTCCTCACACAGTGTCATTTTGTGTGCACTTCTGTCGAAACAGTCAATCACACAATATTGCAATTATTACAATGTTCATGCGGTATTGTAACCATTAGGAGGTGCTTGTATTAGAACTTCTGGTCACAAGTGACAGAGGACTCACTTCAAACTGGCTTACGTGAAATGGGAATCTCGGCTGGCTTAACCTCCAAGCTTCAGGCATGGCTGGCTCCAGAGGCTGTGAGCACGACACAGGAGCCCGTCTCTCTTCTGCTCTTGTGTGGCTTCGCCCTGCATCTGCTTCTTCCCCAGGCAGGGTCTGTCCTCAGGGTGTCCCATGTGAAGCACCAGCTCACACAGTTCCAGCTGAGAGGTCCTCTCTCCCAGCAGCGCCAGCAAGTGTCCAAGGCTGCATGTCACGGTCAAGTGTGAGGTCCACGCCCTCTCCTGACTGCACCTGAGCACCAGCACCTGGAGGCCAAGGTGGGGGTGCTGCTGGGAGAGGAGGCGGCTGGGCAGGGAGCAGCGCTGGCTGTCCAGCTCCAGCGCAGGGCTCAGGACGTGTGTCCTCTTCCTCCAGCAGGAGAGGCGGCTTTTTCTCACCTTCGTGCCTCCACTGGCCTGACTGCCCCGTCTGGCACCCCACATCAGTGTGGCGTCACCAGGCTGGCACCCGCACCCCAGGGCTGTGGCAGGACCTGGTGACCAACACATCAAGTACACAATTCACAAGTGTGACAGGAAGTTTTGTTTTTAAACGAAAATTGTTTTGCATTGGAAGAGAAATTTTAGACAAATATGGATACAGGAAGGGCAAGAGGAAAAGTGAGGGCCATTATGAGGTGGCACAAGGCAAGACCTGGGAGGAAACCCTGCTCTCGTTTCAGCCTCACAGGTGTGAAAGGGAGGCCACAAGCCCGACCCCGACCTGGTCTCCTAACTCTAGTGCCCAGAACTTCAGCTCTGTGACCTTTGACAGCTGGCTGAGCCCTAAAACAACGGCAGCAGCAAGAATCGCTGACACTTCTAGGCCCTGGTCCAACCACTTCACCTGTGTCAACCCACCCACCCCTACCTGGAGGTGGAGGCACACAGCCTATGAGCCCCAGTGTATGGAGGAGGGGGCTGTGGGGTCACCTGCCAATAGTCCCATAGCCAGTGGCAGCAGTGGCTCCTGCCCTTGACCACCAGGCCTGCTGAGAAGGTACAGGGTTTAGGGGGGAGTGGGGAGGGGAGACAGCACCCACTGGGTGAGGGAGGGGACCCACATCCCACAGCTCTCTCGCTCTGCACACCCGGACCCATCATCTCTGGTTCGGTGTCTGTGGCTGCTCCATCCTGCCCTGTCGTGTGACTGCCCATGGGTCTCAGGACAGCCAGAGCTTTTCAGCGACACCTCCTCCTGGTCATCTCATGGGGGGCCTCTCACAGGCTCCTGAGCAGAGGCTCAGAAGTGCAGGGGCTGTCGGGGAGTGGGACTCAGAGTCCTACAGAAGCCATACACCAAGCCGCCTCTGTCTGCCACCCCCGCCCTCCTGCCAGGGCAGCCCCATGCAGCGTGAGCTTCTGCAGGGCGAATCTGCGGGGTCGCGGCTCTCTACTTCCCACCAGCCTCAGCAGCTCTGTGGACCAGGGCCGTCCTTGGCGTGTTCTGCGGCAAGCCTGGCACGGCAATGAGTGAGGACCGATGCCAGCCCTTGTGTTTTCCAGATCCCCATTGGCCAGGGCTCCAAAATAGCATCAAGAAGCAGCAGCCCTACCATTTCAGGGGCATGTCAGGGCCCCTGCTCAGCTGTCCAGTGGTCAGGGTCTGATCATCTCCCCAAACACAGGGGACAGGGCTCCTCAGTGATATTTGGTGTGCTGCAGAAGGGGGTGTTTGCCAAGCTTCCAGAAGCCCACACACATTTCCAAAGATAAGTGCTTCTGGCTGCTTCCCACTTCCTCAGCCGCCTGCACGTGAGGGAAGGGGATGGGCAGAGATGTTAGGAGAGCCATGCACAGGCCCGCCGGCCCCCCCCAGCACAGAGCCCAAGCCCATGTCTATGATTAGAAAAGCCTGTGATTTGGAAACAGCATGTAAGAGTCTGTAGTTTAGAGATTACAAGCTGTAGTCTTCCAAATGTAATGTTGAGCGGGGAAAGAGTTGCAGAAAACAGCATGCATTGTGATTCTGCTTGTGCAAAGTTGAAAACTTGCACAAGTGGTTATATTGTTTGTGGATACCTGTCTCTGTAGGAGAGCTGCCTAGGGAGGGTTTGCTATGGCATAAATCCACTCTGGGGCTGGGGGGAGGGCTGTTGATCAGGTAAAACAGGGGCTTCTACGATATTCCTCATGTTCTATTTCTTGTAGTGGGTGGTGAGTACATCAGCATTCACAGTATCCATCTTTATGCTTTTGGGCATATTTAAAAAAATTTTTTTAATCTCATAATATGATACCATTTTTTAGGGTCCATGTAATACTTTATGTTTTCTATACACATATATATGTAAATAGATGCATAGAAAAAGTTCTAGAAGGATGCACTCCAAACAGATGATAGCAGTCACCTCCACAGAGATGGGAGAGGGGGGTAAGATTTAGGGAAGTGGTAAAGGGGGCTTTGTTTTGTTTAAAAATAGATTTTCTTGTTATTTGTACAATTAAGATTTTGTCTGTTTAAAATGGAAAGCTTCAGCTAAAAGAAAATACAATTACGGGACTTGAAGGATTTCAATTCAGAGATTTGAAGAGTCAGAATGTTGACGGCTGTGCAGTTCCACAAGTGGATTGGCCAGCGACCTGAAGAGCAGGACGGGGTGGGGGGTTCCCCTCCACCCCTGTGTGGGGACGCTCAATCCCTGGGACTCCATGGCTCGCCACTGGGGAGGTCTGTAACTTGTGCATCTGCTGAATGCATGCTCCAACCTTCTCTGTCCCCTCTTCCCAAATGCTTCTGTGTTCCTTCCACTTTGGGGACAGATGGCCGCAGGTTGCAGGAGTTAGACTCTCTGCATGAATGTGCCTGTCCCCTGCAGGTCGGAATTTTCCAGTCAGGGGATGGGAGTCCTGGATGTGAAATGTTTCTGGACCTACATTTCAGCAGCTGCTTTCTTGTTCCAATCCAGGTTGCTTCCAGCAGTACACAGTGATTGGGGGGTGCAGGGTTGAACTCGGGCATTTCCAGAACCCCGAGGTGAATGGGGTTGTTGGAATGCTGGGCTCCTGCTGTGACCCAGTCCCTGGCTTGCAAAGGTGGGGGGGGTGGGAGGCTGATCCTGCAACAACCTTGGCTGGGGACAGTAACCCCAGTCTGGCTGCCACCCCCTTCCCACATCAGGCATCTGATTACAGTGGAGAAAGTCTATAATTCCATCCAAAGTCCTGCAGTGCCACCTCCTGACTGTGGGATCTTGGACCCCTCTCATGACCTCAGCCTTCACATCTGGGAAGTGGGGGCTGGCAAACCTCAAATGGTGATGGCGAGGGCTTGGGGCATGGTGGAGGGGAGCCCAGGTGCACGCCTGCACCTGTGGGCAGAGCCTCTCTCTGCCCTCTGTCACTTCCTGAAGGGATGAACCTGTCTCAAGTCAGGGACTGTGTTGGAAGCTCAGCTCCACAAGTTTTGGAGCCTTCCTGTGCCCAACCCAGTGCTGGACACTGGGTGTCAGAGATCAAAACAGCACAGGTGTGTTGTAAATACCACCCAGGTGCCTTGTAAAGGATGTTTTGTAAAAAGCCTATGGTCTTGGCATTTGTTTCTGAATGCCAGGGTCTTTGCCATTTGCCCTACTTTGAAATAAAAAAGAAAAATGCGTGTAAGCATATAAGGGGGAGTGCCAAAACAGCAGGGGGTGTGGGTGTGCAGCTGGATGTCCTGGGCCCCCAGGGAGAAAGAGCAGAGGCAGAGAAAGGGGCTCTGGAGCGGGCTCTGCATGCACTAGGGGCAGCCCACTTCACCGACTCAGGTTCCTCCTCTATAAGAAGGAGGGGAAGAGAGAGTCGCTGCCTTGGAGAGGCCGAGGGGCGTTGCCAGAGAACAGGCCTGGGAGCCACACAGGAGTGGGTTTGAGTCTTGGCTTTGCTGCTGTTTTGTATGCAGCATAGATTCTCTGAGTGGAGTGGTCATTGCACCTGCTCTGTAGGTGCTTCTGAGGATTCACTGTGACGATAAAGCAATCGGACCTGACACAAAAGGAGCCCTCCTGATGGTATGGCTATGTATGATGTTGTTATGAAAATCTTGTGAAATTCCAGTGAGGAGTGAGGTGGGGCAGGCTCTGCAACGTGTTAAACCCACAGAAGTGTGGATTACTCATGTGACAGCATTCTTCTCAGGGACAACAGTCCGTGCTGTAGGAAGAGGGTCATTCATAGATTGGCCTCAGGAGGGCAAATCAGGCAGCATCGCATAGTTCGATTGACGACCCCCACCTTGGCCACCCAGCTGCCTTGGCTGTTATCATGCTGCATAGAAGGACACAGAGCCAGAAGAATGGGGTCCTAGTCCCACTTCTGCCCATCTTCACTGTGCAACCTGCATCAGGCAGGTTGCTTACCCTCTCTGAAGTCCATTTCCTCCACATAAAGGAAGGACTGGAACTCGAGGATGCAGCATCACTCCTCCTCCTAAATTCAGTGGGTCTGAGAATCCAGAGAGAATGGAAAGTAAACAGGAGATGGCCCTCTGAGTTGCCAGCCAGAGGCCAGGGCGTTCGCACTCTTATCTACTCATTCGCTCGTTCTCAGCTTTACCAGTGGTTAAATCAAGGCCTGAGCCAAACTGCCCTGGCTGCATTGCCCACAGCTGTGTGATGGGCCAGTTGCTGAACCTCTGATGTTAGTTTTCCTCTCCGTAAAGTGGGATGATGATATTATACCTCATTGGGATAGTCATGAGGAGTATAAAGCATGTAAGGATATTGCCTATATACCTCTGAGAGAGATTAGAGATTCCTGACTTACAGATGAGGAAACAGAGACTCTGATCAGATAAGCATCAGATAAGAAGGGAGATCCCTGTGTGAAAAAGGTGACTCTGGGAGGAGAGCATGGCTGTGAACCTCTCACCCACTCCAGCCTTGCTGGCCTCCTCAGTGTTACTCAGACATGCCAAGCTTATTTCTGCCTCAGGACCTTGACACTAGCTCTTCCCTCTGCCTGGAACGCTCCTTCCCCACATCTTCCCTTACTCAGTTCTCAGCCCACATGTGCCCTCTGGGAGAGGGCTTCTCTGACCACCCATCCGGTGCAGATGGCCTCCTTCCCCCTCCCGTCCTCTGCCTTCCTTCCCCCTTCAACTTTATTTTCATCCTCCATCTTTACTGCCACACAAAATTATATATTTGATTCTATGTTTATTTCCTATCTCCCCCTTAGGATGTAAACACGATGAAGGCAGATATTTTGTCTGCCTTATTCACCATTGTGTCGCCAGTCCAAAAGCGGTGGCGGGCACATGGAAGGTGTTTGGTGGCATTTGAGGAAGGGAGGGAGGGAGGGAGGGAGGAAGAAAAGGGCACCACAGCTAGCCCAGAATTTCTCCCTAGCCCCAGTCCAACTCCCTTTGGGTCATGACTGGCACAATGACAGCTGCTATGCCATCTGTCATGCAGCTACTGCGTGTGGTATGCCCTCTGGGAACCCGTGACATAGCTGTTATGATCCCATTTTACAGTAGCATAATCAAGACTCCCTGAAGAAAAGCGGCTTGCCAAGGTCTCGTGGCCCTCAAGTGGCAGAGCCAGTCTTAATCGCTCGGCCCGACTCCAGGGCTCAAGCCCCATGCGCTCCGTGGCTCGAACGTCTCAGTGCCAGAGGCATTGAAGCCACCCTGGAAAGCAGTGTCATCGCAGGCTGCAGGCGGCGCGTGCATTTTAGCAACAGATTTCCAGGTTTGCAGCGCCGGCCTAGAAGGGGCTCTCGCCCGCGCCCCGCGCTCCCCGCCGGGCGTGCGACTTTGCCGCGAGGGCGCCGCGGGGCGGCCGCGCCTGCCGCTGCCGTTGCCGTGGCGACGCGCGCCTCGGCGATTGGTCCAGCGCGGCCGCAAACTACGCGGCTCCTCGGGCGCGGGGGCGCGGTGCGGGGCGGGGGGGCTCCTGTGCGCGCCCCTCCTCCGGATGCTGCGAGCGCGAGCCCGGCGCAGACTCCCCCCGCCTGGCCCTGCTCGTCCCCACGCCCCGCCACCCCGGATGTGCGGGAGGGAGAAATCCCGAGGTGGCTCCAAGTAGCGGCGAGGCAAACGCCCCCGCCTGACCTGGCGACCATGGTGACTGGACGTGTTTGCAGGCTCCTGGGCACGGTGTGAGCCATACGTGCCAAGGGCCCCTCCGGAGCCCGCTCCTGCCAGCCCCCCCCTCCCAGCCCAGTCTCCCTGGATGAGCCCGCCACCCCCGGGAATGTGACTCGCCCCTCGATTTAATTTCATTCCCGTCCACTTCTCGCCTGAGCATCCTGTGCCGCCTTTAACCACGTTGAGCCTCCCCAGCTGCAGAGGGAGAGAGAGAAGGGAGAACGACTCAGACAGGATGGCTTGCAGAAGACGCTATTTGTGAGTATATGTGGCAGGTTGGTGCCTCAAGCCCAGGGCCGAAGGGGCCTCAGCTGAGCTTGGAGCTGGAGTGAGGGGCTCGGTGTGGGGAGGGGCAGATGGCTGTGCAGGTGGCTTGCAGACGGAGCTGGCTACCCTGCAGTGGAGGTGTTTGTCGGTGGTGACGATGAGATAAAGGCTATTAGTCAGCAGGTCTTCATCGGGCTGTGAAATTCCCTATCTCTGAGAGCAAGTACATCCCCTCCCAAATCCATGTACAGGGGCCCCTGACCCACTGCTACTGTTTTGGCTTTTGGTATAGCCCACAGAATGTCAGTTTGGGAAAAGCCTCTCGTGTCCAGCACGACTATGCCCAGCACTTCAGCCATGCCTGATGGAAGGTTGGCGGGCAGGCTGAGGCAGGGGACAGGATGCTGTGTCCTCTAGGGAAGATGAGGTCCAGCCCACCTTCTGAAGCAGGGTGGCATCAGTGTCCAGCTGTGCTGCCCAGGGGTTCTGTGGGCCAGTGACAGAGCACCTGTCTACTGGGCCTAATGCCAGCGGCAGAGGCTGTTAAAGTCTGGATGGGGCGGTGACATCACAGGCCGGGGTATTTATGGAAACCCAAGCCCATGCTTCATTAAACCAGGCTTCCCAGGGGGCAGTGGGATTCAAATGACAGCTTCCCTCGCAGCTCTCTGGGGCTCTACACTGTGCTATTCTGGGATGAGCAACCTTTGCCCTCCTCTGGGAACCTAGGCCATGGGCAATGAGGCTCACCTTCAGGTCTCCACCTGTCCTAACCTATTTGTGCAGTGCCAGGGCCATTGGGGCTGTTCAGTGACCTCAGACCTTGTGAGGATAGAGAGCAGGGCTGGATCCTCTTGGGCTGGGTTCAGTCCCCAGGACTAAGAAAAGGAGGCTGGAGCTATGTACAGAGCCCTCTGGGGGGGCTGCCCCAAAGCCTCACAACTTGCTGGAGCCCCCATACCATGGCAGGGGCCTGTGGAACCCCTAATTAAGCAGCAGCGCCTCCTCCTCTCCATGGAGGGGCAGCTCTCTCACTAATGGAGCAGGAAGGAGAGTAAACATAGCCCTTGCCACTGTGTCAGCAGGCACCAGGCAGGAGCCCACGGGTGACGGCGAGGGCCTCTGTGTCTATAGTTTGCTGTGATGCTCACTTGCCTTTTTAGTGAAAAAGCCCAAAGGTTAGTTTGTTAATATGAGCAGAACGCACTGAATTCTCACTCCCTGTGGAAGGCCCTGGCTGTATTTCTGGAAACAAATAGTAAACCCTTTCCCAGCGTGGCACTTCTGTTGCTGGGAATAGGTACTCCCAAGACAGCTTTCTGCTCCCTGCCACACCTTTGCCTGGGCCCAGGAGTCTGATGTAGGAGAAATTCTCAACTTTCTGGGTTGTTAAGCCCTGGAGAGGGAGATGTCATGAGGATGAAATGTCACCATTTACATTGAGAGCACCCGGCCCAGCACCTTGTCTCCAGTGCTCAGTAATGCAATCCTCATAACAGCCTTGTCTGGGCAGGCACTAGGACCCCCACTTTAGAGATGGGGAAACAGAGGCTCAGCAAAGTTCCCTTGGATCCTTGGAGTGTACTAGCACCGGGTGGGGATTTTAGCCCTGGCTCTACACTGGAATCACTTGAGGAGTATTAACAAAATGCCTCCTGAGTCCCATCCCTAGAGATTCTGGTTTATGTGTCTGGGGGAGGACTCCAGCATCAGACTCATCTTAGTTCTCCACGTGATTTTAATGTCCAGCTGTGGCTGACGTTCTGTGGATGCAGCGACTCACTGTGGCAGCATCGCCCAAGCCTATCCAACCGTGATTTTGCCAGAGACACTGTTGCTATACAGATTCCAGTCTCCTTCCCCAGAGAGTCTGATTCAATCTTTCAGGGGCCCAGAAACCTGCATGTGAACACATGGCCTCTGGCAGGTTTGCTGATATGTGGACTAAGCCTGTCTTGCCTGCTTGCCTGGGAGAGGGGTTGGGTCGATCGGGGCTCAGCACCCCCTGCCTTTCTTTCTAGTGGGGATTTTTCATTCTCTTCCAGCCCTCAGGCTCTCACAGTCTGGGCACCATGACATCCAGGCCATTCCCACCCCACCCCTATATCCTGCCACCAGAGATTCCAGAGACTAGAAAGGGTGCTAGAGAGGAGCAATTGCCTCTGTTTTTACAGAAGGATTTTGAGACCCAGAGCAGGCCTTGATAAGGTCGCCCGATGGGCACCTGATGCACCTGTGTCTGCTCACCAATCCATGCCCACCCCAGGCTGGGCTCTCCCAGCACCTGCTGCTCAAACCTTATTGTCCCCAAGGCTTTCAGTGTGGAAAGGAGATGGAGAGTGTCTCTAGATGTTCACCTTTCCTGGCAGCTGGAAACACAAGCCCAGCAGCATTGTAGCCAATGCCAGAGCCGCCTTGTTTGGCTTCAAAGCTTTCTCGTGCCCAGTCGCCTCATTGGCTCTCATTGGCTGCTGCAAAATGTGGTGCTATTGATCCCATTTTACAGAGGAGGAAACCAAGGCTCAGAGAGGGGAAGGAACTCGATCAGGGTTACACAAATATTTCCCACAATAGTGTCCCTCCCCCACCACACCAGACCTGAACAGACTTGCTCCCCTGTCCCTGTTCATGCCATGACATGCTAGCAGGTCCTCCCTTCCCCACCGTCCCTTCCTCCCTGTACTCTGTTTTCTCTCCCTCCACTTTCTGGGCCCAGGGGAGCATTATGGAATCTAGACTCTCATTGAGAGGAGGGTGGGTCCTGGCCCTTCCTCATGGAGGTGGCATTGCAAACAGGATGAAAGATGACAGTGAAAGTGGGAGATTTATTAATCCAGTGGAGAAAAGCAAGAGGTCTCTAGGAATCAGTTCCTTAATCAAACTTGCTAACAGCTGAGGTCATTATTGTACTGACAGCTAATTATTGGTGTCTTAATAAAAGTCAGCCCCCTCTTCAGACGGTCACTATGCAGTGTCTTCATCAACTCACGTGCACTGCACTCTGTCCTCGTGGGCATGTCACATCCTGTGACTTGAACACAGGAAGCGGGGCTGGGAAGGATTTGCAGAGCGAGAGGCACGCGGGGGGGTGGGGAGGGGGTGAAGGGGCGGCGGGGGGGGGGAGGGGCGGGCGAGGGGGCGGCGGGGAGGGGCAGGCTGGAACCAGGGCGCTCTCCTCCTCCCTACCTCCTGCCTGCTGGGCACTTGCTCGCTGCTCGCTCACTGGACCTGCCCTGCGCTTCCCGCTTCCTCCAGAGCTTGGCTCCGACCACCAAGTGTGAAATTTCAGACCCCATCCCGACCTCCCTCGCCCTTCCCTGCTCAGCACCTCCTCTCCTGCCCAGCTGCTGTGTGTCTTGTTCATTGATTGGTCTGTCTTTGCCACTTGAATGGCAGCTGTACCAGGACAGAGGCACTGACGGCTTGTCAGCTGCTGCTACCTACTGCATCTAGGAAAGTGCTAGGCGTAGAGTAAATGCTCGTGAATCTTCCTTGAATGTATATCTTATGGATTGTGTTCCAGGCACTGCCCTAAGCAAAGGGGTACAGAGCCGAGTAAGAAGTAGTTGCTGCCTTCTGGGAGCTGCAGGCCAGCAGGGGAGACAGATGTGAACAAACAGTGTCAATACAGAGTGCCAAAGGCTGGAGAAGAAGGACAACCCAGAAACGGGGGCCCACAGCAGACTCATATGGTGACTGGGGCTTTGCCAGGTGGTCAAGGAGGGAGGGGCACTGCAGGTGTGCACACATGAGGCCACTGTGCCAAGCGTTTTACAGGCATTAGCTCACTGACCATCCTAGCGACCATGGGAGGTGGGACTATTATTATCCCATTGTACAGACCATACCACTGAGTCACAGAAAAGCCTTCCCTGGGCAACACCTAACCAGGCACAGAGCCGAGGCTTGAACCCAGACAGTCTGCCCCAAAGCCTACCTCCACCACTCTGAAGCAGTGAAGCTCCGAAGGCTTTTGCTCAGAGTCGTTGTGTCTGGCCTGAAAGCTGAGAGCTAGGAGAGAGAAGCGGGAGGTAGCTCTGGAGGCATGGGCAGGACCTGGGGCAGAGGGCATCTTGAGTGCCAGGAGGGGCTCTCCCTGCAGGCGGTGTCCTGTGGAGAGCCATGGAAAGGTTCTGAGCATGGGTGGGGGCTGCAGTGATGTCAGTGACATTGCTGGACTGAGGAGGGAGGTCAGAGCAGGGACAGTGGGCAAGGAGACCAGCCAGGATGCCGGGGCAGGCCCTCAGCCGTACCTTTCCTGTGACCATAGCAGGGCACACCCCACTGGGGGACAGTCAGGAAAGCTGCAGGGGGGGCAGGCACCTGCTGCCTGGGCTGGGTGAGAGGAGGTGTGGCTCGTTCCCTGCCTCTGCTGACAGCATGGCTGTAGCCAGCATGCTCCTGAGAATGCCCTGGGACATTTCAAGTGTGATGACCAGTCATGCTGGAGGCTACAGATATGAAGAAGAGACTGGGCGTCAGAGAGGCTGGGGAGCCTCACTGGGGCCTTCCAGCCATGAAGGGGTATCACAAGCCTGGGGACTACACATTCAGTGATCTGGCCACCACCTCTGCCTGTTTTCAAGGCTAGGGCCCAAGTTGGCTCCCTGTTACGCCCCCGAGGCTGGCGTGACGCCTGGCCCAAATGCTGGGACTTAGAGACTCTACTTGGGGCAAATTTTACAAACATACTGAGAGGAGCAGACTTTGCTCTTCATTGCTGGGCAGGCAAGGGCGACAACGTAGGTCTGTTTATGCAAGTGCCCCCCCTCCCCACCTACTCCAGCAAAGGACCCATGAGGGACAGGGCCAATACTCATGCTCTCACTGGGCTTCCAGGAAACCAAAGTCCTGGACTGGCTCCTTGGCCCCAGGGCGGCCCTTTACCAATACCCCACAGAGGCCCCTTTGTCCCTCAGGATTTGGTGCCTGCTCTGTGAACCCTTGCCTGCCTCATTTGCTGGCTCCTTAAGCTGGTCTCCAAGAATAACAGCAAAAGTGCATTTTCGTGTTGAATTCTCACAACTCTGGCAGGTTCTATGATCATCCCATTTGCAGGGAAGTGACTTCTTTGGGGTCACGGCTAGTGAATCTGCCTGACTCCAGACCCCTCTCCTCACCAACCCCTGTCTGTTGCCCTTGAGGGAGGAGCCAGCAGGTGCCAGGTGCACAGAACACAGAATGAGGAAGGGAAGGAAGGGCGGGAAGGCGACCGGGAGGGCCCAGGTGATGGGAACCCGGCACCTTGCCCCTGAGCAGGTTGCAGATCTTCCCCTACGAGGATCTCCCCCCTGACCCCCATGCATGTTCTGCCTGGAACTGGAATGCGTGGCAGCTCCCACCTCCTCGGCGCTCAGGGTAGTTTGGAAGTGTCTGGGAGCCCAGCACCCAGTGCCATCAGGGGCCTGGAGAGGCATTGTGGCCAGTTGCTGACTAAGTTGCCCCCAGGCTCATTTTGGGGCCTGCTGCTCTCCCCTGAATGCCTGCTGATTGGATAAGCCCCTCTCTGCCCCTTCCCCCACCCTACCTGCTGGCTGTCTCCTATTCTCTCTCTCATACCCAGGAGGCTCCCCTGTTGCCTTGCTCTCCCTTTAAGCTCTCTGCTGGACAGAGGGGATAACAACAACCTGCCCCTGGGTCTCCGAGGCCCTGGCCCTCCTGGGGCCTCACAGAGCAGGAGAAAGAGGCTCCACTCCAGCTTTGCCCCTGCCCTGCTGTGTACCCCTGGATAGGCCCCTTGCCTTCTCTGGGCCCATGATCTCATCTGAAACCAGAGCAGCAGGCTCAACTCTGCCCTGCTTTTGGCTATGCTGAGACACACAGGAGGCTGGAGGGGAGAGGAGCCCGTGGCTGCCAGAGCGGAAGCAGCTTCCCACGTCCCGGCTCATTCACATGGCCCGAGTCTGTCTGCTGCTTATGGTCACCACGGGGTTGCTTGCTCATCATTCTCTCAGCCCACAATGGTCATTGGGCACCTGGCAGGTTCTGGGCCTGGCAAGGCTGTCACTATGAATGGTCCAGGCCAGCCCCGCCTGCATGGAGTTGACAGTCCAGAGAAGGGATGCAGTAGACAAGGCCACAGAGGCACCTGCTGGAGCCCTGTGGCTCCTGGTGGGAGCCGGGAGAATTAGCAGGGTGGGCGCTGGGGAGTGGTGGGCTGGGCCTTCTCACACGCTGACCTTCTCTGGCCCCATGGCCGCCATCTCGCTCCCTGGTGCCTCAGCCTCCCTCCTGCTTCTCCCTTCCTCCCTGGCCCAGCACACTGCAGCTCCCGCCCAGCCCTGTGAGGGGCGCTCACACACCATGCTCTGGCCTACAGCTCCTCTGCCGGGAGGGCTTTTCCTCTCCACCCCTCCCCTCAGGCCTCCAGGTCCACCCACACCTCTCTCTTGACACCCCCAGGCAGATTGGCACTTGCTGAGCTCCCACATCAGCGGCCCTCCCCTTTGCCACAGGGCAGGCCCTTCTGTTGTTGCCAGCTACCTGCAAGTCCCTGCCTTTGTTTCCCTGCGGGGCCTGGCCTGGTGAGGCACCAATAACCTTCTTTTTAAATTGTAAAATGCACATAACATAAAACTGTGCACTTCAGTGGCATGAAGTGCATTCACATTGTCGTGTAGCCATCACACCATCTGTCTCAGAACTTTTTCATCTTCCCAAACTGGAACTCTGTCCCCGTTACACAACAACTCCCCCTCCCCCTCTGCCAGGCCCCGGCACCCACCGTCTAATCTACCTTTGTGTCTCTTTGAATCTGACAACTATAGGACCTCATGTAAGTGGAGTCATGCAGTATGTGTTCTAGGTGACTGGCTTATTTCACTTAGCATAACAGCCTCAAGGTTCATCCATGTTGTAGCACCAGTCAGAATTTCCTTCTTTTTTAAGGCCAAGTAATGTTCCACTGTGTGCATAGACCACAGCTGGTGTGTCCATCCATCCGTCCACAGACACTTGGGTTGCTTCCCCCTTTGGGCTATTGTGATAATGCTGCTATGAACACGGGTGTACATATATCTCTTCAGATCCCTGCTTTCAGTTCTTTTGGGTGTATACCCAGAAGTGGGATTGCTGGATCAGACGGTAACCCTAAATTTAATAATTTGAGGAACTGCCACACTGTTTTCCAAGGCGGCTGCACCATTTCACACTCCCACTGGCAGTGCACGAGGGCTGCACCTTCTCCACAGCCTTGCCAACACTCGTTATTTTTTGGCTTTTTGTTTGTTTGCTTTAAATAATAGCCATCCTAATGGTGTGAAGTAGTGTCTCATGCTTTTTAGTTAACCCTTCTTGAGTAAAGGCAGGTGTGAGTGATGAAGTTTAGCTTATAAAAAAGATGCTTAAATCTTTTTTGTTGTTTATGGATTTGTTTATATCACTGAGAGATAATTCATCAACATAGTACAAAAAAAGGTCTGTACACAGTTTGTATTCAGTCCCCGCCCCCGTCCCTCTGCCCAGAGGCCTTGACTGTGTCCAGTTTCTTCGGGTCCTTCCAGAGAACTTCTGTGCCTTTACATAGGTGCTTTATCCTTGAAGCACCTCAGCCAGCAAGCCAGTCACAGTCACACAGAGCAGTTTAGTTTTCCAATCACTGCTTTGTGGTTCTGGATTTGAGCCCACGAAAGGCTCGGTTTGGGGGACATGGTGACGAGTCATCCCTTGAGGGAGGCAGTGGTCTCCTTCTGGTGGGAAGCACTGACCCGCTGCTTGCAGTGGGGCCTCTATGGAGGAAAGAGCCCTGGTGCGCCTCCTCCAGGCAGGAGAAGCAGTGCTCGCAGGACTTGTCCTGGAATGTCCCCAGATTAGGAACTCCAGGAGCCTGTGTGTTGCAGCTTCACCATTGTCACCTTGGCCAGCTCTCCCTCCAGATCCGTTCTGTTGTGCTCACTTAGCAGCAGCTGTTTGGCCGTGGGCCTGGGCTGGATGCTGGTGAGCTGCGGCCCCAGCCAT
Source organism: Cynocephalus volans (assembly GCF_027409185.1). Lineage (NCBI taxonomy): Eukaryota > Metazoa > Chordata > Mammalia > Dermoptera > Cynocephalidae > Cynocephalus > Cynocephalus volans. The sequence goes on along the minus strand of NC_084470.1, from coordinate 94,802,752 downwards.
GGGGAGACAGACGCAGGCAGAGCTGCCCATGCAGGGACAAAGGGTGTGTGCCTGGTGGGGGCCAGGGACACTAACATCCTGTAGTGTGCTGGGCAGCCCCCACCACCAGGAACACCCTCATGTCCCAGCAGGTGGTCATGGGAGTGAAAACCTGTGCACAGCTGTCTGAGCCTGGGACCTCACTCAATTTGACATCTAAGCCACAAAGTGCATTCCATATGATTTGAATATGCATTGAGTTTTCCAGGAATGCAACTGCATTCCGGAGTCCAGGGAAGAACAGACTTCGATTTGCTCAGAGCTCTGCCAAGAGCTGTTGCCATTCAGAGCATCACACCACCGAGGGCAGTGTCTCTCAGCACCAGAGTCGTCAGCAAACCCCAGGGTCCATCTGGGTCTGTAGCCACTGTCACTTAGCAAGGCAGGTGACTGGCTTTCTCAGGTGTCCTGTGGGAGAGGCCCACCCACCGTGAACATGCCAAGTTACCTGTTATTTCATTACAAATCCTTTTCTTCTTTTTCTCTCTGTAATGTTATGATTAGGGCATTCTGGTGATTTTGTTTTAAACATGTGTGTAGACTGATTGTGGTATTTATTAACTTCATTTCAGAACAGAGAAGGAGGTAGCACAAGGTTTTGGTTATAAAGAAGGACGTTAGACGAGGGATCTTTGTGGTGATGAAACTACTATACTGTGTGTCTTGACTGTGGTGGTGTGCATGTGTGTTTAGTTTTATATAGTTCTGTCACATGTGCACATTTCACGCACAAGAGCGCAAGCAAAACTAGGACAATCTAAGATCAGTAAATGGTACAATGTTACTATCCTGGTAATGACATTGTCCTATAGTTTTGTAAGATGTTACCATTGGAGGAAATGGGGTGAAGCATAGACAGGATCTCTCTGTGTTATTCTTTTTTCCAACTTCAGATGAATCTACAGTGATCTCAAAATAAAAAGTTTAATTTTAGAAAAGGTGGGAGGCAGGTGTTGGGTCTGATGGGCTGAGACCCTGGTGACTGTGGTACAGAGGGAGGCCAGTGACCTCCCAGTCTCAGTCCCTCCATGGTCAGCCTGTGGTCAGCAGCCTCTACTGCCTGCCATCCCCTCCCTGGCAGTGAGACATGTAATCCCTTCTCCCCAAGGCTGAACCCCACCAGGGGCACTGGGACCAGTCCCCACCCCAAAAAGGAAGCAAAAGCCCCTTTTGTTGCCAGCTGGGACCTGGCTGGTCCCTGGCTGTTCTGAGTTTAAGGCCATGCTCTGGCTGCTGGAGCAGGGGTCTTTTCCCCTCTCCCCAGAACCCTTCCCAGAACCAGAGTCCCAACCCCAGCCCAGGGGCTCCCCTCAGGTGGGCCTTCCTGCTGCCCAGGGCCACGAACGTTAGTGACAATATAGTCACCACACTCTGCTCTGCCTTCAGCCACAGCAGCAGACAGCTGGCACAGAGACAAACTGAACATTCCTTCAAATGCCATTTTGAAGACAAAAATGGAAACCAGTTGACTAAAACTAAAAGGTTAAGGGAAACGAGTACTTTTGATGATTTTGTCATTCTGCAAATTGACTATTCTGTGAGTTGGCTTTTGGCAAATCGACTTGTCACAGATTGCAGGAGAGCTAGGACGAGGCCCGTGAGGTTGGGGCAGCACTGAGGCCTCAACGGGGCGGGAGATAGAAGTCAGACTGGGCTCAGGGCCCCAGCCTGCTTGGATCTCTGGGGGCCCGGTGCACTGGAGTCGCTCCCTGGACCCACCCCAGCCTGAGGGTTCCCTCTTCTGTTTATATCCCATTTCCTGGGGATGGGCTCAGGACACCGGGGCTCTGAGAATCTGGGATTTAGGCCAGAGGTGCCCTGTCTCCCCATCCCCTATAGCCGGACCTTATTGGACCCTGGTGCACTGGCCTGACCTCAGAGGATGAGGGTCCCATCAGAACAGCCCCTGTAGCTCAGCGGGCGGCTGATCTGAGCGAAGCTAATTGCAAGATGTTTTATTGGCTCTGATGGCTTCGTTCCTCATCAACACGTCCCTAGTATCTGCTGGGAATGGTTACTAAGGGAAGTAATGCATTTTTAATCACCGCAGCCCTCGCTGAGATTCACAGCCCGTCTCTCACGTTGTCTGGCAGTCCCGTGGAAGCACAGAGCGTTTTCCTCACATTTGCTCTCCGTTGTCAAATAAGAGAGAAATGCCCCCAAGCCTCTCAGACCCCCCCATCCTGAGTGGGCTTGTTTCTTACCATGTCCAGGGCTACAGAGTGATTGGGCTGCAGTGGAGGAGCTCCCCGAGACCAGTGGGCCCAGCAGATGTGGGGGCCAACGTATGGGGTAACCAAGGCCTTCTCCTGTACGTCCTCTGCTGGAGGACCCAGCCACCCTCCAAGGAGCTACTCAGATGGAACTCCTCATTGCTGTGCAGTGGCTGTGTGACTCGGGGCAGACTATGTAACCTCTCTGAACCTGTTTCCTTTTCTGTAAAGTGGGGCTGATAATTCTAACTTTGGGGGGTGGCCATAAGAACTCCATGAGTTAATAAAGCACATGGTAGATGTGTAACCTATAATTATTGTTCTTATCCCTTCCTCCCCTGGATTCTCATGGCACAGGGGCAGGCTTAAGACATGCCAGGACTAGGGGCTGGCCCGTGGCTCACTTGGGAGAGTGTGGTGCTGATAACACCAAGGTCACAGGTTCGGATCCCTATATAGGGATGGCCGGTTAGCTGCTCCCTTGGGAGAGTGTGGTGCTGATAACACCAAGGCCACAGGTTCGGATCCCTATATAGGGATGGCCAGTTAGCTCACTTGGGAGAGTGTGGTGCTGACAACACCAAGTCAAGCGTTAAGATCCCCTTACTGGTCATCTTTAAAAAAAAAAAAAAAAAAATGCCAGGACTTAAGAACTGTGGACATCTGGGAAGAGAAAGGCAGCCAGGCTAGGGCTGAGAGCATGTATTCACCAGGAGTCTTTGGGTTGCAAATGACAGAAACTTAAGTCAAAGGGATTTGAATGGCTACTGTTCGTGAATAGTCCAAGGTCTGGCTTCAGTGAGGCTACATCCAGGGGCTCCTGTACCCTGTGACCATCTCCTGCTGGCCTTTCCCCAGAATGTGTTCCCTCGCAGAGGGTCCGGCCCCCTCAGCAGCCTCAATCCCACTGGTCAGCCCTGGGGCTCTTGGCCATTCCTGAAACAATCTCCATGGCCAAGAGGAGGCATGTGCCGATTGGCCAGCCTCTGTCACTTGGCCGCACTTGGAACTGGGTGGATGGGGTCAACCCCACCTGAACCACTGGACTGGGAGTTTAGGAGGGGGGTTCAAATGTGTGGGTTTTTGTTTGGGGGGGAGGTAAACTGAGGCTGGAGGCAGACCACTGGGTTTGCTTGGAATTAGAGGGGAGCATGGCCACTTTGGGGCAAGTCTGGATCGAGCTGGCAGCCTAAACTCAGTAGTGGGCATAGGCCCAGGGCTGCCAGAGCCTTGTCACCCCAGGCCGGGTGGCTGGCCTCTGGCACCAGCACAGGATTTGGAGCCATTGTCTCTGTATGGCAGGGGCCTCTGTGAACCGGAGGGAGGCAGTGGGGGAGGTGGGTTTGAGGCTGCGTGGGCCTGGATAGGTCCAGGATCCCTGATGCTAAGAACCCAGCTGCTCCACCCACCCAAACCTGGCGTACCTCACTTTTCTTTGCCAGCTGAGACCTATAAACGAGAACCCCTTTTCTTGCTAATTCATCTTTTCTCTTTCCCCAGTGGCATATATATATATATATATATTTTTTTTTTTTTCTTTTCTTTTTATTTTAAACTGCCTGAGGCCTTGTATGTTACCCAGGAAAACTCATCACATATTCCAGATCAACCTCAAATCCTTTTTACCAGCACCTCAGGGAGGGGAAACCCTTCTCAACTGTGCTGAGCCTTCCTGGAGAGGAGCAGTATGGAGGAGAGGCTGAGCTCAGAATTGCATGGCAGGCATGCCCCTGCTGCTGGCTGCCTGCCTCCATGTCCCCATCTGTAAAATGGGCCATTTCAGGCCTCACGAGCCCAGGGGGAGGACAAACAGAGGTGACCATAGAAAGTACACAGCTAATTCTTGATCAAGAGCGATTTCTCAGGGAGAGCAAGGGCCACCAATGGCCTAGCGTTCTGCAGATGGAATTAACATCACTGTGCATTTGATCCCTGGCACGTACCAGTATACAAAGTGCTCACATAGGAGGTCATCGAGAGAGACAGAACATCGAGAGAGGCAGAACAGGGCTTAGAGGCTTGTGTGCAGAGGAGGAGACAGAGGGTCTAGGAGGACATAGCTCCTTTCAAGATGCCCGTGGGCTGAAGCGGGATTCTGACTGGGGTGTCTGGGGCTGGGTCCTGGGCTCAGCTGAAGTGCTGCCTCTTCCAAGTCTTGGCTCTCTGTGCACTCCTCTCAGGAGCACGGGGCCTCCTGTCTTCATGGTTGCCACTTCCTCCTGGAGCTCAGGCTGATGAGTCTCTCAACCCCAGAGCACCTTGGGCAGGGCAGATGCTGCTCTGGCCAGACACATGGCTCCCCGCCAACCCTGCAGTCTTCCCAAGTCAGGCTGTACATGTGGCTTTGCCTTTACCCTGCCCTTATTCCTTAAAACTGCCCTTGGCCTGTCCTCAGGCCTTGGACAGGTGGCTCTTCCAGGGAGCACCAGGTCTAGAAAGGAACATGAGCCCAGAGAGGGAAAAGCTTCTTGCCAGGTCACCCAGCCCATCAGTGGAAAGCCAGGACCTGGAGTTGAGCATAGTGACGGTAGGGCCAGGTCACCCTCTCCCTAGGACCACTTCTGCCTCAGCTGACATCCAACATGATCCAGTTGTGAGGTCTCCAGGCCCCGCCCTCTTCCATTCCCTGGATGCCTCTTCCATTTCCTGTCCCCTCCAGCCTTCCCCCCTCCTGTCCTTGCTCCCGCCCCTCCAGCCATACCCGCCTTCTTTCTGTGCCCTGATGGACGCAGCTCTGTCCCACCCCAGGCCTTTGCCCCTATAGTTCCCACCACCCGGAATGCCATCCCCAGAGCCGACGTCTCTTTGGTTCTGAGGCCGAGCACCTCACTGGCCCAGCATGTACCCCCCCACACGGCCACCTTAGCGCCCGCTGAGTCCACAGCACTTGTGCTCTGCTTCCCCTCAGTCCATGGTACCCCGAGGGCAGCCTGTGCCCTCCAGTTCACTGCTAGAGCCCAGGCCTGGAGCAGCACCTGGAAACAGGAGCTGCCCTGCATGTATCTCTGGACCTAGTGAGTGGCCAGAGAACTGGGGGTGCTCCCTGGAGATGGGGCACTGGGGCCCGGCACTGGGGAGGTATTCATAAGGATTTGTTAAGTGCATGAAGATGTCCCTGTTGCCCCCTTCAGCCTGAGGTGTGCTGTCTTTCTGTCTTACATTGTCCAGAGGGCAATGCCAGACCTGAGATAGGAAAAGCCAGATGTGGTGTGATGGGGAGGCCAAGGCGGCTGTTGGAGCAGAGGTGACCAGGGTACTCAGTGAGATCCAGCCTAAGGTCGGGAGGGGCTGGGGGAGAGGAGGGCTACAAAGGCATTGCCGACCCAGGGGTCTGGCTCGGAGACCAGGGTGGGTGGCAGTGGCATTGCCAGGCAGGGCCTCCGGATGAGGGCTGTTGGTGTAGGGAGAGGCCTGTGAGTCACCCGGGGAGATCCCGGGAGCACTTAGCTCGGTGCATCTGGAGGTCAGGGTGCGGGGACAGAGACTTTGATGGCATCAAAAGGTGAAGAGAGCCTAGGAAGAGACAACAGGAGGGGCTATGTTGGAGGCTGGGACCGTCCCCCACCTCAAGCCCTTGGAGGAAGCTGCCTCTGCACCCAGGGCCAGGCACCAGCTGGCTGAGGCAGCCTCTCCCTCTGCTGCCTACGGCCACCAGCTCACCCCGTGGGCCCAGCGCACCCGAGGCCTTCTGCTCGGCTGCAGCCATCTGCCAGGAGAGTGCTCTGTGTCCCGAGCGGAGACCAGACACGTAGGAACAAAGTGTGCCGTGATGGCATCTAGTGCCCTGAAATAGCAGCCTCTACGCTGACGGCCTCAGATTGAGATTCCTTCCTTTCATACGGGGGGAGGGGGGTAGAGCTTCCTGTTTATGCAGAAACCACCACACCCTGAGACCCAGGGCTGGGGGAGTCTCCAAGAGCTCTTTCAGGCCCCGCTAAGGCTTCAGGCCCCCCTGCAGCCTCCCCACCAATTCCTTCTCTGGATGGTGTTGACCATGAGAATGCATCAGCTATTTGAAAATTAAATTTAAAAAATGTTTAAGTTGCTGGGTTTGGGGAGAGTTACGGTGTTTTCTGAATATCCAAAGGGATCCCCAGTAGAAGGACACCCTCAGGGAATGCTCACCTCAGTGAATCCTCCACCCTGAGGATGAGTGGGCTCAGAACGTTCTCCTGGTTGGGGGTCAGCTGCCTGGGCTGACTGGGGGGGGGGGTCCCTGGAGCAGAGGGTGGGAGACAAAGCCTCACAGATCCAGGTTAGGAGCTGGGTGGGGTCACTTACCAGCTGAGAGGCCTTAAGGTCTCGGCCTCTCTGAGCCTTGATTTCCACATCTGTAAAATGGGAATAAGAAACTCAATTTCCCCAGGCAGGCTTGAGAATTAAGTGAGATCATGTCAGCATCCGAGGGGTCTGAAGCCAGGGGGGATGGGTGGCTGAGAGCCCAGAAAGGACCCTCCAAAGAGGCCAGGTGGCCCCAGTGCAGCTGCTGGGAGGTGTATTTGCTCTGGAGACAGGTGGTGCGGCTGTGTGTTGCCGGCAGGGAGTGGAGTTTGGGAGAGCTGACGTGGAGGGTGGCAGGCGTGCCCTACCCTGGGTTGTGCGGGACTGAGGTATTTCTCTGTTCCTTGCTGTCAGTGAATCAGGCCTGCAGACAACAGGACCTGGTAGCCCGGAATGAGGGACCAAAGGCCACTGAGGCAGTCACACCCCCCTGACTGATGCCTGTGCCTTAAGAGTCCCTGCTGGAGCCTTCAGGGATGGGGGGTGGAGGTGGGGGTCTCAGAGGTGCATTTTGGCTGTGTTGTTGGCCAGGTGGGCCTCCCTGTCTAGTCCAGGCCTTCATTCCTACAGCAGATGCTGGCCTGGCCCCCTCATGCCACCAACCTACGTCCCCTACCCTTCAGCACGCTGTGACCCTCAGCATGAGTGTGCTGAGGTCATGCCTTGCTCAGGCCCTTGCTCTGCTCCTCCCTTGCATGGGGCCCTCCCTCTGAGTTGTCACTACTCATCACTCAGTGGTTACCTCTCCCGAGAGGCTCTTCTGGACTAGTTTAGCTGGTGGCCTGCTGTCCCGCCACCCCTGCCCTTCTGTCCTCTTGCGGTTTTACTTTCTTTCCTTGTTGGTGCTGTCTTGTTTGCATGTTTATGTACTTTTTTGCCCCCCCCCCCACTCCACACAGGCACTGATCGTGTCTGTCACATTCACTCTTGTGTCGCCCCATGCCTTGAGTAATACCTTCTGTCACATCTGGGCGCCTCAGTTTCCACATCTGTAAAGTGGGGATAAGAATATAATGTCACAGGATAGTTGTGAGCATGAAATGAATTAGTACTGCACTCTTGGAGAGCCTGGCGCAAAGCGGGGGCCACGTGGTGACTAGTGAGTCATTGTCTCAAAGTGGTCTGAGACACCCCACCCCCCGCCAAAGTTAATAACTGCTTCTCTAGACAAACCTCCTTGTGGTGCAGATGGGGAAACTGAGGCTCAGAGAGGAACTAGATGCCTTCCAGGTCTCATGCCAGGGTCCCTGCCTCCCTGCCCTGGACTCTCTCCATACTTCCCTTCAGGAAGGCCTCACAGAGCCCTCCACCTCTAGTCCCTCCGGCAGCAGGGAATTTTCCAGACTCAGGCTGAGCTCCTGGGTGGTGCAGCCTGGCAGGATGGAGGGGTGTGGAGGCCAGCCTGGGACAGTTGCCTCACTGTGCCCGGCGGTGGGGCCCCCTGGCCAGTGGGCAGGGCTGTCTGTGGCCCAGAGCCAGGACAGGAAGGCCAACGGGGTGGACAGGGGCCCTCCGTGGCCTTCTCAGAGGGCGTGAGTCAGCGCAGCAGCATCTCCCATCTGTCTGCTTTGGGAAGTGCCTCTGGCCATGGGCTCTAGGAGCCTCACTAAAGCCTCTGAGGCAGGAAGATCAGTCCGTTTTACAGAGGAGGACACCAAGGCTCACGCAGGGTCACGTGGCTTATGAGACCAGCACTGGGAACTGCAGTGGGGCTGTCTGGCCCCAGTGCCAAGTGGAGGAGAAAATGCCTTGCTTTGGGGTCAGGTCCTAGTCACTGCAGTGTGACAGTACACAAACAGCCTCCCCCTTGGGGACAACGGAACAAGAGAACATGGCAGCTTGGTGAGGCAAGAGGCTTTCCTGGGTTCAAAACCTGGGACTACCTCCCCACTTCTCTGTGTGCTGCCTCAGAAGCCCCAGAGAGGAGGGCTGAGCGTGGGGTGAGGCAGGAGGCGCCCCTTTCCTCTCCAGCAGCCTTGCAGAGTGGCCAGGAACAAGACCCATGTGCCGTAGTCCACCTCATCTGTGACGCAGCTCGTGGCGTGGTCATGGGATGCCGGTGACTGACACCCAACCTGTGTGGCCAGGACCTGGCACAGAGCGGGTACGGGGTAGAATGGTGCCACTTCTTCCTCCCGTGCCCTTGTTTCTGCCCCAAGCAGAGAAACTTCTGGAACCCTAAGATGGCCAAGCACTCATAGTCAACTGCTGGCAGGAGCGTGGTGGTCCAGCCCTTTGGGTAGGCACCCATGCATACCCAGAGCCATAAAAACATTCCCGCCTGTGCCCAGCGGTTCCAGGAATCAATCTAAACAAATAGCTGTGGCTGTGCACAGAAGCATCATTGACGAGACGCTCCCACAGCTCGTTTACGAGGGTAGACTAGGGACATGGAGCCGAGGCCTGTGGCCAGTGCCCTTGTGGGCAGTGGGGCTGCGGGCCAGGCTTCCACGTGGCCGCTCTCTGCCGGCCCGAAAACACACGGGAGAGACGGTGTTCAGTGGGGCAAGTGCCTCACAGGGCAGAGCATATTTTTGTGTAGCTAAAAACATGCGCACTACGTACAGGCACACATGGAGAGAGAGGCCCAGCCAGAAAATATCCTCAAGTATTAACACTGGTGTATCCCTAGGGAGTTGGAATGGTGGGTAATTTTATTTTCCTTGTTGTGTTTAGTTGTTATTTTCTAAAGTTGGTGCAGTGACTGTGTGTTACTTATTTAATAAGAGGGAGGGGAACAACACAACAAAGAGGTCTGTGGCCTCCCACCCGTGTGGAAATTGAAGCAAATTCCACAAATAACCCCCTGCGGGACCTGTGGTGGTCCTCCTCCTTGCCCCAAGCTCCCCGCAGACGTGCCCTCACCCCAAACGCAGACTCAGCCTGCTCCCAGCTTCACTCCCGGAGGTGTCACAGCTCCAGTGGCTTTGAGCTGGCTCCCTGAGGCAGGGCTTCCTGGAGGGTCCTGTCGCTCGCCCACAGCCTCCAGGGGTTCCCTCCTCCCCATTTCATCCCTGCTTTTTTTCCCTTTTCTCCCCACTTCTTCTCAGTAACAAATGAGCTCATCTTCTGGCCTGAGACAGCAGCTCAGAGCTACCTGTGGCAGAGCAGACCCTGTCTGGGGCCCTCCAGGTATCCTTCCAGGAAACACAGGATGCCCTGAGAGAATTCTTACAACAGTGATAGAACTTTCTAAGCTTGGAAGGCCCTGGGGGATTAACCAGTTACATAGCAGATCCATCGGGGGAGCTTTTAAAAAGGAAGGTGCACATAAACAGACATTTCACTGCAGAAGACATGCAGATGGCAGGTAAACATGAAAATGTCACAGGCACACTTGGCTCCTGGCCAAGGCTCCCCCAAATTTGATATTGAACTCACAAGCCTGGCTGTCTGCCCCCAGACAAAAGCAAACCGCTCAAAAGTCAAATGGTGGAAATGGAAGTCAGCTTTTATCCAGGAACACAGTGACCTGAGGAGAGATGTTGGGTTAACCCACCTCTTCTGTAAACCTGCAGGAGAATGGCCAGGCTAAAGCCATTTCAAGGACTCAGCTGTTCTGAGGGGTTTTAAAGAGGGGGCTGAGGGAATGGAGCGTGGGAAGTGAAAAGCAGAAGGGAGGGGCACGTGAGCAGCGAGGGGTCTGTGTCTGTGAGTCAGGTACAAGGTGTCACTGAGCCCTCATGTGATCTCTGCTCCCGTCCTTATCTCAGGGTCTGAGTAGTATGTGCAAGTCTGCAGCTCCAGGCTGGCTGGAGAACAATTTTACATTCATGTAAATAATGTCATCTTGCCCCATAACCAAGGCCCAAAATATCAAATAGCCATGGAAAAAGAGGGAACTCAGAGAAATACATGCCAAGAAAAAAGCTGTCTTTTAAAAATTTGCCTACAGCCTGTGCAGTTTTAGATCCCAACATGGCTTCAGTCCTGCTCACTCCACACATCTAACCGAACAGCTAAAATATAAACAGTGACAACACGGAATGCTCGGAGGGTGCAGATAAACTCATCTCTTGCACCGTTGGGAGTGTGAAATGGTACAGACACTCAGGAAAGCAGTTTGGTATTTTCTTTTAAAACGAAATATACCCTTACCGTATGACCCAGCAGCTGCACTCTTGGGCATTTATTCCAGAGAAACAAAGACTTATGTTTACACAAAAACCTGTACAGGAATGTTCATAGCAGTTCTATTCATAATAGCCCCAAACTGGAAACTGCCCAGATGCCTTCAGAGGGCGAATGGTTAAGCAAACCATGTCCCATCTACTCAGTACTCAGTACTCAGCAGCAAAAAAGATGCGCACGACTTGGATGACTGTCCAGAGTTGTGCTGAGTGAAGACAGCCAGTGTTAAAACGTTACCCACTGCATGATTTCATTTGTATAACATTCCTGAAATGACAAAGTGAAGGAGATGGAGAGCAGGTTGGTTGTTACCAGGGATGAAGGGTGGTTGGGGGTGGGAAGCTACAGAGGGCAGCACAAGGGAGTCTTGTGATCATGGTGGTCACACAAAGCTACCCAGGTGTATTGGTCCATTTTTGTTGCTTTTAACAAAATACTTGGAACTAGGTGATTTATAAAGAAAATGAAATTTATTGCTTACAGTTTCTGAGGATGGGAAGTCCAAAGTCCATCTGGTGGTGGCAACAGTGACCCAGGGGTCTCACATTGCAAGATGGTTGGAAGCAGAGAGAGCAGAGAGACAGACAGACTCTCCTTTTCTTTTAAAGCCCTCAGAACCACGCCCCTGACCACCATTTTTAATCCATTCACTACTGCACGGTCCTACAATCCAATCACCTCTTCAAGGCTCCACCTTTCAATTACCATAATAGGATTTCCCACCCTCTTTACAGTCACAGTGGGGGCTAAGTTTCTAATACATAAAACTTGGGGGACACAATTCAAGCTTCAGGGAGTTTTGGGGGAACATAATTCAATCCACTACACCAGGTGACGAAATCGCGTGCACACACACTCACACAGGCTTGTATCACTGATGAATCTGAATAATAAGCCTGGTGGATGGTGCCAATGTCACATTTCTAGTGTTGACAGTACACTGTCATTGTGCAAGATGTCATCATTGGGGGAGGCTGGGGAAGGGGTACACAGGACATTCTTGGACATTTTGTTTGGAACTTCCTGTGAATCTATGATTATCTCAAAATAAAGAATTAAAAAAAAAAAAAAGCCTAAGGTGCAGGAGCATGACTCCAGAGGTTCTGACTTAATTGGTCTGAGTTAGTCCAGGCATCAGTATTTCTCAAAAGTGTCCTGGCATGTCTACCATACAGCCAGAGATAGGAACACTGACCATTCCCCCATTCAGTAGAGAGAAACTGAGACCAGAGACAGCAAGGAGTTTTCCCGAGGCCAAGTAACTGCTGCAAGTGGAAAGGGATGGCCACCAACTCCATCTGAGCCCAAGGCCTGGGCTTTTTCCACTGCCCCAGGCTGGGGTTGAAGTCTGGCGGTAAACCAGGCTTTTTTCTGTTTGTTTGTTTCAATGTAAATTTTTATTGAAATATTGCATACATACAGAAAAGTGCTTGCTTCATCAGTGTACAGCTTGCAGAATTGTCACAAACTGAATACACTGGGGTAATCAGCACTGAGACCACAAAACAGACCATGCCCAGCCCCCCAAGGTCCCCTCATGCCCCTGCCAGTCACAGCCCACCCCCAGGGGAGCCTCCCCTGACTTCCTGCAGCACAGAGCAGTTTTTCCTGTTCTTGAACTTTGTGTCAATGTTGGGTGCTGTTTAGAAGCTGTGGAGGGCACAGGCTGGAGCAGCCAGTTGGTTCTGAGAAGGTAAAGGAAGCGGCCTCCCCAGGAGGTGGATAAAGTAGGGCTTGGGGCTGAGGAGGCAAGGTCTGAGAGCCGCTCAGAGAAAGGACTGTCCTCAGGGCAGCGCCTCGTGCAGGATGGCTGGAATGGGCTGTTTGTCCCCTAAGCTGGAGTTGAAGGATGCAGTGGGTGCTGGAGCCCTGCCTGGCTGAGCAGGAGCTCTGAGTCCACGAGCCTGGACCAGCGTCCCCCAAAGATCCTGGGGCACCCGGGGCAGGGCAGTTGAAGCAGCTCCAGCGGGGTTGGGCAGAGCTCTGGACCTGGGGCTGACAAGCCTTCAGTAAGACTGGGTGCCACCAATCAAGTGGCTGCACCTCTGAGAGCCCCAGTTTCCCCACATATTAAATGAGGATTTTACATATGTAGATAAAACAAATATCTACTAATATAGAATTAATGTGTTAATAGAGTGTGTTCTATATGTGTGTGTGAATCTAACATTCATTTTTAAAATTTGTATACTGTTGGTATACATTAATATAATGTATATTATATATGTAATATAACATAAGGTGTATTGAATAATATACAAGTCTTTGGAATCCCATACTAGTCATAGCCGACATTTATGGTGTGCTGACTCTGTTCCTGGCTCTGTTCTAAATCCTTTAAATCTATTAACCTGTTTAATCTTCCCCAAACACTATAGATGATGAAACCAAACTGAGGCACAGAGAGGTTAATTAACATGTCCAAGGTCAGACAGCCAGTACAAGGTGCAGCTGGGATTTGAACCGAGGCCCTCTTGGCTCTGGAACTCATGTGTTAACCTTTAAGCTCTCACCTCCATGCACACTATCATATGTAATGATAATAGGCACCTGAGTGTCTCAGCTATGCAGACGGTGGCACTTTGTGGGTTCCACCACACTTTTTCCTTGTGGGCAGTATCTCATTTCTCCTCGTGACTGTGTGCGGTAGGAGTTATGATACCATCCCCATGTTCCAGGTGAGGAGGCCGAGGCTCAGAGAGATTCTCTCACTTGCCCAGGCCACACACCAGTCGGAGCTGGAACTGGGGTTTGAGCCCATGCGGTGGGTTCCAAATCCGGGTATGCTGGGCCAGGCGGCCTCTCCAAGGTCTCGGCGCGCTGTCTCTCTGGGCCTTCCCTACTTGGGCCTGTGCTGTTCCTGTTTGCTCCTGGGCTGAGCCCAGCTGTGCTGAGCAGTGAAGGAGGCGAGGGAGGGGAGAATGGCCTTGATCTTGGCTGAACAAAGCTGCACAGAGCTTGGACCTGGCAGGACGGTTGGCAGAGGGAAGGCCTCCACCCAGAGCCAGTCCTATCTGGGCCAACTAGGGGGTCACCGAGATGGCAGGGGTACTGCCAAGAGTTCAGGCCACAGAGGAGTCTTCGGGGATGGGCAGGGCCGTGGGTGGGGAGAAGTGGAGGGCCCACCATGGGGTTCAGAGCTGAGTCCACGGCAGGCAGAGTCAGCCCCTGTGTGACCATTGGGGCCCCTCAGTCCTATGAGGGTGCACCATGTCCTGCAGACAGTGCCCCATCTTCATGTGTGCTTTGGTGGCCGTACGCTCTGGTTGGAAGATGCTGCACGCAGTTTTCAATTCCTTGGACTCAAGTCAGTGTGGTAAGAGTGTCCCTGTGCCTCCCTCACAGGGCTGTGGTGAGGACTAAATGAGTTAACACTTGTGACATGTTAACACTACTGCCTGTCACTCAGGAACTGCTCAGGTAGTATTCACCGTCATTAGGGAAGTGGGAGAGGGAAGAAGAGAGGAAGGGAGAAGGAAGGAAGGAAAGAGTCTGTCATGGGTGAGGAGGGGCGAGTTGGGCACTCAGAGAGGCTGCACCGAGGAGTTGACGTTTGAGCAGGGTTTTGAAGGGTGAGTAGGAGTTTGCTCCTGGCTAAAGAGGTGAGGAATGGAATGGCGGCCTAAGTACGGGGCCCCCTTAAGCTACACCTTCGGCGTCTGAGAAAAGGGGCATGATTCCATGCAAGGTTCCTGCACGGGTGGATGAGGAAGTGTTTGGAAAAAAGCATCTTGCACAAGGTGGGCTCCCTGCAGCAGGCCGGGACGTCACCATGTTATAGTGACCTGGTCAGAGCAGGACCAGGGCTGGGGAGCTGAATCCTGATGCTTATGACAAGGTGGGCTTGGACCTGGGCACGGTGGGCTCAGCCTGACGGGCCGGGGAACCTGGAACCATTTCATCGTGTCTTTGTCTCATCGTGTTGGTGTTATCTCACGTGGCGCATCTGCCACTGAGCGGCCAGGCTGGGTTGATTGAGAGCTGGATCCTCTTGTCCAGACTTGGGGCTTCCCGAAGTCTAGGAGGGAGCAAGTCCTGCTTGCCAGCCCTGCCCGCTCCCGCTAGAAAGCCTACTGTCCCCCAATGCAGGCACAAGACTGTGAGGAGCGCAGAGTGAGCTGAGGGCATCCTGACACCGCCCCTCACATCGCCTTTTCTTCTTAAGCTTTAGCAGGGCAGCGTTGGCACACATGGCCCTGAGTGGGCTCTGGCTCCAGAGTAGAGGGGCGTCTGTCCGTGGCCTCTTTAGCTGGGGCTGGAGAAGGAGGAGGCACTGGGCTGTGGACGGGAGCCCCACAGGGGTTGTGCCTGGAGCAGGGTTTGGTGTTGAGGATTCTGATCTGCTGAACATGGGCTGCAGCAACAATGATGCTTGAAGCTCGACAGAGAATAGCAGAATCACAGGTCAATGTCGGGACATGGGAAGGAGGTCAGCCTCCAGCAGAGGAGGGGTTTTCATCAAGGCACTAGTATGAAGGCAAATAGGGAAATTGAGGCTGAAGCTTGGACGGCCCATGGCAGGCACCCAGCATAAGCTCAAAATGTCAAAGCCCCCTAGCGGCCAAGCACAGTCCCACACAAACCAGGTGCCTGTACTTCTGAGGCTTTAGGTGCCCCACATACAGGACATCTGTGGGGGTGGTAGGTGTCCCACGCAGGAAGACAGCATGGTGTTGGAGGAGAGGTGGTCCAAGTGCGCAGTCTCCAGGGGTGTGTCTGTGTCATAGCAGATGCTCTCCAGGTGGGTAGACACGGGCTCTTTTGGGGGAGTCGGGCCCCAGCCTAGTGGAAGGCACTGCTGCAATCCCCAAAGATGGAGGACGTGGGTGTGCCACCAGGCGGAGCGAACAGAGGCTCAGGTTTCTCGGCAGTCCTTTCGGATGTGTTAGTTGCCTTGCAAGAGGTATAGTACTGTTGCCATTTCCACATTACAAATGAGGAAACTGAGGCACAGAGAAGTAAAGGCACTTGCACCAAATCTCATGGCTAGTCAGCAGTCGAGTGAGATTTGATCCCAGGCTCACACCCCCCTTAGCACAGCCAGAACTGGGTCAGTGAAACAAGGCAGGATGCAGGATCCCAGGGCCCAGATCCAGAGCTGCACGCCTGGCAGGTCTCAGGGCTCTGCTTCCTGGTCTGGGGGCTGGGCTGGCCTGAGCCTATGGGTCTGCAGGGACTCCTGGGTGGGCCTCTTTGGGGAAGGAGTGTGGCAGTCTCAGGTCAAACCCACCTGAGTTTAAATCCTGGCCCAGCCTCTCACAGCTCTTTTACCCTGTTCATAGCACTTCCTCTCTCTGAGCCTCAGTTTCCCCATCCAAACAGGGAGCAGTTGGACTTGACATTGCCAAGGGCCCTTTGTGACTGCACCCCCTGAACTGGTGTAAGGGGTAGAGGCAGGACAGCTTGCTGGCCGACCAATCACGGGGAAGGCAAGCACGTGGTTTCTTGTATGGGGGGGCCAAACACTCTTCCCAGGGCTGCTCACCTGCCCCAGGACCTGTCCTGGGACCATCCAGTGGGGCCTGAGCTGGCGTGATCCCAAAGGGGTTTGTTGTGTGGGACCATCAGTTACCCTGTCTCAGTTTTGCTACCTCAGGAGCTCCCTGGAGACTGGAAGCAGCCTCTCCCCTGACTGCTGTGGCACTGCCCTCCTATCCGGTCTGCCCGCATGCCTCCCATCTGCACCCAGGGCGGTCCCCAAGAGATCATCAGGTGGAATTAGCTTCACTCTTTGGCCCTAAAATTCCCCCATGGACCAGAGATACCGCTGACATGTCCCCTGAGCACAAGTACAACTTGGAGTGGTTCCTCCAAAGATCAGGGCTCAGCCAAATACCAGGGATCTGCCAAAGTTCCCCTCAAAGACCAGGGCTCAGCCAAAGTTTCCCCCAAAGAGCAGGGCTACAGCTGAAGCCCTCCTGAGGATCAGGCTGCAGCTGATAGTTGCTCTGACATCCAAGGCTGGTGGGTCTTCTGAGGACCTGCCTGCAGCCTGCAGTTCCCATGACAACCAAGGCTATAGCCCAGGGGAGAAGCCGTTGATTTTGATTGTTTTGCAGCCTGCACTTGGAGGAAGCTGGGGTGTCTGAGGGTCTCAGCCTCTGTGTGGTTTTTTTTGGCTTGATGTTTCTATCAGATGTCTTCCAAAAAGAGCATTCTTTGCTTTTACAAAAAGGATTGGAGTCTGCGCCATAGCAGAAAGTTCCCTGGATTGGAGTTAACAGATCTTTGCTCCCAATCTTGTGGGCAAGAAAGACAAGTGATAGGCAGCTAGTCCTGGAGGTGGAGGTGGCTTAGAGGGCCATGCCAGTGTAGACATGTGAATCGGGAAGGAGGTGACTAGAAATTGACCGGTTCCCTGTTTGGAGGCGGGGAGATGAGCTGCTCCCAGGAAAAGGCATGATCTGTGAGGACCCTGAGGGGTGGATGTGGCCAGGCCTAGAGGGAGGATGGAGAAAGGTGGAGGGGTGGGCCAGAGCCTCGAGGAGCTTGGCTTCTGTGGAGGGGACTTTAGAATAAGCCCAGAAGGAGATTTACGGGTGATGAGCCCATCACTGGAGACCCCAAGCAGGGCTGGGCCCGTGTCAGGGCTGCAGCAGACTTTCCGAACGAGTTGCTCATGGTGACCTGAAACCCTGTGGCAGTGAGGGGAGTGAGGGGGTGGCCATCTGGGCCCTGCTTTCCTGAGCCAGCTTGGAGCTGCACAGCACCCCCAGGGTTGTACACACGCTTGCATGCACAGGCTCACACACTCATACACGTCTATGCATGGACCCTCCCCAATCACCCCTCACATATAATAATAACAGCATCCATTTTGTTTAATGAAAGCAGACAGTCCTCATGACCACACCGCAGGAGGGCACTATTATTGGCCCACTTTACAGAAGTTACCTGCTCAGGATTTGCAGCTGATGAGGCAGAGCTGGGATTTGCACATTTGGGTATCCTGGTGTGAATACTGCCCAATACGGTAGCACACTCCCTGCCCACACGTGCACATCTCCTCACACCCACAGCACCTCATGCAGTCGTCCCAGTCTCATGCATACTCATGCATGCACACACAAGCTCCAGAACATTCATTTGCACACCTAGTTCTTCCTGCAGTCAGACCCCCACATCGCCCTTGCAAATGTGTTTGTACACACCACAGTAGGACACACCCATGGCCACATCCTGCTTTGACACACACGATTGCACACACATACTTGCACACTCACATGCCCTGCCAGGCAGGCTCAGGGTACCGGCAGTCTGTGGGTGTCTATGGCAGGGCAGCTTGGCCCTAGGGAGGAAAGCTCAGGAAACACCCATAGGCAGGTGAGCCCTGGGCCTTCCTGAAGTCCACCCCCATTGCTGATGGCAGTGTGCCCTACCCCCCCACCCTGCATTGTGCTCTCTGCCAGCCAGCCAGTCAGGCGCCCTGCTCAGGGCCAGGCTGGGAAAGCTCTGGAACGAAGGGAGGGCAGATGGGGCTCTTTGTTCCAGGCTGGGTGAGGGCTGAACAAAGCCAAGCTCAGCTCTTGCCACCCTGGGTAGGGCAGTAGACACAGTGGTCACTTGACCCTGAAGCCAAAGACCCGGTGCTTCCCTCCCCTGCAGGACAGAATTGGAGTGGGAGCAGAGACACTGGGAGCCCTTCAACTCTGCCCTTTCCCCCTCTAGTCAGCCCTTATTTCCTGAGCATCTGCGGTATCAGACACTCAGGATACTGCGGGAAACAGTCCTGCTGCCTCTGCAGAGCTTCTGTGTCAGGCGGGGGACAGGCAGCAAACAAAGAAGTTGGTTGTTAATGTAACAAGGCAGGTGGTGATAAGGGTGATGAAGAAAAATAAGTCAGCGTAAAGGGAATAGAGTGGCAGGAGGGTGGTCAAGGCCTCTCTGAGGAGGTACCATTTAACCAGAGGCTGGAAGGAAAAGAGGGGCAGAGAGCATGCCAGCTTCCCAAGTGGGAGCAGCCAGTGCAAAGGCCCTGAGGCACGTAGGATGAACGGCGAAGAAGAAGGTGCTCAGTATGCTCTGCCCCATCCCTGCAATCTTGCCGGGCCTTGCCTCCTAACCCTGACCCTTGCAGCCTTGTTCCTAACCCTGACCCTTGCAGCAGCACTGGATGCAGCAGAGCCAGGCTCAATGTTCTCATTTCACAGATGAGGAAGACTGAGATCCAGAGACCAGAAGGTGCATTGCTGCCAGACCCAGGACCAGGACCGGGGCTCCCACCTACACCCCTCCGGCCACAACCAGGCCTCTGTGCCCTTCGGTGTGACGGAGGCACCGGCTTTGCCACTGTGAAACCTAGCTCCTGAGAAACCCAGCCCTTGGGCCCTGGTGCAGGAGACCCTGTGCCGCCAGGCCTGCCCTGGACCCCATGGAGGTTCTGGAGGCCCCGATGCACAGCCTGGGAATTCAGAAACAAAGGTCCCAGCCAGTAACTGCTGCCTTTCAAAGGCACAGCCAGCTTCCTTTGCCACAGTTGGGCGTGAGAGGGAAGCTAATGTCCTTGTCCCGGGGAAGCGGGGCGAGCGGCACATCAGGGAATCTGGTCCAGCCTGCGTTACCTTGGCAAACGGGCTCATCACCCTGGGCAGATGGCCACTGTCGCCTTCATCCCTGTCTGCCCCCAGTTGTCAGCCCGGTTATAGACTAGGGTGTCCTGCATCCAGCCTGGGCCCATCCTAATGATGCAGGGTGTGCCCCTCCCCTCCCTGGCCTCTGGCTCCCCATTGGTACAGTGGGAAGCTCAGCCTGCACCATTTGGTAACTGTTTCCTGTTCTCACCATCCAGGGTGGGATGGTTCTGAGGGAAACTTACTCTGCAGACAGGGTTTCTCAGCCTCGGCACTCCTGACATTTTTGGGCTGACATTCTTTGTTGTGGGGCTGTCTTGTGTTTTGTAGGATGTTTAGCGGCACCTAAATGCCACTAGATGCCAGCAGCACCCCCTCCTCAGTTGCGACAATCAGAATTTTCGCTAGACATTGCCGGATATCCCCTGTAAGGTGGAGAGGGTAAAAAATTCTCTCAGGTTGAGAATTACCTTAGAAGCTGACAAACAGAAAATGCCCTCCTGGGGCAGGTGGCTTTGTTCTTTGGCTTTGCATCAGGTGGGATCAGAGCCCTAGTTCCCCACCCAGCCCCTGACAGCTAGGTAGCCTTGCTAGGGCATGCAGAATACAGCCTGCTTTGTGGCTTCAGCTCCTTTCTGAGGCAGATGTCCCCTGGATGCCATCCCTCCTGGCCAGCAGCCCCCGAGCTCTGTGTATGCATCTCTAGGGATGAGGTCTTTTCTGATCCTCTGTTTCCTCATCTGTGGGGAAGTAGAGGGGTAGTGAAGCCTCCTCTCAAGGATGGAATGTGACCACTGTTTTGTAAGTGATGATAGATTGTGCAAAGAGGAGCCTAGAGTGGTAGAGGGGGTGAGCATGGTGTACCAAGGACGGTGCTGCATACTCCAAGACCTTTGCATCTACTATCCAGTCAACACTTCAGCAGGCGACTGCTGAGCACTGGCTGTGGGCTGGGCATTGGTAAGAGAGTTGTGGTCCCTGCCTTGGAGATGTTTATAGAGGGGGCAGAGAGACTGGCAACAAGTGAATGGGATCATTTCAGAGGAGGGAGTGTCTGTGGAGAAAATCAGATGGGGTGGGGAGTGAAGGGGCTGGGGCTGCTTTAGCTCAGGTGGGCGGGGAGACTCCGAGGAGGTGCTGGAGGTATGATCTGACTGACGAAGAGGAGGCCCCCCTGGCAGAGGGCACCACACAGAAGGCCTGGGAGGGCGTGGTGGATTTGAGGAAGTGAAGGTGGCCAGGCTGTCCGGGTGTCAGAGCCCCAGAGAGGTCAGGCAGTCAGCAGAGGCCAGTCCACAGGGGTCAGTCGGTGGGTCAGGAGTTCGGCTTTTATTCTATGGAGGAGAAGAGTGACATGTTAAGGTCCTTGTAACTGACGTGTGTGGAATGGGCCATAGGGCGGTCAGAGTAGAATCCAGGGACTGGCCAGGAGAGGAGGGAAGAGATGGAGCTGGACCCAGTGATTCTACTCTTGTGTCTGTGACTGCCAGGCCTGTGGCCCGCAAAGCCACCCCTTCCTCCTGGGGTCCCCCCTGCCCAACAATGCCCCTGGCTGCCATGGCCCTTCAGCCCAGCCGCTTCCCTCCCACCCTCCCTCATTAGCGACAGGAGTCCCCTCTCGGCAGCCAATGAGCGGCTGTCATTGCAATTCCATTTTGGATTTTATCAATGTGTCCATGTCGCCCAGGCAACAGTGCTGGGCGGCCCTGTCAGTCTTTCACTGCCTGTCTTTTAGAGCGGAGCTGCCCCTATTCTGAGCACCATGTGGCTGCGTGGTGAGTCTTCCCTCACGCATGCGGACCCGGGATTCCGCCAAACATAATTTATCTGGCAAGCGAGGACGGTATTTGTCATCTCAACCCCTCCCTACCTGCTCCCCTGGGGTCTTCTCCAGCCTCAGCCACTCCTGGCCAGGCAGGTGGGTGGACGACTGTCCGGCCAGGTGCCAGCTTGGCCACTGGGAGCCCCGGGGCCTGGTTGGAAGAACAGACTTGCAGAGCCACCACCAAGAGCCCTAGCATCTGGACCCCCCAGGATGATGGATTGGAGGTCCCTGCAACTTGACCCAGCCAGAGCTGCCTTGATTTGCCCGGGTGACCCCCAGGGGAGCCCCAAGAAGGACCAGCCGCCGGAGACAGCAGCAGCAGGAGACCGCCCCGGCGAGCCGCATGAATGAGTTGCTAGGCTTTTGTGCTCGCTGCTCTTTGTATTGGAGGCGTGCACTATACAAGCCGCGCCGGGCAGGGCTGGGCCATGTGAGTGGGGGCCGCCGCGGTAGGGACCAGGGCGGACCGGAGCAGCCAGTCTTCCAGATCCCACTAGCCACAGCGGTCCGGCTGGAGGCCGAAAGGTGAAAATGCTCAAGTTCAAGGCCTTTTGCTTGGATTACTGGCAGTTCCTGTGCCTGCAGCCGCTGCACGGGGCCTATAAAAGGTAAGCCCACCCTCCAGGGAGGACCTTGGCCACTTGGACAAGGGGCCTGCAGGGAAAGTTCACCCTGAGCCTGCCTGAGTGCAGGGCTTCGTCCTCTCAGCACAGGGTCCCGCTGCTGGCCAAGAATAGCAGCGGTACTTGCTGCGGTTCACTTGGCAACTCTGCTTAAATGGACTGTTCTCTCCCTCCAGGCCTGAGACTGGCAGGGTTTCTGCAGGGAAATGGTCGCTCTGGACTCTCTGTGGCTAAGCACTGTGTTTCCTTGTTCCTTGCTGCTGGGGTCAGGCCTGGAGCTCCTAAGCAGGTCTGACCCCACAAGAGGACAGCCATGCAGGTCCAGAGGCCCCACATCCTGGCTCTGCCACGGCACACTCCAACCTCATGATCTGCTGTGGCTAACACGTTCAACTGCCTCCTCCCCAAACACAGGTTTGGGGAAGCAGAGTGGGGGATCTGGAGGTCAGGAGACCAGAGTTCTAGTCCCTGCCCTGGCTGTGTGACCTTGGGCAGGGCACTTTCCCTCTCTGAGCCCCAGTTTCCCCGTCTTAGGGATTTGGACCTGAAGACATGTAGTGGGATTTGCAGACTGCTCCCTGAAGTGACATGGGCTGCAGACGCCTCAAGCCTGAATGTTAATACACCCAACAATGTGTTTTGCATGTGTGTGGGTTCTGTCCAATGCACACCTTTGCAAGAAATATCCATGCCCAGGCCAGCAGGAGAGCATCACGGAGCCATCGCCATGGTCGCCTTGAATGGCATGTAATGAGGAGGGAATTATTCCTTCTATTCTGAGGGAATTAGTTTTTCCTCATTTCACACTCTGTGAAGTCCATGGCCATTAACATGCGAGCAATTCTGGGAAAGTGTGGGAGCTTTTCTTTCTTCTTCCAGTGGGCTTTCTCAGGCGGGGGCAGGCACTGAGGGTCTCATGGCAGCCGTAGAGAGGAAGTGCCTGCTCTTGGGCAGGTGCCAGGGAGAGTGGCTGTCCTGCATTTGATTAGCACCAGCCACGCCAGAACAGAGCACCGACACCAAGCAGACCCTCAGCACCAACCACGTGGGGACGAGCCTTTTCCCGCCCAGGAGTCTGCTCTTGTGGCCTCAGGATGGGCAAGTCCTGAGCGTCTGTAAACCCTTCTAGCTGTTAGTTATTAAGTATCCTGGGTGAAGCATTTTGTATGTTTGATTGTTAATCCTCATCCCCACTGCAGAAGGGGCACGTAAGCCCCTTTGCACAGGTGAGCAGAATGAAACCAAAGGACAGGCAGCCTCGTAGGTTTGGCCCTGGGCCCTGAACCCAGCCAGGTCTTTTGTTCCAAGACGGAATCTCTCTTGAGTGGCTACAGCTTCAGGCTGTGCAGATGCCAGGGTCCTGGGGCAGGCAGGGATGCATGAGGGACAGGCGTGGTTCATGGTCAGAGCCTTGACAGAGGAACAGGGCTTCATGGAGTAGGTGACAGCCGAGCCTGGCAGTTAAGTATCTGGAGGAGTTTGCTGGGTCGAGATGGGGAGGATGGGTGTTCTAGGCAGAGGGAAAAGTGTGTGGGAAAAACCCAGAAGCTTTATAAGGGTAAGTGTCTTTAGGTGGTGATGAGAGGCCATGGAGCTGGGAGGGCACCAGGGACTGGAGTCCAGGTTCAAGGGCTAGGCTTTGTCTTGCTGTCAGCAGGGAGCCCACGGAGGATCTTGAGGGGTGGGTAGCCATCTCGGAGTCACACTCTGGAGGTCATGTGGTCCAAGTGTAAGAGGTCTGGCTCAGTCTCTGGGCAGAACCAGTGAGAGCTCCCTTTGCCCCCCCACCCCACCCACTGTGGGAGTTTCTTAGAGCATGTTTTCTTTTCTCAAGCCCCAACTGTGGCCCACAGACAAATGGGACATAGTCCTAGAGAAGCTCCCAATCTTCAAGGGGAAAAGACCCTATTAACAAGTCATGAAAGTTAAGGATGGGGGATAAATAGAAGTGGCACAAATACACCAGTGGCATGAGGGAGGTCATGTTAGAGAAATCAAGGAAGGCTTCCTGCAGGAGGTGGCATCTGAGCTATAGGAGTGGGGTTTTTCCAGACAGGGAAGGGTACTGTGGGCAGAGAGAAAAGCATGGACAAATGTATAGAGGTAGGACTGAGCCTGGCATGGTTCAGAAGGTTAAAAGTGGGGCTGGAGCATACAGCACATGTCAGGGGATGAGGCGAGAAAGGAGGACAGGTAATGATAATGCTGAGGCTCACTCAGTGCATGCTACATGTAAGGCTCTGTTCTAAGCACCAGCCCTGTGCATTAACCCCATGACGTGTTGGACTTGATTATCCCATTTTCCAGGGGAAGAAACTGAGGCACAGGAAGAAGTAGTTTGCCCAAAGTCGTGTGGTGGGTCAGTGACGGAGTCATGGCAGAGGCCACATGCTGCCAGCTGAAGAGCTCTGCTGTCCACTCTGGCAAATGATGTGCTTGGGGCTGGGGTCAGTCCTCTTTCCATCGGTTATTGACCATAAATAATGGTAACGTGTCAGCCGGGTGGGTGAGAGCCCAGGCTTTGTGGTCAGAGCTTACCCTGGCAAGGACCTTAGAAAAGTCGCTTTCCCTCTAAGCCTCTGACTTCTCCTCTGTAAAACAAGGGAAGGGGGTTGCTAAGCCCACCTCTCATGGCCCTTGTGGAGATGTATAGGGTAAATGCTAGGAAAGCTCTTAGGGCACCGCACTTAGTAGGGTCTTAGCAAGAGCTGTCATTGCCCAAACAGATCGCCCCCAGGAAGGCTTTACGAATGGAGCCACTTGGCTTTTTGCCTACTGCCATATTTCATTGTTTAAAACAGCGGCCCAAAATTTAAGAGTATGAAAAGGGTGTTTTGCAGACAATGCATAATTAACCACTTCTAAACACAGGGTGTGCCAGGCTCCCTTGAAGCTGTTAATTATTCTTCATTAGTGATCTTAAATTAATGTAAAATAATCCTGGAGCTCTGCCAGAGGCTGGAACTGGGGGAGGACTGAAGGTGTTTATTTCAACTAGAAAACAAAAAGAAATGTTCATGGGGTACCTCTGCCTTCTGCCTCAGTGGAGGGTGACTCTGCAGACTCTAGCTTTGACCCAAGGCCATTATGGGAGGCAACGAATCCTCTCCTGAGCCCCCAGAGCCCAACAGACCTTGAGGTGCTTTGGTTCATGAAATAATTATGGTGTGAAGAAAATGTAAAGAGTAGATACCCATTATCCAGCTTCAGAAATAAACTGTGACTGATGTGGTGGATGGCCCCTGTGGACGCCCCCCTCAAATCCCATCCCATGCCCGCTCGCCCAGAGCTAACCCTATATACAGTACCCGTTTGAAGTTTATATTTCCCATGCACATTTTTATAACCTTGAGAACACTAAGGATTGTTTTACATGTTTTTAAACTTTAGACTGTGGCATCGTAATCTACGACTTGCTTTTAAAAATTTTTAATTGTGGTAAAATACACATAACATAAAATCTACCTTCTCACCCATTTTAAAGCATACAATTCAGTAGCATTAAGTATGTTCACAGTGTTGTGCCACCGTCACCATCATCCATCTCCAGAAATTTTTCATCTTTCCAAACTGAAACTCTGTCCCCATTAGATACTGACTCCGCATTCCCGCTGTCCAGCCCCTGGCAACCACCATTCTACTTTCTGTCCCTATGAATTTGAATATCCTAGGGACCTCATATGAGTGGAATCATACAGTATTTTTCCTTTTGTGACTGGCTTATTTCACTTAGCACAGTGTCTGCAAGGGACGTGTTGTAGCATGTGTCAGAATTTCCTTCCTTTTTAAGACTGAATAATATTTCATTGTATGTATAGACCACATTTTGTTTATCTGTTAATGAGCACTTGGGCTGTTTCCACCTTTTGGCTATTGTGAAGAATGCTGGTGTGAACATGAGTGTGCAAATATTTTTTTAAGATGCAACTTTCTTGGTTCACTCCACATTTTGTTGGTGAGATTCATCCATGTTGCTATGTATAGTTCTCATTCACTCATTTTCATTGGTGTACAGTATTCCGTTGTATAAATATGCCCCAATTTAAATATCTGCTTTCCCGTTCATATGTATTCAGGTGGTTTCCTATTTTTCAATATCACACACGGGGCTGCAATGAGCATTCTCGCCCACGTGACCTTGTGCTTGAGTGCGGGTGTTTCTGTAGGGTGTGTACCAGAGTACTGTATGAGTGTCTTCAACTGTCCTGGGCTTAGTGAAATTGCTTTCTAAAGCGGTTGTGGCAGTGTGCATCCTTACCAGCAGTGGGTGACAGTCTCATATCTCTATATTCCTGCTACACTTGGTATTGAAAACCAGATGGCATTTTTAATGTATAAAGGAGACAAAGAGAGAGAGACTAAGAGAGGAGAGTGTGTAAATGGTGTGGGACTGCACCTGTAGCCATACTTGGCATCAGGCATCCCAGATTGAAGGGCGTGACATGGGTGTGCTATTCGCCTGGTCTCCATAGTTCCAGGTCCTCCGTAGTACGGGATTTTCGAGGGTGATTGTAACTCTGTCCACAGCTGGCTTTGCAGCCACACCTCGGAACATGCTGTGGGGCCGCCGTCTGGTTTTAGATGTAGGACTAGCTCTGATCATACCAGTTGTCACCTTACAGTCATCCCCCTTATCTGAAGTTTCGCTTTCAGCAGTTTCAGTTACCCACTGTGAACTGTCATCCAAACACATTAAATGGAAAATTCCAGAAATAAACAATTTGCCATTCTGAGTATCATGAAGAGATCTCATGCTGTCCCGCTTTGTCCCACCCTGGACGTGAATCCTCCCTTTGTCCAATGCATCCATGCTGTAGACACTCCCCACCCAGTAGTCACTTAGAGCCTGTCGCAGTACCACAGCGCTTGTGCTCAAGTCACCCTCATTTCACTTAGCGATGGCCCCAAAACACAAGAGTAGTGTGCTGACATACTATTACAATTGTTCTGTTTTACTATTAGTTGTTGTTAATCTCTTCCTATGCCTAATGTATAAATTAAACTTTATCATCGCTGTGAATGTATAGGAAAAGACATAGTGTATGTAGGGTTTGGTACTATCTGCAGTTTCAGGCATCCACCAGGGGTCTTGGAACAAATCCCCTGTGGATCAGGGGGCACTACTATATTTCTTGATGGACGGGTTTCACAGACCACTTCTGTTAGAAATAACCAAGGCCAGGAGTATCTAAAACTAAGTGTAAAGAAACTCACTTTGGACCTGAGAGCTTGTTTGGAGGCTCTAGCAGAGGAGCACAACTACTCATATACCCTTGACGGAAGAACAGTTCTCTCTATCAGGGAACGTTGACCTCTTCTACCAAGCATGCGTGGCTTCAGGAGGGACACACATGGAGCGGTGAGGGAGGAAGGGAAGACACTTTTTTTTTTTTTTAAAGATGACCGGTAAGGGGATCTTAACCCTTGTCTTGGTGTTGTCAGCACCACGCTCTCCCAAGTGAGCCACGGGCTGGCCCTGAAGACACTCACTTTGGAAGGAGCTCCCTAAATGCCTGCACAGTAATGATCTCAGTGGACTAGATTCCAAGCACACAGCCCAGGAGGCTGGTCTGGCAGAGCTTTCAGGGCATATCCGTGGCCGCAAGGCCACCCCCAACACATGCCAATGCCCCAGACCTTATCTCTGGGCTGGGGACATTCAGTCCAGCATGGAGTGGCTCAGCAGCAAGCACCCTGGGTGGTTTTGTGGCTTGGGGGACAGTGCAGGCTCTGAAATTAGGCTGACTGGAAATTCAATCTGGCCTCCACTTTGATAATGATGATTATTATTACTCACTTTCATTGACTGTTTGTAGGTACTAAGTGCTTTACATGTGATATATCCATTAACCTTCACAATAGCCTTGTGGTGCTATTGTTTTCCCCACATTTCAAACAAGGAAACTGAGGCCAGAGAGGTTAAGTGACCTGCCTAAGGCACAGAGATGGAATGAGGTCAGTCGACCCATGTGATTGACTCCTCTGTGCCACAAGGCCTGACGTATTATCCACACTAATTAGTTCCTGGCTCCATGTAATGACACCAGTTGCTATGGCTGTGTAACAAATTACTCCAAAACTTAGTAATTCAAAACAATGACACTTATTTACCCGTGGATCTGCAATTTGCACAGGGCCAGCTCTGCTCAGCGCCGGTTGGTGCTCCTTGATGAGTCAGAAACCTCACTCGCCCACCCACCCACTCGCCTATGGTTGCTCTTGGCTGCCAGCTGAGACCTTAGCTGGGGCTTTCAGCTGAAACACCCTCACGGGGCCTCTCCATGTGGCCTGGGCTCCCTCACAGCATGGTGGCTGGTTTCCCAGGATGAGCAATCCAAGGTAAAAAGAGCCAGGTAGAAGCTGCACCACCTGTCATGACCAAGCTTCAAAGTCACACAGCATCACTTCTGCTATGTTATCTTCACTGGGGCACAGAGTCCTGCCCAGATCCGTGGGGAGGGACTTAGACTCCACTCCTGGCCATGAGTGGCAAGGATCTGGCAGAACTTGTGAGGCAGAAAATGAGGCTGTGGCCTCTTTTGTAAACAGAGTGGTCATCGCAAATCACTTCTGCACTCTAACCCTGTGTCTTGAGCTGAAATGGGGTTAGGAAGAGCAGCTCACAGGTGTGAGGGTGCCTGGGTCACCACTGACACTCAGTAAATGGTGGGTTTTCTTTTTATTCACAGAGTAAGTTCAAACGAAGCATGGTGATTATTCAAGACAGGGAGCAATCATTTCAAAAGTGGGAAAGGGTCTTAGAGCTGTAGACCCCAGATGGGTCTTGGGGGTGAGGAGGAGTTTCCCAGGCCAACGCAGGGAAGGCAGCGTTCCCAGCAGAAGAAGCAGACATGGAACCTCATGAGGAGCAGCAGAAATCACCGCAGGCCAACTGGAGCGGAAAGGGAGTGTAGGAGCATCCTTGGGAGTTGAGAGAATCACCGGGAAGCTGGAGAAGTGGGTCAGGAACCGGGGCAGCCGGGGCACCCCCTCCATGTCCCCACCACAGGCTCGCAGCTTCAAGCAAGGCCGACCGGAGCCCACAGCCATGTTCCACTGGGGCTGTGAAGTCTCAGGAGAGAGTTTGATTAGTCGTGCTCTGGTCCATGCTCCGCATGGGAGTCCCAGGGCGGCGGGAGGGCTGTGTGCTGGGCAGGACAGAGTGACTTGTATTGTCGGTGAGCATGTCCTCGAATTCAGGCACTTCTACCTGACCAGAGTGAGGCCCGGAAGGAGGGAGGTGGAATACACCAGTGGATTGGTTTGACCAGATTGTTAGCCCTTGAGAAGCTTGTCTTCAGCAGAATAAGCACAGTGAAGGATTCAGAATGAAGCATCCTGAGCCGAACCCAGCCCAAGTTTAGAGAGAGAAGCGGATCCCCTCGTATGGGTCATATGGGCCAAGGGCTGCCTGCCCCCATCCACATGTGCTTACCTGGCTCCTGTGCAGGGCACTTCAAGCCAGCGTCACAGGTGCTAGTGGGCTCCAGACCAGTCCAGTCTCTCACTGTGGCCTCTCCTCCTTCCCTGGCAGCCTTCTGAGTTAGCAAGATCCCTCTGGTGGCAAGACGGTGGGAAGAGACGGGTGTGAAATTCACGGAGGTTTGATTCAGGGGAACATTCTCACTTGGTCAAGCCCTTCCTCAGTTCTCACTGACACCCTTTGCCTGGGCTAAGGGCTGTATTTACCGCGTGAGATGAATCCATCCTGAGTGACTGCATTTCAGCCACTTCTCGGCAGCCGACAGTCTAATGGGTCAGCCTGCCCTGGGAAGGCTGGCCAGCCTAAGGGGCTCGAGGTGCCCAGCTGACTCCACGGAGGAAAGAGCTGAGTCTCAGTGCTCACGAGAGTCACACCTCCTGTCAGGGCCTGTTACCGGCTGAACTGGTTCCCCTCAGATTTCATGTGTTGTAGTTGTAACCTCACTACCTCAGAATGAGACCTTATTTGGAAATGGGGTCTTTAAAGAGGTAATTCAGGTGAAATAAGGTAATTAGGGTGGAGCCTTATTCAATCTGATGTGTGTCCTTATAAAATGAGGAAACTGGGACACACGCACACACAGGGAAGAACTTGTGTAGTGTTAATTTACGTCTCCACTTGACTGGGCCATGGGTGTTCAGCTATTTGGTCAAACATTATTTTGGGGTGTGTCTGTGAGGGTGTTTCTGGATGAAATTAACACTTGAATCTGTAGCCTGAGTAAAGCAGGTGGCCCTACCTGATGTAGGTGGGCCTCAGCCAATCAGTTGAAGGCCAGGATGGAACAAAAAGGCTCAGTAAGAGGGACTCCTGCCTGATTGCCCTTGAGCTGGGACATTGCTATTTTCCTGCCCTCAGACTCAAACTGAAATCTGGACTCTTCTTGGTTATTCAGACTAGAACTAAACCATCACCCCTCCTGGGTTTCGAGCCAACTGCTGGTCTTGGGACTTGTGAGTCTCCACGATCATATGAGCCAATTCCTTAGAGTATATACATTAGTTCTGTTTCTTTGGAGACCCTTGACTAACATACCATGTGAAGACACAGGAACAAGACAGCCAAGGAGAGAGACCTCAGAAGAAACCAATTCTGCTGACACCTTGATCTTGGACTTCTGGCCTCCAGCACTGTGAAAAATCAATGCCTGCTGTTAAAGCCACCCGTCTGTGGTACTTCACTATGGCAGCCCTAGCAAACCAATACAGACCTCTCTGTCCTCATCTGTGAAGTGGGGGCAAGGATCAATTCTCAGGCTTATTATGAGACTCTGTTAAGCACAAAGTGTGCACATGTGCTCTGTACACCCAGCAGAGCCCATGTGCCTGGTGCTTGGTGGTTGTATTAGTCCATTTCTGTTGCTTATAACAAAATACTTGGAACTGGATAATTTGTAAGAAAGCAAAATTTGTTGCTTACAGTTTCTGAGGCTTGGAAGTCCAAAGTCCAGGGAATGGATCTGGTGAGAGCCTTGGTGGTGGCAACAGTGACGGCAGAGTATCACATTGTGAAAATGGTGGAGCAGAGAAAGACTAACCTCTTCATTCACTCTCCTTTTAAAGCCCTCAGAACCACACCATGACTGCCATTTTTAATCCATTCACTAAGGCATGGTCCTACAATCCAATCACCTCTTCAAGGCTCCACCTTTTAACTATCATAATAGGATTTCCACCCTGAACAGCCTGCAGTGGGGTGAAGCCTCATTGAGGTTGGGGTCATCCAGTCCACAGCAGCAGAAGGGCTGGGGTTAGGGCGAGGTGAGTGAGGCATTCATTTTAGACACAGAACTTAACAGGGGGGTGCCAAAGACTCAGGGATAAAGTAAATAAAATGTCAAATTTAAACACAGACACGGGCTGTCATTTGTTTTGCACCTCTGCATTACTGGGCAGCAGACATGAGCATTTCCAAAGGGCTGCAGTTTCCAGACCCCGAGGCCCTCGCATACCCTGCAGGGCCATCTTATGAGGCTGACAATGGGCAGTGGGGTTTTACCTATGGTCACTTATTTATTTTAAAGTTTTATTCACTTTGTCCACTTGGTTCAAAAGATGGCAGGCTGTTTTGGTAAGTGTATACGGGGGCACGTTTTTCCTTTTGCATCAGGCTCCAGCATGGCTGCGCACTGCACTGCTGCTGGCCGTGAGCCGGCCTGTCCACTCCTGCAGGCTCAGCAGGCAGGAGAAAAGTCACAGCAGCACAGTATTCCCTGTGCCACCCCTGCGCCACCCCTGCGCTGTACACTCCCAAAGGGCCAGGCTGGTAGTTCTCCTTGGAAGGCCGTCTGGGAACACATTTCCCTCTGGATATTTGTATGAAAGGCTTAAGAATCAGGGGTTGTTTCTCTGTAGAGGACATCACTAGGTCAGTTGGCAACTCCAAATGAGATCTGAGGATTAGATAATAGTGAGTCAATGTTAATGTCCTGCTTTTCAAAACTGTACCGTATGTCAGATAATGTCCTTGTTTGGGGGAAAGACACTCACTCTGTAGTAGTAGGGGCTTGAGGTGGGCAACTTACTCTCAAACAATTCCGGAAGAAAAAAATAATGTGTGTGTGTGTATAGAGAAAAGAGAACGTGAAACAAACGGGACACAGTGTTAATATGTGGGCATCTGGGTGAAGGATACACAGAGTTCTTGCGCTCTCCTTGCAACTTTTCTGTAAGTCTGCAATTAATTCAAAATACAAAGTTTACAAAAGAGAACCAGGAGTTTTGAGGACTGGTTGCACATGCTCATACCCTGGCTTCTCCTGGAGCCCTCCACCCCAGACCTCCCTTCCTGCAGGTCTCAGCTGGAGTGTCACCTCCTCATCTAGGATAGCACCACCCTCCCCTCTCTATGCACATCACTCAGCTTTGTTTTCTTGGTCACCCTTACCATTCTCAGAAATTATCTCATTCGTTTGCTTGGTATTTGCGTTCTCCGCTCCCTGCCTCCAGATGCAGGCTCCATGAGACTTTGTCTTGGTCCTCTGTTCCCCTGTGCTTGGCACACAGTAGATGTTCAATAAATATCTGCGAACAAGGGAAAAGTTAGATGATCACAAGTCTAGAGGTCACAAAACCTGGGGTCTTGTTCTTCCTGGTTCTCCCCCACAGCCTTGCCATGTGACCTGGGGCAGTTCCCGCCCCCCTGAGGGCCCCAGTTTCTTCATCTGTACCCAGCTCTAAAGCTTTTGGTTTGCATGGTGCAGAAAGCCCCAAGCTGCTGTGGAGGCTGAGTCCCCCAGCTGAGCTGCAGAGCAAGGGCTGGCAGGAGCCCAGGAGTCTACCAGCTGGGGTGGATCTTTGTCCTATCCCCAGGCTTGTCACCACTACCTCCCTGATGGAGGAGAAGCAGAAGGTGTTGCATGGCCCTTACCTGCAGGCCAGTGCTCACGTGAAGGGGACCACGGTGAGAGGGAGATCGTGTCTCTCCCAGGGCTTCTTTGTAACCAAGACAGGGCAGGTTTTAAGCCCAGCACCTTTGCAGGAAACAGTATCCCTGTGAAATTGAGCAACATCGTCTTGTTTTCATGGTAACTTTCTACTTACAGCAAGTGATACTAGTTTTCCATTTAGGGAGGTGATATAAAGTTTCCTTTAAAGTAAATATATTCAGGGGTGAAAGCCAGGTAGTTTATTATTTTGTGCATTGCTTTTAAGTTTTTGTTGTTGAAAATTTGGAACACACTTGGAGGCAGGGAGAACTGCTGGGTGAAGGTGAACCTGGGAGTCCTGCGGTGTCACATGCCTGCACATCATGGCTTTGCCTGCAGTGGTTCATTTCCTTCCACCTACTCCACACCGTTTTTCATGTTCAGCTTTCCCAAATGGTCTCCAAAAATGTCTTTTTACAGTTGGTTTGTTCAGATCAGGATCCTAACAGGACCCACACATTGCAGGTGCCTCTTAAGTACCCTTTAGCTCCCTTCCTTTTTCTCACCTTGCCATTTATTTGCTGAAGAAACCAGGCCAGTTTCCTGCAGCATTTACCACACCCAGGACTTGGCCCATTGCCTCCCCCATGGGGTCGTTTAACTTGTTCCTCTGTCTCCTGTAGCTTCTGTTAACTGGGAGTTAGGTCGAAAAGCTTGGGTTAAGCTCAGAGCCAATTTTTAAGTTGGTTGATTTTAAAAGGAAATATTAAGCAAATACTAGAATGGTCTGCAGAGAGGAGTCTGCGTCATAACGGTGGGGCAGGGATGGAGTGGGGAACAGTCTGTGAATGGAGGAAAGAAATGGGGAAGATTCAGGTGATGGGCTGAACTGGACAGGTTGGGTATTGGGAAGCAGCCAGAGGCAGTGAATGGAAAAGAAAGGAGGCAGGGAGGCCAGTGAGGAGGCGAGGTCCTGGCCGAGGGGAAGGGGGTTGTGTGTGGGCACATGCGCACACATACACGCAAACACAGACACACACACACACACACACACACACACACACACAGTCAAGGGGAGGGTCCCCATTTGGGGTCACTGGAACTGCATGGCAGGATCTGGGGAGTTGGGATCCTGGGGCCAAAGAATGTAGGCCTCTCAACACAGAGTCGGTGGTGAAGGGAGCAGCTTTTCTCCTTTGCTTAAGAAGGAGCTAGGGAATGGGCACAGCCTGCAACTAAAGGGATTTAAGTTAGGTGGACTTCCATACCAGACTAGAATAGCCATGTTGTGTGGTGGTGATAGAGTGTGTTTTAGAGCAAAAT
The DNA here is from genome assembly GCF_027409185.1 of Cynocephalus volans. Taxonomy (NCBI): domain Eukaryota; kingdom Metazoa; phylum Chordata; class Mammalia; order Dermoptera; family Cynocephalidae; genus Cynocephalus; species Cynocephalus volans. The sequence goes on along the minus strand of NC_084470.1, from coordinate 94,768,897 downwards.
TGCTTAGATTCAGTTCCTAGCTCTCCCATTTACTGCCTGCATAACCCTGGGCATGTTTATAAAGCTCTCTGTGCCTTTGTTTCTTCAGCCTGTAGATGAGATAAAACCGTGCCTACCTCATGGGATGGGCCTGAGGATGAAATGAGTTAATCACATGTAGAGCACTGGCTACTGTAAGCACTCAATACCTTCTAGGTGTTACTGTTCTGATTGGGTTTTTAGGGAACCATCTCAACTAGAAGTCCTAATGACTGCCACGCCCAGCAGATGTAGAGACTGAAGTCTGAGGCTGCTGTCCTGCGCTCCCGAGTCGGACGCGGTGAAGGTCTGCTCAGCCTTCTTTCCCAGCCCAGCCCCGAGGTCCATGCGCAGTCCCTGCCTGCCCACTGGGCCACTGGTGGCCATCCCAGGCCTGGGACAAGATGGTGGGACTCAGGATGGCCAGCGGTCTGGAGCTGGGAGCCCACCAACTGTCCTCCAAGACCTGCCACTCTCAGCCACTCTGAGCCTTATCTTCCCATTTGGGAAGTCAGGGTGCCCACCAGCCCTTGCTTGCAAGGAGATGCTTCTTGAGAAACAAGGAGATTAAAAGTTTCAAAGTCCCACCAACTTGGTGTGTATCGAGGACCTGCCTGTGCCTGGCACCACTCTGGGCACCATCGGAAGTCTGCAAATATGAGTGACTGGTCACTCATTTATTTTGTTTTCAGCCTGAAGCAGAAGAAAGTTTTGGCTTCGGAGTTAGAAAGGCAGAGCTGGGTTTAGATATCGTCCTGCGTATCACCTCAGTTAGCATCTGAAGCTCGGTTTGTAAAAAAAAAAAAAGGAGGGGAAGGGGGATGATGATGACTGCCACTCCATAGCCTTATTGTGGAGGCTGATTCAGGTAACGTGCGCAGGATCTCAGCTGCATAGACACCCTCCCCCAGCTCATGTGGTTGTCAGAGCGAGCGGGAGAGACGTGCACACAGGTGACCCACATGCAGTGGCCCACACACGGGGTGGGAAGGGGCTGCAGTCCAGACTCGGGAACAGAGGATGGCGGTAGGAAAGGGTGAGCTCCCAGAGAGGGCGGGGAGCCCAGGAAGCCTCTTACCGAGAGATGATCTAGTTATCCATCTTCTTCGTGTCCCAGACCACCATGGAGATCATCGTTATTTGCTTCCCTGGCACTGGCTATTTCTCCGGCCAGAACATCAGCCCCACTGGGCTCCACAGTCATGCTCACCAAGTCCTCAGTGATGTCTGGCACAGAGTGAGGCAATCCATAAATGTTGACTGGAGGAAGGAATGAGCAAATGGATTGTAACTAGCTTCCTAGAGGAGGTGTCTTCGAGTTGGGCCTTGAAGGGCTGTGGGCTGGGTGCCGGCAGGAAACAGAGAGGCCGTGGGAGCTCCCCTGCAGTGCTGCACATGCTGGGGCTGCATGCATGCTGGGGTAGGGCTGAGGGAGCTCCTGGGCTGGTAGTATGTGAAGCCCTAACCAGCCTGGGCCTGAGAGTGGGGAAGGGAGTAGTTCCATGAACCCAGAAAGAGAGCTGTGTGCACGGGGCTGCCCCTCAGGACCAGCTGCAGAGGGACGTCCTCCCTGCACCTCCTGGTCTCCTGCCAGGGCCTCTCATTGGTCACCCCCAACAGAAACCAGGAGGGCATGGGCGATGTCATGCCCAGGCCCAGAGCAGAGTGGAGATCAATCTGCAGGACACATGGAAATAGCAGGTGTGCAGAATTCCTGGTCCACGGTGGGCAGGCTTGAGACTGGGGAGGACTGGGGGTATGGCTGGGTGGGGGCCACTTGGTGGTGTCAGGAGGCTCGGTACAGATGGTAGAGGGCAGATGGCAAAGGGCCTTGCCCACCCTGCTGTGGTTTGGCCTTTCTCCTCTGGTGGTAGGCAGCCACAGGGAGGGTGATGGGTGTCAGAATGATACTTATGGTAGACAGTGGGAGATGGGCCAAATGGCAGGGAGACCACCAGAGAGGAGAGGGCCAATGTCTGGCCTCACACACCCCGCTGTCACCTCCAGTTCTCCGGGAGGGGTCTGAGTGGAGTGCACCCGTTGTGCATATGAGACCAACAGACATGGAGCAGTAGCTTGCCCCTTAAGTCAGAGGCAGATGTTGGAGGGTTTCAGAGCCCTAAGACCACAGACCTCACCAGGCAGGTAGAGGGGCAAATCCAGCTAGGCCTGGAGGCTGGATGTAGACCTTCACTTGGCCTCCAGAGAAGGGGACCCCCCCACACCAGTCTTCATTTGCCTGAACGAGGCCCTCACCCACTGACCTCCCTCAAGTGTGCACAATCCCTAAGCTGTACCCTGCTGTCGAAGGCCAAGTACACAGTGGCGTTGGCATCTCCCAGGGAACACGTTTCCTTTTCTTTGCCTGGGCGGCAGTGACTTCATCCCCAGCAAGTCGGGCCATGTGAGTCACAGACTGAGGGTGGAGGGCCAGCCAGCTCTCTGTAGTGCCTGGCCTTGGCCTGTGGCTGGGAAGAGGGGGCAGCTGAGAGTGTGGATGTACCCCTGCAGACCTGCCGTCGTGTCCTCTGAAGCTTGCTGTGGCTCCCTGTGTCCTACAGGGGCAGGTAAAGGGGCAACCGGCACTGAGCACCTAACACATGCCCAGCAGGGCCAGGGGCTTTTTGAATGACAGCTGATATTTATAAAGTGCTCTCTCTGTTCCAGAAACTATTGTAAGCTGTCTCCAGGGACCCGCTTGTGCTGCCCTACAGACCACAACACTGAGAGGTTAAGTCTCATACCCAGGGTCTCACAGTTCTGTGATATCGCTTATTCCTCACCCCAGCCAGGAGGGTAGGATTCTTACTCACGTTTTGCAGAGGGACAGACCAAGGCTAAGAGAAATGACATAACTCATGTAAGGACAGGGAGTCATAGATGAATATGAATAAGAATTCTGCCGCATTCAAGGACAAACACCGTAGTGTGGTAAAGACAGCTGGTGTGAGTGAGAAGTTGGCACTCAGGAAACTTTGAAACACTTGCAGCCTCAGTTTTCTCATCCATAAAATGGGGATAATGATACCCTCACTCAGGGTAGTTGAGGCTAGGAGAGGACATGATGAGAGCAGTTATAGAAGCAGTGGGGGTGCCCCAGCACACCCCAGGCCACCTCCCCTCGCCCCCCAGGATCTATGCTATGGGACCACCTCAGCTGCCATCCCTGCCCTGGCACAGTGTGATGGGTGCATGCAGGAGGTGTTGGCAGTTCAGGCTCCATGCTAGACAAGAGTGCTGGCTATGGGGTGCACACTGCCAGCGCCTTCAGAACACAGGTCTTAAGGGTCATCTCTGTGAAGGAGCAGGTGGGAGATGGTTCGTGGGCCGGCCTCTTGTGATGGGGCCATTGAGCTCCTTTTTGTATCCTCAGGCTCAGCCTGGCTGTCCCCAAGTCTTTCCTAAGCCCTCAGACAGTCTTTCCCAGCCCCATACAAGCCAAGGAGCAGTCTTCTGAGAACCAAGTGATGCCCTGTGGGAGCTTGGAAAAACCAGACCCATCCCCATGCCTTAGTTTCCTCATCTGTAAAGTGGGGGAAGGAAGGCCCTGACACAATGCTGTTGGAAAGGAGGTGAGCACAGGTGGACACAATACAAGGAGGAGCAAAGAAGTGAGGCCCAGGCCCTCAGAGGTTTTGGTGATGGGGGCCCCCAACAGGGCTTGGGCCTCTAGTCCTGGAGGTTCTCTGGTCCTGGGGCTTTCTGGCTTACCTGAAAATGACACTTTCTCTGAGATCACCTCCAGGGCCAAAAGTGCTAGTTGCCCCTCTCCACCAGGTGCCTGCCCCAGCTGGTGTGTGGCACAGAGCAGGCATGTAAGGTGCATGTGACAAGTACTCCCCCCAGCTGGGTGATGCATGTCCCTGATGCTGAGCCCGGGCCTTGGGGGTCTGCCCCAGAGCTGGAGGGTGTAGGGTCCAGGAGACGGAAAATTGGAGCCTGATGGACAACTGGGCAATACAAGGGCATGGGGCAGAGAGGCCTCAAATTTGTTAGGGATATGACAGTCCATGGAGGGAAACCTGGAGGCCAGGAGAGAGGCAGAGGGCTGACAGGAAGGCTGAGAGGAGGGTTTAGGAAGATACTTCAGGAAGAGAAAGAGTCATTTGGTATAGCCCATGCATGGGCCCTGTGGGGACATGGGGCCAGCCCAGACCAGAGAGGAGTAAATGAGCTGATGGATGGATGGGTGGGTGGGTGGATGGGTGGCTGCATGGATGGATGGTTGGTGGATGGGTGGTGGGTAGGTGGATGGGTGGATAGATGGATGGGTGGGTGGGTGGGTAGGTAGGTGGATGGATGGAAGGAAGAGGAGATACATGGATGAATGGAAAGTGGGATGAGGGGTTAAGTGGGTGGATGATAGGAAGGAAGGAAGGAAGATGTGTGTAGATATGCAAATGGATGAATGAGTCCATGGATGGTTAGTTGGAAAAGCAGGTGGGTGGATGGATGTGTGAATATGGGGGTGAGTGGGTAGAGATTGTAAATAGAAGCTGCCTCCACCCACAAAAGATGTTGGGAAAATCTCTCCTGCTAGAAGGACAGACCAGATAAGCCCTTGAATGAAGGACTTACTCTGTGTGGCAGAAGGAAGTGAGGCCAGTATGAAAAGTGACAGAGAAGTAATGTCCAAGGGAGAGTTAGGTCAGTGGTGTCCCATGATGGGCTGGGAAGCCTTGAAAGGTAGTGAGCTTCCCGTCACCATGCTGTGGTGGAAGTCTGCTGTGGTGGCTTGTGAAGACTTTTCTAATGATAAGGAGGGAATTTGGGTTCCAAGTCTCCCAGGAGGCCATGGCCTTTGTAAAAACCCACCTTGTTTTCAGAAAAAAATTTCTTTCCCGGCTTGGGGGATAGACAAGCATGCAGTTGCTAATCTTTGCTGTGGGAATTGGGCTGGAATCTAAGATGGAATTCCCATTCTGTGCAGGCCAGGGTCGGTGGCCCAGACACAGACCAAGGCCTGGCTCTGTGGGCAGGTGACACCCTTCTTGGAGCCTTGGTTTCCTCATGGGAGAAATGGAGGCCGTGATGCCCACTGGACAGAACAGCTGCATACAATGCCCAGGGCCTTCAGCATGCTGGATTCTGGGCCCACCTGCCCTTCTGGGGGACTTCCTGGGGGCTGTGGGTGGTGAGAAGTAGATCCTGTGAGCCTTGACCTTGATCCGTGAGTCATTGTCCCTGGGGGTTCTGCCTGGGAAGCCCCAGCTGCCTGCCCTGGGCTGGGCCTGGGAGCAGCTGGTAGGGGGCAGGGGTGGGGGCTCCAGCTGGGGCTTCAGTCTGGAAATGCCCCAGACCCCACAGCCTTCAGCTGCTCTGAGGGGCCCCAGCCCTGCAGCCCACCCTCCCCACCCCCTTCTCTAAATAGAGTAGCTGGCATACACTAATTCCGGCATGGGCTCTTAGAGCCCGACTGCCAAGTTCACATCCCTCTTCCATCACTTCCTGGGTCTGTGACCTAGCATAAGTGACCTCCTCCATCTGTGCCTCAGTTTCTTCACATGTAAAATGAAGGTAATGATAAAATCCACTTTGTAAGGCCCTTGGGAGAATTGGATGAGTTAGTTCTGGACTTGTAAAGAGCTTAAAGAGCTCAGTGCCCAGGGCCCCTCGAGCCTGCAGTGGTCAGAGGGGAAACTAAGGCCAGAGAGGGGCCCGCCCCACCCAGCATCACACAGCAAAGAAGTGGCCTGGCCAGGGCTGGAAACTGTCCCACCCGCCAGATGGAGATCCTCGGGGCCGGCCACTTTCCGGAAGAACAGCCCGGTTTTTGTCTTTATCTTGTATTTTGTCACCCGAGCTTTCTCCGGGAGCAGAGCAGGCAGGCAGCCCTCTCTCGTCCTGGTCCTGGCAGCTCCTCGGTGGGCTGGGCTGTGGGCGCGGGAGGGTGTTGGGTTCAGGCCCCCAGGGAGACGGGGGAGGATGTGGGCCCGCCCTCGCCTGGCCGCCCGCCTCCCCTCGCAGGCCTCTCCCGGCCCAGGCCAGCCTCTGGACACAACCCCTGGGCGCTGGCAGCCGCGCGCTCCTTCACCGGGCGGACGCCCCTCACCCGTCCCGCCCTGAGTGACTCACTGCTCCCCGGGCCACAGCCACCGCTGTCTCCTGGCAGGCGGCAGGCGTAAGGTTGTGCAGAAGCCATGGGGTCTGGGGTGTGAGCCGCTTGGCCAGGAGGGTCTGGAGCGGCCAGCCGGGGCCAGTGCACAGAGGCTGGCCTGGGGACAGCAAGGCCGGTGGCTGGGACCTGCAGTGGCCGGGTGGAGCCAGCGCCTCCCCTCTCCCCTGGCTTTTGGGCCTTCTTTCTTCTTCTCACCATGAAGAAGGAAGTGACCTGAGAACCTGTGAAGAGAGCCAGCCGCTGGCTGGGAAGACACTCAGGGTCAGAGGGCAGGGGCTCGGGCCCCTCGGCTACTTGCTCCCCCACCAAGGCAGGCATGAAGGGCAATGGCAGTGCTGTGTGGAGCCTGATGTGGAAATACTGCATCTCCGTGAGGACCCTCAGGTACCAGGGGATGTGTGTGGGGGGCTCTGGCCGGTCTGCATGGCCGTGCAAGGTCCACAAGGGAGCAGGGACAGAGGCGCCCTCGTAGAAACTGGAGTCTCCAGCAGGGAGGGAGGGAGGAGAGTGGAGCCATGGGGGGAGTGTGTGGCGGCTGGTGGGACCCAGAGTGCCCCTTCGGGGGTGCATGCCTTCACTGGCATGGGGCACGGCTGTGTGACCTTGACCCTGCCTCTAACCTCCCTCAGTCTGTTACCCATCAGTGAAGCCGGACTCACACTCACTCCTGTGCACAGTGACCATGAGCCTCCTCCATATGACCGTGAGCGTCAGGCACCAAGTGGCTGAGAGCTCAGCCCGGACTCAGGCACCCGGCCACCAGGTTCAGCACTGGCCTTGGCATTATTAGCGGTGGGAAGAGGCTTCGCTTCTCTGGCCCAAGTTTTCGATCTGCAGATCCCTTTAGGATTCTTGTGAAGATTAACAGAGGTAACCTATGCAAAGAGCAGCCTGGCACTCCGCCAAGCATTCCACAAGCGTTAGATGTGGTCACCGTCATCGCTGCTGCTGCTGTGCTCTCTTCTCAGTCCCCAGCTGGGAGGCGTGCCTGGAATGGCGCCTCTGTGTGGTGGGGGTGGAGAAGGAGTGTGGAGCAGAGCTCCTCTGCCCCCTGGGGAAGGGGCACCCCACCCGTGGCTGGCTCCAAGAGGATTCAGACCAGGAAGCAGAAAGCTAGGTGTTGTGTGATCTTAGGCAAGGCTGGGGTCTCCTCATCTGTAAAAGGGGATTGGATGGGGTCAAAATTTGTGTATCGGAGGGCTTAGAGGCAGCCACCCGTTTTGGATGATGTCTTTGTATTTGTAGACCACCTAAGGACTTATTATTTACCTAAAGGGGAGGTTTTACAAAGGGGAAGGGATTGAAAGCTTCTCCCCCTTTCTTTCCACCCTCACTACCTGGTATATAAACTATATAAACTTTCCTTTCTTCCTTCCCTCCCTCCTTCCTTTTTTCCTTCATTCCTTCCTACCTAAAATATTTATGACAGCTTACAGGAAATACCTACAACAAAATAGTTAATAAAACACCAGGACCAGGAAAAGCACAGTTTAGAATAGGACATCATGACCCAGGGTAAAAAAAAAAAAATACAACAGAACAGAGCATATCTCTGAGGTCTTTCAGTTGAGGTAAAAATTGCTGGGCTTCCTGGCAGCCAAAGGGAAAGGGGAAACCCAGCCATACAGGTCACTCTCACTGTAATGAGAAACCATAATTACAGTGACCACAGTCGTCTCTGCTTCTAGGTGAGTGTGTCTGGGCCCTGGGCCTCAGCTTGGATGTTGGGCCTCAGGCCTAGACAGGTTTTAGGGGAGCTGGGAAGGCAGTGAGGGCTGAGGTGCTCCTTTGGGATAGGGATGCTGGCTGGCTGTGGGAATGGAGAGAGGAAGAGCTCACCCTGGAGTGAGTCAGCAGCCGCCTGCCCCCCACCTCAGACCCTGGGATAGACCTCCTTGGGTGGGTAACTCAGAGGCTGGGCCAAGCAGGTTGTGAGTCCCTGCCCCAAGTGCTTTTCCTTCTAACCACAGCTGGATTTTCCTGCATTTCATTCTCTCCTGAGGTTTCCGGGGATTGGTGCTCTGGAAACCTCAGGGGTTGTTTACAGGATGCCACAGGCCCAGCAATGGGAAGTTCCGCCATGCCCTGCTGGCGTGAGCCCCTCACCCGCTTTGAGCTGCTGTTTGCCTGCAGAGAAGCAGTACTGCCTCACGAAGCCCGGCAGACTGGCCTCCCTGTGCCTCAGTTGCCTCATCATGAAATGGGGATAATTATACAGCTACTTGACAGGGCTGTGGGGTAGAATCGTACATGGGCCGTGATCCGTGCTCCCTGAGTGTTTGTGACAACTGTAGCTGTGAAGTGGCCATGAGCAGGCCAACTTCGCAGCGTATGGTGAGCTCTGGTTGGTGGCCACCTTGCCGTCAGTAAGGAAGAGCAGCTCGGGAGGGTGTGGGCACCGTAATTGACACTAGGTTTGCCCCAAACCTACACTTAGCACCTGTAAGTACCAGGTGCCTCTGTGGTTAGCTGGGGAGAATGGGCCTTGGTGGGCTCCAGGAGAAGTGCCCTGCTCTCCAGACCTCCATTTAGTTGGGGGCCCCCGAAAGGACTAAGGCCACTCCTTGAGTCAAATATACAGACAGGCAGCCAGAACAGGCCTTCAGTGGGATCCCAGCCCCCTCAGCTGCCAGGGAAGACCTGAGTCAGCAGGTCTGCGGCCCAAGGCAGAGCTGGCGGCAGCTGCAGGGACAAATTGGAGGGTTGCGATCGGACAGCACATAGTTTTCCACTTGCGTCTTCAGATTCTCTTCCAATTGAGCCTGTCGTCCCTAGCTGGGCCCTGCTCACATCTGGAAAAGTGTGAGGTGTGTGTGTGGAGCAGCTGCTGGCCGGTCAGCCCTGGCCCTCCGCCGAGGGGCTCAGCGACTGAGGCTGAGAAGCCCCAGGCAGGGTCTCTGGAGCTTTGGCTGGAGGTCTCTGAGAGGGGCCATTCTGGTCTGAGCCGGCTCCTGGACAGAACAGCTTGGGAGTTGGGCACAGACGGGCCCAAAGCCAGCAACGGTAGGTTGTAAGATATGCAGTTGCGGGCAAGTTGCTAAGCCTCTCTGAGCCTGTCTCCTCACCTGTAGCGTGGGGAGAACCATGCCAGATGGGTGGGCTTCTCGGCAAGATCATCAATGGGTTCTGTTCGCATGGCACCCCTTCTTTCCTCCGAGTCCCAGTGTAGGGGGTAGAGGGGGCAGAGTGATGAAATGGGAGGACATGGAGTCAGGAGTCAGGCCAACCTTAGTTCGAAACCCAGCTTGGTCCCTTTCTACTGTGGAAGGGAGTTTTAGAGATGTTCTGAAGACTAAATGAGACAATGCCTGTAAGCCTACCCTAGCCACAGCAGGTGCCGTGTTGGCGTTGGCTGTTTCCCCGTCTATGAGATGTGCCAGAGAATGCAGGAGCTGTCAGGAGTGGACGTGACCCTTGAGCAAGCCCTCTACCCCTCTGCCTCCTCGCCTCTGCTGACCCTTCCTCGGAGCACTCACCTCCAGGCCCTGAGAGTCACAGGAGATACTCTGTGGCCTCAGTCTCTCTCAGGTCAGGCAGAAAATCACTTTTACATCTGGTGTTATTTGGAGAAAGAAAGGTTGTTTTGTGCCTTGAGAGCCAGTGGAGAATTTGAGCCTCCTGGCAGGCTGGGGCACCTCACCTGGGACACAAGGGCCCAGGGTGCTGGTCAGTGGGAGATGGGGGCATGGAGGCAGGGGCTTCAGGGGACTTGGCTGCTCAGGCCCTGCTCGCCTCACTCCTCCCCTGCTGTGGCTGCATCTGGGCAGGAGGGTTGGGAGCAGCTGGCAGCCAGGCTCAGTGAGCTTCCAGGGAGCTTCCTGGACAATTAGCCATCTGATGCCCCCCAGCGGGGAGGCTGGGTGGGCACTCCCCCTGGGCCAGGGAGCTCACCGCCTCCCAGCCTGGGCTGTGCCTGGGCAGCTCCAATGCAGGGAAATTCTTCCCCACCTGGAACTGGCACCTCCCTTCCTATGATGCCCCCAATACACACACACACTGGGGGCCTGGCCCTGCACTCTGGGCTCCCAACCCAGCTGTTCCACTGACCAGGGACAGCCTGCAGTGGCCAGGAATCCCTGAGACTGAGGATGGGGTCTCCAGACCCCCCTACCTCCTTCTCCTTTTGGATATACCCTCGGTTGTCCTGCCCCTCTCTGGGATGGTGCAGGAGATCATAGACAGAGCAGAGCCAGGCCACCCCTCCCTCACTCTGGGCCCTGCCCATTGCACACGTGAAGTCCTTCGTGGCTGCTTTCCCCTGTCACCCGTGGGCCTCACAGCCCCTTGCCCCTGCAGGTCTCCCTCTCCCCCTTCCTGTGCTGCTCCATGGCCCCCTCCCACCCATAGAGTCTTTGTGCAGGGGTGAAGACCTACTCTGTGCCTGGCACTGCACCAGGTGCCCTACTTCCATTGTCACATCCAACCAGCTCACACCCTGTGAGCAGCACCGTCCCACGGCATAGGGGAGGGACCTGGGCTTGAGGGCCCAGCATTATGTGTTTCCATATTGGGGTGGTTGTAAAGCCCTTCCTGGCGAGCAGTGCAGGGCGGCACATGTACTCCGAGGGCTCGGAGCCTGGCAGGGAGACAGCATGGGCATGACAGCCAGCACATGGGGGCAGAGGTGCCGTTCCGTCAGCCAGTAAATACTTTGCTGAGCATCTACTGTGTGCCAGCCTGTCTAGACCCAGGGGATGCAGCAGTGAGTCAGGGGGATGATGTTGAGGTAGGAAAGAAATGGTAAACAGAAAAGAAACAGAAGATGTCTTCAGAGAGGGATCAGTGCCAAGAGAAAGATATAACCGGGAGGGGCGACAGAGCAATGGGGGTAGAGAGGGACACATGGCCTGGGGCTGTCAATAAAGGCCTCTCCTGCACGTCCATCAGCAGGTAAATGGAGAAACACAATTTAGTCTATCTGCACAACGGAAAAAGGAATGAAGTTCTGAAACATGTTACAACATGGGTGAACCTTGAAACGTTATGCTAAGTGACAGAAGCCAGTCACAAAAGGCCGCAGAGTGTATGGCTCTATTGATATGAAATGCTCAGAAGAGGCAAATCTATAGAGAGAGAAAGTAGATTATTGGTTGTCCAGGGCTGGGGGCAGGGGGAACGGTGAGTGACAGGTTCAGGGTTTCGCTCTGAGGTGATGACATGTTCTAAACTTAGACAGTGATGGTCACACAGTTCTGTGAACACACTAAAATCACTGAATCGTACACTTAAATGGGTGAATTATATGGTACGTGAACTATATCTCAATAAAACTGCTTTTTAAAAAAGCAAAGAGAAGAAAGGCCAGTCTGAGGGGGTGGTCTTGAGTAGGGAGTGACAGGAAGGCATGAGCTTGTAAAGACTGGGGGACAGTGCTCTACCCAGAGGGGGCCACAGGTCCAGGTGCGAAGGCCCTGTGGTGGGAGCCTGCCTGGGGTGTCTGGAGAACCCTGATGACCATCCAGGGTGGGGGGGGAGGAAGGAAGAGAGCAGTCCCCGCAGGGGGCCCTCTCAGGCCAGACCCTGGTGAGGGCTCGAAAGTTTCCTGGGGTAGAGGAATGGTGCAGGGTTTGAAGCAGGATAATGGCACAGTGTGCTTTCTGTTCTAAAACAATCACTCAGGCTGCCGGGAGGAAATGAGACTGGAGAGGGAGGGGTGGAGGCTGGGGGAAGGAGGTGGCGGCCACTGTCTAGAGGAGAGACGATGATTGATACCCACAGAAGGAGACGGGCAGATGGGCAGACAGTAGCAGTGGGAATTCAGACAGGGACAAATCCCTCCCAGATGGGGCAAAGAGAAGGCTTACTGGAGGAGGAGCCTGGGCACAGCCTCCCAGGATGGGGGGATGGGGGGATGGGCCAGGCGGGAGGTGCCTCTGTGTGGGCAGGTGGGGAACTGAGTGCATGGAAGCCCTGGAGGACCTGCCTGGCCATAGGAGACCATGCTGACTGCCCTGTCCTGCCCCTGCCACTCTTGGGTCCCATTTGGACCCAAGCTGCTTGCTTTCTTTGTTATTGTTGAAGATCTCAATTGGTTTTATTGTAGTTCTAGAATCGGGCATCACATTATTCCCTAAAATAGAATAGAATATGTGTTCCCCAGAATATTGGTTTTTTGTTTTGTTTGTTTGTTTGTTTTTAGTTGTTTTGGGTGGCTGGCTGGTACAGGAATCCGAACCCCTGATATTGTTAGAACCACACTCTCCCAAGTGAGCAAGCCGGCCAGCCAACCCCAAGCTGCTTTCAAAGTAAGTAGGGCACCCTCTCTTCCAGGCCACCTGTCATACTGCCTTTGTCCTGCTGGCTTAGGCTGGCCCTCAGTGAAAGCGTAACACCCATGTGCCCAGGGACCCAGTGGGGTCTGGAGCTTTGAACAAAGCAGTCTTACCGAAACACGAGTGGCCCCGAAATGCGATCGGCCGTGAGAGACTGGCCAGTGAGACAGTTGTATTATTTATTGACCAGGGCCTGTCCAGTGAAGCCATTTGGACTGGCCAGACCTTGAAGGAACCCCCTGGGCAGTGTCCAGGAGCCAGTTGGAGGGCAGAAGGGTGGGTGGGGGCCCCAGTACCCTCTCCCTGGGGTGTGGTTTCCTGGATGCCAACTGAGCAGAGAGGAAGTCAGACGTCAGGACCTGCTGTGGGAAGGGCCCTCAGCTCCTCCCCAGGGGCCACAGAGGCAAGCCAGGCGCTGGGGCTTCACAGAGACCTCCTCCTCCCCTTTGACACTGTGAGTACCACCTGCCTGGCCCAGGGGAGGGGGGTCTTGGTGGTCCTCGAAACCTGTGAAGGGCTGGTGATTGTCAGGGCAGTGTGCCCCAGTTACGATCTGGGGGCTGTTGTCAGGTTTCGCTGTTTCTTGGAGCTGTTTTCTGCAACCTGTTTCTCGCTGCCTGGATGGCACACAGGCCCGCCCCGGGGCCAGGAACCCCAGGTGTTTCCCCACAGCTGCCTAGAAGGGCAGCCTCAGCAGGGGAAGTTCTTCCACTCCCCTGGGTGTTAAACCGGCCCCAGGCCCTGGTGGGGGTGAGATCTAGGGCCCCTCAGCCCACCAGGCTGCTAGTAGTGTTGTTTTTCCGCCTGGGGCCCTCACAACCACAGTTAGAAGGAGGGACTCTTGACAATGCCTGTTTTACAGCTGAGTAGCCTGAGGCCCTCGGAGGTCACCCCCTGCCCAGGGCTACTGGAGCAGAGAGGGTGCAGTTTCCTCCCCCATTGCCGCCAACCTCGACCTGCGGAGCATAAATTTTGAGCACCTGGAGGCTCAGGGCAGAGAGAATAGAGGCTTCCCAAGGGCCTGGTGCCTGAGATTCCCACCCGTAGGGTCAACTTTGTGCTAAGAAGACACTGCCCGTGGGCAGGTCTTCCCCAGGCCTGCACTCCCTGGGGCCATTTCCCCATCTGGTCACCCCCAAGAGCCTCCCATGACCTGCTGACAACTTAAGCTTCTTTCTGAAATGATCCGAAGTGTATCCTTGAAGATCTGTAGATTCAAAGTGCTGGGAGGGTCTTGGATGATGGTCCCCAAGTGGCACTGTAACCCTGGGAAATCCCCTTTAGTGAAATGGGGGATCTGGAGTCACCTATGCCCCCAGGGAGATTCCCCACTTTGTCCTGCTTCCCCATACAAGCCTCACAACAACCCTGGGACTTCCACCGTGGAAACCCAGGCCCAAAGATGTTGGGAGATGTGTCCAGTCTCACACAGCTGGTGTATGTTGAGGGACTGGGGTTTGAACACAGAGTGACTCTGAACCCTCAGGGCACTGAGCAACCTGTCTGGAGGTGGGGCAGGGGTGAGTGTTCCCATCACTTCCTCATCACTGGGTCTGTTTTTCCATCTGTATGGTGGGGCTCCAGTCCTAAAGAGGGGCGCTGTCTGCACTGCTGGCCCCCAAGAGCCAGGGCTGGGGTCGGGGAGGCTTGGCTGTGGGAGTGAGAGCTCCCAAGGCTGCCTTCTGAGCTTGGGTCAGCAAAAGTTTCCTCTGATCCATCTGGAGAGCTCTTTATGACCCCAGTGAGGCAGGAGATCATGGGCCCAAGGACCCTGCGTGGTCAGGCTCAGGGGTCACGGCTCAGAGCCCAGGGCTCTAGCCTGCAGCTCAGTGGCCTCCAGCAGTGACATTGGGCTCCAGGGTGCAAACTGGGGGGCTGGACAGGTGAGCGCTAGTGCCTGTGTTCAAGGCCCATTCAGTCCAGCAGGGCAGATGTGCCCTGAGGGCAGGGCAGAAAGGGTATGGCCAGGACAACTGGGCTCCAGAGCAGGTGCCTCTGCTGACTCACTGGGGACCTCAGACAAACCCCCTCCTGAGGCCTCATGTCCTTACCTGTGAAATGGGCAGCACTCTGAGACTCCATGCTGTTCATGCACATCATTCATGCATGAGTTCCATTATTGACAAATGTTTATTGTGCACCTACTGAGTGCCAAGCACTGTCTTGTCTCTGAGAATACAAAGGTGATAAACCAGATAAAAACTCTCTGCCCTTCTGGGTGTGGGGGAGCCAAACAATATACAAGAAACCAACACATGCATGAGACCCCAGGGGGTGGTCTGTGAAGGCAACTGAAGCAGGGAAGGGGACAGACAAGGGAGGGGAAAGGCTGGATGTGTTTTATTTTAATAGTTGCATATTGCCTATGAGAAAACACCTGCAGGCCATCAAGCAGGTGAGGGTGGGGAGGAGGGTCCACCATGTGGCCTCCACTCACAGAGTCCTTTGTGGGCCAGGCCAATGTGAGGTGTCTCTTGGCCTTTACACAAGCCTGTGGGGCGGGGGGGTCATCAGCTCCATTTGATGGATGAGCAAACCAGTGCCCCAAAATTCAGACCAGTGTGACTCCAGCAGTTTCTGGGAAAGAGAAACAGTAGAGTGGGTGTCCGGGATGTACCGAGGATGTGGCACATTGAGGCCACTGTCAGCTGAGGCCTGCACTCCGAGGCCATGAGGCAGGTTTCTGGGATGTGATCAGGCTGCAGGCGAGGAGCCAGACTTTGGTGTGAGTCTCAGTTCTGCTCCTGTCTCAGCTATGTGACCTTGGGTGTCAAGTCACCTCTCTGAGCCTCACTTTGTCACTAAGGACCCTTTAAGTTGCAAATGACAGAAAATCCAAATGAGACTTAAGCAAAAAAGGGGTTTATGGAACTAAGAAGTCTAGGGGGTAACTAGCTTCAGGAATGGCTGGATCCAGGGGTTTAATTTGTGTGATGGATTTGGACTTCTCACCTCTCGCCTCTGTTTTCCTCCCTGCTGGCTTTACTTTGAGGCAGGCCCTCTGTGTGGGCATCCCTGGCTCTGGGCTTGGCATGTAGAGAGTGCTCAGAAAACATTAGCCATCTTCTTTCATTCCGTTGTCACTGGCCCTGTGAACAGCCAGCTGCAGGGGCCAGGCTTCAGTGAGCAACACACTGTTTCTCTCTTGGAGATGTTCACAATGCCCTGGGGGAGATGGGGCAAGAAAAGAGGAAATTACCACACCGAGTGATCAGGACCCATGGGAGCCCAGAGGAGGAACATCAGAGTTCTCATCCGGAGGGGTTCCTCAAAGGCTTCCTGGGGGAAGTGGTAGGTAGCTAAGCTAGATTTTGAGGGCAATGGAGGAGGTGCCCTGGGGAATGAGCACCAAAGGAGCAGGAGTCGTGGGTCAGGTTCAGGACTCGCACACAGTGGGGCTGAGCTGACTGTGCTGGGTTCTTGGACCTCCTGTCAGAGCTCAGAGGATCAATGCGTTGGCTGGGGTGGGGACGACCAACCCTGCATGTGGGTGAAAGGTGGCCACAGCTTGGAGGCTGTAAGGAGAACACTCAGGGAGCGCCACTGTGTGCTGGACTTTCCACATGCTGCCTCATTCTGGCCGCACAGCAGCCCCAGGGGCTCCTCAGCTCCACTCTGCAGAAGTGAACCAGGGCTCCCATTGCATTTTCTAAGTGAGTCGATGAGACGTATTTCCCCTACAACCTTAGAATTTGGGTCTTGCCCATTGGCCAGGTTCAGTGGCCTCTGTCCATTAAGAGGCTGCTGGGATGCCACCTATGGCAGGGACATACGGGGAAGTCTTCGTGTGCAAAACAGTCACATGTTGAAACACCTTCCTAGCTGACTGCCGGCCAAGTCTCTGATCATACCATCAGCAGAAGCAGACACAGCAAATCTGAAACCTGATGCCTGCAAAACAGGGGGTGCATCACAGCCAGAGCCCGCTGGCAAAGTGTGAAGCCAGAGGCCCCCATGCAGAAGTGGGTATGGTCGGCCACCTGCTCATGAGCCACCAACCAACTTGGTTGTGAGCTTTAAGTAGTGGACGTTAAACCACTTCCAAGCAGCCCCCAGCGTGTTCATGCACACACGGTTGAGGTGAGCCCGTGGGAGGAACGTGGGGTGGGATCTCAGCTCAGGTCCTATCTCCCCAGGTGGCTGCTGTGAGCCCCTGGGCAACTCCCTTTGCCTCTTTGAGCCTCAGCCTCCTCATCTGTAAAGTGAGGATAACACTTCCCAGACTGAGGATTAAATAACACCATGCAGAGGTGCACGCACAAGCGATGCCCTAGCGAGGGTTCAAGAAATGTCAGTGATCGTTATCCCCAAGTAAAATGGATGTTCTCAGTTTGAATTTAAAATTTTAAACATTGTCATTTTTGCAACCATGGACTTGAGCCAAGTGGGAAATTGTTTGGTTCAGACTCCAAGACCCCTGCGGGTATGCACGGCTCATTCAGCCTTGTGTCTGCTGGTCAGGCCTGGGGCTCAGGAAATGCACGTGGTGAGTTAAAGCACATTTTGAATCTGTCAAATCCCAAGTCAATCCAGGATGTTCATTCCTTAAATGATACAATGAGGCAAAGTTTTTTGGAGAGAAAAGAAAACAACTAGTGAACTTTACCCTAAGGATATAAGCAGAGGATGGGAAGCCAGTGGGCGATGGCGTTGGTATTTCTGAGTGATGGAGGACTGTTTAGGGGAGGTTTCCAGGAGGAGGTAACACCTGAGATAGGTGTGGAGTGTGAGTAGGAATTGGCCAAGTGGAGAGAGGGGAGGAGAGTTTGGGTGGAACCTGCAGGTCGAGTCCCCACAGTGTGTTTGGGGAACAGCAGTCAGTCTTAGGTGGCATGCGTCTGGGAGGGATGAGGGCCAGAGTTCAGGCCAAAAAGGTGGGCAGGGGTCCCAGAGCCCAGAGTGCTGGCCTCTCTCTGTGGGCATAGAGGAGCCACTGGGGGGCATTGGGCAGGGAGTTGTATTAACCAGTATTCTTCTGGTTGCAAGTGATTTCAAAAAGAAAAATAAAGCACCCCAGGCTGGTTTCAGCTAAAGGCTGAATTCATTGTCTTCTGCTTCTGAGACAGACAGGGCTTCAAGTACAGTTGGATTCAGGCACTCGAACTGTGTCTCTAGGCACTGGCCTCATTTTCCCTCTTTCATCTCTTACAGCTAATAATTCCAGCAGAAACAGTTCCAAATAAACCGACTCTCACTGGTCAGCTTGGGTCACATGCCCTCCCTGGACCAGTCACTTGGGCGAGGGATGGGATACTCTGATAGGCCAGGCTTGGTACCACATTCAGCCCTGGAGTCCATCTAATTCAATGGACTGAGAATGGAGGAAGGGGGCTCCCCAAAGAAAACTGGGGTGTCTTACCAAAAGTGGGAATGGAGGCTGGGCAGGCAGAAACATCCTACATCCACCACTGCGATCTGGCAAGACCTGCCAGCTGGCCCCAGCTGTGCTGGGTGATTTGACATGCGGCCTCTTCAGGTGGGGTTTGTTAATCTTCCTATTTTGCAGATGAGAAAACTAAGGCTTAAGGAGACACAGACACTTACCAAAGATCATAGTGTTAGTAGATAGCCTCAAATCCCAAATCTGCTCGACCCCAAAGCTCAGGCTCTTAGCCATTTGCTACCCTGCCTTACAGTAATGAGGTATGAGTTTTGAGGAGATTGCCTAAGGAGCTTGAACGGAGGACAGTCTAGCAGGGGAGAGATCCAAGGCAGAGGATGGGGTAGGAGGCTTGTGCTGCACTGGGGGGCAGAAGGGAGTCCTAAGAGATGCAGCTATGCTACGCTAAAGCCCCTTGTTGTCAGTGAACTGTTAGCTTAGCTTTTGTTGGTGTTTCTTTAAGTAGATAAAAATATTTTTTATCCAATTGGATGTGTGTGTGTGTGTGTGTGTGTATGCACGTAGATATATTATGCCTGCTGGCTTCTGCTTGGGGCCATCTCGTCAGGAAGACTTGAGAGATGAGGCTCATGCATCTAGAAGCTGAGTTACACTCAGGCTGCGGCACATGAGGCAGTTCCGGGGGAGTTTCCGGGGGAAGTGGTCAAAGGGAGGGGCCCCCCTGGCTCAGGGCCAGGGTGGGAGTGGGTAGGATGGGGAAACAGCCACTCCTCACTTCCCTTTTCAGCCCTGAGACTTCCCAGGCAAGAGTCCCACCTCCCTGATGACATCACACCATGTCAGAGGTCATCCTATCCATACCCTCATTGCACAAGGGGAAACCAAGGCTACGGAGGCACAGTATGCCTTAACCTCACTGTCACCATGTGGGGCGGTCTGGTGGCCTGGACACCCATCCTAGATAGGCTGCCACCTTGCTGTAGGACTTTGGGCAAACCAGGGGCCACCCTGAGCCTCAGTTGACATCTGCAAAATGGACCTATAATTACCCCACAGAGCCAGCAAATGAAAACCCCTTTGGGAAGAACCTGACCTAGTGCCTGTCACATCACAGGCTGCTGGGATTCCTTCCTTTGTGTGGTGAACTCTCAGATTCACAACCTCAGCGTCCCGGAGGGGCAAACGCTGTAGATCCTAAGAAAGCCAAGCCCAAGACCCAGCTCTGTCTTGTACAAGCTGTGTGGCCTTGGGCAAGTCACTGCACTTCTCTAGGCCTCAGTTGCCCTATTTGGAAAATGACTTAATAACCACCACAGGACAGAATATGCCGGAGTGTCTCATTCCCAACTGGGCAGTTGGATGTCCCCTCCCCCTACAGCTTCCCTTCCTGCCCTGGGAGCCAGATCAAGTGAGTTATTCTAGTAATGCTAATAGTAGAACAATTAGTTATTCTTTTTTTTTTTTAAATGATCCGAACCCGGGGCCTTGGTGTTATCAGCACCGCACTCTCCCGAGTGAGCCACGGGCCAGCCCAACAATTAGTTATTCTGCTAATAATTCATCAAGCTAATATCTACTGAGCGCCTACTATGTGCCAGGCACTGCTCGAACAGTAAAGAAGTCAAAGCGAGACCCCTCCCTCCCAGGCTAGCATTGGGGGTCAGGGAGATAAATAAGAAATGAGTAACAGACAATTGAACGAGGTAGTTTCCAACACTGCAGTGAGGACGATGTGGTGGGGGATGACTTGGCTGCTCTGAGGAGGGACCCTGAGGACAAGAAGGAGTGGCCGGAAAGGACAAGGGACGAGGCTGGTGGCAGAGGAAAGAGCAGGGTGAACAGCCCCCCACCCCCCAGGGATTCAGGCTCCAAAGGACAAGGGCTTGGGCTTCTGGCAGCTCCCCCCAGGGGAGGGTTCTGGGTAGTCCAGCCCCACCTCCGTTGGGCGTGGAAGACCTACAGATGGCTGTTGGAGGAGGTTCACCTCATTCCTTAAACATCGGCTGGAGGCAGGTCCAGCTGAGGCCCCCTCTGAGATGCGATGGAGAATGGGCAGGGACCCAGGGCCTGGCGGTCTTAAGCCACCTGTCCAGCCCGGCCTTGGGGCCCCAGACTGAGGGTAACAGGTGGTAGTGGTGGAGGGGCATAGCTGGGAGGGGCATAGCTGGGAGAGGCAGCTGGGTTCAGCCCCAAACCCCAGGACCACTGAGACCTACATGCATAACCACATTTCATCCTTGAGCCCAAACACCTAGAAGATGCACAGTCCCAGCCCAGCCTGAATGCCACGTGCCCAGGGCAGGTGACTGCCCCTGCCTGAGGCTCTGGCCTCTGCTGGAGACACCAGAAACACAAGTAATAATAACAGCTGATGTTTGTCGAGCATTTGTGTGTGCCAGGCAGTGCCAGGCCCTTCACACAAATTGTTGTCACCCTCTGATGTCTCATGACATCATGGTGGACTCCTCAGTGCCTGGGGGTCTGCTGGACATAGCTGAGACCTGGTATGGAGAGACTTTGTAGCTGGATTTTAGAATGAGTTTGTGTCAGAAATGCAGACTATGTTCAAACAGAGAGAGAAAAAAAAAAAAGGTGGTGCTAAAAGCGTGAAGATGTTTGTCCCCAAAAGTGTCCTGCTTCAGCTTGGATGCCTTTGATGCTGGCCATGGCACTTTTAAATCCCCTCACCAAAACAGTGGCATGCCTGTTTATGCAAAGGGCATCTGTTTTTCTGCAGCACGTGTAACACCCTCTCCTTACGCATGAGGACACTGAGAGTGAGGGTAAGTCCCTCGGCCAAGTCTACTCAGAAAGGCCAGAGGTGGGAGTCAGAGCTCAAAAGAACTCTGCAGCCTGCTCCCTGCTCTGTCCTCCCACAGAGCCAGAGCAGAGGGAGGGGCCGGAGGCTTGCCCGTCAACTGGAAAGGGCTGGGCGGGTTGATGGATGTGCAGTGTCCCTGCTGTCTCTCCTGGTTTCCTAGAAGGTGCAGCCTTAGAATGTCCAGAGCTGGAAGGACTTTGAGAAAGCACTGAGCCATCCTCATCCAGGACAGGGGTGTCAGGGGCAAGATGCCAAGGGCAAGCTGAACATGCTGGGGCCTCCAGTCCAAGGGGGTGGGTGAGGGGTGGGACCCCAAACATCAAACGGTCAGGAGCTCCATAAGCACCACATGTTGCAGTGCAAGCACAGAGCCCCCAGAGATGAAAAGAGCACAGTGAGCACCTAGAGCTCCTCACATGATCGGGTGGAGACAGGGGTGAGAGAAGGGATGGAGCAGGTGGCCTGAGGAGGCTTGTGAGCAGCAACAGTGAGACGTGTGTCCAGCTGTTATGATCAGAATGGCTGTTGGGCCAATTATGGGGGACAGGCCCCAGCTGGTGTGTCTGGATGCTGCATGTCAGCTGAAGGTGGAGCCATTTTCTGGTAGCTCCCCCTGACCCTCGTCCTGGGCCCATGCACCCATCGTCACTTCATTGGGGTGCTGGATCTGCATGAAGACACATGATCCCTCCCCATGTCCTCATGCAGGTTCCCCCAGGCATCTCCTCCTGTACACACTTATGAATTGGAGGAGTGTCCAAAGTTGCGGGGGAGCAGGGGGAGCTCCCGAAAGTGCAGATCTGTGGGACAAATCCTAGCAAAGTGACTTTGGGCAAGTGTCTTCCACTCCTGAGTCTGCTTTCTCATCTATAAAAGGGGGAGAAAGATACCCGCCAGGAGCAGGGCTTTGTAACTGTATACCATGGGTGCCCCATGAGAGGCCACACTGCGGGGGCTGCTGCCCACCTTTCTGCCCATGTGCAGGGCAGCTCACCCAGCCTGCCTCTGCTGCCAGCCAGAGCCCGGCTCCACGCAAACCTCAACATCTCCCCAGGCTTCCTCCCTTCAACCTGACCTACTTGGGCCTCTGGTCTGTTTAAAATGCAGCTGAGCTCCCCTGGGAGCCATGGAGACTGCCGTGCCCCCACCCCTGGGCCTCGGCTCTGCCTCCTGGGGCTGTGTGCTGGGCCCTGAGCTGACACCCACAGGCAATCTCAACAGGGATGAATGTATGCGTCCTTGTTTAGGTTAGCTTTTGCTGTGTAACAAACATAAGGATTTATGATTTTGCTCCACCATGTGGATTGGAAGATCTGGGCAGCTCTTTGGGCTTCCGGCTCACTCACTGGGCTGCGCTCAGCTGGAGTGGCAGCTGGCTGCAGTCCCCATGATAGCCACACTCCCATGTCTGCTGTCAGCTGACATCTCGATTCCCGTCCACGTGGCCCCAACCCAATGGCAAACCAGCCCCCACCTTCTGCACATGGCAATCTGAGGACATCTTGTGTACATGGCAGTCTGAGGGCAGCGTTCCAAGAGTGCAGGTCAACACTGCAAGGCCTCTTGAGGCCCCGCTGTGGAACTGGCACAGCCATCACTTCCAGCACATTCTACTGGCCACAGAAAGTCACGTGGCCCAGGGGAGGAGAAACAGCCCCCGCCTGTGGATGGTGGAGGGGCATGGGTACAAGCATGGGAGGAATGGGGGGTCATACGTTGTAGTCACAGGGTATGTATCGTTAGGATTTTGCTGGGCCCTTAATCCCACACAGGTTGGGGTGAGGGAGGTAAATTCTAAAGTCTTTGTATACAAAGGCAAAAATTGCTCTGCTAGGATTACCCCTAGAATCCTTCAGGAATTTGAGATCCCTTAAATTGCCCAAAAACTGTCCTGTGCGGTACAATTCCGTGCCCACTGGAGTGTGCAAATCGCTGAGCCAGGCCAGATGAGGGAGCTGAGGCTTGTCCAGGCATTGTCACCTTTGCCGTGAGGAGGGGACCCTCAAATCCCAGCTGGGGATGGAGTGGGGATCTAAACGGGTGGGTTACCTGCAGGGCCATCTCCATCCTCTGTCACTGCTAAGCCTCTGGAGCTGGGATTCCCAGGACAGTAGCCTCTGGCCATAGGTGGCTTTTTGACTTGGCCTTGGCCCAGCTGCTGCCCTTGAGGGGCTCTGGCCATGGGGGCGGGCAGG
Organism: Cynocephalus volans; assembly: GCF_027409185.1. Classification (NCBI taxonomy): domain Eukaryota; kingdom Metazoa; phylum Chordata; class Mammalia; order Dermoptera; family Cynocephalidae; genus Cynocephalus; species Cynocephalus volans. The sequence goes on along the minus strand of NC_084470.1, from coordinate 94,746,132 downwards.
CTAGTAACATTCCTTGCCTGGCTCTGACCCTCCCTGGCCTCGGGCCAGCCAGTCCCCCAGTTTCCCTCCCTCACTGTCCTCAGATGCTGAGCTGGGAGCCAGGTCCCCATTTGCCCTGACCTTGTCCTCTCTGGCCCTTCCCCTCCCCACCGTGAAGCAAGGGGAACTCCACCTGCACGCCCAGGCTTCTCCAGTAAAGGGAGGATGCCTTTTTCTCATCAGAAATCGTGAGACACTCCCCACCCCCACACAAGGGTTAGTACCATGACTGAAAAGCTGCAGCCTGACAGTAAGCCACCAAGAACCCACTCTTAGATGAATTTGAAGTCTACAAATTTTATTCTTCGCAGCAGCATCTATTTTGGTTTGAAAGATGCTAACATGTGAAACAGTATTTGTTTGGTCTACCAGCAGTGTCGGGTGTGCATATGGGATGCAAGATCCCGTAAAATAATTTAAGGGCCCCCAGCTCGGGAATCCCCGAAACCTCCAGGAGCTGGAGTCTCTGAGTGCCCCCAGGAGTTGAGGGCTCAGTAGTGGGGGTGGAGCCACCTCCACAGGGGACATGTACGTGGCCAGCACTTGGGCTAGCTGGATGCATCTGTCTACCCTGCAGCCCTCCACCCACACAGTCCCCCCACCTTCCCTCCCACCTGCTCTTGCGATTCTATTCTGAGCTTGTGGATGGAAAGGTGGCCAGCGTATATGCCCTCTCCCTGGTTAGCACCTCTAAGCCTGTGGGCCCTAGCACTCAAAAGCTGGGGCCCTCTTTGCTGTGTGGGGATGAATATGACTTCCTTTTATAATACGGAGGTGAGAGGGGGACAGAGATGATTCAGACACAAATAAATCCCTGCCCTCCAGGGCTCCTGGTCTGGTGGGAGGCTGGGGCCTGGGCACAGCTCAGGACTTCTCCCTCCTGCAGACACGCCCCACCCCCACCCCCCCAGCTGAATCTTGGCACCAGGAGAGTAGGGATTTGTATGTATCTGGTTCACAGCTAATTCCCCTTGCACATAGTAGACACTTATAAATATTTGGTGGGTGAATGAATGAATGAATGCACACTGTGGGGCACACAGACATGTGTCCCCACCCTAACCCCTGGCCTCTGGCTGTGTCTTTTCCAGACATGTGACGAGCAGGGGCACCCCTTCTAGGAGCTCTGTTCACAACTAGATCAGTCCTTTTTCTCCTTTGGGAGGCGGTCCATGGATTTATTCAAGTTCCATACAATAATTTTTTTATGTGTATATTCTTTAAGACTTGTAAGAGTTATTTTGAAATAATTTCAATCTTAAAGGGTTGCGAGAATAACACAAAAAATTTTTCTCATATACTTTTCACCCAAATATATCAATAATGTTTCACCAAATTTTGTTCTCTATTAAAAAAAAACAACATTTTTTTCCCTTGGAACTATTTGAGAGGTCACTGCAAACTTGTAACGTGATGACTTTTACCTTTAAATAATATTGCAGCATATATTTCCTAAGAACAAGGACATTCCCTTGTATAACCATAGTCCAGTAATCAAAATCAGGAAATTTAATGTTTACACAATACTAGGATCTAATATACAACTTACAGTCACATTTCGCCAGTTGTCTTAATATCTTAATGTCTTATGTGTCAAGTTTTCCCCCAGTCTAGGAATTTGCATTGCATGTAGTCACTGTGTTCTCTTAAAGCCTTACTGAGGTATAACTTACATACCATAAAATTCACTTGTTTTAAGCATGCAATTCAATGATTATTAGTATATTCACACGGTTATACAGCCATCACCACAGTTTTATTTTAAATCATTTTCATCAGCCTGAAAAGAAACCTCATGCCCATTTTCACTCACTCCCTTTGTGCATTCCTAGCCCCGAACAACCAGGCATCGGTTTTCTGTCTCTATAGACATGCCTTTCTGAGCGTTTCATATAAACGGAATTGCACAATATGTGGCCTTTTGTGCCTGGCTGCTTTCACTGAGCATGAGGTTTTAGAGGCTCATCCATGCTGTAGCAGATGTCAGAACTTCATTCCTTTTTATGGCTGAATAATATTCCATTGTATGGCTATACCATATTTAGTTTATCCATTCCCTCGTTGATGGACATTTTGGTCATTTCCGCTCTTTGCCTGTTATGAATAATACTGCTATGTATATTTGCATGTACGATTTTATGTGGATAGATGTTTTCATTTCTGTTGAGTAGATAGATACCTAGGAGTAGAAACGCTGGGTCACATAGTAATTCTGATCAACATTTTGAGAAATATCCAAACTGTTTTCCAAAGTGTCTGCATCTTTTTACATTCCCACCAGTGGTGTTTGAGGGTTTCAATTTTTCTACATCCTCTCCCATATTTGTTATTGTCTGTCTCTTTGATTCTACCTATCCTAGCATGGGTGACATGGTATCTCATTGAGGCTTTGATTTTCATTTCCCTGATGAGTAATGGTGTTGAGCATCTTTTCATGGCCTTATTGGCCATTCACATATCTCCTTTAGTGAAATGTCTATTCAAACCTTTTGCCCATATTTAAATTGTAGCATATCCTTATTGAGTCATACAAGTTCTTTTTATACTCTAAATACAAGTCCCTTATTCTGGTTGTATGATTTGCAAAGATTTTTCTTCCAGTGTGTGGTTTATCTTTTCACTTTCTTGATGGTGTCTTTTGAAATGCAAAAGTTTTCAATTTTGATGAAGTTCAATTTATCAGTTTTTTATTTTATTGTTTGTGATTTTGGTGTTGTATCTAAGACATCATTGCCTAACCCAAGGTTGCAAAGATTTACTCCTATGATTTCATATAAGAGTTTTATGGTTTTTACTCTTCCATTAAGATCTTTGGTCATTTTGAGTTCATTTTTGTGCATGGTGGGAGGTAAGGATCCAGACACATCCTTTGCATGTGGATTGCCAGTTTTCCAGGACTATTTGTTGAAGAAACTATTCTTTCCAATAAATTTCTTGGCACCTTTGTCAAAATCATTTGACAATAAATTCTTTAATGTTATTTTCATGGAGACAAAAGCCCTCCCCTATTTTAACAAAAGCATGCTCTAGGTCATTTGGATGACTCTCTAAAAACTGAGTTCTGAGTTCTGGTGTCTGTGGCTGCCTCTTCTACTGCATTTATGAATACGTGGTCATCATGGGATCCTCCAGTGTAGCAGCATTTAACACTGGATGCAGCATTTCTTAAAGTGGGGTCCAGTGAGCTTCACAAACTGTATTCTTAGGGGTCCACTTAAGTTTGAGAAACCTTTGATAAAGAGCCATTTCTCAGATGGGAAAGTAGAGGCCCAGGAAGGGAAAACAAAATGTCCAAAGTCATGCATGTGAGTGAGTGCCCACAAGCCAGCACAGAGGCAGCGTAGGGTAATGATAAGAGCCCACCTAGGAAAGTCACCCTTTCTGAGCCTCTGTTTTCTCATCTGTAAATGGAGGGGGCACCACCCACCTCAAAGAATGGCAAGGAATAGAAATAACGTGGGTAAAGTGCTCAGCACAGTGCCTGCCTGACATGCAGTGGGTGCCAGTTAGTGGAAGTTGTGTTCATTGCAAGCCTGGAGCCCTGCCCAGCACCCGGCCCTCCATACCAGCCCTCCCCTTTGTAGCGTCTGCCTACTCTCCCCAGCAGAGCTGCCCCAGGGTCGGCTCCTGGCTCCAGCCTTCCCTCTGCCTCATGCACCTCGCCTGGCCCCACTGCTTACCCACTTGCTGGGCACAGCTCTGTAGTGGCCTGTGCTGACGCTGGAAAAGCAGTGACACCTCAGACTCCATCCGTGCCCTCAGAAACCTTCTGGGCAGGTGAACAGACCCATGGCTTATAATTACAGGACAGTGTGGCATTTGTTATTTTTATTATTAATAGCTAATATTTATGGAATTTTTCTCTGTACCTGGCCCTGTTCTAAGCACTGTCTCAGGATGTACAGGGCACTGTGGGAGCCAAGAAGATAGTATCTAGAGGAGGTGACGTTTTTGGAGCTGGATTTAAAGGGTAGGTTTGGATTTCAGCTAACAAAGAGACATGAGCATTCTAGGAATTTTTGCCCATTTGATGGATGAAAATGGCATCTCATCATTATGATTTGTTTCTTTACAGGCAGTTTCTGCATCTTCTTGTATGTTTATAGACTACTTGTATTTCTTTTACTGTGAACTACCTAGTTAAATCAATTGGACATTTGTATTTTGAGTTGTTTACGGTTTTTTTCTTATTGATTTGGAAGAATTCCTTCATATGGAGGAAACCAAGGGAATCATATGTGCAAATACACAATGGCATGAAATAGTTCAGTGTGACTGAAGGGCATTAGTTTAGCTGGACTTTGGGAGAAGCAACTGAAGACGGAGCTGGGCAGGGAGGCAGAAGCTAGTTCTGAATGCTGGGTCAAGGAGCTTGGACTTTATTCTACACATCATAGGGAGCTACAGAAGAGTTTTGAGCAGGGAACGGATGTGATTGAATCTGTATTTTTGAAAATGGTTTTGAATAAGGGATGATAATAGACAGAGGGAAGAGCTAGAAGGGTAAATTGAGGCCAGAAAGTGCAGAACCTTGAACATCAAGCTCAAGAGTGTCTCCTTGGTTTGGTAGGCAGTAGGGAGCCACAGAAGGTTCTGGGTGAACTGCAAGGCAGTGGGGTTGGGAGCTGCCTGCTATACTTCCTGCTCAGCTGGCAGCTGGAGATGGGGGGAGAGGTGGGATTGAGGTCAAGGCTGATCTGGGGTAGGGTGAGTGGTTTTGTTTTCCAGCATGATGCTTTGCCCCTACAGACATCTCAGCCCCACGTGGGTGCCCAGTGCTGTGTCATCTGTCCCTGCTCCACAGGACTGACCTCCAACCCAGACAGACTGTTGCCAGGGGTAACCTAGAGAGGAAACATGAACCAAGAGTTTCTGGGCAGGGCACTGGAAGTGGGGGAAGAAGGAAAAAGGAACAGCACATTGGCGAGCTGGGAGGGATTTTAGAAGTCATACGAGGCAGCTGACCTTTGGCTCAGCTCCCTCAAGTCGAGGACAGGGAACCTCTACCTCCCCAGCGGCCATTCCACATGTGGTTGGCTCTTCCAGTGAGAAGGTTCTGGGGCTGGCATATGGCATAGTGTCAGAACTTTAAGGAGGGCCGAGCCCGTGGCTCACTCGGGAGAGTGTGGCGCTGGGAGCGCCGAGGCCGCGGGTTCGGATCCCATATAGGGATGGCCGGTTTGCTCACTGGGTGAGCGTGGTGCTGACAACACCAAGTCAAGGGTTAAGATCCCCTTACCGGTCATCTTTTAAAAAAAAAAAAAAAAAAAAAAAAAGAACTTTAAGGAGCCTAGGCACTTGTCTTATCTAGTGCTTCTTGTCCACTTGATAGAGGGGACCTTGAGGCCCAAAAGGGACACTGTCACACAGGGAGTCATCCCAACCTAGCGTCAGAGAGTCCGTAGAAACCAGTCTCCCAATTTCCCGTCCAGGTTCACAAATTATTATTTTTTAAACATAATTTTTTAAAAACAGCAATACATGCATATAGTACAAAAAATATTTAAATGGAACATTTCAGTGAAAAGCCAGTCTTTTTCCAACCCCATCCCTCAGTTCTCTACAGCCCTCCCCAGGGCACCGCTGTACTGGCTTCTCAAGCATCCTTAGAAAAAATAACATGTGAAAGAAAAAAAAGAAAAAAAAAAAAATAACGTGCAGGTGCCAGTGCATATTCTACACCCCCTGTTTTTTACAAAAAATGCAACAGATTCTACACCTTACTTTTTTTCACTTACCAAAATATCTTGGAGATTGTTCCTCATCAGTCCCATGCAGAGATGGCGTGTTCCTTTTGATAGCTACACAGGCTTCCATCGTATGGAGGTATCAACAGTTATAATCTGTTTAACAGTTCCCGCATCGGTGGGCTGTAGAGAATAAGAATACTTCAATCATTTTTATTCACTTTAAAAACAATTAATTGTTTTTTTAATAGAAAGACATATAAAGAAGAAAATTTGATTGGCCCATGAGCCTGTGCCCAGACAACCCTTGTTGACTTTTTAGAAATCAATGAATACAGAAAAGTGTAAAATGAAAAGTAAAAGCTCCTCACATACCCATTCCACACACCCCAGCCCTCCCAAAAGGTAGCCATCAGTAACAGTTTATTTGCTTTGGTATATATGTATCCTTTTGAGGGACAAAAATAGCAAATTCCAGCACACATCTATGCAGAAGCTTTTTAAATTGTACATAAGAGGGATCAGAATATACAGTCTTCTGCCTCGAATTTTTCAGTAGAATTATATCTTGGTGATCTGTCCATCCTGGGACAAAGTCCCCAGCACATGAGTGTCTTAATGGAGTTGCTCCCTCCCCTGGGGCTGGGCACTGGTCTTAGGCACAATGCCCACTGACTGTCCTTGTGTTTTTGTATTAGCCTGCCACAGTAGCTTTGGCAGATCACCCTCCTAAATGGGTGCACCATCTGCACCTCCTCCAACAGTAATTAAGAGCACTCATTTCCTTCCACCTTCAGCAGCAAAAATATTATCAAACTTGTTTATTTTTGCCAACTTGTTAGATAAAAATATGGCAAGCAGGTTGTGTTTTGATTTGTATTTCCTTAATATGCATTTCATTATAAGTGAGATTGAATATCTTTCTATGAGCTGCTTTTTTGTGTCCTTTGCTGTTTTTTCTAATGGGTTAGTCATCTTTTCCCTATCAGTTAGAAATAGCTCTTCAAATGACCAGTGCACTCCCTGGCTGAGCGCCGGTCACGGAAAAAAAATAAATAAATAAAAATAAATTCTCTCTCTCCCTACCCCCCCCCCACCTCCTGTTTAAAAAAAAAAAAAAAAAAAAAAGATCCCCTTACTGGACATTTAAAAAAAAAAAAAAAAAAAAAAAGAAATAGCTCTTCATATATTAGGGAAATTAACTTTCATCTCATTTTCCTCAATTAAGTTCTGTCATATGTGCTGTAGGTATCTTTTCAGTTTACCATTTGTCTTTTTCACTTTGTTTAAGGTATTTTTATTCCATTTATGTAGTTTGAATTTTTATATAGTGAGATGTATCAACATTTTCCCTCATGGCTTCCGGGAACGAAAACATTTATACAGTGCATTTACACAGCCTTTCCACACATTATCAGAGCTGATTCTCACAGCAGCCTTCAAAGGGAGGCAGGGTGGGCCTTTTTACTGTCAGTTCTGTTTTACAGATGAGCTCAGTTGTGGCTCAGGAAGGTAATGGGACTTGCCCAGGTCAAACAGATTCCAACACCCTGCCACTTCCGTCACCTGCCTTCCAACCAATCAGGTAACTTACTCCTGGCACTGAAAGCAAAAAGATGTGGCTTCTTCAGGAGAGCATTTTTAATTTTTAAAACTGCCTGTTCCTTCCTGGATCTACTGCCCAATCCCACCTGGCCCCAATGTCCAGGGTCATGAGAAATCAAAGCTGAAAATCAGGCTCCCTCCCTCCCAGAAGTCCAGAGAGGGGAAGCGCCTTGCCCAAGGTCACACAGCACGTCGTGGCAGGGTCGACAGAGTCTGGTCTCCTGACTCATTGCATCACTTGCCCAGCTTCCTCCCTGCTGGACCACTGCAGCCACGTCCCTCTGGCCTCCTGTCTTGCCACTTCTGGGCACCAGGGGGCGCGTCCTAAACACAGCCCAGACTAGTGACGCTCTTGCTCCAACCTCATCGGGGGCTCCCTGCTGCCTGGGAAAGCCAGCTGCTTCCTTCTGGTCTGGCATTCTAGGTTCTCAGAACCCATCCTTGCTTTTTCCTTAGGTACACCCTTCCAGGTGCACCCTCCCCGTTCCTGCTCCTTCCAGCCATTTCTTCCCCACCCTTTGGGATCCACTCTCAGACTGTGCCTGCCCACCGCATTCTCTATGACAGCTGCCAGGCCACTGAGGCCCATCCCCAGCATTCAGTTGGCACTGAGTGAATGTCTGCTGCTGGTTGAGGGGCGCTGCCCACAGGCCCGGACCCTCTCCCTCAGCCTGTGAGGAGCTCGTGTCCTGGAGCAGATGCGGAGGAGCATGGTGTCGGGGTGGACGTGGGCAGCCCTGACATGCTGTGCTGCTCTGGGCCAGTGGCTTCCCCTCTCTGGGCCTCAGTCTTCTCATCTGCAAACTGGGGAGGGCGGCGGGGGAGGGCATTGGCAGGTCTCGTTGCTAGATGTTTATTTGGGGGTCTTGGGGAGTCAGGGAAATGCGGGGGGGGGCCCACAGTGACCCCTGCTCCGCGCCTAGATTCTGCTCCCCGGTTCCCTCTGCTGCAGCGACCCCACCGACCCGAGCGCCCTCAACTCGCCCAGGCTCGGGTGACGTCGGCGGCCGGGGCGGCACCCGTCCTCTCCACCTCGCCAGCACACACAGGCACACACACACACCTTTCGAAGGGGGAAACTGAGGCGGGGCGCAGCGAGGCCGCCCGCCAAGGTCACGCCCGGCGCGCAGGTGGCGGAGCCGGCGGGAGGGCAGGCGGCGCTGGGGCTCGGGCTCCGGCTCCCGAGCGCCCCCAGCCCCGCCCCCCGCGCCCGGCCGGCCCGCCGCGGGGACGGCGCGCGCTCGGCGGCTGCGGGCGGACCCGCGAGGTAGGAGGCGGCCCGGCGGGGGCCTCGGCGCAGAGGCCCGGGGCCGCGGCTACGCGGACGCGCGGGCGGCTCTCGGGAGCCGGGGCGGGGAGCCGGTGCGGGGATCGCGGGCGGCCTCGCGGAGCCGGCCTCGGGAGGAGGTTCCGAGGCCGCGGTTGCGGGGACGGCACCGGCCGTGGGGTTGTGCGGTTGGGGAGCAGCGGCCTCCGGGCTCGCGGGAACGCGGGCCGGGGCTACACGGGCGGCCCGGGGGTGCCATCGCCGGTCTTTCGGAGCTGGGGCCCTGCGGGGTCGCTCTCCGGGACTGGACCGGGGAGGACGCAGAAGGCTTAGCGTCCGCGGCTATGCGGACGGCGTACCCGGTAACCTCGCGAACGCCGCGGGCGCGCTCTTGCGGGAAGGAGGGGCAGGGGCTCCGTCTCCGCGTCAATGCAGTTGGCCGCCTCCCCGGAGCGCAGAAGGTAAATCCAGGCCTGGAGGGTCGCAGTGCGGAGCTGAGCGACCCCTCCCCCCCGCCCCTTTCCCACCTCCACCCTGCGCTGCCTCCGGGTAGAGAAATCCCGCCACCACAGCCAGGGGCCAGAGCCTTCGGGCGGAAGGGAGGTTGAGGCATCTCAGGAATTCGCTGGGCGCCAGATAGACGCGCCCAAGGAGTGGGTGAGAAGCTTCAGCTGGGCTGGAGGGCCGAGTTCGAATTTGACCCTGCCCCTGACCCCCCGTGTGACCTTGGACAGCTCCTCCTCCTGCTACCACGTGGCCAAGAAACTGGTTCTGAATCTTGGGTGGGGGGCCTCCTGGTCAGACCCCCAGAGGAGTCAGTTTAGTAGACAGTGCTTGGGAGCCAGAACAGCTGTGGTAACCTCTGAACCCGGTCCCATATGGGGCAGAAGCAGCCTAGGAGTAAGAGGTGTGATGAAGGCTCTTACAGGAAACCCTGTTTCACCTGCCAGCCTGAGGATGAGACTCGCCTGGGCCAGGGGCTTAGTGTATGGGAAATCACCTCCCTGATCAGAACTGGCTGCCCTTGGGTTGTAAGGGGACTGACGGGGCAGGTTGGCAGAGGTGACCCAAGGCTCACCCTTCCCTACCCCCAACAGTCCTGGGGAAAACCCCCTCCCATGTTTCTGCCAGGCATTTGCCACTTTAAATTGCCAAGCTCTCAACTGTCACAGCTGATCTGTTCCTGAAGCGAACTGAGCAGAAAGATGACAGTGGGTGTCCCCTCCCCCGGCCCTGTCCAAGAGATGAGGCTCACAAGGACAGCAGTCTGCTCTGCCTGGTCAGCTTTGTGCATTTTGCTCTGAGCATGCTCCATAATTTGGTGGTGGTGAGGGACTTATTCTGAACTAGGAGCAGGAGTCTAGTTGTGTACTTTAATGAGCCGCCGATCCATTTTGTGGTCAGTCTCCACCAGACAGGGGACACACTGGCCTGTGAAGCCACCTCTGAACAACTGTGAATCGAGGTAACACAGGAATGGCCTTCTGGTCATCCTCCCCTGCCCCCAGCAGTATGCCTGGCTCCTCACTAGGGCTGACAAGACGGCCAGGCGTCTGAACCCACATATGATCAGCGCCCGGAAGTTATGTTTGAAAGCAGAGAAGAGAAACATCCCCAGACCCCCCCCCCTGCCCCCAAGGAAAAGATAAGCTAAGAGGTGGCTCAGGGTGCCACGATGCCCACAGCCCATCCATGGAGCGTGAGTGCTGGAAAGAGCCTCTCAGAGCCAACCCCCTATGTTGGAGATGGAGAAACTGAGACTAGAGAGAGGCAGGGACATGTCCAAGGTCACACTGCATATCCAGGGCTGAAGAGCCCTGTCTCTAGCTCTCCAACAACTCAGTCCTCCCTGGGGAGCTGCTGCCTGGGGAATGCTCAGAGGACTCGGTGCCCCACTGAAGTTCCTGCAGTGGAAGACGAGGGAGGGGACCCGCATTCCCCTCTGCAAGGAACTCTGGATTCTGCACAGTTTTCAAACATTAAGTAACCTTGGATCTCATGACTGGAGTTGCCCATCTCTCAAGGCTACTTAAAGGGCCCATGGCCACCTGCCCTTCCAGCCACTGCTCTGACCATCCTGCCCCGCGTGCCCCACACCTGCTGTCCCTACCATGACACACTTGGTTTTAGTCACTCCCCCTTCCTCTTTTTCCAGAGGGGAGTACCAAGGCCAATCCAGAAGCACTGGGACCCTTTGTGTCCTCAGCTTTCCTCTACACCAATGTTCTAACTGCTGGTGTAGGGGTGGACCTAAGCACCTAAGCATCGCTAGCCAAGTAGAACACAGCCATCCTTTGTTCTTGTAGTAAGCTCATCATCCCTGGGTGTGCAAGCTGGAGTTGCACTCTTACTATTCAAGGAAACTGTGAATCTGGCCTCTGGTGGGAGGGTTGACCAGATGTCTCCTCCCTCCCCCTGGTCCTTCATAATTAAGGGATGTGGAATGGGACTGTTTATTCATATCAGGAGATGTTTCATGCATGGAAGAGACTGGTTAAAGGCCCATGCTGTTGGGCAGGTCTGTGTGGGCTGGTGTCCCATATTCTGCCACAAGCTCAAATCTAGCATTCCTTGCCATCGTGCAGTGGGACACAAACCTACTTCTAGGAGTAGCATCTTCTGGTAACCCCATCTCCCCCTGGACCCTGCCTTGCCCTGTCTTGGCTCCTGCAGGAATGTAAACCCCACCCTGCCACATAGAAAACTCTGTCCTTTATCACTCTCGTCCATGTCACCACTTCCGCAGTCTTCCCTGAATCCCCAAGTCTTCCCCTCGAGCATGCCATTATCACTGAACAGGAGAGCGGTGTGCAGGGAGGGAGTGATTTTAGATCCCTGGTGGGACACCAGTCTTCCCCACCCACCCCTGCCCCAGCCCATTCAGTGGGGCTACCTTAGCAAGTACCAGCTTGGAAAGGCGGGAAGCAGGCAGCCAAGTTCTCAGTGACTCTTCAAAGAATTGTACATATATTTGGCTTTCTGATCCAGCAAGATTGCAATTTGAACCCAGTAAACATTTTTTAAGTGTCTACTCCATGCCAGACCCAGTCACAGGGGCTCTCACATATATTATCCCATTTCATCTGCAAAACCACAAACCCATCCATTAACTTCTATGATGGTTCTCAAAACTTAGTATTAAAACAATGATGTCAGCCCCACAGGCCAGCAGGAATAAGGTAGAATGCTACACCCTCCCCCGCCACTGTTGATCATCCCTTAAAGTTACTTCGTTGCTCCAGAGCCCCAACGGTTTGCCAGTGTGTGTGCCCAGATACCCTCGGGAGGCATTCCTCAGGGAGGGGCAGGGCACACAGTTCAAGCTGACCCACATATTTCCCTGCGTGCCATGAGTGATGGAAACATGGAGCTCGTGGTGGGAGCTGGTGACCCTGTACACATGGCTGGGCCTTAAGCGCTGCCCCTTAGGTGAGCCCAGTCTGTGTCAGGTCCCATCATGTTGTCACCACACAGTCTCCTCATTGAGACGGTGGACTCCCTGAAGGCAGAATAGTGGCAGAGGCACTACCTGGTCCCCAGTGCCAGCGGCTAATATAAGTTTTTGTTGTACTCAACTGAGCTGAATCCAAGCAAGAAATAAGCTGCCTTAGAAGGTTGTGCGTTTCCCTCACTAGAACCCGCATACTGGGTCGATGCAGAGGATTCATGTGTCTCACTGAGTTTAGATGCTCTGCAGGGCCGATTTAGCTCCAAGACTCCCAGAGCAAATGAATTATTTTTTTATTTTTTAAATTATCTGAGGCCTTCGTGGAAAGCTATCAGGATGGTAACACAGGTCTGTAGAAATGCTTAGTGTCAGGGAGTTTTAATAAAGCCAATTGCCAAGGGGTGTTATGGAAACATTTCATTATTTAGCTCAGCCAGATGCCGAACCAGGACCAGGTTTTGGGCTTATCCAAGGGGCCTGAGGGTTTGGTATGAAATGAGCCAGGAAGGAAATTGAGCATTCTTATTGAAAATCTGTGAGCAGCAGCTGAGGTCACTGTCTGCCACGCTAACCTGGGGAGCATGCAGGTCAGAGAGCTGGACTCCTTATTACTTTGGACAAGTCCCTTCTCCTACGTAAGCTGAAGCTTCTCTGTCTTCATCATGGAGGGCCTAATCCCTACCCAGGCTTCCTCACAGGGAGCCAGGAGTTCAGAATAGACCAGAAAACACTTTGGAAGTCATAACTAGCACCCAAAAGGCTGTGGGTGGAGATGAGAGGCTGCAGTGTGCAGATTCTGATGAGCTCGGGTGTGTGGAGTGCCGAGGGCCAGCTGGCTGGCCCACTGGGTGCAGAGGCACAGAGACATGGCGCTGGCTCTCTGAGTGATCTTGCAGTGATCTTGATCTCTGAGTGTGCTTGCATACAGCTGGACTGGGTTCAACTCCCAGTTCTCAACTTCCTAATTTTGTGTGTGACCTTGGACAAGTCACTAGACCCCCCCTGAGCCTCAGTTTTCTCCTCCTTAAAATAGGATGATGATAGTACTGACTTTGAAAGGCAGTTATGAAAGTGTGTCTATGTTGTACAGTCATATTTCTCCTCCTTTGGGGATATCACAGAAGCCACAGAGGATTTCTAGGACTTCAAAGTCCGAATAGAAATGTCAGCCCCGCCCATTCACTCACTCAGCGAGTATTTCTGGAGCACCTACTATGTGCCAGGTTTTGGTTTTGGTGCTGGGGTTACACTGGAGCAAAACAGACCAAAAGACCTGCCCTCTGGGAAGTTTTATTCTATGGCAGGAGTAAATAAGTAAATAAATAAACACAAACAGTAAATAAACAAGCAAATAAAAGAACTACAGAGAGTGCAAAGTGCTGGAAAGTGCTGGTCTACTCCGGCTGGTGTTAAATGTGATTTGCAGTGGAAGAGCTCTTCCAAAAGGAAGAGGAGAGGAGAGCCCTGGTTTGGGCGCCACAAGATCTGGATTCTAGTCCTGGCCTTAATGGCTTCTAACTTGCTGTGCAACCTTGGGCAAGTTCCTTCCTGTCTCTTATCTGCAGCTCTTGTCTGTGAAATGAGAGTGGGGAATAAACCCTTCCAGGTCAGATGCCACTGCCCGGTGACTCTGCAGTCATAGCTTGGGGTCCATGCCTGTCACCACCCCTGTCATACAAACCTTTCTGTTTTTAAGGTAAGATATAACCTGTCACACAGAAAAGTGAAAAGACATACATGCACAGCTTAAAGAAAAATGATAAGAGCGTGCATGTGACCACCACTCGGGTCAAGAAACTGAATGTTGCCAGAAGCCTCCATGTGCTCCCCTCCAATCATTACTTGTCAAAGATTCTCAGCATCCTGACTTCTGTGATAATAATGTCCTTGTTGCTCTTTCTGTTGTACCTCCTATGGAGCAACTCTTTACAATATAGTTTTGTTTTTCTTATTTTTGAGCTGTCTGTAAATAGATTTAGGCTGTAGATATTTGTTTAGGTCTGGCATCTTTTCCTCTAATCTGTGCTGCAAGGTTCATCTATGCTATAAGTAGCTGTAGTTTTATTTATCTTTTTAAATAAATAGTATTCCATCGTATCAATAGGCCACAGTTTATCGATCTACTGTGATGAACATGTGGGTTGTTTTCAGTTTGGGGCTGTGGTTCTCGAGCCAAGTCCTAATGCACACGGCCCAAACTTCTCCAGGGCACCCTCCTCCACGTGAAGTGGGCACACGCTACATGCCCTCCACAGAATGTGCCCCCCACTTCCTGGGCACCCCATTGTCAGTCTCTGTAGTTTTGGCTTACCTGGTGGGTGTGTAATGGTTTCTCAAAGTGGTTTTAATTTGCATTTTCCTGATTACAGATGAGGTTGGACATTTTTTGTTTGTTTTTAACCATTCGGATCGCCTCTTTGGTGAATTTCCTGGATTTTGCCCATCTTGGACAGTCTTTTTGCTTTCTTACTAATTGGGAGGATTCTTTGGGTGTTCCAGATTGTAATCCTTCATCAGTTATAGGTGTGGTGAATATCTTCTCCCTCTCTCTGGCTTGCCTTTTTCACTCTTTATGAGGTCTTGGGATGAACTTCTTAATTTTAGTCATCAAATCTATCTTTCACTTTATTATTGACATTTTGTGTGTTTTAAGAAGTCCATTCCTACACCGTAGTCATGAAGATTCTCCATTCACCTTTCACATTTGATCTCTAATACACCTGGAATTGAGTTTTGTATTTAGTGTAAAGTAAGGATCCCATTTCTCTCTTTTTCTCCCTTTCTCTCTCCCTCTCTCTCACACACACACACACACACACACACACACACACACACACACACATGCGTGCACACGCACCATGCCTGTGTGCTCACACCCAGGTGGCTTCACACCATTTGGTGAGAAGTGTGTCCTTCCCGCTGTCTGCACTGCCCCCAAACATGTATCCATGCCTTTCCCAGGCAGGCAGGCTGTGGGCTGGACGACCTGCAGGAGTGGCTGAGCAGGGACGGCCCTAGAGGGCGGGATGGACAGCCCTCCCCACCCCCACCCGGACCAGCTGCTGCTCCTGACAAACAGGTCGGTGGAGCTGCAGCTGTCACGTGTCTGGCTGGCGCTGACTCGGGCTCCGGCGGATTAAGCAGGGGCTCAGGGTTTATGACCCGCACTGGCCGCTGCACAGTCTGGGGGAGGGCTGAGGGAGCTCGTCCACGTGGGCAACGGAGGCCAGCCAGGCTGCGGCCATTTGCGGCAGGAGGCCCCCACCCAGGTCACTGGACCAAGGTAAGGGAAGAGCAGGATGGTCCCTGGCCCAGCTCTGGGCACCTCTGTCTGGAAAATAAAATATCTCCTCCCAAGCTCTTTCTATCTGGGTCTGTTTGGGGCAGCCAAGAGCCCGGAGGTGGCCCTCTGGGGAGGGCCACAGCCTACAGCAAGGACCTATCAGGTCTCAGGCCCCTGTGCGAGCTCACACGAGCTCACATGTGCACACAGGCAACCTGCCCACCCATCTGCCAAGGGATTCTGCATCCTCTTTAGTGCCTGTCCCCCAGGTTGGGTGGTCGCTGCCAGCCTCCAGTCTGTCCTTCCCTGGGTACCTGTCTCTAGGCAGTGCCCAGTGCGTGGCCTGGCAGGACTCAGACAGCTGAGGTTGCAGCCTTCCAGCTCCTAGATTCATCCAGCAGGGAAGAGGAGGGAGAATGGTGGGTACTAAGCACCTTCTATGTGCCAGGCAACTGACTCCTGCCTTGCAAGGAAGGGAAGATTCACCCATTTAGTAGATGAGGAAACTGAGGCTCAGAGAGGGGCTGTGGCTTGCCCAACATCGGACCAGGGTCTTCCTCCACTGGGTTGGGAGGCGGGCCACCCAGCATCCCAATGGCCTGCCTGCGTGACCCCGGAAGTTGTAATCTCTGCTCCTAGGCCCTGGGCGGGCAAGGCACATTCCCGCTGGAGCAGGCCAGCTGAGAGCTCTGGGCCGCTGTGGGGAAAGTCAGGGCTAGGAGCAGTAGCCAGCATCTCTGGTCCCGGCTCAGCCTGTGACACAGCCACTCACCTCCCTGCAACATGCAGTCAGCCTAGGCTGCTGGGTATGACTTGGGTTCGGGGTCCAGCCTGCTGTGACCTTGCTCTGTTTCCTCATTTGTACTGTGGAAGATGACAATAATAGTACCTACCTCATCAGCTTGCTCTGAAGCTGAAATTAGATGGTGAAAAAGAGTTTCAGAACACGGCCCGGCACCCCGCAAGCATGCACTGCTGTAAATTTCAGCTTTTGTTATTATAGGGAAGATCAGTATCTGAGGTCCCTTCATCTTCTGAAATTCTGAGCTACTATCCCTTTCCTTTCTTCCTGGGCCTTTTACTTCTGTGGTTATGTCTATGAATTTAACACTTGCTTAGGAAATACAGTCCCATGGTTAAAATGTTTAACATTATGAGAGTATATGATGAGACCTACATCTTCTTCCCTAGAGCAAACATGAAAAGCGTTTTTTGGGTATCTGGTCAGAAATATTCAGGCTACATATATTTATTTATCCCCCCCCCGCCCCCCCACACCAGACATGTTCTAAAGAAAACACTCGGCAGCTTCCTCTGCCCCGTCCTATGACTTCCCTCTGGTCCTTTATATCCACCCACTCTGAGCTGGGGATACCAAGCTGCCGCCTCCCTCCAGAAGGCACACATATTTGTGGATGCTGGCACCAGATTTTCCTCATCAGCAGGACTTGAGGAAGGCTGCAGCCTGGCACAGGGCAAATGGGGATTGTTGAGCACCAAAGAACAGTCCTTCTGTGCCCAGTGAAGGCCCAAGTTGGAGACGAGCTGCCCCACCCCCACCCCCCAGCAGATCTGGGTCTGGAGCAAGGGTGGAGCCTGAGGCTGGCTCAGGCCCAGCCTGACTGCTAGCTGGCCACTGGGTGACCTTGAGCCAGCCCTGGCCTTGTCTGGGCTCCCGACTCAGTGTGGGAGACCAGGACATGTGGCAACCTCAGTGAGAGGGCTGAAGGTCTGTCCCTTTGAGGACCCAAGCAAGACACACCTCACTCAACCCACTTGGGCTAAAACCCATGATGTGGGAGTGGGGTGTTAATTGCCTTAAAATTTAATTGCTTAAAAATGTAATTGCTTTAAACATTTTGATGGTATACCATGAGGCAGCCAAAGTCAGTGCTAAGTCTGGTTAACATTTTCTCTCTGGTCCTTGTGACTTCTGGACCTGCAAGCATCTTATCTCTGTCCATGCACATCTTCCGGAGGGCTTGCGGGGGGCAGGGGAGCAGGGAGAGCAAGGCTTTATCTCTCCCCAGGGTCTGAGAAAGGAAGGCAGCAGGTAGCTATATACGGCTACAGGTCCTGAGTTCCTGCATGCATGACTGTGTGGCCTCACCAGAAGGACTCCCTGCCATCGGAAGAGCAGGATCCACTGTTGCCCTCAGGAGGGTGGCAGGGACCAAGAGTCCCCAGAGGGAGAGGGCTCCAGATGCTCCCGGTGCACAGAGGTTCAGGTTGTGCACTGCACAAGGGCAGTTGGCAAAGGGACAGCTACACTCTTGCCAAGCCATGGGCCTGAGGGGCTGTATGCACCAGAAGAGGGCGCCTTTTACTAATTCACACACAGAGGCCCTGAATGCAGGTGGTGGAAACAGCCTTGAGCATGCTCACTGGCAGAGGATGCCTGGGCATGGGGTCTCCTCATCAGCTACCTGTGGTCTTTCTGTGCTCAATTTTCTAGAATCTCCCTCCGGGGTCTCTTCTGTTAACCCCAGGGGAAAGGGAACTCCAAACCCTCCCCAGTCTGTGTGAGCAGCTTGAGTGAGATAGACCCAGCCCAGTGAATCCTCAGAGGGAACTAACTGACTGTGTGCCTTAGGGGCTGCAGAATGGCCTGGCTCAGAGCAGACTTGTGTCCACATCTCAGCTCCCGTGTTTTCTGGCTGTCCACCTCTGGTTAGAGTAGCTCTGTGCAGACCCTCCATTTTACCATCTGTTAATATCCTTCCAGAATTTAATTATGAAAGACCCTTACCTCTGTGCCTGCCCCCCGGAGGAGTGAATGCTTTATGTACAGAGGCATGTTGATTCTGGGACAGGGACTCACATGAGC
The DNA here is from genome assembly GCF_027409185.1 of Cynocephalus volans. Classification (NCBI taxonomy): domain Eukaryota; kingdom Metazoa; phylum Chordata; class Mammalia; order Dermoptera; family Cynocephalidae; genus Cynocephalus; species Cynocephalus volans. The sequence goes on along the minus strand of NC_084470.1, from coordinate 94,727,976 downwards.
TGGACATAATTCATTCATCCACAAGTATTTCTCAAGCACCTAGTGGTGCCAGGCACTGTGCTGGGCTGGGCATAAGTGATAAATTTGACAGCCTTATCCTTATCCTCAGGGAGCTGTCCAGTGGGGGAGAGGGTAATGCTCCCTGAACAGCAAGACCCAGGTGCTGGGAGGAGATGCCCAGCATGGCCTGTGAGGAGAGGTCAGTCCAGGCTTCCCTGAAGAAGCTGAGGTGTGAAGGTGAAGTCGGGGGCAGGTAGGTCTGGAGGCTGGCTCAGCCGCCCCATGTGGGCACCCTGCCCTGAGGCTGGGACTGTACCCCATCCTGCCAGTTCTGTCTTGGGGCTGTGAAGCCCAGGCTGCTGTTCCCCAGCAGGGTGACAGGTGGTGCCAGCCCCTAGCAGTGGCAGTGGGCTGGACCAACAGTGACCAGACAGGGAGAGGTGGGGTTGGGACCCTTCCCCCTGCTCCATACCTACACCCCCAGTGGCGCCCAGACTGCAGTTGTCACCATCCAGTCTTTCATCCCTATTGAGGACCACTCCACCAGCTGTGTCCTGAGCTGTCTTTTTAAGCTGACCTAAATTTGCCACCATGCCTGACCTGGAGACAGCTGGGTGTCAGCACCCTTTTTACAGGATTTCAGGGCTTTGGGCACTGGAGCTGGAGCATCCAGGTTCGGATCTCAGCTCTGCAGCCCTGGTGGGTGAAATGCTGATTGCAAAGTCCCTGCCCCCCAGGCGGGGCGGGGCACACTGAGTTACTGTGTGGGAAGCATGCGGGGAGTGCCCATTGAGTGTGAGCGCTCCTTACCCCGTGTCTCACGCACAAGCATCCCAGAAGGGCCAGGTAGCCATCACTTGGTGGAGGCTGGTGACCATGGTCAAGGCCTCCCTCTGCAGCTTCAGAATCGGGGGACCTGGCCCAACACAGTAGCACCGTCTCTCACAAGCCAACAGCATCTGGACCAGTGACTTGTCACCGAGCCTCAGTTTCCTCAAGTGCCTGGCACGTGGTGGGCATGCAGCAAACGGGGGCTGCTGCTGCTGTTGCTATTCTTTCAAGTCCTCTGCCATGACAGACAGCCCCTGCCACAGGCAGGGAACTCCTTCCTGTTGATACTAGGGGCTGGAGCTGCGGTGCTGAGCAGAGGGGTGGGGACTTGGGGGCCAGGACTAGAACCCATCCATTCTGCCTGTAGGACCCAGAGCGTGTTCCTCTCTCCTCCTTTCCAGAATAGGGGTTAGGCTCAGATGCCCACTGGGGCCAGGCAGATGCCATACATGATTGGGGTTGGTTGGGGACAAGAATATTTTTTTCTTTGATAGCAATGTTTCTCATGGTGAGGTACAGGGAGTTGTGAATTCAAACCATTTTAATAATAATAATAATAACAGCCTGTTTGCCTTTTTCACCCTCGTTCTCTCACAAGTGTACAGTGGAATTTTCTACAGGCTATGCGACGTGTTGGCTAAGGGAATGGTGCTTGTGTATTCTTATGCTATAAAGATGTCTCAGTTTTAATTTTTTAATATGGTAAAAATCTGTAGATATAAGCCCCATAAACAATTTTGGGATCCTCGACAAAGAGTGTAAAGGGAGCCTGAGACCCAGAAGTTTGAGAACCACTGGCCTTTATTTTTTAAAAAATAAATAAATAAATGAGAAAAGGAAAGGAGCGCTTGGTAAATTCTAAAGGGCAATTGATAGTGGGTTTCAACATGGGGAGCAAAAAGGAATGGTAGGGATTGTGGCAAAACAGTGTTTACCCGGCTAACAGGGCACAGTTGTGGCTCAACTCCGGTCGTAGGTGGACAGGCAAGAATGGGCTCAGCGTGGCAGCGTTTTCACAAGAAGCCTCAAATCCAGCTCATACCATACAGAAGCCATCTGTGGCCCTGAGCTACCTGGGACCTCCAGTTACAGCCTCTGACGTGGAGTCTCAATCAGTGCCTCCATCCATGGAGCAGGCAGCAGGGCCCTCCCTGGGACGCCAGGAGGCAGTGCTCAGCGTGTATGAATGGGGAGGAGGAGGGCTGGCCTGGAACGTGACCTCGCCTGGTTTCTAAGCCCATAGTGAGCTCGAGTCTCGAACGGCTGGAGGTTGGTCCTCCACGGCTAGTGCTTCTGGTTCTCCTTTGTCAGCCTGGCTTTAGAATGAATATATGGAGAGAGAGTGAGCAAGAGAGAATTCATAGCTAATTCTACAACAGTACTTACATAATAGTTATTATAAAGATCATAGTATTTCAATAAGAATTTTTATTCTAGCTTTGTATTTCTTTTTTTTCTTTTTCTTTTTTTTTAATGATGACCGGTAAGGAGATCTTAACCCTTGACTTGGTGTTGTCAGCACCACGCTCACCCAGTGAGCTAACCGGCCATCTCTATGTAGGGATCCGAACCCGTGGCCTTGGTGTCATCAGCACTACACTCTCCGAGTGAGCCACGGGCCGGCTCATAGCTTTGTATTTCTAACATAATGTTTATTTATGTAGTTTACAATTCAAAGGTACATGAGGGTATATGGTGAAAAGTCCCCCCTTATTTCAATTGGGGGGTGAGTGGGAATGGTGGGGCTGTGGTAAGACAGTGCTAGTCTCTCAGCTGCCTACTTCTCCTCCCCAGAGACATCCCACATGATCAGTTTCTTGTGTCTTATTCCAGACACTTTCACATATACATATACAAATGCATGTGAATATATGTTATCCCCCTCATTTTTTAACACAAACCGTGGCAGTACCGAACATACTGTCCGACGCCTAGCATAGCTAACTTTATCGATCACTTAGCTGTATGGTGTAGATTATACTCTTCTCTAAGGAAGGAATTTGAGGTCAGAGAGGCTGCTGTGGTCCTTGTTCAGACATCGGGTGAGATGAGCTTCAGTCATTCGTCTCTCAGGACTCTTTGGTTGCAATTGATAGAAACTCACCTGAATCCTGCTAGAAAGGGGAAATTGATTGGCTGCTCTCTCCAAAGTGTGGAAAGAACAGGGGCCTAACTGGGCTCCAGGAATTCAGACACCACCAGGACTTGCTTTCTTTGTCCCCGTCTCTTGTTTCTGTTTTTCCAGAAATGTTCTTGTCATTCTCCCAAACCAGCTCTGTCCATGAGGCCAGAACCACAGCCCCAGGAGATCCCAGGTGTGTTCATGGGCCCAACTTTCCTCTCTAGACCTGGACTGCTTGGGTTCCCTATTCAGCTTTGCACCTTACCAGCTGTGTAATCTTGGGCAAGGTAATTACCCTCTCGGTGCCTCCACTGCCTCATCTGTTAAATGGAGATATTAGTGTCTACCTCATAGGGCTCTGGTGAGGATGAACTGAGATCATATGTAGTAAGCACTCAGGCATCTTAGTGTTTATTATTCCCTTAGTCATGGTTCGAAACACTGCAGGGACAGTCTGTGGTAGGTGGCACAAGGAAGCCACCATAAATTGCTCAGGGAGAAAGGAGTATGACCCACACATGCTTACCCTGAATGGGTTCGGTCCTCCCTTAGGGACAGCTCCTGGAAAATGCTCCAGGTGGTTGCAGGTTGGCCCTGTAGCCCCTGAGCCCTGACCCCATGCCCAGCCTCTGTGCCTCAGGTAAGAGCCCAGGCCACCCCTAGTTCTCCACCCCAGACAGAAGAGGCAGCCCACAGCCAGCAGGCCCAGCAGACATCCCAGCACTGCTGTGTGACCTTTGGCAAGTCACCTAGCCTCCCGGGGCCTCAGTGTCTCCAGCCTCAAAGGGGAGATGGCCACACCTTCCTTGCAGGATTGGTGTGAGACTTGGCAATGACACCCGTCACTGCGCAGCCAGGGCCGGGCACACGGCAGCCCTCCAGGGCCTGCAAGTTCCTCCCCCTGCTCCACTATGGCCCCGACACCTTGAACCGGGGCTACAGCTCAAGAGGAGCCAATGCGTGTTGAATGAACAAGTCAGAGGCTGAACCCCACAGTGGCACGCTCATGGCTTGGGCACCCATTGGTATCCAATCCCAGCTCTTCACATTCTGGTGTGCAGTCTTGGAATTGGGCAAGTGGTTTGATCTTTTTGAGCCTCTGTCTCTTCTGTGAGATATGGACAGTGCCCTCTCTGTGGCTGCAAGGGTTACAGGTAGCCTATGTAGTTCCCAGAGTAGCACCTGGTACAGAATTGGTGCTCGAGAAATGAAGCGGCTGACACTGCTAATTCAACTAACTGTCCCTGTCCACAGAGTACGGGTGGTCACTAATGGAAGCCAAGGGGCAGAGGCTAGATCCCCTTGGTTGCAAGCTACGTACAGCAAGCTGGCTACTAAAGCAAGAGGGAATTTACTGGAGGGTAGCTGTTGTCCCTGGAAGATCCAAGAAAGACAGGAAGCAGGCCAAGAACAGGGCCTCTCCTGAGAGAAGGAGGCAGGAGCAGCTTGGATGGCCACGATTGTCATGCTGTTCAGTGCCCCTCCCAAGAAGGAGTGTCCCATCATCCTTACTTGGGTCCCTGCAGGCAGGACTGGGCCTGTGAGAGGCATCAGGTCCGAATGCCCTGAGGACAAGGACGGGGCTCACCGCAAGAGAGAATGGCCTCGAGGAAGTGAGGAGCACAGCCCAGGTCCAAGCCCAGCATCCGTGTCTGACTCTCCATCCTTGTGCACAGTGGTGTATTAAGTGTGGAATTACCCTTAACCAGGGTAATAATTACTGTAGACGTAGCTGACATGTTGAACAAATTGTTGTGTGCTTGTAATTACAAAGTGCGTTCCTAACTGTCCAGGGGGTTCCAAAGCTTGATATCTTTGCTATTAACACATAAATTATAGTCATTTATGGAAATTGCTAGAGAAACCGAAGTTGTCTGTGGATTGTGTTGCATAAGGGATACTCATTGTGGATCAACTCCAAGAGCCCAGTGGCCTAGTCTGAGTCTCAAGGTTGAACTCTTTTTTTATGGGGTCAGGTTCTCTCACCAGCTGAAGGCCGACCTGCCTCAGAGGCTCCTAGACTTTTTCTCCTGTGCAGAGGCCCAACTCTGCCACAACCAGCTGAGTGACCTTGAGGCAGGTTGTTTTACCTCTCTGTGCCTCAGTTACCTTATGGACTAAGTGGCCATATGAGCCCACCTCAAGGGGTGCTAGGAGCATTACCTGAGATGACTTAGGTAAAGCCTCATACACCCGCCCTCCATGCAAGAGTTGTTCCCTGGGGGCCTCCACACAATTCAGGAGGCACACAGTGGGGCAGCAGCCAGGCCTGGCTCCCAGGAAGAGGGGAACAGGATGTAGAGGCCTCCCCTGGACCCCCTGGCACCAGGCAGCCCTCCCCCACCTTAGGTAGCTGTGAAGTCATTTTGTGCTTGGTTGTGTTATTTCTTATTGCAGAATGTATCCTAGGATCCCTGTTACCAATCAAATAGGGTTTCTGGAAGTGAGACCTAGGCCATGGTGGGGCGTGAAATGATCCCAGGTGAGCCGCAGACTCAGCTTGCTCAGTGACACGACACACATGGCACGTGGAACCCAGGAGAGAGTTCCTCCCCTCCCCGCACTCACTCAGCCCTTCTGATCACATCGAGACAGAAGTGTCTATCATCCAAAAAGACTTAATTATATTTATTTATTATATAGGAAGTAATATAGTCACGTGGTTCAACAGTTAAAGATACAAAAGGGTATCTAATGAGCAATTAGTCGCCCCCACCCCTGACCATGTCCCCTCTCTGGAGGTAACCACTGTCCAGGGGTATATCAGTGTGTGCCTGTGTGTGTATGTGTGCACTCTTCCTCTCCATTTCTTTTTACCCAACACAGCATTCTTCAGCTTGCTTTTTTCATTTAGCAATGTATCTTGTATCCCAGTCCCTGTCAGGATATAAAAAGCATCCTTCTGTTTTATTGGCGGCCCTCTATAGTATGGATTCTCTATACTTGCTAATCTCTGTTGTAAACAAGACAGAGCAGGCCTCCAGCACAGGCCTTCTGCTGATAACAGGATCCAAGCAGGCGTTTATAGCAGCCTTTTGTTTTTGTTGGTTTATTTTCGTGGGAGAATTCAATTTATGCTCAGTGAGGCTGGGTTTGCCATTTATGGAGCAGATATAAAGTTCTCTTGATGTAAAGAAGAGTGTTATGTAATTGGTATAGAGGTGCTATGTGGTTGTTGGGAAAACTAACCTGGGGATAAACGCAGGCCACTTCCACCCCCACACAAGCACCCGTTGGGTGAAGCTCCTGCTCTGTCCTCTGGCCTCACTCCTCCGCCATCGCTGCACTTGGTCCTCTACACAGATGTGGAACTATGGTTACATTTCCCTAAGCTCACCAAGCCTTTGCCTGTGCCGTTCCCTGCATCTGGAGTGCCCCTCTCCTGCTGGGCCACCCAATGAATTTCCATTCATGTGCCAAGACAGGCATCACCTCCTGCAAGAAGCCTTCCCAGAAAGGCTGTCCCAGCAGCAAGCAGTCATTCCTGCCTCTCTGGCAGGAACTATTACTCCGATTACTCCTATAACTGCATTTAGTGGTTTTAAGTGGTTTGGTGTGGCACAGAGATTCTCAGACAGCAGCAGGCATCAGAATCACCTGGAGGGTGAAAATTTGCATTTCTAATGATTCCCAGCCAAGGGTGCTGCTGCTGCTCCTGGGACCGTGCTCTATGTTTGTGGTGCAACCAACATGGGCTGGGTGTCAGCTTATGGCTTCTAATCTGGCTCCATCACTTACAGGTTGTGTGTCTTAGGGCAAATTACTCACCCAGTCTGGGCTGCAGGGCCTTCCTGACAAACTGGAAAACAAACCCCACCTTGCAGAATTGCTGTCAGGATTGTGAGCTCTCATAGGAACGGGGCTGGCACCAGGGATGAGTTGCCTCCACTCCCCTTACCCAACTGAGCTTCCTGAGGGCAGGGCCCACCACTGCCTCCTCTGAGATTCCTAGTCAGTGCCTGGCACATAGCAGGTGGTGATAAACGTTGGGGCACTTGCTGAGCACACTCAGGAATGCACACATTCTCAATTACAGATCTACACAAATAATGAATCAGATGTCACACACTCCCTGCCTCCATTAATTCCCAGTCAGTGAAGTTGGGTCAAGCTGGTTGAAGTCTTCCTCCCACTGGGACAAAAGAAGGCGTTGTTTAAATCAATAACATAAAAAGGATCGCAGAGGGGAATGTTTAACCTACTTAAGAGAAGTTGTTGTTTTAGGAGCACTTAATGGCATCCATTTGTGAGACGGGCTTCCTCAGAACTTGCTATAAATGAACGTTATCTATTCATTAGAGTAGAGGCCCACCAGAGCCCTGGGCTGCCACCCTCTTGGTAGCCATTCTTGGTGTGAATGTGCTGCTGAAGCGCAAGCAAGCTGTTTCCCTGACAGGTGTCTAGAACGTGGACCTGGCCCTGCCACGTCCAAGTGGGATGTCCTGTAGGAGAATCAGCCCTCGCAGCTTCCTGTTTATACTTTCTCTAAATTCCCTCAGCTTCTCCACTTGCTTTAATATGCCGATGCCCTCCCCTCCCCCCAACACACACCCCAGCTTAAGTAAAGCTGTTAGGAAAGAAGACTGAGGATGTTAAGGACGGCTGTCCACTTGCCAAAGGGATGCCTCTTTTTCATAAAATCTTTAGCTGACAGATTCCTTTAAATACTGGGCTCTCCTAACACACTGGAGATGAGAATAAGTGTTTCTTTGAAAAACAGTTTCCTGGCCCTTCCAGGATCTCTCCATGGTGTAAAAAGGGATGGGGATGTGGGGCATTGGTTTAGATTGGATGAGATAAGAATGAGAATGCAGAGGGGGAGGAGACCTGCTCCAGCCCTGTGGTTGTCCCTGAACCTGAATGAATCTGGCTTAACACGATTCATTCATCCATCAGACATTTATTGGGCACCTACTGTAGACTACACACCATCTGGATGCTGGGGATACGGTGGCCAATGAGCATAAGTTACAGAGCTTCGTTCTGATGGAGTGACAGACGGTAGACACATGATTAAGCAAGATAATTACAGACTGTGAGATGGGCTTTAAAGGGAATAGGTGATAGGGAATGGGGGTGTGCTTGACCCTGGGGATCTGGGAGGGTCCCTCAGAGGAAGTGATAGCAAGTGACCATCTGTTATCAGATCATACATGCATTGTCTTAGAGCTCTTCATGTACTGAGTTTGTCTCCCTCCCAGAGTATAGGCTGGCAGGTAGGGCTTGGGTCTGCAGAACTTAATTCATCCCTGGTCCCAGGTTCCTGAGGGGCTCATACCAAGGGGCTGTCTGAGTGTGCGCTCCACCAGAGGATGTACTTGCTGAGGGAGGGATGGAGAGGTGCAGGCTGGGGAGAGGAGGGAGAAAGGCAAGGACTGCATCCCCCTCTTTGACCCCACCTGGACTTCTAGGATGGCTTCAGCGGAGCTGGCAGAGCCTAAGGGCCAGCCTCCATTCCCCTCTGCCTTTTCCCAGCTGCAGAGGGGAAGCAGAGCACACCAGGAAGAGAGCACAGCAGGGGGAAGGGACGGGTGCTAGGAGCAGCACGTAGCGAGGGCCCAGCACTGGATATCTCAGTTCTTTGCAGCCACCTCAGAGCTACACATTGCTGTTCACCCCCATTTTACAGGGGAGGAAGCTCAGGCTCAGAGAGGTGATGCCCAAGGCCACACAGCCAAGAAGGGCACAGAGCCAGGAGTGTATGACTCGACAGCCCATGGGGGTTAGGTCCAAGAAGGGAGGGTGCAGATTTTACATTTGTCATTCACATCATATCAGCCAAGAGGGGAGACAGTATCCTGCAGGGGTCTTCTTGGAGCTGGGCCTTGAAGGCCAAATGTGTTGCAAGCGTAGACTTGGGGCTCAGACAGCACAGGGTTCAGATCCTTCACCTTCTATCTGTCTGCCCTTAAATTCCTTCACCTTTCTGAGCCTCACTTTCTTTTTATGGATGAATGGATGAGGGTATAATAATAGTCTCAACCTTACAGGATCATTGCAGGCCTTAATGAGAAGCCACGTGTAATGCGTTTAGCACAGAACCTGTGTTCAATAAGCACCTGTGTATGGGGGAAGAAGGGACTGGTAAGAATCTAGCTTCTTGGTTAAGGTCATGGTCTGGGACTCAAATGAACCTGGGCTCCAATCCCTAATCAGCAGGCACTAGCTGTTGGCCTTAGGTAAGTTACTCAGCCCCTCTAAGCTTCGGTGTAGGTGTAGAATGGAGTGCTGTTGAGGACTGAATGTCATCACTTCTGTAAAGTGCCTGGCCCTTTATGTGCTTTCAAGACAGCCCCAGCCTTAAGAAAGAGGTGGGAAGAGGCAGGGAGGTGGGAAAGGAGGCTCAGAAAGACCAAACCACTTGCCCAAGAGCCAGGATTGTACAACAGAATGTGGAAGAGCTGGGACTGGACACCAACAAATTCCACATGATGGGGCTCGGCCTCTGACTTGTTCATTTAACACACGTTGGCTCCTCTTGAGCTGTAGCCCCAGTTCAAGGTGCCAGGCCCACAGTGGAGCAGGGGGAGGAACTTGCAGGCCCTAGAGGGCTGCCGTGTGCCCGGTCCTGGCTGGGCAGTGACAGGTGTCATTGCCAAGCCTCACACCAATCCTGCAAGGAAGATGCCGCCATCCCCACTTTGAGGCTGGAGACACTGAGGCCCCGGAAGGCTGGGTGACTTGCCCGAGGTCACACAGCAGTGCTGGGGTGTCTGCTGGGCCTGCTGTCCGTGGTCTGCTGATTCTGTTTGGGGTGGAGTACTGGGGTCAGCCTGGGCTCCACCCAGGGCACAGAGGCTGGGCATGGGGTCAGGGCTCAGGTGCTACAGGGCCAACCTGCAACCACCTGGAGCACTTTCCAGGGGCTGTCCTAGGGAGGGAGGACTGAACCCACTCAGGATAAGCATCCGTGGGCCATACTCCTCCCTTTATGAAGGGTTTATGGAAGCTTCCTTGTGCCACCCAATAGGGAAAGGAGGGTTGAGTGTGAGGGGTGAAGTGTGGGCACTTTTGATGTCTGCTGGGGCTGGCAGGGCAGCCAAATGGGAAGTGTGATGAGCAGTGTAATTGGGGCAGGGTGGGGGGTTGAGCACAGGCATCAGGGAAGAGTGGTTTGCTAATGGTGGCAGCTGCTTAGCTAAATTTCTTCCTGAAGCTGTCGTGCCCCTTGAATCCTGCAGGAAGACCAGCAAATGGCCATTTCCCTTCCACTTGAATAGAGACCTGTAATTCAAGTAGCTGCACTTCAGAAACCACAGGTCTGTTCTCTGCAGCCCCTACCTCCCGGACTCCAGGTCAAGCAGTCCAGCTCGCCTGGCTGGGCCAGGTGACCAGGAGGGATGGGGTCTGCCCACAGGAGCAGCCAAACTGGGGAGGGATGGGGTGAGCACATTCTGAACCTGTAGTTACCACCACCCCCTTCCACTTTGACAACAGCCCAGCACCCACTGCATGGCAGTGGTTGCAGTGGGCACTGGGGACCCAGAAACGTGGCATTCTCTGGGGATCCGTGCCAGGAGGGCTTTTTGGAGGAGGCGACCATTCCTGTCTGTTTTGTTCACTTAAAGAAAACCCTGCTTCAGTTTCTGAGCACATCACGTGCTGGGCTCTTCGGAGCTCCCACAGAGCCACCCTGAACCTGGGTTGAGTTTTGTTTCTCTTTGCATCGAACCCTGTGTCCTATCTACGTGGTTCTGTTGCAGCCCCTCCCTGTGGGCGTTTCCCATGCATCCTCCCTGGCTTTTAGTCCATTTGTCACCTTTTGGCATGATAACAGCTGTGTCTTTTGACATTCATTTAAGGATCACAGGAAAAAAGAACATCCTGACACCTCAAACCAGGACGGTTCCCCTCACTGTGTGGCTTCTTCTGTCATAGCAGTGGGCAAGGAGCTGTGGAAAGGAAGTCAGATGACCAGTTCATGGCTGTGCCCTAGTGTGACTTGGGGAAGTATCACCCCCTCTCCCCCCAAGCCTCAGGTTCCTCATCAGAACAACAGGTGGGCAGCTCTGGGTCATGGTGATGGATTCTAGCTCTAAAATTCTAGGATACACTAACATTAAGGCCACTTTAATCTCACTGTCGTGGTCTGGGTCTTGGCCAACCCAGATACCATGGTGGCTGAGGTGAATTCCCCTGGTGCTATGGCAGGTGTCTGGAAGGAGGCCAGTTACACGGAACAGTGGCAGCGTGCAAGCACTAGGAGCGGAGTAGAAATCCCTGCCCCTGAAGTGCCCACAGTCTAGGTGAGAGGTTCTTGCTCTGCCTGGGCATGGGGGTGTTAGGGAAGGCTTCAAAGAGAAAGGGGCATTTCAGCTGGACATTTGACTTGAACGTTGAGTAGGAGGTTGCCAAGCAGATGAAGAGGGCAGCCCAGGAAGCAGGAATGGCACAATCAAAGGCACTGGGACAGGGAAGTGCAGGTGCATTCCGGGAGTGGCTGCACTGTTGGGAGGGTAGTCGGGAATAAGGCTGGAGAAACAGGCAGGAGCTGCATCACAGCCAAGCTAGTGCCTGAGCAGGTCAATGCTGTGTAGGAAAATCAGGGACAGCTGCCTAGTTCAGGATAAACAACCCTGCATCACCTCAGGGTGGTTCCGAGCCTCTCAAAGTAAGTTATCCCAAGTTCATTCTGTTTACTTTCTTTAGTCAGGTTAGAGAAGTCCCTAATTTGCAGTGGTTTCTATGAAAAGATGGTTGAAATTTTTAAAATAAATTGGCACATTCGGTAAGAATAGCTTTATTAATCTGGGAACGTTTCTTTTCTGGGATATTGATTGACTGGCTTCCCTGAGATGTCACTCTATGGAGCTGTGTTCTGTGTAGCTGTCTCTGGTTTCTGCATCCAACAGCCATATGAATATGTTCGGTTCCACATTTGGAGTAGAATGGTAGTCTTAAAATTTACCTGCCCCAGGATGGGTGCTATATTTTCCAAGTCCCCAATTGTGCCAGCCTGGTGGTGTGGTACTGGTGGCCAGCATGGCAGGAAGCCTGGGGTCAGTGTTAATGTTTCTAGATCCAGCACTCTGGCTGTGATGTGGGGATGTTCATTTCAGTATGATGAAGAGTAACATATTAATGATTAACAGACACTGAGCAGGAAGCTTGAAATGGGCTCTAACACAACTCTAATTGATTTTTGTGGCTGTCAGTAAGATACAACTTGATCAAAAGACAAGGAACCTGGAGTGGCCCAAGAGGAGGCTTAAGTATCATCTAGAATTCAGGGTTCTTGTGGACTAGCTCTGGTGGGCTTCAGGGCTTCGTAAGAAGTGCTAAAAGATGCTAGAAGACCTCCGTTCTTTAGTTTACCATGTCTTTTATTGATTTCTTTATTTCATTGTCCTTTTTTAAGGTAATAGACACTCATTTAAACATGTGAAAACTGTAAGAGGGCATAGAATGGCAAGTCCTCCTTTCTCTTTCCCACTCCTCTCCTGGACTGGACTTCATGGTTAGAGGGCAAAGTCCTGTCTCCGGGAATCTCTGTGACCTCCAGTTTCCCCTCCCAGAAGCAACCACTGGTTCCAGTTTCTTGGGTCTCTTTTAGGAAATAGTCTGTGAATATTCAGTTCATATAAGCACACTAGTGTTCTATAGAATTTACTATAAATACGTTTCACATTTTTCTGGACTTTCTATCACAATATTGTCTCATCTTTTCCTATAATTGCTGCCACCATCTTTTTTTTTTTTTTGGTGGCTGGACCATATAGGGATCCGAACCAGCCGTGCCGCCATCTTTTTAACATAGGATTCCATCCATGGATGTAACGTGACTCACTTAACCTGTCCCCACTGAGAGACATTATGTGTTTCCTCCCCTGCATTCTGCTGTTTCAAACAACTAATATCCTTGGATGTAGGTCTTTGTGTACGTGGGCAGGTACAGGTGTAGGATTTGTTCCTGATGGTGAATTGTCCCATCTTGTGACCATCTTGTTTGAAAATCATCTGGTCCAGCCCTATCAATGTAATTACTACCTTCCCCTATGACATTTGGATTCTGATCTTGCAGGTCCTGTTCAAGGCACTGGGGGTCTGGTTGAATGGATAGGGGATTTACCAGGGTAGCTGGAGCCAACATGAGACTCCCTCAAGAGAGCTTCACTTATTTCAGAGTTGACACACTCCCTCTGAGAAGAGCTGGATGTGAGTATTTTAGGCATTGCAGTCCATACATCTCTGTTGCAACGATTCAGCCTTTTCGTTGTAGCACAAAAGTAGCCACAGACAATACATAAGTGAATGAGCATGGCTTTGTTCCAATAAAAATTTATTTTAAAAATAAATAAAAAACAGGCAGCAGGCTGGATTTGGCTCTCAGGCCATAGTTTGCCAGCCTTTGGCTTATTCGGCTGCTGAGCGCCTTCTGTGTACCAGGCTCCATAGTAGGCACAGGAGGACACAGACCCAACTGTGTGCAGGGAAGGACACAGACCCAACTCTGCCTGGCACTTATAATACAGCTCATGGGTACCATGAGAGAGCAGGTGCAGAGCGCTTGAGCGCATGTAAGGGGAGTTTCTAACTTGGACTAGGGGCTGGTCAGAGTAGTTCTTTGGAAGTAGTAACATCACAAGCTGAAATCTGAAGTCCTAGCTGTGAACCAGGCACAGTGGGGAGTTTGGGGGACTGAAAGAAGGCTGGAGGAGGGGCATGCATGGAGGAGCATGGGGAGACTGAGGGCTGAAGAGATGGGTCAGAACCAGACCACAGAGGCCTCAAGGCCAGCTGCATGGAGGGGATGGACTTCTTCCCGACAGTTCAGGGAGAGGAGCTGCAAAGGTTGTGCTTTGGGAGGGTGCCACATGTCTGGTGGAAGGAGAATAGGGAGGCTGTCTGAAGCCAGGGCTGTGGGGGTGAAGTCGGGTTGTGGCATGTGAAATGGGCCAACGCAAGCAGCTCAGGACTAAAACCCAGGACGATATAGTGGAACTGAACATTTCCATGACTTTTCTTCATCCTACAGCCCCATATCTGGGCTCCTACTCATTCCTCACAGCCCAACCCAAAATGTCCCCTCATCATTAGAGCCTCTTCTGGGGCAGAATTACAGGCCCCTTCGTCCACTGCCATAACACTGTACTGGAGGATACTTGTCACAGCAGTTATTCCCCGTTGAGGCCTCAGAAGATAGGGACTGAGTAAATGCTACTTAATGCTTCCTAAATTAAATTAAACAGCAAGGTGAATTAGCTGGGGTAGAGGTGGCTGATGAGCCACACTTTACAGTTAAGAAAACTAGGACTGAGAAGGCTAAGCAATTTGCCCAAATGGTACATGTAAGGATTCTGCCTCATCTAGTCACTTCAGCAGAAAAATTGGCCTTCTCTTCCTCTCCAGGCTGGAATTTTCCTCGCTCCTGCTCACGATTCCCTAAATTATTAATCTGGGAGGCAGTTAACTGAGCGAGAGCAAGAGGCACACTTTGCAGGACGATAAAACAAGACAAGAGAATTAAGAGGCATTTGATTTCCACGGACTCCTTCCTCTGGTATTCCAAACGCTAACAGAGAAATTCAATCCCCTTCTTCTAAATCCCAGCCCGAATAATGTTGCCAAGACCATCCTGGCGGCAGCAGGGCCTGGGCCTGGAGAAGTGCCTGGAATTCTTGGAGAATCCAGATCATGAGGCCATCGGAGCCTGTGTTTGAAATGCCCCAGCAGCTGGGCTGGGGGAATTCTCTTGGCTCCACTTACTGCAGCCTATTCTTAGAGGGCAGTTCAGAGGGCGGTGGGAGTTTCAGGCCTCACCCCCACATTTCCATCTTATCCTCTCCTCCAAAGACCAGCCCCCCGTCCCCCAACCAAGTGTCTGAGGTCTTTCAGCAATGGTCTTCTTCCAGAACCTGCTGTGTACAGGCACTTTTGTCCATCTTTTTGACTATAGCCCTCCTAGTGAGTGTAAAATGGTAACTCATTGGGTTTTGATTTAAATTTCTGTAGTGGTTAGTGATGCTGAGAGCATTTTTCATAAGCTTATTGGCCATCTGTATATCTTCTTTTGGAGAAATGTCTATTCAGATCCTTCGCCTATTTTTAAATTGTGTTATTGCCTTTTTATTGTTGAACTGTAAGCATTCTTCATATGGTATTCCTTTATCAGATATATGATTTGCAAATATTTTCGCCAGTCTGTGTCTTTCTTTACTTTTAATGTAGCAAAGAAAACATGGGGAGCCAAAAGAAGGAATGTGGAGATGGGCACTGAGAGGCACTAGCTTGCCACTCAGCCTCTTGCCTGGAAACCCTGAAGCTCTGAACTGGCTCTGGGGACAGCCCTTTCCTTGCCACACGCTGAGCAGCACAGCCCCCTCCTTCACTGTCCCCTCCATATGAAAGATTCAAAGGGCACAAGACAGCGCCTCTGCATTAGTGGCTCCTGTGGCTTCCTGACTCTCGCAGACCTGCCAGCTGCCTGGCCCTTCAGGAGATGGACTTGCAGGTGGGGCGGTCCAGGACAGGTGGGGCATCTCAGGACAGGTGGGGTTTTGATTGTATCTGTATCTGGCTGCTGTCTCCCAAGCACATCTGCGTATTCCACAAGAGTGGGTGCAGGGCACTGTGCTTGCCTTCATGGAGCCCAAGGACAGATAATGAGCAAGTAAACATACAACTGGAGAACAGCAGGCCATGAGAGTTTATGGTAGAGAGAACTGAGCAACCTGGGAAAGGAGAAGGTGAGGGAAGGCCTCAGAGTTAAGCCAGTTAAGCAGAGCCTCAGTTTCCTCATCGGTAAATTGGGGCCAGGAGTAAACCACCTACTTCACAATTGTTGTCTTGAGGACCAAATATCGGTAAGGAGCTCTAGAATGCTAATTAGTATTACTTTAAGCCTGCCACAGGGGCCTGAAAATGTCTCTGGGTGAGGGGAGGTCACGGTGTTGCGTGGCTTAGGCAGAAAGAAGCAACTTTCCATCAGATCTTCCCTTGAAGGCCCCCAAAAGTGTGGCCTCAACTTCAGGACAGCCCGGTCCGCTCCTGAAGAGTAAAAGGCCCGGTTTTATAAACTGAGGCCAAAGTCAGGGTAGGCAGAAGTCGGTGCCGTGTCAGCAGATCAGGCTTCCCTCAGAGCTTTCTACTTATGCTTACACGCTGGGGAGGGAGACAAGGCTACGGTGTTGGAGGGAGTGCACAGAGCAGAGCCCTCTTCCCAGAAAGGAGGTCTTGCCTGCTGGGACCCGGACGCAGTAGCCTGCGACTGCCGCCCCTGCGCTTGGCCCCGCCCCCGCGGCTCCGCTCGGCCCCGCCCTCGCCCAGGGCCCCGCCCCCTGCGCTCCCTCCTCCCCGGCTCCGCGCAACCCCTCCTCCTGCGCCCCCTTCCCCACGCGGCTCTGCGCGGCCCCGCCCCCGTGAAGTCCCGCCCCGCCCCGCCCCTCCCGGGCCACATTCCTCCGGCCGGCCTCGCGCTGAGCAGGCGGGCGGCGACGGAGGGGGTTTCTCGGCGGGCCTGGCGCTCGGACTCGGGGCCCGGAGCGGCGGGAACCCGCGGACGCTGGGCCGGGAGAACCGACGTGGTCGCGTGACGTGTGGTCGGCTCTCCGGGTGGTCGGGTGTCGACCCCGGCATCCGGCGGCCGCTGGGGGAGTCGGCGGCGCTCGGCTGGGCCTGGGTCCCGGGTCCGGGGCGCGCGGCCCCGTCAGCTCCCGCTGCGGCCGCCATGTGGTGCCTGCACTGCAACTCGGAGAGGACCCAGTCCCTGCTGGAGCTGGAGCTTGACAGCGGGTAAGAGCCCCCGGCGGGGCGGAGGCTGGGGTGGGCGCGGTGGGGCTGGGGGGTGCCCGTGCAGCGTGCTTTGGGGCGGTCAGAAAGCCGGTGCCGCATTTTGTTGTGCCATGGGTGGGGAGGGACCTCCGGGCATGTGAGCGTGTGTGCCAGGCAGAGGCCGCAGGAGTGGATGTGCGAGGGTGCGTGTGACAGGACGGGGCGCCTGCCGGAGGGCGGGACCGCGGGTATGGGTGGGAGATCCGGCAGGACCCGAGTTTGTGCGTGGGAGAAAGAGATGCTGTCAGGACTGGAGTGGTTTGTACCGGTGCGGGGGTCTCGGATCGCAGTGTGTGAGCGTGGAGTGACCATGGGAGGCGACCGTGGGATGCGAGTTTGTTGGGGAGCTAATTTGGTGAGGAGACTGGACGGGAGTTGGTGTGGGTGTGAGCACAGGAGTTCCTGAGAAGGACTGTGCGTGTGTCTGATGGCAGACGGGGCAGAGGCTGCCAGGGAGGCCTCTTGCAAGCCTGTTTATTCCAGACTGTGGCCTGTGTCTGGATTTATGTGTCCTCTCTGTCAGCGAGCCCCCAAGCAAGTGTGTCGGAGGACTAGGGACCCATTTGGGACTGTGAACGGGTGTTCCAGGTGTTCAAGCAGCTGTGGGTCAGGTACCGTGCACTTGGTGGGGCCGCCTGGGAGTGTGCTGGGGTGCCCCGAGGGGAAGAGTTTGACTTCTGTGTGGCTGGTGCTTGTGACTGCAGATTGGGGGGATAAAGGGGGCTGCTTGCGGGGTTTGGGGGCTTTGTTTATGTGCAGGATGACAAGTGTACTCCTGGTGTGATCAGGGATGGAGTCTCGTGTGCCAGAGAGGTTGACCCTTTTCTGCTTTGGGGGGGCTTGTGAGCGGCTGTCTGAGCATCCAAGGGCCGGTGTTTATGGAGAGAGGGAGAAAGAGAGTGTGTGTGTATGTGCTGGGAATACTGATTTCCTCTCTCTGCTCGCGAGCACAGCTGCCCCCTGAGCCGTCTGCAGGCCCCTCCGAGGAGCAGGAGTGTGAGGCTGGGGGATTTGTTGACAAGCTGACTTGGCCTGTGTCAGGACCCCTCTGGGGGAAGCCCACCTAGAGCTCTTTGATCTTTGAGTTTAAAAATTCTGCAGCGTGTGTCTGGCAGTTGCACTGAGAACATGCATATGTTCCCCTCTGCCCCCTCCTCTCTCCCCAGGGGGTCTGAGGCTCTGGGCCTGAGGCTCCATGCCAGGTTGTAGAGGGGCGGTTACCAAGGACCCATTGCTACTTGCATCTGAGGTGGAGGCCAGGCAAGCTGCAGCTGCAGGACCATCTGTCTGGAATTGGTGGCATCAGTCTGGGAATGGGGGTCACGTTGTTTGTATCCCACATGTGTCTGCTGCTGTACGCGGTCCATTAGCTGTCCCACCAGTATTGTGTTTGCATTCTGATCCTTGTGGTACCAGCATCCTCATATTGCAGGAGAACAAACTGAGAGGAAACATTCAGCCTCACCGGAACTAAGGCTCTGTGGTTTATTGAGTGCCTACTGTGTGCCAGTCTGGGGACATAGTAGTGAACAAAACTCAGAGTCTTTGTCCTGGAGGAGCCAGCAGTCTAAAGCGGAACGTGGTAACCATGAGAAACAAATCAGTATGCTCTGCTGGCTGCAGACCCCTAGAGCTGAAAGAGACCAAGGGGGGTTTCCGCCCCTCTGTTAGGATCTCTCCAGTATCATCATTCCAGTTGGCATATCCATGGCCACCTCTTTTGCATAGTCTCATTCCCACGCCCATTCTCATTAGAAGTCCCTCTATGTATCTGATCTAAATCTTCCAGCCGCAAGGAAGCCTGCTTGGATCCTTCTGTGGTCTGGGTTGGTGATGACAGCTGCTTCCCCAGTCTCAGAGGATGGGACAGGTGTCCTGGAGATTGAGAAGCCCTGCTCAGGTACAACCCACAGTTCACTCCTCAGCCTCAGAACAGGTGAGTCCCATTTGCTCTGGAGCACCTGGCAGGTGATTCTGAAGGAAGCCTGGGGGAGGGCTGGAGAGAATGAGCTAGTTGTTCCTTGGGCTAAGGAGCTTGCATCGCACCCAGAGTCCTTCCAGCTTACCATCTCCCCCACTCTAAACCCAGATGGGATCCAGCACACTCCAGAGACCTCAGGAGACCCCCAGTCTGTAACAGGCTGGAGCCCAGCTGTGTCCCCCATGCCACCCCACAAGCACAGGCTTCTCTGTGATAGTATCTATGGTACCTTGCATTGCAGTATCTGGATGCTTTGCTGTTTGAGCTTGTGGCAACCTAGGACTCTGCTTACCCACGTTTTCTAATGGGTACAGTAAGGCAGAGGATCCACTGACTTGGCCAGAAAATCACAAGGGTAGCCTAGTGTAGAGCCCAGGCGTTGTGATGGAGGGCCTGTGGGGGCCCCTGCCAGGATTTTCAGGCTTTTGCTCAAGGAAGTCGGACTATGAACTAGTTGTGCTAATATTTACACAGCTTTGGCTCAAAAATATGGACAGAACTGACAGCTGCATAGTCAAACAGTGTGATGCCTGGACAAATAGGTGTTTCTGGAAGGTATTGGACAGAGCACCCAGGTCTGCAAGAGCTCAGCATACTTGTGTGTGTGTGTGTGTGTGTGTGTGTGCATGTTCTTGTATGTGCATAAGGTTTTATCTGACTGGATTCTGCAGAACATGGGATTTTGGTTTGCCAGGAGAATCTCTGAATCCAGGGCAGCTTGGGCATCAGTGAAAAAGGGGTTGGGGGAGGCAAACATATTTTGTTTCAAATCCCAGCTCAGTTTTGTGAGTTTATGCAAGGTACCACACCCCTCTGAGCCTCAGCTTCCCTTTCCAAAGGGAATGATAATTCTGCTTCACAGAGGTGCTCTGAGAATGTGGGTGCCTGAAAGCCCCCATGGCTGGCCAGCCCTGGACCTCCAAGTCAGCACTCTGCTCTTCCCAACTGCCGGTGACCCGCTGGATTTTCTTCCTTCCTCTTTTGTAAATTTCCTTTGAATTATGATGACGCGTGGAATATCCGCTCAGTAAGCACAGAGGCGAGACAAGGACGGCACAGCTCCAATGGGCATGGACCTTGCTGGAGGCCTGTGGAGAGGTCTCCTGTGGAAGTGTGTGTGTTGTGTGTTGGGAGAGGATGCTCAAAGGCTGTTGAGTGTGATTTATCATTGGTCCTCAAAAGCAAATTGTAATGAGTTTAAAGGCCATTAAGGCTCTTGAAGAATTAATTGGTGTGGCCTTAGAGAATCTGGCTGTTCCCACTGTGTGAGCTGCTGCAGAGAGAAAATTGATGGTAATTATGGTGGAAAATATGGCATGGTGCCTCCTGGACCTGCCACTACTCTGGCTGCTGTGGCTGTACCCCCAGTTGGGCCAGTGCCTCTCCAAGCCCTGGGCTGGTGGCTTGTGCCCCAGTACCTACCTAGCATACTGCCTGGCTGTGTGGTAGGCAAAGCTAGCGGGTGTGAATGAACACCTGCAAGCTCTTCTGGGCTTGGAGGAGTGCTTGTTCTCTGGAAGATGTGTGTGGCTCCGGGGCACTGGACCTTGCCCTTCCTGTATGCATTTATTCATGCATCAGACGTTTACTGAGCATCTACTTTGTGCCAGGCCCTGGGCTAAATGTGGAGGAACTGAGGTTAGTAATGCAAAACTGCACGTCACAGAGCACAGACCTTGGAGGGTCGCACAAAACTCTGAAATAGAAACCGCCTCTTCCCAACTGTGTGACTTTGGATATGTTGCCTCCCCTCTCTGAGTCTTTTTTTTTTTTTTTTTTAAGATGACCAGTAAGGAGATCTTAACCCTTGGCTTGGTGTTGTCAGCACCACGCTCAGGCAGTGAGCGAACCGGCCATCCCTATATAGGATCCGAACCCGTGGCCTTGGTGTTATCAGCACCGCACTCTCTCGAGTGAGCCATGGGCCGGCCCTCCCTCTCTGAGTCTTGATTTTCTCATCTGTGAAATGGGGCTAAAAGTAACCCCTGGGGGGATGTGCAGTTTTGCCTGGTGACTGGTGCATACAGATGTCCAACAAACTATGGCTGTCATCACCACCATCATTATTACCACCTTTTCCCTTTTGTGAAATTCCTGCAGGGTTAAAATGGTTCCTTCCAATTTTTTTTTGCTGGCTTCTGAGGTTGAAGACTGATTTCTAGAGCCCACCTGGCTTTTTGTAAAGTCTCTCTCCTTGAGTCCTGGTTACTGTGACTTGAATATCTTTTTATGCCTTATTCGTACATGGCTGCAGCCTTCCTGCTCCTTGATGGAAAGGCCCATTCTTTCTATTTTGTTTCCTTGGTTTGCAGCTTCCTGACATGGTGACAGTGTAATTTGAACCTAAAGCCCCAGTGTGGAACCATCAAGAGTCTCCTCCCTGTTTGTAAAAATGGGAAACTATGACTGCCTTTGTTTTTTCCTCTTTGTTCAAAGGTCAGTGTATGGTGGCCATTTAGTTAACTCTGTGCAAAGTGCTTCATTCTCAAAGCAATTTATGAGCAAGGGCTTCTGCTGTCCTCATCTTTCAAGTGGGGAAAGGTTATGTGACTTGCCCGGGGTCACCAGCCAGTGACTGCTAGAGCTGGGATTTGAACTGTCTGCCTGGCTTCAGGGTCTGTGCTCTTCATAGCCAGGCTCTGCTTCCTCTGGGATTAAATCATCTTTGGCAAAATATGTCACCATCATAAACGGAGCAGTTTGCGTCTTTCCCATGCCATAGAACAGGTGTCTGGTATCCCCTGGTGTCAGGATTCCCCAGATGTTCCCAAATGTCCCAGCCCAAAAGCTGGTTGGTGACAACTCAGCCAGCTCTCCTGGTGTCTTATCTCCATCCCCACAGACCCCAAGAGCTGCTTCCCCAAACTCTCCAGTGGGATTCTGGGACAGAGTCCTTAGGTCCCAAGCACTTGTGGTATTTGGAGAGTAGCTTCCTTGTACCATGTGCACTGCCCAGCCCAGACTTCTCATGGGAATGGGGTCTGAGGACAAAAGCCAACTATCCCCTGACTCACTGTGGGACCAGTGCAAAGGTGACGGGCTCCTGCATAGTGAGAAAACCCAAGGCTAGGGCCTTTGACATCATTAGAGGACACACATGCAGGTGGGTGCTGAAGTTGATTCCATGGGAGGTGAGGAGGAGCATTAATAAACTGGAAAATTTGGAAGAATCATCAGGTGGGTGGAGGCCTCCTCATTTGCACAAACAGGAAGGGTTCTCCTGAAGTTGCCTGTCGCCCAGGCTGGGTTGGAGTCTGTCTGTCCCCAATGCCTGCTTTAAAAGACAGAAGCAAATGGTGTTTGCTTTTCTATTTCTGGCTGGAAGGCTCGGTGGTGTAAGCATTAAATGCATTAATATATGTAGAGCATTTATAATGGTGCCTCATAGAATAGTGGCACTCAATAGGCGTTAGTCGTAATTGTTATTGTTTATTCTGGTTATTACTAAGATGTGAGGGGTCTCCCCTCCCGAGAGAGGAGGCCTCCCAGAAAGGCCTGTCCAGAGCTGGCCCTGATTGGTGGGCCTTCCCCCTCCCTAGAACCCTGGCTTCCCATCTCATCACATCCCCTCTCTGGACCTCAGTTTCCACCTCCGTGGAAAAAGGGGTGAGCTTCATGACCCTGTGATCATCTGCCGAAAGAGGCTGTCTAGGTAAGTGTTTTGGGGGGCAGATTCTGTAGCCAGACCTTCTGTAACCCTAACCCTGACCCCAGCTCTGCTCCTCTCTGTCTCTGCAATCTTGGGCACGTTCCTCAGCCTTTCGGTGCTTAAGTCTCCCCATCTGTAAAAGGTGGATGACAATAGGAGCTCATGGAGTTTGTGTGAGGATTGAATGACTTAATCCACATAAAGTGCTTAAACAGCACATAGTAAACACCAAATAAATGGTAGCCTTTGGCTGTTATGTTAGGCCTGAGAAGTTTGACCAGAAGTTTGTCTGTGCTGGAACTGGACCATATCACTTTTTCAGGGGAGATGTGTTTCTAGATGGGAGTGGGTAATTGATCTTTGCAGCCACAGACTAGGCCAGGGTTAAAAGAAAGAGGGAGGTGGAGAGATGGTAGTGGGGCGAGCAGTTAAAGAACTGAGGGCTGTTCATGGTGTGACAGATGGCAGACTAGACTTTAGTGTGTGCTTGTAGCTGGCAGTCCAAACAGCCCGCTAAGAAGTGGACAGTTAAGAGTATTAAGAAAATCACTTTGCCTTTGGATTGGAAAAATTGCAAAGTAAGGTGGCTTGCAGTTGAGTTAGAATGAAGATTCCTTAGCTAGGATGGGCAAATGGCCTGCGCCATGCATGAGGGAGAGACTTCCTGAGACCTGAGGACATATCAAGGTTGCAAGGAGTGGAGTGGGGGGATGTTAAGGCTAATGCCCTTAGCCCTGTGGCAGATGGAACAGAGCTGTGGTGAGTTTCTGAGGCTTGGGGCAGCTCTGGCTTCCTGGTTCTACCTCTGGCTGCTTCTGGAGCCTAATTAGGCCAAGAGTTCTAGAACCTGGCCTTGGGGTCAGTGGCCTCAGGTTCCTAGTTCTGCTGCTCTGCCTTCTTTGGCCAGTCTTGCTGCCAGGTAGGGAGGCAGCTTGATGCTGTGGACAGTGGGTGGCATTTGGAGCTGGCGAAACTTGGCATGAATCCTAATTCTGCTCTTTTCCGGATGTGTGGCTGGTGCAAGGTGGTCCCCCTTTGAGCCGATGCTGCCTTCTCTGTCAGATGGGGCCAGTGGAGGGAGAGACAATGTGGGGAGAGCACACACATTAGATGCCCCGTGCCGGCAGGAAGGGGAAGAGGGGTCAGCTGGGTTTGGGCAAAGCCCCAACTGTTTCTGGTGGGTCTGGCACAGGATTGAGGCTGAGTCTGAAACAGGCTACAGAATAAAAGCAGTGATAACTGGCATTTGGATTTTACACATACTTATCTTATTGGAACTTCTCAAGAGCCCTGTGAAGTGGCTAGCATTATTCCCATTTTACAGATGAGGACACTGAGGCTAGGAAATGAAAGTAACATATTCAGCCTTTGCAGAACGTAGACTTCGTCTTCTGGTTAATGTATAGGTCCTCTTTCCCCCTCCCCAGCATCGCTGGGCAGCTTGGGCTTGTTGGAATAAAGGAAAAGGCAGAGGCAGGGAGGGGTAGGGGAGCAGAGGAGCAGGAAGAGGAAAAACAGGAGCCTGCAGGACCCCCGCTAGGCCTAGCTCGTGCACACCCCAATGGCAGCAGCTAGTGTTGGGTTTCCTGAGTAGCCACCTGTGGACAGGTACACAGGACACTGCCATTTGCACAGTGGATGGAGGACCCTCGGAAGCTCTGACCAGGGACCCGCATCTCAAAAACATCTCCGCCAGCCCTAGGAAGTCAATGAGTCTAAGAACTATCCTCCAGATTCCCTGACAGTATCGGGGTGACTCTCCACCGTAGGTGATAGGAGAGAAGGAGCTAGGACAGTGCCAGGCATGTAATAGATATTTAGTCAATGCCAGCTGCTCCGATGGTCCTACTGATTGGTGTTAACTACAGTTATTATAATTGTCACTGCTGTTGTTATTTCCCTGTGCAAGCCCTGCAGTGCCATTGGTCCCCTGCTATGGGGTGAGTTGGGGGTTGGAGAAGAAGTATTTGGGGAAGCAGCTCCTTCCTTTGTTGCTGAGGGATGGGGTGGGGGAGGTGCTGCCGAACAAACGGGGTGCTGCGTGCCCTCTGGGTCATTGACTTTCTCAGTGTGCAAGTTTTGGGTTTCTTTTCCCTACTCACTTCGTAAAAGTGGCAATCTTGGCCAAGAAGATAATAGGCCTTGAGGTGGATAGCAGAGACTTAGCATTATTTTTAACTTTTTGTTATGCAGAATTTCAAACATACACACAAATAGGGAGAATGGTGTGACTGTCCCCACATGCAATTTTACTTCATTGCCCCCAGATGATTTTGAAGCAAATCCTAGATATTTCGTTGATTCTAAATCAAGGACCTGTCTCGTGGTCAGCCTCATTTCTGGCCCTGGAGGTGTCATGTCCTTGGGGTGGGCCTCTGAGCAACTTGTGGCTGTGTCAGCTCACCTTGAGAACCCTGAGCTTGGGCCAGTTTCCAGCCTGGTGACCGAGTGATTCCTGACGCATGTGGGAGACCCTGTTTCTGGAAGTGACCAGGGAGGCCAGACCTGTGACTCTCTGCATCAGGTAGGGCCTTCCTGGGTTAGGGTGCAAGGGTGCAAGGACTTGCTTCTCTTCCATCATGCCAGGACCCTTTGAGGGTGGGGCCGTGGAAATGGGCTCTCGGCCCCTCCCGTCAGATCAGGGGTTCCCCGGGCAGGACTGTCACTCTCAGCCCTCCCCTATCAGATAAGGGTTTCCTCTTGCCAGGTGATGGAGTCAGGCTGTGGTACCTGCTATGCTCTGCAGACATGTTGGCCCCACCTTTCTTAGTCTCTGCGCAGCCTTCAACACGCAGCTTTCAGCACCGGGGTCCCCATGCCTTCCCTTCTCCTCTCACACAGTCTTCCATTCTAGGGTTTCTGATCTGGCTTCAGCCCAGGCCCTGACATCCAGCAGCCACCTCAGCAACTCTCCCTGGGGGCCTTGTGGGTACCTCCAACCCAGCAAGTTCCAAAGGAAATGTGTTGCCCCCCCCACTCCTGCTTGTCTTCTGTGCTTCTGAACCACTCAGGCCGCGCTCAGAATGCCACAGTCACCCTCCCGCCCTCCCTTCACCTCCACCCATCTTGGCCACCCCCTCTCAGTGCTGGCTCATCCCACAGCGCCTGGACATAGTAGGTGCTCAGCAAATTTCAGTCACTGTCATTAGTATGAACATATTGTTACTGCCCCCAGCTTCTAACACAGTCGTTGGCACAGAGATGGCCCTTACCAAGTTTAGTTAAAAACAAATTAAAAGCCACACCCCAGTGCTGCCTCTGAACACAGTGTGACTGCACTCCGGTCAGTCCACCCCTCACTGTTGTCAGGTGTGAATGCTTATTTCTGAGCAAAGGGTGCTCTCCTTATGGCCTCTTCCCACCTTGGCCTGCTCAGCACCCTCTAGCCCCCTGAGTCCCCAGGGCACCTGTGTGGTGCCAGGAAATAATGGCAGTCCTACATTGTGATAATCACAGCAGCTACTCTGAGCACATCCTGGGTGACAGGCCCAGGCTGGGGATCTGTGTGTGTTTTCATGTGGCCCTCACAGCAGCCCTGCAAAGTGGACAGTAATAGAGAAACAGAGGCACAGAGGGGCCAAGTCACTTGCCCAAGGCCACACAGCTCTTGCCTGCTGGGCACCAGCCACTAGGGAAGGGCTCTCTGTGTGCTAATATTGTAGTTGTGGGAGGTTGAGGGGACTTCCCTACTCCAAGCCTTCGTTTGTCCCCCAGACCCTCTCTGTGTCCCTGTGCTGTTCTGGGTGCTGCAGGCAGTCGAGGGATTGGTTGGGTCAGGTAAATGCTCACGTGCTGTGGAGCCTGGTGGCTGCTGTGCTGCAGTTCTGGGCAGTGCCTGCAGCAGGTCTTGCAAGGGCAGACAGGGCAGGTGGGCTGGCCCCTCAGAGGGAAGAGCTTGACAGAGCAGGGAGGGGTGAAGTAGCTTGGTCCATCAACAGGTGGCCCAGCACCTTGGTCCCCCTCATCCCCCTCACCTTCCATGTCAGTCATGTAGCCTCAGATAAGTCACCTCGCCTCTCTGCCTCAGTTTCTTCATCCACAGAATGGGAAGATGATATAGCACTTACTTCAAAAGGTTGCTGTATATAACACCAAGAGTGAGCCCGAATGTCACCTGGACTCTCGGTGATGATGATGATGTGTCAGTGTAGGTTCATTCACTGTAGCAACTGACCGCTCTGCTGGGGTCATGTTGATAGTGCAGGAGGCTGCGCATATGTTGGGGCAGAGGATATAGAAGAGTCTCTGTACTTTCCATTCAGTTTTGCTATGCACCTAAAAACGGCCGAGATTGTCCTGGGCTCTGAAATGGTCACACCCCTGGCCCTGGCCAGCAGGATGGGCCGAGAGACAGGCAGGGCTCCGCAATGGGCGTCTTTTTCCCTCTCTGTGCCCACACTCTGGAGCCAACCCCCCCAGCCTGTGCCTCCCGCCTGGCCCTCCTGGGGTGTTCCTAGGACCCGGCCCAGCCCTGTCTGCTGGAGCCTGCCACAGAGAACTGCTTTATTTAAGTCCATTTCACGCGTATGGAAATAACTAGAGGCCTCTGTATTTAATTTGGCTCAGCCGGGAGGATCTTTGGCTCTGTGTGTGTGTGCGCGCGCACGCCTGTGTGTGTGTGTATGTTCTGAAAAATCTTTCCGAGTGAGCCCAGGGATTGGAAGCTTCTAGTCATCTTCATACAGTCA
Source organism: Cynocephalus volans (assembly GCF_027409185.1). NCBI lineage: Eukaryota > Metazoa > Chordata > Mammalia > Dermoptera > Cynocephalidae > Cynocephalus > Cynocephalus volans. The sequence goes on along the minus strand of NC_084470.1, from coordinate 94,700,935 downwards.
AAACCAACAAGATCCACCCTGCTTAGCTGGGGGTGAGGGTCTGGCAGAGGGCAGTCTATAGGAAATGGTTCATGAAAAAAACTAAAGGAGGGGAAGAGGGTGAGGCTCTCCCAGATGAGGTCATGGCGAGGGAAGCAGTTTTGTAAACTTTGTGTCTTAAGACCAGGTAAGCTGTGGGTAGAGTGGAAGGAAGGAGGCCTTTCAAAGTATAAAGCTTTATACAGACACACCAGAGATGTGTCCGGTTTCCTGAACAGGCTGGGCTGGGGGACGCTTCTGCTGATGTCCCTTGTTCTGACCTGGGTAAGCCCAGCAAAGGCTCTCAGTTGAGCCCTTCTCTGGTCTATGGCACAGAATGGAAACGGCCCCATGGGAAACTGACAATTGGCAAAGCATGTCTTCACTTGATTCCCACGCTCCCACTGGGTAAGCATGGCAGGGGTAACACCCATAGTAAAGATGAGACAACAGAAGCCCAAGGAGGTGAGGTCACTTGCCCAGGTCACTCAGCCTAGAAGTGAGATGAAGCTGGAACTTGACCCAATCTCCTTGATCTACATCCGGATCTTCCCCCAACCTCCCCGTAGGTACTTCCAGAGCCATTGGGCATCATTCCAAACACAGGTTGGTGTTCTCAAAGGTGGGTAAAGGGGGCTGCCAAGGGTGGGTGGAGCTTGGGTTTAAATCCCTGGATATCACCTCACAGTCCAGTTTTGGAATAAACACCAGGTATCAGATGGCATTTTAAATTATATAGAACTTAGGAAAGAGGGCATCTGGTGAATTGAGGCTTGGTAGTTATGATGACCATATGATTGTGGATTGTGGTCAGTGTGATGATAGTACTTTGGTAGAGTCTTGTAAAAATCAAGCATTCAGGGCCGGCTCGTGGCTCACTTGGGAGAGTGTGGTGCTGATAACACCAAGGTGAAGGGTTCGGATCCCTATATAGGGATGGCCAGTTAGCTCACTTGGGAGAGCGCGGTGACAACACCAAGTCAAGGGTTAAGATTCTCTTACCGGTCATCTTTTAAAAAAGAAAAAAATCAAGCATTCAGAGGACTCAGCAGAGCAGAAGTCTTTGGTGTTCCCACAGCTGTGCAGAGCTGTGGGGATTCTTGAACCCTGCCTCACAGCACTTGGTGTTCTAAATCAGGTTTCTTGGTAATTACTGATTTCAAGCTGCAGATCCTAGTTCTGCTCTTTGCATTGGGCCTTGAATTTTGGCCCTTTGCAAGCATCTCAGGTGCCCTCAATAGGCAAGAAGGTGATGTAAGAGAAAGGAGCAGACTAGGTGTGGACAGTACATAGGGAGTGGTGGGGACTGTGGCAATCGTGGAGCCTGTGCTGCCTGATGGATGTGGCTGCCACCCGCTCTATTTGATGGTCATCAAGTGGAATATGGGCCCAGTGTGGCCAGTTGTTTTTCACTCCAAGAGAAATCAGAAACCTGGATTTTATTTTATTTTTTATTTTTTATTTTTTTTAAAAGATGACTGATGAGAGGATCTTAACCCTTGGCTTGGTGTTATCAGCACCACGCTCAGCCAATGAGCGAACCGGCCATCCCTATATAGGATCTGAATCCATGGCCTTGGTGTTATCAGCACCACACTCTCCCGAGTGAGCCATGGCCGGCCCTAGAAACCTGGATTTTAATATAAAATGTCTAGATGTTTAAAATGTTGGTGATTTATTCAATTTAAAAAAAAAAAAACACTGGGATACACAGAGCATGCCGAGTGGACCAAATTGGGCCTGGGGCTGCCAATCTGTGTTCAAGACCTTGTGAGCCCCTTGCACGAAGTCTCTCTGTCTTATGGAGAGCTCTGTGCAATCAGAGGCCTCCTCATGAGGAGTGGCAGAGTGGATGCCAGGCCTCCTGGCCAACTCTCCTGGGGGCGAGGCCCAGGGTCCTGAATGGATGGGCCTCATCTTTGCCTTGGCCCTGGCCCAGATGGCACTGGGGAGAATAAAGGTCTTTTTCACAGTCTTCCTCTGGAAAGGCTGCCCATCTGGGGTTTAGGTGGATTGGCATTAAGGGGCTGATTTTCATGTTGTTTTAGACCTATTCCCTGGTTTGGTGCCCTGGTCTCCAGGATGTAGGGTAAGATCCTCAGGTACCTTGGGGCCCTCTGTGGAACTGATAGTGATGCCAGGCAGCAGCCCTGGCTGGGCCCGATTGTAGGGTCTTTCCGTCAGCCTCCCACCCAGAGCCCCATGGCTCTCCTCTGCCAGCTGGCTTCCAGCCCAAGTAAAAGCGCAAGTTTGCCAGTCTGTGGAGTGAGTCTCCACTCCCACTTCCTGTCTGAGGCCCTGCCAGTGCCTGGCCCAGCCCGGCGGGCCTCCCAGGATGGTGAGAGGAGGGCATGGGAGGAAGCGGTGCTGAGCCCAAGGCGCCCCTCAGGACTGGGGCTACATTCAGTCCCTGCTCCTTGGTGACTCGCAGCCTGGAGAACAGTGTTCTGGGTGCATTGAACACATGTCTGTACCTTGGAGGAACTCACTGGTTTCCATAGTCATTCAGTGTTTTCACGACCCAGCTGCAGAGCGAAGGAGGGAGCATGGACACAGCTCGAGGGTCACAGGTGCCTGCCAGGCTGTGCCATGAATCAGCTGTGTGACTGTGTAATCTCGCTCTTCTCCAGGCCTTTGTGTTACCACCTGTAAATGCCAGAGGAGTAGCCCTGCCATCCACATGTGGAATTATAGGAGGGTGAGAAGACACAGTTGTGCCGCAGCACAGGGGAGCCTCTCTGCCCACTCTGTGGCTTTGGGTCCTTATCGTTCACTGGGCATCATGTCTCTGTATTAGGAGTGCTGGTGTCTACTTCCCAGGGTTGTGCGGGTTCCTTAGTCTCCAGTTCATTCATTCAACAAATACTGTACTGACTGAGCATGTGCTGTGTGCCCAGCCAGCCCTGTTCAGACATTGGAGATCCCTTAATGTGGAAAACAGACACACATCTCTGCCCTTCTGGAGCTGACTTTCTCAGGGGGAGAGACAGACTTTAAATGAGAAAGAACGAGTAAAGGTGAAGTTGGGGATTGAGCCATGCTATGAGGAAGCCTGAGAGCTTATGTGATAGACAGTGGAGATCTGGAGAGATACCACTTGTAGATCCAGACATCCTCTTTCCTTCCCTCCTGCCATGGATGGCCCCATTCCCCACGTTTGCCATGCCCTGAGAGACTGTGGCAGAGCCAGCCCTGCCAAGACACCCCACACTGCCACCAGGTGCCACAGGGGCCTCCCCTAGTCCTGGGCTACGTGCCATGCTCATGCATAACTGAGACCTTTGGGCTCTTTCCAATGGGAGCTCCCAAAGTCATAAGCGGACAGGGAACGTCTGATTCCAGGTTCCTGGGGCTGCCCTCTGACCTCTCCCCATCTCCTGGAGCCTAAATTCTAGGGTCCAAAGCCCACTCTGGGCCTCTGGCTTTTGAGTGACTCATGAACTGAGCAGTGGGCAGGTCCGCTCCGGCTCCTGCAGGAAGACAGCATTCTTTACGTTTGGGAGTGAGGCCTGGGCCAGGAGGCTGGAGTTACCTGCTCCCTGGGGCAAGTAAGACGATTTTTCAGAATGTGTTGTTGACAAAACAAGGGTGAGGGTCTGGCTGCATGGCCTTGGTTCACGGGATGTGGAGACCTCCCTGTGCTCCCTCTGGCTCTGTTCTGGTGAGAACAAGCCCCTGTCTGAGGACGGGTGCTGCCAAAGTCCCTCCTGAATGCCTAGGCCCGGCATTAGTGGTCAGTGGGGCTCACTGGGTACTATGTTGCCGTGGAGTGGCAGTCTCACCCCACCATACAGGTGGGAAACTGAGGCTCAAAGAAGTGGAGGTTGGAACCTAGGTGTTAGACTGTAGTCCAGAATCTTGCTATTGCTCATGTCATTGTTACATTAGGATGGTAAGTGCCTTGTAAGTGCCTTGCAGAGCTGTGCAAAATGCTTGGGACCAGAGGGCATGGGCATGAGGGGGCTCCCACCATTGTGTCTCCCACCAGCTTGGGGCATCCTGAAAAGCCACATCTTCCCCACTATGCTCAAGTGGCCTGAGAAGACCCCTCGCTCTTGGCTGCTGCCTGTATCTCCTCATGCTGCCTGCCCATCTCGCGAACAGCAGCTGACAAGCGAGGAAATGCTGAATGTTGGTTCAGTAAGCAAAGTTCTAAAAATAGCCTCCACTTTGAAAAGTTCATTGTTCGGAGTCCCGTATTTCTATATGTATATAAAAGCCACTTCTGGAGGTCTTGGTGCAAGTAATTAGACATAATACTGCAGCCTGCAAGGCAGACCTGTGCCTGACCTTATCTCGTCCCTGGGAGGTCAGCAAGACAGGTCCCCGCCCATGGTCCCCTCCCCTGGAGGCAGTGAGGCAGTCAGTGACAGTGTCCCCATGCAGGTGGTGGTTGAGCCTCTCCAGGGGAGTTCCAGCCAGTTCCAGGCTCCTGGAGGCCACCTGAGAGGTACATCTGTGGGTCCTGGAGGCCAGGAGGCTTGGAGCTGGAGACCAAGAGCCAGTAGCAGGGGATGTGGCCTCCTGGAATTGGCCCTGCCTGGGCCTCAGCTTGCTGTGGGGGTCAGGCCCCCTCTGCTGTCGACTGACCTTCCTCTCTGCCCTTCAGGGAAAGCGAGGCCCCAGAGGAAGGGCCTTGACCTGGCTGCATCCCTGCCCACCAGCTTAGCCCCGGTGAACCCAGCCCATGCGCAAAGCCCCTTTTTTCTGGGTCCTCCCAGGGTCCCCCTCTTTTGTCACCATTCAGACATGCTCAGGTCTCTTCCAGCTCAAAAGCCACACCTTCCCTGGAACCCCAGACCCATTTGTCTCACAGCCTAGCTCCTCTTTCCTCTCGGCCACAATCCTCTAAAGTATCCTCAGTCTCCATCCTTCCCCTCACCCTGCCACAGCCAGGCTTCATCTGTGAGTGCTGGGAGTTAGTGCCTACCCCGGTCCAGGGTTCCTGTTGCCTCAGACCATACAGTCCTTACATGGGAGGCAGAGCAGCCCTGAAGGGTCTTGTTTAAAAAAAATAAAAAGGCCTCCCGGGCTCGGTAGTCACAGCTCAGAGTGCATGCATGTGCGTGTGTATGCTTGTGCATATGTGTGTGTGTGTGTGTGTGTGTAGTCACAGCTCAGAGTGCATGCGTGTGTGTGTGTGTGTGTGTGTGTGCGCGTGCACCTCCTGCATGCAGATGCTGTCTGCAGACTCAGCTCTGTAGAACTGATATTCTCGCGGAGAAGCCAAACATAATGTACCCACAAATAGTAGTGTGGTGCTGCTGGGTATGTGCTTATAGAAAAAAATGGAGCGGTGCAAGCTAAGGGAGGTCTGGAAAGGGGGAGCAGTTTTCAAAGAGGGAGGCCAGGTAACCTTTGAGTAGAGACCTGAAGGAAGTGAGGGAGTGAGCCATCTGGATGTTGAGGAGGACAGAGGGAATAGCATGTGCAAAGGTCCTGCGGCAGGAGTGTGCTTGGAGTGTGAAGGGTTAGCCAGGATGCCAGTGGGGCTGGGGTGGGGTAGCCAAGAGGATGCAGGAGAGGAGGAGCAGGAGGAATGCCAAGGTCCTGCAGTCTTCTGGGTCACTGTGAGGACTTGGGCTCTAATCCCACCGAGTGAGGTGGAAGCAGAGGAATAATGTTGTTGGAGTCATGTTTTAACAGGATCCCAGCTGCTGAGTGGAGAAGGGTGGGGGCGGGGTGGTGATTGAGGCCAGAAGAGCCCAGTGGAGAGGCTGTGGCAATAAAGCAGGGTAGAGGTGAGGGCCACACAGGTCCGGCTGGTGGCAGGAGGGGCCAGTCAAGCGATCAGATGCCAGCTCTGTTTTGAAGGTGGAGCAGCCCAATTTGCTGACAGATGGGAAATAGGGTGTGAGGAAAAGAGGGTTGCCAAGAGTGAGCAGCTGGAAGGATCAGTTGCTGTCAGCCTATGTGGGGAAGGCTGCCGAGGAACTGGCCTGCAGGAAGGGCTCAGTTTTGGACCTGTTTTTGAGATGTCTACTAGTCGTCAAAGGGAAGGTGCCTGGGCAGTGGGATGTTGGGTTTATTTGGTTCCTCTGTGATTACTGGATATCTTCATTAATGCTGAGTAAAAGCAGATGCCCTTCTGAGCTCCAGCCCACCCGTGCCAAGCCCTACAGGGGTGACTTCTGGATTGTCCAGAAAGATCATCACCTCCCTCGTCTTGTATGCAGTGCTCCTGGTTAACCAGCCAGAAGTCACATCGGATGTTATGTCAGTGCCTCACATAGACTTGCACTCTGAGTCTTGTCATTTCACACGAGGGCTCCAGCCTCCCGGGCTGCTCTGTCCCAGGCCTTGATGGTGCCTGGTGGCTCTGGGCACAAGGCTCAGCATCTGTGTCCATGTGTGTGCTTCACATGGGTCACCCTATTTCCCTCTCTGTCCACCCTCCCTAGATTTCCACTGGGGGTGCTGGGACCACCTCCTCCTGCTCACCACCCCTCCCCTTTGAGGATCTTTCTTTCCAGGGCATGTTCATCCCAACCCTGCCTGCCAGGGGGATGAGTAGCATCACCAGGCCCTAGTCTAGGAGGTCCCCACCCTCCTCCTCCCTAGGAGGGGTGAGCTTGGGGCATTCCCAGGAGATTCATAAGTTCATTCAGTCACCAGCCAGACATCTGTCCTCTCCAAGAGCCACTTACCAACTGTGGTCCTGGCTGCAAGGCTTTAGGCATCAATGGAGTTTCTGCCTTACCCCCCCCCCACCCCAAGACCAGAGAGGGGGACTTGGGTGACCTGCACAGTCCTAGCCTCCCAAGTCCCCTGGGAAAGCCCTTGCTGTCCCTGGCTTGCCAGACACACCAGCTCTGCGTCCCTTCTGTACACGCTTACTTTTCCCTTGAAATCCACCCCTTTGTGTCCTTGTACACTGCTCCTTGGCGCCAGGTTGCCAGCCCTTGGTGGCTGCCTGCAGGCCCGGGAACATTCCAGAATGGGAATGACTGGAAGAATGACAAGGATTTTCCTGGCTCTGCTCTGAGCTCTGCAATCCTGAGCAGGCCACAGATCCTTTCTGAGCCTCCATTTTCCTCATCTGCAGAATGGGAGGAGTAGTGCTGTCTTGGTGGAATTGTTGCAGGGTACAATCCCGATACTTAGCTGGTGCAGGTACTGAGCTGGTGCTGGGCTTCCCGATGGCACAGTGGGTATGTGTAGGTGACCTATCCCAAGCCACAGCTGTCCAGGAAGACTGATTTTCTAGACCCTGCTTGAATAGCAGTACTAGCCCCCAAGACAGCCCCTTCCCAAATCGCTGAACTGGTAAAAACCGATACCTCCCTGAAGCTCCTGCTTCTGGTCCCATGGACCCACCTACCCCTCCCCTATTCACTCTCCCGCCCCCAGACCACCCTACAGAGACCTTGGGGTGGCAGCTGCCCTTCCCCAGCGGCAACATCCCTGCTCTTGCTCAGAGGACATGGTCTCCGGTTTCTTCCCCTTTACCTTCTCCCCAGACCCTGCCGTGGTCTGTCCCATCTCCACCTAGCCTGGCACAGAGCAATACCATCCCCTTCCCGCTTCTGGATAATCAACCTTGTTTAATGTGGCCTAGGCAGCAAAGATCCGCAGAAAGCCCCACGAGGGAACTTGTGAGGTCAGGGAGTGAGTTGCCCTGCCTGGTCTAGACTCCCTTTCTGGAAATCAGAAATCCTGACAGCAGAGCGGGGGGAGGCCACAAGGCGTGGACGCATGAGGGGCATACATATTTCAGGAGGCTGTTTTGCTCTGGCCTACGCAGACTGCCAGGAGTCTGGCCTGAGGCTCCTGGCGGGGACATTTAACCACAGACAGGCTTTCAAGATTGCCTGCTTCCTCCAGCGTGGGGCCCAGCCCCTTCGGAACAGGGTGGCTTCACTATGCGATGTGGCCACAGCTGGCGACACGCAACCCAGGCTTATTTATCTTATTTATCTCATGACCAGGCACAACCCCAGGACCTCCAGCCTCTGGACCCCAGCCCTGCCCTTGGCATGCCAACTGCATGCTGCTCCTCTGAGCAGCCAGGCAGCAGAGATTTCCGTTGGGGTCATGTCCCAGCCCCATTCTGCCCTATCTTGCTGACCTTGACTCAGTGACTCAACTCCACTGAGCCCCTAGTTCTTCATCTGCAGGACAGCGGTCCTAGCTTCCTCTGAGCTCTCAGGGGTGACGGTTGGGCTACAGCATTTTGTGTGTGTGTGTGTGTTTGTATACAGCACCCACTTGCTCCCCCCACAAGTAAGAGGCCACAGTGGATGAGTGTTTGGGCTCCGGAGCCAGGCTGCCTGGGTTCTGGTTTCACTCACTAGCTGTGTGCCCTTGGGGAAGGGCTCAGCCTCTCTGTGCCTGTAGGGTGGTTGAGAGGACTGTTCAGTGACACGTAAGCTTTGAACATTGCCAACTGTATAGACGTTAGCTGTTATCACCTTCCTCATCATCAAAGACACTGGGGGTGAAGTGCGAGCCTCCCTCCTGTCCCTTCACCAGTGCCCAGAGACTCCTCTGACTCTGACTAACATTTTTCTTGAGAAAAGTCATTCATGACCATAATTAGACCAGACATAATTAGAGACATCCGTGGCCGAGAGGCCAAGGCCTCCCCCCACCACCTCTCCCCTGACTCACTCCCCAGCTAGAGTCAGGACGTGGCATCTGCCGCCATCTGGGCCGTGGGGCCAGGGTCCCATTGTAGGGCTGTCCAGTCACGTGGCCCGCGCTGGTGGGGGACATCTTTGGCCCAGGTCTCATATGCCTCTGCCCTGGGGTCAGGTGCTGCAGCCTGCAGGTGGGTGTCCATGGAGAGAGGGGCCCTGCAGCAGGCAGGGTGCTGGGGCAAGTGACCCCGAGTTGGGCACAGGGCCTGTCTGCTTCCCGCCTCCAGCTGCCAGGTCAGGTAGGTTGGGCCCTCTTAGTCAAAGAATAACCAGAGACAGACAGCCATTAGGAAGAACTTTTTATGAGACAAGCACTGTTTTAAGGACTTCACTGTATCAACTCTGCTAAGCCTCACAGCAGTTCTGTGAAGTAGGTACTCTACCCCCATTTTAGTAGAAGGGAAACTGAGGCATGGGATTATTCCTGCCCACAGTCACACAGCTGGCAAGTGCTGGAACCAGAATTCCAACCCAGACATCTGGAGGCCTCAGCAAGGAGCCTGTTCAGCCCCCTCACTTGGCAGAGGGGCAGTGTCAGGGGGTAGGGGACTTTTCAAATTGTGTTCTCTGTTCTTACGTGGTGTCCAATTGTCCTAGGGCAGTAGGAAACTCTGGATGCTGTCCTGTAGTGATCCAGTGCCTCACCCAGCCATTTCCCCAATAAAGATAACACAAACCACTTCCAGGGGAGGAAGGCATGTTTGGGAAACTGGAGAGGGGAGAGGAGCTTGGGGCAACCTTCATTGTGTTAGAGCTTGGAGTCCCCAGGCTGGAGGAGGAGGAGGACCGGCTGTGCCTGAGCCCAGGGTCGGGGCACTGGGCAAAGTGTGGGCACATCCACATGCAGCTCTCCAGCCTGTTCTCCAGCCTGCCCTTGGCCAGTCCCACCACCAGGGGCCCCATCCTGGATACATGGAGCTCATCCCATGGGAAGGAGCAGGTCTCCCTCCCCTGGCCATTCCCATCTTCGATGGAGGCTTTTGGGGATCCTTGGGCAGTTGTCTCCAGCCCTCACAGAGCAAGACCCCCAGTGGGGTGGATGGACCACACACACATGCTCTGGGTGGTCTACATGCGGAGGAAGAATGTGTGGGGTGGGCGCTGCAGTAGGTGGGGATGGCCTCGTAGAGGAAGTGGGGTTTTGAGCTGAGACCTGAGTGTGGCTCCTTAGAGGCCAAGAAATACAAGTAAACAGTACAGATTCAGATGGGCCATGTGGTACTGGGATCCAGGCTTCCAGCCAGGATTAAGGTCCCTTTTTACCACATCTCTGATGGGTGTCTGACCTGCCACAGTTGGCACACTTCCAGTGACAGAGAGCTCACTACCTCCTAAGCAGTCCTCTCCACATGAGAGTGGTCTTAGTTTTATGTGCAGGAGAAATCTGCTCCGGCCTCAGGATCAGGATATCTCCCTTGGGGCTGCATTCCTCCTGGCTGTGCAGTCCCAGCTCTTGGTAGGAGACCTCGAGTTTTTCTCCTGGCATACTGTTATTCAGGCATGGCACGTGGAGTTCATCTCACATGCCAGCTGGGATCAGTTGTGTAGAGTGTTGTGTTGGAAGCAGGCAAACACTTTTCCCAAGATTAGCAGGAGGGAGTCTGTGATCAATTAGCAATGTCTGCAGGGGTGTGAGTGTGGAGTTCATCTCACGTGCCAGCTGGGATCAGTTGTGTGGAGTGCTGTGTTGGAAGGGGGCAAAGGCTGTGCTCCAGATTAGCAGGAGGGAGTCTGATCAATTAGCAATGTCTGCAGGGGCGCTAGGAGGAGGAGAAGGGAGAGAGGGGGATGGTCAAGCACCTGCCCCAGGTCTGCCATCCCTGCTCTGGGGCTTTGGGGTTGGTGCAGCACCTGACACAGTCTCTGCTGTGATCTCACAACCCGCGGGCAGCAGGGCTATTTCACTGCTGGCTTTTTATTCATGTTAGTGATTGGTTTCCCAGCTGCAGCACTGCATCGGTTCACATTAATTTTATGGTAACGAAAAGTCTCCCAGTTTTTTTCATAAGAACAACCATCAAACCGTATATTCCTCCCATCTTGACATTATTTCCGTTATATGAATATAGGATTAATTTAAATCAATCCCTTGCTGTTGGGCATTTAGATTATTTCTAAAGTTTTATAATTAGAAGCAACACTGCTGTGAAAACCCTTGTATTTACCTCTTTGCAACTTGGTCTCATTTTCTTAGCACACATCTCTGGAAAGAGAGTTGCTGAACCAGGAGAATTTCCTGAGAGCACTGGGTGGCATCCACCTGACTGCCATATAATGTTCCAGAGACTCAAAACTGTCAGGAAATGTTCAGGGACTTGGAACAGTGCCCTGCCCCATTCCTTGATTTGCATGTGGCCCAGGCAGCTGGGAGAGGTCATGAATTCTGGGGTGCAGTTGAGGATCCTCTCTGATGTGTTCAGTCCTGTCTGATGAATGGGGTGGTGGGGAAAAGTTTCCCCAAGGGAGCAGAACTGGGTGGTGAGACGTTGAGCAGCTGAGCTCAGGAGGTTGGAGGAAGTCATGGGGTCAGGGATATAGGGCTAGTCTGGCTGTTCCCTGACCCAGAAGTCCTGCGTAGAGCTTTGTGCACGCTGATAAAGTGTGAACTTCATTTTAAAGCCAAGATCTGTGTCACTCAGGCATCGGCCCTTCTGCCGTAGGGAGGAAGAGAATGACTGTTCTGTGACATATGACAGTTCTTCCTCCCCACAGGTAGACACGGAGGGCAGAGCTGAGCCTGTAATTGGGAAAGAGGAGGGGCTTACAGCCTGGAACTTCAGGGTGTTACTGTAGAGAAAAACATCTTTATGAGTTCAGCCAGAACTTGGTCGAGCATCTGCATGATTTAAGTTTGATAACTTTTCCTCGCTAGTGCTCTGAAAAAGCCATACTGATTTGAACCCACACCAGCAGGGTCTGAGAGTGCCCATTGCTGCACATACTTGTCAACACTGGGCATTTGCAGTTAAAAAAAAAAAATTATCTTTTTGTTATCAGTTCAGATAGGCTCAGACTGAGAAAACACTCTCTTTTAGTGTCTCATACGTGTAGCTTCTGACTGGGACCACCACGCTGTGATATTTATTCTCTGGCTCAAGATGGGATCTTTAGCTACCTAGAAAAATTCTTGTGATGCTCACTTCTGTCCACATGGCATTTGGAGGAACCCCTGTGGCACCATGCTGGTTGCAGTAGGATATCCTGGCCATCTCTTTTCTTATCAGGATGGTTTGAAGCTGGTTTTGATTTTTTGGAGTGTGGAAAGGCTGCCTGTCAACTCAAGGGTACACCACTCACGTAAAATGGGACTTGGTGGTAGTTGGATTGCAGCAAGAGGAGGTGGCGAGAGGGGGTACTAAAGTGGTGGTGCTCAGGGACTGAAGGGACAGGCTCAGGGTGACTGTCAGAACCTCCCTTCCTGGAGAACGTGGCCTTGAGGGGAGGCCTGGCCCTCTCTCCCAGGCACATCTGGAACTGCTAGCCTGAGGCACAGGGAGTCAGTGAGTGCCCAGAGCAGAAATCCTGGTCTAGCACAGCCCCAGAAAGTTCTTGCCTGTCCCCAGATACCTCTTTCCCAATTTTATCCCAAAGAGCGTCCTGGCCCTGGGCCCAAAGCCTGTCTCCCTCCACAGCAGGTGATGCCCGCCCACTCTGATGTCTGTCTGTGACCCCAACCGTTCAGCAGCCAGAGCAAGGCATAGCCCTTGAGTTAAGTGGCTGTCACCTACTTCTCTGTCCTCAGCCCCCTCTGCCCCAAACCATGGCTGACGGGGAATAATGGCATCCTCTCCAGTTCTCTGGCAGACCAGGCACTCACTGTTCACTCCCTGTGGTCAGGAAGAACGTTCTGTTCTGCCTGCTTGCAGCTCTTTTCAGGCCAGATGGGAAAGGGTTGAAGAGGTGGACAGTCCCCCTTTATCCTGGCTCGTGGGTCACGGGCATCAGCGAGGGTCCAGACCAACTACCACCTGAAGGAGCTACCTGGCAGCTCAGAAGCGGTCCCTAGGCCACCAAGGGGCTTCTGCTCCCCTTCAGGGACCTGCGGGGAAGCCACCTCTCAGCCTCCATGTGTTTCTGCTCACTCAGGACTATGAGGCTGTATAAAACTCTCCTCCTAGGGTTGGCCCGTGGCTCACTTGGGAGAGTGTGGTGCTGATAACACCAAAGTCACGGGTTCAGATCCCTATATCGGGATGGCCGGTTAGCTTACTTGGGAGAGCATGGTGCTGACAACACCAAGTCAAGAGTTAAAATCCCTTTACTGGTCATCTTTAAAAAAACAACAACAAAAATAACCTCTCCTCCTATGCAAGGAGCCCCGGCTGCATCTCTTCAAGGACGAGACTGTTTCCTGCCAGCCTCTTGCTTGGAAACACAGATTCGGCCCCTGATTGAAACATTTCCAGTTTTGGGGATGTGTGTGTGTGGAAATGCTTCCTCGTGGTGTGCTAGCAGGCTGCAAAGACGAGGCAAGAGGGAGAAGGACAGTGGGGCAGGAGCAAAGGCTCGAGATTCCCCAGCAGAGCCGGCTGCTCCTCTCTGGGCTGAGGATGGCGGGCCTGAGGTCTGGTTCAGGAGTTCCTTCACTCCTTCACACAACAGTTGGTTGAGGGGCCGAGTGTTTATTGTGAGGTACTGTTCAAAGCTTTAACAAAAGAATGGGAAAACTTTGAGATCTGCCTGTCCCCATTCCTCTCTCCCACACTACACATGAGGTGTACACACAGCACATATGCACGAGGTGTGCACACAGCACATACGCACAAGGCATGTACACCCAGCACATACACCCGAGGCGTGTACACACAGCACGTATGCACGAGGCGTGCACAGAGCACGTACACACGAGGCGTACACACAGCACATATGCACGAGGTGTGTACACACAGCACGTACGCATGAGGTACATACACAGCACATACACGCTAGGCCCGCAGGAAGCTGCTGTGGGGTGGGCTGCAGGAGAGAGTACTTGGGTGACTATTGTGATGTCGGGAGCATCTTAAAGTACTGTGTTCCTCAGACACCTCTAAGGAATCTATTCTAACCCACTTGTATTTACAGAGAGGGAAACTGAGGCCTTGAAATGAGGGGTGACCTACCCTGATTCACAGCCAGATGAAGGCAGAATCAGGCAAAGGACCTGGGTCACCTATCTCCTCTCCCAGGCTCTTCCCCAAGGAAGCACCTCTGTCACACCTTAGCCCCTGGGCAGCAGGATGGGATGTCCCACTGCCTATCCCTGAAGGTGGGAACCAGCTGGTGGAATGGAAGTCCCATTTCTAAACCACAAGCTGGAAAGCAAGGGCTGAGATTTGCCACCCATCCCTGACTCAGGGTGAGATTGGAATCAAAGGGCAGGCTCCTCCCACCACTTGGGTGGCTGGCCTTGGTCCTCTCTGCTCCGGGCCCTCCTTCCCTGGGCCCCCATTCTCTTGGTTTCTCTCAGGGTGCTCCTAGGAGTTGGTGAATACTGTCATTTTCTACACTTGGCAATGGGACCCTGGCAGGCCCTGTGGAGGAGGAGTAGGCATAGAAGCAGAGCTGGGCTGGCGTGGACCAGTTGGCCTGGGGCTGTCGAACACAAGGCGTCCTGTTGGTCTGAAGAAGGGACCGTTGAGGAAGGACTGCAGCCTGGGTGGGGCCCGTGTTCCCTTCACTCTGCTGTGCCACTTTCCGTGAGACATCCACCTTGGCCCCAGGGATCACAGGGTCTTTAAAGTCCCTTCCAGCCTGAGATTGAGGGATCTTATAGGGACCAGGAACCTGGCAGAGCAACTGCAAGTTGTGTTAGAAACTTGTCGCAGAAATCTCTCCCTTCGCTCCTTGTCGCACACTGAAAAGCAATCTGCAGCGGAAACCAGTGTCTGCACAGAATGAAAAGGTCTTTAAAGTTCATGATTTGGGATCAGTCAGTCAGCCAGTCCCGCTCTGTCCTTTCCAGTTGGTCCCACTCCTACTTGATGCACCATGTTGTGGGGACAAGAGGCGGTGAGGTCGAAGGGAACGGGGTCCCACCAACTTGGGCTTGAATCCTGATTCACTTGCTTGGTACTTTTGTGACCTCACCTGTACAGGGGGAGTTAATAATTTCTCCTTTACAGACTGGTTTTAAGGTTTAGAGAAAAATGTGTGTGTAACATTGTGCTGGTTTCCAAGCCTGCCATAGCAAATACCTCAGACTGAGTGGGGGGGGTGTAAACAACAGGAATTTATTTTCTAATAGTTCTGGAGGCTGGAAGTCCAAGATCAAGATGCACAGTAAAGAGTCACTTTTGTTAATTATTGCTTTAAAAAAAATGGTGGGGGGGGTCAGAGGTGTACTTAATCCAGGTGGTGGGAGTGAAGACGAGAAGGTGACAGGATTCGCTCAGTCGGTATTTCCTGAGCACCTACTGTGTGTCAGGCGTTGCTCTGGTGCTAGAGATCATCAGCAACCCAGTGGGCACATCTCAGGGAGCGGACATTCTCACGTGGGAGACTAGCAATCAGCTAATTCAATCAGTAAAGTGTATTGGGTGTTTGAGGGTGGCAAGTTTTACAGAGAAAACAGTGAGTGGGGTGGGAGCCTCGGAAGGGTGCCAAGAGGAGGGTCTTCACAGTCGCAGGGTTCCTCTGGCTGCATGTGGGACACAGTTGTGGCCCGAGGGGGAAACAACAAGAGCAGGTGGTGTGGGCTCCTGCCCACGCCTCGGCCCCGGCCCCCTGGGTTCTGGTTTCCCACTTACAGGAAGCCTCTTGCCTCTCTCTCCTCTGCAGCGTTGAGGGTGAGGCCCCCAGCAGCGAGACCGGGACATCCCTGGACAGCCCCTCAGCCTACCACCAGGGCCCCTTGGTGCCCGGTTCCAGCCTGAGCCCGGACCACTACGAGCACACGTCGGGGGGAGCCTATGGGCTGTACTCGGGGCTGCCAGGGCAGCAGCAGCGCTCGCGGAGGCCCAAGCTGCAGCACTCGACCTCCATCCTGCGCAAGCAGGCCGAGGAGGAGGCCATCAAGCGCTCGCGGTCACTCTCCGAGAGCTATGAGCTCTCCTCGGACCTGCAGGACAAACAGGTAGGCTCTGCCCACCAGGTGTCCCATGGGGAATGTCTCCCAGCTGGTGGCCACTCCCACGACAAAGTGACAGAGTTGAGTCAGGGGCATATTACTAAGGATGTGGCCCTCCCTCAGTCTCAGCTCCACCTCTTGCTCTTCCTGGGAGCCTTTTGTCCCAGCTTGGCTGTGGCTGAAAGGCTTAAACGGACTTAGAGCAAAGGGACTCAATTGCGTGACATTCCTTGTGGGGACTCGCATAGATTCGTCTTCAGATGAGGCCTTCACCTAGGTCACATGATCCTCACGGCCAGGATCTGGGGGGCTGTGGTGGCATCTGAGTGTCATGGCCCAATACCACCAGCACATGCAAGTTACGTGGCCAGCCTTGAGGTTCTGAGGACCCAGGAGAGGACTGAGGGAGGGAGCCTCTGGAGAGAGGAGGAGGGAGGTCAGTTCCTGACATAAATAGCACAAGCTCTAAAAAGAACAGCAAGCCCATTCACAGCCTCTGAGGCAAGGTTGCTTATTATATCCCCTTGGGTTTACAACTCGGTGTTCGCATGGGAAATCACCTCACTGAAGGCTGCATTCCCTCCCCCAGGGGCCTTGGCCCACAGAGATGACGCAGACCCACCATGGGGCGGGCACCTGTGCACAGAGCAACGAGGGTGCATGGCCTGCCTGTTGGCCAGCTGAGGAGGGACTAGAAGCAGCTTCTCAGGGTTGAGGGGAGACGGGAGAGTCCTGTTCCTGCTGAATTGGTAGGTGTAGGAGCAAGGAAGTGAGAGGTCCCTGGGGAGGCAGAGAGCCCTCACTTCCAAGTTCCTCATAGTGCAAGCGCCTAGTAGGCCCTTTAGTAAGAATCCCAGTGAGTGAACAGATGAAACATGAGTGAGCCAGGGAGTGAACATGTCCCTCAAAAGCTTCAGGCTTCAGGAAATCCCCAGCCTTCCAGGTAAGCAGCTCTGCAAGCTTGTTGGGACAGGCTGGGGAGTCTGCTCGACTTCCCCCAGCTCTTGGGCATTGGCTTTGGGCAGGCACCTCATGGCTCCCAGCAGCAACCTCTGCCCTGGCCTGGCCCTGGGACACTCAGATGCCCCCAGACTCTGTGCCACAGAGGTCACCTTGCCCTCCCTCTTGCCTGCAGCCACTATGTGGCCTGGCCTGCACTCTGTTTGCTCCTCGATATTCCTGTTGGTCCTTTAAGGAGCAGAGATCTGGGCCTAGTGTGGCCCCTGACTTCCTCAGGGAGCAGTGGGGCCACTGCTCAGGACGGGTCTTCTTTCCTGGCAAAGAATTCCTTTCTCAGCCCCCTCCTCACCCTGCCTTCTGCCTTGCCCTGCGACTTTGGACAGCCCTGCCTGCTATGGCCCTGATCGCTCTCCATCCTTTTACCTGTGTGTTCGGACTAACAGGGGCCAGAAAGTGACCAGAGCCTGGTAGCAAGTCGTCCTCGAATCTTGTGGCACTTGGCCCCATGCCCAGGCCAACGGCAGGGGAGAATGGCCTCTGTTCCGTTTATCAGTTAATGCTCAGATCCACAGAGGATCACAAACAGTTTATAGTGAAAGACATCTGCAGCAGGACCATTAAAATAGAAATGAGAAAGGTTACAACTTAATAGAGGCCTGTGAGATAATGACATGCTCAATACGGACCTAACAGGGCTGCAGCTGTTCATTTTCATTCCATGCGTGTTATCTGAATGCCCACGTACACCAGACACTGTGCTTGGTGCTGGCGAGGGCATGGCGAATGAGATGAGGGCCCTGTTCTTGAGCTGACCATGTTAGTGACCAAGAGACAGTTTAATTCCAGAAAGAGATACAAACTCCAAGGAGTATAAAATTGAGGAAAGAAATAGAGTGGCTATGGGAGGTGACAGCATTGGATAAGGGTGGTTGGGAAGACCTCTCTATGATGGCATTAGAACTGGATGTTCCAGGAAGAGGTAACAGCAGGTGCAAAGGCCCTGAGGCAAGAACGAGCTTGGTGTATGTGAGAGATGGGAAGGATGGCAGGGGAGAGGTAGCAAAGAGGTGAGAGAGGAGGTGACACAGGACGACTGAGCAGCCCATGCTTTACTGAGTCTCCTGGCAAGCAAGGCAAGAGTGGGGATAAGACAGATTGCATGGGAGTTGCCAGAGGAAAGTAGGTACCCGGATTCCACGAGGGGTTAAGTCTGAGTAACGCAAAGTCCCATTTTAGTGAAAGGAGCCCAGTGGGAAGTCTTGTGCATTCTTCTGGCCCCTGGTCTTCTGTACCCAGCAGTGGTTTCCTGTCCTTTAGAGCAGGAAACCTGGGTGGGTGTCAGGTACTGTCCCCAAGTGGCTGAGAGGTGACAGTTCTGCTTTGTGGTTCCTTGTCCCTGCTGTTCAGAAATGTTTCTTTAAAGGGCAAGAGAGGGCCTAATGGGAGAGCCCAGCCACAGAGTGGGCTTCTCCACCCACTAAATGTGTGGCCTGGGCCACTTGCTTTCCTCATCTGTTCCCCTCTCCCTCATTTGGGAAGGGGGATAGTGAAACCCCTAGGGAGATGAGAAGTTGCTGTGAGCACCAGCTGAGGGCACACAGCCCCTGGCACACACGTGAGCTGATGTTCATTGAATTCCCTCTGCTGGGTCCTAGCAAACTTTTAGACTGGGCCTTGCGTTAGTTCCGGCCCAGAAAGTGGATTGACCACATTGGGTTTGGGGGACAAGCAAGAGCAGGCCTGGGTCAGGCTGTGTCCTCCCGGGGGAGGGATGAGAGGGGCTTTGGTGGCTAAACAGAGCCCAGTTCTGCCTTCCTGAAGTCCAACCCCCCAACACACACAGGGACTTGGGGAGGAAGGCTCAGGAAAACAGGGTGGCTGCTGGTTGCAAGGCCCAGAGCCAGCAGGAGAGAGGGCCATAGAGTGAGCTCGGGCTTGACCGTGGCGCTGGACCCAAGCCATTTTGGCCCAGGGCTAACAGGAGGGGCCCAGGACCACAGGCCTTCTCTGGCAGCAGAGAGGAGGGGAGAAGGGGCTTCTTGGAGCTCGCCCTTATTGGCCCCGTGGGCTTTCTGTGCTCCACTCACAACCCAAAAAATAGAAACTTTCTGCTCACAGATGTGGAAGTGAGATCATCTCTTTGGATGGCATTCAGTAACTTCGGGGAGAGAGAAAAAACAGAACTGCCCTGGCTGACTCTGGGCCCGGCTGGGCTTGGAAAAGTCATTCCCCCACCGCCCACCCCCTCCTGCGGGCCGGGAGAGCTGTTGCATTTAGTGTTTGGGAGCTCTCTCCAGGCCTGTTTTGCAGGTGTCCCTGAGGTGGGTTGACCCCATGGAGCATGCACACTCATACCCAGACTCAGGTGACATGCTGATTTGCTTTACAGAGAGGTGGACAGAAGCATGAGGTCACTCACCTAGGCCACCTGCTGGGAAGCCAGAGCACCAGGCTGCCCGTGGGTGTGTGTGGCCTCTAGTGGCCCCGAACCTCTTTCCCCCAACCTGGCACAGCCCTCGTTTGCTCAGCAGCTGTTGAGCGTTAGTTACTCCAGTTCTGAGTGTGAATCTGTTCATCTTCCATGACAGACACTTAGCTCCTCAAGGGCGAGGACCTTGCCTATCTCCCTCTCTACCGCCAGACTCAGTGTGATGCTGGCCATAGTAGGCAGGTGGTACTAGATGGGCAGGGTGCAGCATTTTGCCTCGCTCTGAAGGGCCTGAAAACTCTCCTAGGCCCACGTCAGAGGCCTGGCCTGGCAGAGAAGCCCAGTCCTTATCCTGGCTTTTCTTTGATTCCCATGGAGCTAAATCACCTGCAGAGCTGTTCTCCTTTGTCACTCAGGAGCAGGGCATGGGCCCCAGCCCTTGGTGCTGTCCTCAGTCATGACTGCAGGACTTCACGCTGGGGAGACATTGAGCCAAGGCACCTGAGAGCTCGCCCAGCCCCCTCCCACAGCCCACCCTTCCAGAATGCAGGCTGTGCGGTCCATCTCCACATGCCTGGAGATGGCCATCAGGAACTGGTGCCAGTGAGTGGGCCAGCCCTGGAACCTACAGGCCCTGAGTGTGTGTTGGGTCTCCTCTCTGGGCATCAATTTGCCCATTTGTAGAGTGAGGGGCTCGGGGCCCCACACACTGTGAGCACCTTCCAGGAATGCAGCTGAGGGTCTCCAGCCCAGCTGCCCCATGCTTGGCATGTGCTGAGTGCTTTGTCTCCATCTCATCGAGGGCTCCCCACAATCCTATGAGGTAGGTCTCAGTGCCACCCCCATCTTGCAGAGAAGGAAACTGAGGAACTGCATGGGACCCAGGCTTCCCCAGGGTCACACAGCTAAAAGGGGCAGAGCCAGAATTAGAGCCCAGGCACCTGGCCTTGGCACCTGCTCCTCAGTGCAGCAGACCTCTCAGGCCTGCCTGAAACCCAGTGATCCCCGAGCCACGAGAGCTGCACTGCCAATGCTGTAGAGAGGACATGAGTCCGGAGGCCAGCAGCCCTTCCGCAGCACCCCAGGGCCTGGCCCAGATCTTTGGCCTCCCGACCTGCACAGGCCTCAGGTTCCTCACCTCCCGAGGCCTAGCACTACCTCTTCCAGCATCTCCCACAGGGTTTTCGTGAAACTGCATTAAACTGTGTGCCACAGGCTGTGCTGGGCCAAGGCTGCTGTGACCAAGACGTTGGGGAAATTTGGCTCACTACACCCGGCCACTGCGTGGAGGTTCTGAGAGGGACGCACTTGCCCTCACTTTAACGTGGTGTTTCTCCCGCTCCTTTGACCTTGGAACCCGTATCTCGCACAGGCCTGCCAGCGTCCCCCAGCAGTTGTTCTAACCAACTCTGGGGCATCTGAGGCCTTCCCAGTCACACTGCCCACATGCAGGCTGTCCTCACGCTGCTCTCCTTCCTCCAGGTGGAGATGCTAGAACGAAAGTATGGGGGGCGCCTCGTGACCCGCCACGCGGCCCGCACCATCCAGACGGCGTTTCGCCAGTACCAGATGAACAAGAACTTCGAGCGCCTCCGCAGCTCCATGTCGGAGAACCGCATGTCACGCCGGATCGTGCTTTCCAACATGAGGATGCAGTTCTCCTTCGAGGGGCCCGAGAAAGTGCGCAGCTCCTACTTCGAGGGGAAGCAGGTCTCAGTGACCAATGATGGCTCCCAGCTGGGGGCCCTGGTGCCCTCCGAATGTGGTGACCTTGGCGAGCCGCCCACCCTCAAGTCTCCGGCCCCCTCCAGTGACTTCACGGATGCCATCACAGAACTGGAGGACGCCTTCTCCCGGCAGGTGAAGTCCCTGGCGGAGTCCATTGACGATGCCCTCAACTGCCGCAGCCTGCACACCGAGGAGGCACCTGCCCTGGACACGGCACGGGCCCGGGATGCCGAGCCCAAGCCAGCCCTGCACAGCATGGACCACCACAAGCTGGACGAGATGACAGCCTCGTACAGCGATGTCACCCTGTACATCGATGAAGAGGAGCTGTCGCCGCCTCTGCCCCTCTCACAGGCCGGGGACCGGCCATCTAGCACTGAGTCGGACCTGCGGCTGCGGGCTGGGGGCACTGCCCAGGACTACTGGACCCTAGCCCACAAGGAAGACAAGGCCGACACAGACACGAGCTGCCGGAGCACACCGTCACTAGAGCGGCAGGAGCAGCGGCTACGGGTCGAGCACCTCCCGCTGCTCACCATTGAGCCACCCAGCGACAGCTCTGTGGACCTCAGCGACCGCTCAGATCGTGGCTCACTCAAGAGGCACAGTGCCTATGAGCGGAGCCTCGGCGGGCAGCAGGGCAGCCCCAAGCACGGCCCCCACGCCGGCCCCCCCAAGGGCCTCCCCCGAGAGGAGCCCGAGTTGCGGCCCCGACCCCCCAGGCCCCTCGACAGCCACCTGGCCATCAACGGCTCAGCCAACCGGCAGAGCAAGTCCGAGTCGGACTACTCAGATGGGGACAACGACAGCATCAACAGCACTTCCAACTCCAATGACACCATCAACTGCAGCTCTGAGTCGTCATCCCGTGACAGCCTGCGGGAGCAGACGCTCAGCAAGCAGACCTACCACAAGGAGACCCGCAACAGCTGGGACTCGCCCGCCTTCAGCAACGATGTCATCCGTAAGAGGCACTACCGCATCGGCCTGAACCTCTTCAACAAGTGAGTACCCTGCCAGGCAGCCTGCCAGAGGGCCGTGCGGAGGAAGTGCCAGGCGGGCATGGGCACACCACGAGCCGTGGCGGGGGTAGCGGGGCTGAGTCCTCCTTTGCTGCTGTCCCTGTGCCTTTGCACGCTCCGAGTCAGAGCTTTGGAGAGAGCGGGTATGAGGGCAGGCGAAATGCACCGCATCTGTCGTTAGGGGAGATTCAAGCCTTGTGAGTGGAGACCCAGTCCCTCCCAAGGGCCACTGTTGTGTGGACAGCAGACGCTCATGGGCTCAGCCGGGGCAGAATGGAGGCTTTTCTGAGAGAGGGGCATTGGGTCCCAGAGTCCAGCACCCAGTTTGTCACGTCCACCCCATGTCTGCCCAGCAAGCAGGAAGTCAGGCTTGGGGGAGGCAGAGCACTGAGGCCTTGGAGCAAGGGTGTGTGGCCCGTGTCTGGGGGCTTGGGGCTGACACAGGCCAGACCCAGCTGTGTTGGAGGGAAAGGTCTTGGGGTGCTACGTGAGTTGGGTTCATTCAATGGCTGCTCCCTGTGAGGCCCTGGAAAGGTGCTATCGGGCAGCCCTGAGAGCAGATCCAGGGAAGGAGGTGAGTATTTAAAGCAGACTATTCTCAGCACAGCCAAAAATAGCAAGAGGAAGGAGAGGAGGGCTGAGCACTCCCTTGGAGGGATATTAGCAGGCTCTTGTTAAACCTGAGATTTCACATTATTTCCATCCATGGTGCCTCTGGGATTTGGGGTCATCAGACAGGCCTGGCGCTGACTCCCTGGGAGTTGAGGACATGGCCAGCCTGGTGGTTACTGACACACATCCTGGAGCCAGAGGCAGACGGGAGTCTTCCCAGAAGTCCAGACTAAGGTGATGAGAAGGACAGTGGGACCTCTGCTGCGCTGTTGTGGGCTGCCCAAGGCCAGCGCCTGGCCTGGGCTGTACCCCTATCATTCCTCTTCTCCTAGGTGGGGGAGACTTAGGGGCACCTGTGAGCCATCCCTGATATAAGTGGACACATTGTCCCGGGGGTGGGTATAAGGAAGAGCACATTCACTTGGGGCCATCCAGAGGGCTGTGGATTATTGGTCCGTGCTCAGTCATGAACAAAGAGTCTTGGATGTCTGGCACCTGCCAGGGATGCTCTCCCATGAGACTCCTGTCCTCCAGGGGCCTGCTGCTCAGAGGGCTAGCCCCACTGCTGCGCAAGCCATGGCCAGAGTGGCCCACTGGACAGTGGAGGCTGTGTGCCGCCATGCCCATCCTGACTGTCCCCAAAGTCTGCCCCCTGTTCCTGGGCACAGCCCAGCTCCAAGATCCTCTCTAGACCCAGGCCTGTGTCCCCTGGAGGGAGGCTGGGATGACCGGGGATCCCAGCAGAGTGGACAGGTTGAAGCCAGCAGTGGGGGCCAGGAGGCCAGGAAGAACAGTCTACCCCAACCAACCAGCTTCGGTCTCTGTAGAGTCTTTGCACTGCTATTAATTTTTAATTACATGCTCAACACGTGAGTATCTTCTCCACAGAAAGTGAAAGCCTTATAGGATAAGGGGAACATCCTCTTTGACTCTTAGCATTTTGGAGCCTTTCCTTCCAGCATCTTTTTTCTGTGCCTTAGTGTGTGCTCTTCGGAAGTGTGGACAGCGGTGGTTAGGAACACAGTTCTAGGGCCACGCTGCCTGGCTCCAAATCCTGGCACTTCCCCTTCCTGGCTGTCTGTCCCTGGGCAGCTTCGCCTTGTATTCCTCAGTGTCCACACCTGTAAAGTGGGGCTGATGCCACCATGCCCACCTCACGGAGTGGTGCATGTGCAGAGCGCCAAGGGCAGTACCTGGCACAGCATGAGGCCGGTGTGCCCATCAGTTGCTGTGATTTGATCCTTGCCGACATCATTTAGGGCTTGGGGCTACGTGACATTGTCTCACAATATCTTTTTAGATATAATTAACATACTGTAAAATTCACTCTTATGAAATGTACGAGGGTACTTCAGAAAGTTCATGGAAATGTTCATATTATCTTTTAATTTGATTTTTCCATGAACTTTTTGAAATACCCTCGTACAATTCAGTAGTTTTTAGTTACACATCTTGCAGCTTTGTCCGTGCTCTCTTGTCTAATAGCAGTTTTGAATTTTAATTCAGCAAATCATCAGTGTTTTCTTATTTAAAAAATTACTTTGGGGCCCAGCCCGTGGCGCACTCGGGAGAGTGCGGCACTGGGTGTGCAGCGACGCTCCCGCCGCGGGTTCGGATCCTATATAGGAATGCCGGTCACGAGAAAGACAAAAAAAAAAAAAAATTACTTTGGCTTTTTATGTTTTATTTCAAAAGGTTCTCTCTCTAGTCATAAACATAGTTTTTAAATTTTTTTCTTTAGTACTTTTATAGTTTCGTTTCCCACATTTTAGGACTTTAATCTGGAATTTGTTTTGGAGAACAATGCAGGGTGAGGGGTCTAACTTTTCTTATGCTCTGTGAATTCACCGGTTCTCTCCAAACAACGTATTGAATATCCCGTCCTTTCTCTGTTGACTTGAAATGCCGTCTGATTCCTACATGAACGTGGGTGTGTGCTTGGATCCTTTCTTTCATTCAGCAATTATTTATTGGCCACCTACTGCATGCCAGGCACTGTTTTGGGGGGCCTGGAACATGTCAGCCAACAGAAGGAAGATCCTTGTGGAGCTCCACGCTAATGATTAGAAGATCTGTTTGTTTATTCCTCTGCCAACATCAGACGTTTTTTATGGTGGGGGGCGGGCAGCTGGCTGGTACAGGGATCAAACTGCAGACCTTGGTGTTAACTGCCCTGCGCTTTAACCACTTGGTAACCAGCCCACCCCCACCATCAGACTTGTACTTTCCTACAGTTTTATAGGTTTTCTTATTAGGACAAGAACCCCTCTTTTGTTCTTTTTAGTAAATGTCTTGGCTCTTCTTGGGGAGTTATTCTTCCACGTGAATTTTAGAATCAAATCATTAAGACCCGTGAAGGATGCTGGTGGATGTTGGCATCACCTTCAGCTTGGGGAAACTTGCCCTCCTTCCTCCGTGGATGGATGGGGCTGTGGGGCCCAACCACGTGTGGCTGTTTACGTTAAAGCTAAGTGAAATCAATCCAGTCCCTCAGGTGTACTAGCCACATGTCAAGTGCTCCCTGGACACATGTGGTTGGCAGCTACCACACTGGACAGTACAGATGTGGGACAGTCCCATGACTGCAGAATGTGCCCAAGAGGGCAGACCTGCAGGGAGTCTTACTTCAATGCAGGTGTCAGCATCCCACCCCCCAGGGCAGGCACCATTGGGATTTCATGGGGAGCACTCCCTTCTGCCCCTTAAGGAGGCTGCAGGATGGCAGGAGTGTGTCCTAAAGCACTAGCAAGATTCCCAGCTCAGCCCCACACCAGCCTCCAAGCCTTAGTTTCCCCTTTTGTACTGTGGGGTAATGATACTACCTCAGGGAAGTGTTTGGAGGATTTGAGGAGAAGCCGCTTCTCCAAAAATGTTGTTATTTGAAGAAGTCAATGCCTTCTTAACACAGATTTGGAGGTTTTTGGTTTCTAAAGTCTTTTCGTAGGCATGTGCCCACTGCCAAGTCTCCCTGGAGCCTCTCTAGGTCCCAGAGGTGGCTGGTAGTTCAACTCTAAGTACACAGAACCCCAGTCCCCACTGCAGAGCTGGAACCAGAGCTGCATTGGGAGTTTGAGGCCTCTGAGGCTGGGCAGCAGTGTGCTTGGTTTTTCCTTGAGTGGGCCCTGGGGCTGCTGGTGAAGACTCTGGTGGGCCCTGAGCAGCCCTGATGCCCAAGGCTGGGTTGCCTGTCCAGAAGGCCCCTCCTTCAAGACCTCCCTTCCCTCCCCAGGCCCTGCACCTTGCTGGCCACGTCCGCCTCTCTCCCTGGGGCTCTGCCTGTGGGTCCCTTGTCCCCTCCTACCACCATTGCCCTTCCTCCCTGGACACCCACCTTTACCCACACCCCCTGCCAGCCCAGCCTCCAGGACAGCTCTTCATTCTCGTTCCTTTCCAGTAGTGAGCTTTCCTGGCGTAACCTCTGTCTGGAGGGAACATCCCCCTCAAGGGCTCTGAGGAGGGTCTGAGTGACGTATCCAAAGCACAGGGGCCAGCCAGGTGCCCCGAAAGGAAAAACAAAACAAAGGAAACCCTAGAAAGTGATACGGGTTGGTGGGGAGTGGGCATCCCGGCAGCCTCTGAGGAGGCTGCAGAGGTCTGCCTGACATCCAGATGTCCCTCCGAGCGTCTGCCCTCCACAAACTCCAGGAAGGGCTCACCCCCACTGGGCCCAGCCAACGCCACACATCTGGCTTGTGGGGCTAGGGGGAGGGTGGAGGTTCCAGGAGCCAGAGGCAAGAGGGTTTCAGGCCCAGCTCTGCCACTTATCAGCTACAGGACCTGGGGGAACTCCCTGCACCATGAGCCTCACCAACCACACCTGGAAAATGAGTGCAAGGTCCCCACCCTGAGTTTGGTGAGGATTAGAGGTAGCAGAAGCAAGAGCCTGGCCTGGAGCCTGCCATCCCAGGAGGAGCTTGTGGATGGCAGCTGTCATGGTCTCCGGGGCCTTTGCTCCCAGAGTGAGTAGCAAGGGAAGGGGGCTTCCATGGCCCTGGGCTTTAGGAGGACCTGAGCAGATGGTTTGATGGACCAAGTAGTCTTAACTAGTGAGGATGGCTAATACCTGCGTGTGCTGATGGTGTGCCAGGTGCTGCTCCAAGAGCCTGTCATGCATGAACTCACGTTCTCCCATGGACTAGGGTCTGTTAGTAACCCCACGTCACAGATGGGTGAACTGAGGCTCAGAGAGGGTAACTTGCCCAAGGTCACACAGCTGGTAGGTGACCAGGCTGGACTTCACACCCTGGCCACCTGGCTCCTGAACCCATCCTCACAAAATTCACAATGTAGGAACTGCCAGCAGCAGGGTAGCTCTGGGTTCCCACCTCCTCTCTAGGCCACATGGAGTCCAGGAGGCAAAGCCATAGCACTGGTGAGAGGTCCTGTACCTCTGGAGCAGTGGTCCTGGGGCCGCCATAGCACAGGAGCTGGGGTTGGCACTCAAGCCCTGCTGGGTGCCTAGCAGGTCCCTCACTCAGCCTGTCATCTCCTTGCCCATGGACGGTGTTGAAATCCCACTGCAGGCTGCTCTGCTCCTGCATCCCATACTCATGCTCAGAGGTGCGTGCCTCCCCGTGTCCATTCCTCTCTGTCACATCCCTCCCTTTTACTCACCTTGTCACAGGTGGGCCAGGCCAGACCTCTCCCGTCTCCAGAACAGTGTCCTCAGCCCCAGAGCTGCTCTGTGATAAAAGGGGCACTCTCAGAAGGGAGCGAGTGCCTTGTCTCTGAGGAGCCTGGGCCTTGGCAACCACTTGGTGTGACAGTGTGGTGGGACTCCTGCTTGGGCTAGGAGCTGTTCACAGGGTTCCCTGAGGACCCTTGCAGTCCAGGATCCTGCATTTGGAGGCAGCCCCCATCTGTGAGCAAGGCCCCCTCTCTACCCTGAGCCCAGGCACCAGGACCCACCAGCTGCTACAGGAGAGAGGCAGAGAGTCTCTCTGAAAATCTAGGGGAGGAGCTACTATTTCACCCTTCCAGTGCCCCTGGTGTCACCCCACTACCTGTGCAGGAAGCCAGGGCTTGTCCAGTCTCTCTCGGGAAGTACCACAGCTGGTGCTGAGCTCCTGATCTGCTGGCTCTAGCTCCACACTCCTGTGGCTAACATGTTTGTTGTCATGGATGAAAACAACAGTGATGAGAGCCAGCCTGTATAGACTATGGATTAAGTGCCAGACCCTGTGCAAAACATTTCTGTGCATTATCTCACTGACTCCTCACAACCTGCCAGGGCTCAGTAAGGCTGTGGCCTAAGCTCAAGGCCACAGGACCACAGGAACAGAAGCACTGGCTGCAGGGTGGACACCATGCTGTGCCACCTGCCATTGCCTGTGGTGCTGACAGTTTAAAAGGCGTCTCTCTTAGGAGCAGTCTGAGCTGGGTCTTTGGAAGTCTGTCCCATTCCCTTGGGCATGGGCCACTCTGGCCTGTGGGGTCCCTAGCCCTGCTCTGGGTCTAGGGTGACTGGTGCTGAGCCCCTCAGAGAGGAAGACAGTGCCATGAGAGGCCCCACAGGGTGTGCCAGCAGCATGTTGGAGGGCGATTCTCCCACCTTCTCTGTGGGATAAGTGCCAAGGAGGACCCCAGCAGGCGCTCTCTGCTTGGATCTGCAGTCCCAGAGGAACTGTGTGACACAGTAGGCAGTCTCGGGAGGCGACGAGCAGATGCAAGGGGCCACTTCCCTGCAGAACACAGGAGGGACTCGAGCCTGATTGCTGAATTGGAGAGGCACTTCCAGGCACGCAGGGATTCTCTGGATGCCAAACCTGCTGAGTCTGTCCTCGCCCCTTGGCCAATCCTGACAGCAGCTACCTGGCGGCGGGGCTCAGCTCTAGTCACAAGGACCCTTGGTCACTCTAGGTATATAGATCCCTGTGGGGGCTCTGGATTAATCAGGGTGTTCTCTGTTGCAAATGAGAGGAACCAAGTCCGACTGGTTTAAGCAAAGAGGCTTTGTTGGGTTATGGACCTGAAAAGTCCATCTGTGGTGTCTCTCAGCCCTATCCCCTGCCAGGTTCCTTCTGACGCAGGCCGGTAGGGCCACCAGATGCCCCAGGGCCCATAGTCCAACCTCAGGGCAACCCCAGCAGGAAGAGAGATTCCCTCCCCGTGGCTCTTCCAGCTCGCCTGCCTCTCTCTGAGCCACTTCCTATGTCTGCAGCATGCAGGGCTCTGACTGGCATGCAGCCAGGGTGAGGTCATCCCACTGGGTCATGGGCGGAGCTCAAGGGTGGGGTGGGCGATCCAGAAGCTGACACTGGGTCCTGGGCAGCCGCCCACTTCCCTATCTCTTAGGCAACTCGAACAACTAGAGAACCCTATTCCTGGTCTGCTGGCCCCTGCTGGGAAAAGAGCAGGCTCATCACTCAGCATTATGTTCCAGCAAGTACATGTTCCTTAAGTGCCATTGAGAGCCTTGAGATTGCTCCCACCCAGAGCCTTACATAGCTCACTGTTGCCACCAACAGTTCGCAGCAAGGGATGGCCAGAGCCACATGTGAAGGAAGTTACCGGTACGGAGCATGCTCATCTGTCACACCTGAGTCTGACTCGCGTCAGATGTCAAGAAAGCCTGGCTCAAGAGCCCTAGGAGGACAGCTAGTGCCACACCTGGACACAAACAGCAGGGGTGGGGCTGGGGGCTCTCCTGCTAACTACCAACTGCTGAAGTGTTTCAGGGACACGGCAGGGTCAGAGCGGTGAGGTGGGCCGGGTGGAGGTGGTGCAAATGGCACAGTTGGCACCTTACAAATGCTGGGTCCTCACAAGTGGAGCTAAGGAAAGCTAAAGAAAGAGTCGTCGGGGTTTACACAGAGAAGTTGCGGGGGTGTGGGGTGACTCAACAACTGGACAGAGTTGATTTTCAGCAACAGTGAGGGGGTGGAGAAGGAAGAGTGAGTTTTTAGGGGCTTTTGGGGGTAAAGCAGTGTGTTAGAAGTCACTCTATCTTGCTGGGCAACCTGGAGCTACGTTACTTGACCTTTCTGTGCCCTCGTTCTATTATATGTCAAATAAAGCTTTTGTGTTGGCTGTTCCCTCTACCAAGGACCCTCTTCCTGCCTCCAGGTTCAATGCCACCTCCTCAAGGAGGCACTTCCTGATGGTCCCTCCTGCTCCTTCCAGCTGCAGTGGATGCCTTCCCCAGGTCATTCCCTTGCCTCCTCCTCCAGCTGTGTAACCGATATTTGGGGGGCTTAGAGGCATAGTGCCTTATTCACTCATTCATTCTTCACAGTAACTGTGTTGTGGGCATTGTTTCTAATTCCATTACACAAACGCACAGAGATGTTACCTAACTTGCCCTGGGTCTCCAAGCTAGTAAGTGGGGCTGAGATTTAGGCCCAGGCTTGTGGCTCCCACAGCCATGCCTTGCCCCCGTGCTGTCATGTGTCCCTATGTCCTCGGGTTTTATCTCCCTCCTTTATTGCTCTCCAGCGAGAGCGCGTGGTTTTTGAGGATGGGGCTTGGTTTGGACCATCGCTGTGCTGGTGCAGCACCTGGCCCAGAGTGGGTGCTCAGTGTCTGTGAATGAAGGAGGCAAGGCACCGTAGAGCTGCATAGCTGCCCCAGAAGTGACACATACCCTCTCTGATCACAGTTCGGTGTCCGAGGCTCATCCCATTCCCCCCCTCCCCCCACTGGAGCAGGATGGGGAGTATAGTCCTGCTGCACAAGGAGGTGGCGACCCGGGCAGCACGATGGCTCACCTGCCGTGTGAGTGACGTTCAGCAGAGCCTGCAGGACAAGTGATCTCCCCACAGATGCATGGGGCCTTGCGGGGGAGCTCGCCACCTGGCAGGGCCACCAAGAACAGATGGGGACAGGAAGGGCCTCACCTTGCAGCTAAAGTGGGGCAGCCAGCAAGATCCCAACAGGCAGGGGACTCACATCTACAGATGTCCAGTGCACTGGCCGTCTGCTGTCAGGGAGGCCATTTGAGGGCGGTCACTCCTGTATAAGAAGCCACTTGGAGGCTCCCATCCCAGTGCTGGAGACTGGCCCCCTGGCCTTCCCCATCTGTCCCCACTTTCCTACCCCAGCCCAGCTCCCACCTGGACCTCCTGTCCACACGGCTTTCCTCGTGACTTCATTTGCTAGTCACAGGTCTAGGCCTTGTCACTTTGGACTCGTCTCCTGTGCGACACTGCCTGTGAAACCAGACAGATGGACTTAGCCCCTCCCATGCCCATTCAGGCCAAATGCTGGGGCCATCCTGCGTTTGTCACTCGTTATTCCCCGGCTCCTGCCCAAAACATCCCTAGCCCTGGCTGCCACATACACACGCACATGGATCCCTCAGCAAACATTGTCTTCTCCACCCTCAGACTCCGTCCCCAAACCTGCCCCCTTCTCTCCCCGCCCCCACTGCACCTCTGCCTGGATGCTGGCAGGAGTGCCAAGCTTGGCTCTCAGCCTGGGCCCTGGCGCTTTCTCTCCTCAGAACAGCCCAAGAGCTGAGAGGGCAGGACCAGGCATCCTGGGGTGGGTGACAGAGCTCTTGTGTGGGGGAAGGGACCATATGTCCTGGAGAGGGTGACAGAGCTCTGGTGTGGGGGGAGGGACCAGGCATCCTGGGATGGGTGACAGAGGGTCTGAGTGGGGCCGTGCAGCCTTCTAGTCATTGCCATACAGAAGCATAGGCCTGGAGTGCCATAAGTTCTGATTTTTTTAAAAGAAGCAGAAATTTGGATTTTATGAGCACTCCCCCAATTTTAAAATATTGGTTACTACCTTGAATTCTTTTTGTTAACAGCATGTGTGCCAAAGAAGACCCATCTGTGGCTAGCCAATGGGGACCCTCTCCTAGCAGTTGAGGGAGGGCGAGGTGGGCACACCTGGGGTCTCGGGAGCTGTGGTGGAGCAGCATGGTGAGGAAGTGGGAACCGCTCTGGCACTGGCATCAGCCACCATGGCCGAGTGGTTGGAGGTGCCTGGGGCTTGGAGCAGATCTTGGGTAGAGACCCCAGGGTCTCAGGAGAAGTGGGGCATGAGGTGTTGTGAACAGCGAAACCCTGGTCATTTTGTCTTGGGGCCCCGGCACCAGTGGATGGACCTGGGCCACTCCATTACCACTTCCATGCCAGAACCAAAACTCACTGGTGTCTGCTCCCTGCCAAGCTCCTGGGGACAAGGTTAGGGTGTATGGACATCTGGGCTAAAAATAGCAGGGTCACCTTGCAGCTGGAGGCTTACTTTTGCTTACTATGGAAGACAGTATTTGCATGGCACTGCTGTCAGCCCTGCACAGGTCACGGGGGCAGGTAGAATCTGGCCTTCGCCTATATCCCCCCCACTAGGGGACAGAAGACCACTGACCCCTCCTGCTGGGGCAAGGGGTCAGGCCTGGCCCCCAAGTTAATGGGGTGACCTGGGTTACTCCACCCCAGCATGTTTCTGGGTATGCCTCAGGACAGTGGGGTCCAAGCCACGCTGGGTCCTTCATGGACTCTTGGAGAAACACACTGTCCCTCAAGAGTATACCCAACTGCTTGACAGGCCTCAGTGACTCCAAGGTCTTGGGACAGAGGGACAGGGGGCAAGAATGGCCTGATGCCATGGCCTGGCCCTGAGGTCTCCACAAATCTCCCTGAGTGGCCTGGCGAGCTCTGCAGAGGCAGACACCTGTCATCCAGGGGCTACACATGTGCTCATCTTCAAAACTGTCTTACGCCACCCTGTCTCCCTCGACCATCAGGACCTCCCTGCCACAAAGCAGGCCAGAAGTCGGAGGCTTCAGGGAGGAAAGGGCCTGATGGGCCCACATGGGTGCAGTACCTCACCAAGACAGGATCTGTGTGGTGCTCCCACAGCTTGCCTGGGCCTGGCCTGCCCTGCAGACAGCTGGCCAGGTGCAGGTGGTACGCTCAGGCCTGGCATCAGGCCCCAGCAGCCCGCAAAGGCACTCCATGCACATCCCTGCCCAGGCCTGGCTCTGCACATACTCAGCCCTGCAGGGCCAGCCCAGCTGCCCTCCCCAAAGCCATCCCTGGCTTCCCTGTCCCATCTTCCAGCTGGAAACTTTACCTCTCTGTGCCTCCATTTTCTCTGCTTAGAATTGGGGCTCAGCACACAAACCTTTTATGGTGCTTACTAAGTGCATCATAACAGGCATGTGACTGTACTGACCCAGTAAGTCCTTATAACAGGGGATGTTTCGGCCCCTGGCAAGGTCAGATCTTTCAGGCTCCTGAGTCTGGGCTCTTAGCACAGCAGGGAACCAGTGCTGACCTTCAGGAGTGAGAGTTCAGGGTGTTAGTGCGTGTGAGCACCCGGACAGTCCTCATACACAGTGAGTGATCATCACTGACGGTGTGGTGGTAGCTGCTGTTTATTATGTCGGTAGGTGGGGGAAGGGTAGCATGGAGAGCAGGGAGTTGGGCCGGGCTGGGAGCGTAGCTGTGTATGCATGCATGGACTTTGAAGCAGTGCCAGGTGGCCAAGGAGGGACTGTAGGTGGGATGGGGGACTGAGGGTCCCTTCTCCAGCACCTACAGAAGTGGCCCCATGGCTGGCCCAATCCAGCCCATTCCTGGCACAGGGTCTGGGCGGTTCTGAGTTCTTGCTTTCACACCAGATACCCCCACATTTTGGGCATGAGACAGGACAGGATGGCTGGAGCTCAGGGTCTCCTGGTGCCAAGCTAGAGCTCTTGGGTCCCCACCCAGGTGGGGAGATGGGGAAGCTGGGGCTGAATGTGCTTCTCGTCCCACCCCCAGGAAGCCTGAGAAGGGAGTCCAGTACCTCATCGAGCGTGGCTTCGTGCCCGACACACCAGTGGGGGTGGCTCACTTCCTGCTGCAGCGCAAGGGCCTCAGCCGGCAGATGATCGGCGAGTTCCTGGGCAACCGGCAGAAGCAGTTCAACCGCGACGTGCTCGAGTGAGTCCCGGGGCTCGGGGCAGTGGGGACACGGGACCACATTCCACACGCACAGAGTACTCGATGCTGTCATCCTAACGCTCCCTCACGCACCCTGTGTTTCACACGTGCGCACACACACAGTGTCAGGCACGCCCTGTTTGCTGGGATGTATACTGAGTCCTCTCTTTATCTCCTCCTGGCCTCTGGACAGACACACACAGGCACCCCCACACCATTTCACACCACACACCCTACCCTCTAGGCACATGTGAGCAGCACTCTCAGGCTGGCCATGTCTCACACCTGACCTGACTGCACCCTCAGCACCTCCATCCCCTACAGCATGGTCGATCCAACCTGGCACTGAGCAGTTACAGCCCTTAAGTGACCCTCATTCATGTGGCCCTGTGTGGCAGGGCCAGCAGGAGCAAGCAGCTGGAGTTCTGAGGACCCATGCCCTGGCTTGGCTGCCATCCATCCAGCATGGACTGGTGGCCCTGCCTGTGCCTGGCACACCCCCAGGGAGAGCGGGAGGGGAGCACTCTGCACCCAAGCTCTGCCCCTCCTGCATTCTCCTGGTGGGGAGGTTTGGGGGTGAGAGTCCAACCCCCACCTCCTGATCCTATACCCCCACCAGCCCAGAGAGCTGGGGACCATAGCACTCTCAGCTACCTGAAACCCTGCAGGAAAGCGGGCTCCCATCTTAGGTGTTGCTTAGTTTTGAGAAGTCTTGCCCAGTTACCATAAATCTCTCCATTCCTCCTTATACCACCCTGACCAGTGACTGTGCATCAGGCCCTATAGCATCATCTCCCCTCAAGCATGGGTGTTGGGCATCATTATTAACCCTCTTCTACAGGTGAAAAAGCCAGAGCTAGCAGAATAGGAGACTGGCTCAGTACAGACAGGCTGCCCGCTCTGCCTGTGGGCCCTGGGGAACATCCCCTGCCCCGTGTTTGAGGGTCTGTCTGACCCAGGCAGGTACGCTGAGATGGCAGAGCCTGGCCCGGTAGGCCAGGAAGAGAAGTCAAAGCAGGGTAAAGAACTAACCATCCAATAGCAAAGGGCAGTCACTTCCATCTGCCCAGACCCTGCCCATCTGCAGAGGGAGGCCAAGTGGGGGGCAGGGGGTGGCCCCTCCCAGGGTCAGATGTTCTTAGAGTGTATGTTCTCACATTGCTCTGTGAGGAGGGACTGAAGGGCACAAAGGGCCTGGCGCATGTGCACCTGCCACTCTGGGAGGCAGCGTCGGTAGGTGCTGTCGCCCTGTTTGTTTCACAGGTGAGGAAGCCAAGGCTCAGAGGGGGAGGGTCCGCCTGGCCGCCCCCTGACACACACCCATGGGCTCACATATGCAGGCAAGTACTCATGCAGTCACACCCCACACGCATGAGCCTAGACACACGCAAAGGAGGTTACATGTCAGCGGTGGCTGACATGTGGCAGGCACCCAGGAGAACGTCTCTGGGCTTCTTTCCATGCTCTGCCCTGCTGCTCCGATTCCATCTGGAGAAAGCTATGTACTGTTAGTGTGGTTTTTGCCCACTCCCTTCTTTGAAATTGGTGTGAGAAAATGGTTCTGGGGAAAGCAGATTAGCTCCTTGGTGAATGGTCCAGCCCCTACCCCCACCACCTGCAGCCACTCCTGTGCTACCCCCCACTGTCCCCTCCAGGCTGGTTTCTGGTGCATAGGAAATCCGTGCATTGTTCTCTGATCAGAAAATAGCAGTTGCCTCAGGAAGTAGCGAGACTCCCCCCAGCCCACCACCCCAGGCACCCTTAAGGGCAGCTACTCATGCTGGTTAGCAAATCTTTAGGTGCCCTCTGCCTGCCCCCTTTCCTCAGTCTCTGCAGCCTTGGAGGGGCCTTGAGTGCTCAGAGAAGGGTGGGGACAACCCAGCTCAGGCTGGAGCCCATTGCCCCAGTGGAGGATGGCCTTGGGAGTGGGGATTAGACCCTCAGAGGCTGAAGCCTGTGCTGCCTGACTGGAGTGATCTTAGCTTTATTACAGAGATAAGCCGGATACCCAAGCCTTCTGGTGGGAAATGCCTCTGCCCTTGGGGTTCCTGGTGCAGACCCCACCTTCTCTGGACAGGGGTCATTAACGGAGGGACTACAAGGTGTGCTGGGGGAGGGGCTGGGAGAAGAATGTGGCCAGTCAGAAACCCTTCACCAGCTACCTCTCCAAGCTCCATCCCACAGATGGGGGTGGCCTTGCCCCTCCCACACGCCCCTGGAAAAGCACCTGCCATACCCAGCCCACCACCCCCTACCCTCTGCTCAAGCAAAGCCACTGCACGGAAAGCCCTCTGTGCCCCCTGGCAGGATGAGAGGAGACTGAGTCATGCCCCCAGCATGCGGTATAGCCGCCATGTATAGAAACGTTTGCCCCTGCAGGAAAGTCTCTGAGGGAGACAGCCATGCACTTTGGCCTCCTCGGTGGAAAACTACTCGCTACAGATTCAGGGGATTCATGGATCCTCCAGAAGCCTGAGAATCCCTTTGGTGTATCCTGAAGGACTCTTGGCAGTTGGAGAAAGCCAGGCGAGGACCCTTCCTGCCAAGAGGCAACCTGTCTCCATGGGCTCTCAGGGTGCTGACCTTTCTGATGCCCCACACTCCTGAGGCTCATGCTCAGTCACCTGATGGGCAGGCAGAGGGCCGGGCTGTGTCACCCCCATGGCCGATGTGCTTACACGGGGCTGTCTGTCTGTGTTCCAGTTGCGTGGTGGACGAGATGGACTTCTCTGCCATGGAGCTGGACGAGGCCCTCAGGAAGTTCCAGGCACACATCCGCGTGCAGGGGGAGGCTCAGAAGGTGGAACGGCTCATCGAGGCATTCAGGTTGGGCCCCGTGCAGGGTGGGCTGGAGGCCATGTCAGCGGAGTAGGATATTCCTGGCCCAGAGGCCTGTGGGCAGATCGGGGGGCCTGAATCTGCCTTCATCCTCTCCACCTAGGCAGGATCAGGGTCTGTGAACACTGCTTTGGGGGTAATCGAAGTGGCCCTTCTGTGTTCCAGGCACTGCGCTCATGGGGGGCTGGAGGGGACAGGACTTATTATTCTAATTTTGCATATGCGGACACTGAATTTGAAAGAGGTTAAGATCACAACTGCTAGGATTTGACTGTTCACATCAGGATCCTGAGCGCTGATCTCCCTCCAGGTCCTCATCAGCTGTCTGTCTGCTCATGGGTTCACTCACAGGGAGTGGTTGTTCTCTCACAGACCCTCAGAGTGCAAGCCGTGTGGACAGATGGCTGGTTCAGCCACCGATTCCCCCACTTACCAGCTGTGTTACCTCGTACTGGTCACATAACCTCTCTGTGCCTCACTTTCTCATCTGCGAAGTGGGGATAACAATAGCAGGTACCCTGCAGAGGGTGGAAGGATGAAATGACCGGAGATGTGTAAGCACACTTAGCCCAGTGCCTGGCATGGTAGGGACCCACAGTCCGGGTGGCCACCTCTGTGCAGTCATTCATCTGGGACTGCATGCAGACTGACTGTGCGGGAGCCTCTGTGCTTGGTGCTGGGCATGGGAGATACAGGTCAGCTGCTGACTCAGCCCTCTGGGCTCAGCACCAGGTGGGGCCAGGAGGAGTGAGAATGCAGGACAGGGACTCCAGGGCCCTAGGAGGACAGGCAGCCTTCAGCCACTTCCTTCCAGGATAGCTTCCTGGAGGAGCAGCGCTAAGCTGGGTCCCGAGGATGGGGAAGACTGAGCGGCAGCCCCTGCCAGCACAGTCATGGTTCTCTGCCGGTTCCTCTGCCCTGTCTCCATCCCTCTCACCTGCCTCTCTACGAGATCACCCGTGGAGGGGGACCCTGAGGGTAGAGACAGCAGTGGGAACAGTCAGTGGGATGACCCGGTGAGGCAGGGGGTTAGCTAGGCTGTCGGTTCAGACTTTGTGACCGAGGTCCCATGGTGGCCATGGCTGAAACAAGGCAGAAGTGCATTTTCCACTGAGCCATCATGGAGGAGGCTGTGTTCTTTCACCTCAAGATCCCAGCTGGCAGGCTCCATACTCCAGTGATGTCCCCACTCCAGGTAGGGGGAAGAGGGGCACAGCCTTGCAGGTGCCCACATCACATCTGCTCACATCCCATTGGCTGAACGTGGTCCTGCGGCCGCTCCTGGGGAGCTGGGAAATGCAGTCCTCCCCCGGGCAGCCGTGTGCCCAGCCCAAATAAAAGGGAGGAGGGACCCCAACTGAAGGAGGAAGGGCGAATGGTGGTCAGGGCCAACTCTCCACGAGACAGATGTCATCCCCGCTTACCAGAGGCAGCAGCTGAGGCTCAGAGGGAGGTAACCAGCCACCCCTGGTTGGTGCCAGGGCTGGGTACTAGTGAGGGGGAGTCTCCCTTCCAGCGTGGTGGCCCTGACCCTCCTGCCTCTCCCCGGCCCCCAGCCAGCGGTACTGCATCTGCAACCCCGGAGTGGTGAGACAGTTCCGGAACCCAGACACCATTTTCATCCTGGCCTTTGCCATCATCCTGCTCAACACAGACATGTACAGCCCCAACGTCAAGCCTGAGCGTAAGATGAAGCTAGAGGACTTCGTCAAGAACCTCCGAGGTGAGCTGTCCCCGGGGTCACTGGGCTCATATGTGCAGCTATCCCACAGGCTCGCTCTAGCTTCCATCTGGGTCAGACACTCGCAGGGGTGTGGGGGCCGTGGGGCGCATGGACAGAGCCTCCAGCTGAGGAGTGGGGCTCTGGCACAGACGAGCCTTCGGGGAGCACAGCATGGATGACCAGAAAGTGCTGAGCGTGTCTTAGCGATGCGCACAGTGTGGCGCAGACAGCACAGCATGCGCGGGACTCAGGTGTACAGGAACCTCGCTCCTGGGGAGGAAGTGCTCTTAGCTTGTTTTTAAAGGAAGGAACTGACTTGCCTTTTTGTATGTATGTATTGTTAAAGGGAGCCTTATCAAACCTTATCAGTGTGAATGGAAAACCCGTAGCATTTGCCACCCAGGGAAGGTAGTGATGATACAAATAACTCCAGTGGAAAGGAAGTAATTCTGCCCAGTCCCAGGCAGATGCGGCTTCTGCGGCGGTGCTGGGCCAGGCCTGTCTGCCACATTTGGGAGGTGGGCATGTGCCAGAGGTGTTGGTGCCTCTGCCAGCGGGAAGCCAGGCCTTCTGGGGTGATCAGGAGACAGGAAAAGGACTGAAAGGTGAGGACCATCTCCCAGGTGGGTCTGCGTCCACTGAGGCATGTACCTTTTCTACCCGAGTCCCTACAAGGAAGAAGAAAAGGGATTGTGCTCCTCTCCTTGGGAAACATGGCTGTGAGAGCTGAGGGTGGGTTTAAAGGAAGTGGACTGAGGTCTCTTTAGAAACAGTGTCATATTTTAGAAAGGAAAGAGGAGGTGATCTGAATTAAGTCTACTTTATGGACTTGTTGAACCGTTTTTAAGTCATTAACTATTCTTGATATTTGTTAGACTCTGGCTTTGTCATCCCTCTCCTTGGGCAGGATGACTCTCCCTCCAACTATCTCCAGCTCCTTGCCTGGCGGCTCCTGCTGGGGTTTTAAGGCGTTCTTGCCCGCCCCCTGGTGGTGGGCGCCGCCGTAGCAAGACGGCTGATGGAACCCCCAGATGTTTCCCCAGAGAGCAGAGAAGCCACCAGGAGATGGCTCCTGAGCTTGGCCTCAAGACCCGAGAGGGCAGGCAGGGGCGGGCTGGGGTATGGCTTAGAGTTCACAGACTCATGGGCACCATTCCCTGCTCTAAGCACTCACAGCGTGTGGCCCTCTGTGGGGTGTTGCAGGCCCCAAGGTAACTCAAGTGTATAGGTCCTGAGAAGACAAGGAGCCTAGGAACTCATTAATGGCAAATCATATGTCCAAGAGAGAGCACAGGGTGGTAAATAGACACTGATGTGCAGTGGATGCACGCCTACACCAGCACATCAGAGCCAGAGCTGAGAGTCCAGCATCTACCTCCTTGCCGTCCGCCCCAGCCTGTCCTGCCCTGATCCCTGAGCCTCTCTCCTTGCTGGGCCAAGCCTAATTCTGGTGTTCACAGAATCGCATATAACCCCAGATGCATGTGGCCCCCCTGTCACTGGCAGGAAGCCAGCTGTGTGCAGCCTGCTGTTGGCAACCCAGGGGGAGATCAAAGGCCTCTGTAGGGATTTTTTTTCCTGACTTTAGAACCTCACGCCTATAATCTGGGTCTCTCCTGTGTAAGGAATAAAAGGAGGAACCAGAAATGATTGACCTATAAGACAGAAAGCTCGGGGAAGGACAGGGCTACTGAGTCAGACTCATGGCAGTGGCTTCGTGGTTTGTATCCATCATTGCACCCAGTTGTCCCACACCTGGGGGATGGGGTGACATTATCATATCCATTTCCAGGGCAAGGCCTGAACACCCTGATCCAAAGGTGAGCTGCAGGTTCTGTCTCCCAAGCCTGGGCTGTTCCCACCAAATGACCTTTTATCAAGCCAGGTACTCAGGGGTGTCCCGTCTCATCTTCCTGTGCTTCAGAAGGGGTAACTGAGGCTCAGAGAAGGAAGGGACTTACCCAGGCTCACACAGCAAGTGAATGACAGGGGTGGGACAGGGCCCTGATCTCCCAAAGTCCAGCTGGCATTCTGTGCATAGTTCACATCCAGCTTGTTCTCTTTAGAGGAACCCCACCCCCACTGCCTTGCACACATTTCTCCGGAATCACTTGCTCCAGTTCGCCCAGTGGGTCCAGCAGCAGGAGAGCACCTGCGCCATGAGGGTGGAGCTTACCAGCATGGAAGACAGACAAGGACTATCTCCCTTTCATTGAAACTTACTTTTAAATTCTTCAATTTATTTTTTGAATGGGTATTGTCTTCACATAGTTCCAAAACCAAAAAGTAATACGATCCAGCAATTGCACTCCTTGGTATTTACCCAAATGAATTGAAAACCTGGGTGCACACAAAAACCTGCACACATGTTCATAGCAGCTTTATTCATAATTGTCAAAACTTGGAAGCCACCAAGTTTTATTCAGTCACTTCAGCGGGTGACTGAATAAACAAACTGTGGTACATCCAGACAATGGAATATTAGTGTTAAAAAGAAATTAATTATCAAGCCGTGAAAAGACATGAGAAGCTTAAATGCATGTTACTGAGTGAAGGAAGCCAGTGGGAAAAGGCTGTGTACTGCATGCTTCCAAATACCGTGTATAATGCTCTTGAAAAAGCAAAACTATGGCAACAGTAGAAAGATCAGTAGTTGCAAAGGGTTAAGGGGAGGGAGGTATGAGTAGGCAGAGCACAGACATTCTTTAGGCTGGTGTGTAGTTACGCTAATTGTCTGGCAAGGGCAACTGTCGGAATCCTGCTGACATAGCCATTTATATTGCTAGAGCCCGGGTCCACAGGTCCTTCAAACCTGTTGTACAGACTGGGTCACCAGATCCCTCAAATGCTGGTCCATGCTAGGTACTTGGGAAAGATCCTGGGAGCCGTTAGGTAGACGACAGGTTCATTCTAAAGCGAGCTCAGTCCTCAGCTTCCTCAGCAATGGCGGTGGCAGCCCCCCCGGGGGCAGGGGACACTGGGGATCAGAGCCACTCATCCTTTATACTTAAGTCTGATAACCCAGGACACCTGGGTGTGAGTCAGACAACCCAGGAACACCTGGATGCACATGCATATTTACATCAAATGCTCAGCAAGACTCTGAACTCCCGAGGGACTCTGACCATTTATCATCACTTTCCTACAGTTGGTGAAACTACTGTGTATTATAGATTTGTCAAACCCACAGGATGTACAACCAAGAGTGACCCCTAATGTAGACTGTGGACTTTGGGTGATGACGACATGTCAGTGTAGGCTCATCCATTGTAAGAAATGTGCCACTCTGGGAGGAGGGGGGTGTTGATAGTGGAGGAGGCTGTGTGTTGGGAGGCAGGGAGTATATGGGAACTCTGTCTACCTTCTGCTTAATTTTGCTGTGAACCCAAAACTACTTGTCGGGCTGAGTCACAGACCCTTCAAACCTGTCCTGTGCAGACTTGGTCACAGACCCCTCATATGCAGGTCGCAAGCTAGGTAATTGGAAAGATCCTGGGAGCCAATGGCAAGGTTGACATGGCTTTATTCAGACGCGAGCTCAGCCCCAGCCTCCACAGCAGCAGCAGCCCTCCAGTGGCCTCCCGGAGGCGTCCCAGGGGCCCTGTGGATCAGAATCGTTTGTCCTTTATACTTAAGTCAGATAACCGGGGAACACCTGATTATCTGTGCACTGAACCAGTGCACAGTTAATGTATTTACATCAGACAGGCAGGATTCAGAACAGTCAGCTGAGAGAGACCATTTGTTTTCATTTTCCTTACGCTACTCTAAAAAATAAAGTCTGTTTTTTAAAAAAGTACTGAAAAGTTCATAGCAGAGCTCCCCTCCTACCCTGTGCTTGGCTGTACAGGTCACACCTCTGTCCCCGAAGGTCCCTTGCCTAGTAGCTGATGTACCTCCTGCATTTCTGCTCAAGCAAGCACAAACGCACAGGACCGGCCCCTCCTGCTCTGCACCTTGCTTTTTCCGTTTAATAA
Organism: Cynocephalus volans; assembly: GCF_027409185.1. Classification (NCBI taxonomy): domain Eukaryota; kingdom Metazoa; phylum Chordata; class Mammalia; order Dermoptera; family Cynocephalidae; genus Cynocephalus; species Cynocephalus volans. The sequence continues at coordinate 94,659,065 of NC_084470.1, read as the reverse complement.
AGCTGAGAGAAATTTCCTATGTGGGTTCACCTGAGCCCTCCTTGTTGTTCTGGCAGGTGCTTAGTAAGTAGCCGTTATGCTCATGTATGGCAAGTCGGGAGCAGTCCCCTGTTAATGGGGACATGGGTTACTGTTTCGAAACAATGCTGCCATAAATCACCTTGTGTGTGTCTCATTTCCTACGGGGTAGGTTCCCCAGATGCATTCGGTGGACAGACGGTGTTAGAATTGATCTTTTTGACAGGCACTGCCAAATCGCCCACTGCAGGGTTGGGCCATCCTGCCTCCTGCCAGCGCCTGCAGGAGTCCCACCAGCCTCTATGCCTCGGCTGGCCTGGGGTGGGTCTTACTGCTGAGGGTGCTTGCGTTTCTCTTGTGAGTGATGCTGAGTGTCTCTGCTCACAACAGTTCCTCGGCGTAGTGTGGAGGAAGGGTCTGGAACATGCTCTGGGTGAGGGCCGCCAGGCTTGCACCCGCCCCCACTTACGTGGCACAGGGCAGCAGCCACTGCAGCATGGGCACCGCACAGGTGCGCTGAGCCCGTGCTTGGCCAGGTGCTGTGCCAGGCACACCTGGGGCTTCCCTCTTCTCGTGACCAGCCTGTGAAGGCACCGGTGCTCCTGGAGACCCGTTTTACAAAGGAGGACACTGAGCTCAGAGAGACAGTCACTCACCCAGTCACATAGCTAGTAAGGGACCAACCTAGGACTTGGTTCCAGGTGTGCACAAACCCCAGCTGCACAGCTGGACTCCCCACCCCCCAGCCTCGGCTCTGTTGTCTGTGGGATGGGGAGGATTATGCCCGCTTCACAGGGCTGGGGTCAGGATGGAGCGAGGTAGTGTTTATGAAGCCCTCTGAACTAGGCTCAGAAGGTGGCAGGCCCCTCAGTAGCCTGCGAGTCCCAGTCGGATGTGCTGGGCCTGCCCCTGGTGGGAGGACGCCAAGGAAATGAGCGATTGACTGGAACTGTGCCACAGCTGTGGGTCTGCAGGTCTTTTGGTCCTTTCAGGGACTGGGGAAAGGTTTGCTATCCTGATTTGGTTTAGAAACTTGTAAATGAGCAGTGACCCTGGGGGCTGAGACTGAATGGAGCCACGGCCAACCAAAGCCCACCCCAGCCTGCTAACCTAACTGCTGTCCCTGCCCAGGTGTGGATGATGGTGAGGACATTCCCCGGGAGATGCTGATCGGCATCTACGAGCGGATCCGTAAGCGGGAGCTGAAGACCAATGAGGACCACGTGTCCCAGGTGCAGAAGGTGGAGAAGCTCATTGTGGGGAAGAAGCCGGTACGTGGCGGGCTGCCATTGCCAAGGGCTGCCTGCCAGGCCTTCTCGCTCCCACCCTCGTGGGCTCCCCTGCGCCAGCTTCAGCTAGTGGCCCTGGTGCCATTTGGAACCTGGCCTCTTCCAGGCGGGTTGGAGAATTATTTCAGGGCCTGGGCTTTCTCTAAGTGGCTCCTGTGATTTGGGGCAATAACAGCCATATGCTGTGGGTTACATTGAAGGGAACCTGGGGCTCTTAGTAAACCCATGGGTCAGGTTTATTAGGATTTGTTGCATGGTGGTGGTTCAGCTCTGGGCCCCCAACGCTGTGGGCTTTCCTGGTGACCTAGGAAGCCCCTCAGAGCACTCTTCTGGTGAGGGAGGGTCCCCTTGGTGGTGCTCCCCTGCATCCTGGCTGGCCGGGCAGAAGGGGGATGCCATGTGAGGGGGAGGGGCACTTGTACGTTTTGATGGGGCATCGCTCCCACTGGGCCCAGGTGCATCTTTTGGAACATTAATACCCTTTTTGTCTGTTTTCCACAGATTGGGTCCCTGCATCACGGGCTTGGCTGTGTGAGTACTCTCTGCTTTCACCCTCCACTGACACCCGGCTGCCCAGGGAGGCTCAGTGTGTCCTTCACTCACTCCACCAGGTCCCCAGGCTCCCAGAGCCAGAGTGCTAAGGAATGTGATTTTCATAATTACCCCAGCCTTAAATCTCTGCCGTTCCTGAGACTGTAGCCCCATGGGGAGGGCTGTGCTGTCAGGCCAAAAGTGGCCCGAGCCCATACCCTGAGACACTGAGCCTGAACAGATGACCTTGGTGTGTACCTGAGGGCCTCCCTGCCTTCCTTCCTCCTCCCCATACAGCTCCGTGCTCCTGTCTCTCGCAGCCCACACCTGGCTCTCCCCTCCCTCCTCCTCCCCCTCCCAGACCCACTCACTGTCACCGCCTGTGCTTTGCCCGGCACGCCCCACATGCCCCAGGGCACATGTGCCCACAGCTGGCCTAGCAGTCACACGGCATGTCCTTGTGGGTCTGTCCTGATCCCTTACCAAGCAGACCCTGCTGAAAAGATCAGCTTTCCAAACCCTCCCACCGCCTTTGCCTTCACCAGCTTCCCTTAGCAAAGGAACTGCCTCCAGCCGCAGTCCCACCATCCTCTCTCCTTCCCGGGTCTGCTCCCCGAGCACACAGGTGGGGCCACATTTTCCCTCCCCTCGTCTGTGCCCCTGATGCACTAAGCTTGGGCAGCCCACCACCGGGGTGGGCAGAGCTGACCCTCCCTGTCTGCACACACATAGATCCCAGTGCATCTAGTCTCTCCACTACCTCGTCCATCTCCTGCATGAGTCTGGGTGCCACTGATGGTTGGTCCCCTTGGCCCTGGATGCTGGCCACGTTGTGTGGGGCCTCAAGAGCTATGGCGAGGTTGGGGGGTATTCACATGAACCCGTGGTGGGCATGTTCCAGGGCGGGCTTTTAGATAGGGTCTTTGAGGCATCGAAACCATGGAAATCTTTTAGGGGACAGCCTGGTAGAGTGGAAAAAGTCCTGGGACCTGGAATCAGATCCTGGCTCTGCTGCTCCCTGGTTTTGTGACTAAGGGGAAGTTTCTCAACCTCTCTGCACCTCAGTTTCCTCATCTAGGGTAGACTGTCTGGAAAATTTTTTGTGGGGACTAACAGGTTTACATGTATGACTGGCACATTGTGGGGACTCAGAAAATGTGACTTTCTGTCTGGTGAGGGTTCCCACGGGAGTCTGATGTTTTAAGAACTCTGGTACTTGCTTGAAAGAATGGAAAGGTCCTAGCAGAAGGCGCACTTCCTGTATCACTTCAGGAGAGCAGAGATGTGGGGCGCTAAGTAGCTCCTGAAGACAGAGTGGGGACAATTGCTGTGAGCCAAAAGACATGTTCTGCTCTGCACTGTTTGCAAGAGGAGATGGTTTTGGACTCGAGGCCCGAAGCCTGGGTTTCCAGCATGGAGGGCTAGACTTCTTTGCTGCGGCCACCAGGGCACCCAGGGAAGGGGATGGGCATGATGGTAGTACCGTCTCTCCCCTGCACAGGTACTCTCTCTGCCCCATCGTCGGCTGGTCTGCTACTGCCGGCTCTTCGAGGTTCCAGACCCAAATAAGCCCCAGAAGCTTGGACTGCACCAGCGAGAAATCTTCCTGTTCAATGACCTCCTGGTGGTACGTGGCTCACCCCAGGGCATCCTGGCTGAGGGTTGCAGGCTCTAGCCCTGGGTCTCCATCTGGCTGGGTGTCTCCGTGTGGGGGATGTGCACATGTGTGGGGGAAGAGTTAGCCCCCAATCTCTCTGTCAGGATGGGCAGAATCTAACTCAAACTGATATACTTGGAAATGGGACTTTACTGGCTCATGTGAAAGTCCAGAGGGAGATTTTTGGCTTCAGCCCCAGCTGTTGCCAGAGCCTTCAACAAAGTCAGCAAGACTCCTTTTTGTGCAGGTAAACCTCTGAGCTGTGTGGGCTCTTCCTCTGTGTGGTCTCCTCACTTCTGCCCAGGAAGACAGAGAGCCCCAGCAGCCCCAGGCCTAACTAACCCTGTCTGTTCAGCAACCAGTAGAATTCTCTTGCTGAGACTCTGAGCAAAGGTCTCAGGATCAACCCTTGTTGCTGTCTATACCCATCCCTTAGCCAGTCTCTGTGGCCAGGCAGGGCTAGGGCTTTCTGATTGGTTAAACTGGGGTCACAATCCTGACCCCCTGGAGCTGGGCATAGAGTCCAGTCCCCCAAGACTAATGGACTGAAGGTAACGGGGGGGGGGGGTCCTCCAAGGGAGACCGAGGAGCTCTTGCCAGAAGGAAGGTGGCACAGATGCTTGCCAGGTGGGGATAAAGATGCCCACTGCAGAGAGAAGGGGTACTTGTCCTTTGGATTTCTGTTCCTCCTGCATGCCATGGGCTTTCTTGATAAAGGCCCCTATCCGCAATCCCCATGTGCTTGATTGGATGCGGGGACCAGCTGTTGCTCTTACTGATGAGGCCGAAATTTAAAACTGTAGGTTCAACTCTTTTATTAAGAGCCCCTGACCTTGAGAAAGTCACTTCAGATCTCTGAGCCTCAGTTCTCATTTCTGTGAGATGAATCTCTCAGAGGGTCACAGTGGTCCAGTGAGATCCTGGACAGAAAATCCTTGCACAGTGCCTGGTGTGTTCTAGGCCAGGAGAGAGATGAGCTCCCCCTGCCCCTTCCAGCCCAGCCTTTGGCTGCCAGCCTGGAAAGTTCCTTCCCTTACTGCAGACCAGCTGGCAGCCAAGGCCCATGGTGGGGGCCTGGCAGGGGTGCAGGGATCACGTTTACGGGGGCCAGGTTCCCTGCAGGCATTGACCAGGCATGGCTTCATGCTCAGGGTCTGTCCCCAAGAGGGGAAGCCAAGGTCTCTTCCTGAGGTCAGTGCTGCTGAGAACTGACTGCCCATTCCTGTCTTCTAGGGCACCAGGCCTCAGGTGTGTACACCTCACCTAGCTGTGAGAAGGCTCCTGCCACCTCTCTGCTGGGTTGTAGGGCTTTGTTGCCAGCCAGGATGGCATCAGGGATGCACAGGGACAAGATCCAGTGTCTAGTCTTGGCATGAAAGGGCACACCTTCCATCCCAGTAGGCTCGTCCCTGCCCCAGGCTTCCCAAGCTGTGAACTCCAGCGGGTCCTCAGTCGGGAAGCACCATCACCACTGCAGATGCTGAAGCTCAGCTCTGTCTCTGGCTGCCCCCAGGTCACTAAGATCTTCCAGAAGAAGAAGAACTCGGTGACGTACAGCTTCCGCCAGTCCTTCTCCTTGTATGGCATGCAGGTGCTGCTCTTCGAGAACCAGTGTAAGTCTTCCCTGGGGGCACATCCATGGGTGGGGCTCTCCTCTTCCTCCCAGTTACCTCCAGGACAGAACCCCAGAGGAGCTTTCCCCACGCCCGCTTGTTGTTGTTCTACCCTCAGGGAGCAGATCGAGGCTAGAAGACTTGCTAGTGATAAGGTTTTTTAATTTATGGCAGAAATGAATTTAAATAAAAAGTTGATAGAAAAGCATTAAGTAACGGGCCGAGCCTGTGGCGCACTCAGGAGAGTGCAGCGCTGGGAGCGCAGCGACGCTCCCGCTGCAGGTTCGGATCCTATATAGGAATGGCTGGTGCAGTCACTGGCTGAGTGCCGGTCACGAAAAAGACAAAAAAAAGAAAAAAGAAAAGAAAAGCATCAAGTAAATAGTATAGATGATATGTAAAAACAGGTGGAGGTAATCCCCGAGCGACTGTAGAGGCTGAAGAGCTGAGCCCACGGCCCAGGCCCAGATCCCGGCTCTTGCACTCCCCCACTGTGTGGCTTGGTTTTTTAGCCTCTTGAGCCTGTTCCTTGGCCTATAAAGAGGAGGTGACAGTAGTGCATAGCTCATTGGGTGGCTCAAAGAATACATAAGGCCTTCCATGTAAAGTGCCTAGAATCGCTCCTGCCATAGTGAGTGTGCAGTAAGGGTTTATCCATATGTGCTACGGGAAGGCTTTCTTGGGTGTCTGGGACCCTGTCAGCTGTGAAGGAGGCCTGGGGATTTGGGGGGAGCTGGCTCACACCTGCCACACCTCCGTTGACCTTGTCTTTTGATCTTACTCCTTCTCACGATCCACCTTCTCTTTGCCTTTCCTTGTCCCTTCCCTGTCGGGTCCCTAAGTGGCAGGCTGAGCCGGTCCTCCTGGGATGGGGGTGAGGGAGGGAGGGGCCTGCTGCACTGCACATTCTGGAGTGGTCTGCAGGGAAGATGTTGATGGGGAGTGTCCATGCCTCAAGCATTGGGGGTCCCTCATCCTCTTGGGACAGGTTGTCACCGTCTGTCTATTGGCCTTCCGTCTGCAGGTTGAAAACGTGTCAGAGACCTGCAGCTGGGCCACCCAGAAACACGAGCCTGAGGGCCTGGATTTGGGGCTTGCTATCCCCTTCTGTTTCCTCAGTGAGACCAAGGGGCAGCCCAGCAGGGAGTACCCCCACCCTCACAGACCCCCTCATCACATGCCCACAAGGAGCCCAGGATGCCTGGGATGTCCAACCCCATCCAGGCTGGAAGTCATGCCTTGCCTAGGGGTCCCACACACGTACCAGGGGAGGTCAGTGCCATCCCTGCACTGTCCTGACCAGCAGCCCCCACTCTCTGTAATGGTGGTGATAACCCTGACTCCCAGGGTTGGGGCAACAACTTGGTGAGGTCGTGGCAATGAAGCTCCCAGCCGCCGGCCAGGCCCAGACTGAATCCTCGGGGCAGAGGCTGCTCCTGGAATGTGTTTAAATTCCCAGGGCTTGGCCCTAGATCCTGGACACTGGATGCTGGTGACAGCCAACCCTATAGTATCTATAGGAAGTGCCTTCACAGTGGGGTCTCAAACTCGCAGCCCATGGGGGCAGTCGCAGCTCAGTTATATTTTATGTGGTGTGCCTATTTTTTAACAAAGTTGTTTAGCCAGTACCAGAGTACTTCAGAAAGTTCATGGAAAGATTCATATTATCTTGTAATTCTATTTCTCCATGAACTTGTTGAAGTACCCTTGTATTTAAATCTTTACATCAAAATTTAGGTATTTTGGGCTTCTCTTGAAAAATCAGAAGGTTTGGCGTCACCAGGCCTAGGTTCCGACATGGCGGGAACTGGCTGCACGTGTGCACACACACACGCCAGTGTGCTGCAGGTGCTCACAGTCCCACCTGGCCCACCTGGTCTGTGCAAAGGTAGGACTGGTGTTCGGGCCAAGAACCTTCAAACATCCAGTGACTCATGCTCAGCTCGGCCATTCCCAACATGGAGAGCAGCGCTGCCAAGAGACTGAAGCGCCAGAGACCTGAGAGTGTAGAAGGGTGCCAGGCAGGTCTGGGCACAGGGAGTGTTGGGTGTGGAGTGTCCACAGAGCACCCCGAGAGAGAAGGGGGACATTCAGGAGAGAACAATGCTCAGTCTGTTGCCCAGAATTATCCAGATAAGATCCCCCCATCCAGCTCAGGACACCCCTCTGTCATCTTCCAGGTCTTAGCACCAAGGACCTTGCGGTAAAGCGCCTGGTCTCTGTGACCTTCAGGGTGGGGAGAACGAAGGCCCTGGTGCCTTCCCCTCCAATTGGCCACATCTTCCCCCAACTTAGGTATTTAGGGACACGGACCCCAGCTGGGGAGGTGTGACTGTTCTGTGGTCCCTCCCGTCAGCCGCCACTGAGAGGCTGCCCTCTGCACTTTTCTGCTGCCCCTGCACGCCTCAGCCTTAGAGCTGTCTTCGTGACCAGAGAGGAGGTAGCAGAGAACACACTGAGACCCACAGGGCTCTTCCCCTTCACAGACTACCCCAATGGCATCCGGCTCACATCTGCCATCCCCGGAGCAGACATCAAAGTGTTGATAAACTTCAACGCCCCCAATCCTCAGGACCGGAAGAAGTTCACCGATGACCTGCGGGAGTCCATCGCGGAAGTGCAGGAGATGGAGAAGCACCGGATCGAGTGTGAGTGCCAGGCTCGCAACTCCCTCCTGAGCGCACAGATGAGATGCCCCCAGGTCTTCCCCGGCCTTCCCCATCGCCAGGCAGCAGAGCAGCCTACATGCCCAGGCCGCGGAAGGAGGCACAGAGAGAGTCAGGGAGGGGTGAGGTCTGCTCTCCTGGAGGCCTCCTGCCTGTGGGAGCACAGTGCGTGCCCTGTGGAGCCTCCCGATTCCCTGGTCGCCCCATGCACAAGAGCTTCCAGAACCCTGGAGCTGAGCTCTGCACTGCAGCATGATTATTAGTCATCTTCCGCCTCGGGTCCATCTGAAAGACGAGGTCACTGGCGAGGCCACGTCAGCTCCAGGTCTTACCCTTCCCCACCCCCTCTGCAGAAGGGCCTGGCTGAGTAACCCTTGCTCATCTCCAGACCAGGCAGGTCTTTTCCTCCCTGTTCCTCCCCCAAGCCTGGAAAGTGACTGTGTTTCCTGCAGGTCACAGGTGCTCTGGCCTCTCCAGCCTCCCACCTAGGGTTTCCTTTCTGCTTCCTTTTGTTCAGGGTGCTTGTCACCCACCCCCTTCCCAGAAATTACCCTTCCTCACTCCAGGCAGATGGAAGCTCAGGACAGTGCCAACCCCAAACAGGGCCGTAAGCCTCCGTGCCTCCCACCCAGGCTTGCATGCTCTAGGCTGTGCTCCTCTCACTGAGCCCCTCACCCTCTCTGTTTCAGCGGAGCTTGAGAAGCAGAAGGGTGTTGTGCGGCCCAGCATGTCCCAGTGCTCCAGCCTCAAAAAGGAGTCAGGCAATGGGACGCTGAGCCGGGCCTGCCTGGACGACAGCTATGCCAGCGGCGAGGGCCTCAAGCGCAGCGCCCTCAGCAGCTCCCTGCGGGACCTCTCGGAAGCGGGTAAGAGCTCAGCCTAGGGCCACCCTCCTAGCCCAGTACATGCAGGACTGTGGCCAGGGCATCACAGCTGGGGCATGCATTGTGTGCAGAAAGGGCCTGTGCAGAGGCCAGTGGTGGCAGGGCTTGGACGGAGCATTGTGGGGTGTCCCGTAACCTTCCCCAAACCAAAGCAGCATCTGACAACACAGAAAGGGTGTCCCCAAAAGTCAAAGGAAAACAGGACCAGATTGCTGTCAAGAAGAAAGGCATCCTATGCAAAAGAGTCAGGGAAGTTACCCCCATTTTCCCTTTCTTCTCCTGGGGGTTTTGTTTATTCGTTTATTTTCTGAAAATCACTCTAACACGGAGCGAGCCAGGTGGTGTGTCCTGTGTTCTCTGTGCTGCCATGTCCCTATGTTTTATGCTGATGAATGAAATTGAGTGAAGCTCTCTAAACTGTCTGGAGACCCCCTTTCCTGCTGTCCCTGGCCTTGCTTTCCCTTCAGGAGCCTCCTTTCCTGGGAGACCCAAAAGCAGTGGCCGCAGCAGCCATGTCTGGCTCCAGGGTGTCAGGGGAAAGCCCCAATGGAAACTGTGATGGCTGTTCTTGTTTCTTTGTTTCTGTGTGTGTTTAATTTGCTGCCAGCCACTTAACCCTCAAGCAAGCAGTGCCCTCAGGCCTCCCTGATTTCTGCAGGGTGGGGGCACATGGAGCTTCAGGGAGCTTCAGCCAGTAGCCTCTCCCTCCTGGCTGGGGCAGGGAGAGGAGGGACAGAGGTGCAGAACAGGCCCGGCGGCCACCCATGGGTGCTGCCGCAGTCCACTTTGCCTGCTGGCCAGGTCAGAATAGCCATAGGATGAGGGGGCATACCCAGCAGCCCCTCAACCCCAACGCACGTGTTCAGCCAGTCAGCCTGTACCAGGAGGAGGTGCCTGGCTGTGCCAGCACTACAGCTCCCAGGAGCCTGACCTTACCTTTGTTCGCTGGGGAGGACCCTGGAAGGCTGAGGCCAGCCCTCCCCTCCTAGGTGCCTGCTCGCCCCGCCCCAGGATGGCCTGTTCCACACTGTCCCAGACCTGCCCGCCACAGCACTGCTCACCTCTGCTGGTTCATTCCTCAGAAAACGTTTACTCTTTCCTTCTTTTTTTGAGTTGGATTTTTTTCTGTGCTTTTGTTTTGTCATTACTTTTTTTTTCCATAGTGGAAATCAGAAATCCATTGCCAGCACGAGGGCTTAACCCAGGGCTTCTCAACCTCGGCACTGTTGACATTTGGGCCAAACAGTTCCTTGCCACAGGGACTGTTCTGGGCACTGCAGGAGGTTTGGCAGCATTTCTGGCCTGTGCCACTAGATGCCAGTAATGCCTCCTCCAGTCATAACTATCCTTAATGTCTCCAGAAAATTTCTGGCACCCCTAGGTGTCCCCTGGGGAGCAAAGTCACCCTGGTTGAGAACCACTGGTTTTCCCAGTGGCTTTTTAAACCCAGCTAAGCATCCCTGGACTGCTGTGGGCCTCGCAGGCTGTTGGCCCTGCAGGCCGTGGGCCCAGGGCCTGTTTGAGTTTGTGCAGTGTGGCAGGCCTGCCCCCTCCCTCCCCTGCTGAAGCCCCTGGAGGACCTGGGACCCCGTTCAGCCCGTCTCAGGTGGCAGTGGCTCTGTCAGAACTGCGGACCTCATGGCCATCCACAGCACTCTTGATCCTGGTGGTCAGGACCTCAGCTGTCCACTCTCTGCCAGAGCTTGGGGACCAACAGGCCTTCCCAGGCCCACATCCATGTGAGGGGTGGAGCTCCAAGGGTTGGCTGCTTTCTGTTTATTGTCACTGTTGCCATTGCTATTTGGGGTTTCTAGGGGTTGAGTCCTGTCTCAGCCTACAATGAAAAAAATTTAAAAACAGACCCCAGAGAGACCCCTGCGCCCAGGAAGATTGGGGGATGAGGTGAGGTGGGTGTTTGGATCTGGCAGCTGCCGGATCCCAGACCAGAGAGAGTCTGGCTGTGATCTGCGGAGGGAGGCAGGCGAGTGTTGGCAAGCTTCCTGGGAAGGTGCCGGGCTTGGCAGCTGGGGGAGGACTTCCTGTATGGGACAAGGGTGGGCCACAAGCTCCCACCGCACTCACCACAGCCTTCCCAGCGCCCAGCCGAAGGCAGGAGTGCAGGACGAGCTCGCAGGGAAGAACCAAGCCTCTGAGCAGCCCCTCCCTGTGTGCTCGGCATGTCATCACTCCTGGAGCAGGGACCCTGTGAGCCACTGCCCTGATCTGCAGCCACACGTCGGTCCAGGAGATGACACACCACAGATGTGGCCTCATCCAGCATACCCCTAGGGATCAGTGAGGTGGCCACGGTGTGATGGGCCAGGAGGGAGCCCATCTGCAAACGCCTCCAGGAGCCTCTGACATTCCGAGAGGTAGAGGAAAGCTGAAGACACACTGTGAGCTGCAAGGCCTCACCCCGTGACACTTGGCCACAGTCTTCCTGGGGCCAGGACTCCTCACTGTGCTCACGCCAATGGCACAAGAGCCCTGCTGTCCCAAGACCAAGGGCCTGGCCAGGACTAAGGAAACAGGGATGAACAGGCCTTAGTGCCTGCCCCCAGGCCAGTCAAGTCATAGTGGACACTGACCAGAGGCCCCCAGTGGCCCTTCTGCCCCTCCCAGCTGAGCTGCCTGACACTGAGTCTTCACGGTGAAGACATCTGCTGAGGTCGCAAGACCTGCCTGCTGCAGTCACCTCTGGCCTGCTTGTGTCCTACACCAGGGCAGCCGGTCTGAGAGAGTTGATGATGGAGAAGGCACAGGTGGCAGGTGAACAGAGCAGTGCCTACTGCCACATGTGAAGTGGCCTGGGGCCTGGAGAGGGCTTTGCTTCCTGTCACTCCAGCCACATTGCTCCCTATCCATGAAGTCCAGCAGAGCACATGGCGCAGCATACGATTTCATCTCCCCACTCTGCCTGCCACACTCGAGCTGTCAGAGCCTGGCCATGTAACATCTCTGAGCCTCAGTTTCTCCAGCTGCTATGAGAAAGTGGCGATGCGGGTCGAGTGTACAGAGCCCCACCTGGCTCAGAGCTGGCCAAGTATGCATTGCTGTCACTACTGTTGTGGTCTTTGTTACTGAGCAAGGTCCCCTGCCCAGCCCCCAGCATGTCTGAGGCCACAGGGTGAGGACCCTTGGGGGGAGGAGACACTTGCTCCAGCCTGACCTGATGCTGAGGAAGCAGCAAAGGCTGTGAAGGGCCTTGCTGGGAGCCCTTGCAGTCAAATGGTTCCAGATCCTTCCAGGCCCGTGCAGGGGCTGGCAGTGCCTGATCTGGCTCTAGAAGGGGCGTCCGACATGGTGGGGCTCACCCAAGCCTAGTGCAGGACCAAGGGCAGGGTGTGTCTGAAAAGAGAAGGATGAGGGGATGGGGTGGGACAGGTGGGTGTGTTCGGCACGTGCAGGGCCTGCCTCGTCCCGGCTGCAAATACACTTGAGCAGGTGCTGCAGACTGCGTGTGTAGGTGTGTGTTCAGGCCTCTGACATGGGCTGCCCTGCGCAGGTGTGTTTGTGGGGGTGCGTGTAAGTATGGGACTCTGGGACTTGATGCAGAGAGCGCCCCCGGGGTAACCCCACATCCCATGCGGATCTTGAGAACACAGATTGTAGGAAATTCAACATCACTCCAAGACTGCCAGGTCAAAGGTCTCATAAGTCTTGGCCCTTGCTGGGCAGGAGGAGGAGCGTGGCCTCGTTCAACTCCAGGTTGGGACACCGTATGAAGCCCCAAACCCAGCTCTCCAGGCCTGGCCAAAGTCCCATCAGGAGAAGCAGGCTTACCAGGCAGGGGTTGCAGGACACTAGCAGGGCAAGCCATCTTTCCTCTGCCAGCAGGGCAAGCCATCTTTCCTCTGCCATTGGTCTTTATTTGGTCGGGGGAGTCCCCCAGGCCTTAGAGGTGCCAGAGAGCTGATTTTAAAACCCTAAAGACATCAAAGATCTGAGTCTCAGCACTTCCACACGGCGCCCCAGTGTCCTGAGGGTGTGATGCCCGTGGCCACCCATGGGGGGCAGGGGACGGAGGCCGTGTCCATTTTGCAGATGCAGACGCAGGCGTGAAGAGGCAAAGGAGCCTCCATCTGGGAGGCTGGACTCCAGCTCTACTGCATGTACCTGAACCACTGTGTTTTGCACCAGCCAACAGATGAGACATGGCCCTCCTCTTTCTTCACCTGGGAATAAGGGCCAGGTCCCACTTGGTTCTCCCAGGTCCTCAACAACTGGTGGAAAACACTCTTGCTCCTAATCTGCAGTGCAGCCCTGTCCTCAGGATGGGCTCCGATGGCCATTTGACACAAGCCAGAGCCAAGCAGTGCCTGCTGCTGATGCAGGCTCCCATCTGAAGCTCGGGTTTGGTGGTCAGCGGGCAAGGCAAAGACACTGGACACCCCAAGTCTACCCCAGGCATGGCCCAGCTCACTCAGATGCCCATGGGGTGGCCTGAAGCACCCACACTCACCCAGCAACTGGGGAAGGTGAACACCTCTGAGGTGCACCACAGCCTCTTCCTCCTCCTCCCTGGGTGCCAGACCTAGGCTGGCCTCGGGTCCAGCTCAGGAGGCAGTGTGGCCATGACGCTCGGCCTTAGAGGCAGATGGGCAAGTCTGGGTTTGTGCCCCACTCCCTGTGGGAATGGGTCCTCTGCGTCCCCAGTTACAGTCTTGCCCTCCTGCTCTGACATAGAGTGACACCTGTGAGATTGATATGTCCAGCGTGACGCTTGGCTCATGGCCAGTGCTGCACAGATGGATGCTTACAGAAGGTCTAGTGGGGAAGGCCATCTCTGCCTCTCTGGCCACAGCCCGGAGCCCAGAACCCTGAGGCTGGGCACCCATCCTTCACCAGGCTCAACGTACTCCAAGAATCCATGGAGTCCTCCAAAGGGATGTGGAGGCCGGGTGGCCCTGGGCATGCAGAGCCAAGAGGAAGACTCAACCTTCCTCTGACACAGCTCAGGCGTATCAAGTGCCCACTCTGTGCCCTGCACTGGGGACAGGAAGACGCCAGCAGAGACTGCCGAGTGCAGGGAGTGCTTCATGGTATCCTGGGGGTGGTGCCAGCAGAGGGGAAGCCAGTCTCAGGCCCTGGGCTGGGAGAGAGTCCTCCCATCAGCCTGACCCCATGTCCTGCCCCAGCCAGGACACTGCACAAACCAAAACAGCCCCCAGAGGCACCTGGGTGGAAAAAGGGACATGGGATATAGTTTCCTTTTACCTATCAATCCCTGCCCTGCCAGAAAAAGGGTGGGGGGGAGGATACATACACATGTATTTGTGACCTCTGCTGCAGGCAGGGCCACTGAGCTCAGTCACGTGCTGTGTGTTGGTGGCTGCTGCTGAAGCTTCCCTCGCCCCTCCCCAGTCAGCAGAGGGCTGAGGTGGCCCACCTCGCAGCAGGAGGCAGACTGGAGTTTGGGGCGCCGAGCCCCCCGTACCTGTGCCTCAGCCCCAGGGCCCTGCCCCACAGACTGCTGGGGCAGGAGAAGGGCTATAAAGTTGGTGCTGGTTTAAAAAAAGACTTTTTTTTTTTTTTTAAAGTCCATTTTTAAAAAACTCACTGCTGCCGGCTTCTCCACTGGGTCCTCTGAGCCTCACACCTGGGCCCGCAGGCAGGTGTGCCCCGTGGTAGCAGCGGCAGTGGCAGTGCCAGGCAGGCGGCCCGGGCCTGGCGTCCGTGTCTAACCTCTGGTATTGCATGTTCTGGGCAGGGAAGCGAGGGCGTCGCAGCAGTGCGGGATCGCTAGAGAGCAATGTGGAAGTAAGTAGGAAGCACCTCACCTGGCTGGCTGTTGTTGTGTCGTGTGCTGCCTCCCCAGTCCTTGGTTTATATCTGTCGTCTTTTTTTTTTTTGCTCGTCCTCCCAAGTGCACAGAGACGCAGACACACCCTCCCCGCCCCTGCCTGCCTCGGAACCCATGCATGCCAGCTTCTCCTCCACCCTACACGTGTCCGTGCCTCACCGCTTGTTTCGGACTGAATGGTGGGGGGTGGCTCTGGATTTGTGTTTTAGTTTCCACCTAACCCCTGTCCCTTGTGGTCCCTGAGCATGGTTAACTGTCCTCAGCTTCCCAGCACCCATGGGGCCCCCACCTAGCCACCACTGTCCTGGCAGCAGGCAGTGCCACTGTGCACCCACTTCCCTCGGTTCTCACTGCCGATGTGTTTGCCCAACTCTCAACTTCCATGCTCTGCCATCCCCATCGCCTCCTTCCTGGAGTTTCGATTGCTGTGTGTCTGCCGTCAGGACACCATGGAATTGCTTAGCTAGCTCGTGGGAGGAGGAGCGTGTTGAGAGAAAGAAAAATTCAGTGTGGATTTCATGAGATTTCATTCATCTTCCAACCATCGTTCTCTATTACTGTATACATCTTAACCTCAGCTTGCAGATCTTTTTCTGTTTCCTTCATTTTCCTTATTTGTTTTGCAGTAGGTAGCTGCAGTGAAATGCCTAGGCAGCCCACACCCCCACAGAGATTTCTGAGTCTCATCTGTCTCTGTCACCCCCTCCCCAGAAACCTTAGGGCCCACACAGGCAGAGCAAATGCCCTTGGCCTAATGGAGAGATCCTAGGAAAGTTTAGGGTGTGACCTAAACAGGAACCAGATTCCTTTTCCACGCACACCAGTTCCATTCTGTTCCACTCGCCATACACAGCTCACTGGCACCCCTGCCCCTGTTGCTTGGATCTGAAACCTGAGGCAGACTTCCCAATGCAAAGTGTTTGGCAGAATGAGAGCATTAGTAACTTGTGCTGCGGCTGCTGACCAGAAAGGAGGTCAGCCCTGCCCTCACCCCACACATGTCAAGGTCCAGTTGTCCTCAGCCATCCTTCACAGTAATGTGAGAGGAGGGGGCCTGGGTCCAGCCTCAACCCACCCCCCTCCATGGCCAGCGAGTTGAACTAAAGCTGAACAGTCAGTGGGAGAATTTTTACATTAAAAAAAAAAACAATCATTCTGACATAAGTGCTTTAAGATCTTTTAATTTTGATTTCTATGAATTTCCTTTTTAGGGGTCCATCATTAGCAGTCCTCACATGCGCCGGAGAGCTACATCAACACGAGAGTGTCCATCTCGCCCACACCAGACTATGCCTAATTCATCCTCCCTCCTGGGCTCCTTATTTGGGAGTAAGAAAGGAAAGCCCCCTCCCCAGGCCCACCCTCCCTCGGCCCCACCCCCGCCACCCCCTCACCCGCCAGTCCTGCCCCACCCGCAGCACTCTTCAGCTGGCCATCACCCGGGGCCCACGGAGGTGCATGGGCATCACACCCAATACTGCCACATGCAGCAGAACCCACCCCCCTATCACCACCACCACCACTACCACCCCCCCCAACATATCCAGCATGCTCATCAGTACCACCATGGTCCCCATGGGGGGCATCCACCCTATGGGACCCACATTCACAGCCACCCACCGCTGCCCGCAACCCATGCCAGCCACCCTGCCCATGCTGGCCACGCAGTGCACCACCATGGGCAGCCCCCCGCCCCACCGCCTCCCACGAGCAGCAAGGCCAAACCGAGCGGTATCAGCACAATTGTGTAGACAGCCGGGGTGGGGGTCCCAGACCCCCTGAGACAACTGCACACCACACAGGGGCACGCCCAAGGGGCAGCCAGCCTCAGACCAAACCCAGGGCACTTTGGTTTCCATCTCTCCCCTCTGCCCCTCACAGCCTGGATGGAGCCTCATGAGCCCATAGGCCTCATGTTTCATGGAACAGAGATCCTGATTTCACTGAGCGTGGGCACCCTGAGCTCCACCCACCTCAGACCGAGGGGTGGGCCTCAGCCACCATCAGCCTTGACACAGTGCCACCGCCAAGCAGCACTGTTGGACCGCCTCCCACCCCTCCAGCCCTCAGCTCTCTGCTCCCTGATTTTACATGCATATGAAAACCCAACCTAGGAAAAGAAGAAATGAGATAGAGAAAAACAGACAAAACAAAAAAACCCAAACTTGCTGCATTATTGCTCTTTTATTGATAATGGGCAAAAAATTAAGTAGACCTGATATGGTTAATGAAAATACGTAAGTAAACTTTATATAATATAAATATATAAATATATAAATATATATATATATATACTGTATAGGTAGTATTTGTGTGTGAAAGGCAAATGTTTCAGTCCACAAATTTAGCAATATAGATCTTAAAGGAACTCCACTTACCTGATAGTAAGACAGTACCTTAGATGAGTGTGTGAGAGAGTAGACCAAAAACTTTAATGCTAGGAACAAATTCAGATACTTCCATATTTTCATACAAAGAAGAGAAGTCCCTCTAGGACTGGCTAAAATCCTTACACAATCATTACTAACTGTGCCAAGTAACATAGCATCTAACTTTAAAAAACCCAATATTGCTTTGTATAAATCCTTATTTTATTAACAGAATACTATCATAAGTAATCAGTATTATAACTCTGTTATTTCAGGTAAGCAAATAGATAAAATGCAGTAAACTCTACAGTAGCAACTCAGGATGACTAGTTAAGAACTGGTTGTCTTAGGATATTGGTTACACAGATTCTTAGACACTTTATATGGCTGCGATAACTGTGAATCTCCATGGTCCATACTTCTTTTATTGCCTATGGTTTAACGCACACTCAGAGTCCTCTGCGCGGCACCCACACACGGCAGAGGCGTCCATCTCTGACATGAAAACGGCCAGCTCCCATCCTCGTTCCCCGGGCACCATAGCCTCCTCACCCCACCTCCCACCGCGGCTGGCAGGGGCCCCGGAGAATGTCTCCACCCAGGCTGCTCCCAATCTGCAGGTGGACCTTAGCATTTAGCAGCCTAGGGCGGTGTGTGTGTTTCTCGTTTGGTTTTCTGAGTGGTAGCAGTGACCGTTGTAATTCCATGTAGCCGTGTGCTAGCAGAATCCCGTGTCATCACCGTGGCCGTGTGACCCCGGCCGACCAGCGCCTGGCCCCCGCCAGGCGAAGCCCCTGCATCTAACATGACTCTCAGCTGTGCTCTCGTTGCTTCTGTGTTGTGGTGACACCGTGCGCTACCCTGCGGCCAGACGCTGCCCGCATCAGGTCTGTGCCTGCGTCACCCACAGGCCATACTTTGTAGTTTCAGCCTTTCGAGCCACTGCAGCCACCAGTGCTTTGCTCCTAAGCCGTGGGACTGGAGGACTGCCCCATGGCACCTGCCCAGGCGGAGAGCCTTTTCAGAAAGGGTGAAGCTAAGGGTGACTGCGGGCCGTGGGGCTCTGCACTCCGTGGACAGCGTGGTGAGTCGGGCTGGATGGCAGGAAGAGAGTGGCTCCCACTCTGGCACGCGTCACCCTGGCTGGCTGGGGTTCTACGTGTTTCCCTACTCACATCCCCCTTTGTCATGTCATTGAGATTACCATACCAGCAAATCTGCAAACCGAGCACTTTGTCAACCTCCACAGCAAATACAGCGATCTAGAGTTTAGCCTTTTAAAAACTGAGTGTGACCCTCACCTGCCCACCTTGGTCTTCCCATTGGTGCAGCAGCTCTTTGGCATCTGCTCAGAAAGAGAAATTAAAAGCATGGGTGTGTCTGATTTGGTGCAGGCGGGCTGGTGGGAGGCTACCTGGATTCATTTACTCCTAAATTCTTTGGTTTTCCTTAAAAGTCAGGCTCCCGAGGCACTGTCTGTCTTGCAATTTAAAGGATGTTCTGACCCAGAAAAGTCGAATTGTGCTGCATGTCATCGACGTCAGTTGTGTGAGGCTATACTCAATGTATTGTGTATTTGCAAAACCTATCAGTGTTACTGTTGACAAATAGTTGAAGTAAAGTGGCAACATTGAATATGTCGGCTTTTCTTCACTTTCTTCTGTATCAAGGGTAGAGTCTAACTGTAAACTTTAGGTTGTTCCAGAAAAGATATGGGCTGTTTGGTAGAGAATTGCTCTTTCTGAGGGGGCCTCGCTAATGAGCAACAAAACAAAAGAAGGAACAGTAAATCCCATGGAGGGGCTCTCTCCATTGCCGTCCTGTGAGCTCCATGGGCCACTCAGACTCAGCCTCTGACACTGTCCTTGGCTGTCCTGGAGCTGTGTCAGGGACAGCAGTACTGGACCTAGTGCATGGGGCTTCTGGAACATACTCGGCTTCTCCCTGCATTTCCAACTTTATGCAGTATTCTGGGTTCAGCCCAATGAAGTTTCATGCTTCCATGTGTTTTATTTACACACTTAGGGGAGATGTTTCCAGAAGATACATTGTTGGGTTCAGGAGGCTGGAGTCACGCTGCCCAAATCTTGCTTGGGAAGCAGAAGCTTCTATTGAGTGGTGTTCCCATGTTGCTTTCATGGGGCTGTACCCTGTACATCCCCACCTGTCATAGAGCCATAGCTTTAAGGACCTGTCATCACGGCCCCAGGAGGGGAGGCAGAAAGAGGCTGAGAGCCCCAGGAAGTCTGTGTCATCCTTTCTCATTGTCAGGACACACTGGGGACATCTCAAGTTGCACAAACTATCTCTGTTTTATATAGAATTGCTGACAGTAGCAAGAGACCCTTAGGGAAAGCATCTGGCAAAATCACAAAAATCTTTTCTGGGGCAACAATCAAATCATGTATTTGTATTATTTTTTAAGTTGAATGAATTGTACAACAATGTAAAAATAAAGTTTATCCGAATATGATGTGTACATCTTGCTTAAAAATGTCTTCAGTCATCCAGTGTAGTGACATTTTCATCACGAACTGCTTGCAGCAGAAGCCTCTTGTTTCTCTTAAACTGAGCTGAAAAGACAGCAGATATTTAAACATGACTCTAGGTGTCGACTCAGCGTTCCATAGGAAGCTGCGTCCCCGCAGGTAAGCATGCATCTTACCGTTTTCCTTGTAAAATATCATCACCCTTCCTGCCTGAAAAATGAGTGATTCTGTGAGTAGTTTAAATAACCATCATCGAAGCGACATCGCACAACTAATGACAGTGAAGTGGGGGTGGTGAGCACGGGATATGCAGGAGGAGGAGGACTCTTTCTGCTTGTACACAACGTGCACTTTCGTGTAACTCTGGTCCACAGTCACACTGAGGTCGCATATAGTCTGCGTCTCCTCTTGGGAACTACCATTCGCCCCCAATTTGTTTTCAGTTATTAGAATCAGGTCTCAAACGCAGACTGGTCAGTCACTTCAAGAGACACCTCACTCATGAGAAGCCCAGCACCCACCATGTAACTTTGGGGAGGAAAGGAGTGTTTTGACCTGCATTCTGTTTGTGAGTAGTAACAGACTATTGATGTAAAACCATAGCTGTGATCATGTGGAGAAATCAAATAAATCCTTTGAAACTCTTGGATTCTTACTTTTTCTGAAAAGTCCAGAAGTTTTCCTGTTGGCCAGACTCAGAGAGGTCAGCTGACAAGTTTACCCATTCCATGTCATGACTGTAGGCACAACTCCCTTGAAGACATTGGACTGACTTTAATTTGAGGACACTGACATGAGACATAAGATAAAGGACATATCATAACTTAGGAGCTAACTGAAGATTTCAGAGGTGTTTATAATTTCTAGCAACTCTCAACAGATGTCAGCACTTTCATTGGGTTAGAGAGGACAGATCCTAAGTGTAGAGGTGTGCTGGGAACAACTTATGGAAAAAAGCAAAACAACAAAGAAATCAGTCCCCAATCCCTAAATGTTTAATATATGAGGTCAGAGCTGCCTGTTTGTACACACTGGTGAATGTGATGTGCAGAGGCCAAGGTGAATTCTGATTCTAATGGAAGGAAGGGTCCTGTGAGAACATACAATATATAATAAAATATATAAATATAAAAATGATATATAGATATATAAAATATACATAATAGGCTTTTACTATTTGTCCTTTCCTGGCTAAATTCAGTTCCAGAGAATACCATCTTTAATTCATTTTATGACATGTACTGAAACTTTAGTTTCATAAAATGAATTAAATGAATTAAAACTGGTAGATCTAATTTTTTTTGGGGGGGGAAGGTTGGTATTAATGACCGAAATTAGCTGCGGCCACCCTTCTGACAGAAGTGAATTCTGATTGAAAGAGGTTCTCAGATGGGTGCACTGGGTGCATGCAAACTCCCGCGGCCATGGCTAGTCCTCACTGACCTCACCTGACCTGGCAGCAGCCACTGACACTGTCCACGCTTTGCTTCTGGAAACACTGTTCCCTTGGCATCTTTGATCCTGCACGCTCCTTGTCTCTGGAGGCTCCTTCACAGTTGCCTGGGTAGGCCAGTCCTCCTCCGTGGAGCGGTGGCTTGGCGTGGTGGCATGGCGCGGTGGCGTGGCACGGTGCTGAGAGGATCAAGGCCAAGCCCTCCTCCTCCCCTCCCCTCTCCCTAAGCAGTTCTGTGCAAGCCCACAGAACTGCAGTTCGGGTTACCTGCCGTATACCTGTCTTCTAAATTTGCATCTCCAGCCCAGACCTCTATTCTGAGCACCCACATTGCCCTGGAGTTTTCAACAGCACCTCAAACTTTTATCTCCATGACCAAATTCACAATCGTACAGCCACACAGGAACCCGTGTCTTCTCCTGTGTTTCTTGTTGTGGCAAATGGCTACACCACTGAGTTGTTTAAACCAGTGCTTGGGGTCGTCCTTGACCCATCCCCTTGGCTGTCCAGTCCATTGGTCACCAGGACCTCTTGATGTTTGCCTCCTGCATATTCTGGAATCCATCCATCTCTCTTCACATCTCTCATCCATTGCAGGCCACACTCTGTCATTCACCTGGACTGGTGCTCCCTGACTGGTGTCCTGGCCTCCCCTGTGGGTTCCCCAGTCCATTCTCCACATGGCATCATAGTCATCTTTTAAGGTACAACCTGCTTAAAGCCATGTCAGTGACTTTCTATTGTCCTTATGATTAAAGTTTTAAAAGAATCAAATTCCCAACATGTCTTTCATGAGTGCTGTGCGGCCGGGCCCCTGCCTGCCCCTAACCTTCACGTCCTCCTTGCATTCCAGCCATGCTGGACTTGATTATTTTGTTAATGTTCATCCAACGCTGCTGTAATCAACACTGCACTGCTGTAATCAACATGTAGCACAAAGTAGACGTTCCATGAACATATGCCACAGGACCAGAGGAGGAAATTTGTGCTAAAATGCACAAAGCAGTGTGTTTGAAATTAAGCCAGAGGCCTAGGGAAGTGGCAAGGCCTGGGAGCTGGGAAGACACTGGTCCCCCTGGCACGCTTTGGCTGTGCAAGCAGTGATGGGGGTAGAGGGTGGGGCTGTGAGTCATTGTGTGAACATGCATTAAGCGCCTTTGAACTTTTGGAAAAAACAGATTCGTGAAAAGCCGGGGAAAAAATCACCCACAGTCCCACCCCCCAAAGACAGAATGAAGTACTTCCTTTCCATGTTCTCTGCACACATATTTCTCAGTCACCTAGTCCAGATCTCCCGTGTGTGTCCCAAAGGGTTTGTGAGTGTTATTTGGTGCCCCTCATGAAGCAGGTTTCCACAGTCACATACATCTAGGAAATGCCGGATTAGATAAACTTTAACCTGTTTCTCTACTGCAGGACTTCTCAATATCTTTTAAAACAATGGCGTGCATTATAAATCTCTGAAAGGCAGCATGTGCATTCTACAGAATCCTGTTTAGTAAATGTTTGTATTGTAAATTGTACTCTTTTTTTCCCTTAATACATTCTGATGTTATGGAAGACTCAACAATTTATAACGTTTGCATAATGTCCCATCATGCATATGTCCTGTAGTGTACTTAGGAATGCAGATAGTGTCGTGTTGATGAACAGGGAACGATGGAAGGCAATTGTAGAGCTTCCTATGGCGCTTGTGATTCTGGGAGGGAGTGGGGCCTGGAGAGGCTGGACACCTTGGCTCGACTTCAGTGCTGAGTTCCTGGGATGAACGTCGACACTGTTTGGGCAGTGCTGGGTAGCCATGTGTCAATTCAGTGGATTTGATTTAGTGCTCACTTCCCCCAGAATCAATCTCACTGTTCAGCACTGAGTGGGCCTGAAATAAGCAGCTGGCTGCTGGCAGGTGTGCTGTGACAGCCATTTACTCTCCTTTCTCATGTGTAACTTCATGACTTTAAGGCCCTTTCAGGGAAATCTTTCCTTCTCTTTCTGTTATTCCTAACCACTCCCCACCCCCACCTCCACAATGTGACAAGTGTCCATGAAAAAAAGTTCCACTTAAATCTGAAAGATAGGAACTGAAGCACTTTAATTTCATCTCCCATGGAGTTAAGAGGGAGGAAAGCATTCTAAAATAAACATACCGGAGGATAATAGATGCCACCTAAATTGAAGTCTCTTACCACATCCTTTGAGAACCATTCAGAAAAAAAAACAGGTAAAATCACCTATAACTCAGACCTATATTATATACAGGAAAGAGTATAAACCACAACTTTCACTTAAAGGTCAATGGGAAAATAAACAACTTAGACCAGCAGCGTTGACATCAAATTCCATTCCAGGATACAGATGCGGGTGGGGTCTGCACAGAAATGAGGAAATGGTGTGACCTCATGGTGGTCAGCTAGCATGTGCGCCCAGATGGAGGCAGCAGCCTGAGGCAGGGAGTGTGACCCAGTGAATAAGGGCTCCTAAGGGGGTAGGGAGAGGATGGGCAGAGGCTGGTCAATGATACAAAAATGTAGTCAGATACGAAGATTAAGATCTAGTGTTCTACAGCACCATAGGGGACTACAGTCAACAACAATTTATTGTGCAATTTCACATAGCTAGTAGAGAAGATTTTGAATGTTCCCAACACAAAGAATGATGAATGATTGAGGTGAATATGCTAATTGCTCTGATATAATCACTGCACATCATAAAGGTACCCAAAGATCACATTGTACTCCATAAATATATACAAATATCATGGGTCAGATAAGAAGAAATAAATTTAAAAGAAAAAAATAAAGAGCTCCTGGGGAGACAAAAGGAAGGGGCTTGGGAGGTTCATGGGACCTGAGGGGCATAAGGCACCGCTTCTGGAGGAGAGGGAGGCACCCTGGAACAGGAAGGTTTCCTTTGGAGGCTTGGTGATGAAGGGAAAGAAGGAAGCAGCTAAGGTGAGAGCCCGACTCAAACAAGATGCTTCCGAAGAACCAGCAGACAGACCTTTAAAAAATAGCGTCTTTTACTAAAGGCACTGCAATTCACTACAGCAGCAAAACAGGGCATGATTGGACTACAAAGCCCAATCAAGCATCCACAACTTTTAAAATGGGAAGAGAAGGAAAAGAGAAAGAAGAGGGGAATAGTTTTATTCACTGCTGCATTATTAATAGGCGAGAGCCAAATGATTATACCTAAACCTTTACTGCTAAATTGTAAAAGGCTAATTAAGAAAAGGGGGACTAAGGGCATATATGAAGGTTTTATTATAAAAGTAACCTCTTTTGATGGTTAATTTAACTGTCACCTTGACTGGGCTAAGGGATGCCCACATAGCTGGTAAAACATGACTTCTGTTGTGTCTGCGAGAGTATCTAAAAGAGGTTAGCACTTGAATCAGGAGACTGACTAAAGAAGGTCACCCTCAGTGTGAGCAGACGTCATCCGATCTGTTGAGGGCCTGACAGTACAAGAAGGCAGAGGAAGACTGTTTTCCAGTTTCCCTGCCCCCATAATGGCATGAACCAATCTGTATATATGTATTATATATAGCAAATAGGATGTGTGTGTGTATATCCTATTTGCTCTGTTTCTGTAGAGAACCCTGACTCATACAGTTCTAGAACAAAAATAACAAACCTTCCTAAATACAAAAACACAACAAAGAAAAAAAAGGGGGGAGACCATAGACCTCAGAGTGAAATATACACAGCAAGTATATCATAATATACACAGTAAATTAACATCAAACAGTATTACAGAAGAATACCAAACATGTCAGTTATGTCAGTAAATGTAAATGTGTTTAGCTCTCTTATCAAAATAAAAGTATTTTAAGATTGGCTCATGTATCAGTCAGCAATTGCCCCACTAATTTTGTGTCACAGCCCCCAAGCTCAGTGTCATCAAACTATAAACACTTATTTCCCAATCATGCATCTGCAGATTAGTTGGGGTTGGGCTGATCTAGACTGGGCTCAACTCAGTTGCAGGTGGGGTCTAGATCTGCTCCACGTGACCCTTATTCTCCCAAACCAGTGCCTCTTTCAGGCATGTCCTGTTCATGACAGAAGGCCAGAGTGCAAGAAGGTGAGCCTGACTGTGCAAGCCCACGTCAGACCTCTGCTCTTGCCACCATTGCAATTGACCCAGTCAAATCACGCGCCCAAGCCCAAAGATAAAGGATGGAAAGTGTACCCTGACTTCCATGAAGTCAGGGCAAGGGAATGAATAGCACTATATTCGGACTACTCCAGATCACAAAACAAACCCAAACAACTCTATGCCAGTATAATTGAGGCACACCTAAGACAAAAATTCAGAAAGGCTAAATACTCAGTGATGGACAGATGTATACAGGCAGATGAAACCAGAAAAGGGAGGGAAGAAGTGGCAATCTTGATATCTGACAATGTAGAAATCAGCCTTGTCAGTTGTTAAACAATATGCAAAATACAGTGACTTTACAATGCAAAAAGCTACAATTCCCAGTAAGACATAATAGTTAGGAACATCTATGCACCACATAATACAGCAGCCATCTTCAAAAAGCAAAAACAATAGGAGATGCAAGAAGAAATAAAACCATATTAATAGTGGTTTGCACACCACTCTGAATCCAAGACAGGTTAAGAGTACAAAAATTAAATGATATAGAAGCCCTCAGTTTCTTATGGATATGATACCAAACTTTTTACTCCAATAATAGAGAAAATACCTTTTCAAGTATATATGGAACATTCATGAAAACTGACCACATGTTAGGCACAAGGGAAACTTCAATAAACTCCATAAGGTAGAGATAACAGAAACATATTCTCTAATCACAATACAGTAAAACTACAAATTAATTAAAAAGCCAAAAAGTCCCTTCCAATTGGAAATGTTATGAAATGCCTATTAAATTACTCTTGGGTCAAAAGACAAACACAAACCAAAACTGTAGAATTTGTTTAAAAATGATAACACCTTATATCTGATTCTGTGATACAATTAAAGCAATGGAGGCAAGGAATATAACATCAAAAACAAAAGAATGAAAAGAAACATAAAACTCAAAATTAGAAAAAGAACACCACAGTAAATAAAGCAGAAATAAGTACATAATAAAAAGCAAAAGTGGCCAACTGTAAAACCAACAGTAAAGCTTATAAGTCACATAGCTGGTACTTTAAATTAAAGTCAGGTTTCTGGTCAAGATGGTGGAATAGACAGTCCCCAGTGTCACTCTCTCCCACAAATCAACCAATTTGTAACTATAAAAAAGCAATGACAGCCAAGCTGGGGCCACTAGAGCTCAGGGGAACAGGAGGAGAGACCTACAGAGTTCCAGAAAGTGGGAGAAGCCATGATGAGAGAAAGAAAGAACTGCTCTGACCATTTTGTGCTGTGGCCTCTTTAAGGCTGGAGCTGCTGAGCACATAGAACAGGGGCCAGCAAAAGCCACAGCTGTGCCCTTCAGATGGAGTTACTTGGAGGTGGCAGGGGAGACAAGCAAGACCACTAATAGGGTTCCAGTGGACCCATGTAGGACTGAGGAGCCACAACAATTGAAAAACAGGAGCCACTCAGAGGCCAGTGAGTCATTACAAAGGACCAGTGCACAACCCATCCCATGGGAAGTGTTTGCAGCACAGGTGGTGGGGGAGACGGGCCTACTGGGAGAACACTGGGGCACAGCAAGGACAGATGACTGGCATCCCAGTCAGCAAAGGACCACTCAGATGAGACTGGTCAGGAATACAGAATTGCATGAGGTGCAGTTTGATGAAAAGCCTCAGGCCCAGATCAGAGTTTCTACACAACCCAGGTGCACTGGGTCTCTGGAGAGCCAGAAGTACCTATAAAATCAACCATTAAAACCTGAGCTGCACAAAAAGCTTTCCATAAGGAATCAGTAGCAAAGCAGCAATTTAGCTTAACTACACAGCTCAAGTACTGGTCCCCACAGGAAGTTCCCCCATTTTAGAAGTAAGCAAAGGACAAAAAATTAGTTCTGGCCCAGGCACATCGCCAGTGTCTCGGGGCCCACCTGGGGACCTGAGGCATGGAGTCAGGGACCGGACCCCTCCCCCCACAACCAGGCACACCACCAGCACCAAGGAGCATGCCAAAAACATCACCTCCGTGTGGGTGGCCCACCACAGCTACCATAATAACCATGGCTGCCATGAAAGTGACTAGATGCCACATCCTCCACACAGATGGTCTGCCAGCCACTGGAGTGCATTGACACAAGGAGAGTCACTGGCAGAGATCAAAGAAAAGAAGAGGATGTCTCTCTCCACAAAGCCCATTCCAGAGTGACAGAGAAGCATATGCTCTACAATAACATTGGGGGACCTGATCACACCTCTCAGCATTGGAGAGATCATCTAGGCAACAAATCAACAGAGTAACCATTACTCTTTCCAAAGGAGAGAAGAAATCTAGGGTAATTAGAGGGAGGCGGGGGGAGGAAGAGGGGGATGGGGATAGATTGGACAAGGGCCATAAAGAATAAGTACAATTTGTAACAATATATATGCTAGTAATATTGATTTGATCAACATATCTCAACGTTGAATGCCAAAAATATGTATAATCAATTATGATTCAATAAAAAATTTTTTAAAAGAAATTCAATTTTAAAAACCTATAGCTAACCAAATCAAGATGAAAAAACAACACAACCACACAAAATGAGAAATGCTGAGGAAAGCTGAAATGGAGGAAATTTTTTTAAATGATGCTACTTTGAACAACTTTATACAAATAAATTTGAAAACTCAGATGAAACTGATAATTAGCCAAAACCGACCCCAGGACAGACAAAAACAAATTTGTGTAAGAGAAATAGAAAAAGGAATCATTCTGCCAAGCCCATATGTTTTCATAAGGGAATTCTTTCAAACCTTGAAAAACCAGATAATGTCAATGCTACTTAAACTGTTTCTGATTATAGTAAAGGAAGGAAAACTTTCAAATTCCTTTTATGAAGGGCTGGCCCGTGGCTCACTTGGGCGAGTGTGGTGCTGATAACACCAAGGCCCCGGGTTCGGATCCCATATAGGGATGTGAGCGTGGTGCTGACAACACCAAGTCAAGGGTTAAGATCCCCTTACCGGTCATCTTTTAAAAAAAAAAACAAATTCCTTTTATGAAATGACTATCAATGTTTCCTAAACCTGATAAAAGTTGCATAAACAGAAAACCACAGACCATCAATGAAAAATCCAGTATGAAATCACAGCAAACATTTAATGGCATATTAAATGTAAATTAATATACCTTGTGACCGAATAGCAGTTTATTTCAGGAATGTAAAAATGCTTCAATATTAGGAAATCAAATAACATGATCCATCATTTTAATTGAAATGAAAAGAAAAATCATATGATCATGATGGCTGTCCATGGATCGAAAAACCTTCAACAAAATCCAGAACCCATTCCTGATACCCAAGACTCTTAACAAATGGATACTTTCTTAGCATGGTGAAGTGTATATACCTGAGTCCAAAAGCCAAAATTTAACTTAATGGAGAAACAGTAAATGCATTCATGAAAATCAGGAATCATTCATTTTCCCTTCTGTTTAATATTGTACTGAAGGTTTGAGCCAATGCAATCAGAAACAATGAGAGGCATAAGAATTGGAAAGGAAGAGGTAAATTATTCCTATTTGCAGATGATATAATAGTTGTGGTTAATTTTAGGTGTCAACTTGACCAGATTAAGTAATACCTAGGAACCTGGTAAAGCATTATTTTGGGTTGTGTCTGTGAGGGTGTTTCCAGAGGAAGTTAGCATGCAAGCCTGAGTGGACGGGGTGAGGAAGATCTGCCCTCAATATGGGCAGGCACCATCCAATCTGCTGGGGGCCTGGAGAGAACAAAAACAGAGGAAAAGGCGAATCTCTCTGGATTTTCAGCTGGAGCTGGGATGCACTCTTCTCTCCTGTCTACGGACATCAGAACTCCAGGCTCCTCGGCCTTTGGGTTCCAGGATTTACACCAGTAGCATCTGCAGGCTCTCAGGCTTTTGGCCTCATACTGAGAATGACATCATTGCCTTTCCTGGTTCTGAGGCTTCTGGACTTAGATGCTACTGGCATCCCAGGGTCTCCAGTTTGCAGGCGGCCTATCATGGGACTTCTCAGCCTTCACAATTGTGTGAGCCAGTTCCCCTGATAAATCCCCTCTCATATGTCTGTATATATACCTTATAGGTTCTGTCTCTGGAGAACCCAGACTGATATAATAGCATTTCCAGAAAACCCAAGAAATCAATGAAAAAGGTACTATAAACAATAAGAAAATTTAGCAAGATGAGTGGGTATCAAATTAATACGTAGGAATCAATAGACACAAATACATTTTTCAAAATTCAGAAAATGGAAGAAAAGACTGCATTCACAACATGACATTTAAAAAAGATATCTGGGAATAATTTAACAAAAATAATAAAAATATATGTGAGGAAAAGATTAAAACACGGAAAAAAACTAGAGTTGAATAAACACAAATATATTCATGTTTTTAATATCCCAATTTAACATAAAGATGTCACTACTTATTAGTTTAAAAAAATTGGAGCTAGTCAGGTTTATTTTAAATTAGTATTTTAAAAAGGCAAGAATATCCAGGAAAATCTTCATTGCTTTTTTGTTCTTATGGGTAGTGGTATAACCAGATATTAAAGCATATTATAAGGACTCTGTAATTAAACATATGCTCTTGGTATGTGAATAATCAGATTAACTGAACAGAATGGAAAGTCCAGAAACAGACCCAATTACATTTAAATTTAGTATGTAATAAAGATGGCATCTCAAATCACTGGAAAACTTCTAAATTAATGTTGTGTCAGTCAGCTTTTGCTGCATAACAAAACACCCCAAAACTTACTGGCTTAAAACCACACTAACAATTGATGGTTGTCATCAGGCTAAGGCTGCCTGAGCAGTTCCTCTAAGGCACCTTTCACTGGAGAAAGAGCAGCTCAGCCCATGGGATGGTGGAGAAGGGGGTGAGTGTCCCCAGGCCAGTTTCAGCCTGCAGCCGCTAGGCTGAGGCAGGCAGTCATGGGAATGGGAGACAGGACTGCCAAGCAGGGTGTGGCAAGTAGGGACCTACAGGTGGGAGCTCATTCACCAGTCTGGTAGCGTGACTCAAACCATCATTCCTGAGCGATCTGAGTCATCAATTGTCCTGTCTTTTGTGGTTGCTAGATTTCCAGTTACACGCTATTCCTAGGCATGGAAGTACTAAAAGGTGCCCCAGAGAATCCCTTGGGTTTCAGGGATTCTGTCCCCATATGTGGCAACAGCCCAACTTCCCCTCGGCAATTGGGACCAATCCCTGCTGCCAGGAAAGTAGTCTTTTGCTTCCTTTTGGTTCAATGGCATGAAGAGCCCAAGATGGCCGGGTGAAAGTCTCATCTTCCAATTCAGTGGAGCCATTGCTCTCTTTCCTCTGGGGGCATTCCCTCTCAGGAACTAAGGCCACCAAAGGGGCAGAGCTCCAAATTTCTGGTAGAGGAAGTAACAGTTCTGTGCCAGGGTTCTTAGGTATAATGGTGAGAGGAGCCCCTCCCTCTTGTACCCCTCCAGCTCTGGGCCCAGGTATTCTGGCTGTGGATGAGACAGTACCACACAGGGGTCTCTGGGTCACAGCATGCACTGCATCCTGGAGAGCAGGACCCTGTCCTTTCAGGGCAGTGTCCCCAGCTGGCTCTGTAACTGAATTTGCAGTAAGCCCTGGCACCTCTCAGTGAGGCTGCTGCTCCTTGGTGAGGGTGGCTAGATGGTAAGACCACTTACAGTTTGCTTTTTTTCTTTTTTGGTTTAATTCTAGATTTTGAACATGTAAAATACTTGTATGGTTCAAAAGTAGAAAATGCATAAAACGACATTTTTGAAAAATCTTGCTTCCATCAGCTTCCCCTCCACTCTTCTTATCCCACCCCTCACTGATCCATAGGTCATCATCTTTATTTCTATCTAGGTGTTTCCTTTTGCAAAATTAAGAAAAGACGCATATACATTACTTCCCAGCCTTTGCTCCATGAGACAGGACATGCCGTGTGCTGTGCTGAGCCCGTTTCTTCACTTCCAGCCACCCCGGCACCGTTTACTGACTCTCAGCTCCACATCTACCCCCTCCTCACTCTGCTCTGTGGTGATGGAGCTGGTTGCCCCTTCATTTGCAGCTGGCGTGCCAAATAGAGGGCGCTAGAGGGACACTATCAGGGGAAATGGACATTCTTCCGGCTTCCAGGGAGCTTCTGCTTCCATCTTGCTGAGCAGGTGTCTCAGCCCACTTACACCTGGGTGTAGTGGATTTTCCCACTGCCATCCCAGCCGGCAGTTCTCTGCTCAGCACCTTGACTGACCTGCACCCTAGGGGGGGCGTGTCCTGCTTGCCCAAGCAGCCCATGGCTCCCTACCTGCCAGCTTCGACTTGGTGAGTGCACCTAGCTCTAGCCAGGGGCCAGCGAGCAAACCCTGCCATCAAGAGGTCCATGCCTCACCTTCTCCAATGAGGTATGGACTACAGTCCTGGAAAGGGCCTCCTCCCACTCCCAGGTTCGTTTCTTCCTGGGATATCTCTTAGTGCTAGGGTATTCTATAGAGTTCTATTTCCTTTCCCTTCTTAGTATTTATCCCCTCTATGTAGTTAAGCGTCCTTTATACTAAACTTTCCCTGCTCCCATCACTGGGTGGTGTCTGTCTCCTGGACACTGATGGACACAGAGCTGGTGCTGAGAGTGGCACCAGGAGATAGACCCACAGCGATGGGATTTGGGAATTGGTCATGTGGAGCCCAAGGGCTCAAGGGCAGTGCCGAACTCCTTGCCAGTGGGACAGGGGACACTGGTGATCCATGGCATGCAGTGGCATCACAGTTGATCCAGCTGTCATCTACAGTTGATGGCAGTAAAGTACCACCTGCAGCAGAAGTCTTTAGAATCAAGAAGCTGTTGCACTTGATGTTACGACAGTGCTGTGGCCACAAGGACTGTGGTGTGGGATGATTTTCCTGAGTGCACTGGAATACTTACAGAGAACACAACAAGCTTGGGTCCTTGAGCCTCCAGCTCAGGGTCTGAGAACTGACAGCCCTATAAGAAGCCTCTCATTTCTCATAGCCACAGGGCAGAATACTGCTAAAAATCAACCACAGAATTTAATTGTGCAAGCAACTGGGTTTACAACAGTTGAATTCTGTCTTCCAGAATTACTTCATCCACTTCTAGGCACAGCTGTCTTAGCATCTGAAGCACAATTCCAGATTTCTGGCCCTGGCATAGTTGCTTACAAGCCTCACATGCATTTTCAATAATATCTTGACTTGGGTGGCCCTAGAGGTCTGTCCCCTGAATGACAGGAGGTTCCACAAAGCAAGGTCTACCCCGGAGACCCACTGTCTGAAACCCTCTAACTGAAGGTCGTGGCCCAGCATAACAGGGACTTTCTCAGAACTGCTAGAGCTTGCAAAAGAGAGAACTGTTTAACTGGAGGCTGGGACACCACCTGCAGGCTCCTGGTGCCTAACACAGCACCAGGCCCAAGGAAGCTACTCAATAACATGGGCTGACTCCACCCAAGTATGCCTTTGTTCCCACTTGGAATCCCTGGACTACACCTGGCCGAATTCAACACGTGAACCATGAAAAATGACCATGACGGGTCTCCACCTGGATGACCCCAGTTAGTGAAATTCCTTGATGCCCTCAGGCTTCTTCCACCTACCCCCATCTCACCCGGGTCACCAGCTCCAACCCTGACCCTCTGTCACACCTTCGTCCCCTATGTTCAGCTCTTCCCAGACATCTCTGCCTGATGTCCCCAGACTTTCCAAGTTCATGGTATCCCACACTGAGTCCAGTCCTTGTCCCCCAACTGAATCCTCCTCCTGAAGTCCCTCTCAGTGAAGAAAACCAGTAGCAGTTGTATCCTCAGCCCTGAGGCATGGTCTCTCCCCCACCCCACCCCTCTGACACCCACCCCAGGACTCCCCCACTGGGGGCTCCCTGCTGTCCTTTCCCTCCCCTCTTCAGCCTTTGGCTGCAGCCCGGCCTCCCCTCTTCACCAAGCCCACATGGAACAGGTATGACTACACATGGGGACAAAAGGCCATACGCGTAGGTGTTTTGGAAGAATGTCGAGCATATTCCAGAGCAGAGGACAGACAAGGGCTCCCTGTGCAGCTAGAGCACAGGCTATTGTGGGGACAAGACAGCCAGAAAGGGGGTGAGACAGGCATGAGTCCGGCCTCTCCTCACCGTTCCCCCAGTGTGCCCCAAGTTTCCAAGCCTAGGCCTGGGTGGG
Source organism: Cynocephalus volans (assembly GCF_027409185.1). Classification (NCBI taxonomy): domain Eukaryota; kingdom Metazoa; phylum Chordata; class Mammalia; order Dermoptera; family Cynocephalidae; genus Cynocephalus; species Cynocephalus volans. Next base: position 94,625,987 of record NC_084470.1, on the reverse strand, counting down.
CTGCCCCACCCTATGCTCTGCTGGGTGTGTGCCCATTCATTCATTCATTCATTCATCCATCCATTCATTCATTCATTCACACACTAATTCATTATCACATGTTTTGTTCCTGCTCAGTGCCAGGCTCTGTTCAGGTGATGGCTTGTCCTTGGAGACCCAGCTCAGACATCACTTCCTCTGTGAAGCCCTCTGGACCCCCACCCCTCTCCCACCTCCCTCTGGCCTCACCAGGGAGCCCCCAACCCATGAGCTATGTGAGGACACTGGGCCAGGCACAAGAAGGGGCTCAGAAAACGCGATGACAGACGAATGACCGAGCAGATGGAAGCATGAGCCCAGGCCACAGCTGGGTCACAGTCACGGCAGCTCAGATTCTTTGCCTCCTTCCCTCCTTCCCTCCAGGACCTGAGGAACATTTTTACCCTGCCCACGCATTTAGACCATTAACAGTCTGGATGGTTTTTATTTTTAATTTTTTCATGAACTTTGAAGACACGTCATGACTGTATCCCTCAGTAACGAGAAACATCATCGCTTCACAGGTGGGAATCTACCTGTGCGGTCTGAGCCAGGACAGGACGATGTGGAAAGGCAGGACATAGAGGGGACGGCTCAGCGGCTGGGCCTGGGGCAGCAGGAAGAAGAGGGGACAGGGAGGCAGATGGAGGCAGAGCTGCCAGGGCCGGGAGGCTGGGGATTCCAGTGTCACCTCGGTCACATTCTGCGGCTCCTGCCTCAGCCCAGGAACCACATTTCCCATGCGGCATCACATCTCCAGGCCTTTGCAAAAGCCGGGTCCTTCCCCAGGAGTACCCTGTCCTCTCCCACCACTGGCAATGCCGCTCACCCTTCAAGACCCTGCCCTCCTGGGGAATCTGCTCCTGCTCCTGCCTGTCCCCTGCCCCACCAGGACACACTCACACCTTGCTGCACCCGTCTCCCGATTGGAATGACCCGGGGATCAGCGTGTCTCCTTAGGAAATGGTCTGTTCTTTGAGGGATGGCCTCAGAGGTCAGCTGACCTGGGTTCTCAGCCCTCTGCATGACCTTGGGCATGTCCCTTGTCCCTCTGGAGCCTCAGCTTCTCACTATAAGTAGGTCTGGCAGTGGCCGCCTTGCAGCAATACTGCGCTAGATGAGCTGCTGCCCTGGGTGGCACTGGGCAGGGCTGGCACTGGGTCACTGTGAGGGGCTACAGCTACTGGTGCTGACCCTGGGGTCCTGGCCCCAGCATGGCTGGGTGTGTGGACTGCCTGGACGCAGGAACAGGAGTGGGCTAAGGGGAGGCGGTTAGGGTCTTGCCCACCCTCACCCCTTTTCTGCTGCCTTTAGGTCCTCTGAAAAGGAAGGAGGAGAGGCTGCCCTACAGAGGGATCTCGCCAGCGCCTGCTATGAGGGCTACATTCTCAGCACCTTTAACCCACCCAGGAGCAGAGCAGGTTGGTCTGACTGGCCCTCATTCCCCAGGTGACAGAAGTGACAGAGTGATGCCTGCCTTACCCCCTTTTACAGCCATCTTGTAGCCTGTGCTCTGGCTGCACAGGGAGCCCTTGTCTGTCCTCTGCTCTGGGACACTGCTCATCTTTTCCTGTGGTACTGCCTGTATGGCCTGTGTCCCTGTGTGTGATTGTACCTATCTTACAGGGGCTTGGTGAAGAGGGGGAGTCCGGGGTGCAGCCAAAGGCTGAAGAGGGGAGGGAGAGGACAGCAGGGAGCCCCCAGTGGAGGAGTCCTGGGGTGGGGTTTATCAGAGTGGTGGGGTGGGGAGAGGCCAAGCCTCAGGGCTGCAGGACCTTGCCACTACTGACTTCCCTCATCGAGAGGGACTTCAGGAAGAGGATCGGAGAAAGAGCTGGACTCAGTGGGGGACACCCTGACCATGAGAAACTCGGGGACATCCAGGCAGAGATGTTTGGACATAGAGGAGGAAGGTGTGACAGAGGGTCCGGGGGGAGCTGGTGACCCAGGTGAGACGGGGGTGGATGCAAGAGGCCTGAGGACATTGAGGAAGTTCACTGACCAGGTTGAGACCTGCCGTGGCCACATCACACCCACCTGGTACCTAACGCAGCGCTGGGCCCAGGGAAGCCACTAGGTACGCATGTGCTGACTCACCCACACACCTCTGTGTCCACATTCAGTCACTGGAATACAATTTGCTGGATTCGACAGATTGATGACCAGGGCTCAGGTTAATTAGCTAGTGGGTAAAACATACAGGCTTACAAATAAAAGCAAAATGCAAACTTGAGATGAAAGTAATAATCCAGGCTACAGTCTCACCCTCCAACACGCAGCTCACCAAGGCCTCAGGGCCTTTGCACCTGCTGTTCTCTCGGCTGGAATGCTCTGCGTGCTCCCAAACACCTTCAGGAATCGTCTCAAAGGTCCTTCGTAGCTTTGTCATTCTCCACGGTGCACATCACCACTGGACTTTGTGTCTATTTTCCTTACATTTTCTGTCTGCCCCACTAGGCTGTCAGCTGGTGAGAACCGGTCCCTCTGCATGCCTCACATGCTGCTGGGCCCTGCTGTCTGGAGCAGGCCCAGCACACAGTAGGGCCTCAGTGGGTGTGCACTGGGTGACTGAACACTACAGATCTCAAAGGAATGTCTCAGGTGGTGATAAGGACTGCTCATTCACTGCCTAGGCCGTAGATACAGCAGTGAATGGGACAAAAAAATAGCCCCCGCTCCTCCTTGGAGCTGACAATGGAGGGAGACCAACAGTGACCACACACAGCGCACAGCAGAGATAAGTGCCACGGAGAGCCAGGCAGGGCTCCGGGAATCAGGAGTGCGGGGACTGCAGTGGGCTGAGGGAGGGTTAGTGGTGGGAGAGGAGACGGGGTTAGGCCATGGTGAGGACTTGTTCCCTGGGTGAGGTGGGAGCCACAGCAGGGCACTGGGCAGAGGGGACAGCCCCACCTGCCATGAAGGGTAATGGCAAGGGAGACCTGGGCTGGGGAGGCTGTCACTGCAGATGGCACAGGCAGGGAAGACTTCTCTGAGGAGGTGATATTTGAGCAGAGCCCTTGTACTGATGTTTCTAGTGTCTGTAACTTGAAGCTTTACCTTCTGCCTGCCATGCATGTGCCAGACGCTCCTTGTTCTGCACGACCCAGTGATGCAGAAGTGTGTCCCTCACCACCTCCCACCTCTCCCCAAAACATCCTCTTTCTGGGAGTGAACTCTCAAATACAGAGAAATCCATCCAGTGTCCATGCCCCAACCACCTCCTCTGTTGGTTTGGTTCACTCTAAGCCACTGTCCTCCTGCCCTAATCACTCCAGGGACAGGGATCAGGAAACTAGGGACAGCCCATTGCCCCAGAGCCCTGCAGTTATTCCACCTGGCCCATCCTAAGCCTGCTTACCCCTTCCCCCTCCTCCCGTGTCCCTCCCATGGAAACCACAATGAAGACTCTTGTCCACAACTCCCCCCACCCCTGCCTCCTGCCGGACCCTGGCCCTTCCCCGTGTGGCCTGGGTGGCTGCTGTGCCCCTCCTCTTGGGAGCTGAGTGACACACTGTCTTTTCAGTGGCAGTTGTCTCTGATATGTCGGCCTCACTGAACCTCAAGTTTTCTTAATACACGATTCTATAGACCGACCTTGAATGCGAGAGACTTTGGACACACTTAAGAGTGAACTAATGAGCAGAGGAACCATTCACTTTTTCCCAATATTCACAGCAAGTTCAATATTTTCGTATATATTAGAGTTCTTCTCCACCATAAAATTGCAGGCTCTGTAAGGGTTGAGAACAGACAAAAAATTGTATGGACAACACGCAACACCTGGGAGTCTTAAATCTCTGTCTCCTGGAACTGAGAGCTGAGGCCTGATCTCCGCCTTCATCCTGAAAATGGAATGTGGCTGGCTTTTCAAATCAACCTTTTAAACTTGTCAGCTTAGCCGGGAACTTGTCAGTTCCAAACTCATCTTTCTAGCAGTAACGAGTTAACACCACGCGTGAGATGGCCTGTTTCCTGAGTTATTTAATTAGAATCTGCAGACATTAGCCAGGAAAGCATCGGCACAGAATATGTCCAAACAAGCTCCTTCACTGGGAGAGAGTGGGGGTGCCCAGGTGGGGGAGGAACAAGAGGTGTCTGGAAGACATTAGCTCCCAACCCCTCCAGTGGCAGCATCGGATCTTCACGCATTGAATTCCAGAGAGGTGCCTGGAGAGGAGAGGGGTTGGAGCTGAGCCTGGCTGTCACCCATGCAAGGGAGGGCTGAAGATTTCAGACAGCCGAGGTTCCCGGAACAGCCTGACCCCAGGGAACTCCGTAGGAAAGTGCCCTCCACGGCTGCCGGACTGGTGAGGATGTGCCTGGGCCACGGAGACAGAGAGCCCCACGTGACAGCGGCAAAAGGGAGCCAGCGTCTCTGGCACTTGTCTGGAAGCAGAGAGGCCAGGGCTGGACTGGCAGGGCTGTTCCAGGAAGCTCCTCTACTTGGTGGCTCTGTTGTCCCCAGGCAGCTGCCCTTGCCCCCGCCTACACCCCCAGGGCCAGCATGGAGCTCCAGCCTCAGAGCGCCCAGCACAGGACTGGGAAGTGACAGGAGGAACGGCCCGCCTCTCCCCGTGAGGAAATATCCCAGAAGTCACACAGATGGCCTCCCTTCCCATCCTGGAGGGAGAACTGACTCACACCACACCCGGCTGCAGAGGAGGCAGGGAGGTCTTAGTCTTGGGCGGCTAGGTGCCCAGATGAAAGGCGGGTGCTGGCTTGCTCTGAGAGAGGTGGACGATGCTATTGGGAGCCGCGGGATGTCCCTGCCCCACCCCTTTCAACGTTCCCTCCCATCCCAACCGCTCCTCACCCTGAGCTCATGTTCCTGAGTTGCCCTTCAGACAAACGGCACTAAGTAATCAATCAGGGCCAGCTGAAAAGCGTGTGCTCAGGAGCACTGTTCACTAGGCATGCTGTCAAATGGCGGGGACATCCACTGCAAGCCCGGAGGCTCCGTCAGGTGGAGGCGATAGGGCAGGGACGTGGGGAGCAACAGCAAAGGTCGAATGGGCCAAGAGGGGTCAAGGGAGGCTGCACATCACTCCAGGGAGCCCAGGGGGGCCTGGCCGGGTGTCCAGCACGTGGGGTCTCCAGGGAGGAAACAGCATGAGACAGGCACAGAGGTGCGACCACGGCAGACTGAGCGGTTCAGGATGTGTGTGATGCAAAGGGCAAGCGGGGTGAAAAGGTCTGCAGGGGACAGGTCACGGAGGGTCCTCAAAGTCCACTAAGGAACTGGGACTTGCCCTGAAATGCATCAGAGCCAGGAATGGATTTTAATGAGAGCAACAGTTGGTGACCAGACATTGGGCTGTTGAGCGGAAGGAAAATCAACACTGGAGAACAAAGGGAGACAAGCCCCCCCACCATGTCCCCAGCCCTCTTCTTTCTTCCTCCGGCCCCTGTTGTCATGGGGAGAAGGACAATCTTATCTGACTGCTCAGACTCCAGGACTGTCTCTGGCCACCACTACCAGTGGGCAGGGTCAATGCAGGTTAAAGACTGAGCACACAGTGTGGCTGGGCCACACACAGAGACAGGTGACCTTCAGGACATTCCTTGGGCTCCTTAGGAACCCATGAGGAAGTTCCCTGATAGGTTTCTAATACAGAAATTTACTGCCTTACATGGAAATGCTAGGTACCTGGAACCTGGGATTGCCCCATGAAAGCCAGTTTCCTGACACCACCACCCCTCCCGTCCCCCATCCCTGGCCCATCTGTCTGGGCTGCTGTCTCTTGCCATAAATCCTCCCCTGACCCCGAGGATGTCTGGCTTGCCGAGGAGCACCCTTTGGAAACCTGGGCTGGCTGAAAAACCTACAGCTCGGTCAAGCTTGCCAGAGGGACAGCTCCACGCCACTGTTATGAACGGGAGAAAATGTCACAGCAGAAAGGCCACACTCCTACATTGTACAATCAGGAAACTCAGCAGCACAGTCCAGTGACCCCTAAGCCACTTTAGGGACATCACCAATACTACTTCTCTGACTCCCAGCATAGCCTGGTTCACAGGACTTCATTATCCTATTGGGGACCTCTTGGCCACAATTAACGTCCTGACGTTCCCGTTGCTCCTTCTGAACATGTCAGCCAGGGAATGTCAGTGTGGGGAGGGCAAACGCAATGCCTGTGTTTCTGCCCAGCACACGGCTCAGAGCCTTCGCTCTTAGGAACCACTTTTAATGATCTGTTACTATTGGGGTTACCTTGATAATTCCCTTAAGTCATTTTTCCAATTAGTTTTTCTGATTACCTCCAAGTGCTACATTGCTACACGCTGCTCATGCTAACCTATGCAGAGCCCCAATTCCATGCAGGGAGGATGTACAGCAGCAAAATATGTAGGATCTGTCTTTGTGGAGCAGTGCTTTTATTATGAAATTTGGAAAGAAGAATAATTTACTAAGAACCTTCTCCCTTCCCCCACAACTCAGAAGAAAAGGCAGAGAAGAGCGGGGGAGGGGAGAAGTGCCCAGGATACCAGTCCAGTCTCTGACAACTCCCCAGGCGGGGCAGAGAGGCCCTCCTGTCTCCAGGCAGCTACAGGCTGTCCCTCACCTTGCCTCTTACTCTGCACAGGACACTTCTGAAGGCCAAGTTGGTGCCGGATCCCCCTCACCTCCCACCCTGTGCAGAGGACCTCAGCAGTTTGTGCACCTCCCTGGCACGGGACAAAGGCCTCTGGGCCAGATGTGCCGGGCACCCTTGCAGCATGTACTTCCTGCCTGGCTCCCACTGTGACCGGCGGAGCCCACACCTGGCCGATGTCCCATACCACAGAGTCAGGACCCATGGAGCTCGGCGTCTTCTTGCTCTCCATGAAAATGCAGGAAGACATCTGGAATTGACTCTCTTAGTTTTGAAATACACAATCCATCATTGATTGTTGTCAACAGTTCCCCATCCCTGCCTTACACCTCCACCCCCAGCCTCAGTGACCATCACTTACTCTCTACTTCCATGAGTTCAGCTTAATCAGATTCCACAGATAAATGAAGCCACGCGGTGTTTGTCTTTCTGAGGTGATGGATGTATCATTTAGCTGATTTAACCATCCCATGTCATATACACGCACTGAAACATCACATTGTACCCTACATGTGTACAGTTATGATGTGCCAATTAAAAATCATATTAATAACAAAATTAAAGGCAGGGAGCGCTGCTTGACTGTCCCACATACCTGGTGTACGTCCCTGCCTCAGTTGTCCACAGGTCTCATTGAAGCCACTTGCTGTCTCACTCCACGGTGGGTCTTCCGGGCCGGCAGGAAGCAGAAGGTTCTCCGAAGAAAGCTGACAAACATCCTCGTGGCCCCTGCTAGCCCTGGCTCCTGCCACAGGGAGACACTGAGGTCGCACCATGGGGCTGCCCAGCATGGAGGGAGTGTCCCTGGGAGGATGGTTCCTGGGGGCCGGGGGCTCCATCCGGGTTCCCACCCTGCTGCCAGTGCTGGGCGTGCAGGAGGAGGCCACAGGGCCAGGCTGGGGGGCTGTGCCGGGACTGGAGATCCTGGTCTGCAGGCCGGGTGGGGGAATGGCAGGCATGGTGTCGTGGACAGGGGCTTCCCAATGTCGCAGGAGCCCTTCACCCTGGGCTTCTCCTCGGCTGACACCAATTCCTGGATTTGGTCTTTCTCACTCCCTATGACCTCCGCTCGCTGCAGGTCCTGGCGAGCCAGAAGTGGCTACACGTACCACCTTAGTCTCTTCTCCCAGCCCAAGGTAACCCATGGGTGGCCCATGAGGTGCTCAAGCGTGGGCCTCTTCCTGGGGTTGAGGGTCAAGAACCTCTTCAGGAAGTTTTCCGCAGATGATGAAAGGTAAAATGGTATTTTGATTCTTCCTCGAAGGACCTCCTTCTTCACCTCCCCAAACTTGTTCCCAACAAATGGCTCGGCCCCAGTGACCATAGTGTACAGAGTAACCTCCAGGCTCCACACATCTGCGGTGGGGCCATCATACTTTTGTTCTTTGTTGTTTTATAAATTTAGTTAGTATTAGTATTATTACTTTTTATTGTTGGTTTTTGTTAGAGTAGCTAGTATAGTTAGTATTGTTTGTTAGTACTGTTGGCATAGTTAGAGTAGTTGGTCCAAGCAGGACACTCTATAGTAATAAAAGGTACAAAACAGCAGGAAGTTAAGACATTTCTCAACATCTGCATACCTAATAAGAGACCATCAAAACACGTGAAGCAAGAGATGACCCAACTGTGGGGAGAAACAGACAGTTCGCCATTAACAGCTGGAGCCTTTAATCCCCCACTCTCCATCAAGGATAGAACAACCAGATAGAAGATGAATAAGGAAATGAAATAGAGTGTTCAAAACCACTCTAGTGCTCGAACAGCACAAGAAACCAACTAGACCCCATAGACACCTAACAGGACATCCTACCCAGCAACAGAACGTCTATTCTTGAATCAGTGTTGGCTCCAGGAGAGACATATGTTAGGCAACAAATTAAGTCCCAGTACATTTTGAAAGATAGTGATCATGGAAAGTATCTTCTTTGATCACAATGGGATGAAGTAAGAAATCAATAACAGAAGGAAAAGCAGGAAAAAAATCACAAATCTGTGTATGTTAAACAATATACTCTCAAGAAATAAATTGGTCAGAGAAAAAATCGCAAAGGCTATCAGAAAATACTTAGAGGCAAAGGAAAAAGAGGCCCTGCTCTCTTCTCCAGCTTCTCAGGGTTCCGATTTTCCCCGGCTCCTCTGCTCCAGCCACACACCTTCCAATCTGTCCTCACACTGCCTTGCCCCCTGACTCCAGCATCATGGAAATTGCTGTTCCGTCCACCTGGAAGATCTGTCCCTGGCTGTGGATTTTGCCGGCTCCTCTTATGCTTCAGATTTCACTTTAAAGGCCACCTGCCAGGACGGGCCTTCCTTGCATCCCCTTCTAAACAGCCCTCCCCACACACCCATGACCCTCTACCCATTAGTCCATTCCTCCTGTGCACTTGTCACAGTCTGAAATTGGCTTATTTGTCTGTTTCTAGTCTGTCTTCCTACGGTAGAATGTCAGCACCAAGAGGGCAGGCACTGTGTCTGTCTCGTCTATCACTATATCCCTGCTGATTCCCTGCGAGATTCTTTCTTCAATTCTTTTTGGCGGCTGGCCTGTACAGGGATCCGATCCCTTGACCTTGGTGTTGTAACACCGCACTCTAACCAACCAAGCTAATCGACCAGCCCACAAAATTCTTTTAAAACAACATTCACAGTGTTAATACAACAACTGATGTACAGTGTGCCGCACTTGACTTCACCCTTCCTGTTGGTGGATATGTGGTCATTTCTGGTTATAAATAATACTGCCATGACCATCTTTGAGCATAACATTCTTTGTCCCTGCCTCTGATGATTTCATTACGTAATAGTCTGAGAGGTAGAAATACTGGGTGAAAGATCATGATCAGTTTTAAAGCTCCTTTATACAGACTGCCACACTGCAGTCTGGAAGGTGAACTGGAGACCTAATGTAAGCCATCACCCTGAATGCAAGGGCTGGGAGACAAGACGTGAGTCTTTAGACTAGTGGAGCACAGCAATCACCCGGGATCTGATGACAATTCAGATCTGATCCAGGAAACTTGTGCTTCTACCAAGGTCCTCCACAGGCTCCAGTCTCACTGTCTGCTGCTCATCCTGCCAGTGTCTGGACTCCACACTGACACAGCCCTCGGCACCTGTGCCTCCCCAGCCCCAAGGCCCGCAGCCCCAGTAGGAAGTCCCAAGCTTGTTCCCACTCTGCTTGCCCCAGGCCCTGCCTCCATGTGGCTCTCAATTCTTGACACCAGAACCTCTAAAGTTTACTTGTGGTTCCTAGGGGTTTTGAGTGGGTTTTCTACCAGTCATAGGGTGAGCTCATGCCCTCAGATCCCAGGGTTTCATCTAGCCTGTCTCCAAAACCTGCAGTCTAAAGCTTTGGGCTTTACTGCCTCCTGCACTCTTGGCCACTTGCTGCTGCACAGCCATAATTCTGGATTGACAAAGTCCTGTAAATTAGGACGTTTCCATTTCCATAATGATTTAAGGAACTGCAGATGTCTGGGAAAAATTCTTCTGCCTACATGGGTTACTGGGATTGTGTCTCAGCTTTCCACTAAATTTTGCATGTGTGTCCATATTCTCAGGTAATTTCTACAAGCTAAAATAACCTGTCACATGGTTAAAGCTTTAAACATAAGTGCTTTTAGCTTTGGTTTTGCCTTAATGACCGAAGGAAGGTTAGCAGATGAGTGTTGCTGATTTGCTTACCTGCATTAGGAGCACTTTTGTTGGAAGGATTTCCATATAGGCATATGAAGCCAAATAAGACATATGAAAACAGGTTTTTTTAAAAGTTTTTTAAATAGTTGATTTTAACAAATTAAGATATATGTTTTATCCCTTATTTGTTTCACTTTATTTGCAAATGAGAATGTCGTGAAAAATGCTGAAATAATTTTCTCACAAGCCTGGTTTGTTCTTGAAGTAATATCTTGTCCTTGAAACTATGTTTGCTTGCTCTGGCTATTAATCACTGCTTGCTCTTTTGGCTTTTGTAACAAGAGCTTATCTGCACAGACCACATATGCTAGCTGAAATGCTGAGAAAAGAAAAAAAAATGTGTAAAGAGCCCTGGAACAGTCTGCCTATAAAAAGCCTTGTCAGACCCACGTTCGGGGTCCAGATTTTCAGAGCACGAACTCATCTGGTCCTGCTAGCTTAATAAACACCTGGCTCTCTCCAACCCTCCGAGTGGGGTCGCTTCTTGCCTAGTCCTTTTTTTCCACAAGTTAGCTCAAAATAATGTACATGTATTTGACTAAATGGCCTGTGACATCTGCCACAATGTGCTTTTTCCTCTATTTAATTGTGGTTCTAAGTCTGAACAAAGACAGGAATGAAGATGCAGAGAGTTTTCAAAGATTACATGCGCCCTTGGGCAGGACTCTTGGGCGGGACTCTTAAGCAGGAGCTCACTTGAGGTCATAAGCTTTCCAACCAACCGATGAGCACTTAATAGAAATCCTTTCTTCCTGACGAGGATGAAATACAGAGCCCTTTTGACATCGTGTAAGGAAAATGGACAAATGGTCAGGCTCCCTCAGATGTTCGGAATCTTGCTGAGCATGACCTAGCCTGTTTAAGGTAAATGTGTTAATTGCGCATGTGTGCCCAGGTGTTCCTTGGTTATTGTCTGATTTAATTGCACATGTGCACCCAGGTGTTCTTTGGTTGTCTGACTTAAGTATAAAGGACAAATGGCTCTGATCCACAGTGCCTCCGGGGATGCCCCCGGGAGGCCACCAGGCCACAGATGCGCTGAAGAGGCTGGGGACTGAGCTCATGTCAGAATAAGGCTCGTCGGGCCGGCCCATGGCTCACTCGGGAGAGTGTGGTGCTGATAACACCAAGGCCACGGGTTCGGATCCCATATAGGGATGGCCGGTTAGCTCACTGGGTGAGCCTGGTGCTGACAACACCAAGTCAAGGGTCATGATACCCTTACTGGTCATCTTTAAAAAAAAAAAAAAAAAAAGAATAAGGCACATCAACCTTGTCAATGGTTCCCAGGATCTTTTCCAATCACCTAGCTCACAGCCTGCATATGGGTGGTCTATGACCCAGTCTGCATGGCATATGAGGGGTCTGTGACCCAGTCTGTACAATGGGTTTGAAGGCTCTGTGAGCCCTAGCCCAAAACACAGTGAACCCAACAGGACCAGGTCTGAGACCACAGCTGACTCATGTCGGATGGTGTTTGTCTGGAGATGTCAACCTACCTCTTGTCCTCTTTGTTTGACCTGGCCTGGTCCCACTGTCGTTGCTTTCATAACACGTCACCCATTCCCAGACATTCTTTTTCCGTGTTCCCTCAACTTCTACAGAAGAAACCAGCCAAGGCAGGGCCCTGCCTGGTACCCCTCACAGCTTTTAGGAGAAGAAAACTCCAGCCCTTCTCTGTGAGTAATGTGTCTGGGCTGTGCAGGACCAAATAATGCTTTCCTCTTAGAAGAGACAGCTGGAAACCTGACCCACTGAGACTGAGATAGGGCAAAGCAGCCTCCTCTCATGCTGCACATGGCTTCTGACTATTTCCACGGCTGTTTGCACAGGCGTGTGCATACCTATTGTCTTTCCAGTGAAGCAGGTGACAGGCATATAACACAGGTTCTTCAGGGGATACATAATTAATTAAATCATAATGACCAGAATAATCTGAAGAATTACATGTAGGGCTTCTGGTATTTGTTCCATATAGGATGCATATAAATATTCTATGGCCCTTTTTAGCTTATACTTAGTGGGGGCAAACTGGCAGTCCCAATCATTTTCTCGGTGGGGCTTACGAGCAGCTACTTGACTGTGCAGGTGGAGGAACTAGGGGAATTGTCTGAAAGCTGTGTTTGCATAGCAAGCATGTTGGTTTTACCTAGGTGCTATGCTTATTTGGGTAGCTTGGAGAAATACTCACCCAAGCCATTTCTCACGTTAGATCTTGATGGGAGTTAGGAGAGGGAATCCCTCCTAGAGAATTTGATAAGGAACAAGTGAAAGAAAAACTATCACTTCATAGCTTTTAGAAGTTTAGGACCAGGCCGGCCCGTGGCTCACTCGGTAGAGTGCGGTGCTGATAACACCAAGGCCACGGGTTCGGATCCTATATAGGGATGGCCGGTTTGCTCGCTGGCTGAGCGTGGTGCTGACGACACCAGGCCAAGGGTTGAGATCCCCTTACCGGTCATCTTTTTTAAAAAAAAAAAAAAAAAAAAAAAAAAAAGAAGTGTAGGACCTAGTCGACAATATTGGTGTAGGAGATTCCCCCAAAGGAGCTTTGTATTTATGCAAAGGTAGGCACCTGGTACTTAACCAGCCTGGAAGAGAAGTAGTTGAAACAGATTCAATTTTCTGCTTTTTATGGTAGCCAGGAAGTTTGCAGGCTCAGAGGTGAAAAGGACTGGGGGCTAGGTCCAGACACAGAGAGTGAGAACTGGCCATGAGGAAGTAAGTATCAATGCTGCCTGCTACTTTCGTTATGCACTTTTGGGTAACAAAGCACTCCAAACCCAGGAGCTCAAAATGACAACAGCTTTATGATGTTCACAGTCTGTGGGCCACGCGATTCTTGTGCTCCAGTGGCACTGACTGGAGTCACTTGCTGGTATTCAGCAGGTCCCTGCACTGGTCTGGGGGTGCAGGAAGGACTTGCCTGCTGAGAAGCTGGGCTCATGGGGGGGCTTTCTCCCTCTCTGTGGGTCTTGGGTCTTTCCTACAGGTCAACTGAATGTCTCAGATAGCAGCTCAGGCTCCAAGGGCAAGTGCTCCATGAGACAGGAGTGGAAGTGCCAGCCCTGGACTGGGATCTGGCATAGTACCTCTTCCACAGCGTTCTATGGGTCACAGCACTCACAGGTCACCCACGCTCAAGGGGAGGGAACGGAGACTCATCCCGTCATGAGAAGAATGCCAAAGACATTGTGGCCATCTTTGATCTGCCACATCTGCCATTCAGTTTGAAGTTGGCTGTTGTTCTGTTCTTTGCTTTTGTCTACCTTTTTCCTCCCCCAGCACTGAGTAAAAGTGAACACAAGAAGGGAAAGATGCTGTGTTCTTGCCTGGTATGCCTGGGATTTACAGCTATAAATCCACTGCTTGCTGGTGCTACTCCCTCTGGTGGTATTTTACATACATCACCACATTTAATGTCATGACAACCCTATGCTGGTATTACCCCCATTTGACACATAAAGAAAATGAGGCTTTGAGGTAATAATCTACCCACCACCCCACTAGTGGGCCGTGGCACAGCTGAGGTTTTGAGTCTAGGCATGCTCAACTCTGAGCCTTCAACCAGTAGGGCATGTTGGCTGAGTACTTTATTCAACTCCTGCAATATGCATAGTGCCGGATCCATCCCTAAGGAGATTATGGTTTATTGAATGGGGGAGGTGAAGATAAATTCACAAAAAGTGAGATGGCAAGAACAAAAGTACATCATGACTGAAATATGTGACAATGCAGTGCAGGAGAAGAAGGGCCAAAAAATCTAATGATAGTAAGTCCTGTGAGTACAGAGGACCCCAAAATTTGGGACCACAGAGACATGAGGAAGCTTCATGGAGAGGCTGGATCTCATAGGATGGAGAAGAAATAAGGGACGGGGGGTTGGGTACGACCAGGGGTATCTGCCATAGTGTATGTGGGGAGGAAGGCAGGGAAGGGGAGAAGTCATAGAAGTAGGAAAAGTACAAGGCACATTGGAGGTATGACAAGCAGGCTCAAAGGTAGGTCCGTCTAGATTAAAAAATGCTCCCACAGGGCCGAGTCCGTGGCGCACTCGGGAGAGTGCGGCGCTGGGAGCGCAGAGACGCTCCCGCCGCGGGTTTGGATCCTATATAGGAATGGCCGGTGCACTCACTGGCTGAGTGCCGGTCAAGAAAAAGACAAAAAAAAAAAAAAAAAAATGCTCCCACAAATAACACTCACAGGAGAGGTAGAACTCTAGGAAATGGAAAGATGAGTATTGTAAAAGAATCTTAACATTAAAGGACTGACTCCAGTTGACAGAATGTAATCATAAAAATACATACATATATATGAGGGGACTTCAAAAAGTTCATGGAAAAATAGAATTAAAGATAATGTGAATCTTTCTATGAATCTTTTGGAGACCCCTCATATATACTTAAACTTACATGTAGTAAAATCCACTCTTTTTGGGTACAGTTCTGTGAGTTTTGAGCAGTGCGTACATAGATTTGTGTAACCACCATTACACTCAAGATGCAGGACAGTTGTATCATCCCCAAAACAACTCCCTTGTGCTGCCCTTTATGTCATCATTGTTGGAAGAAATGAAGACCTGGGCCAGCCCATGGCTCACTTGGGAGAGTGTGGTGCTGATAACACCAAGGCCATGGGTTCGGATCCCTACATAGGGATGGCCGGTTAGCTCACTTGGGAGAGCGTGGTGCTGACAACACCAAGTCAAGGGTTAAGATCCCCTTATCGGTCAAAAAAAAAGAGAGAAATGAAGACCTGGATTAGGGAGTGGCAGTGGGATGCCATGGTCAGAGGACCCAGAGGACTGGGCAAATACCCCCTCAGACAGTGGGCATCCTAAGGTTAAACCATCATCTTTCATTGGTGCTTCACCAGTAGCCATGGTACCATGATTTTGGTCTTCACTGTTTCCAAAATTTTCTGGTTTTCAACCACATGTTCAAACTCTACCATGTGGGCCGGCCCGTGGCTCACTCGGGAGAGTGTGGTGCTGATAACACCAAGGCCCCGGGTTCGGATCCCATATAGGGATGGCCGGTTCGCTCACTGGCTGAGCGTGGTGCTGACAACACCAAGTCAAGGGTTAAGATCCCCTTACCGGTCATCTTTAAAAAAACAACAACAACAAAAAAACTCTACCATGTGTTCAGATGAATACTCCATGTTTCTCTCCTGGCTCAGTTTATTTAAGAATTTCAAATCAAAACCACACTGAGATATTATCCCACCTCAGTTAGATTGGCTATTATCAAAAAGACAGAGAATAACAAATGCTGGCAAGGATTCAGAGAAAGAGGAACCCTCCTACAGGGTTGGTGGGACTGTAAGTTAGTGCAGCTATTATAGAAAACAGTATGAAGCCTCCTCAAACAACTACAGATAAAACTCCCATACAATCCAGCAATTCCACTGCTGGATATATACCCAAAGGAATGGAAACCATCATGTCGATGGGATACCTGCACTGGTATGTTTATCGCAGCTCTATTTACAATAGCCAAGACATGGAACTAACCTAAATGTCCATCGACAGGCAACTGGATAAGGAAAATGGAATACACACACAATGGAATACTACTCAGCCATAAAAAAAGAATGAAATTCTCCCATTTGCAGCAACATGGATGAGTTTGGAGAAAATTATGTCAAGTGAAATAAGCCAGGCACAGAAAGAAAAATACTGCATTGTCCTCATAAGTGGGAGATAAAAAAATAAACAAGAAAGAAAAGAAAAGAAAGGAAGGAAGGAAGGAAGAGAAAGGAAGGAAGGGAGGAAGGGAAAAGAAAAGGAAGAAAGAGAAAAAAAAGAAAGCCCCAAATCACAATAATACACTGAACTTTCAAAAGGAGAAAACAGAACTGTGGTTACTAGAGGTGGGAAAGGGGTTTGTGGAGGTTAGTGAGAAATCGGTTAAGGGTCACAAAGAATGATAATGTTTTGTAATGATGAATATATTAATTATCCTGATTTGATCATCACATATTGTACACAGGTATTGATAGTCAATTCTTTACCCCACAAATATTTATAAACAATTATGTTTCAATAAAAAAACAAAATAATTTCAGTGACACGTTTATCTCAGGGTAATGAGGGTAAAAAGCAATTTGAGAACAAGAAGCCAATATGATTATCATGACACAGTCACGGAAAATAAAATAGGAAGGAAAAGGAAAGTCTGAGCCCCCAGTGTAAAGACAGGGAAGGGGACAGCAAGTTGAAGTCCTTCAGAGTTCAGTGTCAAGGCAAGTAACACTTCCATTCTTATGGAAAACATTCTTGGGGATTCAGTGTTGACCAGTCCTATTGTACAGAGCATATAAAAAGGAAGCACTTAATCTAAGAAACAAAATGGAGTTGGTCGTGCTAAGCAAACTGAGACTACTAGTGAACAATTTGTTTGAACCACGCTGATAAGTAGACCCTCTAAGACGTCAGCCAACAGACATGTGGCATGGATAAACCAGATAGGTGGTACGGACAAGAGGTGTAAAAAGGGTACAAAAACCCAAGTCTTTGCTCAGTTGAATGCGGACTGTCTGGCCGAGAGCTATTCTTGTTCTCGACCATCTCACATTGACATCTGCTGCCAAAGGCTCTGCCCGAATGACCCTCAAACTGAGACTTTTCCTTGAAAGACGCTGACCTTCCTAGTGAGACTGGACAACCGACTGGACCGACTGACCTCTCTGCGCATCAGCCAGTTCATTAACTCAGACTCTTGTTTCTCTCTATATACCCTCACTTAATTGTACTGCTCTTAGTATCTTGAATAGTAAGTGATGTAGTGGTGAGCGGACATGCTACAGTCTTCAGAAACGCTGCAGGAAATCAGAGGAGGAAAGGGGGAAGAATCTACGAAGACTCTGTAAAGTAGATGGCTTCTGATCTGCATCTTCAAGGTGGAAGAAAGCTTTCTAGGTAGAAGGAAGAAGATAAGCACAACCTGGATGTAACAAAATGCAAGAATGTATCAAGTGAATGACAACAAGTCCAACTGGGCAGGAGCAGAGTGCACTGAGAAGAGCAGCACAGGACAAAGCTGCAAGGGTGGGTAATGGTTTGTATGTCTCTAATCCCTCTGTGGAGTAGAAAGGGTACCGGACCAGAAGTCAAAAGACCTGGGTCACCTCCTAGTTTTCCCACCATTTAGCTGTAACCATGAATAAATCACTTTCTATAACCTGTCACTGTCCTCACATGACAAGTTTCCAGCTCTTAATGATTTGAGCTTTATCTAGAAGAGTTTACAGATCCAGTATTTTTCACAGATCCCAGTGACAAGCAAAAAGAGCAGGTTTTATTATTCCCACTTCTTTGACTGTCCAAAGCTTTTCAGCTATCTTACCTGAAATCTTTCCCATCACTGAGGGCTTCATCCCTTATAAACATGAGGTTTTCAGAATTAACATGTTGTCACTTTGGCCACTTTCGTTTTTGCTGGACCATCTGCCGGGTCCCCCAGGATCACTGCGGCCTCTCTTCCTCTTTCCTTGTGAGACTTTTGAGAGACGGCTCTTCTTTGGGGGTTTTTCATCTTCTAAGACATCTAGGTAACCACATGGAAGGAGAGGTGAGAGATGACAGGAAAGGTGAAGGCAGTGCGGCTTATGGGCAGGGTCATGAAAAGGCTCTGTAACATCTTTCCAAATCCCATCTCCATCACCTGTTCACCATCCCGTGTCTGCTCAGCAACCAGCTCTCAGCCTCTCCCCACCTGCAGCCTCGCCTCTGTTCACAGTTAAAACCATCCTCTTTTATCAGCATTTTATTCTACTTCTACAGAGACCACTATATACTCAAGTAAAATTTAACTTCCAGGTCTTAAATTTCAGCTAATCTCTAGCAAGGAAAAACCTGAATCCATTCATTTAACACCTTGTTTATTTACTACCTGCCAAAACTAATGATTTGTTTTAGGGATAATCCATTCCTCCTAATTAAAATGTTTTGAGGTCATAAACATGTCTGACTTTTACTACAACCTTATTTCTACTAACAGATTTTTCTGCCATGTTGCAAGACCAAACTCAGCTCAAAACACATACTTCAATAAAACCTTTCCAATCTAACCCAAATGGCACTTGTATACCAACCACCTTAGCAAATTTTAATGTTGAAGTAAGATAACGGGTTGACTATTCCTTATCTGGAACGCTTGGGACCAGAAGTGGTTCAAATTTTGGATTATTTTCAGACTTTGAAATATTTGCAGATACTTACCACTTTAGCATCCATAATCCAAAAATCCGAAATGTTCCAATGAGCACTTCCTTTAAGCATCACTTCAGCTCTCAAAAAGTTTCAGATTTTGAAGCTTTTTGGATTAGGGATGCTCAACCTGTAGTAATTCAAAATATCCTTATTTTCTTAAAATAATTATCATTGTTTTCTGTTAAAGGGAAATACAAAAAATGGATAAGCTGTTGGTTTTAGCTAAATTAGGGCATCTAAAAGGATGGTGTTTGTTTCATATAAATAATTGTATTACTAAATTAATTTAAATAAATAATCCATAAATAATATGGCAAGGAAGGATATTTTCCTGTTCTACAAATACATTCACACGAATAATCTTGAAGTTGAAATAAATATTCCTTTGCCTTTCCATGATCCTGCTTCAATTAATTTTGGAAAATAAAAATACTCTAGTTGTTAATGAGGTTCCAAAAGGGGCTGCAGTATTAACCTAAAATATCAAATTAATTCATTCCTTTCATTTATCATTTGTGCTGCTGACTCTCTGGACAGGTATTTAGAAATAAATCCCCAATAATGTATTTTTGCATGGGAGGAAAAAACTCACTTCTGACCTAAGTGAAATCATAACTTAATTCAAATAAAGTTCACATTACAGGGGCAATTTTTTTAATGCTAGATAAATCACTGATTCAGTTCTGTGTCTTTAAAATGTTTTATAAAAGAAAGAATTTATGCATTCCCATGTTTTAACATAAACACAAAATAAGGAAACATTTTGAAAAACAAAATATCTCAAAAGTAGTTATTTTGAATCTGGGAACAGATTTCTTACTCCAAGGTCAGAGACTGCTTAAAGACTGATAACTAGATAGTTTGAGTAGAGTGCCCTTAAAATCAGCATTTCTGGATCTTACAATGGTCTTTAGCCTTCTATTAATGAGCAAAGACACTAAATACTTCATTTTTACTAATCTGAAAATGCAGGGTGGGAGGATACTTCAGAGGTACCACCAAACTTATTTGGTTGGTTAAAGGCACAAGTGTTATGTCTGTGTTTTGAAGAGAGAAGTAGAGGAGTTAAAAGGAAAAAAAAAAGGAAACAAAAAACTGAAACAAAAAAATGTTCATAGTATCATTATTCATAATATTCAAAAACTTTTTAAAAAAATCTGAATGTCTAACCATGAGATAATCATTAAGTAAATTATGGCACAGTCATACAATGAAATATAATTCAGTAATCTTTTAAGACAAAGAAAATGATACATGATATGATATAATGTTTGGCATGCAAAGTTGTTTTTATGGTATGCTTTCTGCTATGCAAAAAAGACACAGACCAAAAGGAAACAGACCATTACTTAATGGTGGTTATTTCTGGATAGTTGAAATACAGCTGACTCTTTTTATTCTTCTTTTTTTTTTTTTTTTTTTAGTCCCTAAGCATTTGGAGACTATTTTCCAGGCTTCTCCAAGATCTAGAGCTATCTAATATGCTATCTAATATGTCTCCTTGAGGTCAGTGTTATTGTTTCAGTAGGGCGTGAATGACCACTGTGGCTGCTTGGCCATCTGCTAAGATTTAATAAGAACACCTGCATAAACCTTCCAGTGACCTCTCACAGCACTTGGGAAAAAATTCAAAATCCCTAGCTTGGTCTCCAAGTTAAGGGCCCTGCCCACTTCTCTCATCTTAATTCCTCCCACTCACCCCTTCACTCATTGTGTCCAGACAACTGGCCAACTTCATTCCCTCCTAAGAGTCTTTTTTTTTCTTTTTGGCGGCTGACCAGTACAAGGATCCAAACCCCCTTAAGTGTTTTTAAACCTACTGTTCCCTTTGCCTAGAACTCTTTTCCCCCAGGACTTCCTATGAATGGTTCAAAGTTACATTTGGTAATTGTCTCAAAATGTCACCTCCTCACCTTCCCTGTTCAGCCACCTTCCCTGACCACTGGTTCTGATTGAGCTGCCTCTTCCCCACTCCCACAGCATCCTGTTTTACTTTCTTCACGTCTCTTATCACTATGTGATTTTTTTTTAAGTAGTATTGTCTGCCCTACCTACCCTCTCCAAAGATTATAAGCATCACCACAGCAAAGACCTTGCCTGTCTTGTTCATTACTACAATCCCAGCACATAGAAAAGTGCCTGGAAATAGTAGGTGGTCAATAAATACCTGCTGAAGGAATGAATGAATGACACCACTGAAGGCACTGACACAGAGAAGAAATGTGAAGAAACCAGAGGTGCCCTAATAGCATCAAGGAAATAATGCAGAAGACTGTCTTCTTTGTTTCTGACTACTGAAAGCAGCCGAGTGTCAACTTCAATCATATGCACAGGGGTGCTGTTAAAACCTACACTATTACACTGTTAGAAACTGCACTGTTAGTTACCAAATGAGTGTCACCTGCTGCCGAATCCCAATTGCTAAGTCTATACTCCTCTACCTAACCACAACCAAGTCTTCAGATCCCAGAAACTACCTTGGAAACTCACTGCTAGCTCCTCTGGCTGGCAGAGTGTGAGTAAAGCGTGAGTGCATGCTATCCTGTGCTTAAGTGAATGATATGAACTAGCCCACTGACTACCTAGCATGGAACCATGCCAAGGTTTATATGCCATCTCACTGAAAACTCACAACCCCCTGCAAGGTAGTATTTCATTTCATTGACAAGGGTCAGAAGGGCTAAATCATTTATCCAAATGCTGTATAACTAAGTAGTTATATAAGGGTTATATAAGTACTAAATTGTATGTGTTAAATAACTAAGAGTTGGTGCTATACCAAACTAGCACCCAGGTGAAGCGTTGACCTAGGAAGAATGCTACTCAAACAGGTAGCACTTCCATCAGATTAAAACCTTTAATTTTGAATACCCACATTTCCAGAATACACTCTGACTAGAATACTAACTCCTTTTCATAACCCCTTGCTGAAATAGTACCCATCCTTAAAGTCGCAGATCAAACAATGCCTTAAAAGAGCATTTCTCAATCTCTCCAGTCAAACTAGATTTTTTCCTTTGGAAGCCACAACACATTCTGCCTTGGATATTTTATGTGCAAATGTCATGTCAACACTGTTAGGCCTCATGGCCAGCATCAGCACAGCCATGTTAAGCAACTTTCCACTCTCTTCCCCCTTGCCCCTCCCTATCTCATGTTAATCAACTTTCCACCCTCTACCCTCTTGCTTTTTGAGAAAAACTGGAATTTGTACAAAACAGATTCTTATGCAAAAACCACCACTCAACGCCCTTCCTCAAATTCAAACCTTATAAAATCTTTTTATTCTGTACGGGGGTGGGAGCTGATCCGATTCGGTCTCCCCTCCACACTGGTGGAATAAAGCTTCTTGGCTGAAATGGCACCCGGCTCAAGTCTCTCTCTCTTCTCTGTTTTGCAGAACATAACAAACACCACTCTAAGATCTTCCAAGATATCTCTATCTCCCACGTCAACTAGCTGGTGTACAGCACACAGCAGACACTCAAAAAAACATGTAAATGAATAAACAAGTAAATGAAGGACTAAAATGGAACTCATAATATTAAGTGTGAGGTAAATCGCCTCCTAAATTTAGGAATTATTACCATTTGGTCATTTCCTAATAGATGATGGATTTATAATCTGTACAGAATCACAGACTCTAATGTCATAGGAGGCCTTGCTGGTTACCTACTCTAACCTACCCAGTTATTTTAGGAAATCCAAAAATCTCTTCTACAGCATGCATTTGGAAATTATTTAAAATATTTATTGAGCACTTAGTGTATACAGGGTAAGGTAAGTGAGAGGACAAGATAGGATAGAGCAAAAGATAAGATATGCTTTCATGAAGTTTAAATTCTAGATAGGCAATCAAAAATTAACAAAATTATTACAAATTGTGAAAGAGGCTGGGAGGGTAATAACTGGGATACTATGATATGAGAGTACCTGGGGAAGACCGCCTTAGATAGGATGCTCAAGGAGTGTCTGATTTGAGACCTGAAGTAAGAGAAGAAATCAGCCTTGGGGCCGGCCCGTGGCTCACTCGGGAGAGTGCGGTGCTGATAACACCAAGGCCCCGGGTTCGGATCCCATATATGGATGGCCGGTTCGCTCACTGGCTGAGCGTGGTGCTGACAACACCAAGTCAAGGGTTAAGATCCCCTTACCGGTCATCTTTTAAAAAAAAAAAAAAAAAAAGAAATCAGCCTTGGCAAGAGCCATGGAAGAACATTCTAGGCAAAAGGATCATCAAAGGCAGTCTCAAGGTAAGCAATAAGTTGGCATATCTGGGCAACAGAAAGGAGGACAATAAGGAGGGTATACAGCCATCAAAAGAGTGGGAGGAGACAATTGATGAAGTGGCAGCCTGCAAGCAGCCAAATCATGCAGGGGCATGTTGGCCGTGGTAAGGAAATTGGATTTTACACTAAGATCCATAGGAAGGTACGGAGGGTTTGAAGTAGGAGCCTGGCATGATTTTTTAAAGATCATTTGGGCCGCTGGATGGAGAACTATTTCAGATGAAGGAAGAATCAAGAGAAACTGCAGTCATTCAACTATAAGGTGGCTGGGACTGAGGCTGTGGCCACGGAACTAAAGAGAAGTGGACAGATTTGGGATACAGATGTGTGGCTGAACTGTCTAGACTTGCTAGTGGACTGAATGTGCGCGTGCGAGAAAAAAGTGGGATTCACTTTAACAAGCGGGTGAGAGGATCATGGGAGACGGCAAAAACTGGGGAAAGGACAGGTTTAAAGAGGAAATCAATAGCTTTGCTTTGCCCGTGACAAACACAAGCCTGTCCGACACCCACGTGGGGAAGTCACACTGGATGCGAGCCTGGAACTCGGCTGAGACTCGGGGGAGTTACTGTTCTGGGAGGCAGGACACACAGCCCTCTGCGCCCCGGTCCGTCTTCTGGAGATACATAGTAACCGCAATGCCTTCTCCCCGTCCAGCCTCAGCATCTCCCGGGAGGCTGAGTTTCATCCTCTGGGCGACGGGAAAGAAGACAGACGCTACGCAGGTGACCTGGAGGTCAGGCTGGACCAAGGGGAACAGCTCGGGGCGCCTCGCTCCCGGCCTGGAGGACAAAGGGACGTCGGAGGCACCGGCCCACCGGCCTGTCTCACGCCGGGCCGTGCTCTTGCCTTTGGCTTTCCAGCCGCGCGGCTCCGAGGCGTCTCGCCTGGGCGACATGCGCTGAGCGAGTGACGCACAGGTCGCGGGAAGCCACCCGAGCTCGGGTTCCGCTCCTACACGTGCGCGACGTGGCCACACCCTCTCGTTGTGGGCCAAGCTCCGCCCCCTGGCGAGGCTCTGCCCAGTCCCACAAGGCAAGCGAAAACTGTGGGAAGCAAGAAGCAAAACTTATTTCTTTTCACTTCCTGTGCGTTGCGGCCTGACGCTTCCGGTGCACGTAGTCGCTTTCGTGTTCTCGCGAGAGGCGGGAAAAGGCGCAGTGTTTGAAACATGGCGGAGGACGTGGACCAGGTGGGCGTTCTGAGGGGCTCGCTCCAGAGCGGCTTCCCCTCCCAGCCCTGACCCCCACTCGGCTTCACGTACCAGGACGGCTTTCCCCGAGCTACCCCACTCCTCCTCCCTGGTCTCTAAAGCCTAGTCTGCCCCTTCCTTCGGTAACCGCGCCCGTCCGAATTTTGCCGCAGGCCCTGAGATCTTTTCTTGTTCCAAGCCCGCCAACTAGTTATTTACCAAGCTCATCTCTTCCTTTTTCTTGAGTCTGTAGAATGGGAATAATTATCTCTGCCTGCCTTACGGGGCTGTCGGGATTCCAATAGAAAACGTGGTAATAAAGTTAAGGCGTCATCGTCATTGCTGAGTGCGTTCAGCAAGGACGTAGTGCTTTGTGGGATTAGACACCGTCCTGAGCACCAGGGACACTGGCGTTGACGTAACCGATCCCGTCCTCACTCGGAGCTTATGTTGTGGGGGAGGACAGATAAAAGTAGATATAAATATGTGCGGTGTACAGGAACTGTGATGTGGTGTGAAGGAGACAAGCAAGGAACTGGTGTACAGACTAACGAATGGTCCTACAAGCTTTTCCCCTGCTTTTCCCTCTTCTCAGATGTCTTTGTGGATCAAGCCACAACTTCAGCTTTCTACTGAAATCTCACCTCATCAGAGAGAACTTCCCTGGCCACCTGCATAAAAATAGCACTCACTCTGCTTACCCTACTTTATTTTTCTTCATAGCGTGTTTTTTTTTTGTTGTTGTTGTTCATATAAAGTATATGCTCCTTTGTTTAGTGGGGAACTTACTAAAACGTAAGTTCCATAGGAGCAGGGATTTTGTTTTGTTCACTCTTCTGTCCTCGGGTTTGAGAACAATGCTAGAATCACTCAACGAATATTTATTAAGTGAATGAATTAGATGAACAGGGGAGGCCCCTTTGAAAAGGCAAAATTTAGAACTGCAGGATGAAAAGGGTGGACAACAGGCATCCCAGACAGAGGCCTAGGTAGCATTAGGCTGCCATGTGTGTATTAAATTATGTATTTATATA
Organism: Cynocephalus volans; assembly: GCF_027409185.1. NCBI lineage: Eukaryota > Metazoa > Chordata > Mammalia > Dermoptera > Cynocephalidae > Cynocephalus > Cynocephalus volans. Next base: position 94,600,950 of record NC_084470.1, on the reverse strand, counting down.
CCTCTCTCCACACTAGAGGGTGGGAACTGTGACTTCTGTATCATTGTAATCCAGTGGTTGGTGATCTCGTCCTTAACAGCACCTATTGTACTGTGTTCAGCGGGGAGGCACCAGTTGAGGTCAGGATTTTTTTTTTTTTTTTTCCTCATCTAGCCTTTTGAGCCTATGACATTCAGTCACCTTTCTCCACTGGCCTCATGTACTCACTGAAGACGCTCCCCTTGAATAATCTTACCAACTCCTATGGCCACTACCATTCCTTCCGTGTGGACGACTCCATGTCATCCTAACCCTGACCTCTGAAACCTAAGTTTCCAACAGTTCTTAATAGTAGTAATGGGAATTATTTATAAGTGTTTTCGGTTTACCAGGTGCTATGTTAAATACATTAACTCATTTAGTCCTCACAAGAACCCTGAAGGAAGGCTGTGGCTTCCCCATTTTACAAACGAGGAATCTGAGAATTAGAGATGGTGTGATTTTTAATTTCAGTTCTTAAGTGTGAAGTCAGCACCAAGAGTTGAACCCAGACTGCCTGACTCCAAAGCTAGTGCTTTCAATTAGTATTCCATATGCCTTACTAAATATATTCATCTTACTGTCCATTTGGCACCCTAAACTCAACCTGCCTTGTGCTGAATTCATACTCTGCTGAAGCCTTACCTCTGCTTAGCATTCTGACTTGTGTGTGTGGTAGGCATGGAGTGAAAGATTTTCAGATGATTAAATGATATTTGAGATAAGGCTAAATTCCCTGAGACTGACTCCCTATACCCTAAAATTGAGTCTGGTAGTTTGAATTTTGAGAGAACAAAGTACAGTCATGATTATTTTGTTGTATAACTCCTTCCTATGTATATATGTTTTAGCCCTCATTATATAGAACTTACTACGTGAGAGGCACTGTTCTAAGCCTTCATCTATATCATTTAAGGCTCACAACAACAGAATGAGGTAGACACTGTTGTTATCTCCATTTTACACATTACCCAGGCATAGACAGGGTAAGTAATTTGTCCATGGTCACACAACATAGCGGTGATTTGAAGACCACACTATTTCTAGTACTGTGTTATTAAGCCTATTTCTTTTATCAGCAACAAACTACCAACACCGTAGAAGAGCCCCTGGATCTCATCAGGCTCAACCTAGATGAATAAATTTATGTGAAAATGAGAAATGACTGAGAGTTTTAAGGCAGATTACATGTAAGTAAATTTATCAAAGTACCTCAAAATCAGATTGTTTCCTTGCCACCCCTTACCAACCCCACTCCCTTGAAATGTAAAAACTGACCAGTGTGAAAGAGTATTTTGAAATATGGAGAGCCAGCCCATGGCTCACTAGGGAGAGTGCAGTACTGATAACACCAAGGCCCTGGGTTCGGATCCCTATATAGGGATGGCTGGTTAGCTCACTTGGGAGAGCCTGGTGCTGACAACACCAAGCCAAGGGTTAAGATCTCCTTACCAGTCATGTTTTGAAAAAAAAAAAAAAAATTAAAAAAACCAGAAATATGGAAAAGAGGGAGGTGGAAAGTCACTTGTACTTCTACAAGTCAAAGACACCTGTTTTATTGATATGTATAACATTTTTTCTCATAACAGAAATAGAATGTTTATTATAGAACATTGTCATTCCCTTAAGTTTTTCCCTTCTCTTTATTTATAAATATATTTATTTGTCCTTCATTTTTACTTAAATGTTTTTTATTACTGACATTTACATAAATATGTGTTTTGTTATGAAAAAAATTAAGCAGCACAAAAATGAAGGGTGAAATCTCATTTCCTCTATTGGTAACGACTGTTAAAAATTAGGTTTAGGGCCGACCCCGTGGCGCACTCGGGAGAGTGCGGCGCTGGCAGCACAGCAGTGCTCCCACCGCGGGTTCGGATCCTATATAAGGATGGCCGGTGCGCTCGCTGGCTGAGGGCTGTGCGGCCGGTCACAAAAATGACAAAAAAAAAAAAAAAAAAAAAAAAAAAATTAGGTTTATCGTCTTGCACATCTTTTCTGTATATTTACACATATATACTCATGTGCCCATATGCATACTTTTACATTATGTACATCATTTCTAAATAAAATAAATGGGATCTTGTTATACATATTTTTCAGAACCTTTCTTTTTCACTTAATCTTTTTTGGCAGAGCCCACACCTGGCCAGTCTCCCACACCACTGTGTCAGGATCCATGGATCTCAGCATTGTCTTGCTCTCCATTTAAGAGCGTGGCTTGACCTCCCCACATACCTGGTTCATGTCTCTGCCTCAAGTATCCACAGGTCTCACTGGAGCCACTTTATTTAGACCTCTAAGGTGGGTCTTCCAGGCTGGCAGGATGCAAACCATTCTTAGAAGAAAGTTGATTGGGGCCAGCCTGTGGCTCACTTGGTAGAGTGTGGTGCTGATAACACCAAGGCCACGGGTTCAGGTCCTATACAGGGATGGCCGGTTGGCTCACTGGCTGAATGTGGTGCTGACAACACCAAGCCAAGGGTTGAGATCCCCTTACCGGTCATCTTTTTTTTTAAAAAAAAAAGAAGAAGAAAGTCGATAAACCTCCTTGTGGCCCCCTGCTGGTCCTGGCTCCTGTTTCTGCACCAGAGGGCTGCCCAGCATGGAGGGAGTCTCCTTCTGAGGATGTTCCCTGGGAGCAAGTGTCTCTTCTTGGGTCTCCACCACTGCTGCTGGTGCTAGGCATGCAGGGGAGACCACAGGGCCATGCTGGGGGGCTATGCTGGGAGTAGAGGTCCTCATCTACAGGCAGGATAGGGGACTGGCTGGCATGGTGGCTGTTCTGCTGGTTGACTGCCTGGACTCCTGGTCCTCCTCAGGTTGCTGACTTGCAGAGGTACAGGTAAAGATGGGAAGGGCAAGCACGCTAACATTTTTCCTTAGGTGGACAGACAATGTGGATCGGAATTCAGGGCAGTGGAGGGGGGCAGAGAGCAGGTGTTGGTGGGGTCTGCCGAAGGCAGGGCCTTCACAGTAATGTAGGAGCCCTTTACCATCCTGGGTTTTTTCTTGGCTTTACGTGTTTGGCCCAACATGGATTCTGGGGTCGGTCTGTTTTATATTTGATAAGTTCTGTTCTTTGGGGTCCTGGTGATCTGGGAATAGCTCCACATGTGGTCTTAGTGTCTCTTCTTGGCCCAAGCTGATTCATGGGTGGCTCATGATGTGCTCTAGCGTGGGCCTCTCCCCTGGTGTTGAGGGTCAGGAATTGCTTGAGGAAGCTTTCCAGAGATAATGAAATGAAAAATGGTATTTATATTCTCACTAAAAATACCTGCTCCTGTAGCTCCACAAACATGTTCCCATTTAATGGCAGAGCCGTGGGGACGACAGTGTGGAACAAGACTCCTAGGCTCCATACCTCTACTGTGGGGCTGTTGTAATTTTGGCCCTGGCAGAGTTCTGGGGCAGCATAAGAGGCACTGCCACAGAAGGTTCCTAGCTCCTGGCCAACAGTGAACCAGCTGCCAAAGCAAAGTCAGCTATTTTTACGTTGAGGGCAGTATCTAGGAGGAAGTTCTGTGGCTTCAGGTCCCTGTGGACCAGGCTTTCCTAGTGACAGTGCCACTCACCTGAGAGTATTTGCCAGAACTTTGCCTAGGCCTCTTCCTCCTCCATGCAGCAGTGCTGTACCAGGTAGTCCAAGAGCTTTCCTCTGCTGGCATTCTCCATCACTAAACGCAGTCTTTCTGTATTTAGTACTGGCCAGCCACCAAAAAAAAAAAAATCTGGGGTTGTTAGTATTATCAGCTCAACAAGTACCAAAGGAGTGAGATAAGGGCACAAAACAAAATGCATTGCAAACTTGGGTTGCATTAATGGAGGTGTAAAGTCTAGATTGAAGGGAGCAGTAGTAGGTCATACTTTGTACTGGCCAGGCCACGCCAAGATCATGTGTTCAGTTCTAGACTTACGTATCAAGAACAATAGTGACAAACTAGAGGACATACTGAAGAAGACAATAGAGTGGGAGTATAAAGAATGATTGAGAGCATATACTCTTGGAGGATACTTTCTCAAGTGCTTATGATGGTCCAGGTACAGTCACATAAGTTATTTGGCTTAATTCTCACAGCAGCCTTGAGATGTATGAATCATCCTCATTTTGCAGATGGAGAAACAGAAGCACAAGGAGGGTTAGTAACTCAAGTTCACAGCAAGTAAGTAACAGATTGCCTATGTTCTCCTTAGCCAAGTCCACCTTGGCTAGTCCCGCCCCCAGCCCAGGCAGAACATCCTTGAGGGAGCTAATGTTTTTCCCAGTGTCTCCCAGACTTTGGGATTTCTCAGAGTTGTAGGATGTTTTTTTTAAAGTGAGGAGAGGGGGGCTGCGAACTTGTTAGTTTGCCAATTGAGGACAATAAAAAAAATACCAACTAACAGAATCATTTTACAAAAAGAAAGGACAGGTTTTGCACCCCAGAAAAGCAGGAAAATTATCATCAGAAACAAAATGGAAATAATTAAGCTTTATGAAAGTCTTACTGTGTGTCCTTTTGTCTCAGATCATTGTGGCCTGCTAAAAAATTTATCTTTTGGAAACCACAAGACTAGAAAATTTCTAAGGACTTTTACATTCTTTCATTTCTGGAGTTTTCCAACCTCAGCTTCCAGACCCCAGGTGGTGAACACTTCACTACCTCCCAAAACAACTCATACCACAAGAATTTTTTACTCATGTTCTAAGACACATCCCTTAATGAAGCTTAAGGCATTCTTTCATACATAGAATGGAAGAGAAAGTTAGAGGAAGGACAGGGACACAATTCTGTTCCCCTTTTCAATTTTTGGCAGCCTGACTACATTGTGTGGGTACAAGTTCTGTCCCAGTTCAGCTGCTGGTAACCTTGGCCTCTCTGTGCCCCAGTTGTCAAAGGAAGGTCTCAGGGGAGGCAGGTAGTAGAAGGCCTTCATGCCCTGGGAGAAAGCTCTCCGCTGTCCAGATCTCAACTGAGAGTCTGTTTGCCCTAGTGTGCTGCCTCCCTGGGGTCCCAGGCCCAGCACTGCCTTTGGACCTTCTCACCGTGCCTCTGGCCTGCTAGAGTTCAAGGCCCTGCCAGCCCAGGGTCTGGTTACACCTCAGGCATCAAGCGGATTCCTGGGGCTCTAGGCCAACATGTGGTCTAAAAGTAAAGCATTAAATCCTGAGCCCAGGAAGGCAGGGTTGGGAAGTGGAGGAGAGGGTTTGGATAGAGCTGGGCTTCTGTCTTTGACTGCCCTGTTCTGTGCACATGAGATTTCTGCTGTGATCACAGTCGAGGGAGGAAAAGGATCTTGAGAGTATTTTGAGACCATAACAAGCCAGCTTGCACTGGGAGGAAAGGAGAGAAGCCCGAGAGGACTGTGGCAGTCGTTTGTCCCGTTCTCCTGACACAGTCACAGGAATCCTGTCTACCAGGGAGGATCTGGGCCTGGCCCAAAGATAGAACCAGGACATGTTGCTGACTGAACCTAGAAAGCTGGGGAAAGCACTTGACATTGGAAATGGGCTTTAATGAGGGAGATGTAGGGAAGGGCTGGCCAGGCAGAGGGCACAGCATGGGCAAAGGCATGGGGAATAAACAAGGATGGCATGTCTAGGCAGCAACAAACAGTCCAGCATGGCTGAAGCATACAAGGTGTGAGAAGGGGTGAGGATTGGCAACAGAGCACACAATGAAATTGCACCCCCCACTGCCTCCCAGCAGGAACTTGAGACCTGAGATCAGGAGCTAGGACTTTAGCCAGAGAACAATGGGGAGCCATGGAAGGAGTTTGAGCAGAGGAATGGTATGATGAGATTAGATTTCAGGAAGATCACTCTGTAAGCCCTGTGGTGGGGGGGGGGTAGGGGCCATGAGGATGAGCCCCACAGACCTCCAGCTCCAGGGATCATAATCTACCAGGGGCTGGCATCTGTTGTGCACTGTGTTTGCACCAAGGCCATACTTCCCTTGGGATGCTCTGGCAGACTAGGACTCTTCCACCCAATCTTCTTTTCCTCTTTTCTCCACCTGGGCTAGACATACATGGCTCTCCCAACCCTCCTGGCTTGCTCTCCATTTTCTCTCCCACAGATGTTTTCTCCAATAAAATCCTTGCACATTTAATCCATCCTGGCATTAGCTTCTCAGAGGGCCCAGACTAATGGGGTGAGGTTAGAGGCAGAGGATACCAGTGGCCACAGGAACAGAAAGGATGAATTTGGAAACATTTCAAAGATCTAATCCATAGTGTGACTTGAAGTCACCCTACACCCACCATTGGCCCCCTGAGTTTTCCTGATGGTTGACATTCCTAACACCCAACATGGTAATTGCCTATTTCTGTATTGGTCTGTCCCACTATATTCTGAGTTTGTTCAGTGAATAAATGAGCAATAAGTGAATGAATGAATGAATTGGTGAAGGAAAGAAGGGAATCTTAAGATGATCCCTGACCTTCAGTTTGGGCCACTTGGTGGATAGTTGTAGTTGATATTTGCTGTTTACCTCCCAGGTGTTTTTTTTGCCAGTCCAATTTTCCTTTGAAGAAAAAATCTGCACTCTTGTGTATCAAAGGATGCTTTCAAGAGAGTGATCTTTGCTCGTAGTTAGTCTGTAAAAAAACAAAAATTTTAAAGAGTGAAAAGCCAACCTACAAAATAGGAGAAACTTTTGTAAATTATACAAGGATTCTTCAAAAAGTTTGTGGAAAAATAGAATTAAAAGATAAAATGAATCTTTCCATGAACTTTTTGAAGACCGCTCTTATATCCAATAAAGGATTAATATCCAGAGTATATAAAGAACTCCTGCAGTTCAATAACAGCAACAAAACAAACAACTCAATAAAAGAATGGGCCCCCCAAAAAGCAAAGGACTTAAATAGACATTTCTCCAAAGAAGATATATACAAGTGACTGATAAACACTTGAAAAGATGCACAAGTTAACTACTATTTAGGGGAATGAAAATCAAAACCACAATGAGACAGGGTGGTTTTCAAAACCACATGAAACAGGGCTGGCTTCAGGGGCAGCTTGATCCAGAAGGTAACATTGTCAGGCCAGCAGTTTATCTCAGCTGGTTAGAGTGCAGCCTCGTAGCACCAAGGCTGCAGGTTTGGAGGTGACTTTGTCATTACAGTTTGGTTTCTCAGCCTCTCTGGATTCTACTGTACTCCCTGTGTGGAGTCCTTTTCAGACTGGCCCCCGATGGCAGTCTATTATTAAAAAACAAAAAATGGACAGTAACAGGCATTGCTGAAGATGTGGAGAAATTGGAATGCTTGTGCATTGCTGGTGGGAATGTAAAATGGTACAGTCACTGTACAGAGCAGGCTGGCAGTTCCTCAAAAAGTTAAGCATAGAATTACCACATGACCCAGCAATTCCATTCTTTAAAAAAAAAATTGAAATTGGAATTCAAAAAAGTTGAAACAGCTACTTGCACACCTATGTTCATAGCAGCACTATTCACAATAGCCCCAAAATGGAAACAACCCAAATATTCATCAATAGATGAATGGGTAATATGTGGTCTATCCATATGGAATATTATTTAGTCATTAAAAAACAGCAAAATTCTAGGGCCGGTCCGTAGCTCACTTGGAAGAGTGTGGTGCCGACAACACCAAGTCAAGAGTTAAGATCCCCTTACTGGTCATCTTTTGTTTAAAAAAAAAAAAAAAAATACAGCAAAATTCTGACACATGCTACGATATGTGTGATGTGGTAATGTATGCACCCTGAAAACATACTAAATGAAGTAAGCCCAACTCAAAAGGGCAAATATTGTATGATTCCACTTATATGAGATAACTAGAATAGGCAAATTCATAGAGACAGAAAGTACAATAGAAGTTACCGGAGGCTATGGATCCCTGTACTGGCCAACTACCCCCCCCCCCCAATAAAAAGAAGTTATCAGGGGCTGGGGGGAGGGGTGGAATGGGGGTTATGTTTAACAGATAGCGTTTCTGTTTGGGAGGATGAAAAAGTTCTGTGGATGGATAGTGGTGATGGTTAGAAGACATTTTGAATGTACTTAGTACCACTGAATTTTACACTTAAAAATGGTTAAAATTTTACACTGTGCACATTGTACGACAATAATTTTTTTTTTTTAAGTCAAAAATTAAAACCTGCACCCAACGGGTTTTGGGAGGGTGTTCCCACAACTAGCTGCAAGGGTGGGTCCTGACAGACATTAGCCAATCAGCATCTTCTAGTCATTGATTCAGGGATGAGCATATGGCAGAGGCACTAGTTGTTCCCTAGCATCTGTCCTTCCTTTTTCCTTTTTGGGTTTCTTTGACACAGAAGCACAGTCTGTAAACCAACTAATTCATGCTCAACAGAACCAATGGGTCACCAAGAGAGTAGTCTCCAAAATGGACGCCAGCAATCTCTCTCTCTCCTCACTATATGTATGCATGTGCTGCTCCTGCCATCAAGAGGTAGTCTGCTTCCTCTGCCCTTCAGTCTCAGATGGAATTGTTACTTGCCTTGACCAGTGAAATATAGCAGAAGTAACATGTGGCTGTCCCAGGACTAGTCTTTAAGAGGCCTGGCAAGATTCTACTTTTCCTTTTGGAATCCATCATCCTCCATGTAAGAAATCAGACTATCCTAAAGCACCCATACTGTGAGAAAGCCCAAGCTAACCATGGGGAGTTGCCAGATGGAAAGAGGTGTAGCCAGTGCCAAGCCTTAAAGCCATGCCAGCTGAAGCACCAAACATGAGTGAAAAAGCATCTTGGAGTTTCCAGCCCCAGAGACACCATATGAAGCAGAACTGCCCAGCTGAGCTCAGACCATATTGAAGAATTGTGAAACATGTAGTGTTTTAAGCTTTGCAGTGGTTTGTTAACATTCCAGTAGATTATTGAAACAGAGACCTTTGCTGGGGCTCCTGAGAGAAGCACCTTCTCTGTTGAATTTCATGATGTAAGAATGTGAACTTTGGGATGACAACCACCAGCTTGCTGCCATCGGGGGCCAGTCTGAAAAGGACTCCACACAGGGAGTACAGTAGAATCCAGAGAGGCTGAGAAACCAAACTGTAATGACAAAGTCACCTCCAAACCTGCAGCCTTGGTGCTACGAGGCTGCACTCTAACCAGCTGAGATAAACTGCTGGCCTGACAATGTTACCTTCTGGATCAAGCTGCCCCTGAAGCCAGCCCTGTTTCATGAGGCAATAAACTTCCCTCTTTTCTTCCACCCAATTTTGAGTTGGAATGTCTGTCCCTTACATGTTAAGAGACCTAAATGTCATATGGCAACGACACTGTTTCCCCATGACTGCAGATGGAAAAGCAGCTTTGTGGGTAAATTAGTTAGGAATAGAGCCTTAGCTGTTACATCAAAAAGATCCGAAAATGTTGCTTTGCCCCCCACGGATTTGTCACCCCTCTTCCCTTGGGTGACGGAGCCACAAAGGGTTACTCAAAGCCCATCTCTTCTGAGCAGTGAGAAGCCCCAAAGCGGTTAACTTCCCCCAAACCCTCAAGCAAGAGGCATTCCTTCCTTGGGAAAGTAACCACGAATTGGGGTTCTCTTCCTGCATTTATTCTCCAGACCAGCAAGTTACAGGAAGAGACATAGGTGGGGGGTTTTGTTTTTGTTTTGTTTTTGTTTTAAAAGATGACGAGTAAGGGGATCTTAACCCTTGACTTGGTGTGGTCAGCACCATGCTTATCCAGTGAGCTAACCGGCCATACCTATATGGGAACTGAACCCGTGACCTTGGTGTTATCAGCACCACACTCTCCCGAGTGAGCCACTGGCTGGCCCTAGGTGGGGTTTTGCTACATACAGTTTAACAAGTTTAACGATAGAAGCTGGTAACATTCAGTAAAGACAAGTCAGATGACATTCCATTAAGACAATTAAGTTATCCACCAACAAAAGCTTGATCTTAGCAAACATTCCTTCTTACAGCAATTTCCCAGTATCTTTACATATCAATCAGTAACTAGTCTGTCTTTGAGCCAGCAACCCTGCTGTATTTGAATTCTTTATCTTACACCAGAGACTTTATAACCTGAGGAAAGTTTTCTGTCCTTTGCAAGGTCAATATTTGAAATTGCAAGTACATTTGCTTTATAGTATATTCCACACAAAAACACAATGGCTTAAATAAAATAGGACTTTGTTTTTCTCTCAGTAACATTCCAGAGTTGAGCAGTACAAGCTTGTGGGGCAGCTCTGCTCTACACGGTCACTCGGGACCCATGGGTGGCTCAGTCATGTCTTAGGGCATTGTCCTAAGTCTGCAGGATCAAAGCTATGTGGTCACTATTTCTAGTCCATGGGAAGGGAGATGAGAAGAAGTAGAGGACAAGCAAATTCTTTTTAAGCCAGGACATGGAAGTCATGTACATCGTTTTCATTCACATTCTGTTGGTGAGAACTTAGTCACATGGCCACCCTCAGCCACAAAGGAGGCTAGGAAATGTCTCTTGCTGTGCAACCATGTTCTCAGCTCAAGTCCAGTATTCCAGAAGAACAAAATGTATTTGGGGAGGGACAGCTGGAGTACATGATACATTCTGTCTTGGGCATGATTATTTTGAGGTGTCTGAGGGACATACAAGAGGGTGCATCTCTCATGACATCAGGTATACAGGGCTGGGAAACAGACGAGAAGTCCCACCTAGTGATAACATTACAGGAATTGTCAACACCTATCTGAACAACAGGAGGTCAGTACATATTTGAGTTCTTAGTACATGCAGGTTGAGGAGGAGGAAGCCCAGAAACGTGGCTACGGAGACAGGGGATCAGCCAGGAAGCCGGGAGGAGGGCTCACAGAAGCCCAGGGGAGGAAATACTTTGAGAAGGAGAGGTATGCCAGGTGTGTTAATGACCACAGAGAAACAAAGTAAGTGAGGGCTGGAAAACATCACATTCGTGTGTTGATTGGCACTCAGCTGAAGGCATGAGGAGGACGTTCTGGAGATCTCCAGGGCTTGCTCTCTGCAGCAGCCTCCTCTCTGGTACTCTTCCCTGAGAATTCTAGCAGCTTTGGCCTCCGTGGACCCCCAGCTCCTCAACTCAGATCACCAGACCACGCCTGTGTCACCCCTCTTTATTAGTCAGCTTGGGCCACCATAAAAAAGTACCATAGACTGGGTGGCTTAACCAACAGGAATTTACTTCTCCCAGGTCTGGAGGCTGGAAGTACAAGATGATGGTGCCAGCATGATTGGTTTCTGGTGAGGACTCTTCCTGGATTGTAGAGAGCTGCCTTCTTGCTGTATCCTCACATGGCAGAGATAGAGAATGACCCCTGGTGTTGCTTCCTCTTCTTGTAAGGACACCAGCCCTATTGAATTAGAGCCTTATGCTTATGACCTCATATTTTATCATCTCTTCTCTGGCTTCATCTGCAAACACAGCCACTCTGGGAGTTAGGACTTCAACATGTGAGTTTTAGGAGGACACATTTCAGTCTGTTGCACCCTGTCTGCACTGCAGCCTAGAAACTCTCCAGGCAATAGGCTGGGGCCACTGCAGGACTCGCATCATTTGTGTCCCCTCTCTGTGGGATTACTATCCTCCATTGTCTGATGCCAATGTCTAAAAACAATTGTCTCATACATTTTGTCTAGTTTTTAGTTGTTTTGAGTGGGAAGTAAATCTAGTTCTTATTACTCCACCTTGGCAGCTCTGATGGTTTTCATAATAAGGAAGCTACAGGTAACTTGATCCAGAGCAGTTTCAGGGGAGTGCTGAGGGCAGAATTCAGGTTAGAGTTAAATAAGGAGGAAGAAGGAGATGAGGAAGTAGAGACATTGAGACACTGAGTGTAGAAAGTGCTTTAAAGTCATTTGGCTGAGTAGGGTGTCCCAGAAGAATCTTTGCAAGATCCCTTTCAGTGGGCCTGAAGCCCATACTCTCGATGGATTTCCCTGCTGCAACTCTCTTTCATTAAAAAAAAAAAGGAAATAATTTGGTCAGATTTAGGGCAGTTCCCAATCCCTGAAGTAGGTGTATCACACATTGGATCAGTCATTAAGTCATTCATCAACCTTATTGAGACTTTGCTCTGCATGCCAAACTCTGCCTACACCAAGTTCTCAGGCTACAGAGATGAGTCAGTACTTACTTATTGGATGCCAGATTGTGCTTTAGACAAGGGCTACAGCAGTAAACAAAACCAGCCAAAAGACTCTGCCTTCATGTAGCTCAGAGGTTCTCAGGGGATTGACTTTTGCCACCTGGGAAACATTTGGCAATGTCTGGAGACTTTTGGTTGTCACAACTATGGTGAGGGGGATGCTACTGGCATCTGGTTGGTAGAGACAAGGAATACTGCTAAATATTCTGCAATGCACAGAACAGCCCCTCACAACAAAGAATTATCCAGCCCCAAATGGCAATAATACCAAGGTTGAGAAACACTGATATAGCTTAAATTCTGGTGGGGGGAGATGGAGAATAAACAAAATAAGTAAAATGTGTCACAGGGTGGTAAGAGGTATATAAGATGGGGTGGGGGGAATAGGGAGAGCTGGGGAGATTCCAGTTTTAAAGTGACTGGTCAAGCAACAACCACCGAATCACTACAGGAAGCTCCCTGAGCTCTTGAGCTGGGGCAGTCGAGGGCTGAGGGCCTTGGCCACACACCCCCAACAGCCACAATCAGCCCAGCAACAACCACTGAGCTGGCACAAGAAGAGCCCAGGTAATGGGGGACTGAGGGCTTCAGCCACTGACATCTGCATCCAGCCCAGCAACGACCGATCCACTGCTAGAAGTCCACTTGTCTCCCCTGCAGGAATGAGGGGGGTGCCACGTGCCTCAACCATGACTCCTCCTCCTCTTTCTCCCACACTATTTCCTTTCCCCTTCCGCTCTCCCCTTTCCCGGCAACTGCTCCATAACAACATCGTAGAATGTAAAATATATATATATATATATATATATATATATATATATTAATAAATAAATAAACTTAAAAAATGATAGGTGGCTGGTGAGGGAAAGTCTCATTGAAAAGACGACATTTAGGGCCGGCCCGTGGCTCACTCGGGAGAGTGTGGTGCTGATAACACCAAGGCCCCGGGTTCGGATCCCATATATGGATGGCCAGTTCGCTCACTGGCTGAGCGTGGTGCTGACAACACCAAGTCAAGGGTTAAGATCCCCTTACTGGTCATCTTTTAAAAAAAAGAAAAGACGACATTTGGGCATAGGAGGTGAAGGAATAGTGGTGTAGCTGTGCGGAGAAAGTGGTTCAGGCAGAAGGAATAGCAAATGCCAAAGACCTGTATTGGTCAGGGTTCTCCAGAGAGACAGAATCAATAGGATATGTTATATGAGAGAGATTTATTAGGGGAATTAGCTCACGTGACTATGAAGAAAAGTCCCACGATTGGCCGTCTATAAACTGGATGCCAGTAGTGTGACTCAGTCCAAGCCCAAAGGCCTCAAAACCAGGGAAACTGATGGTGTCCTTGGTGTAAGTCCTGGAACCCAAAAGCTGAAAGAGTCTCGAGCTCTGATGTCCATGGACAGGAGAGAAGAGTATATCCCAGCTCCAGTGGATAGAAAGCGCTTCACCTCTCCGCTGTCTTTTATTCTCTCCAGATGCCCAGTGGATTGGATGGTTCCCCTCCACAGTGAGGGTGGGTCTTTCCCACCCAGACCACTCATACTCTCATTCTAATCTCTGCTGGAAACACCCTCACGGACACACCTAAAAAGATAGCTTTACCAGGTTTCTCAGCATTCCTTTATCTAACCAAGTTGACACTTAGAATTAACCTTCACAGGCCCTGAGGCAGGAGCATGCTTGGCATGTTGGAAGAACAACAGAAGGCCTATGTGGCTATTGTGGAGAAAGAGAATGTAGGGGATGAAGTCAGGAAGGTAGGCAGAGGCCAGATCACGTAGGATCTCTTGGCTATAATGACGATGTGGCTTTTCCCAAGTGACATGGGACATGATCTAACTTAGATTGTATCAAGACTCCTCTGGCTGCTATTTGGGGAATAAAATGTAGGTGAGGGTGGAGGGAAAGAGACCGTTTAGGAATCTGTTAAAATTATCTGGGCAAGAGATGATGGTGGCTCAGATCCAGCTGCCATCAACTGAGACCAGAGGAATGGGTGAGCAGGTGGAGGGGGGCAGGGGTTGGGAAGAGCAGGGTTCAACCTGCAGCATGTAATGTTTGAGATGCCAGCCGGACATCCAGGTAGGAATGTGGGTGGTTGGGTCTGAGTCTGGAGTCCAAGGGTGAGGTCTGGTCTGGGGATACACATTTGGAAGTCAACAGTGTGAAGATTTTTTTTTTTTTTAAAGATGACCAGTAAGGGGATCTTAGCCCTTGAGTTGGTATTGTCATCACCACACTCTCCCAAGTGAGCCAACCAGCCATCCCTATATAGGGATCTGAACCCATGGCCTTAGTGTTATCAGCACCACTTTCTCCCAAGTGAGCCATGGGCCAGCCCTTGAAGATGGTATTTAAGGCTAAAGGAGTGGATGAGATCGCCAAGATTGTTTGTATAGAAAAGAGCCACAAGCCCTTCCTTAAGGGACCCCCATCATTTTTTATTTATTTTCACTCCCAGCCTCAGCCTCAGACTTTCCCCAGGTGGAGCAGTGGGGCACTTGAGTAATTCTGATGGGGTCAGAGATTGGGGACAGGAGAGGAGTGGCAGGAAGTACAGTGGCCAAATAGTGGAGGAGTTCACTCTGCAGCTGAGGAGTTGGGGCTTCCTTCAGATGGCGGTGGGAGCCCTGGAAGGGAATTGTGTCAAGGCGCGAAGCAGCCAGCTCTGAGCTTTGGGAGAGAGCCCTATGACTGGCGTGTGGACAGGCTGGAGGAGGGGAAACGAAGATGGGGAGGGGAAGGGTAATGGCCCGGAGGAGATCAGGAGCCCTGAACTGAGGCAGGGATGGGGGAAGACAGAGGACTGGACACTGCCAAATTCAGGTGGGATTTTCAGGCTGGTGTTCCCTCAGCCAGCTGGCAGCTGAGCAAAGCATTCTGGGAAAGGCAACTAAGCAAAAGCCTCGGCCTATGCTCACTCTGGGGACCCGCCCCAAATGCAGAGGTCAAGCCTGTGGTCAGAGTGGGCCAGCCTGGCTGCTGGGGAGGGGCAGCCCAGTTGTGGCAGTTTTCACTGGCCTGAGTGTGGGGCTGAGCCCCTTGGATGAACCCCAGACCCTGCCAAGATGCCCTGTGTACCTTCAATCAAGTCCTTTCCCCTCTCTGGACTTCGGTTTCCTCTCCTGGAAAATGGGCTTTCCAGGGCTGGCTTGTGGCTCACTTGGGAGAGTGTGGTGCCGATAACACCAAGGCCACAGGTTTGGATCCCTGTATAGGGATGGCCGGAGGGCCAGCCTGTGGCTCACTCAGGAGAGTGTGGTGCTGATAACACCAAGGTCATGGGTTCGGATCCTATACAGGGATGGCCAGTTAGCTCACTGGCTGAGCGTGGTGCTAACACCACGCCAAGGGTTAAGATCCCCTTACTGGTAATCTTTAAAAAAAAAAAAAAGAAAGAAAAAATGGGCTTTCCAGAGGGTACACAATCTCCAGGGGAGACACATAAACATTCCAGCAGAGTCCAGTGTCTGTTAAGTGCCATGATGGAGTTGAGGGAAAGAAGTGAGAGAGGGAGG
Source organism: Cynocephalus volans (assembly GCF_027409185.1). Taxonomy (NCBI): domain Eukaryota; kingdom Metazoa; phylum Chordata; class Mammalia; order Dermoptera; family Cynocephalidae; genus Cynocephalus; species Cynocephalus volans. The sequence goes on along the minus strand of NC_084470.1, from coordinate 94,585,328 downwards.
GAGGGAGAGAGGTTGCTTCTGTGAGAAGGAGTCAGAGAAGGCCTTCCAGAATCACTTTGAAACTTTTTTCCTAAGCCTTTGTCTGACTGGTAGAAATGAAAAACAGGGATGGGGGTGAGGGTTTAAAATTCAGACGCTTTTGGGCCGGCCCGTGGCTCACTCGGGAGAGTGTGGTGCTGAGAACACCAAGGCCCCGGGTTCGGATCCCATATACGGATGGCCGGTTCGCTCACTGGCTGAGCGTGGTGCTCACAACACCAAGTCAAGGGTTAAGATCCCCTTACCGGTCATCTTTAAAAAAAAAATTTAAAAAAAAAAAAAATAAATAAATAAATAAAATAAAATTCAGACGCTTTTATAAAGTGGAAAGAAATGGGTTTCAAATTCTGGCTCTGGCTGTGTGAGTTTGGGCAAGTCACTTCATCCCTGTAGGTCTCAACTTCCTCATCTGTGACAGGGGATGATGATACTACCATTATCTCACAGAGCAGTTGTGAGAATAAATGAGGGACACTAATACAGTGCCTGGCACATAGTAGGTGCTCAACAAATGTGAAAAATGAGCCTTGCTCCCCTTCCCCCATCAATCCCACCTCTCCCTACATATGAAAGAAGCCACCTCCAGGATATGAGGCTGAGGCTGGAGGAGAGGAGGAACCACCCATGTCCTACCTACCTGGCCAGTCATCCGTTCTCAGCATTAGTAACTCAGCAGTAAAGCAGGGAGTGAAGACTGTGTGATTATTAAACAGCTTATTGAGCTATAATTCACATGACAAACAATCCATCCATTTAAAGTATACAATTCAGGCTGGCTGGTTGGCTCAGCTGGTTAGAAGGCAGTATTATAACACCAAAGTCAGGGGTTTGGATCCCCATTCCAGCCAGCTGCCAAAAAAAAAAAAAAAAAATTAATGATAATAATGTGTAAAATTCAGTAAGTTTTAGTATATTCACAGAGTTGTGCAACAATGATCACAATCCAATTATAGAACATTTTCATCACTGCAAAAAAAAAAAAAAAAAAAAACCCATTGGCAATCAGTCCCCATTTCCCCTTTACTTAGGCCCTGGCAATCACTAATCTACTTTCTGTCTGTGTAAATTTGCCTATTCTAAATGGAATAAATTAAATTGTACAACATTTGTACTTCTGTGTCTGGCTACTTTTACTCAGCATAATGTTTTCAAGTTTCATCCATGTCGTAGCATGTGTCAGTCATTCATTCCTTAAGATTGCCGTATAATATTCCATTGTGTAAATATACCACATCGTGTTTAGCTGTTTGTCTGTTGACGGACATTTTGGTTGTGTCAACTTTAGGGCTGTAGTGGATAGTGCTGCTATGTACAATTGTATGTAAGTTTTTGTGTGGACACAAAGCCCCCCAGGTGATTCTGAAGCATGCTCAAATTTGAGAACCACTGCTGTATTCTACTGGGTGAATATATCACTATTTTTCTATCCCTCTCTCACTGATAAACACTTGTTGTTTCTTATGTTTCGCTATTACAACAATGATATTATGAACTTTGTGCACATCTGTCCTGGTGCAGGAGTTTTTCTGCAGTCATGGAATTGCTCAGTCTGCATATCTTGAGTTTTCATAGTTTGAAGTCATACTCTTTTCCAAATGGCTGACTAATCAAACTCCAGTACACACCAGCCACACTATCATCTCACCAACACTAGGTATTGCAGGGCTTTTTTCCCCAGGACTTCTCATAGTCTTTTCTGGCTATTGTTCATTATAAAACTCCAGGGAGCAAAATCATAGATAGTGTTTATCAAACATGAAAGCTTTTTATAATTTGGGCCATATGTTAGACATGTAACATTATCTCGTGTTTTAATTTGTATTTCTGTTTATTAATGAGGTTGAGCAGTTTTTTATTTAGTGTCCATTTAGACACTTTGGTCAAGAGCTAGATCAAGTCCTTAGCCCATTTTTCTTCCTGTTGGGTTGTCTGCCTTTCTTTTTATTGATTTGTAAGAATTCTTTTTTTTTTTTTTTTTTTTGTCTTTTTCGTGACCGGCGCTCACACCGGCCATTCCTATATAGGATCCGAACCCGCGGCGGGAGCGTCGCTGCGCTCCCAGCGCCGCACTCTCCCTAGTGCGCCACGGGCTTGGCCCGATTTGTAAGAATTCTTGATGTATTTTTGATACTGTGCTGTTTAGTATTTGATGTCTAATATGTATGTTTCAGTGATCTTCTCCCACTCCATGGCTTGTCTTTTCACCTTTTATGATGTTAAAATCCTTAATTTTACACTCAACAATTTCTTGCCTCTAAAGGAATGAATGAACAATATATCACATTGATCTTGAGATTTAAAATGGTGCTTGGAACACAGCACCACTTCTGTGATATTCCTACCAAAATGCATAAACTGAATCTGATCATGCAGAAACATCAGACAAACCCAGATTGAGGGATATTTTATAAAATAACTGACCCATACTTTTCAAAAGTGTCACAGTCATACAAGACAAAGAAAGAGGATCTATTAACAAATTAATGAAGGCTAGTAGAATTGTCACAAATGAGGGCCGGCCCCGTGGCTCACTCCGGAGAGTGTGGCGCTGGGAGCGCGGAGGCTGCGGGTTCGGATCCTGTATAAGGATGGCTGGTGCGCTCACCGGCTGAGCGCGGTGTGGACGACGCCAAGCCAAGGGTTGCAATCCCCTTACCGGTCACACACACAAAAAAAGAAATGTCACAAATGAATACAACACATGATCTTGAATTTTCTTTAGCTATAGAAGACATTATTGTGACCATGGGCAAGATATGAATAAGGTCTGCAGGTAAGACACTATCAATGTGTCAGTGTTAGTTTCTGGTTTTGAAAATTATACTGTACAGAAGAGAATATCCTTGTTTTTAGTAAATATATGCTGAAGTACAAGGGGAATTCAAAAATTTAGTGGACAAATAGAATTAAAAGATAATACATCAGTTCCTTATACCAGCCAGCTGCCAAAATAAAAAAAAAAAAAAATCAAATCTTTCCATGAAATTTTTGAAGACCACTCATATTGAGGGCAAAGGGGTATCATGGCTGCAACATGCTCTCAAATTCAGGGGAAAAAAGGTACTTAGCAGGATAAAAGAAATGTGGTAATATTTTAACTTTTGGGAATCTGGTGAAAGAAATACAGGAATTTTTTTTGTTCTGTTCTTAACAGTTTTTCTGTAAGTCTGAAATTAAGTTAAAATGAAAAGTAAAAACCAAACCAAACCCTGTCCACCACCACAGCTGCTGAAGTTAAAGATCAGCTGAGAGTAGGAACCAGAGGTTTCTGGTACAAACACAAACACCCTAAAAGAAAATGGACAAAAAAATTTTAATAGACACTTTAAAAAAGAGGAAATCTAACTGGCCAGTAAACATATGGAAACGTGCTTAATCTCATTCATTACCAGGGAAATGCAAATTAAAATGACAATGAGATACCCTACACACCCACCAGACTGGTAAAAGTTAGTGTCTGATAATACCAGCTGTAGCCCATGGAGCAGTGGGAGTGAGCCTGCGCTGCTGGGTGGAAACGTACATTTATTTGTTCAGCCACTTCAGAAAATTGTTTGGCATTATCTAGTAAAGTCAGAGATAGACATGTTCTGTGGCCCAGCAGTTTTACCCTTAGTTATGTAACCTGGAGGAATGTGTGCATTTATGCAGCACAACACATACACATGTTCACATCATCATTGTTCAAAATAGCCCCAATCTGGAAACAGCCCAAAAGCCTATCAACAGGCTAGTCATTAAATTGTGATGCAATCATATACTGGGATATATGCAACAGTGAAAATGAATAGCCTACGTCAACATTCAACAACACGGATGGAAATTACAAACATAATTTTGAGTAAAACCATGTTTTTATTTATACGAAGTTCCTAAACACTAGGACCGGGCCCATTTGGTATCATTCATTAAAGTCTTGAGTTTTCTAGAGAAAAAAAAGTTTGTAAACAAACCAAATCAAAACTATCTTATTTGAGGGTACATTTACAGGTAATAAAACTATAAAGGAAAGTGATAAAGGTAAACACCTGCAGGTAGAAGGAGGAGGGTGATGGATGGCCAAGTGTAAGGTACTGGCAATGCTGTATTTCTTTATGTCCGTGGTGGTTTCACTTTATAACTATTTTCAAGTTGTGTGCATATACTGGATACTCTTCTGTGTATTATAGTCCATAATAAAAATTATTTAAATCACGCGTTAAATAAAACCAAGACGTAATCTCTGCTCTTTGCTCAACTGTAGGTGCTATTACAGGGCATGGACACAAGAGGGGGCACTAACTAATGAGCAGCAGCGAGGAGAAGTTTCCTAGCAACAGTGAAAAACATTGAAAAGGAAGCCTCCTGTGAGTCATAACTGGTGGATTCTGGCTCCTGCACCTGCCAGGTCAGCCAGGGTCCGCTTTTGGCACCCGGAGTGTCCCTGACTTTTCTTGGAGCAATGGGGTTCTTTTCTCAATCTCCAGGTCGGAGCTGCAGAGCCGCGGAGGCTGTGCCCTTGCCCGGTTGAGCTTTCATCTTTTGCCTGTGTTAAATAATGACACCCTCAGGCCTTAACGGAGGGCTCCTTTCCGGAATATTCCAAATATGTCGTGCTGTTTTATTCGAAAAACAAAGGAAATTAAAGAATGGAGAGAAGGGACTTTGTCTCCAGTCCTCTGAGACCTCAGGTCTCACACACATGCACACATAGGCTTTCAGGATTTGGGATGTGGTGGAAGTTTTCGGGATTGTTGGGATAAAACAGGAGGTTTTATAATAAGTAGATAAATGTTAGGTAAATTTCAGGCCAAGTGGGGTAATAGTGATGAATGCATATAGAATACACTGTTAAAAGGAGCTTTCCATACTTTACCTCAGTTGATTTCACAATCATTCTGGTATCACTCCATTTTTCAGAGAAAGAAACTGAGGCTCAGGTTAAATGGTGAGAAGTCCAGAGATTTCCTCCTCAACCCAAGTTACAACAGAAGAAATATTAATTAGCTTCTTTTTAAAGGGCAAAAACTGTTAATTGTCAAAGAAATGAAAGCTGAGCAACATTTTATTTTCTCCATTAAATTAGCAAAACTGCTTTAAATCATAATACTTGCCACTAAGGAGGAAGTCTGGAAACTGGCAGTCTTGTACTCAGTGCTCAGGGCAGTGCTGGTAGCCACTCTTTGGGAGAGCCGTCTGTATGGCAACACCTAGCAAAAGCCATAAAAATGTTCCTGTCCTTTGATCCAGCAAGCCTGCTTCTGGGAACCTATCCTAAGGACATAATTTGACATTTGGGAAAAGGTACATGTGCAAGTATTGGTGGCAACACCATTTATGGTGGTAGAAAATTGGAAACAACAAAGGGGAACAGTAGGTGATCAAGGGAACAACCCTATTAAGTAATATTAATGCCTCCATTAAAAATTATTCTGAAGGCTGTGGCATCATGGGAAATGCTGCTGTGTAATATTAAATGAAAGAAAGAAAAAGCAGCTACAGAATGGCCTGGGCACTAGTCAAGCCCGTGAGTACATAGCACCTCATTAGTGTGGGGATAGAACTAAGGTGGGGAAGAAAAAACACTGGGGAAGTAGGAATGCTTGTCTCTCTTTTTTTTTTTAAATAACTTTTCTCTTCCCTTTCACTTCCACTCAGAATTTACTTTCTCTTCTTTTCAAAATTTCTTTTTACTTGGTATTTCTTACATCAGTTGACAATGAATATACATACTCTCCCTCAAAAAGAAACAGTCTCTGGTAACATCTTAGAGTAGTGGTCCTCAAACCTGAACGTGCATCAGCATCACCTTGTTAAAGAACCTTTTTAAAACCCAGATCACTGGGCCCCACCCCAGAATTTCTGATTTAATAGATGTGGGGTAGGGCTCAAAATTTTACATTTTTAACAAGTTCCCAGGTGATACTGATGCTGCTGGTCCCAGACCACACTTTGAGGACCTGCCTTGGTGTATAGCCTTGTAAAGTCTGTGTGTCACACATGTAGATTGCTTGCCAAAAAAGTGATGGACGTGTAGATTTTTCCAGGAGCATTCTTGCAGCTAAGACTTTGTGTGTGTCTTTATTAATTATCTGAATGGGGTTATCATAATTATTAATTTATTATCTCAATTATTAAAATTATTAGGATTAAGTTTCCAATTCTAGAAATAGAATTGTTGGGTCAAAAGACATGCTTTTCAAAAAAGTTTTTCAAGCTTTTAATATTTATTGTCAAATTGCCACCATAGAATCTAATGTTTGGGAAACTGTCAAGATGGCGGAAGAGGAGAGCTGCCTGCCGCTTTTCTGCCACGAGTAGAAGCAGCCTGAGGCCCGAGCCAGATGCAGCTGTAGCAGAATTGGCGCAAAGGAACGGCTTCGAAAGGGTGTCTTTACCCTGCTGAGAACCGGGAATCTTCCCCCAACCCGCACGTGCGACCCGCCGGTGCACCACAGCCCGGGTCCCAGCCGCAGCTGCAGACGTGGAAACGTGGAGGCCTGAGCCGGCGTGTGTCACCCCGGGCTGCAACGGTGACCGGGGCTTCTGACCCCCTGCCACCAACTGCCGTCCCTGGAGCTGGAAGCGAACCAACCAGCAGCCGAGACAGGGAGACGTCCAGTGGGAGAGGCAGAAGCTCCGCAGAGACCACACGCCCTGCGGGCCGCCACTGCCTGATCCAACAGGTAGGCTTCACCGTGGCCACCCGGCTTCATTCACAGCCCAGCCCAGTGCACACAGCGCGGGGAGTCGTCCAGCAGGGGAGGCGGGAACTCTGCAGGGTCCATGCTGCTGCCGCGAAATCCAACAGCACGTAGGCTTCACCGCTGCCACCTGGCTCAATCCCAAGCCCAGCCTAGTGCGCACAGAGCAGGGAGACATCCTGCAGGGGAAGGGGAAGCTCTGCAGAGACCACACACTCTGCGGTGCCTCGGCGCATCCCAGCAGCCCGGGCCAGAGTGCAGGGAACAGGGAGTCACTGAGGTAGCCATACCAAATTGGCAACCACAGCAACTTCTTAGTCAGTCAGTCAATAGTGTCAAACCTGTGGACTGTGAAACCCCCTGCCACAATGAATAAGCATCAAAGAAAAGATACCAGAAATACGAAAAATCAAGAAAGTACACCACCAAAAGATAATAAATCTCAAGCTCTAGATCCTATAGAACAAGAAGCCCTTGAAATGACTGACAAGGAATTTCGAGTGATAATTCCAAGGAAACTGAACGAGATACAAGAAAACTCAGCTAGACATCATGATGAAACGAGGAAAAGTATACAGGACCTGAAAGAGGAAATGTACAAGGAAATCAATGCCCTGAAAAAAAATGTAGCAGAACTTGCCAAACTGAAGAAGTTATTCAGTGAAATAAAAAACACAACGGAGAGTTTAACTAACAGGCTTGTGGAAGTTGAAGAGAGAACCTCTGAACTTGAAGATGGGCTGTTTGAAATAACACAAGCAGAAAAAAAAAAAAAGAAAAAAGAATCAAAGGCATTGAAGAAAATCTGAGAGAGATATCAGACAACCTTAAGCGCTCAAATATCCGAGTCATGGGTATTCCAGAAGGGGAGGAAAAAGGAGATTGCATTGAAAACATATTCAACCAAATAGTGGCAGAAAACTTCCCAGGTATAGGAAAAATCACAGATCTTCAGATCCAGGAAGCTCAATGATCTCCAAACGTATTCAACCCAAAGAGGTCTTCTCCAAGACATGTTATAGTCAATTGGCAAAACTCAAAGACAAAGAGAGAATCTTAAAAGCTGCAAGAGAGAAGCGTCAAATCACCTATAAGGGAGCCCCAATCAGGCTAACATCAGACTTTTCATCACAAACCCTAAAAGCCAGAAAGGAATGGGATGATATATTCAAAATACTAAAAGACAGAGATTGTTAGCCAAGAATACTCTACCCTGCAAAGCTATCCTTCCGAAATGAAGGGCAAATAGTATATTTCTCAGACAAACAAAAACTGCGGGAGTTCACCACCACACGACCACCCTTACAAGAAATTCTCAAGGGAGTACTGGGTTTGGTTCCTGAAAAATAACTACCACTGCCATAAAAACCCAAGAAAAATCTAAACCCACTAGTATAATAAAAATGGCATTCATGAAGAGAAAACAAACAAACAAAAAGGCTATCTACAACCTAAGGAACCAACAAACACAGAAAACAAACAGTAAATCAGAAAGCAAGGAACAAAAGACACCTAAGACAACCAAACTACCAATAAAATGCTAGGAATAAATCAACACTATTCAATAACAACTCTTAATGTAAAAGGCTTAAATTCCCCAATCAAAAGACACAGACTGGCTGACTGGATTAAAAAGGAGGACCCAACTATATGCTGCCTTCAAGAGACCCACCTCACCCATAAAGACTCACATAGACTAAGAGTGAAAGGATGGAAAAAGATTTACCATGCAAACAGAAAAGAAAAATGAGCTAGAGTAGCTATTCTTATATCTGACAAAGTAGACTTTAAACTAAAAACGATAAAAAGAGACAATAAGGGACACTACGTAATGATAAAAGGACTGATCCATCAAGAAGACATAACAATCATAAATATGTACGCACCCAATGTTGGAGCAGCCAGATTTATAAAACAAACTCTATTAGACCTAAAGAAGGAAATAGACACTAATACCATAATAGCAGGGGACCTGAACACCCCACTGTCAATATTGGACAGATCATCTAGGCAAAGAATCAGCAGAGAAACACAAGATCTAAACAATACTCTAGACCAATTGGACTTGGCAGATATCTACAGAACATTCCATCCAACAACCTCAGAATATTCATTCTTCTCATCAGCACATGGATCATTCTCCAGGATAGATCACATATTAGGTCACAAATCAAGTCTCAACAAATTCAAAAAAATTGGAATTATCCCATGTATTTTCTCAGACCATAATGGATTAAAACTAGAAATCAATAACAAACGAAATTCTGGAAACTATACAAACACATGGAAATTAAACAGCATTCTACTTAATGACATATGGGTCCAAGAAAAATCAAGCAGGAAATCAAAAAATTTATTGAAACTAATGAAAATAGTGATACATCATACCAAAACCTGTGGGATACTGCAAAAGCAGTATTAAGGGGGAAATTTATTGCATTAAATGCTCACCTCAGAAGAATGGAAAGATGGCAAGTGAACAACCTAACACTTCACCTTAAAGAACAAGAAAAACAAGAACAATCCAAACCTAAAGTTAGCAGACGGAAAGAAATCATTAAGATCAGAGCAGAACTTAATGAAATTGAAACCCCCCAAAAAATACAAAAGATCAACGAATCAAAAAGTTGGTTTTTTGAAAAGATAAATAAAATTGACAAACCATTAGCATGGCTAACAAAAAAAAGAAGAGAGAAGATTCAAATAACAAAAATTAGAAATGAAAAAGGTGATATTACAACTGATTCATCTGATATACAAGGAATCATGAGAGACTACTATAAACAACTATACGCCAACAAGTTTGAAAATCTGGAGGAAATGGATAAATTTCTGGACACACACCAGCTCCCAAAACTGAGCCATGAAGACGTAGAAAATCTGAACAGACCAATAACAATAAAGGAGATTGAAGCTGTTATCAGAAAGCTCCCAACAAAGAAAAGCCAAGGACCAGATGGATTCACAGCAGAATTTTACCAAACATTCAAAGAGGAATTGACACCTATTCTTTACAAACTATTCCAAAAGATTGAAACGGACGCAAATCTCCCAAACTCTTTCTATGAAGCAAACATCATCCTGATACCAAAACCAGATAAAGATATAACCAAAAAAGAAAACTACAGGCCAATATCCTTCATGAATATAGATGCAAAAATCCTCAATAAAATACTAGCAAACAGAATACAGCAACACATACGTAAAATTATTCACCACGATCAAGTGGGATTCATCCCAGGGATGCAAGGTTGATTCAACATACGCAAATCAATAAATGTGATACACCATATTAATAAACTCAAACACAAGGACCATGTGATCATCTCTATAGATGCTGAAAAAGCATTTGATAAAATTCAACACTCATTCATGACAAAGACCCTCTATAAGTTAGGTATAGAGGGAAAGTATCTCAACATAATTAAAGCCATATATGCCAAACCCACTGCCAATATCATCCTGAATGGGGAAAAGCTGAAAGCTTTTCCTTTAAGAACAGGAACTAGACAAGGATGCCCACTCTCACCACTCCTATTCAACATAGTGTTGGAAGTACTAGCCAGAGCAATCAGAGAAGAGAAGGAAATAAAGGGCATCCAGATTGGAAAAGATGAAGTCAAACTGTCCCTGTTTGCAGATGACATGATCCTGTATATCGAACAGCCTAAAACCTCTACAAAAAAACTCTTGGAGTTGATAAATGATTTCAGCACAGTAGCAGGATACAAAATCAACACACAAAAATCAGTAGCATTTCTATTCTCCAATAGTGAACATGCAGAACGAGAAATCAAGAAAGCCTTCCCATTTACAATAGCCACCAAAAAAATAAAATACTTAGGAATTGAGTTAACCAAGGATGTGAAAAATCTCTATCATGAGAACTACAAACCACTGCTGAGAGAAATCGGAGAGGATACAAGAAGATGGAAAGATATCCCATGCTCTTGGATTGGAAGAATCAACATAGTGAAAATGTCCATACTACCCAAAGTGATATACAAATTTAATGCAATCCCCATCAAAATTCCAATGTCATTTTTCTCAGAAATGGAAAGAACTATCCAGACATTTATATGGAATAACAAAAGACCACGCATAGCCAAAGCAACGCTGAGCAAAAAAAATAAAGCTGGAGGCATAACACTACCTGACTTTAAACTATACTACAAAGCTATAATAACCAAAATAGTATGGTACTGGCATAAAAACAGACACACTGATCAATGGAATAGAATAGAGAACCCAGAAATCAATCCACACACCTACAGCCATCTGATCTTTGACAAAGGCACCAAGCCTATACACTGGGGAAGAGACTGCCTCTTTAGCAAATGGTGCTGGGAGAACTGGATATCAATATGCAGGAGAATGAAACTAGACCCACACCTTTCACCATACACTAAAGTCAACTCAAAATGGATTAAAGAATTAAATATACTCCCTGAAACAATAAAACTTCTTATAGAAAACATAGGAGAGACATTTCAGGAAATAAGACCGGACACAGACTTTATGAATACGACCCCAAAAGCACGGGCAACCAAAGGAAAAATATACAAATGGGATTATATCAAACTAAAGAGCTTCTGCACAGCAAAAGAAACAATTAACAGGTTAAAAGACAACCAACAGAGTGGGAGAAAATATTTGCAAAATATACATCTGACAAAGGATTAATATCCAGAATATACAAGGAACTCAAACAACTTTACAAGAAAAAAACCAGCAACCCAATTAAAAAATGGGCAAAAGAGCTAAGCAGGCATTTCTCTAAGGAAGATATACAAATGGCCAACAGACATATGAAAAAATGCTCAACATCACTCAGCATCCGGGAAATGCAAATCAAAACCACACTGAGATACCATCTAACCCCAGTTAGGATGGCTAAAATCCAAAAGACCCTGAACGATAAATGCTGGCGAGGTTGCGGAGAAAAAGGAACTCTCATACATTGTTGGTGGGACTGCAAAATGGTGCAGCCTCTATGGAAAATGGTATGGAGGTTCCTCAAACAATTGCAGATAGATCTACCATACGATCCAGCTATCCCACTGTTGGGAATATACCCAGAGGAATGGAAATCATCAAGTCAAAGGTATACCTGTTCCCCAATGTTCATCGCAGCACTCTACAAAAGCCAAGAGTTGGAACCAGCCCAAATGCCCATCATCAGATGAGTGGATATGGAAAATGTGGTACATCTACACAATGGAATACTACTCAGCTATAAAAACGAATGAAATACTGCCATTTGCAACAACATGGATGGACCTTGAGAGAATTATATTAAGTGAAACAAGTCAGGCACAGAAAGAGAAATACCACATGTTCTCACTTATTGGTGGGAGCTAAAAATAAATAAAATTCACACACACACACACACACACACACACAAACGGGTGGGGGAGAAGAAGACATAACAACTACAATTCCTTGAAGTTGATACAACAAGCAAACAGAAAGGACATTGTCGGGAGGGAGGGGGGAGAGGGGAGAGGAGGAGGGAGGGAGGTATCGGTAATGGGCCACAATAATCAACCACATTGTATATCGATAAAATAAAATTAAGAAAAAAAAAAATCTAATGTTTGCCATGCACTGTGTGTGTCATCTCATTTAATCTTCAAATTTCACTTGTTCATTTACTCAGCATATATTCATTGAGTGCTATTTTGTGCCAGATATTTTAGGGACTCAGAGATGAGCAATACATAGCAACCCTATGGGGCAGATACTATTATTATTCCTATTGCACAGATAAGGAAACTGAGGGCTGTGAGATGAATTGCTTAAGAATACACAGAGAGTAGCTGTTTCTTGGGCTGCTTCATCCTTTGCACAGAGAAAATCTCTTCTGGCTCTCAGCAGCCTGATGTATTGTTCTGTGTGGAAGGGGATATTTTCATTTGGAGTGGCAACTCTTTTTTCCTCTTTTATTTTTCCATTACCATTCTGGAAAAAATCAAATGAGGAAACCTCCTGGCACATAGCTTAGGAAATAAAGCTTGTCCAAAAGCTGCCAGGAGTAAAAGCTAACAACTTTCTCGACAGAGTTCGATTTCCCACTTTTAAGAAATTAGGCAGAATTCCTCCAAAATTATACTTGTTAAGAAAACTTTTAACAGAAAGCATGATATCTGTCTGCAGAGAGGAGGCTGAAAATAAAAAGAAAATAAAAAGCATGATAGATGTGAGTGGGCATGTAACAGTGTAGTCAGATCTTATTTTTCACTTTCCTAAATTAAGTCTGATTACAGTTATTGGCTGGGTAGCTTAGTGGCTATGTGCAAAAGCTTGTGAGTCAAACAGATTTGACAAAGCAGAAAGTTTTACAATAAATATTTTTATACCTCTAAGCTTCAGTTTTCTCATTTGTTTAAGACCTAAAGGATTCAGGGGTAGTGGTCACCATCTACCCCACCACACACCCACACACTTAATTTTCTAATATCCCTGCAAGATCCAAACAGATCCTGGAGGATGACAGCGGACTACTGAAAACTCAACCAAATAGCCCCAATTGTGGTTGGTGTGTTGGATGTGGTATCTCTTCTTGACCTGATTAACATAGCTTCAAGTTCATGACACCCAACCATTAATCTGGCTTACACATTTTTTTCACCCCTAACAAGAAAGAGGATCAGAAAAAGTTCGCTTTTGTGTGGGGCATACGACAATACAAGTTTATGGTCTACTTTAAGGCTATGTTAATTAACTCTCTTAACCTCTGTCATAATAAAATCTGAAGGGACAGGGCCATCTGGACATTCTGCAAAACATTGGTCCACGCTATCAGTGAAATAGTGTGAATAGGACTGGATGAACAAGACATGGCTCCAGAGAGTAGAAAATAAACCCTACAAGAATTCTAAGGACTCCAGAGGATGGTTGATTAAATTTCAGGGGCTCACCACATCAGTGAAGTTTTTAGGAGTTCAGTAGTCTCGGGCATGGTGGAACATCCTTTCCAAAGTAAAGGACAAGTGATTATATCTTGTTTCTCCTTAAGAAGGAAGTTCAATACCTGGTAGACCTCTGCAGTTTCTGGAATCAGTATATTTTATACCTGGGAATACTGCACCAGCCACTTTTGTGAGTGATATGGATGGCTGCCAACTTTGAGCGGGTCCTAGGGCAGAAAAGTTCTGCAGTAGATCCAGTTTATAGTGCAAGTGGCTCTGCCTTTTGGGCCATATCACCCAGAAGACCCTATGGTATTAGAGGTATCTGTGGTGGGAAAAGATGCCATCTGTTTACGGCAAGCCCCAGTATAATAATCACCACCTAGACCCTAGATTTCTGGAGCAAAGCCATTCAGTTTGTAGCAAAGAATTACTGACATTGGAGAAAGTCTTGGGGTGGGCCCTTGGAGAGGTAGAGTATGACCATGGGACATTACATAGCCCTGTAGCCATAACTCAGCGTCACAAGCTGGGATCTGCCAGATCCACTAAGTAATAAGTCAGGTGGGCTCGACAACAATCCATAGTAAGGTAGTACATCTGGAATCAGGCACAAGAAGGACCAGAGGGCATAAATAAGCTACACAAGACCCCCATGGTGGCCTAGACCCTCATGTCACCCACCAATGTTGCACCAGCATGCCTCCTTCAGCTCATGCTATGGCTGCACTGGGGCTCCATTATGACCCGCTGGCAAGGAGGAAAAAGACCAGGCTTGATTAGCAGATGGGTCTGTTTGGTATGTGGGTGCAAGCTGGAAACAGAACAGCTGTACAACAGCCTCACTGCAAAGTGACCCTTAAAGACAATATTGAGGAGGAATCTTCTCAGTGGGCAGTGCACCTGGTCATATACTTTGTGGACAAGAGAAATGGCCTGAGGTAAGAATAAATACAGACACATAGGCAGTGGCAAAAATAGGAAGGATAAATATAGAAAATTAGGGACAAGGAGGTCTGGCAAAGAGGGGTGTGTGTGGACAAAGTGTGATAATCTTGGCATTGCAGGTTGATGTCCACCGGATAGCATTCCTCATGGAAGAGGTACTACGCAACCACATAGAGTGACTCGGGCAGTTCAGCAGTCACTTCTGTCTCTGGCCACCCCAGTTTTGGCACAAGGGGCTCGTGCATGGAAAAGCTATGTGGCAGTGAGAGGTTTTGCTTTCATTAAGAATGATGTAGCTACTGCTACTGTTGAATGTCCAGTTTTCCAGCAACAAAGATTAACATGGAGTCCTCAATATGACAGGCATCATTTGAGGAGCCCCATCAGCCACTTGGTGTCAGGTTAATTACATCGGACATCTTTTATCTGTAAGGGGAAGAAATTCATCTTGACCGGGACTGGCATATGTTGGATGTGGGTATGCCTTTGCTGGCTACACAGCTTCAGCCAATCTAAAGACTTGCAAAGTGTTTGATAAACTGACATTTGGTCTCAGATAACATCACCTTAGAACAATGGTCTCAGATAACTCACATTAGACCAAGGGACAGCAATGGTGGTGCAGCAGTTTGCATATGACAGTGGGATCCACTGGACTTACCACAAACCACATTGCCTGAAAGACTTTGGAGGACTTTAGGCCTTTTACCTCCATCCGAGCCAGTCAGACTGGGCCCCAAGGAAAAGGCAGGTTTTTGGTCTCTTCCAGCCCCAGAAATATCATCTCACTTCTACCTCCACAGACCTGTAGAAAGCAAGTATGTAAGCTTTTAACTCTTTCCAATGTGTGTCCTTTCTCTCTTCCACACATGCAATACATTCTGCCTGACACTCTTGTACCAGGTGCTCCCTGGAGTACTTCCGACCCCAGCTTCTTTCCACAGACCTCCCTGGCCTGCCTTGAAGCTGTCTTGGTGAACGCCTGGCAAGGCTCCAACCTGGTGGGCCGAAGGCTCTGTAATTCCCTCCCTTCCCACCATCTGAGCAGATCCATTCCAGCTTTCTAGAGGCAAAGAATCCTAGTAGGAGGTAGACTCAGTTCCAATTTCTGTTCTTCTCCCAGGTACATGTTTAGCTCTTTTCAATCCAACAGTACCTAGAAAATGCTATCCCCAAAAGGCATGATCATAAGAATGCTGAGGAATGTTAACTCTCTTCTAAGCAACAATCACTTTCCTATTGTCTCCTAACTGGATTTGGCTTTCCCTAAAGCTTGCCATGATGTCATGGTGGAGGGGCCCACTGTACTCAGGCCACCTGAGAGTGAGCATTAAGGCCCGTACACCTCTGGCTGCCTTGACTCATCCTCCACTAAGACCATGTTCTCACAGGCGACAAGAGTGAGTGCACGTGAGGAAAGCAGTCAGGAACCTCATGACCCCACCACCCCAACCACTGTTCAATGGATACTGTTATGACTGAAGTTTGTATATCAAAGAATTGTTATATTAAATATGTTTGGTAAGTCTAAAAAAGTTTTAAGGGCCAGCCCATGGCTCACTTGGGAGAGTGTGGTGCTGACAACACCAGGTTGGGGGTTAAGATCCCCTTACAGGTCATCTTTTTAAAAAAAAATGTTTAAAAGTACTTTAGTGAAAAAGAGATATGGATGTGTTGCTTTGCCTCCCACGGATTTGTCACCCCTTTTTCCCCTGGGTGATGGAGCTGCCAAAGATTACTCAAAGCCCATCTCTTTTGAGCAGTGAGAAGCCCCAGAAAGGGGTTAATATCCCAGAACTTCTTCAAGCACAAGGCATTTCTTCCATTTGGGAAATTAACCATGAATTGGGGTTCTCTTCCTGCATTTATTCTCCAGACCAAGAAGTTACAGGAAGAGACATAGGTGGGGTTTTGCTAAGTACAGTTTAACAAGTTTTACAATAGAAGCTAGTAACATTCAGTAAAAACCGGTCAGATGACATTCTGTTAGGCAATTAAGTGATCCACTAACAAAGGCTTGATTTAGCAAACATTCCTTTTCCCTCCAGCAGCTTTTTAGTAACTTTACATATCGATTATTAACTTGTCTATCTTAGAACCAGCAGCCTTGCTGTGTTACGATTCTTATCTTGCAACAGAGACTCAATAGCCTGGGGAAAATTTCCTGTCCTTTGCAAGGTCAATATTTGAAACTGCAAGGCTTTGGAAAACCAGGCCCTGTGAAGTACATTTGCTTTATGAATCCTCTACATGGGTGAGTGACCCACTTGGGCATGATACTCAGCAAGGATGGAGCACCACCTTCCAGGTTGTGGTATTCACCCTAAATCAACAACCATGGATGGCTGCTGTCTACAATAAGTAGAACAAATGGATCTGGGAATCCATTTGGATGTATGAGTTGCTCCTCATCCCCACAGCTCTTGGCTCTGTAGGCCTAGAGGTCCTCATTCCCTGCAGAGGGATGCTTCCACCAGGAGACACAGTGAGAGTCTCATTAAACTTTAAGGTAGAGTTGGTAGAGCTCGTCACTTCAGGCTCCTTGTACCAAGAGGCCAACAGGTATGAAAAAAGAAGGAGTCACTACCTGCATTAGTCCGTTTTGTGTTGCTATAACAATACCTGAGACTGGGTGATTTATAAAGAAGAGAGGTTTACTTGGCTTACGATTCTGGGACAGCTGCATCTGGCACGGGCCTCAGGCTGTTTCTACTCATGGCAGAAAAGTGGCAGGCAACCAGCAGGTACAAGCAGATCACATGGCGAGAGGAAGCAAGAGAGGGGAAGCAAGAGAGAGAAGGTGCCAGGGTCTTTTTAAGCAACAAGCTCTCATGGGAACTAATCGAGCGAGAATTCACTCATTAATACCCCTCCCCCAGGGAGAGCATTAATCCATTCATGAGGGATCCGCCCCATGATTCAATCAGTTTCCAACACTGCCACATTGGAGATCAAATTTCCACATGAGGGGCCAACCCCGTGGCTCACTCGGGAGGGTGCGGTGCTGGGAGCGCAGCAGCGCTCCCGCCGCGGGTTTGGATCCTATATAGGGATGGCCGGTGCGCTCACTGGCTGAGCGCGGTGCGGCTGACACCAAGCCAAGGGTTGCTATCCCCTTACCGGTCACAAAAAAGAAAAAACAAAAACAAAAACAAATTTCCACATGAGTTTTGGTGGGGACAACACATCCAAACTGCATCATTCCACCCCTGGCCCCCCAAAACTCATGTTACTCTCATGTCACCCCAAAAGTCTTAGCTTGCTCCAGCACCAACTTAAAAGTCCAAAGTCTCATCTGAGACCAAAAGCAAAAGTCCTTCCAGCTGTGAACCTGAAAAACAAAACCAAATTTATCTACTGCCAAGATACAATGGTGGAACAGACATTGAGCATACATTCCCATTCCAAAAGGAAGGAATAGGCCAAAAGAAAGGAGAAACAGGCCCCAAACAAGTCCAAAACCCAGCAGGGCAGGCATTAAATCTCAAGGCTGGAGAATCAGATACCTTGATTCCATGTTCGACTGCCTCTGCACACTGGTGTGGGGGTTGTGTCCCCAAGTCCTTGGGCAGCTCTGCTCCTATGGCTTTCCTGGTTTCTGGCCACACTTCACCTCTCCCAGGCTGGTGTTCTACTCTCGTAGCTCCACAGGTCTGGGGTCTCCATGGCGGTCCTGCTCTCATGGCTGCACTAGGCATGGTGCATTTGGGGTTTCTCTGCTGTAACTCTGACCCCACATCTCTGCTCCACATTGCTCTAGTAGATGGCCTCTGCAGTGGCTCCACCCCTGCAGCAGGTCTCTTCCTGGGTCCCCAGGCTTTTCCATACATCCTCTGGAATTTGGGTGGAGGCTGCCACACCTCCACTGCTCTCACATCCTGCCAGCCTGCGGACTTAACACAATGTGGATGCTACTGAGGTTTCAGCCTCTACTTTCCAGAGCTGCTACAAGAACCACACTTGGGGCTACTCCAGTCGGAGCAGCTGGGATGCAGGGAGCAGGATCCCAAGGGCAGCTGTGCCCCAGGTCTGTCCTCCAGGATAACTCAGTCCTTCTAGGCCTCAGGGCCTGTGATGGGTGGGGCACCCTTCCAGACTTCTTAAATGCCTTTAGGGCATTTTTTCCCATTGTCCTGGTTCTTAGCATCTGGCTGCTTCACCACCAAGATAATGTCTTTAGCAAACAGTTTATCTGCTTCACCCATGTATTTTTCTCTTGCTCTCTACTTCTCTACCACATGGCCAGGCTGCACATTTTCCAAAACTTTACACTCTGCTTCCCTTTTAAATTCTGGCTTTACATCATGATTTTGCCGCCATAACTCAGAGTAGGCTCTTAAAAGCAACAATGCAGCTTGCTTAATGCTTTGCTGCTTAGAAATTTCTTTGGCCAAATGCTCTGGTTCACAACTCCTAAGTTCCAACTTCCACAAAGTCCTAGGGCATGGACACAATGCAGCCAGGTTCCTTGTATTGGTGTAGCAAAGGTTATCTTTTGTCCAACTCCCAATAAGTCCCTCATTTCTATCTGAGACCTCATCATCCATATTGCCTTTACTGTCCACATTTCCATCAGCATTCTGCTCGCCACCACATAAGTCTCTAAGACATTCCAAACTTTCCCTTATCTTTTTCTCTTCTTCTAAGTCCTCCAGACTCCTACAACCTTTGCCCATTACCCAGTTCCAAAGCTGCATCCACATTTTCAGGTATCTGTATAGCAACACCCCACTCCTCAGTACCAATTTTCTGTTTTAGTCCGTTTTGTGTTGCTATAACAGAATACCTGAAACTGGGTAATATATAAAGAAGAGAAGTTTATTTGGCTTACAATTCTGGGACAGCTGCATCTGGCACGGGCCTCAGGCTACTTCTACTCATGGTGGAAAGTGGCAGGGAGCCGGTGGGTACAAGCAGATCACATGGCAACAGGAAGCAAAAGAAAGAGAAGCAAGAGAGAGGAAGCAAGAGAGAGAAGAAGGTGCCAGAGTCCTTTTAAAGCAATGAGCTCTCTTGGGCCGGCCCGTGGCTCACTCGGGAGAGTGCGGTGCTGATAACACCAAGGCCCCGGGTTCGGATCCCATATACGGATGGCCGGTTTGCTCACTGGCTGAGCGTGGTGCTGACAACACCAAGTCAAGGGTTAAGATCCCCTTACTGGTCATCTTTTAAAAAAAAAAAAAAAAAAAAAAAGCAATGAGCTCTCACGGGAACTAATCGAGCGAGAACTCACTCATTAATCCCCCCTTCTCCAGGGAGAGCATTAATCCATTCATGAGGGATCCGCCCCCATGACTCAATCAGTTTCCAACACTGCCACATTGGAGATCAAATTTCCACATGAGTTTTTGAGGAGACAACACATCCAAACTCCATCACTCTCCTAGCAGGTTAATTGACCATGCTCATTCAGAGGAGGCAGGGCTGCTGTTACACAACACAGAAGAATACACTGACACTCTAGCTGATCTATTGGGGTGGTTTTTCGCTCTTCTGTGACCAACTTTGATGATAAGTAGACAGATGCAGCACCCATGACCAGGGTCTCAAAATCTAGGGCCATCTCACTAGGTAAGCCACCTAGATCAGCAGAGATGCTAGCTGAAGGTGAGGAGATCCAGAATTGGTAGGACAGGAGGGAGATGATGACCATCAGTTGTAGCCAGAGACCAGCTGTAGCATGAGAGCTGCAGTTCATTCCACTAACCCTCTTAAGTTTCCCCAGAAGAAGAGATGGATCAGAATCCCTGAGGGGCTGTTCTCGGGTGGGGTTAGCTTATTTTAGGAAGGAGGGGGATCCACATGGTGGAGGACTGTAGTGGATGCTGTGTTATGCTGCTAGATCTCCCCCTACAGGACCAAGGCACTCATTCCCCAAGTGCTAGGAGTTGTGTCCTCTAATGCAAGAGGTTACAAACCTTCTTTGGGGGCAGCCCCAGCCAGTGAGTGGCCTCTATTGGAGTACAAAGGCATGGTGCCCTTCTGTCAATTCAGGACAACTCTGAGAGGCCTTCCCAGTTTCAGAGCTCCCAGTGACTGAGGTCTCTGTTACAACTCCATCACAGTTCATTGTTTCCCTATGTAAAATTCTGTTTCCTCACTCCTCTGCAAGTGTTTTTCCTGAGAGCATTCCACAGTAAATCTGCATGCCAACCTCCTCCGCAGTTTGTTTCCCAGGGAACCTAACACACTATGCACATCCTCAACCACACCAGTTAATGTCAAACCATTCCCAAGATGGTTGTATCAACTTACATTGCTACCAGTAATGCAAGAAAGTTCCGTTTGCTCAACATCCTTACCAAATCCTGGTATTGTTAGATTTTTTATTTTTAGCCTATCTGGTGGGTGTGAAATGGAACCTCATTGTGGTTTTGATTTACATTTCCCTGGTGACTAATGAGATTGAGCACCTTTTCATGGGTTTACTGGCCATCTGGATTCCCTCTTTGGGAACAGCCTCAGCTCCTTTGCCAATTCCTATTTTATGGACCCACTCATTTCATGCTGGCTAATAAGGGAGTGAGTGCAGGATTAAGCCCAAGTAAAACTGAAATAGCTTATCTGAAGGCCCCCAACCTCGATGAATCTTTCTGACGACATCTGAGCAGTGTAAAATTTGGTTAACCACTCCCTCTGTCACCCTCTTTTTTTTTTTTTTTCTTCAAAAGATGACCAGTAAGGGGATCTTAACCCTTGACTTGGTGTTGTCAGCACCATGCTCTCCCAAGTAAGCCACAGGCCGGCCCCTGTCACCCTCTTTTGGGGGCTTCCCTGATATTGCACAATGCTTGTTTTCTCCCTACCTCTCTGGCTGTCCCTTCTCTGTCTCCTTTGCAGGCTTGACTGTTAAATGTTGGGGTTCTTCAGAGCTCAGTCTTTGGGCCCTCTTCTCATCTTACTCTGGACTTTCTCTCTGGGCAAACTCACCCTCACCCTCACCCTCATCTGCTATTACCATCTTTACACACTGATGGTTCCCACATTCCTCTCCTTTGACACATCCACTTGAACATCCTAAAGCCTCTCAACTTCAAAATATCCAAAATGGAAATCATGCTTTTTCAAAACCTGGTTGTTGTCCAGCATTTCCTGCTTCAGTAAAGGTCTCACAGTTCTTTCGGTTATGAACATCAAAACCCCAGGAATCCCTCTCTCTCTCACCCTGTACCCAAGCCATGATCAGAGTTGCTTATCTTAAATTTACCCCTCCAGATCCACTCTCCACCCTTCTGCATTCCACCCTCTGCTTCAGGAAGCTGATTATACGGACACCATTAGTGGGCTTCCATGTTCTTTACCTCATGACTGGGTTTGGCCAATGGCGGTTTAGTTACTTATTGCTGTATAACAAACTACTCTACAACTTAATGGCTTAAAAATAGCACCATTTTATTGCTTCTCGTGACTCTATGGGTTGACTGGAGTCATCTGGAGTCAGTCCTGCTCTATGTGGTGTTGTCTGGGGTGGCAGTCATCCGGAAACTCAATTGTGCTAGATCATCCAAGGTGGTGCTCTCATTTCTGACAGCTTAGTATGGATGGCGAGATATCTGAACTCAGCTGGAC
Organism: Cynocephalus volans; assembly: GCF_027409185.1. NCBI lineage: Eukaryota > Metazoa > Chordata > Mammalia > Dermoptera > Cynocephalidae > Cynocephalus > Cynocephalus volans. The sequence continues at coordinate 94,563,178 of NC_084470.1, read as the reverse complement.
TGGACTGAAACTCTCTTTTCCAAGTAGTTTCAAGGCCTCTCCCTCTCCCTAAGGCCTTTCCATGTGGTCTTTCCAGCATGAGGTAACCAGACTTCTCATATGGCAGCTCAGGGTTTCCCAAACTGCAAAAGCTGAAACTGCCAGGCCCTTTTAGTTCTCAGGCCTAGAGTGGGCACAGCATCACTTCTGCTGCCTTCTCTTGGTTAAAGTAGGTCACAGGTCCAGCTTAGATATGATGTGGGATGGAACTACACAAAAGCGTGAACACTGGAAGGCATAATTCATTGGGGGCTGTCTTTGGAAACTAGCCAACATAGTCTACTATCTGGTCCTTACAGCCCTTCTCACATGCAAGATGAACTCTCCCACCACAACCCCTAAAGTCTAATCCCATTTCAGCCTCAGGCCCAGGTTTGAAGTCAAGTTTCTCATCAACCATCTCATCTTGTTGTTGAAGAGGCACTTGGGTATGGCTCCTCTTGATCTAGAGACCTGTGTACCAAAAACAACTTATCTGCCCCATACCATACTGTACCTGAATGAATGATGAAAAAGAGCTGGTGCACCACAATATACACCCCCATTCAGAAAGGAGAGACGTAGAGTAGTCACAGGCCCATAGCAATTCTGAAATTCCACTGGGAACAATTCTCCCCTCTCCAGGACTAGGAAATGTATGCTGATTATGGCCAGGTCTGCTTCCAGGTAATGATTTTATTTAGCCCTTGGCTCCATTCTCTGAGTCATCCTTCTTTTCTGTAAGAAATGGCCCACCTTTTCTTGCTTTCTATGCTTAGGAGAGTTGGGGCTACAAAAGCCGCTTTCTGTTTGAAATGGTTCTGTCCCTTTTAGTCCAAGTTAGTATAATTTAAAACTTTGTGAATTTCCTATGTATTGAATTATAATCTACCCCATTAGACAAAAGCCCCCTTTTTTCTTTACACTTCTGAGACAGGCCCTTTTCTGCTTTAGGCTATACGTAGGCTGCTAAAGGACAATGCCCTGAAGACTCTTAGAAGCCTTTTTGTCTAGCTGGGAGGACCTACCTTGTACATCCTTAAGTTTGAGCTCTCAACAAAAGGGTCTTATAATGCATCCTCCATCTGATTTTGACCCTGAGGCTACATTTTACTGGCAGTACCCTGAATTTTATCTTTGCCACCAGGTTTTCCCCCTCCCCTCATATTTTTGTTTTCTTTGAGAATCTTTATAGTTTGGGAATGAGAAACAATTTTATTTTCCAATCCAGCCAGTTTGGAGTCAGAAACTTTTTCTTTAGATTCTGCTTGAATACTGAATAATTCCTTCTTTAGCTCGTCTGTCTGTCAAAGGACAAAATTACACCAAATTTAGTTAAAAATCTCAGTTGGCTTTATTGTGGTACTGACCAATTATCTCACTTGGTTGGAAGTAATGCTGATAACACCAAGGTCAAGGATCCGGATCCCCTTACTAGCCAGCAGCCAAAACCAAAAAAAAAAAAAAAAAAGAGTAAGTATTCCGATGACCTGAGCAAAAGAGGTTGGTTTTATACACAGAAAAAGAGCTGAAGAAAGCAGAAACAAAGAATAAAAAGTGGATTGGTCATTTCAAAGTTATTTTGTAAAGTTATTTCTTTGTAAAGTGGGGACAGAACAATAGAAAAATAACTGATTATTTAACATCAGGTTACTTCTTTTGTGTAAGGATTAAAACAGATGGAACTTCATTATTATACCTTCTGAAGATTTAAACTGGCCAGTTAGCTCAGTTGGTTAGAGTATGGCCTTGTAACACTAAGGTCAACGGTTTGGTTTCCCATATTGGCCAGCTGCCCCCAAAACAAATAAACTGGTCTGTTTGAGAAATTGGCTATCTCTCTCCTGATTTCTTGGAAGATCAGACAACAACTTAGTTTCGGTCTGGAGATGTGGAACTTTAGCAGGGGAGACTCCATTTATATTTTTTAGTCTGATCTGTTGGGGCCTAGTGCAGAAACTTAGTACAAATAAATGACCTCCTATAATTTTTATTTAACGTGTCTATCCATGCCTTCTGATATGCAGCTAAAATGAACCAGTTGGCTCTTTCAGCATTCTGCCTTAGCCAAATCAACAAGTTCATAATGTTTGGGTCCTTGTACCAAAGGCAAACAAGTCATCAAAAACAAACAAACAAAAAGTTCGTGAGGTATATTTTCTATTTCCCACATTATCACAGGGAACAGTTTTACTAAGTGTTCTGCCAATACTTAAATTGGGTCCCCTTTACTCAGACTCCAATAACAATTTCTTCATAGTCCTTCCAGTTTCCAATGAGGATCTCTTCAAGGCTATTCCAGGATTTGGTAAGGATGTTGAGCAAATGGAATTTTCTTGCATGGCTGGTAGCAATGTAAGCTGATACAAACATCTTGAGAATGGTTTGACATTAACTAGTGTGGTTGAGGATGTGCATAGTGTGTTAGGTTCCCTGGGAAACAAACTCTGCAGAAGAGGTTGGCATGCAGGTTATCTATTGCTGAATAGCAGTCACCCCAAAGTTTGATGACTTAAAACAACATCAATGTATTGTCTCACAGTTCTGTGGACTCAGCTTCATGTTAATTTTGTTGGGAGAGCAGTCATCTGGGGTCTCACTCACATGGCTGGCACCTTGGTGGGGACAGCTTGAAGACTGGGCTCAGCTGGGGCACTGGGACACGGGGCCTCCCTCTATCTCTCTACTTGGCTTCTTTATGTCTCTCCTTGTTACCAAACCCAAGTATGGCTGCCCACCGCCCAAATGAACAAACAAACAAAAAAATGACTCAAAAATCAAATTGTTGGTGGACTAGGAAAACAGCTAAATTCAGCTGAGGAGATAATCAGACAAAATAACCCTCTCAAAAGCTCAGTTTTAATGGGGGGTTTTATGGGATAAGAAGCAGGAAGTGAAAAGCACGAGGAAGGGGAATGTGAGCTATGGGGGCTCCGTGCAAGGAGTCTGGTGCAAGGTCTCGCCAAGGCTCTGTCCGGTTTCTGTTCTCATGCTTGACGTTATCTTAGGGTCCTGTAGGATTTGATTTTTGGTTTGTTTTGGGATAGAATCAGCTTCTTTGTCAAGTCTCCATGTAGTTTTGCAGGGCTCTGGCTGGCCTTGGAATTCTGCAAGCCTCAAAAAAGAACTGTTAGTTTTGTAAGGTACTGATTAGCTTTCAACAGTCTTGATTTTTTACTTAGCAAGTAAGATAAGAAAGTCAGGGGATGGGACGAAGAGAGGAGGAAAAAATTGTGTTTTTTAAGAATATTCCAACAGCCCAGGTGGTTTTAGGTCCCAACATGGCTCAATCCTGTTCATTCTAACAGCATTCCCACCATCAATAGTTCCTTCCATTTCTATGGAATGGGCTGATGACTCATCTTACTGCTTCATGCTGAGTCAGGGCTTAATGGGAGGTTAATTTGGAATGAAACTATTTGACATGATGGAGGACATAGCTTTTGGTACCCAGCTGGAGTGGTGGAGGGACCAAAGGCATTTGTTTATCTGTTGTTTTAACAGTTGATTGACAACAGTACATATAATACAAAGCATAAGCATAAGGAAGAGGACAAAGATGCTGATGATTATAATAACAACAATTTGGAATACAGATTGAAATAAATTTCTTAATCCCAAAGGTAGCCAACTAAATAAATCATTGAGGGGGTCGGTGGGCCACACTTCTTTTTTTTTTTTTTTTTTTTTTTTTTAAAAAAGATGACCGGTAAGGGGATCTTAACCCTTGACTTGGTGTTGTCAGCACCACGCTCAGCCAGTGAGTGAACCGGCCATCCCTATATGGGATCCGAACCCGGTGCCTTGGTGTTATCAGCACCGCACTCTCCCGAGTGAGCCACAGGCCGGCCCGGCCACACTTCTTATAACCATTTTGTATGGGCAAATATTTTATTTACTTGGGTCTTGACTCTTCCTAAGGTATTAATGTAAGTACAACAGGTGGTGTTTGTTAAGACATAAACCTTTTCTTGCTCTGCCAGCAGAAAATGTAAAGCCATGTGGTTATCTAATATTACATGGCAGCTTACTCAGAGTTAGCAAGTTATACATTAATTGGCACATCAACAATTTAAAGAGCTACACGAATCCTTTGTCTAAGAATAGTATGTCTCATCCAAGTCATGAGGCCCCCCTTCAAGATATAAATATTTTTAGAGAACTGCTGGTGTAACTGAGTCAATAACAAGACATTATTTCCCCCTTTTCAATCAAAGTATTCTTCACAGAAGCATTGATGATAAGTTTTTCGATTGCCTACTTTTCTTTGTATTGATCCTTCAGCACTGTGAAGGCTCATTCCCAGGTAGACTGATCCCTCAGTGCTGGGAAAGCTTATTCCTGGGTAGTCATGTCCCATATCAAAGTGAAAGATGAAATAGCAGTTAGGCCAAATTAGGGCAACATGAAGTGGGGTCAGGAACTTATAAGAGACATGCTATAACCGATTGAATAGTTTAAATGGCCATCATCCTATCAAGTGAAAAAGATAGACATTAAAGAGGTAAGAGTCTCATTATGGCATTGGGTGGTTTGGTGAACTTTTTGTGTGGCCCATACATCAGTAATAAGAATTGTCACTTAAAATTCATTTAATTTCAGCTCATAGGGCTTTAGGAACAGAGCAATTTCCAATTTTAGTAATTCTATGGAGTAAAGGTGGATTGGAGGAAACTGGAAGAATTCAGGATCCAGTCTAATCTACAGGTAGGTAAGAAAGAGTCAAATACAATGCACAGAGCTACAATCCAACAACAGGCATATTATAGCATTTTTTTTAAACATAACTTTTTTCTACATTGACTACATAGGAATTCCAGATTTAAAACTTCTTGAGGCTAAGAAGCAAAATTAAGGTAGACTTTATTTATTTATTTATTTTATTAAAGCACCACACTCTCCCGAGTGAGCCACGGGCCGGCCCTAAGGTAGACTTTAGATTTTACTTTCAGTCTTAAAGTTTTGGGGCCTGCCAGATAGTGACAGTTTTATTTACTCACTGTAAGGCTGAGAACCCTTGAAATCAGGCATTTTATGCACATTTTAAAATATGATATCTCAGTCAAAGCCTCAGCAATATACCTAATGTTTTCAATTGCATCCTATTATAAAGAGAGAGCAAATTCTTATTGAACTTATGCAAAAAACCATAGAGCCATATAATAATGATACACATAGTTTTTAAATTTTGGAGGAATCAAATAGGGGGAAAAAGCAAATGCTTCCATCTTTGTTCATAAAATATATTTTACCAAATTACTCTAAGTTATGGATAGCTTAAGACAGAAATTTTTCTTAATTCTGGAAAACAAAACATTTAAGTAAAAAACTAACAATGAACGTTACAAAACATTATCTTTATCAGTTATTTAACCTAATGTAATTAATTTTTGCTTTGTTTGATCTTGACCAACAGTTTTATAAACCCATTAGTTTTCTTATTAGAGTTCTGAAAAACATTTATTTTGTCCATTGATCTGAAAGTCATTTGAAACCTGTATTTAAGAATACTTGTTATAGTCTTTTTCATGAGTCTGATTGTAGATGTCTTCAGAAAAAAAATCAAACCTGTGGATGACAGATACTTAGAAGAGTCATGGTTAAAATCTGATGAAAGCTTATTATAATCAATAATTTAGTGGAATTATTCTATTGCATATAGCACCTTCAGATAATAACCAAAATCTGACTGATAGTGTCACATCAGGACCATCAGACTTTTGTAAGCTTTATGTAATCTATATAGTATTTATATCAACAGTATTTTATATAAATATTCCCTTAAAGAAGATTTAATATAATAACCCAAATATGACTGATAACATATGAGATTTTAAGAATTTTATATAATTTATAACATTTATATTAACAACATATTCATAAATGGACCTGAAAGAAGATCTAATAAAATTTATCATTTGACAATCTTTCTCATATAATTTACTAAACAAGCTTAATCATTTATTATCTCCACAAGATGATAGATCTATTTCTCTGAGGTTCTCCAGGGGACCAACTGGAAAACCTCAGAGACTTAATCCATCAAAACAGGATCACAGGTCACTGTTGAATAATAGTCATTTATTTAACCTAAGTGATCATCAGAGACTTCAAAAGCAACTCAGAAAGTTACATAGATGTAAGAACCTTAACCCTTTCAAAGTTGCTTCCCAAGTAATCTAAAACCAATAAAGACAGCATAAGAAATTATTTGTCAAAATACAAAATCTTTGTTTGTTAGACCAGTTAAGAAAAAGGTAAAGAAAAACCTCCTGTAGTGTGATTGTTTTTCTTTACCAGAAGCCCGTTTAGATAACCTGTAAATCAAACTTAATGAAAAGGTATTTTGAATTTAATCAGACACAGGAAGAAAGTGTCCAAGGTTGTGAGAGTAACAATCCAAACATATAATGAAAAAGCCAAGAGTACAGAATCAAATTATACTGGAGGAAAAATATTGCTTTCCTGGGCCTTTAAGACAGCGTTTCAGGGTCAAATGATAACAGCAGAGTTAGCTCATGAAAAAGTTAAAGAGAGACCTATTCAAACCTTTTTAAGGGCAGAAGAAGTGAGGGCTGCAGGCAATGATAACCTGCAAATCATGTATAGTAAGATACAGCAGAAGATTCACTTCTGAGATATGAATCTAAGAAGCTTTAAGAGGAAGCTCTTACCTCAAGAAATAAAATTCTTAGTTTAAATGAAGAAGACATACTTTTCAACCTGAAAATGGGGGGATTAAGTGTCAAAGAAATGTGACAAAAGTAGAAACTGTAGTTTAGAAGATGACTGTTAAAGAAACAGATTTTGGAATTAAAAATCAAAACCTTTTGCACTTTTATTAAGAGCAGACCAATATGTCAAAAGAAACTTGTTGTTCTAACATGGGGGATGGGGGTGGGGGGAATTTAGTTCTGTATCAGTGTCCTTTTAGTATCAAAGTTCAATCTTTAGATAGACTTAGAAATAATTCCCCTTCTAATTATAGTCAACTTAATCATGTACAAAATTTTTTCATAAATTCACCCTTTACAAACCAATATTACAACTTACTCAGACATTCGCATGACATGTTTCAGAATTTCTGCTTTGTCATATATTTTCCCTTTCCTAAATAACCAGTCATTTTGTTTTAGAACAAAAGTTTATTACACAAGATGCCTTTTTATATAATAGTATTCTCTCTCTTTGTTTAACCTGTTAAACCAAAACTGCATCTTTATATCCATAACTTTTTTACATTTTCCCTTCTCCTACTTACTGGGGTTTTTCGGGTTTTTTAAATTTTTTAAAATTTTTTTTTCTAAATTACATTTTGAAGCAACCTCTAATAACCTCTGACTTTAGACAAAATTATTTTTTTAAGTAAAGAATACATAGCATTTCTTTTTAATGATTTTTTAATAAAAAAAAAAACCCATCTTATTTTTGTTACATTTTCTATATATAATTATATATACCAATTAGGCTTTTAACTCTTAATATTCTTCATTTTTAGTGAAACGCTAGCAAGCAAGTAATTTTGAACTGTCTGCTATATTTCAGTATTATTATTATTTTTTTTTAAAGATGACCGGTAAGGGGATCTTAACCCTTGACTTGGTGTAGTCAGTACCATGCTCTCCCAAGTAGGCTAACCAACCATCCCTATACAGGGATCCAAACCCGTGGCCTTGGTGTTGTCAGCACCACACTCTCCCAAGTGAGCCATGGGCCGGCCCTACCATATTTCAGTATTTTATTAATGAATATTTATCTCATATCTAAAATCTAACATACAATTTAAACAAGCACAGAAAAAAGACCAAATGAAGTGCACCACAAAAGCCAAAAAAAAAACAACAATCAGGTAGCAAGTCCAACAACTATTTCACTTGTCAGACAGTACCAACAAACAGCTGAACTCCCAAATGGCAAGGAAAGGGATTTTCAGCATGCACACCAGAGCGACTCGCCTGATTTTGGAGTCCAACTCACTTCAAACACCGAAACACAACATATAACATAATACATGTACATATGTCTAAACACCTATTCATATACAAATAAAAATCTTACCGCTTTCATTCTAGTAATGAGATAGTGATATAGACTCACCAGTTTATAAAAGACTGTTGAATCAAAATCATACTTCAGACATAATGGGACCTGTTCATATGGTTAAACTTGATTTACCCTGATAAAGGTAATTTATCCAATAAAGGCTGTGGACCAGACCTTAGGTAAAACAATTTTCATAGCAGTCTGATTTTTTTTTTTTTTTTTTTTTTTTAAGATGACCGGTAAGGGGATCTTAACCCTTGACTTGGTGTTGTCAGCACCACACTCTCCCAAGTGAGCCACGGGCTGGCCCATAGCAGTCTGATTTTTAAAGAAAAACCTTTTACACTTTTTTTCTTTAGTTTTAAATGAATTTGGGATTAAATTCTCAAATATTTATGTTTAGCTAGGACTGGCTGAATTGTATAAGAAAAACAAAATCTCTAAGTGGCTTTGATTCTTTCTAACAGTTTTCTCTTTTTTTCTTATTTTGTCTGTAATGCCATAAACAGTGAGTTTTTGTCTTAACAGTTGCAGAACTGTGTGCACAGAAAGACAAATTTCGTCTAGAGACTTAGCCAATTATAACTTTCTGTATTATAGTTTGTTTTTCAAGCTTGCCAAGAGAAACTCAGAAAAAACAACAAACAAAACATTTTTGTTTTGGTCATCAGGTCTTTAATGACCAAAAGGCACAAACTTAGTTACTCAAACCCAAACATACGAGCTCTCCCAAATAAACAACAAAATGCTGGCTTTTATGTCCTTGAGTCATTTCTCACACCCAAAATGTTACCTTTTAACAAACAAATGGTGTAGAAAAAGGACTCGGCATGCACATACTGGTGCAACTTACCAGCTTGGAGCCTAGCGACTCCTTACTAATGCTGCCCTTCCTTTACCAACCAAAAGGCAGGGAACTGATGGTTAATGCCAGCACTGGAAGATCAGGGAAAGCCCCGAAGATCCCAGGCACAGGGCTGGCCTACCACAGGTCGACCCAGCTGGCATTGATATGTGGACCCAGCCTTGCTCCCGTAGTGTGAACAGGTAAGCCCTGGCACCCTGATGTGGCCAATTGCTCCATCCACTGGAGGGGGTGGGGGGACCCTAGGCCACCCAGGGCATTTAGCTCCTGGTGGGATTGTAAAAATCTGTTACCCCCAGGGCATTCCACTCCTTGCTTGGCTTCCCAAAATCTTGTTACCAAACACAACTCTGGCCACCTGCCCCAAACTAAAACAAACAACTCAAAATTCAAATGCTGGTGGAATAGGAATTCAGCTTTACTCAGGAATACCAGTGACCTGAGGAGAGATGTTAGGCTAACCCATCTCTCTGGTAAACCCGAAGGAGATGGTTTTAGTCTGGCCAAGCCAGGGTTTTTGTTTGGGAGAAGCTGCTGCACTAGTTTTGGGAACATCCTGGTGGTCCTTCAACAGGGCAGGAAGACCAAGGACAAGTTTCATAAATGTTCTGCTCCCTAGGTGTGCTCATTCCTCAGTTGCCCGTTCCCCCAAGAAGATTTTGTATCTTGACAGGGCAGATGTCTTGTTTAAGCCACCATTTACCAGCCACTTGGAATTTATCTGTGCTGTCTTGTGCTGAGCCCTGGGGTAGAAGTTTGATATGTATTTTCTACCTTAAGCCTTAAGGCAAACACAGTTAGGGAGGTATTGCTTCCTCATTTTATAAAACTGAGAAATGTTCAGTGATTTGCCCAAGGTCATGAGCTAGACTGGAATCCAGGTCTAACCAACTCCACAGTCTTTGCCCTCTTCAGTCCACTGCCTGTCCAGACCTCCAGGGTTAGTTAGTGAACACTAGGGCAAGGTCACTGTTGGATGAGGGGCTTGGGAATTTTTAGGTGTAACACACATGGTAAAGTGCATAAAATGCACTAATTTTCCATGTACAGCTCAGTGATTCTTATATCTGTACACACCCCTGCCACAACTACCCAGATCAAGATACAGAACATCTCCAGCACCCTAACAAGCTTCCTTATGGCTCTCCCCAATCTATATTCCTCTGACTTTTATCATCAGCAATTAGTTTTGCATATTTTTGTCCCAGTGATAGTGTGAAGAGACAGACCTGAAATCACAGTTCAACACTACTTCCTACCTGTGGGACCTTGGCCAAGTTATTTAAGTTCTCTGAGCCTCAATGTTCTTATCTGTATAATGGGCACTAATAACCCCTACTTTACAGATAGCACAGCTTCATGGGTGCTGATCAGCAAGAGAGGCATGGACCCAATAAGGGTTAGTTCTCTCCCCTTTTTCCTTCTTTCAGCCAATTTTTCATAATCCCCAAAAATGTGCAACTCAGAGCAAAAAAAAATGACTTCAGGCAGGAGCATTGTCTCTTAACCCTAGCTATGCGTTAAAGTCACAGGGGAAAAATTTTAGCATACCAATGCCCAGCCCCTAACTCCAGAGTTTCTGATTTAATTTCTCTGGGTTAGTGAGCGGGCATCTTCATTTTGTCAAAGCTGCCCAGGTGATTCTAAGATGCAGCCAAGGCTGAGAATCACTGTGTTAAGTAATGAATTACTGTGCATTTGTTTGAGAGGCTGAAATGAGGGATATGTTGACCAACCATCCCAGTTTGCCCAGAACTGTCCTATTATACTGATAAGAACACTGAGGCTCAGAGAACCTCAGTCTCTGAGGTTCTCTGTGTGTACAGCCTGTGTGTACCTTGGCCAAGGTCACACAGCCAGGAACTAGTGGTGAACTATGATTTCAGGTCTGTCTCTTCACACTATCACTGAGACAAGAATATGCAAAACTAATTGCTAATGATAGAAGTCAGAGGAGTATAGACTGGGAAGAGGCATGAGGCAGCTTGTTAGGGTGCTTTAGCAATAAAAGTCGGGCATCCCAAGCGACCCCTCAGTTCCAGGCATAGTGGGATGGTTAGTCACTCATCAGGGAAATGATATGCAAATGTTTGCTGTATGGTGCTTAAATTTAGGATTTCCTTCCCATTTAAGTTTCAGGCTTGAAGTCAAAGTACTTTTAAGATTGGGGGGGTGGAGCGGGGGTGGAGCGCTGCTGGCCAGTATGGGGATCAGAGCCCTTGACCTTGGTGTTACAACACCATGTTCTAACCAACAGCCCTTGAAGTACTTTTGAACTTAGGGAATAAAGGCCAGAAAGCTGCTTTTACATCCCGGCTCATTTGGAGCATTTCAGCAGAGTTTGAAATGCATAGGGAAGCTTCTAATTCTGCAGCCCCACCACAAGTAGAAAGGATACAGAGGTCAGGAGAGAAGAGGATAGGGCAGTACTTCTCAAAGCTTAACATGCATGAGAATCATTGCAGGCTTCTATAAAATGCAGCTTCTGATCCAGTAGGTCTGGGGTGGGCCTGAGATTGTGCTTTTTTTTTTTTTAAAGATGACCGGTTAAGGGGATCTTAACCCTTGACTTGGTGTTGTAAGCACCACGCTCAGCCAGTGAGCTAACCAGCCATCCCTATATGGGATCCGAACCTGTGGCCTTGGTGTTATCAGCACCCCACTCTCCTGAGTGAGCCACAAGCCGGCCCGAGATTGTGCATTTTTAACAAGATTCCAGGTGACTCTGATGTTACTGGTCCAGGGACTGCACCTTGAGTAGCTAGGTTTCAGGGACAATGTTTGGAGTATAAGCTTTGGGTAGATAGCAACTTCTCTTTTACAACCCACGTGGCCTTGGGGAAATTCCTTCTCCTTTCAGACCTTCTGTTTTATCAGCTATAAGATGGAAATGATACCTATTTCACAGGTGATACCCAGGAAGTTCCACAGTTTAGAAAATGCATTGTTGTGAAGATTCAATGTGCCTGACATGCAATAGAGGGTGAGTACCTGTTAGTTCCCTTCCCATCTCCACCTAACTTCCCCCCTCCTGCTTGAAGGGCTCTAATGGTTCCTCACCAGTTAGCACAGTCCTTAATGTAGAGTAGGCACCCAATGAACATGCCTAATTGTTTGGAGAGAGGGTGGGGGTAGGCAGAGGACTTGGAACTAGAGCCAGTGGCAGGGGCCAGCTCTGCCTTTAATGTAACCATTTGTGTGCCTTGAAGAGGGAAACCTCATTTTATTTAGAGATGATGTTGGTAGCCAACAGTTTTTATTTCAAGACAAAAAATAAAAAAATTTAAGAGAAAGAAACGCTACGGAAAGAAAATTTTTTCTTGTTAACTGTTCTCGGAATGCTGAGGTTGGAGGAACTGTTACTGTTAGACAGGGCAAGTACTAGACTCATAAATAGCCTTAAGAGAAGCACAACCTTTGGAATCAAACATTCTTGAGTTTAATTCCTGGCTCCACCAGTTACTATGCTATGTGACCTTGGGCAAATCACTACCCCTCTCTGAGCCTTAGTTTCTTTTTTTTTTTTTTTTTAAGATGACTGGTAAGGGGGTCTTAAACCTTGACTTGGTGTTGTCAGCACCACGCTCACCCAGTGAGCTAACCGGCCATCCCTATATGGGATCCGAACCCGTGGCCTTGGTGTTATCAGCACCATACTCTCCCGAGTGAGCCACGGGCCGGCCCCTCTGAGCCTTAGTTTCATCATTTGTAAAATGGAGAAGACAATCCCTACCTGATTAGTGCCACCTCCTTCCAAATGCAGGCATCTGTGACTCATGCAATGTCTCTTACCAGTCAGCTACTAGGGAGCTGGGGCCGTTAGACAAGAGGTCCATGGAAGTGAGTGTGCAGGTTGGCAGTCTGGGGCCTAAGGGCTCTGCAGACCCCTCCCAGTCTTCTTATTAAATTTGAGCCAACTCCAAACCTTAAGGGACTCCTAATAAAATCCTGGAGTTGCAGCTCCCCTGGAAAGAATATTGGATCCAAAAACATTTCCTCTCCTTCCAGCAACAATTGTGCACAGTCCAGTCTGCCACAGGCCTTACCCTTCATGAATACTGACAGTTGAGGCTGCTTTGGGGCTTTCTTTACATCTCCTTGCATTTCTAGTCATAATCTGAAGTGCCCGATGATGGCAGGCTCTTATATAATCCTTACTATGTGACAGACACTGCCTCCTGCCCATCCTATGAGGCAGATGTTACAGATGCTATTATTAGCCTCCATTCCGTGGATGAGGAAGCAGAGGCACAGAGACACTGAATAAATGACCTAAGGCCACACAGCTAGGAAGTAGCAGTGTGCAAATTTAAGTTCAGGCAGCCTGGCTCCAGAGTGTGTGACGTTAGCTACTATACCACACTGCCCCTGCCAGAGATGCTGAGAGCTTTCTCCTATTTATTTCACTCAAAATAAACTAGTACCAGCTGGCTAGTTAGTTCAGTTGGTTAGAGCACAACCTTGTAACACCAAGGTCGCAGGTTCAGATCCCCATACTGGCCAGATGCTGAAAAATAAAATAAACTAGTGTTTGTTTTTCTGATAAAAGATAATGTTCATAAAAAATATAGAGAAAAGTTTAAAGAAGCAAGTAAAATATGTCTCACATTTTCACTCCCTACCCCTCTTCAGAAGTAACATTTTGGGGGCCAGCCCGTGGCTCACTCAGGAGAGTGTGGTGCTGATAACACCAAGGCCACGGGTTCGGATCCCATATAGGGATGGCCGGTTAGCTCACTGGGTGAGTGTGGTGCTGACAATACCAAGTCAAGGGTTAAGAGCCCCTTACCGGTCATCTTTAAAAAAAAAAAAGAAGAAGAAGAAGTAACATTTGGGGGTTTAATAGTCTCTGTAGGTAAATGGACATTATGCAAAATTAGAAAATATCATTCATGGGCCGACCCAGTGGCGTACTCGGGAGAGTGCGGCTCTGGGAGCGCAGCAGTGCTCCCGCCGCGGGTTCGGATCCTACATAAGGATGGCCGGTGCGCTCACTGGCTGAGCACGATGCGGCCGGTCACAAAAAGACAACAACAAAAAAAGAAAATATCATTCATATATAAAAAAAATCCTACAATGATGACAGCATGATCCAGAGCTCACAGTTGGGAGCCATTCAACCTGGGTTCAGATCTCCTAGATCTTTCTCTGCCTAACTATGTGACCCTGGAAGAGTTACTTAACCTAAGTTTCAGTCTTTCTTTCTGCAAAATGGGACTGATGATAGCCAAACCTCATAGAGTGGCCCTAAATATTCAGTAAGATAGTACATGAGGACCAAAAAAAACCCCCAAAAACAAACAAAACAAAGGTAGTACATGAGGAATGCTTAGCATGATTCTTGGCATCTAGTAAGTGCTCAATAAAAAATTTTAGCTAGGATCGGTTATGATTATTCCAGGCTGATCTATGCTTCTTAGATTTGGTAAGCCACTGGCCCAAGGAAGATCTGAATTGTGGCCACGGTGAGAAGAAAAAGGTGAAGATTACAGACAGTCTGAGGGTTGAGACACCAAGCTAGAAAGCAAAGCCTGTGGTCTGGTCCTGAGGGCCAGGAGCAGTTTAGAAAGTGAAGTGCATGGGGGCCTGGGGCTATGTATGTATGTGCTGGGGGTGAGGGAAGAGGCTGGAGCAGCTGCTGGCTCCAGCAGGTGCAAATAGAACCGGGTTCTGGGTCTCCGCCTGAGCCAGCCAGGCCCTCTGATGGGGAGTAGGATTCTCTCTGAGCACGCTCATCCACGCAGTCCAGAATAGTCACCAGGCACTGAAACTGGTCCTACAGTCTCCGCCCTCCAAATAAATAGGTGTTACTATTCTAAGTGAGGCCTGTGATAAAAATACTTGCTTTGCTTTGGAGGATTTTTTTTTTTTTTAAGCCATGAAAATAACAGGGCAGTATGCTGTCTATTTTAGGTTGGGGCCTTTGGACTGCTTTCAAAGTCACGGCCCAAATGAGATCTATTTAGAAACAGATCACTGTATACTTTGCACACGTTGATAGTCCCCTAGAACAAGCCCACACAGATTCAGCTAAGAGACTCTGGGGCCTGTACCCAAGGGGTGGAGTTGGAAGGAATTATGGGGCCATTGTTTATGCCCAAATGTAAATGTGAGCCCTGGCATCTCTCTCTGGGGCCTCAGAGGCCACCTGCTCTCTCCCAGCTCCCTCCCACCAAGTTCTCAGGAGGCGGAGCCACCAGCCTGCCTCTCTCCCACCTTAGGAATCCCGCCTCAGGGTGGAACTGGGATGTGGGGAATGCTCCCCGACTTCTCTATAAATCAGTCTAGCATGTGGCAGGACTGGAGTCAGGCAGGAGCTCCAGCTAGGGCCCAGCATCTGGAACTGGGCTGGATTTTTCCATCGTCGGTGGACCAAAGTGTGCCTTTGGGGACCGAGAAAGACACTCTCAGAGGGGATGGCCGAAGATGACAGAGCAGCTGGAGTGGAAAGAAACTGAGCAAGCTTTAAAACCTTGGCCCTGGCCCTCACTAGCTGTGTGACCTTAGGCAGGTTACATCACCTCTCTGTTCCCTTGTTTTCTTATTAGTAAAATGGAGATACAACTATTGAAAGGGTTAAAGAAGGCAATGTATTTAAAAGTACCTAGTACATATAGGGTGGCTACAAAGTCTGGAAACATAGAGCAATTTTCAGAATAAATGATTTATTGATAATGCATGCTAAAACTCTCCATATTTCCAGACTTTAGGGTCACTCTGTGGTTATAATAATTGCTAGCACTTATATGGTACTTACCATGTGCCAGGCACCATTCTAAATGCTTTACATATATGAACTCATTATATAACAACCCTATGAAGTAGGCATTGTTATCCTATTGTACAGATGAAGAAACTGAGATTCACAGGTTAAATGACTTACCCAAGGTCACACAACTAGCAAGTGGCAGAACCAAAAATCAAACCTATGCAGTTAACCACTATACTGTAGTTAACCACTATAATATTGCCTGTTTTACTTTTCTTTCTTTCTTTCTTTTTTTTTTTGTGGCTAGGAGGTGTGGGGATCTGTCCCTTTTCCTAATACTACTGATGTCTTGACACTCAGATGATGCTAATAGGTGAGCATAGTGACAAGTATAATGGTCGCAAATTCCTAGCATTACAAAGAATCTTAAGAAGTCATCCACTGACTCTGTGGTCTTAATCCTCTGCCTTTCTTAGTTAAGAATGCACCAAAAACATGTGGGGAGTAGTCAGCAAACGTTTTTTGACTTTACTCAGTCTGGTAGGTGAGAAGTGGTCTCTCAGTGTAGTTTCTCTTATTATGATGGTGGCTTTTTATATGTTTGATTTATTCGCATGTTCCTTTCTATGAATTGTCTGTTCAGTCCTTTGACTATTTTTCTTTTAGGTTTTTGGTTTCTTCTTACTGATTTTTGGAGCTCTCTTTATTAGGGAAATCAATCTTTTCTTTTTTTTTCAACTTTATAAATATTCAGCCTTTCTATTTTTTTTGGCAGCTGGCTGGTACAGGGATCCGGATCCATATCAGTCTTTCCTTTCATGGCTTCTGGCATTTGTATCATGCTTAGAAATGAGCCTTTCTTTAGCCTGTACTGAAAAAAAATTTTTTTAACTTTCCCATGTTTTCCTCTAGTACCTCTATGGTTTCATTTTTTACATTTAAATGTTCCCGTCATTTGGTTGGTATAACTTGCAAGGTAGAGATCATACTTGCCCCTCATTTTTCTAGCTGCTGGGAAAACAGCACTTTGGTCCCATTCTTCTACATGCCTGGCTCTTCCACATTCAGCATGGAATTATTTCCACCCAGTTGTCCTTGGTTCTGATTTTAATAAGAAAAATTTGCCTTAATTTGGCGTAGTAGTGTTCAGGGCTGCCATAACAAAGTACCACAAATTTGGTGGCTCAAAACAACAGAAATTTATTCTCTCACCATTCTGGAGGCCAGAAGTCCTAAACTGAGGTGTCTGCAGGACCATGCTCCCTCTGTATACAATCCTTCCTTTCCTCTCTCCTATCTCCTAGTGCTGCTGACGGTCCTTGGCCTACCTTGGCTTGCAGCTGCAGCACTCCATTCTCTGCCTCTATTATCTCCTGTGTGTCTCCGTCTTCCCCTCTTATAAAGACATCGATCATACTGAGTTAATGCTCACCTTACTCCACTACAACTTCATCTTAGCTTGATTACATATGCAAAGAGTTTATTTCCAAATAAGGTCACATTCACAGGTTCTAGGGATTAGGAATTCAACATCTCTTTTTGAGGGAACCAATCCCACTCTTAACATTTGGTTCTTCGAAATTATCTAATCTCTGGAGAGGACAGCATAAAAGCCATAAAATAAATCATAAAAAATGTCAAAATACAGATGAAAGAATTCTCTGGTTTAAAAATCTCCAAAATCACCACCACAATAATAATAACTATAGCAACAAAATTACTAAAACAAACAGCTTATTTTTTAAAATTTTTATTTTTAAATTTTATTTTGTCGATATACAATGTGGTTGATTATTGTGGCCCATTACCGAAACCTCACTCCCTCCTCCCTCTCCTCCCTCCCAACCAACAATGTCCTTTCTGTAAAACAAACAGCTTAAA